>NC_084761.1:71549970-73964970 GCF_028858725.1 Colius striatus | reverse complement strand
GAGAAAAGCGCTGCAAACATCTGTCTTCCGTCCCCCAAATCTAAAGGGCACCAAAGAATGATGTGAATCTAAGTGTTACTACAGCGGGGATTTGTCTTTATTTACCGGCACTCTCATGAATATGAATACACGTTTGGGGCAGGGAGGTGCCTCGCCCGCTCTCAAACAACACAGGGCATTTTAAAACAACAACAAAAAAAAATTCCGAGTGCGTTTCCTCTGGGGGACACCTTTTGTCCCGCGGTTCTTTCCCCGCAGCGGCACAGCTCCCGCACCCGCGGCTCCGGGCCCGCTCTCGGGGCAGAGGGGCCGCTGGTCACCAGCTCCCGGCGCTGGCAGCGGCGGCGCCTACTTCGGCACTTGCCCCCGAGCCTCCCCCGCCTCCCAGCCCGGGTGCCCGGCGTTCCCTGGCGTGCCCGGCTCCTCACTGCCCTAGAGGGTTGGTTTTGAGCTCTCTCTCCCTCCTCTGAGCAGAGTGTGGGGAGATCGCCCTGTCCCTGACCCTCGCCCCCCCCCCATCCCCCGCCGGAGTTTGGGCTCCGGTTGTTCTTTCTACACGCGAGCGGCTCTACCGAAAAAGTTGTAACAAATGAGTAATTTGATTATTCCTACTATAGGCCAACTGCCTCCGCGGCCTTCCCCCACGCGTCTGGCGGGGGGCAGAGAAACCATCTCCAAGGAATAATCAAATCAAGGCGAAGTGTGGAAAAACCCCTTCTGATTTCCAGGCGGCACAAATAGAATTAGAGCCTCTCGGTTGCTTCACCCTCTCTCTCTCTCCTTTCTTTTTTTTTGTTGGTGGGGTGGGGGGTTTTTTCTTTTTTCTTTTTTTTTTCTTTTTTTTTCCTCTTCTTTTTTTTTTTTTTTCTTTTTTTCCCCTCCCTCCTTTCAGAACAGCCCTTTTGTCTCGATCTCAAACGCTAGCCCAGACGGGCAGCGCGGGTTGCGGAGGATGCGCGGAGTGCGCGGGGTGCGCGGCGCCGAGTGCCGGAAAGGAAAAACACTAGGGGCGTGCAAAAGCCACTTTTCTTTCCTCTCCTTTGCCATCGACAGAGGCCCGATCCGCTCCCCTCCGAGGCTGCAGGAGGAATGCTAGGGGGCAGCCAGACAAACCGGGAACAGCGCGCCTTTGTGCGGCCCCGCCGGCCACGGGAAAGCGCCGCCCGGGCGCCCCCAGGCCTGGCTCTCACGGCTTCGCCGTTCCGCGGGCGACGCGTTCTCCCGCCCGCCTGAATGAAATGTTAAATCCTGGACAGAGTTTCTTTTGCACAGCTTTATTCGGAGACATGGGGCCGCCAGAGCATCCCACCGCCACGACGTTGGTGTCTGGCTGGTAATGGGACCAGAGGGGCCGGTCACATGTTTCGGCTACCCCCCGGCCAAAGCCTGGTGTGCGGCTACACGTCCCTGCTCCTGCCGCATTCCGGGGCTACCTGCCACCGCGAAACAACGTTGCTGCTGCTGAAGGTGACGTCCGCAGCTCCTCTGCCCGCTTCCCGGGCGTTCCGGTGGCCGCCAGCAGCAGGGGCTGCGCTTTGCTCCCTCCCCGCCCCCGGCCGCTGCTGCCTCGGCTGCGGCAACATCTGCTGGGCTGGGGGAGACGGGCGCTTGAGCAGACGCACAGATGTAAAAGTGACATCTGCTTGTGACAAAGGAGCGGGAATTAGATTAGGCGGGGAGGCCTTTCTGCGATTTAAAAAAAAGGGGAAAAAAAATACTAGCTGCAGACTGTGTAAGCAGGGAAAGAGGATGTGAAAGGCAGAAATGCTCGTTGGGCAGCTGCTAGGAGAGCCAGGGCAGCACAAGGGTCCTGGGAGCCGAAATAGCCCTAAGAGAAGGCTTTCCTTTTCTCTCCAGAAGCAGAGATGTGTCCGGGTCAAAGCTTTCTGTCACTACCAGCAAAGAAGAGCAGGCAGCAGGGCACTGCTGCGTCTCAGGCATTGGCAGCAATGCTTTCCTGCAGCTCCTGGCCACGCTCCTGACACTGGCTGGCCAAAGAGGCCCAGAGCTAAACACTTCTTTTCTTTGTTCCCTGATGGAATAAATATAGGGAAGTTCATAAACCCAAAAGTTAGGAGGCCTAGCTGTTGCTTGCCTTATGAACTGTCCCATTTTGGTTACATTAATTAAAAAAAAAAAAAGAACAATCCAAGCAAACCCACAGTTTTAAGTTTGGGCATATTTGATAAAGCAGAGACACGTAACAAAGCTGTGCTTGTCCATTCAGCTGCACCCAACAAGGTCTTTACCTACACCAATCTACACCGCTTAGCAAGAAAAAGAGCACACCCCATATTTCAAATTATAGTCTTTCCATTCTGTTTTGTAAGCAATGCTTTTTCCCAGTTATATAACGATTAATACTGAGTATCATTGAATGTCATACCTTTATTTTTTTAACCCTAGTGCTTTTATATCTAGGGATACTTGATACAGAGCAGCACACAGGAGAAATAGTAGGACTGAATTATATTTCAAAATGTGGAAAAAAATGTGTTGTACTGAAAAATAAGTTACAGAGCATGACAGGCTGTTGCTGGGGAAGATTTCATAATGTCTCTTATAGGACCTTGCCTCTAAGCTTGATGAAGTTGGCCACACTCTGCTGAACCTTTTAAAGACCTTGATTTTAGCAGTGTAGATTAGCCTCTCAGTGTTGAATAGCCTGCGGGACTACAGCTTGCCCATGCAAGCTGATCTCTAACCTAGTTACAAAGGTATGGAGTGTGAGTGTGATGCCTTTGTCGGTAATGGAGCTGGGGAACGAGAAGATTGGATCACAGAAATTGAGAGGCCTGTCATTAAATGCACAGAGTAGGATGACAGGAGAGAGAGTGCAGTGAAAATAGCTTAAAAGAAAATTAAGGAAACTCTGTTGGTAGAAAAAAAATGTACTTTATGTGCTTATTATTGCCAAGAAGTGCCAGTCCCTCTGTCTCCTTGCGAGTACAGAAGCTCAGCAAAACACACTGATGACTCACCCATAAAGATCTACATCATCACAGATGCTTATCTGTGTTGTTTGATTATAAGAATACTTATGAGTTCAAGAAAATTGAGAGTTTGGTATTTGCTATTCGGTATTTGCATCATAAGGTGACGGTCTGGATACAAACTTAGCATCTCTGATGGCCTCAAAACTACTGGTAGCAGAGGAAACTTGACAAGGGAAAAGTCCTTCTGTTTGTGCCCTGTTTCTTCTGTTCTTCCTCTAAGCAATCAGCACTGACCACTGTCAGACCTATGGCCTGACCCAATTACAGCAATTTTATGTTTCTATGTCTGTTTGTGTCAATGTATCCAGTGAGGTTGAATGAGACAGTAAGAAAGATGGCAAGGTATGTTCTTCCTCCAGTGAAGGATAACAATGTCTAAGTCAAGAGGTCATAGGATAGTTAAAAAGGCCTCTTCTCAGAACAAGTATGCAGTGACAGAAAGACAGGGTTTGATAATCCTGAATTCCTGTCTGTAAGGATGCACTGTGCCTTCAGGCAAGGTACTTCCAGCTCCCCGCACAAGGGAATTGAGCTAACAGAAGGAAATAGTGTTAAGCTGTTTAATCAAAGGTCTCCGTGTTGGCTCTGCTGAGGTATACAGCAGCTCCTACATAAAACTGTAATGTACCCAGTTGGGCCATCAGGAGCAACAGGTCAGAGCAATGCTGCATGCCTTAGAGGCTAATGGTAATTAGTCAGTCTTAAATGATGAGCAAGGAACACCTAGTCAAATGGCCTGAGACCTTTTCCTTAGTGAGCCAAATACAGAGAGTTTGCTCAAGTTAAAAGTCAGTGCTTCATTCCCATGAACAATCCCTGGGTAGGTGTCAGCTGTTATTACTGGGGCCACAACTTAGATCACTGCACTTGGCTGGGTGTCGTGACTGCAGATCCAGCCTGGTTACATTGCTCTATGTCTCTTCTGCTTGTTTGGTTTGTATCAGCTATATTCTTCCTATAAGGCAACTTATCAAATCCCGGATGTGTTTGCTCTGCATTTTTTAAAGTAGCATGTCAGTTTGCAAATTGTTCCTGATGGATGGTCCCAGGGCCCTGTGCAAAAGCAACATAATACTGGCAGCTGGTCATTTTTAGCCTCCCAGTAAAAATTATTCAAATCAATCAATCAATCCAATTACTACTAGTCAGCTCCAAGTGCTAACCTGAAAAGTACACCAATGCCTTCCTGCTAATCAATGGTCTTTTCATTTTATTGCAGTCAAAATCAGTTCACAGGCTCCTCCATTGAAACTCAAAGTCATAAGGTCCATCTTTTGCTAAGGGAGTACGAAAAGGGTATTGGTAGACCACTCAGACTTCAGTGGTCAAACACAGACTCCTTCTATTAGGATTTCAGAAATAAAGGCAGTGAAAATACCCAGTAAGTGTTGTTTGAAGAGGGAAGGCAGCACAGAAGTTTCCATTTGTAGGGGCCAACAGGAGGCAGAGCTAAACTTGTATGAAAAGCAGCTGTAAACTGCATGGGGGTTTTTTTTCCCTTTTTTTTTATGCTGACCACACAACTTCCTTAAAACTGATTATGTTTTATGTGAAGGGCCCTTAAATGAAGGGTAAATTATCTGTTTACATTCATAGAGAATATGAATGGGTAATGGATTCAGATGAGAACAAGACTGCAGTTTTTACTAAAACCTTTTATATAGTCCCTGCTTGAATCTCTCTTGGAAAATGTGGGTATATGTGTGTACTCTGGGACCTTGTGCTGTGCCATTAACTAAAATAATTGCCTATATCCAGACAGGCGCTGAAAGGATTGGCACTGGGTCAGTTTTTAAAAGTTTATTCACAATCTGTAAGAAGATTTTTTTTCTAATGTATTTATAGGCATTGTTCTGGTTAATGCTCATGTAACTAGCACATTAATTGAGTTTTCTGATTCTGTAATTGTATACTGAAATATGCTGATATCTTCAAAAGTCAAGAAAGTGATGTGTGAAATCAAGTAGATGGTAGGTCAGACACTAATATGTATTGTGTTTATATACAGTCTACCCAGAGAACCAAACAGGAGATGATAGGGCTCTAACAAACTCACAGTGTAATTTAAATTACTTTGGACCAGCCATTAGAGTTTGTCCTCTGCTGAGCAGACTCTGGAGCCTCAATTAAGTTTTTATTTTTTCATTGTACTGTGAATGGATGGGGAGGGGAAGATCCTTTGTAATTAAGCTCATTGCATATACTTTTGCTTTTATTACTTCTGATATTACAGGTTTGGTTTAGAAAGCCCCTGGAATTGGAAGGAAGTTTTGAAGCCCAATGAGTCTGAAGTTCTCGAGGGTTTATTTTCCTGCAAAGTGAACTCCATCCAAAAGCATACAGGTAAATAGTGCCTGGAATCGAAGGTGAATGTTGTAACTGTATTGACCTGTCTCAAGCAGGGACTGGATTACTTTTCCTTTACCTCAGTTTCCCGTTGGAAAGAAAGTTCACAGCTCTGTCATAAATAATGAAAGGCAGAAGAGCACCCATCAGTAACCCTGTGAACCAGAAGCAGTGATAACTTCAGCTGGACTTGAGGTTGTTTTACCCTTTTCAGGTCTTGGCAGATGGTGGGAAAGAAGCTTATCTCACCTGAAGCAAGTGACAATCTCTGCCTGTTCCTTGAGACCCTTGTTTCTGTGAGGAAAATGGGATGGCTCATTTTAGGATGAATCTGTGACAAATCCAGTTTTGGCTAGTTTTTATTAGAGAGGCAGGTTAAAAGCAATTGCATTCTATGTGCTATTTCAGTGATGCTGAAGTGACTATTATAAGTACATAGCACTCTTCCCAGACGTACTGCATTCTCTCCTTCAGGCTTTCCATGCCAGTAAGATTCAAGCCTACTCCAAGTAAATCAATGAAGGAGCTGTTGTCTTTAGAAGAAATTGTTGACTCTGTGGGGATGTGTGTGTGTGTGTTTACAGATGGCGAAGGAGATGTCCATCTGGATATCAGCAGCAAAGATGGGTATTTATCCCTGACCACTGGGGAGATTTCAAGCTGGTAGCCACCAGGAAGAAACAACATAATGGTGCCAGCTGAAACTCTTGGGTGATGTTGAAAACTGGGATTTAGTAGGAAGAAGTACATCATCAGCACTGAGAAGATTAAAGGCTGTTTGGATCTTGATCTGTAGGCCCGTCTAGTGGGAGAAAAGAAATGGGGATGTAGAACCCATATGATTTTGGCATCTGTATGCAAAGATAATCCAAGTAAGAACTATTTCATAATAAACTATATTATTTACATAATTCAGAGAGGCTCAGTAGAAGGCTGTTATGCCTTCAGTGTTTTTGTCAGGTCCTTGAACAACCACGGTGAGGATGGTAATGAGATTTTGTGGGACTCTTGCTCATAAATGGCAAAACACTTCTGCTAAATGTGCTTTGTGCTTAGGATACTGACTATGGCAACAGACAAGTGTCAGAAAGACACCATGTTACCAAAGAGATAAAGCAAAGAGATTTAGGAAAATAGTAAGAGTAAACATCTAAATCTACTAGTAAAATCTTAATTCAAGTTTTGGGACAGGGTGATCTACATTTTTAATATAAATTTTTCATACAGAACAGCTGAATCCAGTTTTACCAGTGAAAATAGTTGGATATTGGTATGTATGTATTTCACTCAGAAAATCCCATATGTCAACAGATCACAGAAAAGTCATATTAGTATTGATGTGAAATCAAATGGTCATGCTTGGATCGATATCTTATAATAGTATTATGATGTTTTGGGAATATGAAATGTAAATTAGCAGTGATTGAAATAGCATTTTCATCTTATATTTTATATCATGTATATTCTGCATTTTGCACATTGTTGCATCATATGCACTCACACGCCCTCACATACCTACAAAGGCATATAATATATATCTAATAGCATATCATGACTTATGAATTGTGCCATTGGGCAGCTGTGATTTGCCTGTAAGACTGTTAAAACTGTAGAGAAAATGATGAGGTCAAGAGGAATTTGGTTGAAGAGAGCCTTGTTAACTACTGAATGAAAGTCTTTGTGTTTGACCCAATGAGAAATTTTGTCAAGATAAAGCAATTATAATCTTGGGATGAGCAAAATTTTTTGTTCCCTCTCATTTTATACAATATGCAGCCTTTACGGTACATTGAGATACAAAATATATTTCTCAGGATTACTTCTCTTTTTGTGCCAACCCCAAAAAATTGTTTAATCATAATAACAAAGTAGTCCTAACTCCTAACTTTCTACACTTTTGATGTTTTCCTTCTTATCTGTGTTTCTAATTTAAGATTGCTATTGAATACAGAGTCATCAGGCAATGTGTTATAGAGTTATCATTTGATCTTAATGATTACAGAATATTTTGCCATCAAGATAACTGCTTCACATTTGAATGAGCTATACCTGTGTATTTCATATTGTTCAGTGTGCTGAGTTTTTGCACTGGAGATGTTTATACTGGGCACAAAGTTAAATTGTATTGCTGCTACACAGTTAGCCTAGTGACAAACAGAAAGAAGTATATTCCACTGTGACATACTCATTTTTTTCAATACTCCAGCAGGATGACAGAAGAAGGTACAAGAAGAGTCTGAGGTGCTGTTTGGATCCACAGTGCTGAACAGTGAGAATACACACCTTTTAGCTGTGGAGAACTATACAGGTGGTGAAATGAGAGATGAGATAACATAAGTAATTCTGGACAGAAGAGTTAAGACAGAAGAAATGTATGTAGAAGAGAATTGTAAGTACTGTAGCAAGAAAGAAACAAGGAGGCAGCAGAGGATAGGACAAAGAACAAACTATTCAAGTCACTAAAGAAAATCAGTAGAAGATACTGTGATAACCTCTGTGGCCACCATGCATTCAAAATCGGTGTGAGGAGGACACATTTGCAGAAGACCAAATTCTCTCACATAGGAGGGCTTTAAAATGCTCCCTTCTCCCTGTAGATACTGAAGAAGCTGGGTTATTTGCTACAGAAACAAGGTGTTGTGCTGAAGTTCACCATGAGGATACCGATGCATCTCATTGCATGAACTCTAAACTGTTTTCTCCTTTCTGCTCTAGAAATAACTACAATTTGATAAATGCATTTCAGGTATACGTGTGATATCTGTCTCAGTTGCATATTGCTTATTTAGAGAGCTCCAGCATTTCTCTGGATTGCTGCTTACACTTCCAGAATCTCCTTCCTCCCTGTTCTTTGAGGGCTGTCAGGGTGGACTCAGTGTCAAACAAAGGGTTACTTAGTCCAAAGCCACCTTTCCAAGGCACTATCAGGAAAAGCACTGTCATTGTCTGCCGTTCTCCTGACTACTGTATATATTGTACCTGCCACTCTATGGACCACAAATGGTCTTTACTGTTATACTTCTGCTTCACTGTGTGCTACAGGGCACAACTAAGAACAGCTTTAAAAGGTCTAAAGCTACCTGTAAAAGGTTCTTTTATGTTTTCTGTAAGAGATACTCTGTAAGCATAAATTGCACTGTATTGTGTTTACATCTTATCAGCTGGTTCTGACTACATGTTATAATAACAGAACTTTTAAAATGCAAATCACTACACGTAAGGGCCACAGCAAATCAATGGCTGGATATTTTACCCTCCTGTTTAAAATGAACCAAAATGTTTAGGAAAGCTTATGTACCTGTGGCTGGGAGCTACTTTTTAGAGCAGGACAAAAAATATTTGTTTTGTTTGCATGCAAGTCAAGTGACTTTGTTAGCTGCTTAACAGTTAGCCATATGAACCTTTTTGTTTTTCAAAACTGTTACTTTTTTCCTAGCCTTAAAATTAATGCCATTTCATGCTTTTTTTTTTTTCTCCCCCTAGTAACTAGGGAGAAATCTGTGCTAAATATGAATATTACCAGTTTCAAACAAATCTAGATTTGAACATGTCTATGTCTGATAGTAGTAGATAAATACCACAAAGCTCTGACCAAATTTTAGGGTTTAACAAACCTCTGCATTTTTGAATGGAGAAGCAGAAGTTTTTCAGAAAACTGCTAAGTCAGATGCTTCTGGAGAAGGCCTGTGATTTCTTGGTTGTATCAATGTACTCTTAGGTAGGAAAGAACACAAAATGGATTAATTCAATTTCCTTTTTTTTTGAGAATGACACGATCTATTTAAGCATCCATTTACTTTCATAGCCTTCCATGTAATAAACTCTTGTGACTTTGCAAAGCCTCATATTTAAGGGCATAAAACCTTTTGAAATCTCAGTGCTGGAAGCTATGCCCTCTCAGACCTGTGCTGCCCTGTCCCAGTTAGGATTAGTTTTGAGGCAGATCAAGAGAGAGCTACAACTACACTTGTGTCTGTGGCTGAGTGGAACCATGATGGTCTGGCTATTTCTGATCTAAACTAGGCAAGGGACAGCACAATTTGTTCTCCATTTTGCAAACCTTGCATATAGACTTCAATGGAAACTACATCGATGGGATCTGTAAAATCGGGTTCTTTCCTCTGGTGACACCACTCCCCCCTCTGTTATATTGCTATAAGCCAAAAAATAATGTAATGAATCCTCAAGGGTTATAATGTAGACAAGATTTCACCATTGCTGACAACTACTGGAAAGCCTTGACTCAATACTACTTTGCCCATGAGCTATAAAATGGCTATGTCCATAATATCATTGCACTAACTGTTCCTCCTATAAGTTACTACAATGACAATGAATCCCTATAACCCAGGGATAGCCAGTAATGAAGAATAAATAGCTTTTTGATAGAGGGACAGACTGGGGTTACTAACTGCAGCTTCAACGGTTGGAATTGGGCATCATTGATAATACTGCCTAAATTTAATTACTTCGTTTTGTGACACACAGTATCTCCCTTGTCTTAGCCTAATTGTTTTGACTTGCTATTGAGAGGAGAATAGTTTGTGCCTGGAAAGGAAAGGAAGGTGATTTTGAAGTTATAAAAGAAGGCGAATTAGTTTTCTGTTATTTATAGGCGAATATAAATATAGCAGACCATATAGCATATCTTTCTGTTATTTGAGGCATTCACAGCATAATCACTCTATTCCTTGAGCTTACTTTCAAAGGAGATTGTCCAACAGTTGCACTAAATAATCTAATAGCTGAGCCAGCAAAGAAGCCTATTGTTATTTGTGTTAGAAGATGAATATTGTCATGTGTGGTTTTAAAGCCCGAGCTCCTAACTGTGCTATGAAGCCATGAGAACAGAAAGCCTACACTAGTTCATAAAAGCTATTTGACACCCAGAAGAGGAAACTAAATATTGTGTTCTCTATTAACTGTGGAAGAAATTAATTATATCTAACAAGAAACTGAAAGTAATTATATGAATCTATGCAAAAAAACCCACCACCAAACAGTTTGCACCAATAGACAGTTTTTTCTTAAATATTTTTCACACTTTTATTCTGAGTTGAGTCACTGTGGACTTTAGGTAAATAAATGTATTTTACTTAATTTTCTCCTTTCACTGGACTAATTTTGTTTTCAGAAAGAGATGTGTGAAATTTATCTTACATTAGTTTCAACATTGGGTTATCATCTGAGGATTTACATGAGAGACAAATTTATGAATAGTTGGTTCCCATTTCCATTTTAAATTCTCCTTACTGCTGTTGCCATCGTTATCATTATCATGGCATCCGTAAGGCTGCAGAATGTGACATTTCAAAGATATGTTTGCTAGTGTCTTTTTCAATTTCTGCTCAACTAAAATGTTCCCTACTTTATTCAACTACCCTTACAATTTACATTAGACAACACTTCATCAATAAAACCATCAAAATGATCTACTACATTGTAGACAAAAGTTATTGTGTCAAGTTGACACTAATCAGTTAATTCCACTAAACCTTCAGATAAACAAAAGCTTGTTGTCTATTACTGATGTGTGTGATTAGCCCCCTGTATGTCCTATAGCTATGCACATCTATAGAGATGTATCTGGCAGACACTTGGCCTGAGGGCTCTATATGTAAACCAGGACAGGATCTATAGTTAATGATGTTGACCCTGACTCTCTCAACAGAGATTGGATTCAGTCCTCATAATATCCCGACAGCTGATATGTATACTGTGCTAATAATATTATCAATTACTTATGCTACTGTGATTCCCAGTGTTTAAAGCTGATAAAAGGTTCTTTCACATTTCTTTTTTTCTACATATTTTCCATCCTACTGATCATGTGTTAGTTGGATATTCCTCCTTCTCAAGCCCAATTATTTCGCAACTGTAGCTAAAGTAGTAGGTAAGATTTGAAGCTAGGATGTCCCTTGTCCTTATATTCTGGGTAACAAGGTAATTTTTAATTTTGTTTTTCTCTTTCACATTTTCTCTATTCCAGAAAAGATGGACTGAGTATTTATCTACAGCTTCTGTAATTTTAGTCTAGAAGGCCCATAGAAGCAGCTAGTGATCTGAGAGGTCTCTAGGTGTATGTGTTCAATTGGAGAAGCTTCAAAAGTCACTCATTTTCTGAAAACCAGACCTGTATGCCATTGTTCTCAACCAGGGCAGTCAAAAAACGGCGATCTGAAGTCTGTAGAAACTTCCAAAAGCTTAGCCATAATAATGCAAATGATGGCACTTCACTTCCATCACTGCAGAGGACCTCTGCCTTGCCCAGAACATCAAATGGGTAGTGAAGGTCTGTGTACAGTGAAGATCAGAGATTTTGGCCACGTTTAGGCCCTGACTATGCTATAAATAGCAATGATGGGGTTTCTTTTGTGCTAGAGCAAGCAAAGAGAAAACATGGGGCTTTACTAACTACTGTGAATTTTGTGCACTCTGTGTGTATGCACAGAAAAGCCTCCATATTGTGCAGAGACCTACCCTTCTCCACACTTGCAAAGCATTGAGCACATATGATAAACTTACACCAGGAGTAGGTAGTTACAGCACAAAGGAAGGTGTTATGCCTTGGCAAAGCCTTTCTCTGTCCTGCTCTGTTTGCACATACAGAAGCCAATCTTCTGGCTTTCAGTTCCCATAATGTGCCCTGCTCAGCACAGGGTGGAAGCTGTGGGCAACCTAACTTTCCCTCCCAGTAGCAAGGTTGAGCTGTGCTTCCATGCACTGAGCAGCTCTGGTTGAAACGATGACAGGGATCACTGTTAAAAATTAAATTCTGCCTTATTTTTTGTGCAGTTCTTGCGAGCCACATTTGTGAATAGTAGCGAGAGATTTAATGATCGCATATTTTTTATCTTATTTCACTTTGGTCGATGCCAGTTTTTTCTGTTACTGTCGACTTAGAACTCAAAGTAATTTAGTAATTGATTCTAAGCACGGCAGCTCGCCAATGGCAGCTCTCCATTCAGGGGAATATCTTTGCTAATTTTATCCATCAGAATGAGATTACCATGCTAATCTCTCCCAGCCCTAGTACCGTGGTCAGCTGGGACACGCTGATGCAAATGATGTTATTAAACACAAACCCTTCACCCAAGACAGGAGAAAAATGAAAGCAGGAGAGATGAGCAAACTAGAATCTGTTACAAGGATTTCTAAGACTAAGCTGGCATTGTCTGTGTGTGTCCTCTTCATCATCCCTGAGCTCTCCTGTGTCCAGCACTCCTATTTTTGAAACAATCTATAGTAGCTTGCTTACTCGATTTTTTTTCTCCTCAGAAAGATTTGTCTACCTTTACACATTCTTAGCTCATAAGGTGTAGCAGCTGCAGCTGTTATAGGAGAGGTTTTATTTCTCTGCAACAGTCTATTCGCAGCCTGTATCTATTAGTAAGGTCTATCAGCATATCAAATCTCTTTTTTCTTAGGTTAGAAAGGATGCACTGCATGTGGCTGCTCTGAGTGACAGTGCTGCAATCTCCTTTATCTTAATCATGGGTGCTTTTGAGAGGACCCCTCTGTTCTTGGCCATTCAGGAGAAAAGAAGCCTTCAGTTAAGGTTTTTCATCTGCTGCTTTTTCTGCTACGGAGCCCTATTTCGGAGTACGTCCATCAGCTTGGTAACTGCATCTTGTAAAGGATGGAGATCTCTGGCATGAGTCCTGCAAAGCACTAAAGCATATGCTTAACTTGCAGGGGCCACGCAGAGCTCCGGCTGTAACTTCCTCCACTTGGCATAATGGGATCTGCTGATAACTGGGCCTCGTATAGCTCTGCCCAGCTTCAGATCCACTTTCAATCAATAAGAAGCCTTTTAAAATCAGGCCAAATCTGACCCTGAAAAGCAGTTTTGGCCCATCTGTAATTTAGATCAATTCCATCAAAAGTGCAAAACTTCTTGGCAGATGCCACTGAAAAGACAACTTAGAAAGACCAGCATCTATTTGTACAACACATTTCCCTAATTCTTGGTGTTCTGTGATATAGTAATAATAATTTGCTGTTTTTCTTCAGGAAAGAAAACAGAGCATTCCTCCAGGTCACAACTCAATCCAGAAACTATAAGGATCTCATTTGTTCTCCTGAAGTTCCTAAACTTTGTGCTGTGGTGATTAAAAAGCTGAATTCAAAACTTTTCTCTCACCCTAAGACATCATCTCATTACAAGAACCGCTGTGAATGACAGAAAGTATTGTGTTTAATTGCATTAACATTTTTATTACAAAACCACAACAGTACCATGTATGCTATGTTAATTCATTTTCTGCTCTTTGTTTTCTTTAATTTAATTTTCTTATTAGGTAGTTTATTTTTTCTTTCTGTAATCATCTTTAAAACAAAGTCAGAAATGAACATATGCGTTCAGAAGATGAAAAAAGAGAAGATATACATAGCTGCATAAGAGATTAAACTAGTCTAAATAGTTGTACTGGATGTATTTTCTGACTTGTATCTGAACAGGAAAAAGAAAGAAGTCTCAGAATACGCAATTCAAAGGTTACAAATGCAAACCGTGATTGCCCGCAGGAGAGTTACACTCCCAGGAGTGTATCTGAAAGTTTAAATTCTCAAGGGCAAATCAGGAGGAGCACTAGTGGGCAGCGCATGTCACCGTCTGCTTTGATCAAGCCTACAGTTTTGATGGACACATAGACTGTGCTGGCAGTTTCGAGAGCTCACCAAACACCCCAGTTCCTGAGAAAAGCACAGTTCTGGAAATTCATTCAGAATGGCGGATTCTGGTACAGCAAAGCCAGAGGCCTGTGTCACAGCAGCACAGCCGCCGCGGGAGCCAAACGGACCGCAGTGTCAGCCAGGAGGTGAGCAGGAGGCACCCTGCCCTCCCTGCCCCCCAAACGCTCCTCTTCCTCAGGAGCCCTGTCGAGACAGTGTCATCCATAGACAAGCATGGTCTGAAGTCTGCCTGAATTCTTCACACCGTGTTACTCATGGGTGACCGTTAAACATTTTTTTTGTATTAAAGATACTCTCTCCTAGAAAATATGGAGCCATTTCAAATATTTGAGAGGTATTTCTGAAATGAGTGCCTTGGGTGCTAAAATATAGAACATTTTGCAAATGGTGAGAGCACTCACTTCGAGATGACTTCTCAGTTCATTGGTACTGCAGAACTGGAATAAATATCCAGTTATTCAGCTAACTGATGTAGTCCTTCCTATGCTTGCAAACTAGGTACACACCACTCCCCTCCTACCTTAGGAAGCTATAAGCAGTGGTATAACAAAAGAGCTGGGCTATACTTTTCTTGGTTGGCAAAATACACAATTGATCACAGTCAGAACAACGGCAAGATTTGAGGAAAATTTTGCTCAGCTATTTTCCAAACAGTGCACAGTTAACCTGCTTTTACCAAAGGGGCACATAGGGTGGCATACCCTCAGCTGTGGTTACTTGCACAGATGTGCCTGCAACTACACGCCTGGCATCTTCCTCCACTTCGTGACACCAAACTGTGAGGACTGGCTGATTCCCCAGAAGGCTGTGCTGCCATTCAGCAGGATCTCAACAAGCTTCAGAGTTGTGCAGAGAGGATCCTCGTGAGGTTCAACAAAGGCAAGTGCAGAGTCCTGCACCTGGGGAGGAACAACCTCATGCATCAGTACAGGCTGGGGATTGCTGGAGACCTGGGACCTGCTGGAGAGCAGCTCTGCAGAGAGAAACCTGGGAGCCCTGGTTGATAATAAACTAACCATGAGCCGGCAATGTGCCCTCGTGGCCAAGAAGGCCAATGGCATCCTGGGATGCATCAAAAAGAGTGTGGCCTGTGGGTTGAGAGAGGTTCTTCTCCCCCTCTGCTCTGCCCTGGTGAGGCCTCATCTGGAGTCCTGTGTCCAGTTCTGGGCTCCTCAGCTCAAGAGGGACAGGGAACTTCTGATGTCCAGTGTACAGCCATCAAGATGATCAGGGGACTGGAGCATCTTCCTTATGAGGAAAGGCTGCAGAATCAGGGGCTGTTTAATCTGGACGAGACTGAGGGGGAACCTCATTAATACTTACAAGTATTTAAAATGTATATGTCAAGAGGATGGCGCAACACCTTTTTCTGTGGTGTCCAGTGATAGGACAAGGAGTAAGGGAGAAAAGCTGAAACACAAAAGGTTACATTTAAAAATAAGGAAAAACTAATTCTGTGTGAGGGCGAGGGAGTCCTGGCACAGGCTGCCCAGGGAGGGTGTGGAATCTCCTTCTCTGGAGGTTTTCAAAACCCACCTGAACATATTGCTGTGTGACCCGATTTAGGTAGATCTGCTTGAGCAGAGGGGCTGGACAAGATGGTTATTAGAGATTCTTTCCAACCCCTACCATTCCGTGATTCTGTGACTCCACAGAAGGTGGAGACTTGTTTGCCATTCTCACTGGAAGAGCTGCAACGTGTTACCAATGCTTAATCCAACATTATTTCCCACAAAAGGCAAGTTATAAACAACAAAAACAAGAAAAAAACAACTCCACAGTAGCAGCCTCTGATTTTCTCTCCCCTATTGGGGAAGGGATGTGGAAAGGTACTTGCATCCATGGAAATACGGTGGTCGATTTTCTACACCATGTGAGTGTAGCTGCACTTGAGGCTTACCTTGAAACTCTGTGTGCATTCGTTCATAACCCCATTATGAAATTCAAGAGACCTAATGTAATTGTGTCTAGGAAGATTTACTTGTTAAAAGGAAAACAACTTTCACATAAATAATTTACTACAACAGAAAAATAATCCTCTGTCCTATCATTCTTGCATTGAAACTAATCGAAGCGAGTTATTTTTAAATTGCTTGGAAGTGTACTGCTCTCGTTTCATTGTCAATAAATATGCTCTGTTTCAGCACAGCACTTCACTAAATGCATCTGAATTTTCAAGGGGGAGAGGAATTGATCAGAATTGGGTTTTTAAATGCAGAAAGAAAAAAGTTCCTCCAGGAATTTGTGTGCTGGAAAATTCACAACTCCTTTAATAACCTGAAAATGGATCTTGGTTCCTGCATCGATTCAGGTCCAGCATCTGATTTGACACTGAATTTTTACTATTGACCTCAGTAGGAACAGATCTTTAATCCTCTGCTGGAATGGATCTGTCTAAATCCTGAAAAAAACCCAGCAGAATTCAACTTCAGTAAGCAGCACTCAGAATTATAACAGATTTATGGAAGGCTTCATTTGGCTTTTTGATCTGATTATAACATAAATAAATAATTACTATCACTAAGGGCTTTTTAGAATTTCTCTCTTCTTTTTTATTTACCTTTTTACTCATTTTATGAGATCTACCAGCACGAGCTACAAGGACTGTGAACAACACTTGCGTTTTTAAATATCCTTTTCTTTTGTATGTAAGTCAAAACAAATAAGAGTACCTATACTTTCAGTTAACCTAGATATTATTTTCTAGGCAAACACTGTGTCTGTACAAGATAATTCTCTTTTGATTTTCCTTTCTGCCTCACTTTCCCGTCCTCACACTTGTGCTCTGCAGTGATGTGTTTTCCTGTAGAGAGACTGCAGATGCTTGGGAAAAAAGGTAAAATCAGATTTTAGAAATGCCCCTGGAAGCAGTTCTGAGCTTGGGAGGCTGACAAGGTGTTGAGCCACACATCAAACTCCACCACTGTGTCAAATCCTGGCTTAGGCACTCAGCAGTCCCTGTCCTGCCTCAGCATTTGAGTCGATCAGTGGGGTTTAGGCTGAGACAAGCAGGGATATGTCTTGTGCTTCCACTGAACAGCCTTCCTTCAGGGGCCAGAAGTTTAAGCCAAGTATTTTTATGTGACACTAAGATGAAATCTATACTCATATGTTCTTAAAATGAAAAGTTCTATATAATCACAATTTCTGTTCAAGTTCTGGGTACACAAATGGCCTTCTTGTACACAGGTAAGTCTCTTTTATTGCTTTTCTCAGGTGATTTTCAATAAAAGCTGCAAAGTGAACAGTTTTGGTGTCAAAAACCTGTCATTTTTCATTAGAAATATATAGAGGAATGGAGAATTTGTGGGTGTGTATTTTTATTGAAAAGTTACTTTTTAATGACAACAGATTGCTGTATTGGAAAATGCTCCCAGAAAATGCTTACCATTAACATAAATTCTCCCTTAAAGACCAGTTTGATTTTATTTAGTAGCTGTTTCATTCCAAGTACTCAGCAATAAGTGCTTGTTATAGCATAAACATTTTGGGGAGATTCATGCATATTCAGTGGCAGTAAAAGGGCACTGAACATAGGTTTGTGTAAGACTGCAGGATATTAGATGTATCAGCATAAGAACCATTCTTGCCTTTTATTTTTATTCTTTCCTACTCTTTATGTAAGTCCTCCAGGAGGTCTTTTATGTAGCTATGTTCTCCCTGAGCACGGTTTAACCACCATGAGATATACTTGAACTGGTGTAACTGTTAGATACAGACAGTCTAATTCAGTTTTAGTCAAAACCCCAGGAAGGCATCAGAGAAATCATGTCATCTCTTGTGCTACCTGAATGTCACTACTTCAGAGGAAGTCACCTGCACGGCGACATCATCTCAGCATCTCTTATTGACCCATTGTGTCACAGCTTAGATCTCCATGCTGTTAAAAAACAATCTGTTAATATCCATGCACAATCTAATAAATGCAAAGGAGTCAGTGTGGAACAGTCTCATTCACAGCTGGTTATTTTGGGTTTCTGTAATTAGCATAGCACATGCAATTACAGCTGTCGATACTCTTCGGCTGAGCCTACCTAACAACTCACTCTGACAGAGCAGGATCCTGCTCCATCTTCCTCCAGCTCATCTCTTCCTCTGCCCCTGCCCTACCATGAGCTCTTCCCTTTCCTTCTAATGCCCACCTCATCCTTGGTATCTCCCCTGCTGAGCCTGTCCAACTCACTAACTCAGCCGAAAGCTATCTGTTTTGTTTGCTAGGGTTTTTTTCCACTAATCTAATGCATCAAATTGGCTCAGCATTGGGTCCTGTGCATGCGAGAATCGACACAAGTTGAGTAGGAGTACAGAGAAATGGGGTGTGCTGCAGCAAGGACAAAGGTTGGACTCTGTTTTGGGTCAGAAAGTCACCAGATTGGGTAAAACTCTAGGTGTGATTTTCCTCTCTTGCCAAGTAACCCCACTGTCTGCCATAGGAGTGTTCCCAGGAGCAAGCAGGGCAGCAGCAGCTCTGGAACTGATGGTGTCTGCTTTACTTGGACTGTGTCCCAGACCTGAAAAACTGCTGTCTAAGAAGGCATGGTATCTGACTGATGTTGCCCATTGACAATCTTTCTGTTGATGTGGACTCTCTCAAGCTAAAGCCTTTCTATCACTGGGGTCTGTAATCTGGACTTCTCTGTTTGCCTGCCTATTTCCATGCAATGTTTGGAAATGAAATTACTTTTGAGCCTATTAGTGATGAAACTTGATTGAAATCAGCCAAGAGACCTTAGAAGTTATTACAGAAAGAAGGACCCAGACGGACACACAAGCAACATGGCTGCAATGAGCTTCGTTTCCTTAGGAGGACAGGCAAAAAATTGCTCTTCCACAGGGTCTGATTTTATATGGACAGAAACACCAGAACACTAATGCATAAAAATTACAAATAACACTGTGGCTCTGGTGACAGGCAGAAGAAATTCCAGTGTGCTGTTCCCGACCGTTTTGCCTCAAAGTTATCCCTCCTCCTCAGTGCGCATAAGGACAGCATTATTAGCATCTGCATGAGCTGTCAGGGCAAAACATCTGGCGTAAGGCAACCAGTTTGTCTTCCACAGCTGCTGCAATCTGTTTCTAAAATTGTCTTAACAGCTCCATGAAGAATCAGCCCAGTGTATGGGTGATCTTCCCGTGCCAGGAAGATACTGTAATGCAAGCCAGTGACCATAGCACTGTGTAGGACTGCAGGACTTTCCTCTCCATAGGTACATTTAACCTATGCTTTCTGCAAAATACGGCCACTTCTGTTGAACAAAGTTTGCCATAGAAATTCCACTGAAATAGAAATATGTTAGATGGCCTAAAAAGTCATGACCTTGTAGCATCAGAGTTATTTTTTACTTTTTCTATCTAAGTGTGAATCTAGCGATGACAAGACTGACTGCTGGCAGCTGCCGAGTACCCCACTGCACGCCAGCGGTGGTGGGTAATGCTCACAACTTTATTCAGGCTGCACACAATAGGATGCATTGTGGCTATTGCTGTCAGGCAGGAGCTTCTCCCCAGCTACTGTGGAGTCCTCTGGCTCTCTCACAGGCAAATTTGATTTTTCAGAGCACCCAGGTCCAGGCATGACTCCCAGTTTTTCGGGACAGGCTCTCATTTTGTGGACGAGCACTTGAAACTCACCACAGGCTTGCCGAAGGTGCTTACAGAGCTGGTCCCATTACACCCGTGAACCTCTCCATTAGCCTGGGCCTTTCCCACCTCTAATGCTTTGTCCATCACTAAAAATCAGGCTTTTTATGTTTTCATTTCTTGGCAGGTGCAGGCCCCTCACTGTCTCCTGTGCAGTAACAAATACTGAATTGTTGCTGCTGTCCCCAACTTGGCAGATGACATATAGAATCATAGAATCACAGAATGGTCGGGGTTGGAAGGGACCTTTAGAGATCATCTAGTCCAACCCCCCTGCAGAAGCAGGGTCACCTAGATCAGGTCACATAGGAACATGTCCAGGCATTTTACTCTCCTACAGTAAAAAGAAAAACAAGGGAATATCTACCTTCAGGATGATAGCTAGGAGTGGGGAGAACTTGCAGCGTTATTGCTGCATCAGTGCATTCCCTCTTGTCTAGGAGAATTACTCTCTGTGGCTGAGAGGTAATTTAACTCTCGGGCTCATTCACCTCTTGGCCTTCGTGTTGCTGTTCTGAATATAATGGTTGTGGACACGGGAGGGAAAGGGATACAGTATGAGTGTGTGACCATTAGAAGAAGGAATGGAGTCCCCAAAGCACTTCACACTGCTGGGGTGATATCCAGAGTGACTTTTTGTCCACTACTGGCCTGCCCAAAATAGAACTGACAGGGAAGGAGTGGAAGGACATGGATCCCGTTCCCAGTCCTCTGAGTACTCCGATGGTTATTTAGAAAGGCAAAGTGCAGTTATTTCATCATTTTAAATAATGCTGTAGCAGCATTGTTTAAAACAAATATGTAGCCAAACTGTTCAAATATGCAAGTTAAAAATACATTTTTTTAAAATGTATTTTTAAATGTCCCAGCCTTTCACAGCCTGACTGCAGAATAACTGGAAAACACCAGTCTGGTTAAAATACTGATAGTGTACTTAGGTGGTCTGAAAGTGTTGTACTGCTCTGACCATTGCTGCCAGTTTATCTGTTATTCTAGCCAAGGTATTGATATAAAGGGTTGGTTTAAAGTTTGCTTAGAATTCAGCTTTGAATTTTTCACAATACCCAGTGTTTGTGACTTTGGCCTGTCTCTGAATTTTCAAGGAGCGGCAGATTGACAGTGTTACTGATGTCAGTAGGTAAGAGTTGGATGCATTGCATCTAATCATGCTGCTTCTTTCCAAGATGAGGTGAGATAGCCTTGCAGGGAGCTCCTGCCCATGCTCCAGCCATCTCCAAGGTCCTTCTGCTACAGAGGAGAGTCACAAAGCTGCACATCTAAACTGTGACACACTTGAATATCCCCACAAATAGACCAAAGGGTGTGGCAAAATTTGTGGATGAGTCATAGGTACAATGCAATCAGACTGGATTTGGACAGATGTGCAGATGAGCACTCAGGTTCAGTAATTTTGACCTCATCCCTCTGGTCCTCAGTTTCCATCTATAACACTGGAATAATGATATAATCTGGGATTTTTTTCAAATATGGCAAAGACAAATTCATTAATATTTTTAAAGCACTGAGGTACTGGGATGAAAGCTATGTAAAAGTACCTGCAAAGAAACAAATGTCAGATTTGGAACAACACACGGTATTGAATGCCCAGGGATTAAGAAGTAACAGCCAGTAAATTTGTAATATGTATTAACTTTGCTCAACAAATAAGGCAAGAATCCTGTGGAGACAACTCTACATGACTAAGTAATAAAACATCCCTCTGTACATAGGCTTAATATTTCATTGACAGTTGCATAGGCAGATTTTATCCAAAATTCAGGGGTTTGACACTGTTACGTCAGCATTCCTGCAACTGTAGCTTTCTGAATGGATTATGTATGTGCCCTCCGTAACTGCCGCTTTCCCATCGTTTATTTAAGAAAACATTTGAATTGCTTTAGATGTCTTGTGAAGTTAATGAAATAAAATTAGAGATAATTAATGTCATAAAACATGATATAAACTTGTTGATGTCAAGGGGGATGTTTAAAAATTACGACGATGATGGGTAAATTTGACATGCGTCAGTATGTTTTCTGTAAGTTTTTGTACTAGATAACTGCATTTGTTTCCTTTTCCAAGCTTCCCTGTCGATATAATCCAGGTTTATTTTGTTCAGTAGCTTGATTACATTATATCCATTGTTGTTTTTTAAAGTAAAAATTATCTTCTAATCCTATGCCCCAAAATGCCTCCGTCAAACACCATTTTGTATTAACATTTTTAACAATATAAACGATTGGCTTGGATTAATTAAAATGTATCATCAAGACTGTATTTTTCTTATATCAAAAAATTGATTACATTTTACATCTTCCTTGCTTTTGTTAGAGCAGCTCCACTACAAGTTGCTGTATAGCAGCCTGTTGTCTACGTCTCCGCACATTGACCTTTGTTGTAAGATCTGCTATAGACATCACAAACTCTCACATCAATTTACTACAATTGGATGTGGCATCTTCCAGCTAATTTGATTTAGGAAGAAGTGCACCTGGCTCTGTTTTTCCCTATAGAATGTTGAGGGAGTTCGGAGTCCTCCCAGATGCCATCTATCTGAGTAGCCCATGTGTTTTTTCAAGGTCTAAGCGGTTTGTCTTCATCTTCCAAAATGTAAGCCATTACAACAGGAGACTAGCTAAATTATTTAATGTAAAAGTAAATTGGATTTTGAGTGCAAAATGTGTACTTATGTGAACATGTATATTTGTGTATAATATGGGTACCTGGTTTACATTATATATTAAAATATAATACAAAATCCACGTACATGAACTATTTATACATATACATACATATGCATAGAAAATGAAAACATGCTCCTGTGCTGCAGTCATACTTAATATTGTGACTTTTTTACAAATGTACCTTTTGGGATTTTTTTAACATTAAGCTGATACAGGGACTCCTTGCAAGAAGAAAAAACATGTCAGGTCTTGTGAAACTCTCCAGGCACTGATTTAGATCACATGGATCATGCAGGTTACGAAGATCAATCCTGTTCCAGTGGCAGGAGCACAGAGGGAATGAAGCAGACTTCTGTTTTCAGTTTCATCCCACAGGTCCAAAACTAAAACCGTGATTTAAAACACATACATAAGCCTTCTTTACTGTATGTGTCTTGAGCAATCAAACAAATTCAGTCTGTGTATACAGAGTTGCAAATAGTGATTAAGACAAGCCTGGGCAGTTTGGTGGAGGAGGTTGGTGTGGTCCCACCAGAGCAGGAGCTGAACTGAGTAGACCCAGCAGAGGATGGTTCTGCAGTGCCAAGTAATATTCTAGATGTTTTCACTGGTTGATTTTTTGGCATGGAGGGTGATTGAGGGAAGAGGGTTGTTTACTGAAATGTTCTTTTTGTGGCTGACTACTTAAGTTGATAAAATATACGTAATACTATAAACTCAATGTGTTCCACTTTATTGCAAATGAAAAGCTTAATTAAATTAAAACGTAATTAGTTGAAAACTTCTTGTTTTGTCTCTTCATAATGACAACAGTTGTGTTTACATGACAACTGACTGCCAGTACTTGAAAAAACAACCCAGCACTGGACTCCAGATGCAGTGTCCTCCAGGAATGCAGAAGCCTTCCCTGGCACCAGCTGGGGCCTGATCCTCACACACAGATTAAAAGTAATTCTTGAGATGGAGCCAGTGTATGCGGTGTTTGTGCTTCAAAGTGGGGTGTGAGGATGCGGCAAAATATGTCTGTTGGAGGAATTTGTTGTCCAAGAATTCTAGGGGTAAAATCAGCCCCCACAAGAGACAATCATGAGTAGAAAAAAAATATGACTGTTAAAAGCATAAGTACTTGCTCTTACCAACTACAGTAGCGTGAAATACGACTTTGAAATAATAAAATCAATTATTAAAGTGATCATATCGACCATAAATTGCAAATCTTGAAAAAAACGCCGACTATCCAGCTATATGCTATAGTTTAGTTTGTTACTTTGAGTGCAAAAACTATAAATCTCTGGTAGAAGTGAAAATAAATGGTTTGTTAAAGGCGAAGCTGGAGAATTGCACTGTTCTGAAATACTTTGACTGATCTATCTGCTTTTACTTTTCTTACCTACAGATGAGTACAGACTCATTCCCACGTAAACTCTTTGTATTTCACAGTATTTCCAGTTTTGATAAAATAACTACATTATGTGAAACCAACAAAGCAATACCGTTTACACATTTTGAATCTACTTTGATTATGCCTTTACAACAAAATCATTAAATGATTTTTGGAAGTGTTTAGAGTAGTTGCATTTTCAGATCATTCAGATCTTTAGGAAGTAAAAGAAAAAAGGAGGGAAGTGGGCTTATGAGGTGGGGATGGTGCTTAGGATACCAACTTGCAATGAAGTGTAGACCTAGAATACGGCCATCATCTACTTTATAAATAATTTTATTTATTTTCTCACAGAATAATCTTTGGCAATAGTTCCTTTTTTCAAACCATTTGTCTGTAATTTCCATTTACTGCAGTGACACCTAATGGTAGGAGAAGAAGAATTGATCTCCAGCCCTCTTGTTTGCCGTTGAACAAAGGAGATTTTCGTCTTTTAAGCTGGTGGGATGTGTGGATTCTTTCCTCTCTCCTGAAAGAGCAAACAGAAGCTGCTGCGTTCTGGAAAGCATTCAGCTGCAGGAACAAAAGCATCTAAACTTAAACTATGGCCCTTAGAAAGGCAAAGATCTAGCCTTGGAATTTTTTTATAAGATTCGAAGAGCTGAATTTCCATTACAAGTGAGGAGAGACAGCGAAGGCTGATTATTAAAATGACTAATAACAAAATGATACATAATAGTTCTTTGTGGCATATGGTCATGACTATACATCTGGAAGTTTCAGGCTCAAGGGGGACTAATGTTTGTGATGGATATTTAAAATTCATCTGGGCTAAAAGCTGCCAGAAAGTGAGTTATTCAGGTCAGAATAAAAGTTGGCAAGATATATGCCAAAGATGGTGGGGATTTACTTCTGTATAACAAGCTTATAAAATACCTTTTTATGCAGCTAGGACCAGCTGGATGAAAGTTAATCAGCCAAATGCAATTATAGGAGGTGTAAGTCTTATTAATGTATTAGGAATTCTCAGGGTACTACTGGACCATTCCAGATGTGCTGCTGCATAATGAGTACAGCGTAACCTTGATCAAGAAGCCAATCTGCCTGGTCTCCTCATCTCTTCTAATAATCTATATAATATTTACTTGCAATGGCTCAGAAAGGACTAATAGAAGTAGTAGATTCTCATTCAAATGTAGACTTCATTTTCTAATAAATGTAGCTCAGTATAAGCCAAAAATGTCAAAATTTCACTTAATCTTCAGTGGAAAATGACAATTCTTTAAACGTGCAGCTAACCAAAGGCAGGCCTTACTTAACATTCTGGCTAGGACAGGTGTAAAAGCCAAATGAAAGGATGGGGTTTGTGTTGGACTAGTGACAACCTCTGTGGAATATTTTTTACTGAGATACCCAGCAGCCAGCTTTGAGGAAAGAGGTCTTCCAGACTGCTCTAAAGTGAGATTGCAACCAGGCAGGCTGGAAGACCAGAGGCAAATCCTGGGAGAAAATCTGGGACTCTTGAAGACAACGAGAGATTTTTCTGTTGGGGTTTTGTTTTCTTGTGCTGTGTCGGGATTCTGCCCTGTTGGTTATGAGGGAGCTTGAGGAAAAACAACCAGCTGTGTCTCACTAAGCCACTTCTTCCTCTGGACAGGAAAAAAATAAGCAAAACATGAAAATAGAATAGGAGGCTTGAATCTGACCTGTCTGCTCAAACTACCCATGAAAAATGTCCCTACTCTGTTTTCACCTTCTGCTTGTTAAGATGACATTCAGAGATCAGCTTTCTTAACTTCAACTGTTTTATTAACTAGGTAGTCACAGGGACACCAACCTTTACCCTCAGCCATTTGATCCTCACTGGCTATCGGTAATTATTTCCCATTACAAGGGCTGCCAGCAGCCTCCACGCTAGGCTGTTGTTCTGGTAGTATTCTGGCATCTAAAAAGAGCACAACAAATCTACGTGTCTTCCCCATTTGTACTGACATTCCCCAAAGGAGGCATGGCTTGTCTTAGGGACCTTTTGTCCTCTTTGTACATACAGTCAGCTCCCATTAATCTCATTAATGAGACCTACATTCCCAAACTGGAAGGAAAAAATTCAGCTGGGAGGAAACAAAGATTTTCTGGGAAGGCAAAGAGGGAGCTAAGGAGACCGTGAGTCCTCCATCCCCCTACTCTCATCCCTGTAATACTCCAGAAATGTACCACAAGGGGAACATCCACGGGAGCAACTGTACAGCAGAGCAGGGCCACCCACCTATCCTCTTTAGCTCTGTTCATGACTGAAGGAAAGGGAAGGAATAGGAAAGAAAATGAGTATGATATCTCTGTTGGCCCTTCCAGCAGAGATCAAAGTCTGGCAACATTTGGTAGGTGTTTCTTGCGGTCCTCAGAAAACACAGAGGGAGGAAGGATGAATGTGGTGCATTGTCAGGAGAGGAAGCATAAACAGCCATTTAACCTTTCATATTTTTAAATAAATTTCACTGAATCAAATCTGGAAACACTGTTGCAGGCTTAAAATAGCCCTCATTTAGCTGAACTCCTTGGGAACAAAACTTAAACAGTCTCTGATGGAAGAAGTAGGTTCTTGCAGGAAATTATGCAGTCCAGACTGAATAATTAGTGTGTCTCACTGAAGCATACTTTTCCTGCCCTCCTGGTACCATCTGCAGAAGGGACCTTCCCCCAGCTCCTGTCTGGATGTAAGGCACCCTTTACCTCTCACTTCCACAACAGCGAGCAAAGCCACAAGCCCACAGAAACTGCACGTACTTCACTGTCCTAAGGATCAGTCAACTACCTCTGGGGCAGCAGGGTGCTGGAAGATGATCCTGAGCTAGTGCTTCGTGCCTGCTACTGATTTTATCTGGATGATTACTGATGAGAAGTGCCGTCATATATATATAAACCAGAAAATTATCTGAGGCCTGCAGTGTCAGAAGCAATCCACTACTAAGTCTGCCAGGTTTATAAGTGAGAGATAAGCCAGCTGGATTCCATGTGAGATTCAGACATAAGCAAAGTAAGCTCTTGCCCAGGGCAGGGTCCTGAGGGTGGTTGCAAAGCCCCAGCCCCAGGTGAGGAGCCTGGAGCCATGACTGAGGCTGCCCACATCACCCATGTGCAAATGTAGGGCAGCCTATGCCTCTGGACAGAGGAGAGTCCTGCACAAAGCAGGCTCCTCAGTCAGCTGAGGACATGAGAGACAAGGCTGGGAGATGGCCGTGCTTCTTGTGCGCCACGCTCTGCGGTGTCCCTGCCACCAGCTCTGACTGGATGCTGATGCTCAGCATTGGGAATAGGATGGGAGCAAAGGCAGGCAGAAAGCAGGGATGCATGTGCAGAGAGTGGTGCCATGGGAATATCTGGTGCCTCCGTGCTCTGAGTCATCCGTGACTGGTGCCAAGGAGCTACTCTGAATTTTGCTTGTGCTTACTGGGAAGACTTGAGTCATCCCTGGTTCTGCTACTGTGTGCAAAGGGAAAAAAACCAAAAAGGGAGAATTGCCTAGATTATGTGACATTATTGCCTCTATTATCTCCAGCAAATGGGGCCAATGTTTTTCAGTCTTTGTGGCCTGACGATAGGACATTCAAACATCTGTGTTCTGCACCGGAGATTGAATTTAACAGCCTAACAGTCATCGAGCATGCTGTGAGACGTGGCTGTAGCCCCCTGCGGATGTATGGCAGGCCAGCCTGCGGAGAGGCAGAGAAACCAGAGGAGGTCCACATAGGCACGCAGCACTGTGGCTGTCAGCAGTACATGTCAGCTACTAGGACTTAAACATGTACTGAAAATCAAGGGTATTCTTAAAGATTTCACTAAACAGAGGCTGCTTTAATCATATGCTTTGTTAAATCCTCAACAGAATTTCTTCCTAGGTAGTAAAGAGCCACCTGAAACACTTATGGCATATGTGACTCTCCCTCATGAGGAAAAGCAGCCTGGTGACAACTCCAGTGGTTTGCTTCATACTTTCTTTTCCACAACAAAGTGTTTTCCTGAGAGCACAGCTGTAGTAGGGGCAGAATAAAAGCTGGCTGTACAGACTTAGTTCAAGAGACCCTTGAACTAGGAAGCACAACGTCCCTTATGTGCAACACAGTACAATTCACTTAACAGGCAGCCTAGTGCTACAAGCATAGCACAATGTTCAAAGCCACAGCTACTGTACTCCTGTGCCAGATGTTTAGCTAGCTGAACCTGAGCCACCAGTCTTGACTGGCTGCTTGCAAGTGGAAAGTATGGAGTGATGCTACTCCTGCCAGACCCCCTCAAGCTTCCACCCTTAATAAATCATGTATTAAACCTACACAACATACTTAGAACTGCCAAGAACCATTCTCCTGTGTTTCTTGCAGAAGCACTGCAAACTCAGCTACTAGCAAATGTTTAATTTTATCAGTCTGCCCTGTTATATGGAGTTCCCCTGGAATGTGGCTTTGGAGCCTCTGTGGATGTTTTCTTAGACAAGTATTTAAAAAAAAAAAGAATACCCAGAGTCTGAATTTTTTTTTAAAAAATTAAAAAATCGGCATCCAGTGATACAGCTTAACACTAAAGAGAGGTTTTTAGGCCACTGGAAGAATGCATGTCTCCTAAGTGTGCCTAGACTGAAGTGTCTCTGTGTGCTGTTGGGACAGAACTGGAACCTGCATCCCTGCTCCTGAATCCAAGTCCATAGCTGTACACGTATTGCCTTTTCTGACAGCCACTGGCCTGTGGAAAAGCTTTGAAGCCTTTGCAGTCACTTTTTTTTCTTCAACAGACTTACTATATTTCCTTAATACATGACAATGAAACCAAAATGCATTAGAACAAAAACTTTGCAATTTCCTGCTAATCCCCTGCCTTGGTGAAGATGTGGAGCACAGGGGCTGCTGGTGGGGTGGTGGTTTGTGCAGACCCTGCCAGGTTCAGACAGCAACCTTAGTGTTGGAGGTATGACATATGGATGAGGGGTGAAACACTTTAGGATCCTGGCTGTTGGAAGAGTTAATATTCTGTGCTGGGCAGAGGACACCGCTCCCTCACTGCTATCTCAGTGTTTATGCTAAGGAGATGAAGAAGGCAGGCCACTACCTCAGAGCTGTGTTAACCATGTGCATCCGGAAGCATGTGCTGACATCACGGAGAGGAAAGGAGATCCAGAAGTGCAAAGTTTGGATTTATGTCTGGAAAATCAGATGCTCTTCAGTGTGTAAAATTTAACTGTAAATCTAATTAGTAAAGATCTTTTTTTGTGAGACAGCCTTATCTCAACTTCCAGTAAGGCAGCAGATACTAAGCCATGAGCCTTCCCATGATATTACGTCTGTTTTGCCTCCAGCCACTGAGAAAACCCAGAAGTCTGAACATTAAAAAAAAAAAAAGAAGAAAAAGAAAATTTAAAAAGAGCAACTAAGCAATTTAAAACTTTCTGTAAGATTTTACCCTTTCCATAAGAGTTCAGTTCTAGAAATGTGTCAAAGTCGGGTTCGGTCCAGGTTTTGCTGCTGAGGGACAGGCAAAAATTTTCATGTTACTTTGCTTTGAGTATGACTCTTTTAGGTTCAGAAAGAGAGGAATCAGCTGCACAGCACAATGGAACACTGTAATGCTGAAGTCATTTACAACTTGGGATGACTTACTAGTCTCAAAATGGTTAAAGTTGGGCTAATTGTTGGGCCAACACCTGCTGGGAAGAGAAACTGGAGGACATTTAGGAAATAATTTCTGACTCCCTTATTTCCAAGCTGCCCTGGCACCAGGAAAGCTAAAGCATTTACAGAGCTGCTTTAACGACCCAGTGCTGTTGCAGGGCTCAGGCTTCAGGAGAGAGGGGCTGTGTCCTGGGCACCAGCTGGTCTCTCTCTGGTGCCCTGTGCCTGGGGTACCAGATGGCTGAGAGTCCTTTTCTGACCTCTGAAAGAAATCATCCCAGCGTGAGGAAAGCCTGAAATGGTTCCTATACTTTTTGTATAGATTCTGTATTTAATCCTGAAGGAAAAGTAGTGTTTGTCCATGTATAGTTCCTCTGATGTTGTCTGTTATACACTGAGAAGCTGAGTGATTGGGAGTGCATGGTCTGACATAGGAGGGTTAGTAATACTTTTTGGAAAGCAGTGTTTCAATAGCAAATAATCTCCAAAAAGAATCCCCCATCTTTTTCTCCAGATTTTGAAAAAAAACTCTCTCTAGTTTTAAAAAAATAACCTCAACTTTTGAAATTACAAGCAGTATTTCTTCTTTCCAGAGCTCTGATTTTATCAAGGAAAATTGTCTCTGTTACCCAGGTGTGATATGAGTTATTTTTTGAGTTCTGGTTTTATTTAAATACGGGATTTTAAGAAAAATCATTCCCATTAATTACATTACTTGTTCATCACATATCATAAAGGACAAGGCCTCCAGATGAGAACAATTTCTTTCTTTTAGCAGTAACAATAGTAAAAACTTATAGGAGCTGCTACATTGAATCTTTAGAAAGTGCTCTTTTGGCCACACTTTTCTAACTAGACTTTTTGGAAATAGATATCATGGTGCAAATCTGTGCTGGAATGGTTTTGGTTTCTTCCAGTAAAAACGTCTGTTAAAATTACAACTGTTTCCTGAGAAAAGATCTTAAAAAACAGCTACATTGAGCCCTTTTGCTACTGAGGGGTTTTTTTACTAGGGGAAAACTCGCTCTGACTGCCTCACTCTTTCTTGTAGGTTTATTCTTGGGAGCCTCTGTTGAAAGCCCTGCCTTGCCACAACCCATCTCTGTAAGGTCACTTGGTATCTGGAACTGGCAAATTGCTTTAAACTGTTTCTCAGTTCACTGTTCTTCATGGCCCAAACCATGGCCCAAGCCAAAACCAGATTGTGATCAGCTCTACCCACAATTTGACCACAGGCTATTATACATCTTTTTCTTTTCTTCTTTTAAAATCAAAACCAAAAATACTACTAGCTAAAAAAAAAATGAAAGAAATATCATTCAAGACTCTAGAAGTCTTCTGGAGAAAAAAAGAAAAGAAAAAAAAGCAAGAATGGTGCTTCCACTTTGAAAAATGGAAAAAAAGATCTTTATAGTCCTATTTCTGTTACCAAACAAAAAATTCAAAGCAGCTGGAGACTGCCCTGAATATGGGAAAAAGGACACAGGGGGAAGGGAAAGGGAGGGAAGAGAGGAGCAGCAGAGAGAGGAGGCAGGAATGTCCCTTATAAGCAGCAGGGCATGGATTGAACTCGTAATGCCTGATGTTGATTGAAATTGTGCAGAACTTGAAAATCATTAATTATAATACATACAAATTATCATTTACTGAACATAGTCTTGACTACTCTTCTTGAAGATACTTACTATGATATTTTTTGCACTATAGAAGTGGTTTAATTTGGCATGGTTCTAAATAATAATGTGTATTCCCATCAGTATTTTAAATGAAGTACAAATTACACTGCAAATAAACTATTTGTCACATATTTAAGGCTATGAAGTTGGCATTACTCCTGAGGACTTGTCTCAAGAAAAACAGGGACTTTTTCATCCACTGCAAAGCAAGAAGCACTGTCCATGACGTAAGGCTCACGTGTGCAGCGTGTGTAAGAAATGCATAAAGAACAATAACATGCCAAAAGTTGGATGGAGGGTCTGCATGGGTTGCCTGGAAGATGTGAATCCTGATGCTGCCTCATGTGGTCTCTGCATCAGGTGCAGGTCTCTGAGAGCCAACTCACGCATTCTTTGCAGCCCTGAAGCGGCCCTACAATGCCCCAGCCCGAGGTTGTTAAGTTCAGTAAGAGCAGGAATGAGCCATTGATGCAGCTTGAAGCAAGGGAAAACAATAGGTCTTTAAGACAGCTCTCATTGTTGAATGTAAATTGTTTTTTAATAAAATGTAGACAAAACCAGATGATGTCAGAGGAATTCTTCCCCTGTACCACCCTGGAGTTAGTTCAGTAAAAGGCAAGAAACACATACATTTTGGAGAGCCTTTCTGTGTTTCTCATGTCCATTACAGCTGTAAACTGGAGTTTATAGGCCCTTTTTGCACATCCAAACCCTTGTTTCCAGTAGCGTTACTACCATGAAAAAATGGCATTAGGTCTGTGGTATGGGACTCAGGCAACCACTACACAGTTATTTTCTTTTTACCTTTAACTATGCTTTGTGGGACATTCCGTGCTTCATTTGCAGGGTTTAGTTTTCCCCTCCCTCTCATGGGCATTTGTTTTCCCCAGATTTTGTTGATGGTGAGTCTTTTCTTAGATGTACAGAAACTGAACCAAAAAATACAGACCCATCTGTGCATTTATGTGTATGTATGTACACAAAATTACTGCAAGTGTATGTACCGTACTGTATATGTTTATACATATGGAGACTCCATATGTACATGTAGAGGGTCTGTATAACTGTATGTGTACACATATAGTCACTTTTTTGGACTGAGATGTCTTGTGCAGGTAAATTGTGTTAATGAGAAACAAGTCTTAAAGCTGATAAGTAATGGCCTTGGAAAACAACCTATACACTAGCAGTTCATGTTTAATCATTTTCCTGAACATTATCCCACAGCAGTTACAGTCATCTGATTTCATGTACTGTATCTGTGTTAAAAATAACGCAGTTCCTTGTAATTCCTTCTGTATTTTCTTCAAACACAAGGGAGAAAGAACATTCCCTAATATATTTTATGGTCGCACTCTCTTTGTGATATTTCCTTTGCAAAGGTCCTGCTCATATTTGTATCTTATTACTTTTCTTATACTGGATTTATTGATAGTTTCTAACAAAAATATGATTTCAGTATATTTACGGAACAAAACTCAATATAACAGCCCCCAATTCGATTTTTTTCATCAAAATGGAGAACAATAAAGAATCTAAAGTCTTCAGTTCAGACACATAGCATCAAAAACCCCTATATTGTTAAAAGAAATAACTCAATAACAGGGAAGTGATGGATATTACTTAAAGAACAGCGTTAGCTTTGTTTACCTTATCTGTGTTTCTAATAATCCAGACTACAACTTGGAGAGTTACAAATATTTTGCTTCTGAAACATGTATAAATTCAGTTATGTTCTGTAAATGGGGAAAAATAATGCCTGTACATTAAGAAGTATTTATTGCATATTGTTACTGCTAGTAATAAGGTTATATCCATTTAGATGCATTTCACATGAAGGGATTTTCTTGTTCTGCCACACTTCTTTCATAAAGGGTTGGTTGGGTTTGGGTTTTTTTTTTTCCTAAAAGTTCATATTCTGTATTGCTAATAGATTACTTTCAGAGAAACAGAACAGAGCTAGTTCAGGGTGGGAGGGTTGGGAGGGTGGTGGTGTGTTTGTTTTTCTGTTGACCACTAGCTAAAGATTTGATTAATAACTTCGGCTAACAATAGATTTTTAGTTAAATAGATGAATGAATTCATTATTTACCTGTTCTTATTCTCATGTGTATTGCCCAGTGATGATTATAGTTGTTTTAGAAATGATCCTTATTTATGGTACGTTGCATCATCCAGAGATGTAGTAATGATTTTAGATTTTCCACCTAAATTACAGGGCACTTTCCACTGAAAATGGTAAACAATATTACAAACTTAAAAAAAAGAAGTAATCTGATTTCAGGGAAGAGGGAACCCAGTGAAAGATGTGTGCTTTTATAAGGATGGACAATGGAAAGCAAAATAATAACTCCTAAGTTTGATTGTTCAAATATATTCTGCAATACAGAGAGCTGCATGCAGGCTGGAGCAGGCATGGGGCAGGAAGGTTAAGTAGAAGAGAAGGCACAATACTTCAGATTGGCAGTAGACTGCAGCAAGAATAATCTAATCAAAACTAAATTCAATTATCTAGTCCCAGGGCAGGCTCCTGGGACTGCTGCACTGAATGCTAGCAGAGCTCCTCCTAGACATTTTTCCCCAGTCAAACTCACATGATGAATGCAGATGAAATTTGAAATATGAAAATCTGAAATAATTTATGGAAGTTGTCAGAAATTTGGCCTGCTTGTGGTGTAATTTCCTCTGAGACGAGGCAGGCTGGCTCATTGCTTCTAGTCTCAGAGCAGTTCCTGGTCTTCCAGTGGATGGATCAACCCCTTTAAAATGCTCTTCCAGACAAATTACAGCTCATTACAGACAGCCTTGCACCATGCCATTATGTCAGAGGAAATCTTTTTTCATTTGCACAAATTTGCTTGGAATTCTCATATTTATTTGAGCATCCATTATCGAATCTGAACATTGAATTATCCACAATTATTTTCTGGGAAGGCGGATGTTTGTGTATATGGAATAGATAGTGACTGTGTAGATATACAAATATTACAGCGTTGCTGAAAATTCTGCTTATTTCAAACATCTGCATTTGAGTAGGGAGTTGCTATACATATATGTATATAAATCTTGTTTCCTGACGATGATCTTTTAGGAGATGCATTTACTTTCTGAAAGAAGGCATCTACAGAAACCAGCAACTCAGTCTGCTCTTTGTAGCCAGCACAATTAGAACTTCTGTCTATGCACACGTAATTGGTCTGGCCCTTTGCGAGACGTTTCCGGTTTTGTACTTCAAATTCTATTCTGTAACAAGCACACTGCCTCCGTGACTCCCATGCTCACCTCTGCAACACCTCCTGCCTCTCCTTCGTGCTGAGAACGGGAGCAAGCACTGACGTTCAAGAAAACGGAAAGGACAGCAATGGGACACATCCTGAAGTTCTCACTCCTTTCCCATCAGGCAAATTTTGCCTCAGTTAGGACCACGAGTGAGATGATATTTACATCTTCTAGTTGCTTAACCCTGTTACTAGGCTAATAATGTCACAACTTTCTGATTGTTTAACATCAGAAACTTTCACTGAAAGCGCGATTTTACAAGTGGTAAATCTCAAATGAATTTGCCCCCTGAGGTTACCTCATTCAGGGAGGTGGGACTCTTAGATGTAACTGTTCCTGAGGATAGGAGTTGCTATAGGGAGCCAGGATGATGCACCATCAAGACCAATTTTGTGGGTTTTGTTCGTTGTCAATATTAAAAATCTAGAAGTCCTGACATTGGTCCTTCTAGAAGATCTGCCCAAAGAAGATGACAGTTTGGAGGATATAATTTAAAATATTAAGTGTTTTGTCTTTGGTTTAAGAAACATTTCACTGCAGATACTTTCAGGTCTCTATATAATATTGTTTGATCATATTCAAAATATTTGATATTTTGATATAATATATGAATATATTTGATATCCTATTCAAAAGTTTGATCACATTCAAGTTTTTATCTGCCCTTTTATCTGCCTTAACCTCTTCTTATAGATATACTTTAGGTTATTCATGATCTATTCCAACAATATAGCTCTCATCCTGCCCTTATTTTTGTCCTATGAACTTCTCATGGAAACCTTGTCCCAGCCTTCACAGACTTAAGAGCTGTTGGAGAACAGAGGGCAGAAATGGTTTGTTCATGATGTTCACATAAATTCTCTTTTGCTACTCAGTCAGGTTATTGAGCATTGAGGAAAGGCCCATGGTACAATTAAATCTCTCATAGTCAAACTCTTACAGTCCAGTGCATTTAGGACTCCGGTATTTTTATTTTCTTGAAATAGAATTAGGTTTGAAAACTCTTTCACAACGCTGCAGCAAAGCAAGTAGAGCTCAGTTTAACAAATTACACATGCCCACACACTCCCTCAGAGCCCATTCTGTTGAACCGTCCAATATCTTCCTTTGACGATCGCTCCTTTGCTTTTGTCAGAAGCCTGCTCAATGCTCACAGAGAAGGTGCTCCAGCATGGGCACCATTATCTGTAGGCCCAGTTACTTGCCGCTCAGCTTTTGCGAGAAGGATGGGGCTGGGGTGGGCTGTGAATGGCTCTGGTGGAGCAGCCCCTTTTTGCTTTTTATTATCTGTAGGATAGAGAGAAGGACGTGTTAACATATTCATTCTTCTTCTCCTCAATATTGATGATTATTGTGATGATATCTCTTTGAAGACATGCATTTGTTGGTTTTTACCTATTCCAATCTTTTTTTTTTCATTACTTCTCCAGCAAACGATTAGAGGAACTTCTTTTTATGAGGTTTTAAGGATCCTTTTCTAGTCTTAGGATTTTTTAAGAACTCCTCAAAGGATAACTTTCACAACATTAGTCAAATGTGTGCTGAACAGAAAACTTTCCATCCTGGAATATTTGATACATTTTGTGGTGTTTTGAATCTCCTGCTACATACTTTTGCCTTGCTGCTTCATCAAGTCATCTACCTATATGAGAAGACTTTTCTCCATCTGGCTTTTCAGTCTGTGTTCAATCTCTCAGTCGAAGTCAGATATAGCCGGACTGTTTGTAGGGTTGACAATATTTGGGACAGAATGTAAAACACAGACTGTTTAAAGATCTCAGAGTACTTACCTCTCCCTGCCTTGGGATAGAGCTCAAGCAGAAAGGACTCTGTTTCTGCTGGTAGAAACACCAGGTGTAATAAACACATGAGAGTAAGGCTTCATGATATCTACAAGGATTTTATGGTCAGTGGATAGCTCTAAGTCACCTGCAGAAACTTGCACAGATTAGTGGGACACCTTGATTCGAGAAAACAGTCACCAACATTCCCAGTCAGTTCAGATAGTGCAGGAAATGCATTAATTGAGGAGACCCTATAAACATCTATTTACAGCTGGGCCCAAAAGATGTGAGTACTTGTGAAGGGGAATTGGTGGTATGTTGTGATGATAGCAGAGCAAGAGTGAACACTGATTGATTATGAGGCTTATGAACATTAGCCAGAAGGGGTCATTTGTGCAATTAATGCAGTGATGCTGAGGACAGCAATATCTAGTACTTTATTGTAATACTGTGAACAGAATTTTGAACTAAGAAGGAGTCATTTTCCTACTAAGGAAGTTATTTATGTTAAAGATACATAATGATATTAGGACTTCAAAAACTAAAGCCACAAAATCATTAAACTGAGAAAGCTTTGGGCTATTTTATATGTCTTGTATTTGCATTTTACTTATAATAAATTGCGAATATTCCCTTTTAAAAATGTCAGAAGGAAGAATAATTACCTAGGAATCATGGATTTTGCTTATTGGGATTTCTGCTTCTTTTTCTGCTATACATTTGGAAATACTAGTGAAGTCACTTCCCCACCCCCCTCCACGGTGCTCAGTAGTGTTAGGATGGAAAAAAAACCTAAGTCACAAAAACATGTAACTTATTTAAGTCACCACATTCTTTCCTTCATCTAGATAGCTGTTGCATGGCTGGAATAGGTTGTAGCCTCCCAGCTTCTCTTTGCTGCAGGAAACTTTGTAATAGCACTTAAATAAATAAAGAGACTGGGTAGGAGATTATTGCTTTCATTGTGCTATTGTATATGTGTATTATAGAGTCACCCCATAGATTGACACAAGTAGTTGAATGCAGGACAAGACAAATGTTGTATATGACAGTGGGGTAGTATTGAAAGATGACCCCATATCTGGAGAGCTGAGAGTTATGGATCCATTGATAGCTGTTACTAGCATTTTGAAGCGTGGCTGTTAAATTTTGCCTGCTGGCTTCTGGCTGCTGGCCTGCCTGCCTGGGCAACCACGGCTGAATGGAGCTGCAGGCAGCTTCGGCACTTTGTTCTTCTGTTATAACAACTGACCACTGACAGGAGGAGCCCCTGCAAAAAGCCAAGGGGCACACGGCATCGCTAATCTTTGTCGCTCATTTCACTGCCTGTGCTTCTGTTGTTGGAGCAATCTAAAGGGCTGAGATGCTTTCAAACGCTGTGTTTGGCAGCTCCAGATGAGAAAAGAGGCTCTGTTCACAAAGAAAGAATACTCTAAAGAGAAGTGAAAATTCTAACAAAATATTAAGCATTTCCTCCATTGGTGAAATAAAACCATAATAAGACACCTAACAGTGACAGCTCAACATCTCTTAGAGTAGAAGCCTTTTTCTATTTTAATGTACACATGTACAATAAACACACTTATGCTATAGATGGCTAACTTTGTGCAGCCTGTAAGATGTTGGCAGAAGTTCCTATCTGCTTTGTTTTGAATAGGTGTAAAGATTTTGTATTCTTCAGTCTTTAGTGATCATTTCACCTGTGAACAGCAAGGCCAGCATTTCCTTGATAAAACACAAAACTCTCAAGCATTTAGGTAAATGATCCACATATTTACCTGGAGAAATATTCAGGAGACCATTCAGAGATTTTTTTTTTAATCTGATATCCTGACTAAATAAGGCAATAAGCCTTATTGTCTGTTTGTGTGTGTGCATGCATGCCTTTGCCCAAGCATGTCCCGTAACATGGGAACCCAGAGAACAGTTTCAAACAACAAACAGTAAAACAGCAGGTGATATATCCCTTTCAATCTCATGAAACGGGTAAGAGTTGGATTTTTCCTAATAAAGAAAAAAATCATGTTGACTTTAACCTGTGTGAAACAGACAATCCACCCAAGTAAGGCATTTCAAATACATTAATCAAAAAAAGAAATCTATCTGCAAGCCCAAGAGAGATGATCACACGTGTGGCTTCATATAGGCACACAGTTGACTTCATCAGAGAAGCCATTTCAACCTCAGCTCCTTAAATGCAGGTTATTAAATGTGTCTCTCCTAGGATTTATCTGTGCAGGCTTCGGGCCTGTCGGATTCTAATGGAGGAAATTCTACATTTGGATGAAAGGAGAAGCTTTTGTCTGACTTTTCTAAGTTAACACCAGTTTAAAGACGGGTGTTACTGGCTAAACAGGCAAGTACGGGCTAAATGCAGTTTTTCACTCGAGCCTGCACTTCATCAGGGGAATATTCTGGCTGTACACACAAATAACTCTCTTGTACAAAGGAGTCTCTGTTGACATAAGATGGAAAAGACCTTATCTCATTGGGGCACTTTGTTATTACTGATGAGGAGGAAAACATCTTTTGAATGAAAAGATCAAATGAGCCTACTGTTCCTCTGTTTGCATCAATTCCTTGTGGAAGGAAGAAACTTATGAACAGTTCCCACCAAACTACTGTATTGGAAAGAAGTTGGACTTTTGAATTTGTATTTTCCACCTCAAAAAGAAACAGGAGCTGGCAGGCTCCAGGAGTTCACAGTTTCTGGTGCCTCTGACCTCTCTGCTCCCACAGCTGCTGTACCTGCAGAAACCCCTCTGGCTGGTTACTGTTCCCAGCTTTCTGGGCTCTCTTAACCTCTTCTGTTCTACCTTGTGTATTTGGGAGAGGGAAGAAAGCACTCAGAACAAAGGCAGCACATAGGAGATGATGTAGTCAACTGGATCATGGATTCCATGCAGGACTGGGAGTTAGAATTGTCAGGACACTAAGCACGTTACTCATAAACTTACCTGGTTGACCCATTCACTGGTGTTAAGAGTATCTGTAGAGTATTTTTTGTGGATATCCCAGGAAAGGAGAGATGTCCCAGAGCAGGGTGGGACACTTGGACACTCCTTCTGCATGGAGCCAGCAGATCCTAGTCTTGTTGTCCAGCAGGAAAGAGGTTGATCAGTATTAGCAGTAATACAGGGGAGATGGGGTAAGAAATCAGAGCAGCAACCATCAGACCTGGATTCTGGTCTTTCTTTAATATGAGAGAGTCCTAGTTTCCAAGTCAAAGTACACATTATCATCTCATGGTACATCTCTTTCACGTATAAAAAGTAGATAAATAGATAATGTTACCAAACAGTAAAACTCTGTGCTAAATAAGATTTCTAGGAGAAGCCGGTAACTAAATACAAAATAAAAGCATTTTTCATGCCCTGTTAGTTCATTAATACTTGTAGAATGCCTTGAGATCCTTGGATGTAGAGTGGGATAGAATATGCTGTAATGTTATTGTTAATAATAAAATCAAGATAATTTGGAGATAAAAGGAGATTGATAGAAGTAACAGAGTTCTTATCTGGGAAGAGACAACCAGTAGTTTCTCTTTCTGTTGCCCCAAATGTCTATCTTTGCTTCTCAGAGACAAATTACACTGTACTAATAATTTCATTTCACTCACTGATTTCTTTTGTCCTTTTTTTTTTCCAAAGCCCTATTGCTTTTGCAAGACAGCAATAACCATGACTCACCCTTCATACGCACTTCTTAATAAAGTTGCTCTATTATTCTTTCTTAACTTCTCAGTGCTCAGGAAGCATGGTGTGATATAAAGTTAGTGGAGTTATTCTATTTGAAAGGGGCTTTTTTTTATACTTTTGCTGCTATCCCACCCCAAGGAAGCTGATGAGGAGAATGCAGTTCACATCTGTAAGGGTTGCTGCTTTGGTGTTGGTTAAATCCGCACACATTGTGGGTGTAAAGTAGTTCCTTGGAAGTCAGTGGGATTTCATAAGGTGAACAAGATTTTAGCTTTGCTGACTACAGTAAGAGTTTTATCTGATTCGGGATCAAGGTGTTGGTCCCAAAGGTGAATGATCAAAGCCAAAGTGATAAGAGATGAAGTGAAAAAATGAATAGTCATCCCTTTTCCTGCACAACCTGTTCTCATTGCTTTATTGAATTCTATCTCTACAAATAATTCAAACTGCCCTTTTTCATGAGGCACTTGCAAGTTGTATAAAAGGGGAAAAAATTCTTTCTAGCACTTTGCTATACTGAAAAATGCAAGATATTGTAGAGAGGTTTATTATCTGTCACAGGAACCGCAGCTGCAGGGTCTCAAAATGTTCTCATCATCGCAATCAGACCATGTTTGATTGTTAAGGGGAAGGACACAGACAAGGTTAAGGAGTGATCTTCTGATCTTCTGATCACTCCTTAAGAGGATCCCTTTTACATAGGACTCTTTCCTACTACTGGTTTTACACATACTTGGGCACATAGGATGTCTGTTGCCATATACATATACTCAAGCTACCATCTTGCACATTTTAATCAGTGAATTTCTTACTTCTTTGGGACTTGAGTAAGTCTCTTAATTGTAGACTATTACTTTCAAGGGGATAGGCTTGTGTACCAGTCTTTATAAAACAAGAGCTTTCCATCTAGCTAGTAAGTGCCATTAGTTTTGGTTTACCTCAAAGAAGCCATTTTAGTCCTGGGAATAAAAAAATAAAAATAAAAAAGGGGGGGGTGGGGCTTAGCTTGAGGAATTTTACACAGATGTAGCCATGCCACCACAGCAGGACACTTGGCACTCCTTGCAAGGACCAGCAACTCAGTTTTATGCCCTGCTTGACAGAAGGGCTTTCCACCAGCAAATACATTCCTGGGACAACAGTGGGTTACTGTCATAATGTTCACCTTTCCTAGGGGCTAGCCTTGGCTTGTGTTTCTCCCAGCCAAAGGAAGAATGGCCAGCTTAGATAAGGAGCCTTGGGGATCTCACAACTCCAAGGAATACAACATCAAATTTGTAGGCCCTCTTCCACGAAAACATTTGGGATGTTGAAGATGACAGACATTTTAACACATTTCACTTAAATCTGCTTTTTGTTGCTGTCGCAACATTCACAACTCTTTGCTCACTTTTCTCCTGCCACATGTACACTCATGTCCCTGTGTGTGTTGGGGGGAGGTGTTGCAGGTGTGCAGTCGCATCAGAGAAGTATGACTTGATGGGTGACATCTCCATCACCAAAGTCCCAGACCAGGCCACATCTGTAGAGAGGACTCTGCTTTTAAGGTCAGAACCGTGCCTCGTAACTCGTGGGCCCATCATACCATCAATTACTGGGTGGGTGAGAGCTACTGTTGGTGCAGTGCCATGCCTTGCTGTGCCGGACCGGGTGCCGCTCCGCGCTGTGCCCCACGCTGCGCTGGCAGGCAGCTGAACGGGCTGCAGCCGGCCGGCCTCCGCGGGGCTGCGAGGGTGTGTGCACACGTGTGAGTGTGAGTGTGTTAGAAATGCCCCTTTCACCCGCTTCACTTCCCCGGCAGCACTCTCCTGCTTCAGGCGGCTGGTGGCTCAGTGCACAGGCTGATTAGGTAACAACAGAGCACCTTCCCTCCCTGTTTCCTCTCAATGCGCTTGGGCCACGGCTTTTGAAGGAGCCCAGCCCTGCCACTATCCAGCCATTATAAGGGGATGTATGGGGCTTTATCCGGAAAAAGCTCAGCCTTGCCCCAGGCTTCATCAATCATTTAGACCGGTTCAAATCCCCTTCATCGCGTTCCGCCTCATTAAACCTATCAAGGAGAACTGAAGAGAGTTTGTATAGGTCCAGAATGCCTGTACACTCCTCCTCGCTATCTGAGATAGCGTGGATGGAAGCGGGCGGGGGGGGGGGGAGGAAGCCAACCAAAAAGGCAAAGAATCAGTTAAAAGGAATTTCGCTGCGCTGTGCGCTGCCTCCGCACATGAGCCAGGCCGGGAGGTGGAGGAGCCCCTTAGCACCGGGCCGGGCTCCCGGTGGACTCCCGGGCGCGTCGCACAACACCCAGGTGCGGACTACTTCCCGCTCCCTCTGCCTGTCAGCGAGAGAAATAATCAGCTTCAGCGAAACTGTGCTGCTTGTTGTTTATCGTTATATTTTTATTCTGACGACGTCAACGGCCAAACCACTGGTGCCTCGCCTCCCCGCCTCAGTGAGCGCTGGTCGGGGCTGCGCCGCTCCGTCGGGGCTGCGCTTCAGTCCCCGCCCGGCGCCGCGCTCCGGAGATCGCCTGCAAAATGCTGACATTTGCATTTAAAACAAAGAAGGACGGCTGCATTATCGCTGATCCCGTCCGATATTAATAGTCATAAAACCCGGAGTTATTACGGAAAGGGATCGTGTTAAATGCGGGGAGCCTGGGTAGGGCTGGGTCTGAGGGAAAAAAGGATGAAAATCCGAAAGAAAAGAATAAACAAACAAAAAATCCAAACAACAACAACAAAAAAAGGGCAACACATGGAATCCAACTCTGTATTTTAACTTTTTTAATAATGATTTTTCCTGTGCTGTAAGCTTGCACCAAATCCTGGAGGAATTGCTAAATCAGATTAAGGTTATATTTTGCAACAGACTGGATGGAGCAATAAAGGAGAAAGCGCGGAAATGGGACTTCACCCATCAATTAGATCTCTATTAGCAGCCAATGCAGGCTTCACCACAGGAAATGTCACGTCCCGGCAGAAGCAGAGCCTTTCACTTTCCCCTGAAATTAAACAATTCTTCATGCTCGCAGACCCCGGGCGAGCGGAGCCTTTGTTTGCTCGGGCGCAGAGGGTGCGCGTCCCGCCAGCACCTGCTCGCTGCTTGCGCCGGGAGCCGCGGCCGGGCCACCGCCTGTACAGGTTGCCCCAACACCTGCGCTGCTCGCCCGCCTGCCCAGCGCCCAGGAAACCGCCGCCTTAAAGGGCTCTATTAATATTAAAGGGGTTATTCCAGTCATAAGCGGGCCATTACTAACACAATGGGTAGTATTTTGAATAGCAGGTCGGCTCATCTGCCTCCATAGATCATATCTGCCAAAGCCGGGCCCCCCCTCCCCCCATCTCTCCCTATCCCCAGTTCCTTGGGGTTTGTGGGGCCAAAAGCATGAAGCAGTCTCGAAGGTGACACTGTCGCAGGGTTTGGGGCCACGTTGAGCCGAAGCAAAGCCGAGCTCTCCGAGATGGAGAGCACGGCTGCTCTCTGCTGCGCGGAGCTGAGTTTCGGGGAGGGGGGCTCGGCGCTGCCTGGCTGCGCGTGCCTGGTACTACTCCCCGCTCTCCCCCTCCGGAGCCGCAACCAGCCGAGGCATCGGCTCCGGGGCGCATCCTGCGGGGAGGGAGGCAGGGAAGGGCACGGGCCTTTCTCGCACACGTCGCCCTGCCACTCCCTCCCCGCTTCCCGCTCAGAGAAAAGAAAGAAGAAAGAGAAGAAAAGCCCTTGAATTTGCTCACAAGCGAGAAAGGTGCGACAGGAAAGGAATGGACAAGCAGGGGGAAGTTGCAGGGGGGGATAAAGGGAGCTCTGTTGCGCGGGTCCTTGTTGTTCTTGCTGCCACTCCATTCAGGCAACGAATTCAAATGGATATTTTACAGCTCAGCCCAGCTGAACAGAGGTTCAATGCCTGAAAGCTGCCGAGCTGCCTCCGCGGACATGCTCTGGGCCCGATATTATAATTTTCATAATGCGCTTTTATGTAGCTCCAGCCTCCTCCGGTGAGGAGCCCGCAGAGCGGCTGAAAGGGGCTTTGAGAGACCGGGGAGCGGGGCTGCAGCGAGCTGCGAGCCCCCCGCCGGCCTGAGTGGCACCGCCTGCCCCGGCCGAGGGAGCCTGCGCCAAGCCCCCTGCCCCGGCTCGGCCCCGGCGCCCGGCGGCACGGCCCAGCTCCAGCCTTATGGGCCTGAGCGGGTGAGCCCCGTCCATTCCCGACGGAAAAGCTCTGTCCCAGCCCTAGCCACCACCAGCCACTGGCCAGATTTTGCCCCGAGAAAGCATCCGTCTGCATCGGCCCCACCCGGGGAAACGGGGCATTCTCCCGCTCAGACAGGCCACGGCGCCCGAGCGGGCCCCAAAGCCGCCCTTGCTCCTGGCCGGAAGGAGGAGAAATAAAGAATACGGAGACAGGAGGGTTCTTTCCATCGCTAAAAGTCAGGCTGAGTGAAAAGTCTGTAGCTGTGTATTTATCGTCCTGCGTAAGTCATCCACTGCCAAGAGGGTGCCCAGCGGCATCGTTAACTGGCTGGTGCCAGTGACTGGGGATGGTATTCAGAAGGTTACTGATTTCCCGTCGGGGCAAAGTGAGAGGGCCGATGCCCCATGCCTCTGCCTTGCTCAGCAGGTGTGGGAGCCACCTTCCTCGTGCGGAAACATCCGAGCTGGCCCCTCGAGAGTATCCAGCCTCCTGGGAGGCACCGAGTAGCAGTGGGTGCAGAGGGAAAGGCCCTAAGTAGATATTTCTAAGGTCAGTTTTATCTTCAAGTGTGTCCTCAAATATTTGCCCGACAGACTGAAAGAACATTAAAAGAAAAGAATTTAAAAAATCTAAGATCATTTCTACAAACAAAAAAAGCCCTCAAACAAAACAAGAAGCAGAGCTCGGCATCGCCCACCCTTGTGCACCCGCGGTGGTTCCACGAAGGGACACACACAGCAAGGAGGCCAGGAAGAAATCCTGTCACTTGTTTATAGCGTAGGTTTTGACATCTAGCACGGAGTGAAAGGCTTCCTTAAGAAACCAATTACTATTTTGATCGCGCTGTGTATTAGCCCGAATATGAGTGGCTTGTCCCCAAAATCTTGTGTAACTGCTGCCACGTGTCTCTAGCTAAGCTCATCTGCAGAGTTAAGAAACACAGAGGCGGGATTTTTTTAAGCAGCCCAAGTCCGGAGAGCTGTTTTCTCTCAGCTGAGCCGTTCCAAAACCTCCCGCAGCCTGACTGCAGCTGCGCGATGCTACCTGGGGGGTTTGCTTGCGTTCCCAGACCTCCTCTGGGCTCGCAGACGGCTCGGTTGTGCCCCGGTGCCTGGAGCCGGGCGGCACCTCGGGCTCCGCTCCCCCTCGCCTGGCAAAGCACCCGCTCAGCCTCGCGGCAGCTGAGACCCCAGGCACTACTGCGGAGCATCCTTCCCTCCCACCCTCCCTCCGGCTCTACAGAAGTGGTGGAAAGAGGGCGACAACGTGTCTTCTCTTAAGGGTAAAAAAAACCCCACAAAACAAAATACTCTCCCCCCCAAAAAAATTATCAAGAGAAAGGAGGGAGGAAAAAAAGGAAAAAAACCTCTCGGGGTTTATCTCGTTCAGGTTGAATTCCACCCAAGAACCTCCTCAAGGAAGGGAACTGCTCGCAGCCTCGAAATTAGTGAATTGCTCTGCTTCGCACTCACAGGGCCCGTGGGAAGCCACGAGCTGCTTTAACCCTTTCCCTACACCTTTCCACGTGGTCTTTTGCAAAGAGATAGAAATGCTGTTGGGCAGCTAGGCCACCTCCTCCCCACCCGGTTTTCTCCGACAAGGGCCAGCGAGAGGCCGGGGACCCTGCTTGCGTTCTGCACAAGGGGCTGGGTGTTCCGAGAGGGCGGCTGTGCCGCCGCAACGTGGATGCTTGTCGTTTCTCAGTTGTTTTAGTTGGGAACCTACTGCGCTCGAGTTACAAATGTAATTATTAGTTAAAGCAGCCTTTATCTGAGGAGTAGGAAGCAGCTGCACACTGCAGGTCATTATCCATTAGCAGGGAGTGTTCAGCACTTAGCAAGGCTGTCGTGATCAAGGAGAGGAGAGGAAAGGAAAGAGCTAATGCCTTATATCCTGCCCTACTGTTTCCACCTTCCTCTATCCGATGGCGGCAGGCTGCTGGGGGAGAGGGTGGGCTGGGCAGTGGCAGAGTGTGAGGATCTGGTCGTCTGCTCCATGCCCCCCACCCCGCTTAGGGCAAATCCCCGGGAAACTGGAGGAGTTCAAGCCTCCCAAATATCTATCACTCTCGCCTGCTCTCTTCACAGACAGGTCATTAGCTTCGCTTCGTAACGACGGGCAGGGTCTGGTGAAGTCTTCCCCCAGTCCCAGCCGTAGGAAAACGGCTCCGTGCCTCAGTTTCCCCATCCTGCAGCCTCAGGCCAATGCTTACTTTCCTAAACACTCTCCAGACTGATGCCCTGTGCTGATGATGCTAACGGTGTCTCCACACCTCCGCGGGCCTCCCCTACGACGTGAGCTCCCTTTCCCAAGCCCGCCCAGACATGCGGAGCACCCCACAGGTTGGACTTTCCTCCTGCGAGACATTCCTCCTCCCCTCTGCCGGGGGTGTGGGATTGAGGCAGGGAGCGGTCAGAAACCGGGGAGGCAGAAAATCCTCTCCCAGCCCCACAGCACAGGGTTCTGCCAGATGTGGGAGGTTGACATTATCCACTCAAATCTCAGCCCGAGACTCTGAGGGCTTCTCCCCCCTTAGATGAAAGGCCATTCTCCCAAGTTCAAGAACACTCTGAGAGAAATCCAACAGATCTGGCTAAAACCTCGCCCGGGCCGCTCGCCCATTACGGCACTCTGCAGAGTGGTGAGCTGGGCTGAATCACCTACCATCTGCTTAAGCCTCGGGGTAAGAAGAAGCAATCTATTGATTTCGTCTCTAAAAGAAAGAGAGGGAGGAGGGAAGAAACCCAAAAACAAAAAACATCAACCCCAAAGAACCCTTTTCTGTACTCTCGAAGGAAAAGGGGGGGGGGGGGGGGGGGAGAAAAAAAAAAAAGCACCTCTTCGTAGCTCAGTGGGGAAAAAGGTCAAGTTACTATTGACAAGTATGTAAAGACATCTTCTAACCATGGGAAAACATGTATAAATTGTTTCGACTCACTGCATTCAAAACCAATGGAAGTGAATTACAAAACTGCACTTCTTGCATTGTTGGAGTGAAAGGATATCTATTTATCATCTTATAAGACAGCTCGAACGATCTTTATCTGCTTTGCCCACTTTCTGACCCAAATTCAGGGTTTTTATGGAAAATTGCAGTCAGTTTGATTGATGAAATCCAAAGATGTCTAAAATGGCACCAAAGATCTCCAACTGTGCAGACTCCAACCGAGGGCTTCAATGTTGGCATTGTTCCTACGAAAAAAGTTGAGAAAACGAGCAAAAGTTAGGGAATTTCTGTTTAAAAACTTCAAATTTCAATGAGGATCCTGAACCTATTATCCCTATTCATCGGGTAAACTGTGTGAACATAAAAGTATTTCCCACACATTGCAAAACAACAACAACAAAAACCCCCTTCGTTTTAAGCCACGCCATAAACCTTCTTTGTAAAACGCTGAATAACCCTGCGTGGAAAATAAACCCAGTCGTTCCCGTTCAGAAATCAAATAAGTTTAAGTTTACATCGCATAAAAGGGAAACTCACAAGAAGAAGCGCTTCGAGACAGTGAAGGAACATGTATATACATATATATATATATATTTCATCTGTGAGTTTGAAATGAAGGAGAGCCTTAATCTAAAATTCGGAGGTGCAATGAAGGATGATTTTTTAACCCGATATATGTCTTCAAAGGGCTGAATCCAAGGTTGAGAGGAGGCAGTTCGGTGGAAGCAGCTCTTTCCTATCCCTTCTCGAAAGCGGGTAGAGCTGTGCCTGTCAGGATTTAGTTGGCAATGCCCTGTGCTGCGGGCTGGGAGCTTCGTAGGGAGAGGATCCCTCACTGCCCCCGGACCCACTCGGGACTGCTGGGCCATGGATGTGTTTGTTAACGGCTCCCTGTCTCTTTCGGGGCCACCCATTATTGTGGAATACTGTCACCTGCCTAACTGTGCTAAATGGCCATCTCCTATTATTAATAATAGCTGGAACGTGGCTCCTAGACACGTTACCAGGGCTGGGAAGCTGATGAATGAAACCCCTACTAGGGAAAATCTTGGTAGCTGTCTTCTGTCGCGTTACCCAAGGGGGCCGACTATAAATCTTCCTTCATTTTAACCACGTTTACCCTCATACTCCTCCAGGCTAGGGATGCTGTGTTAAGATTGCACTGATGTGCCAATGCTTTGGACCAGCTGCTCCTAAATACAGACAAGTCCTTGTCAATTAAGCCATTGAGGAGCAGGGCCTGGGAGCTCTGGGGCATTTTAGCAGGCAGCAGCATGCAGCCCCAACAATTAGCATCCATTTTGAAGGGACCTCCAGGGCACAACTGCACAGGCAGGGAAGAATCAAAACACCAGGCAACTTCAATTCTGAAAACCGGTCACATAATGATACTGAACAGACCGGCCTAGGAGAAGGGAGCCAATCTTTCTTGGGAAGGACGACTCCCAGCTCCCCTAGCCAAGCTGCAGGGCCGAGGCGCGCCGCGAACCGTGGAGTCAGAGGAGATAAATGAACACATTCATGTGCCTGTGTGAGCCGAAGTTTCCTTTGGCGGTTCTTCTTTGTAACTCGGTGTCACCTCAAGCAGCTGGTGGCATGCAATGCTCCCATGATCCTGGCCTTTGGCCCAGGCGGAGCTGGACAAGGCAGCCCGCTCCAAGGAGAAGAGCTGCGATGTCTCAGGTCAGAGAGGCCACGCTACCAGTGGGACAGGCAGAGCACCAGGAGTTCAGCTAAACAAAACCCCGAAGGGATCGGGGAGCCCGCGGGATCATTAGCGAAGGTGTTTGCTTAAGTCATTAGGAAGCCGGTAGCCAGGAGAAAAAAAGGCTTGTTCCTCAAGGTACCTCCCCAGAATCGCCCGGCTGGAAATGCGGAGGATATCACAGCACAAGACTATGTGACCCTACCAAGTTCAACAACAGAGCAAACAGCACATGCCATTAGGGACGGCAGTCAGCCGGGAGGTAACAAAGAGGAGAGAGCACAGGCAAAAAACGGTCCTGTATTAAATATGGAAAAGTATGGGGACAAGGGCAGGGGTCAATGAAAGTCAACAAGAGAGCAGGCTTAATGACAGAAAGAATTTCATATCAAAAATACATAAATCTGCGTGGGAGGCAGCCCCAGAATGAGCAGAAAGGAAGGTGGCCTTGGAGTCAACATTCGCTTGAAAATAGAGCCGGAATGGATGCCGGGTTGTTAACGCTGAACACAAAAGTTAGAGGGGAATAAAGGACGGAGGGCTGTCTCCTTTAACTATGGGTCCGATGAGATTTCCATATGTCACAGTGAATGGATAGCACCAGCTCCGCTCTGCGAGGCTTCTGCTGGGGAGTCACTTCCCCTTCTCTTCACCTTCCTCCCCGCTTATTTGTTGTGAATCCATCCCTCTCCGCCACCTCCGCGGATCTCCCGGGGAGGGAAGGAGGTGAGAGAAAAGTCTGGTCCTTGGCACCAGAGGAAGGGAGAGCAGAAAGGAGCGGGAGCGGTGGCTTGCGGGCAACCTCTGCCTTCCCAGGGCTTCCCTGCCGTCTCTCATCTAGATTGTCACGACATGAAATTTAACTCCTGCCGCGTCCTAACGTTAGGGAAGCACCCTAAGGGAATGATGAGGTCGGAGGAAAAAGGATCCCTATGCGTCCTGATTCAGCACAGCGGGGAGAACCGGCCGGGCCCTGCTGCCGCCCCTGCGCGGGGACCGGGCCAGGCCGGGCTCGGGGGAGCGGGAGGGCCCGGGGACGGAGTAACTGGGTCTTCAACGACCAGAAAAGAGGGAAAGAAAAAAAGAGACACCCCCTCGCGCCCCCGATCAATACGGCAGTGTTCCCGCGCTAGTTCAGGAGGTCAGGCGGGCGTAGACACAGCATGGAGAGTTATTTATGTCAAGTCGGGTTATTGTAAACGAAATCCAGCAAATTGCACATAAGCTCCTCGGGGCCGCCAGTGGGCTTGTGGGCAGAGGTCAGTGTCAGTCAGTCTGTCCATCCCTCTGGAGACAGTAATTGTCCGGGGGCTGACACCGCGTCGGGGGTGATAGGCGGCTTCATCCATCTCCATCCAGTTACCGCGGCGCCCGGGCCGTGGCCGCCCGCTGCTCCGCGGGTGCACGGCGCCCATCCACGGCCGGACTCGCTGCCGGGAGTGACACGGAGGGAATCTCACGGCTCCCACGGGCCATGCCAGGCCGTGCTGTGCTGGGCCGTGCCGGGCCTGGCCGTGCCGGGCGGCGGAGCCCCCTCCGCCATCCCCGTGCCTTGTGCCGCGCCGCCCTCCAGTATCCAGCTCCATCGCTCCCCCATAATCCTTTTATTAATAGGGAAATTCTTCCTTTCTGACAATTTAATAGTCCAAAGTAATCATCTGCGTGACATCGTCCATCCGTCTTCTCAAAAGAGAAAACAAAGGGGATGTTTTTTTCTCTGGGCCTCTCCAGATCCTTTTCTATTTTGAGAGGAGCTCCCCACAATGGGGTCCTTATGAACCATAATGGTTATGTTTATGAAGCCAGCGATACCAGTGTATGAAGACAATTTTATGCCTAATTAGAAAATGATGTAAGCAAGAGGGAGACAAAGAGGGCTTGTTTGCCGTGGCCGGGTCCCTGGTCGTCACTTCTGGGCGAATATATCGCCTCTTCTGTGCCTTACGTCCACTATTTTTATAACATCTCGTCCATTAGCTCCTCAAACTGTTTATGATATCTTGGACAGTTAGTAAAACAGCTCAATTTAGCGGTGGATTAAAGCAATTTTGAAACATGTTCCGAAGGGAATCGCACGGGAGGCGAGCAGCAGCCCTCCCCTCTTTTATCCAAGGGGACCTCACCTCTGGGAAGACTCCAATAACTGCAGCCCCAGCCCCACTCGATTAAGGGATAATTTTTAATATATATGCAATAAATGTTCACTTTGTTAGATTGAATGACAGACAATAATATCGGCAAATCTTCATATCCATCCATTACCGGCAAATGAGCCGCACAAAGAACATATTTGCTTTTGATTAATTTATTTGCAGACTCTGTTTGATAAAGCAATAACTATTTGGTTAAACTTGACATTCGGTCTTCGGGGGGTTATCAGACCAATTCCCTCTCGTTCGTGGGTGATAATAAAGCTGTTTAAATGGGATTAATTATTAATTGGTTGCAATTAATTTCCCCTTTCTCCGCTTCGACAAACAATGAGGATCACTCACTCCCAAACAAAAGCCTGCCGTAGGAGCATCCTCGCTCCATCCGTATCTATCTGTCTGTCCGTCCGTCTGTCTCTCTCCATTCCTCCTGCTTCCTCTATACGGTACCTCATCTTTCCTCTCCGAAGCCTTATATCTGTTCTGTGGCAGGCAGATCTCTCCCTCGGCGGGGAGGGGTGGGGTGGGGTAATGTGGGGGGCAGACGGTGCCGGTGCTCCCCGGCCCAGGGGTACCAGCCTCTCGGTGACGACCGTCCCTCCCCGAATTACGACGGGACTTCGGGGCAGCCCCAGCCTTTCGGGCTAGTCTGGGACGGAGGTGACCGAATGGGGCTCTCTTGACGGCGACCGGGGGAGCGGGTCGCTGGAGGACAAAACTCCCCGATTCAGACGCAGTGATGAATTGCTCTGGGGAAGAGGAACAGAGCTCCTCTCCCCCCCTCTCTCTGCCTCTGATGAATGGGCCCGGAGGATGGATAGTCCAGAGTGTGTTATATCTTCATCAAACTGTGAAACCCCTCCCTTTACTAATAATCTGTCACAACTTTACAGAACACACACTGAGACCAAAGGGAAGCCCCTGCCCTGCAGCCTGCCCCTTCCCTCCCCTGTCAGGAAGGGCTTTATCCGGGCAGGGAGCACGGGGGAGGGGTGCTCCCGTCACAGAAAGCTTCTCTCGGCTGCTGCCCGGCCTCTTCCCCTTGGCTGTCTCGAGAGTCCCCGGCCGCTGAGTCCGGTCCCTCCCGGCCGGCCGCGGGAGGCGAGACAGGTTGTACTCTGGCACAGCCGTAGTAAGGGTGAGCTGAAAGTTCCCCGGAAAAATTGGCGACTTCCTCGGCAAGATTTTTAGTGGTCGGAGCCATGACACTAGGAGCGGGGAAGCCACCCGTTTTCCCTGGGCAAACGGAGGAGACACAACTAAGGCGAGATCCAGTATCTTCCTCCAGCAAGAGACCGAGGTCTTTCTGCTGGCACTTCTCTCGGACATAGATAAATCTGCCTTTTCTGCTGGGCATTTACATTTCGAGCAGATGCATTTTCCAGCAGCGATGTCCGCCCGTTACTCTATACAGTTAAAAACAATAATCAAAACTAGTTGCTTTAGAGCCAGGAGCGCAGCGGGATACACGGTGGGTGACAGGCGGCAAACGCCCCCCGGCCGCCGTGTGCCCGCGCCCTGCGGCTCCCAGCCCTGGGCCTGCAGCCCCCCGGAGCTGCTCGCCGCCCTCTCCGGCTCCTCACCTACAGAAAGGGTCGTTCCGGATTATTCTACTGTTAGCGGTAGTCATTGCTCTGCCCGGGCATAGTTTAAGGCGTAAAAGTGAGGCAGTGAAAGACATTAGTCTAATGGGGTTTGTCGTGTAGAAGCTGTTGATATTATGTTGTCATTCATCTCATTTAAAGTCCGAAGAAACGCATTCATGAGATTGTTTCTTTATTTTTTTCCCCCCTTTCTCCCCCTTTCTTGCTGTTTTAAAAACATCGCTTTCTTTGCCTGTTTGCTTTAGGGGCTTTTCATCTGCGTGTTTCAGATAAGAAAAGAAATCAGATTCTTTTATTTTTCGATTGGATCCGAATTCCTTTTGATGTCCCCATTTAGTGCCTTTGACTTCTCCTGTGAATGGCAGCCTTTTGTTGCCGTCCCACATGCCCTTTAAGAAATTCTCCCTTAAACGCCTGGTACCCGCTGATGGATCCGTTTTCAAATGGACCAGAAGGAAAATGCAAGGAGCGAGAGGCCCGTTTCCTTAGTAATTGCTCGCGTTTGGGTGAAAATGCAGATATTTTTGTCTGATGCGGACTATCGGGAGCAAGAACATCAGCAGGGGTTTAAAACAAAGATTGTCAGCTGCGATCCCGCTGCACAAGACGGGCAGCTCGCTTGATTGCCTTTGGTGTCAAAGTTGGGGTATCCTCCAAAGTGGGGAGAGACGTGCCAAACCTCCCGATGGCCACGGCCGCGCCGGCGGAGCTGGGGAAGCTCCCAGAGCCGGACGGCCCCCGGCCGCCTGCCCCTACCTGGGCTTCCCTCCTGGCCACACATTTGTGCACAGTTATTTCAGCAGCACCCCTAGGAAAAACAGTTAATGTTTGTGACGTCCATACACATATATATATATCTCCATATATATATGCGGACTTATTAATATATATAGGAACGGATGGATGGACGGACGGATAGTTAGACGGATGGTTGCCCGTGTGTATACTCAAATATTGTTGTCACTAAAGAAAGATTTGCGCCTTCCAAATGACAGTTCGGAAGAAGGTACTGTAAAATAATATCGCCATCCGAGAGCGCAAAGGCTACCACGCTGCGCGGCTCGGCAAGTAACGAGGACTCCACGCCCAGCCGGAGGTGATCAACAGCTAAAAATCACAGGCATTCTCGAAATACATCTATATTTTCAGTTTTAAACACGGAACTTTCCCCCTATTGTGCCTCCTGTAGCTGCATATATCTTTGAAATAATGGGTAAGCAATAAGCAACCGTTTTCAAGAAACGACTTCAAGGTCCGTGGAGCAGAATCGGCCCCGCGTCCTGCAGCGATCCGTTCGCTAAACCTCAGCCCAATTCCTCCTGCGAGTACAGCATTTTTCCTTGTCACTCCCCAAGGCTACATCCTTGCAAAATCATTTCCCGAGCATTTGCCTTTTCCATCTTTCCTCGTTTAAGCATCTTCCCTTACACCATCAGATCTCTGGACACTGGAGGATAGCTAAGCGCTAACAGAAGTAGCAAAAGGTGGGATATCTGACTTAAGAGCAGAGAGATGGGTTCAGGGCTGTGACGGGAAAATGCTGGAGAGAGTCATTGCAGGGTCGAAGGGACGGCAAGGCTAGGTCCCCGGGTAGGTAGTGAAATCTCAGTCCCCCCTTTTCCCCTTCTTTCCTTTTTTTTTTTTTTTTCCCTTTTCCCCCCCCTTTTTTTTTTTTTTTTTTGGCGAGACACTGCAGCGGCCGATCTGAAAGCATCCCTGTTCTTGCGGGGACCTCTCCGGGACAGACACCTTCTCCCTGCAAGCTGCAAAAGCTAACCAAGTCCTGCAAGTCATCTATTCTCCAAGGAAAAAAAACCTCGCACTGAGACAGAGGGGGAGGGAAAAAAAAAAATCAAGCAAGATTTTCTTTAGAATACAAACGCGGGAGAAAAGGTTGTGTACATTTGCAAACAAATTTGTAGCCATACATAACATTTCGATTCTGCAAAGACAATGGCAATAAGAGCGGAGCGAAAGGTGCCTTACTTACGTTTTAGGCGAGCGCCTTCCCTTCCGCACTGACCTGCCTCCTGTGCTGTAGATTATTTTATACATTTCTCCCAGATACACTTATAAACAAGTGGAAATTTTGCATCCTACCCGCACCATTTTATACATGATGAGCCATCAGTAATAGGATTATTAAACAAAAACCGTCTGAGGCGCTGGCGTTAACCTTTTTTAAAACGGCTAATTAGGTTTTGCACAGAAAAATTAGATTTAACATTGCTTACATTGCCTACATTTTCAGTTGATGCTACAATAATTTGGGGGGGTAGGACGGGTAAAACAATCCGAAGACATAATAAAAAATTAACTATTTTAACATACATTATAGGTTCCCTACACTAGGATAAGGCAAAGAATATTTTCATGATCAAATATTATATACATAAAACTAATTATCTCTCGCTGCTGCCGCCATCAATTACGCGGGAGAACAGAGCGGCGCAGAGCGCCCTCTGGCGGATGACGGCCGCACCGCGCTTGGCGCAGCCACACCACCAGCTGCTTCCTCCTCTGCCCCTTCGTCATTTTGCGGGGGAAACGTCCGTCTCACTTCTTCTTCTAACAGCGAGACCAATATTCGTAACAGAACATAGGGACGACGCTGATTGTTTGGTCCGAGCTTCTGCACACATCCTAGACAGAGATCTTTCTTTCTTTCTCTTTCTTTCTTTCTTTCTTTCTTTCTTTCTTTCTTTCTTTCTTTCTTTCTTTCTTTCTTTTCTTTCTTTTCTTTCTTCCCTTCCTCCCTTCCTTCCTCTTTATTTGCCCTCCTCTATTTCTGGAGAAACCCATCAACAATTGCCCCAGAACCTTTTCCCTTGCGTGCGCTTCCGCGCACTCACGAGCCGGGCGCAGCGGGACGCGACGGTTTCACATCGCTTACAGTTTTCCCTTGCCCCCGGGGCCATGCTAGAGGCTGTTGGCAGCGGCCGTATTCCCGCCGCGCCCACCGCTGACCCTCCAGCCCCCACCGGCGGCTGCCACACGTTAGAGGGAGTGGACCGCTGTTCATGCTGCCGGGGCCACCGGGCTGTGTTTGGGTAGGTTTTGAGGAGAACAGAGTTTTCCAGAAAGCTCAGCGATGCCAGGAGAGGTAGGTCAGCAGCGTGTTCACCCGACTGTGAGTTTTCACGTTGTCCTTTTCTCCCACCGTTGTCAGGAACAGCGTTTGAATTTACTCCTGCCCTTGAAAACACTTGCAGGCAGCTGACATTACCAGCGTAACCTCAGAAGAATTTGCAGATAATCCGAAAGGAAGAAGCCCACCTTCAATGCCTGTTCTATCCCTTCCCCTTAGCTGTTTACCAGACATAGCTTGCTTTTCATGGTGGTTTAACGGGCAACACGTAGACCACTGGAAAAGGCCATGAGAGGAGGAACAGGCTTTCAGCTGAAACTGACTGAAAAATGTAGGCAGTTTCTTCTACACAGAAGCATTCATTGCTCAGTTGCCTGCCCGTTTCTCTCCAGTTTGCTGGGCTGTTTGGTTTACAGGACCTTTGCAGGGGAAGACAGTAAAATGGAGATGTTTGCCCTGTGCAACAGCAACAGAAAGCAAAATACATCAGAAGGCACCTGACTGAGGTTTTCTTAAATGGGAAAGATGACAGAATATTAGTCTGTCTTTTTTTTTTAACAAAAAAAATCTATCAGAATAGATAACAAAGTCAGCCAGTAATATGTGAAGGTGCAGTATTTATAACAAACAAAACATTATTCAACATTTAAAAAGCACCATTAAAAGCATTTCATCATCAATGTTAAATGCTTACTGGCTGAGCCTATTCTCGAGGCACCAGAGTGTCTATCCATTTTTACAGATTGCTCTTCCCCTATGAAGGTTTTACTAAAGCTCCCGATGTCACCATCCAGGCTCTTCATTGTGTCTTTAGCATTCAGTCTCTCTAGGACCATACTTCATGCTCCTCCTACAACCTTGTTTTTGGTTGTTTTGTTTTGTTTTTCAGGGAAGCCCCTGAGTTTTGCTGTTCTGAGCTGCAGGATGCACTCAGGGACTCCTGCACCAAAAGCAGCATTTAGTTGAAATTTGGGTCACAAAGGTGAGCAGTGAAATACTGTCTGCAAACACCTGAGCCAGCTGTAAATTATCACATTTTGCTTTGGCTAATTTAGTCTTCTCAGAGAGTTTTTGAGAATTGGAATTATCTTGTTTAGAGGTATCTTTTATGACACTGTACTGAGCTCTGTAGACATACCCTTAGGCAGGAGAGCAACCCTCAAGACTCTCCTCTGATCCATAGGCACCACAGCTTATGAGAAGGGAGAGAGAAAGCAGCTTCTCCCTATGTGGCCCAGAACACGTGTTGCCCTCCACAAAATCTGGTGAAGTACCTAACAGATACAGATAACTACATTTTCTCCACAGGCACATCAATCTCTTTACTATCATTTCATGACTTCCCTCCTCTGGCACATACCTCCCAGCTAACCACTACTGGCACTAACAAACCAGGTATCTCCCCACCTTGTTTTCCTAGGAGGCAGGTGCTGGTGTTGGAGCATAAAGCACACCTGCTTCACATCTCCAGCATATTGTATTGCAGATTCTTACCTGCAGGTTCCTTCCCCTAATTTCATCTTAGGCTGTTTTCAGGAACTCCATCAGGAGCAGCTAAAAGCTGATAATGTAGTCATTGGTCTTCTGTAGCACCCTTCTGGGCAGAGACAGATGGTACTTAATAGACTGTATATTCCCCAATTTGCAGGCTAATATTTGCTTAATCATCCAGGAGGGTAACAAACCTTTTTGTACTCAATCATTATCAATATACCAACAATAAATGGAAAAGGTGTATCATGCATACTTGCTACTAAAATACAGGTCTCCCTTACTTTCACCACACACAGCATTTATCTCAGCCACATTCAGCAATGTGTTACAGATGGACATTTTGAAGGGAACTATGCAAATATTTGGAATATAAGACAGAAATATCCTGTTTTTCTTTCAAATTTTGCTCTATTACATTATCTGCTGCTGCTAGAAGAGACTACAAATACATTGAGCTTAACAACTTTCTGTAAGGATCCTAAATCTTGATACACAATGCAGAAGGTTTTTTATTGAAAACAAACAACTGAAATGGCCCATTAGGACAGTTAGCCCAGAACCCTGCCTTGCCAGGTTCATTGCTTACAGTCAGGACCAGCAGTATAATGTAATTACGTGGCTGTGCACTGTGCAGCATCTTAGGAAAATGTATCTGATCATATGTCTGTTTTTCTCTGGCAAAAAGAGCTTGTGGACAGCTTGATGGCATTATATGGCTGGTCTTTGTGCGTGGCGATAGCCAGACTGATGGTAAGGATTAAGCACGAAACACTATAATTGCCTGTGATTTTATTTGGTTTTGAGTAACATTTTGAACAATTTTTTTGTCCAAGTGGTCTATATTTGCCTATACCTATTAAATTGTTACAGTGCTCATTGGCAGGTTTTTGGCCCATTCCCAGGGGTGGACATAATTTTTTGGGGAAAATATGTACCTGTGACTGTTCTCAGTAGGTAGTCCTGGCAGAGTATACCATCAGGCATTGTATATTTTATCTATACAACCAGAGAACAGACCCTGGCCCATTTCATTTGCTTATGTTGACAGTTGTTTTCTCATACAGTCTTTTATGAACACCTGAAAGAAGTAAGTTCTTCTTATCTTGATTGTCTCATTTTGAGTGGATCTTGAAAAGTTATTAGGTAAAAGCCTTGGACCACATTATTTCCTACCATGCAGTCAAACATCCAAGAGAAACTAATTCCATTCTCTGATGGAATCAGAGTTTAGAGTATGAATAAGATTTCAGTTGGTTAGAGCTTTCATAAAAAAAAAAAATCTTGCAGCAGAACAATCTTTAATTAGGACAACAATTACTAAGATATGAAGAGCAATTTGGATCTTGAGCAGGAAATTTCCCTTGTGCTGGGAAATTTCTTTCAAAACCAACAGGAGCTCTGTAGCGTTGATAGAGTTGATTTCCCCAGATAAAATGTCCCATCGATAAAGCCACTCTGAGTCCAGTGTGAGATATGGATGTTGAGAAAAGGGGCCAGAATACAGAGTTTGTATTATCTTTAAGGCTTCTTAGTGTCAGTAATAGGGAAGAGCCAAGTTTGCTCAGGATAAGTTAGAATGTGCCTGTATATTAGTGTCTTGGTGGTACAGGCTAGGTAGTCTGTACCGCTCAATCAAAAAGGACTAAGTAGTATGACTGAGTCCAAATGACCAAAACACTCACCTCCACATTGCTTTCTGGCTCCTCTACAAGTTTGTTTTGGAGAAAGTTAATGGGAGGAACCAAGGAGTGAAGTAGGAACTGGCAATGTGTATGACCTACCACAACTGCTCAATTTCACTTTCTGAGTATTTCTTGTTGAACAGCTCAAGTGCACCCAGCATCACCCTGACTACCCTGGCTTCCTGGTGCAATGAGAAATGATGGTGTGGAATCATCATGTGAATCTGTGTCATATTTATACTTTTTTTCCTAGTCCAAGGTGTACACAGTTATCTTCAACATAATCTTGTCTAGGGACTGCCAGGTGACTATGTGGAATGGATCACAGAGAGATCACAGAGATTTAGGGAAGTCTATGACTTCCCTAAATAGGCAGGAAAAGGATCTTTGCAGATAGGTCCTCAAATTAAGATTGTCATATGGATGTGTTTCATCAGCCTCATTACCAGTATGATACCAAGGCACAGGACTACTTTCATTGATGCTCATCTAATGGTGCAAGTCAGTAGCACAAAAGGATTGAAATCGAGCCTCCTTATCCATGGGTTCTTACTGTAGTTTAAAATGTAACTCAAAGTCTATTTCATCTTGAAAAAGATTTGTCTTTGCTAGTCGCTTTTACTTTTGGACTGATAAACACATGGAATTGTGTGGTGATTTTGTTACCTAGACAAATATCTACAAGGAAAAAGTATGAAACCACTAAAGTGATTTTCACTTATGATTTTAAAACAAGATTTCACAGTAGATCTCTAGAGGCAAGATCTAACAAAAGATTAATCCCAAATCATCTAACTGTTTGGTACTAGCCTGAGGAAGTGTATTCTTCATAAAATAAAGCTCTATTTTTATACAAGATGTTAATGCCTTTGCTCCAACTGATCTCATCTGATAGCATTACTGAAAAAGCTTTTAGCAACTGATTGAAATTGAAGAACTATCTCTATTTATGTATAACTAATACATATGATAGGCATCATTTAAAGTATTTCTCAAACTAGATAGCTTGATACTCAGTGCTCAATAGGAAAGAAAAACTATTCACACTGATCTCCAGAGCAGAGTGAAATCAGAGGACTAGTAACCCAACAAGCTAGGTTCATGAAAACAATCTTTGAATATTATGGGTTGAATATAAAGAACGCATAGAACAGATCGAATCCAAAATGCAATGCTGTATTTCTATTCACTGGGTATCAATGTGCCCCTTTTATTGGTCTTTCAGAATCCGAGGAAGTCGTGATTAGATGGCATGAGCGTTCCACTTTCAAAAGAATAGATAAATAGCATGAAAGTCCCCTTAACAGTTTAAGAAGAAATCCCCCCCCATACTATTTCTGGTTCCTAGTAAACTTCGCTGTTCTTTGAGCAAGATATCATGCAATTCTACATCTGCAAATGCCAGAAATACTTGGATGCCAACACCACTAACAAATCCCTTCAATATATTAAATGCTTCTCCGAACTACCCTTCTTGTCACAAATATTATTCACTATTCATTTCTAGTGACCTTTTTTTGCAGCGTTTGATTGATTTATACTTTAAACAAGAAGAATCTTAGTGTGAGGGTCTCCAATGAAATTTTGAGAGACAATTATGCAATAAATGATGAACAGAACTTAGCACTATTATTTGGCTATCATCATCGTTCTGTGCTTTACTGCTTTTGTTATCGCCACCTCTAAAGGCCTCAAATGAGGCTATTGAGACTTTGCTGAACACTGCACATACTCAAATGAGAAGAAATCTTGGGCTTTTTTCCTGCCTGGGCTTTTGCACTCTGAAGCCCTGGCTGAAGTAACTGGGGTCATATCAACCAACTTAAGAGCATCTGGAGGTGTTTACTGAAAAAAACCCCCCCATATATAGTGCCCTGTTTGGTTTTCAGGAACACTGAGCAGACATAACCCAGTTCCTGTATAATTAAAAATCTAGATTATCATGAACAAACTTACTTGAAAGCTATGGTAGGTTACTGTTCCAGTACATTTGGAATACAAATCAGCAGAGCATAATGCTCCAAATCCACACTAAATCAAACCCCAAGAAAACTGTAGAAAGAGGAAATCCACCCAAGTTTCTTCACCCATTTATCATGTAAGAGGTCTTAATAACTCCAGAATTTCAATACAAATTTACTAGTGATTTGCTATGCTACTGAGGTTGTGTTTCCCAGCTTGTTCATTCACTGGGGTTTAGTTAGAGGAAGGCTTCAACTGCATCTATATCTGATTATAACAGAATCAATGGTGAGGTTTTCCAGTGCTAGAGGGGACACAATGAAAACAGATCTGTTTTCTGACCTTGCTATTTCTTGCAGAGCAAGATGTGGCACCTTCAAAAGAGATGAGAAACCACAGCTCTTTCTTTTGGCATAACACAATACATTTGATCACTAACCATGTCTCTCCTTTTAGCTGCTATTTCATCCTCCATTTTCATTTTTATAAGTTTTGCAGTATTTCGTCTCTTCTCTGAGCCATGCACCAGTACATGGGATATCATCCTGATAAGAGGATATAAAAGACATTTTTATCCTAAGGATGGACATATATTTGACCAATTATATTCTAATTAGAAGTAAAAATACTTTAGGAATAAAAATGCACTACTTTGATGATTCATTTATAAAGTTAACATTAATCAGAAGCTAGAGTTAGAAGACAGATCTATGTATTCCTATTTATATTGGTTTTTAACTCATCTGCGTTTGATGTTTGGATGATTATTTCCAATTTTACTGTTAAGTGATAAATCCTCTCATAAGTACCACGCAAAGCCAAGACAAATACATATTTGATTGACACAAGTTTCATTTCATTTCATTTCATTTCATTTCATTTCATTTCATTTCATTTCATTTCATGCATTGATGCTCACAGGTGAAAATAATTACATTTTATGGTTTATGCCTGAAGCACCTCTAGTTTAAAACAGTTGTAAAATACCCTGATCATATTTAATAGTTAGAAATGTACACTGACACTATAGGATAGGAAGATCATTAGACTAACAAATGTTATCAATATTCTTATTTGTTCTGGAAAAACAGTTGTAATTCTTTCTTTTATGTTGCGGTCTTCATAAAAGCAGGTGCACTGGAAAATATTACTGAGGATTTTGGTTCTATATAGGACTGCAGTTAATTTGGGCAGTCAGACCTGTTGTGGTTACCATATTTTAAACTCTACAGTTCTGACAGCAACCTGATCTTGGCTATGGACAATTGCAGAAAGTTGGTATCTTGTTAACTGGGTGAATAATTGTCTTGGCCAAAACTGCCACATCCTTATTGTAGATCTCAAGAGGGCAAGCTCCATGACCCGCTCTCTGTTTTTATTTCAGGCTGTTAGCTTAGCTGTACCTTAGCTCAGAGCATCCATATGGTACTGAGAAAAGGCTTTGGGATTAAAGCTGATGAACAAGGCTCTGACTTTCTTGGCTTGGATAGTGTCAAAACCAGGTCCAAATGGAATGTCAAAGCCTAGGACTTGACCTTTGGAAAGATTCATAGAATCATAGAATAGTAGGGGTTGGAAGAGACCTTTAGAGATCATCTAATCCAACCCCCGTCTGCAGAAGCAGGTCAACCTAGATCAGGTCGCATAGGAACATGTCCAGGTGGGTCTTGAAGACCTCCAAGGAAGGAGACTCCACAACCCCTCTGGGCAGCCTGTGCCAGGGCTCCCTCACCCTCACAGTGAAATAGTTTTTCTTATATTTAAATGGAACTTCTTGTGTTCCAGCTTCATCCCATTACCCCTTGTCCTGTTGCCAGATACAATAGAAAAAAGGGGTGTCCCAACTTCCTGACACCCACCCTTTAGATATTTGTAAATATTAATGAGATCCCCCCTCAGTCTCCTCTTTTCTAGACTAAACAGCCCCAGTTCCAGCAGCCTTTCCTCATAAGGAAGATGCACCAGTCCCCTGATCATCTTGGTGGCCCTGTGCTGGACTCTCTCCAGAAGTTCCCTGTCCCTCTTGAGCTGAGGAGCCCAGAACTGGACACAGGACTCCAGATGAGGCCTCACCAGGGCAGAATAGAGGGGGAGAAGAACCTCCCTTGACCTACTGGCCACACTCTTCTTGATGCATCCTAAGATGCCATTGGCTTTCTTGGCCACGAGGGCATATTTCTGGCTTGGAAATTAAGATGAAAGCCAAGATTTTACCTTGTGCTCTGAGACAGCACTTGACAGACTGTTTTCCCACCTGGTAACTCATATTCTAGACTCTTCTAAGAGGGTCTTGTTTCCAGCTCCAAAGTGAGGGGCAAGTTTTTAGGGAAATGCTAATCATTTGACTATGGGAGCCACTATGGCATCTCATTTTAGTCACAGAATTCGAGAGATACTTTTTTCCATACATCCTGCAAAACTGTTTTCTCTCAGAAATTGCAGAGTATGTTTTTTGGTTTGAGATTATTTACCAGAAAAAAAAAAAATCACAAACTAATCTGTTTGAATAAAAATCCACATTGGAGAAACATTTGTGCTCTGAAAAAATAATCATTATACAGGATGTTAATATATCAGCACTACCAGCATTTTTTTTTTTCAAGTAAAAATGAAAATAGCAGCAAGTCTTGAAGGATGCACTAGCCACTGAATTTTTCTTCATTTTGCAGATATATTCATATTAAACAAAACCAGTAAAACCAGTCATGTCTGATGCTGTTCCATGCCTCTCAACAAATAGATATAATTAACTGAAACCCGTTAAGAACGTCTCAAAGAGAGTTTCTCATTAACATCCTGGGAGAAACCATCAGGGTTGTCAAGCTGTATAAACATACTAAACTCTAAATATTTTTAGAGTATTTAAGTGTTTTAATTCCACTGTTCTCACTGGAAAGCTGTTACAGATGCTGGTTGTTTGGTTAGGAGGCTTCTTCCTGTTTCTACTCTAAATGCATGAAGAGTAATTTATACCCATTTAATTTTGTATCCACTTCAATTTAACTAATTGCATGCCTGTCCTGTTGTTACCTGGCTAATACAAAGCAATTCTCTTCCACTGTCCTCTCATAAGATCAGCTATTCCCTTGACGAATACAACTCTCCATGCTTTTGTTTCAGTTCCTTATTGTTCAACTGATGTTGCCAGAACAGTACAGGATGTTCCAGGGGAGGTTTCATCTGTGCCACATACAATGGCAATCATGTTTCCCTATTTCTTCTTATTGCCCAGAGCTTCAGATTTAGTCCTCACATTGCCTATCATTTTTGCAGCCCGTATCTGTGCTGTGGTGATCTAGTAACTTCAGCTGCACCTAGGTGAATTACAGACAATGATTCTTTCCACTAGCAGTTTTCTTGAGACCACAAGGTAATGATTTTGCGTTTAGTACTGCTGAATTTGATCTTGTTTCTGTTTCTCAAGCCCTTGAAGCCATCCAGATTTTTATGCGTGGTAAAGCAATCTATTTGTCTTGAGGATGCTTCCTCTCTTTGCAACACTGCAGATAACCCTATCTCCATACTAATATCTATGCCATTATGCAATTATGAGCATAATGAACACAAACAGTCTTGCAATTTATCTCTAAGGAACTACATTAGTAAGTACCCATCAGTCTTCCCCTTTTAATCTTTGTCATCTTTGCTAGAGTAAGTTCCTTACTTAAGAGTAGTTCCTCCAGTACTCTTCTCCATTTCCACTAGCACTGCCATGCAGCATCATGCCTTTTTTTTTAACTGATGAAACAGCTTTCTTCTTTTTATAGAAAAAGAACTCAACTTGACACCTTTCATAAACTTGTATTGACATTTAGCTGATTTACAACTTAATTGTTTTATTTTTATTTGTTTATTACATTAAGAAATCTCATCCATTATGTTTATTTCCAGTATTTTTTTTTCTAGTACATACTAATTCAGATCTATGTGAGGGTGGTGGTATCAGCAGAAACCTCCCTCTCTTCCCTCCAGCAGCATACACTACCTAAAACTGAGATATCTTTTTAATTCCTGCACATTTTAAGATACTGGGGAAGGAATTACAGCCATCCTGCTATGGCATACATAACATTTATTTTCTTATTTCCCCTTTACTTGAAGTCCTCTCTACAAACTACCTCACTAACCATTTCCTTAATTTATCAGTGCGTATTTCTGCAAAATATAAAAAGCTTAGATAAACATCTTGTGTTTATTCTTCAATTTGTTTCAAACTGTGGCAACTTGTAATTGCTCAGTCCAAGGTTATTTTCAATAGATGGTTATCTTACAATATTTGAATTATTTCCAAAACCAAGATTGATGCAGCAGCTCAGCTTGTTGATGCAGTATTGATGAGGAAGTTTGTGAGCTATAACACTTCAGAATAGCTGCACCGCATGATTACAAATAACCTGCATTCTTTCATGTCTATCTTAGAAATCAACATTTTTCATAATGATGGAATTCCTGAGACCATCTATTATGTTATTAGCCTTCACTGTTACTCATCACTTTAATTTCTATGAATCCTTAAAAATCCTCATCCTTCAGTACCCCTTAACAACAATGCCTACTATTCCATCATGTGTTTGTTATCCTGACAATACCGACGTCACATCCATCTCTACTTGTTCCAATTTCTTGATTTTTGCTGCAGAAGACCCTCATTTTTCATAGGATGATACAAACATTGATTGGAAGGGATCTCAGGGGCCAGGTGGTTCAATCTCCTTTAAAATAGGAACATAGCTGAGCCTTGAAAATCTCCAAGGATACAGATTCTACTACCCCTGAGCCATATACTGTGGCATGTAAATTATTCTCTTGTTTCTTGTTGTTCATCTTCCATTTCTTAAGCACATTCCTGTCACTAGGCCTCACTACCTGCTACAGCTTTCTTCCTATGCTTCAACCTTCTGACTGATGTTCCTTTCCCTATTTTAGGACCTCTATTTCTCTGATTTTTGTTTGTACTTATGATACAATCAGTATGCAAATTACACCTTTCCCTTTCATCTTCTTTTCCCATTTTACTTTTTATCCACTCTGCCAATCTTAATCCTAGAATGCTGCTTAAAATCCTTAACATGAATGATTCTTAGTGGCCAAACATCTTCATATCTTTCCTACCTAACTCATCGTGAATTTTCCTGCTGAAGACACCTTCTCATAGCTTCAGCCTTCCCAAGAGGAATTTTATAGAACACTGGTTGGGTTCCTCTCCTTTAAGCATCTATCCCATGATATTAGTTACCTATGAAGTCATTGAATTTTGTTATGTCAAGTGAACTTCCAGAACTTTTTTTTCTGTCTCCTGTCAGAATTATTTTAAATTTTATACCTGCACAGTGTTTCTTCATGCAGATAAATAACTCTGGAGGAATCACATGGCAAGCCTGCCAGACTTTTTAATATTTCAAGGCTTTTAATAAAGACTCTCTCCCTAATCTCATTCATGAAGATTAAACTAAAGGTGCCAGACAAGAACTATCCATAGTGGTCTTGGACAAACGATTATGTGAAACAATCTTACACAAGACAAAGAGATTTTTAAAAAACTCCAGACAATCTCTCTTTTATCTCTTCTTTATGAAAATGAGATCAAGGACATTTGCTTACTTTTCAGAAGTGTGCAATTCATCAAAACACCTATCAGCAAGAATAAGTGGTATAACTCACCAAAAGTCTCATTAAACCTCAGTGAGGAAGCAAATAGTGAGTATTGACAGTGAGTATTTTCTACAGACATGCCTTGAATTCCCTGTGCTTCTCTTCCCATGCCACTGGCAGATACACCATTGGCTACTATATTTCAGAAACTGTCATCCATGTCAGTAATCTTGCTCTGTGTTTAACTCTTCATTTTACTTTTGACCTTCTCTTGACTGCTTACAATTTCCTTTCTATAATGTCAGAGATCTCCCTTGAACCCTAACCCCCTTGTATTCTACCTTCCTAATAAAATGATTACTAGTGGCTATATATAAGCAACTGAAGATTGACAAAGAAGAAATGTAAGATAGCTCTTTTCTGCAGAAGTCATGACATGGAAGGTTGAATTCAATAAGAAGTTACAAAGCTTAAATAATATGCTTCTCTTACCAGTCACTGTGGTCAATATATAAATCAGAAGCATTATCACTGAGTGAGAAACTTATCCTTGACTTATCAGTAGACTATCTGACTAATTGGTATCCTTGAGGATTTTTATATCTCAGTAAGAACATTTTCTGGGATATGGACAGCTGGATTTCATTCAATTTGACGGCACTTCAGCACATGATTAGATCAGATTTAAATGGATGGACTTTACCTATGATTGTTTGGAAGGACAAATCTAATTAATCTGATTGTCTTTCCACGTATTCTTTATCTTTTCTAAGTTTTAAGCTCTTACGGATTATCAGTAGCCACAAAAAACAGCTGGATAAAATATACATATACTATTTTTTGCAATGATTATAAACCTAGATTAATACAATTAAATTATATAGAATAAAATTTTAAAAATAAAGAGATTAATTATATAAACTGTAACCCTCAACACATTTGCTTCCTTTGTTTGGAATTGCATATGCTGAGAACGAATAAACACCAACAAATAAAAGTATCTCCCTCCAAAAAAACCCCAAGAAAATGTCTACAGAAGACACACCAGTCCACTGTGTTAAAACGATCTAATATCAAATGTTAAAAATATTGCCACATATACTTATCATGTAATCATCCATCCAGTTTTCTGTGACTGTTCAGATACATTTCTGAATGGGATATCACAAAGAATGAAGAAAGTTACGGATTTCAGAGTTTATTTGTACCACAAAATGCTTTTTAAAATTCATCATCTGGAATATCTGGTAAAAGATCATGAAGAATGCTATATAATATAATAAATGAGACCACTGGAACCTACTCTGCATAGGAAGAAGTACTAAATTGTGTAAAAATTGTCCAAAATAAAAAGTTTCCTTCTTAAGCCTCCTTTAATGTTAATAAGGATTCCTATACACCTGTAAAATATTTACTGCTTAGCTACTTCTGTAGTGATCTTGAAAGCAGAGATAATGACTGATAAACATGAGCAAGCATCTAAAGATGCTTGTGGATGAAACTAGAGGCAGCTTTATGGGTGCAGAGAACAAACAACATGCAGTCCCCACATTTGCTGAAGTTGTGAGAAACATTTTGTGTGTGAATGGGCTGAGACTCCCCACATTCTGACTTGTACACTTAGGTCAAGGGAGGTCTTTTGGCTTATGTCACCTTTAGATGAAAGCACAGAATTTCTTGGTGGTCCATTTTTATTCAGTTTATACAGCTTGCAACCTATATATTTATCTGAAAACATCTACTTACTCTGAATGAGTGGCAGAGATGTAATCCTGTTCATGAAAACCTCTGCTGGAAAAGAGCAGACCACAGATTATAGTGTTATTGGTCCTTAGTTATTACAGCGGTATCATGTCAACTGCTACTGTCACCAAACTTTTTTGCTCAGTTTATATTTCAGATAGGGAATATTCTTTGCACTTTTCTTTGCACACATACAGCTAACATTTTTTCGTCATTAACTGAACTTCTTGGGAAAGCTCACAGCTTTGGGGGTTTGTCCCTTGTCCTCTTTTTATTCCTTCATTTTAGCCTGTTATTAATAGGAGAAGATGAGCCCTTTACCAGCAACTCAGTACTGAGTTCAGCATTGATCAATACACTTCCAGATACTCCTTCAAGCTTCAAGAGGATGCTTATCAATCTTTCCTGCTGTGGTATTTCTAATCAGGTAGAACAGGTAGTCGAAAGTTCACATCTATAATTCACTGTGTTGCTGATACGGTCTCTTGCTGTAGAATTCTAAAATCTTCCTAACCTTCCTTGCATTTATTAAAAGGACACTTGCCCATCTTTTTTTCCATTCTTAAGTTTCCAATGTTTTTCACGTCCTTAGTGGGTTGGACCGCAAATAAAATACACTGATAAGGCTGCTCTCTGATTCAATCACATGCAAAGCCTTATGCCATACCTTCAGTTTTAATAGTTCTTTGTATCATCTCAACCTTACACTTGTGGCTTCTCTGTCGCATATTTCAATAACACAGTGATAAGCCGAAATGCTTAAAGTTATTGAAATGCTGACACAGAAATCAACCGTAAGGAATATCTTCACAAGATTTTGCACATCTTCAGAAAGGTTAGAAATTCTCTTTCTCATAGCTTTGGCAAGCACTCAGTAATTAAAAGGGCAATCCTTACAGGAAGAGTGAGTAAATGGAAACTCCAGCTGTGAGGGAAAAGAAAGAAGACCATGGTTGATATTGCTACAGACCATCAAGCAAAAAAATCACAAACCAATCTGGTACAGAGAGACAGAAGACTTCTGTTTCTTTTTCTCAAAAATGTGTCGGGCAGTGACCCGATGTCCTTTATTGTTTCTTGAGATTTGGACAGCCAGCTTGAGATAATCACAAACAAGAACCAAATTGTTCATTACGACTTTGCATAAAAACTTGTCTTAGCTTTGTGTTATATGCTACTGATAGAAATAATGGAGCCAGTTTGGCTACGAGGAACTGTAATCCTATCAAACTTGGAGGAATGTTCTCCCTTTTATTCAAAATAAATGAAAACTTTATACAGATACTAGCAACAGTACCTTCTTTCAAATCAAGAAGGAAAAAACAGATATATCATTATCTGAATCTCAACTGCTCCATGCTGCAAGGTGGTGAACACAATCTGAACAAAGCCACATCAACTTCTGTTAGAATGACTGAGAATCGAGGCCACTGGAGACCACAAAAGACTCTGTGATGGTGATGCTGTTAAAAACTCAATAAAAAGTTCACATTTAAGAAAAACTGTAGTGTTAAATACTATTTCTATAAAATATTTATTATGGCTGTCAAAATACATTCAATAGTAATTGATATTTATAATATGTTTCCATAGTGTCTGTAATGAGGTTCTCAGTAATTAATTTGAAACACCATAAAAGCCTCTTTCAGATATTCAACCTGTCTTCAAATTACATATGGAGTTTTGCATATGATTTCATCCAAAACCACAGAGTGACAAAGAAAGAAACTGGTAATGGAGGCTCGGGAGTTGTGGATTCCACTTCCAGCCCAGCAATGCTACTGCTTGTATGTCTACAAGCAAATTACTGACCTGCTTCTCCCACAGTCTTTATTGAAGAATCTAATGAATAGTGATGTTGTGAGTGTTAGTAAATTTGCACTGTGTCTGGAGACTCTCAGCCAGGTCTAAACAAATGCAAAGCATGGCATATTTTATTTCATGTGTTTCTAAAATATGTGAATTATTTTGCAGACATACTAAGGTGTTTTATATTTTTGACCTGAGACTTCAAAATGGAGTAGTGGAAGTAGGTGTACATGTTTGGGGCCAAAGGTCAAAATGCATCCCTTTGCATCCATATATTGTGGATTTTTAATTGGGAGGGAGATGATCCCAGGCATAATTACTGATTCTCTGATAGACTTTTAAATTTACTGAGGGGAAACAGAGAGTTGTGTTAGTCACAATTTCAGGTATGTCTGTGCCGACCACGTTGGACTGACATATAGGAGAAATGGGACTATAGCACTAATGAAGTAGATAAGTCCTCAGCAATTTCAGTGATACTCTTCTAAATACCTGAGCTATCAATCATCAGTGAAAGCAAACAGGTATCTTGATGGTTCATAAGAATCCTCTTCAAACTGCCAGAAATCAGATTGTTAATAACACTTGAATCAACTTCTACTCCTCTCTTCAGAGGAGATGCAGAACAAGAGAGAAGGGGAACATCTGGAAAAAGAGAACTGATATAAATTGTAGTGACCTTCTTGGCAGAGTGTGGTAACATTAAGTTTTCTAAAGTATGGCACTTCTAAAGCTATTAACTTCTGGGAATAAGCAATGATTTAACATTCTATTTAAAGGAAATTAAGAACAATCTGTGAAAGACAACTTTTTCTAAAAAAACCCTAAAACTTTAGTGTTATGACTGATAGCAAATCAGACTCTAGAAATTAATGCTTTGCATATGTGTGTGTATTCAGTCCTTCCTACATTACAAATATGCTAAGAAATAAATATGTCATCATGATAAAGACTTTCATTTGTCATCCTAGGTCCAGAAATACATAAATGGTCTTGAACATTGATCAGGTTTTTCCCCATGTGACATTTCAGCTTGGTAGCTTCAAACATCTGGTGATCTTTAATGTGTATTTCCACATTCCAGTTTTTGGTGGTTTAGCCCTGGCTAAATGCCAGGTGCCCACCAAGTTGTTCTTTCACTCCTCCTCCTAAACTGGACAGGGGAGAGAGAAATACAAGAAGGGGCTTGAAGGTTGAGATAAAGAAAGGGAGATAACTCAGCAGTTACCCTCACTGACAAAACAGACTCAACTTGGTGAGAAATTGATTGATTTATTAACAAACAATCAAAACAGAGCAGGGAAATGAGAAATAAAAAATGAATCTTAAAACATCTTCCCCCCTACTCCTCCCTTCTTCTCGAGTTTCTACCTCCTCCTCAACAGCAGCACAGGGAGCTTGGGGAATGGGGGTTATGGTCAGGGGGAGGACCTTTCACACTTACCCCTGCTACAGTGTGGGGTCTCTCCCATGGGAGACAGTCCTCCATGAATTCCTCCAACATGGATCCTTCCCATGGGCTACAATCCTTCACAAACTGTTACGGTGTGGGTCCGTTCCATGGAATCACACAGAATCACAGGATCTTAATGTTGGAAGGGATGTTGAAAGATCATCTAGTCCATATCCCCTGCCAGAGCAGGATCACTTGGAGTAGGTCACACAGGAACTCATCCAGGAGGATTTTTAATGTCTCCAGAGAAGGAGACTCAACAATCCATCTGGGCAGCCTGTTCCAGTGCTCTGTCACCCTCACAGTAAAGAAGTGTTTCCTTGTTTCTTTGGAACCTCTTTTGTTCCAGCTTGTACCCATTGCCCCTTGTTCTATCATTGGCCATCACTGAGAACAGCCTGGCTCCATCCTCCTGAAACCCACCCTTTATGTATTTTTAAACATTAATGAGGTCACTCTTCAATCTCCTCTTCTCCAAGCTAAAGAGCCCCAGCTCCCTCAGCCTTTCATCATAAGGGAGATGTTCCACTCCCCTAATCATCTTGGTGGCCCTGCACTGAACTCTCTTCAGCAGCTCCCTGTCCTTACTGAACTCAGGGGCCCAGAACTGGACACAATATTCCAGATGCGGTCTCACAAGGTCAGAGTAGAGAGGAAGAAGAACCTCTCTCAACCTACCACCCACACCTCTTCTAATACACCCCAGGATGCCATTGGTCTTCTTGGCCATGAGGGCACATTGCTGGGTCATGCTCATCCTGCTGTCCATCAGGACCCCCAGGTCTTTTTCCCCTAACAACTGTAACAGTTCATTCCCCAACGTATGCCCCAACATGAGTCTCATCTATGGGGGAAACAGTCCTTCAGGAAGAGACTGCTTCAACTGGGTCCCTCACATAGAGTCACAAGTCCTGACAGCAAGCCTGGTCTGGGCTCCTCCCTCCACCTTTTCCCAGGTCCTGCAAGGAACTTGCTCCAGCATGGGTTTTCCAAAGGGTCTCCTTTGGGCATTCACCTGCTCCAGTGTGGGGTTCTCCACAGGCTGCAAGTGGATCTCTGCTCCTCTGTGGCCTCCATGGCAGCAGGGACAGGGCCTGCTTCACTGTGGTCTTCACCATAGTTCACAGAGGAATCTCTTTTCCAGTGCCTGGGCACTTCCTACCCCTCTTTCTCCATTGACCTTGGTGTCTGTGGGAATGTTGCTCTCACATTCTCACTCCTTGTTGTTGCTGCAGTTTAACATCTGTGCAGTAACTTCTTCCCCTTCTCAAATATGTTAATCACAGAGGTGTTACCTCCATCGCCAATTGGCCAGGCCTGGATCAGCAGTGGGTCTATCTTAGAATTGACTAGCACTGGCCTTGTCAGATATAGGGGAAGCTTTTAGCACCTCTTTTTTAAAGAAGCCACCCTTGTAGCCCCCCACTACCAAAACCTGGCTACACAAACCCACTACACAGTTGCATCTAAAGAAATCTCCTGAATATATTAATATTTTGTTTTCTAAGAAAATAATCTGGTAACGGTTAAACAATTTACTACTCAAAGCCGTAATTTTTGTTTTGCATGTTTGTCAGTCTATTATAGATTTGGGAACAGTCAGCAGATAAACTTCTTAACGCTCTAGTGCTGTTTACTAGAGTCTCCTCTACCTATTGAAAAATTGTGCCAAAATAGCAGGTGGTTCTTGCATCTACTTTGTAGCCACTTTAGAGCGATAAGTGTTTGGAAGAAAAGTGGAAAATTGGGTTCTGCAACTTCAATTTTAAAAGTGTTAATTAGCCTAAAAGCTTAGTTTACTTCAAATTGTTATTAGAATCTCTGTCAGCTGACTCTCCTTTTCCTCCTTCACCATCAACATACTTCATTACACATTCTCCTGATGTCTTCCTGAATCTCTTCTAACCAGTCTTCAAGTTTAATTATCATATGTGAGAAATGAGGCTGACCGTTGATGTATGTTCCAACATCCTCACTCACAAAAATGCGTCTTTTTTTTCTGCTAAACAGTAATTGAAAGTATCTGGGAATTATTAGAAACTGGAGCCGATGGCTTACTGTCCATGGGTTCATGCTGCCAGAAGGGGGAACCTGCTGCACATCCTTCAGAGAAACCCAGGAGTACAAACCACAGGCCCTAAAAGTCAAAGGTGTCCGCCTTGAGGTCTGCATTTTGTTTTCTTTTACTTTGACAGCACTTTGGCTGATTTACAGACTTCCATCTGAGAACAGAAGCATGTTTGCATCGCTGTCACAGGTAATCAAAAATACCTCCAATATTAATAAAAAGGCCAGATTAATGGAGGATTAACCCTTTCCAAGACCTTGCAATTGTCACACTATATGTTGCTGAACAGAAGGCTTCTGCTTTGTGATGTCCAGATTGGTCCTCCTATCAACATTGCTGATGTGCCTATACTTGATCAAAGCTCCTTAGCTTTAAAGTTTAATGATCATTGACCAAAGACTTCAGAAACTTCTTTCAAAGCTGCTGCATTTGAATATAATACCACTCACTCACAGTGTGAATGTTTCGGCACACATGGCTTTAAAGGGGCACTTTTTTTCCCAATTTTATCTTATAAGGAACCAATGACACTGAAACACGTGAACATAGTCTGAGGCAGTGTGATATTTAATTTGCACATTGTATCATCTTTGTGTGACATCACACATCACATTCCCACAGCATCTGGGAACCTGAGAGCCTCCTGTCTGGGACCTGTGACTTCAGGATTCCCATTTACATTGCTGATGCCAAGGACTTTGTCAGTGCCTTGTGAATTGACTCAAGAAAGCCTGTGGGCCCTCGCTGAGCAAACATTGAGCATTACTGAGAAAAAGTGAGCATTCATATTGTTGTGTTACTGCCACTGCCCAGAAGCACCCCTGTATGGACCTGGACCCCACAGAGTAAGATGAGCTGAGCTGAGCAGGCTATTGTAGGCTGCGGGGCCGGCATGGCAGCTCACCAGGGAAGGAGCAAGGCCCTTCCTGATGTTCCCCTTCTCTCTAAATTTTGCACCTGTTGCTGTGTCTTTCCAATATAGCGTCTCTTGTTGAGCAGTTCAGACTATGCTGCTGCTCACTTTAATCTGAGAGAAGACATTAAATTCTATCTTTAGAAATCAAGTGTCAGCTACTAGCTTCTCCTTTTACCGGTTCTCTTGTGCTATAGCATTGCTGCAGAGAGAGGGAGCAGAAGTTGATTCCAATGCTATTAACAATCTGGTTTCCTGCAGTTGCAAGGGGATTCTTCTGGAACATCAAGACACCCTTTTGCTTTCATTGATGATTGATACTTCAGGTATTTAGAAGAATGTCACTGAAACTGCTGAGGACCTAACTACTTCTTTAGTGCTATAGTGTCATTTCTCTTCTGTGTCAGTCCAACACAGTCAACACAGACGTATCTGAAACCATACCTAGCATGGCTGTTTGCCTTCAGTAAATTTGTAAGCTTGTTGGAGTAACAATACCTGAGATCATCTCTCAATTAAAAAAGAATATATGGATGCAAAGGGATGTATTTTGACCTTTTGGCCCCAAACGTGTACACCTACTTCCACTACCCCACTTTGAAGTCTAAGGGGAGAAGACACAAAACATCTTAGTATGTCTGCCAAATAATTCACGTTTGACAAACACACGGAAGAAAATATGCCATACTTTGCATTTGTTTAGACCTGGCTGAGAGTCCCCACACAGTTCAAACTTACTAACAGTCACAACGTCACAACACTGTCCGCTGAGGAGGCACTACCCAGGGTCTAAGCGGGGCTGAGGCCCCTCCGCAGGACGCTTTGCCCGCCCCCACCCATCCGGCCCTGTGATGCGGCCAGGCGCGGCCGGAAGCATGGCGCCGCCAGGCCTACATTACCCGTCGGGCCCCGCGGGCGGGTGGAAGTGACGTCGCGCCGCGTTCGGGCAGCGTGCGGTGGCGGATCGCCGTTCGCAGCGCTTGCGGTGGGTGGCGGGCGGCCGGGCTGGGCCGCGCCGGGAGTCGGAGCTCGGGAAGCGGCGGTGGCTGCTTCCATCTCAGGCATAGCTCAGTGAGGCGTTTCTCCCCCTAAAGGTGCAGCCATGGCGGACTCCACGCAGAATGGGCCCATGCAAGGCGGGGCTGGTGGCGGAGCCGTGGTAAGGAGCCCCTGGCTGAGCCGGGCCGGTGCAAGGGGGATGAGGAGGGTGGCAGGCCTTGAGGCTGGGCCGCTTCGGGGTGGGGGCGGGCAGAGGCCAGAGCCCTGGGCCGGCCACGGCTCTTCTCCAGCAGCACGGGAGCCCTTTGTGTTGTTCGGAGGTCCTGGCGAATCGCAGTATGGCCGGCTGCACCCTCCCGTCCCGGGTACGGAAAAACGGCTCTTCCACTTTCCCATTGAAAACGTGCTGTTGCTGCGCCGCCGCTCTTGGAAATGTCTCGGGCGAAACAGGTTCCGCGTGGCAACGGTGGTATATCTGTAGCTGTATTGTGCAAGTAAGGCAGTGGATGATGATATGAATACGCTTGCAGATTAGTTAGGTTAATTTCTGGTCGCTTTCATAAAGAGGGTCGAGGAACATAAGAAAAGAGCAATCTTTAAACGCAGGTTCATATTTGGGAAGAAAAAAAAGAGCACTCTGAGGTGAAAGGATGTTGATATTTTGATTCTTAGGCATCCCCAAACCATGCTATATTTCATTAGAGCCTTTCTGGTAAAGGGAATGCATAAGGAGTGAAGAGGGCCGTGTTTAAGAAAAACTCACGAACAGGAAAGGTACTAGATGGTTGTTGAAAGCTCTTTGCTGTTCGGAGTCCAAGAATATGTATGCCAAAATGATGCCACTTGCCCTATGGTGCAGTTGTGGTAACTTTACCTGGCCTCTTAGTGTTGTTTTTTTTTTTTCCACCATCATCAAGAATTGTGGCGATTTGGCCTAAAGTGTGTGCACTGTATTCTAAAAGGAACTTGGATGCAATATATGCAAAAGTCAGATCTAATTACCTGGTGTGATAACATTTCTGAATCCGTCTACTTAACGAGGTTGATTTACTTAGAAAAACTACCCCAACAGAAGATGTTACCGCTGGGTTTGGTTGTAGTGTACAAAGGAGCCTTTTGGTTCTGAGGAAGCATCACTACTTTTGATCTGGTTAGTAACCTCATGTGAGTCGAGCATCACAGAGTAAGGAGATGCTCTTTGCTTGAAGCAATAACTTGCTTCTATTCAAGGTTAAAACAAACTTGCAATGTGATACAGAAGGGAAGACTGTTCATGCTATGCAAATATTAAGATGCTAACTTCTGTGGGTTTTTTTTCTTCTAATGTAGCAATTTATGATGGCTAACAAGTTGGAGACAGCGATGTGGATTTCCCGCTTGTTCACAGTTTACTGCTCAGCTTTATTTGTTCTGCCTCTTCTAGGGTATGTATTATAATACTGTAAAAAAGCTTTAAAAATTGATGAAGTAATTACACTCCCTTTGCATAGAGTTGTATTTTTTATGGAAGGATAAATTTCTGTTATTCGCTGGACTTGGATGTTCTTTGTCACAACAGTGTATTTTTTTTAGATTGATTTACATCACTTTCAGATGTGTTTGAAAAATGTGTTGAGCATTATTGGCAAATGCATGTCTTTCTGTGTAGCTTTGAGGTAATATATGGAGTTGTATACCTTTGACACCTGCAGTAAGTCATTGTTACCAGTTTTTTAGTTGTATTTTGGTAATAGTGTTTATATATAATAATATAAATGCTTCAGGTATTGTGCAATTGTGATGCAATTCTCAAGGGTGAAAGACTTCTGAGCAGGGGTTTGGTTCATATGGTAACATCTCCTCTGATGATTTGCAGGTTGCATGAAGCAGCAAGCTTTTATCAGCGTGCCTTGCTGGCAAATGCTCTTACTAGTGCCCTTCGACTACACCAAAGGCTACCACACTTTCAGCTTAGCAGGGCGTTTCTGGCGCAGGCTTTGCTGGAGGACAGCTGCCACTACCTGTTGTACTCTCTTATCTTTGTGAATTCCTACCCTGTTACAAGTATCCTTTACTTTGTGCCATCCTGGTAGTGTTTTTAAATATCTTCAGAACTTGATTCATTGAACCAGGTGTGCTGAGATTTGAGAAAGTAGTTTAAACTAGAATATGTTTGCTATTCATAGAACATACTCCATGTAAAATAGGAGCGGCTTTTGTTGGTTGATCCATATTCAGGTTAATCAGTTCTGTAACTGGTACACTGCTATCTCTGGCTACTCAGACTTTCTTTTCCTGAGACACAAGTTTGGTGGATTTTATGACCAGCCTCAAGTGATACTTCAAGACGTTGGTGACTTCTCACTGTATGTAAAACATACCATGTAGAGACACAATTACTTCTAGTGGCTTTTTAAGATATATTATTAAACAGATGAAGTCTCAAAAAGACTTTCTCCTGTGGCTTGTCAAGTGTGACGTACAACAACTGACTTTGTGCTACTTTGTGTGTGTGTAGATATATATACACACACACACACACACACACACACATATATATATATATCTCCATGCGTAATGTCTGACTCTTAAAATGTCTCTGGCAGATATTCTTGCTCTCTAAAATCTGAATGGCTGGCAACTGCATGTTCTGTGGTAAATCAATGCATTTTGTAGCCTCTCTTAATAAAAAATACTATGACAATGTGTGTTTGATAGACCATTACATGTATGAAAGATTTAAAATAGTAACCTCATGTGTGCCTATATTGTGCTTTTGTGTACCTACATTCACACACATTCTGAAGTTAATTAAGATGCATAGTGGAGAGGTGTAAGAAGCTAAGGGAAGAGTTACAAATGTAGATGTTAGACATACATGTGTCTTAATTCCAGCCAATCTCTTGGAAAGAGCCATCAAACTTTGACTTGCATACTTGCTTAACATCATGGAGAAGCTAAGCACTTGTGTAAGTTTCCTTATCACTTGCTTCAGTGAGTATTTTTCCAGTTCTGCTGTTCTCTTTGCTTCATGCTGCAACATATACAAAGAAGGTTCTTGATGTAAGTATGATACAGTTAATGCTGTTAGAATTGTCAGGGTTTATTAATAGGTTTGATTTGCAGCTATGTTTTTCTTGAGCTATGCTGCAGGTATTAGTGTGAAATTGTTGTATGGATTTGCAACACAGAATCTGAGAAGTCACAGAATCGTAAGGATTGGAAAGGACCTCAGAAGATCATCTCTAGTTCAACCCTACTGCCAGAGCAGGACCTCCTAGAGTAGGTCTCACTTTGGGTTGGTCTTTCGCCCACTCTCATTTTGGAGTTGGTACTATTTTTCTTCAAATGCTGTTCTTTGGAGGAAGCAAAAGCTGTGTAATGGTTAAGTTGAAACTTAAGACCTATCTTTTCAAGCTAAACCGTAGCCTGCGATATTTATGTTCTGTTTCAATAGTAAAATAGTAAACTGCAGGGTGAGGTTAGCAGGCAAGATACTTGCCAGTTGAACCTGCTGCTCGGTGAACTACCTTGTGTAGCTTAATGTAACTCTAGCTTCTGATGTTCTTAACTGGGTCATCTTGCTGCTGTAGCTGCTTCCTCTGAGAAGGCTTAAGGCCATCTCTTTGCAGTTGAAGGTTAAAAATGGGTGGGTGAGGGAATTCCAGTACCTCATGTTTTTACTGGAACTTTATATGATTATGGAGTTTCAAGCTTCTGACAGTTTTCTTTGGGATGCTGGTCTCAATACTGTTGAAGGATCTAGCCTTAAAGTGCTGAAACGAGTCATGAATTGTAATTGTTAGTATTCAGATTTCTTTGTGCTAGAGAAGACAGATGTAACTTGTGTGTCTTCTGTCAATCTTTTTTTTTTTTTTTTTGTCTTTAAAGGCACGAAGTTCAAACAGCTTGCCCTTTCTGAGAAATCTTCTGGAGAAACTGAATGCTAATCAACAGAATATTTTAAAATTCATTGCTTGCAATGAAATTTTCCTTATGCCAGCTACAGTTTTTATGCTCTTCAGGTAAGGAATACCACAAATATTTTCAGAATTAGAAACATACTACCCAAGATGACTTGCAGTTGAGTTCTCTGTAGGTCACGGAATATATTTGATTCCTCGACTTTTTAAGTTGGTCCATCATTAAATCAAAAAGTATTTGCTCTGATACAACTAAGCACTGAAAAAAGCCTCTTCACTTTCATAGCACAGATGACACTGTTGATTCAAATAAAAGTTTTTCAGGGCTGTAACTTGTGTTCTCCTACATCATTCAGTGAGTTTAATTTTGGTGAGTGTAATAGAATATTAAGGTCTTTGGTTTCACTGAAAGTGAGCTCTTATTTTTGACTACTAGATTCCAGAAATTTAAGTGTCGTGAAACTTCATTCTGCTAAATGTGTGCAAGTGAGAGGAGGTTATGTCTTCTCCTGTGTTACTTCTGACCAGTGTCACTGTTGGGTCATCGCCTTTTAATATTTGGAGGGGCAATAACACCTTTTGTTTTATACAAGTCATAATTCGGTGAGAGCATCTGTCTTGAGTGGTCTCACAGGCAGCAGAAGGGAGGATTTATCTTCTTAGAACTTCACTGAATGTTTAATTTGTCTTTATCTTTTGATATGTCAGCTGAGCACACCAATACTTCAGTCCTGGAGGATCCCATTTAAGGCCTCTTACCAGCTGACAGATACACTTTGTATCCACTAGATACATCTGAAACTTTCAGGTGCTTTCAAGGTCTCTTTAGAATTGTTTTTCTGCTCTCTCTCTATGTGAACTTGAGTATATGAAGTATTGCTACTTGATATGTTATTGTTGTGGTTTAACCTCAGCCAACAACTAAGTGCAATGCAGCTGCCTCTCCCACTGGGATGGGGAGGAGAATCTGAAAACAGTGAAACTCACGGGTTGAGATAAGAGTTTAACAACTAAAATGAAATACAATAATTAAAATACAATAATGAAAAGGAATATAACAATGAGAGAAATAAAACCAAAGACAGACAAGTGATGCACAATGCAGTTGCTCAGAACCTGCTGATAGATGCCTGAGCAGCAATCTGCGTCTTGCAGCCAGCTCTCCTCAGTTTGTGTACTGGGCATAATGTTCTATGATGTGGAATAGCGCTTTGGCTAGTTTAGGTCATCTGTCCTGACCATGCTTCCTCCCAGCTTCTTGTGCACCTGCTTGTAGGCAGAGCATGGGAAACTGAAAAAATCCTTAAATTAGGATAAGCACTACTTAGCAACACCTAAAACATCAATGTGTTTTTTATTTAGTGTGAAAATTATATTAACACAGCCTTGTACCACTTTCTAAGAAGAAAATTAACTCTTTCCCAGGCAACAGGATGATCATCTAATAGATAGTGAGTCTTATAAAAGAACATATAGCAAATTAAAAAAATGTGTAATGGTTAAATGCAGCTATTGTGAGAATTTGTTCTTTCAATTGCTTGTAAAAACAATCTGATATGCTAATACTGTACATGTGAAAGATTTTCTCTCGTCTCTGTCCCACAGCTCACTTTAATTTTTTTTTTCTTCTGGGTAGAGATGTTGCTCATACATGAAGGAGGTCTAATTATTGGAACTGTCATATTCAACTTCAGACAGAGCTTTTAAAAATTATGTTATGTAAAGAAGCTTCACTCATTAAAATTAAACTCATGGTATTTCTGTGTTTTGTATAGGTATGTCTGCTACCCTTTCACTATCAGCAGCTTTGTCAAGTATCTCAACCTGATTTCGGTGTAACAGGAATAGTTGGATATCAGCTTGGCATTAATATCTTAATACAGCTGTAATAGTCTCCAGTGTGTTCTCAGAAGCTTTGCAAAAACTACTAGAAATACAATCTAGATATCCCAAGTGCCACAATTAGAGCTGAAAAAGTTTGCTGTCACTTCACTGTTTTTGTCATACAATTTCTGTGCTTGACCAGCAAGCTTTTTCTTAATACTGAGCAGGCATCCGTCATCGCTTCTGTTGTTCTTTGCTCACCACCAGAAATGAGGCATGTAAAAAAACTTCCTAAGTGCAAAATTGGTACAGGAACAGCACTTTTTTTAACTGCTTCAATGAGGAATTTTATTCTATGTAAGTTTCTGCTTTTTTAAGTGTATGATTTTGTATTTTTTCTCGTCAAATCTAGATTATCTGAACCAATGTGACTCCAGTCTAGCCTTTTCTACCTAGCGAGCAAGGTAGTTTGCTTGCTATTATTGGGAAAAGTTCTGGTGTGTTTTCTTTTGTCAGTTTTACTTCTCTATTGTCTTTCAGTGGGCAAGGGAGTCTGCTTCAGCCATTCATTTACTATAGATTTCTTACATTACGCTACTCCTCTCGACGAAATCCATACTGTCGGTAAGCATTAAACTGAATTCAGAGATTGATGTTTAACTACATAGTCTCTAGGCATTCAGAATTTTTTAATTCTAAAATTTATGCATAACTCATTACTAAATCTTCAAGTGGTAATGATAGAAGTGGAATGCACCTGGATGATAAAAAAAAAAAGTGGGTGGTTCAAGGTTACATTACTTTAACTGCACTTCTGAAATGCACCACCATTCTTGAGTGGGAGCTTTCAGAACATGCTTGTGTAACTAAAACTACACTTTGGGAGAAGAAAGTAAGTCTCTACGTGAACAGGTACTTAAGAACTTGTGTAATTTTGACAGGAAAAAAAAGTGTGGATGATGTTACATGTGTTTGTTACCTCCTTTAGTTAAATTCCTAGGTCAGGTTAATTGATTGAAATAGAGCCTTACTGATTTTGTCTAAAAGCTGGTCAAGCGAATACTATTGCTTTAAATGTTGAAACCATAAATATTTCTATGAAGATTGGCTCAAGTCAGTGCTCTCTCAGAACTTTTTTTTTTTGAGAAGCATTGCATAGTATAAGGTTTTGTGAACATTCTTTCCAGTCTCCACTATTTGATTAGAAAATGGCTTGTTAAAGTATGAAGGAATTGGCTTTGGCTGCCATGGTATGCAAAGGAAAGTCTGAGAATCAATCACCTGCTGTTTTGTGTGAAATCAATTGTTCCGTCTTGGTGTATGTGTTTAAAAAAGATCTATGAAAATTCTTTACTACTTTTTTTCCCTAAAAATAAACTTAAGTTATGCAATACTAAAACTAACTTTCAATAGAACTAGTTTAACCAAGATGTTCTTCTGCCATTTATGTAGTTTTAAGGGAAACTGGTGATGTGGATCTTATTTCTTGTGTCTGTCTGCTAATAGCTGCACTCTAGCAAGAAGCACCACAAACACAATATTACCTCCTAACTCCTTACACTATTTCTGATAAGCTTTACTCCTTTTTTTTTTTTAATATAGTGCACTCTTTGTTGGTTTGGGTTTTTTTTGCTTAAATGTGGATTTTTTCTTTCTGCTGTCTTTATATCTGTCCTCAGCTGAAAGCTGCTGAACTGAAGTTAAATAAAATGTTACTGTTTAAAGGACAAGAATTCTGAAAGTCTTGCAAGATACTGCAACTCTGAGTTGACATAAAGAACTTACAGACTAGAGTGTGTGGGGGTGTTGAGAGAAAAAAGTGAATAAAAAAAGATAGATTTAGATGATACTTAGTTTGGGTAAATGCATAGGATTTTAACACTCTCTTTAAATCTGTTTTCAGGACTCTCTTTACTGAGCTGAGGATTGTTGTGGAACACTTAATAATGAAGCCCTCATGCCCTGTTTTTGTAAGAAGACTATGCCTCAGCAGCATTTCGTTTATAAGCAGATTGGCACCAACTGTTGCATAGCCAAATTTCAGGCACTTGTGTTTTGTGAACATTATGAGCAGCTGGCACTTCTGATGATGATTATAGATTCCTGGTTTTACACTGATCTCACTCCAGGCTGTATAAAAATGTGTATATGCTTTTCTTGGAGATACGAAATTTAGCATATTAAGAGCAAGTCATGGAAACTTAAAATTACTGTGCTGTATTGGTAAAAGGTAGAAAAAAGTGGCTGCATCCTATCTGAAACATGCCCAGTCATACAGAATTGTGGCTTTTAGGAATCAAAAGGTTGGTTGAGGTTAAAATGTTAAAGTCAGTAGATTTCTGTTATTTGGAACTATATCCACTGTAGGATGTCTCCAATGGATAACAGTTGGTACACATACCTATGCATTATGCTTTGGACAGTATTCTTCTGTTTACTTAATGTATCTGTAGAACAATGTTGTCTAAGCTACTATTCTCAGTGTAAAAAGTATTTCCCCCTTGGAGTGTAACACAAGGGATTAAAATCTCTAAGATTACATCATTAACACCTTTTCTGAAAGATAAGTTATTTTTATTAATACTACTAAAGAGCTCCTCCAGGTTTCTGCCTTGTGACAGTCTTGCGTTCTGTTGTTGGAAAAAATTTAAAAACTCTGATTGTGGAAAAGTCTGTGCAGTTATCTGATCATAACAAAATGTTTTACTAAGCCAAATTGCTGACCTGTAGGCTTTTCAGACAAAGATGCAATGCTTAAACTTTTAACCATCTCTTAAGTGAACTAATCAATGTAAATGAAGTAACTTTTGCAGAATCATTGCGGATCTGTTCTTGTGTTTACACAAATGTGAGACTGCACTAATTCAAGCATGTCAGCTTTTTAGAAAATTAATCTGCAACTAGCTCTGTATAAATTGTTCTTCCAGTTTCCAAGACTCTCATTGTGATGGGATATTTGCAAAAATCATTGCACCTGTTTAGGCAGCTTCTGAAACAAAGGGGTGTAGGGTTGTTTTTTTTGGCATAAAGCCATCTGATGACTGTTCCAAAGCCAGTGTCATGACTAGAGGAGTGAATATTAAATTGGGTACTGATTATGCATTTACGTAGCAGCTGAATGATAGGTTGTAGAAAAAGAATATTATCTTTCTGAATATAACTTCTTTACACAAATTCAAGGTGAAGTATTTGCCTAATCTTAGGTAGTAAATGCTAGTATTCTAATTGCATAAAATTAAATGGGTTTCATTGACCTTTTGTAAATTTATTTAGCACTGTACTTAACTATTCTTCCTCAGTCAGAGACATCTTATGGGAAGCTTCAGAAAACAGTCTTGAAGCAAAGTATTTTTCTGTAACTATTGAGTTACCTTGTTTGTGATGTGGATATCATTCAGACTTTCCGGTTGTATTAGTTTGGTAGATCAGAGCCATGTATTTATAAACTTATTTCATTTTTTGCTCAACCTCTTGGTACTGATGAACCAATTGGTAGTTGAATATGATATTCTTTGACTACTTGTCTTGCTCTCTGAACATGATTAGCTATTTATAGAACACTTGCACACTGCAGAAGCGTCTGCATGCAGTAATGCTCTACAGCTGCTAAAGACTTGCAATGAGATTCACTATATGTATATCCTGTAATTTGAGAATTTTATAAAACCCTAAAATTTCTACTGCAATAAAAGGAGTGTTAAATGTAATTTGCCAGGCTCTTCAAGCTTATTTTCTCTCTAACAACATACTGATGCCTGAACCTGGAAGTTGAGCAGAATGCTGGCCTGTGTGTATGTGTGCATGTTCTTGTATTCCCACTGCTGCTTCCAAACTGGAATAAGGGGTGCTTCTAAACTATTTTATAGGGGGTTTTTTGCTGTCTAAAAAAATGTAAAAACTTACAACCTTTTCGTTTAAAATTTAACCCAAGAATAAGCAGTGAAAAGGTGATAACCTAATCAGAGCAGAAATTTGGACCTACATACTGCCATTTCAATTATCACTGTTCTAGATGCTCTTTCACACTATGTAGTGTATTTTTCTGGTGACATCAGACTCCTTCAGCTCTTTCCACCACTATGATTTAAATGTTAATTTGGTCATGTAAGTTGGACTTCCATACTGGCAGGGGAAGGCAAATACTTTTGGATTTACTGTAAGCAAAATAACATGTTAACTTTGTAGCAAATTTTTCTGGTTGAAGGCGGCTGTTATGAGTGCAGTCTACTGGTCCTTTAGTTGTAGGCTGTTATTAAATTAGAGAAATCTGAATTGGATCAGAGGTACTGCAACTAACTAAAGGATGCTATATGTTAATGCAACTCTATGAAGGGATGAGGAAGATTAAAAGGAATACGTGAATGGAATTCCAGTAAGAGTTAAAGTAGAGCTTAAATGTTGTTACTGAATTTCTTGTTAACTTCCTATTAAGTCTTAAAAATGGATCAAGAGGAGGAAGATGTTTCATAAAAGATTATTTGATTTGGCTAGTAGTATATTGGCTTCGTAAGGAGTTGCTTGACAAATGCAGCCTGGATTTTACTTGTGGCCTGATAAAATTTACTTCTGCTGTGCCAGGAAAACGTGGAATAACAGGGTAAGAATAACTGACAAGCAAAATAAATAGGGCAGTTGACCTGCACTCTGCATTAGTTTTGAATTTTTTCTTTTTTCTGCCTAAGCATTAATACCAAACTTCCTCAATGCTGGCCAAAACAATGTGTCCTTGAGTCTGCTTCCTTAGCACAGTTTGTCACTGTTTGTATACTAACAATTAAACCAATAAAATGCTGGTTTTGCTGTGGTAGCTTTTTTTTTTTCTGGTGAAAAAAAAAAGGATGCTCATGCTGCTGTGCTGTCAATAGCTAATTGTCATGCCAAAGCTCTTAAGTGTGGTAGAGAAAGTTTTCCACCTGACCATAAAATGCCTAAAAAATGCATAAAAAGCCCCAAATGTGAAGCAGTGGTGTTTTTGTCCTATTGAAAGGTTGTCTACCTAATGCAGTAATTGTTTCTGCTGGTATAAATCATACTGGTGATTGTTTTTATTGTCTTAGCTTTCATAAGTGAAAGTGCTGTTATGTAGTCTCTCTGGTAGACCTACCCCTTGCTGTGCACAAGCTTGCTTTAGAAGTGATCTCCAGTACAAGACTTGTCTCACTGTAGGTAAATAAAGCACTGGAACTCACCAGGTCTGTTGGAGCAGATAATGCCAGTTGGTGTTTCTTATAGAGTTCAGGAATGGATCCATCCTTTCCTTTATTGTCTTATATTTGATTTTATACTTATACTGTCATTTTTATGCTGTCAGTTTTATGTTTTGCATCCTTCTTTGATGGATGTTCAAGGGGAGCTATACCTATTAATATTCTATGTTGTAAGGATTAAAAAATATAATTGAGCCACTATTTGTTCTTGCAGTTTTTGAGCTGCTAAATATGTGATAGTACTGTCCAGACAAATAACATAGCTGTCTGTGCTGGACCCTCTTATTGTTAGGCACCAGTATTGTAACATTTGCAGTACAGATTCCTTGTTAATTTGGGAAGTTGAGTTCTTGCCCATTTTACAGACAACACCTAAGGCATAGAAGGAAAGACTGCTTGTCTGAGGCCATGAAGAGCTTTGCCAGAGCAGAAAATAGGAAAAGAGTTGGACAACAGTCCAGGGGTTAACTGATTTGTTTCTACACCACCCATGGCTTCTTGGTCCTATTTCCAAAATGATATATTAACTGCTGCTTAAATAGCTTCAAAAAGTACTGTACCTAGCAGTGCTCTGATAAAGAGTAGCAAAGATCATTGAGCTAATGTTAAAACAGTGTAAAAAATTCATTCCCATGGGGAAGAGCTTAACGTAGTCCCTGGTATTGTCCTTTTTCTGGTGAGGGAAAAATAATACAAGAGTAAGATGGCAAGATGTTAGTGGGGTACACTGATCTGTTGTTATTGACTATAATTCTTAATTGGTGCAATGTGAGTATCTGTGGTTAAACTAAATATACTGAAATTGGTTAGTGTATCTTTGTACTGTAACTTTCATTGTGCTGTAATTTTCTTAAAATCATCAGGAGAGTTGGGCTTTGCTGTTTTAAATTGCCTTTTAAGGATAGAACCTTAAGCAATCCTTTATTTCAAAGATGCATTATCAATATGGATAATGTAATTGAATTTAATCTTAAAGTGGATTCAAAACTATCTTTTTCATAAAGTGTCAGCATTACTTATTATCTTTTCTGCAGAAGCTAGCTCTGACAATAACAGATATTGTGCAGGTAAGGGAGTTTCATTGCATAGTTCTGTGCCATCCAGATGGTACAAACTTCTGAAATGAATTGAAAAATTCATCTTTTACTTGTATTTGAGGACTGAGGCACAAAATGCTAATATAAGGGCTCAGAGGGGAAATATAGTTCTCCTGCATATTTGAGAAAATGTGAAGCCCTTTCAAGAAAATCTAATAAACATAATAATAACCGGCTGCTGACACTAAGGAAAAAGCACCTCATTCGCTCTTTCTTATATGCAGCGATTTACTGGTCCCTACTGATTTTCAAATTGGATCACTGCAGTAAATTATCCATGCCACTACCTGTGAAAGAAAGCACTGGGATCCATATTTGTTTAGTGCTGTGCTTAAATCAGCAAGAATGATAAATTTGATGGTATGAAATTGGAAATATCAAGGGCTTTTCTCAGTGAATGAGCAAGTATCTCCATTTGTAATTTATTGTGACCTTTTTTCATTGTATGTGCTTTCTATGTCAAGTATTTATTTCAAAGCAAATTAAATTGTTTTCTGTATTGATACAGCTATGGTTTGTTGATGTTCTTGAGACAAATTGTACAGAGGTTTCTTTTTTTCTGGATTTAAAATAGTACCAATGTTGTGTTGCAAAAGAGCACTTAAGTTCAGATTTCCGAGTTTGAGTTACTGACCGACAGCTTTCCATATTAAATGTTACAGGTGTGTGTTGGATGTTATAGGGTCTTGTGTGTTTAGAATAATGAAGCATGCAGTGAGCTACTGTGGCTACTCATGTGCTTTTTCTAGCGAAAATGGAAGATTCAATTGTACATCAAAACCCCCCAAAAAAAGCTCATCCCTGTCTTTAATTCATTGGACTCCTTTACACCTAGCATAATACCAGGTACACCAAATCCTGTGGAAGATTACCCACGAGTTTAGTTTACTGCACTATTTTCAGTGCAGGTGCTAATAGAGAAAGTTGACTGTGTTGCCAGGAGTCCTGTCCCTTTAATCTTAAAGTAGGTTACTTTGTAACTATGATTACATCCCACTACCTAGATAAGTGCTAGTGCTGAACTGAAAGTGCATCATAGCTAGTGCTTGATTACTTGTAATTTATATCTGTATAATAATAATTTGGTTTGTAGCTAGTAAGCAAAATTGGCAACCAGTAGTGTTCATAATGTGGCCCTGTGTTACCCTCTTCTTGTAGGCTAGGCTTAGGTAATTTGCGATAGCATGTTAAATGCCAGATTTCTGTTCAACTCCAGTGCCAACCAGATGGGCTTTATTCTACCACAGCTGGCTACCGCCATACAGCTGCAATTTCACAGAATCACAGAATGGTAAGGGTTGGAAGGGACCTCTAAAGATCATCTAGTCCAAACGCTCTGCTAAAGTACATCCATCTAGATCCTGTCACACAGGAACTCATTCCAGATGGGTTTTGAAGCCCTCCAGAGAAGGAGACTCCACATCTTCCCTGGGCAGCCTGTGCCAGGGCTCCCAATACCCCATGTCCTGTCACTGGATGTTACAGGAAAAAAAAAGTTGTCCCATCTTCCTGCCATCCACTCTTTAGATATAAGTGTTGATGAGGTCCTCCTTCAGTCTTCTGTTTTCTAGGCTAAAAAGCCCCAGGTCTCACAGCCTTTAGGCATAAGATACTTCAATCCCCTGATCATCTTGGTAGCTCCGAAACAGTCTTGTGGGTTGTTTTCTGACGAGCTGTGAAAGACTTAAAAGAAAGCAATGGTTAATTTGGTTTCATCTCCCTTTATTCTGGTTTCCAGGTGCCTGACCTCAATATCTCTGGCTTTTGAGGTGAGTGAAGTATTGCGGCAGTCCAGACTTCTGCCTGGGATATGGAAACTGGTTTCCTTGAGCACAAGTGCAGATCACTGTGTTTTCATTTGCTGTGCGTATTTCTGTGATGTTCACTCATGCACCTTTGCCAATGTGAAGAGCAAGAGTATGTTCGATGAAGATGGTGCAGCAGTTAGTCGAGCTATTTCACTGGAAAATTAAGCTAAAAATTAGAAATTAAAAAGGTGCAGGATGAGATTGTCTGCAAGGGTCAAAGTTGTGACAACTAGAGTTCTGACAGAGGTCAAAATGTAGTAGAAGGAAGAATAAAGAGAGAAATGAGAATGCAGAAGTTCATATCTATGTGATTAGAGGAGGTCTGGAAATCCTTCCAGGTGCTCTGTTGCTTTCACAAACCCCAGTTCACCATTCATGGTTTCATGCCATCAGTATCCTCTGGATAGTATTTAAGTTTTCTAGCTGTAAATAATTTCTAATTTAATCTATTAAAATATTACTGGAATAGCATGTTCAGATGCTGTCTGAATGTTGTACAAGAGCTGACAGGCTGTTCTTAGTTTTACTTAAAATGGAAAACAGCTGCAGTGGATTTAATGTTCTTGTCCATTATATTTGAAGCTCCTGTAGTGAAAAAGCAGAGAAACAAAAACTTCCTATGGTCTATATGGCTACTGGTCTTTTTGGGTTTTTTAAGCTTTTTCTCTTTCCATGCTGCTTTGCTACATTTTTATATTGGCAATCTCAGGGAAGACAACAGCTGGATGTGGTTTTGTCCTGGTGTGCGTTTGCTACTGTGTGCGAAGCCACATGTAGAACGTGATCTTTGTAACTTTGTGTGTTAACATTTTTTTATTTAATTTTTATAAATGTTTTACTCTATAAAATCTGACCAAACAGTATTTTGAGATGACAGATGTTTGCTTATTACAGTCCCTTCCAACATGCTATAGGAACTTCAGTTAGGTTTTGACTAAAGCACAACAAAAATCATTATGAATCCTTTCAATGACAAAATTTAAATCAAAGCCGTTATTAGCAAGATTTTTTTGTAATGGCAGATGGAATTTTGCAGTTGATTTTCTGATTTCTTAGGTGTCCACTGCCATTTTATCAGCTGTATAATACAGCTGATAAAGCCTTAGACACTACAGTTAAAGCATCAAGCACTAGTTCAGAGTGTCTTTGAGCATCCAGTGGTTCTATTCACATTTTTAGTTCAGTTTTTTAAACATTCCTCTGGGAGATGTGCAAGTTGTTCAGTTGTATCAATATACATGTGCTGTTGATTGGTGGTCTGTACGTACACTTACAGCAGCAGATAAATGACTGAATAAAACACATAATATTTTTGAGGTTTTTTTGCCATTTGGATATGTTAATACACTTTGCACTTGATGATTAAAAAGTCTTTTCCTGCCCTCTGCCAGCTCTCTCTTCAGTGTTATAGATTTGTAAGGAAAAGAGTTATTTTAAAAGATTCTTGCATTGCATAGGTACTTTAATATCCTGCCTTTACACACTTATACAAGAGTACTAATCAAACTTACTTCACCTTCTTGTAATGACTCTTTTGCTTGTAAGAAATAGAATCAAGCTGTTTTTAAGCTGATCCTTAACTTTATTCATGTAAGAGATTGTAGGACAGGTGGAGTAGCAGGGGACTAGACAGATGATGCAGGGAAACTTCCTTAGTCCTGTGTTCCTGGACATGTTTACACATTACTGTAGAAAGTAGTTTCAGTACGTTGTTACATACGTAGCATTGTTTTTAAGAATTTAAACTAGCTTTCTGCTTTAGGATGACAGTAAGTGCTGTTAATCTTAGGAGTTTTTTCTCCTCACTCAAGGGGTGGAAATTTGATATATGGTTTGGTCATTTGAAACTCAGTTCTTCTATGTGCTAGTTTTATTCCAAACCACTGACCTCTAGTGGCTGGTTTGCAACCACGAAGCAAAACATTTTAATGCTTTAATGTACTCCTCATGTGGCTATTTGCTACGGGAAAGTCTTTTTCCCTTTAAATTTTCCCAGAAAATAATGCCTCTTCATGACCTCCCGTCCTTTAGTTTTGCAAGTGTCTATCCTTATGCATCAGGAAGGAGATCAAAAGAAAACCAAAATTGTGATTAAGGTTTTTTAAAGAGGTAACTACTTGCAAGCCCAAATGTTTGTTGTGATTGTTAGGAAGCTAGAAAACCCTATGATCTGTGACAGCATCACATTTGCAGTCATAAACCACAGTAATTATATTAATAGAATCCTGGTACCTTTTTGCTTAGGAAGTTGCTGCTTTACAATTGAAGTCTTTCCTATATGTGTGGGTGTGGGATTATTGATCCGGGAACAGTAATATTTTCATCTCTTTCCTGCATAACTGTGAAGTGCACACTCCTGGATATATATTTTATGTATCTTTTTCTCATTCCCCTAATTTTATTGTAGTTGTCCATGTCCCAGTGTAACTCCCATTGATTTTTGTTGAGATAGATGAATGACTTTCTATTCCTCAGTGGGAGAGCAAATTCTTTGAAATGCCTCCCTTTAAGGAAAATAGAGTATTGAGTAGCTATAAGGAGTGTCTGCATTGACATGCTAAATCAGAGCCATACTGGGTTTTTTAAGTCAATCTCCTGATTGTTTTCACCATGAAACCAAACCAGACAGAGTGAGCTCTAGTCTCTGTCACAGATACAGAGCCTGACTGGTGTGGGGGGTGCATTACTGACAAGTTCTCACATATGTACCAAGTACATGTGGCAACTAAGGGCTTTTTAATCATGGAGACAACACATGGTGTCCCGAGGTCTTTGAAACACTAAATAAAAGGCCAAATTACATTTTTGCCTCAATGTCTGCTGTCAATCTCTGCCTCCAAAGTCTATTACATCTTTCACCTATCCTGATACTCATTCTTTACCTGGCCAATCTCCTGTTACTGGCTCACGTGAAACTGCTTATCTTCAAGAATTCTCTTCCTCTGCTTTATTGTACTCCCAGTTCAACTGATTCTGCAGTACTGATGGCAGCTTAGACTCCCAGAAGATCTGGCACGTGTCACCTGGATTCCTGAAGAAAGGATGTGTTTGGCAGCCTATACAATGAGAGGACTTTGAGCTGCTCCAGCAGCAGCAGGAGATCAATTAGCTGCCTAACTGCTGCTGGGGTCAAAAGTGCAGGTTGAACACTGTTGCATGCAGTTCAAGAAACTGGAGATGACTCCGCTGGTGTTCAGGTGACTGAACTGCATATGAATAACGGAAAACAGTATCCCCCTGCTGGAAATGAATGATACTCTCTTCTAGTTTAGGTTGATCTTTGACACAGTGACCATGAAATAACTTTACAAACCTATGTGACTCAGAGTGGTGCCGTGCAGGCTTCTGTAGATTCACAATTTTGTGCTTCAGAAGAGTTATTTCTCTCATGCACCTGCCTGCCACAAAATAAGATATTTTGGTTTTTTTTTTGTTTATATTTTTCTCTGTTAATGTAAATATTTCATCTGAAAAAACTTTGAGGTCACTGGACACTTTCTGTATTGATACTTGTTTGAACCATTGGTATGGATTTGCTTGCTATTAATATTATGTATAGGATCATTTTAGATTGTGTGAAAGACAAACAAGGTGGGTTGCTATAGGAATCCCAAAGAGTAATTGCCACTGATCTGGGGACATTGCAAGGCTCCTCCACTGCATGAACTTGAAATCTTTGATGAATTTCAGGTGCAAAAATACTCAGATTTGCTTTACATTACATCATTTTTCATGTAAGGAACACTAAAATCCATCACTGTATACTAACCTTTACGTATCATGGATTTCTTGCTAGGCAATAACATTGGAGAATTTCATCATGATGTACTATTACTTATTTCTTTTAAATAAACATGAAGGAGGAAAAAAGTTTCAAAAGGTTTATATTTCAGTTTAGTTACCTGTCTTTAACTGTAGGCAGCTCTAAGTAAAGTTGTCAAGTGTCTTCATAAAGCATATTCTAAAGCTTAAAAGGTTGGATTAATATTAGTCCTTGTTCTTCCTGAAGACCTAGTAAAGCAACTTAACCTTCTAAGTTACTGCTGGTAAGATAAGATGCTTTACACATGAACGTTCTAGAGTTTTTGCAAATGCACATCTGAGGAAATAATCCTGGTGGCAGCTAGACTCTTACGACCAATATATCAAGATCTGCATGTGATAGGCATATAAGCAACATCTGTCCCCTAGTTAGAGGTTTAGATTGCACAGAAGACCTTCTATAAGCATAGCATATACATACATATTTTTTTAAAATCAGGTCAAAGTTTAGCAATGTGAATGAGGCTTTTTTTTTAAATTGGCTTTCATAAATTTCATGAAATATGGCTTAAAATAACTGTTGATTAACCGTTATTCAAAGTCAATTCTTTAGGATGTAGTTCCAACTATATTGAAAGAGAAGTTGCCACTCAATAAGAAACATTCTCATGTATTTGCTGTGGCTATATAAAATAGTCTTTGCCATAGGCCGAAAATAGAGTTTGGATGTGCTGAAATACATAAACACTGTCCTATGTTCTAAAGTGTTTCTCTGTTCATTACTAATGATTAGGGAGCATCACTAATGGTTGTGATATTCATAAACATGAATCGGAGATTTTCACCCTAGGATGCTGCAAGCTACATGCTATAAGACAAGGTAATTCATTATCAATTGCTATTCCATGCTGAATATGCTGTTATTGATGCTCTTTTGCTTGCTTTATCTTTGTCTCATTCCTCATGTTTCAGTGTTTATCAACAGAAAGGTTCTTGCAGAGCCTTTGAACCTGCAAATCCTGGTTGGCAGAACTTCTGGAGAGAGTCCAGCCAAGATGATCAGGGGACTAGAATATCTTTCATATGAGGAAAGGCTGCGGGAACTGGGGCTGTTTAGTCTGGAGAAGAGGAGACTGAGAGATCTTACTAACATTTACAAATATCTAAAGGGTGGGTGTCAGGAGGCTGGGACATCCCTTTTTTTCCTCTTGTAGCTAGCAACAGGACAATAGGTAATAGGATGAAGCTGGAACACAAAAAGTTCCATTTAAATATAAGAAAAAACTTTTACTGTGAAGTTGATGGAGCCCTGGCGTAGGCTGCCTGGGGAGGGTATGGAATCTCCTTCCTTAGAGGTCTTTAAGACCCATCTGGACATGTTCCTATGTGACCTGATCTAGGTGAACCTGCTTCTGCAGGGGGGCTGGACTAGATGACCTCTAAAGGTCCCTTCCAACCCTACCATTCTATGATTCCTGCTTTATTTTCCTTCCTGTTCCATGTTTACAACAACACAACCAGACAAGGCAAACTCAGTTATTCAGCTGGACAAAAAAGAATATGAAATAGTTTAGTAATTCCATTTTGTTTTAGAGAGGAAACAATAAACCCAAATAAAAGTATTTTTAGTAATGCAAAATTAGCATCTCTTCTAAAGTATAGCATTTAGTCTTCAGGAACTACAAACGTTTCAAGGATGTCTATATTTTTTCCAACATCCTTATGTAGGCAAAAGGGAATTCTATTAACCTCATGTTTATTTTTTTTTTTGTTTTTTTTCTGTTAGACTCTAGCTAAAATAACAAGCAGCCAACAAAGCATATGTCAGCTGTGTGTTAGATCCCAACTAAAATGGGTAAATTGACCTCTCCTTTGCTACTTTCCAGCTTTTTTTTTCAATGAATTTAGTATTTTACACCTTTGCTGTGCATCTGGTACTTAATGATACAGCATCTGTTGTAATACTCCTGATTCTCCTGGTATGGCTGTGATTGGACTACTGGGAAGACGGGTGTTAATTATTCAGTGCAAGTATTTTACCTCAATCTGCCCCCACTGGGCTTCTAGGAAAACTCATATTGGCAATGCTGTCAGTAGCAGGTTGGTAAAGAAGTTACGTGCCAGCAAACCTTGTTCAAAATCTAATTGTGTACGTTAAAGGTAGGGCACTGTAATAATTCTCTTCAGTGATCAAACACTTTGTCGATTATCCGACATGTTAATTATCTAAATTCCCTGCCAAGCTAACTTCTGGTGCACTCTCATGTTCTTCCCAGAATGCAAAGGAAGACAAGGAAGCCAGAAACACTTTGTCAGAGTCATGTAAACTAGCATCAAAGTTACTGTGGAAAAACTTGTGGTGTTTTTTTTAATAAAAAAGTGTGTAATCTGCTGCCAGTGGGACTAATGCCATACATGGGCCCCAGCCTGCCTACAGAGGGGAAGAGCAGGATGGTTCAGGGCAGGGATGGGTACATGAAACCATCGCTCTTCCCCCTGCAGTAGGATCATCCGCGGGGCACTCTTTCTCCGGAGAAAGAAACAGTTTTTTATTAGATCTTGTTTCCAGCCCTGATCCGATAAGCACGTTTTAGGAGAGAGCATTTTCACGTAAAAATCTTGCCAACAGTTTTAGCATACATGCGTTAATGTGATGGCTAAAAACACAGCTGCGTGTTTTCACCTGTGCTAACAAATGTAACACACACACCTCCGTGCTATTTACTGAGAGCAGCTCCTGAGCAGCAGGCGCTTGAGCCGCCGATCTCAGGTCCAGCCTGGGGGCAGGTGGACCCAAGACGCTTTGAAGCGTCGTCCTGCCCTTCCCCTCCCTCCGTAAGTCTACGCAGGCCCCGGTCGGAGCTGCAGCCCACCGCCGCGGGCCCGAGTTGAGAGCCGCCCTGCCAGCGCAGGCGCCGCGGGCGGGGCGGGTGAGTCAGCGGCGGCCGCTGGGCGCCGCGCCCGCCCGGCGGCCCGCACGTTCTCCCCGCACATCCGGGTGCCGCGGCACCGCCCACCGCCGGCCGCCCGGCTACCGCCGCCGCCCGGGGCCCGCGGGGCCGCGCCGCAGCCCGCGCCGGGCTTCTCCGATGCGAATCGGCGCCCGTTGGCCGGCCGCTGGCGTGCGGCGGGGAGCGGCCGGGCTCCGAGAGCGGTCGCCGCCATGATGCCGGCCCTGGCCGCCCCGCGGCGGGGCTGCCGCGGTCTCTACCGTCTGTACCTGCGATGCCAGGCGGCGCCGCGCCTCCGCGCCTGTCACGGTGAGTCCCTCGGGGCTCGGCGCGCCGTCATGCGCCAGCGGGAACCCGCCGGGGCGGGTAGGGCCTGGCCAGGCCTGGCTGGTGGACCCTCGCCTTCCCCGACCGAGACTCGTAGCAGTGATCGATCAGTGTGCTGGCGAGAGGAAACGCGAATACTAGCGCTCGCAGGCAGCGGGTGGCCGCCGACCCGGGCGCCCGCAGCGGCAGGAAGGGATCCGTGTCGCCGCCGGCGGCCCTCTTGGCATCCCCGAGCCGGCAGCCGCCGGGTATCGTGAACTGACTACACAGCGTCGGCTTTAAAAGGAAGGAAAACGTTCAGGTCGTGGTCGGCGAGGTGTATCCTGAGGCGCGTTATGCCTTAACACGGGTATTTTCGCACGGCGTTTGTAGGCCGCCGGCCTCGTAAGCCCCGTGCTTATGTAAAGCTGATGCTGGTCGTGGCCGTGCTGCGGGTGAAGTTTGCGGTCATCAACGAAGCGCGGCTTTACAAGATTCGTGTTGATCTGAGGGCTGAGCTCACTCCTTTAGGCCACAGATCCCATGAAGTTTAAATCCTAACGACTTTTACCTCTCAGGGTAAAACGCTTAGGCTTGAATTGCAGTAAATATCCTTTAATGGTTTAGCGTGAATTAGTAGCAGAAGCGTCCTCTAAACATGCTGGTGAAGTTTCCCTCTTTCAAGTGCTCCAGTATCAGCAAAGCTTAAGAAACATCCCTGCTCACCTTGTGCCGTATATTTATTGGAGTGTTTTATGAGTTGTAGTAAGTACACTGAGCTGTGTTTAGCTGACTTCTGGGCTTTTGTCAGCAACAACTACTAGTCAGTAAGACCTTATCTGACTTAGTTTTTTTGTGAAATTGTTCTTCTGTAAAGTGCAGACTAGTACATATACACATCCAGGTGCTTTGGTACTATAGAGGACTAAAAAGAAAAGTTGTTGAAAGTTTTATGGAATAAACAGTTTTATAAGATATTATCATTCTGGAAGTAGTGCACTATTCGTATATGATTAGTCATCCTTCATATGTCTTGATTTACCAGCACTGCTTTGTGTGGGTTTCTTTTTCAATGAGTGCTTCCCAAAGTGGCCACTTTGCCAGTTGTATTTCTGGTTCTACAGAAATGTTTGTGCTGCCTCAAAGAAACTGGTTGCTAATACAGGTTGTCCTGTACGGTATACAACTCTACTTTTGCCTTGTTTTTTGAAATTGAAGGTTGCCCACCCAGAGTGATTTCTCAGAATTTTAAAATGTTTATGCTGTAATTTGTCTACTGTAAATATTACAATGTCTTATACAATGTGTGCTTTTTCTATGTGATTTCTTTAGCAAATTGCTCTTAATGTGTCATGTTAAGTTTTTATTAATTGATAAGATGTGGTTTGTACAGAGTGTAACCCGTACATTAGAGTGATGCTTTGAAGCTGATGTTTGAAGGGAGTCAGTGAAAGTGTGCTGTGTACTCCTATTTAGTCATTCCTAAACACAGGTAAAATAAGCACAGATCAACACTTAAAAGGTAACTTTCCATAACTTATGCTGGTGTAACTGGACCACTTTCCCTTCTTTTTCCTTCCACTATGGTTGCCTGAAGCATCTTTTTTTTTTTTTCTCTATTAGGATGGCCAGCTTCAATGAAAAGTGGGAGTCTGTCTTATATTCTACCATGCCATCGTCTGCCTGTGCAGTTGATGAGTCAAGTGAGAGTTTATACCTCCAATGGTCAGAAAAAAGATCTTGGATCAGAAGATAAAAATGGATCAGCCTCTGAAGAAACCCTTCGTAAAGTTGGCACAGGTAATGCTAAGCTAAAATAGAGAGTGTTTATGTATCTAACAGTTAATTACTCCTTTTTTTTCCCCAGTTGTGTGATATAACAGTTGCAGAATTCTTAGTATTTGTTGCTTATGGGCATCTGTATATACATTTCAAATGCATGGACAGGGAGGAATGCTCAAGTTTTATTTATTTGACTTTCCAATATTTAAAGGACTTAAGTTTAGAGTAATCAAATTTAAAGTGGTGACGGTAAAATGTAGATGTCAGAAGGGATTAGGTAACGAGATAGGAAGTGGAATGTATGACTTGTCTTTCACCATTTTGTTTGCATACTTGAATTCTTTTTGTAGTATTGCAGATCTGTTGTGTGAAATGAACTAATAGTAAAGATTGAATGAGCGTTACTGCTGAGCACTGCAACTTCTCTGGGTCAGTCTATAGATGACTTTAAAGAAGGTTGAGCTGTTTCATCTGATTAAGCTTTCTGATCTCACAGTTGTTAGAACTGCAGCATTTGCATGAAACACTTGATATAATGGACAAAAGCTGATACTTCTTGCTGATCAGCTAGATTGTTAGTCTTTTGCAAGTTAGGTGCTTGTGAAATTCAGAACTATCTTGTCCTTGTTCCATTGTATCATCCTCTGTTTTTTCTGCTTATTAAGTGTAGGACTGCACGTTGTTTGGAAGAGTAGCATGCTTAAGAGATAAATGTGTTTTAAAACAAAAAGCTCTAAGTGGTCTAGTAAAGAAAATATCCTCTTCCTTGTCAGGTTGGGAGTTCTTCATTCTCCCTGTAATAACTTTTAAATTCCTGAGGCTTGCAGCAGTCTTTAAAAGTTAGTAACAGTAACCAGCTAAAAGTATATTTTTTCTGATGTTTGGAAGTACAGAAGTGGACCTCAAATGTTGTTATAAGTGTAACAATTAGATATTGTTTCTTAAGTCTGTGACTGGATTTTAGAAGGTAATACTTAAGATAGTTTATGTTTCTTGAAATGTCTTGAGCTCAAGGTGTTTGTTAGAGGGTGAGATTCTTGCGAAAGAATGTTTGCTTGAGTACAGTGAAAGACTATAGAGCCAGTTGTAGGTATTTTCTGGGTTTTTAATGTACGGTTACCGGCGTTAAAAAATCAGATGTGAAGATAGTCTAGCACTATTGCTTTCATGGTTGGTTTAAATTGATGTGTATGATTGTTGAGTGTCATCAGAAGGAGTGTTCCCAGCTTCTCTCACCCCTATCTGATTATTCCCTCTCTAATGCTGGCATTAATGACTCTTAGGCCTGTTTTAGAGTCGTAGAATGGTGGAGGTTAGAAGAGACTTCTAGAGATCATCTAGTCCAACCTCCTTGCTAAAGTAGGTTTGCCTTGATCAGGATGCGCAGGAATGTTTCCAGGAGAGTTTTGAAAGCCTCCAGAGGAGACTCCACACCCTCCCTGAGCAGCCTGTGCCAGTGCTTCATCACCCTTACAGTAAAGTTTTTCCTTGTGTTTCAATGGAACTTTCTGTGTTCCAGCTTTTGTTTGTTACCCTTAGTCCTGTCACTGGAGACAACAGGAAAAAAGTGCTTCTCTATCCTCTTGACACCCGTCCTTTAGGTACTTGTGTTGATTAGGTCACCCCTCAGTCTCCTCTAAGCTAAACAGCCCCAGTTCCCGCAACCTTTCCTCATAAGGAAGATGTTCCAGTCCCCTGATCATCTTGGTGGCCCTGCGCTGGACTCTCTCCAGAAGTTCCCTGTCGCTCTTGAGCTGAGGAGCCCAGAACTGGACACAGAACTCCAGATGAGGCCTCACCAGGGCAGAGGAAAGGGGGAGCAGAACCTCCCTTGACCTGCTGGCCACACTCTTTAATGCATTCCAGGATGCCATTGGCCTTCTTGGCCACGGGGGCACATTGCTGGCTCATGGTTTATCATCAGCCAGGACTCCCAGGTCCATCTCCGCCGAGCTGCTGTCCAGCTGGTTAACCCCTAGTCTGTACTCATGCATTGGGTTTGTGAAAGAGTAATTGCTCGCTTGTTTTGCAGAGCTAGGGCAGAGGCAGGATGATCAATGACGTGATCCTGCTCACTGTCGCTACAATGGCTGAAGGAGAGATGCTACCCTTTGTGTCAGCACAGCCTTGAACCACAGTAAGCCTTGAGTGGAACTTGGCCACTATGACACTTGACTTTGCTGAGAGTCGGTATGAAACTGCAGCCTAGAGATACTGTGCATTGATGGACAATGGCTTTGAAGTTTATTTTGGAATGCATATTGTTACATGCATGCTTTGTATAGGGGGTGTTTTCTGGGGCCTAGTGAATAGAAGGTTGTTACACACTATGTGCATATTACTACTGTGTATTTAAAAAACAGAATTATGAAAAGATAATCTACTATTTGTAAAGATTGCCATAGTTTTCCACTAACTAAGGTTATTTACTAAATATTGATCTCTTTCAGACCTCCCTTTATCAATAAACTTGGGAAATGCTTTTCTGGTTAATGATATTGAAAATGTATTCATCTTGAAAGTTCTATCATATATTTATTTTGTCCAGTCTCTTTTCTGAGGTAGTAAACTTTAAAAGGCTACTTCATGTACATACATAGAAATCTTGATACTTTCGTGCATTTTTCTTTCCCCCTCTGAAATCTTACAATCCAATCTTTTGTTAAATAGCGTTGGTGATATTTCTCTTAATGACAGGAATGGTTGCACATAGTTTCTGTAAAGAAGCTACTGCCCAGTTTTTGCTGAACAATCTTAGCTGAAATTTTTTATTGCAAAAATTAATAAATTGGCTGTCTGGTGTTTCAAACCAGGTAAGAAAACAAAGGAAAGGAATAGCAAAGAGTTTTTTGCTTTTGTTTTCAAGTCAAACAATAACTGATAGGGATAACTGTTTTACAGGTGCTACATATTTATGGTCCAACCTTATTTGTTGTGTAATAAGATCAGTTTTGTGAATTTACTGGTTTTTTTTTTTCAAGAAAGTATACTTAGATTGTTATTAGTCTTAGTCTTCAGTTGCTCTTAAGGCAATAATTAATTGCCTGGTAGAAAGATTGTTATGTAGTCCAAGCTTCAAGAATATCTGACATTCAAGTAATATGAGTAGTGTGTTAAGCTGGAAGTATCTCATTAATTTACACAAACCTATTTGAAAAATCTTTTTTTTTTTTTTTAAATCTGTCACATTTAATAAGGTTTTAATTTTGTTCATGACTCTGGATGTGTGGCAGACCTCCAGTGTTAGAAAATGGTAGGGCACAAAAGAGTGGGTATGTTGGTTCGACCTGTTAGAATCATAAGCTGTGCTGAGATTTATATACAGTGTTTGTTTGTATTTTCAGTAAATACTTCTCATTTCTAAGTAGAAATCTCACTGAAGTTCCTGGAGTTTATTATCTTCCAAGTATTAAGATTCACTTAATAGTACTGTAAATTATGTTTTATTGTTTTTTATTGAGTCATAACCTCAAATTTCAAAACCAGATAAAATACTTTGTTTTCATTCTAGCTTCAGCTTTTGACACAGGAGTCGTGGATTTTACTTTAAATATTCTGTATTTTCAGGAGACAGCTTCAGTCCCTTAATGCTGAGTTAGAGCTTGAAAGCTCTGCAAGACTTGAGTGATCAGTAGCCATAAACTATATATAATTCATCATATTTCCTAATCTAAAATTTTTCATAGAACTCACCCCAAACTCTAAGTACATTGTTAAAATATTTTTTTTAAAGTTCAGGATACTTTCTTAAGTATGTTGCAAGTTGGTGCCCTTCTGCAAGCTGCTAGGAGTTTATTTATCAATGCTAAATTAAGTGCCTTTTTTTTTTACAATTTTTGTCTTTTATTTTGAGAGGTTTGTATGTTGAAAATCTAGCAAAAAAGTTTTTTAATTGTCAGGATGGAAGGCAATATTAAGGTATATTCTTACTTTATTATGGGAGGTTCTTCTCCCTCTCTACTCTACCCTGGTGAGGCCTCATCTGGAGTACTGTGTCCAGTTCTGGGCTCCTCAGCTCAAGAGGGACAGGGAACTTCTGGAGAGAGTCCAACGCAGGGCCACCAAAATGATAAAGGGTATAGAACATCTTTCATACGAGGAAAGGCTGCGGGAACTGGGGCTGTTTAGTCCGGAGAAGACTGAGGGGAGATCTTATTAACAGTTATAAATATCTAAAGGATGGGTGTCAGGAGGTTGGGGCATCCCTTTTTTTCTATAGTAGCTAGCAACAGGACAAGGGGTAATGGGATGAAGCTGGAACACAAACAGTTCCACTTAAACATAAGAAAAAACTATTTTACTGTGAGTGTGAGGGAGCCCTGGCACAGGCTGCTCAGAGGGATTGTGGAGTCTCCTTCCTTGGAGGTCTTCAAGACCTGCCTGGACATGTTCCTATGCGACCCGATGTAGGTGAACCTGCTTCTTCAAGGGGGTTCGACTAGATGATCTCTAAAGGTCTCTTCCTACCCCTACCATTCTATGTCAACCAAACTCTTTACTAAAAAGAAAAGAGGATGCTTCCACATTTACAGTGAACTTTATTTTTATTTTACAGGACAAGATACGACCAATACAGGTCAAAAGCAGTCTTTCCTTAAAGAGCCAATACAAGTAAAAGGTAAAGAAATATTTATTGTATTGAAATTTTACTGTTCTCTGCTAACAGTCAACAAAAGTGTGTGAGGAAATTGTGGTTCAACTGTGTAACAGGTTATGTGAATAACATTTTAAAGCATACGTGTATGTCAGCTTTATTTAGTACCCAGATGTTTGAAAATGACTCCTGAAAAAACAAATGTAGCAACATTCCTTCCAATGACTCACTCTTCTATGTCTGTTTCTAATTGTTTCATGTAAGCTGATGAGTTTTTCAGAAAAAGGCTAATTTATTTTCTCATCTGTTATCATAACTTGTCCTCCTTGCAGGTCTTAGGCATGTACATTCACCATCTCAGACTTAATGTGGCTAAGAGAAATACTTGATCTTCCCCTGTTATTTCTTCTAAGTCTTCCTCTGTTCCTTCTTATTGCTGAGTTAATCTAATCAGTGTTGATTCTAAATGTGTTTTGACCACATGGACTGCCTAATCTGAGTCCTGTGATGTTCCCAGCTGTGCCTGTAGTAATGTGTTGGGTTGGCCTTGGCTGGATGCCAGGTGCCCACCAAACCACTTGATCACTTCCTCTTCCCTCAATTGGACAAGGGAGAGTTAAAAACAGAATGAAGGGCTTGTGGGTCAGGGTAAAGACAGCAACAGGCAAAACTTCATTGAGGAAAATTGAGTTTAACGTACTAGCAATCAAATCAGAGTATGATAATGAGAAATAAAGCCTAAATCTTAAAACACCTTTCTCCCACCCCTCTTCTCCTCCAGAGCTTGACCTTACTTCCAAATTCTCTACGTCTTCCCCACCAGCATTACAGGTGGGTGGGGAATAATGGGGGTTGCGGTCAGTTCATCAGTGATTATGATGAACTCCTTACTCCTTGGGAGCAGGAGTCTTCACACTTCCCCTGCTCCAGTGTGGAATCTGTCCCATGGAAGACAGTGAATGAACTTCCCCAATATGAGTCTTTCTGATAGGCTATAGTTCTTCATGAACTGCTCCAATATGGGTCCCTTCCCTGGGTTAGAGTCCCTCAGGAACAGGCTGCTCCAATGTGGGTTCCCCGTAGGGTCACTATACTAACAGCACACATGCTCCAGCATGGGCTTCTCTATCCGTGGAGTCAAAGGTCCTGCCAGGAGGCTCCTCCAGAGTGGGCTTCCCACAGGGATCACAGCCTCCTGTGGGGACATCTACCTGCTCAGACTTGGTGTCGTCTCTGGGCTGCAGGTGGATTTCTGCTCCATGGCTGCTGGGGCATGGCCTCACCATAGACTGCACACAGGCTGTGAGGGAATCTCTGCTCCAGTGCCTGAAGCACCTCCTCCTCTTCTGCACTCACCTTGGTGTCTGCAGAATATGAGTTCTCTCACATGTTCTTGTGCCTCTCTTTGGCTGTCATGGTGCATTTTTTTTCCTCCTGGCTTTTGAATACAGTATCCGTGAGGCACCACCGCTATTGCTGATGGGCTTGGCCTTGGCCGTGATGGGTCAGCCTTGGAGCCCACTGGCGTTTGCTCTGTTGAATGTAGGAGAAGCTTCTAGCAGCTTCTCACAGAAGCTACCCCACTACCACTGTGCTAGCAAAACCTTGCTATGCAAACCCAATATAAGTAAATATGTGCTTTTGTCTTTGTGTTGTTTAAAAACAGAAGTGGATAAAATAAGAGCATAACTTTTTCATGTTTTTAATTCATCATGACTTGATTTCACTCTAGTAGTTTCTGTTATGTTATTAGATTAGTAAGTGTTTGATAAATCCACAAGTTATTTTTTACTACAGTTATTACACTTTGGATATATATCTATTTTAAATAGGGAAAGGTGGGGAGGTTTTTTCTTGTTTAAAAATGTTCATGTTCTAACCTTAGTAAATGATGGACTGTTTTTAGGAGATCTCTAATTTTTTTGTCACCCTTGCTCAGGAGCGTTGTGGAATGAATGTGATTACTCTAGCATTTTAAAAATTGATTAAGTTCAAAGTGGATGGCAGAAATCAGATTATTATGGTAAATATTGAGATCTGTTGTGTTAGTGCTTTGTTGAGTGTCAAGCAATACATTTTGCCTTTAGGCTTTCAAAACTCAGAAATAAGATAATGTAGAATTCCAGGAGTTTTTTCTCAAAGTCTTTAAATGCAGCATCTTTCTGTAAGTATCCTGTGACTTAAGGTAAAGTTCTGGATTATTGCTGAAATTGTATTAATCCTGTGTTAAACTGGAAGTTCATGTGTGTTCATAAGTCTTCTGTACTGCAAAATTTGAGCTTTTTGGTTTTAATTATGCTTTTTAATATTGTATCCTTCATCAATTGTAACTCTTCTTTCCATAAGCATAAGGCTTTTAGCGGAAGTGACTGTATAGTGACTTACATTTGAAAATAAGACAAAGTTTTGTACCTGTAGAGATGGAGGAAATAATGCCATGAATTTAAAATTCCATTTAATTTTTCTGAATATGTATGGTGTTCTTTGTGCATTAAAATCTGATAAGAGTACAACTTCTAGGCATACAGAGCACTGTAAATAAAAAGTGTATATTTTTAATTGTTATAAATGGCCAATATTAAGTGTGCTAATTTTGGAAGTAATAGTTGGGGAAAATAATGTATACAGTCTGTTCTCTGTATGGTCTGCAAAGGTCAAAAATACTGTCTGAAGAAAGTGGAATTTCTGAAGTATTGAGAAAAAAAATTGAGCTTTCTAGAACAAGGGTTTCCAGATTACCAGGTTTGAATGCTAACTTAGTGGTCAAACACGATCTCTGTCATCAAAGTTAAAGAAGTAGCCACATGGCAGTTAAGTGTGTGATGTATGAGAGCCCTAAACAACAACTTAGCCAGTTACATTTTTGGAGGTAAACTGTTCTACTTTTACTCACTTCCACAAGGAAGAATGTACCTGTCTCTTCAGTGTAAGTTTTCTGTCTTGCTGGGAAACATTGTTTTCCTGATCTCTACTTAGAGATATCGAGATAAGACACTAGATTGAATTACCTTTTGAAGTTTCTACTGTAGTCTTCATGAATGTTTTAACTTGCTTATCTTTTTTTGTTTTTAAGTGAAAGCTGTCCTTAAAAAAAGAGAGTATGGACCAAAATACACACAGAATAACTTCATTACTGGAGTCAGAGCAATAAATGAGTTTTGCCTTAAATCCAGGTATGATGGGTTTGTGTTGAAATTTAAATTGTGAATAGTTGCTCATTTGTATGTGCTTCAAAAGTAAATGTGATTGTAGAGTGATTTTGCACAGCAACTTTTTCGAAATGCTTTTTTGGTATACATAATCATAAGTGGCTGAGGTTAGTTCATTCTTACTAGTGTTAGAGTGAATTAGGAACTTGCACTTAGTTTGCATATTTTTGTAGTTACTTCTTAATGTAATAGTTCTGTAGCTACAAGGAGGACAAATAACTCTTGTTTCAGTACAATCTATAGAAGAGAAGGCTCTGGCGAGGCCTTATAGCAGTCGTCCAGTACCTAAAGTGGCCTACAGGAAAGCTGGAGAGGGACTTTTTGCAAGGGCATGTAGGGATAGGGCAAGAGGTGGTGGTTTTAAACTGAAAGAGGGGAGATTTAGATTAGATATTAGGAAGTTCTTCACTGTTACAGTGGTGAGGCACTGGAACAGGTTGCCCAGAGAGGCTATGGATGCTTCATGCATGGAATTGTTCAAGGCTGGGCTGGATGGGGCTCAGAGCAACTTGGTCTAGTGGAAGGTTCCCTCCCTGACCATGGCCAGGAAGTTGAAACGAGATGATCTTTAAGGTGCCTTTCAACCTAAACCATTCTAGGATTCTGTGATTTCGTGAGCGTGATAGGTTGATGTGAACATCTCTAAAAGATCAGAGAAAGGTTTGTGTTTTGTAAGGTCTGTAATTTGGAATAAAGTATAATCTAGTTCATTGTAACCTAACTATTGTTACTTGGTCCACATATACTGCCTTTTAGTATGTGCTATGCGTGTCAGCAGGTCTTACTGAGTATTCCTGTGGTTGAGGAGGCTATTGGGTTTCAAGCATGTTGTATGTGTGACCCAAATTAGATCTAAAGGCTTAGCAGCTTTGTTTGTAATTTTATATTGTCACTGTTCCTCCTCAGTTTTTACATACAGTGTATGTCACCGGGCTTGGTCTTTGCTGAAAATCCAGTGACAAATTATACTTGTCCCTCTGCTATGTTTTTATCATAACTGTCTTGTTGTGAAGAGAAATAACTAGCTAAAGTTTTGCTGGATTGACCAAAAGAAGGAAAAAGAAACAAACAAAGAAAGAAAAGAACCAGTTAGTTGATTTGGCTAAAAAAATAAATGTTGGTTTTTTTAAAATAGAATAAAGAACCAAATCCCTGATGCTTCTCAATGTAGATGCCGCAATGTGTAGCTCAGCACAGGAAACATGTCTGTTCCCACAAGTTGTTTTGTAATTTCCAACCTTGTGCTGGATGTGTAGGTTTTGAGGTTAAATTTCTTAACCTTTTTGTGTCACGTGACTTCCGATTTCCATTTAGAGATTAAGCTTCTTGTTTATCATTTGTGCATGAGGTCAGATAAATGCAGGTTGTTCATTGGATGTTTTATTACTTTTTCTTCCATATGTAGTATTTCATAGTGTAAGGATGTGATTTGGACTTTTGAGTGAGGAAAACAGTGACTTTCAGTAGCATCCTAGAGATTACTGGTGTATTTGTTCTGTTTGGCTCAAGTAAACAACTTCACTCTTTTTTGGACTGCAAATTAGTAACATCAAAATTGTGAAAGATCACCTAGACATAAAAGTAAAATTACAATAGTCTGAACTTCTTCTTTGCACTAAACTGTTTGTATACTTTCCTTAGTGATTTAGACCAACTGAGGAAAATTAGACGACGAAGCCCCCATGATGACACTGAGACTTTCACTGTGTACCTGAGATCGGATGTGGAGGCCAAGTAAGAAATGTTTTTATGAAGGAAAATATTTGGATCATTTAATATGGATTATGTGAGAGAGAGTATGAAACAGCAATAATTTTGTCTGTTTTCTATCTGAACACATTTTATATCCTCATTATTGTAATAATTATGAGATGTATATAAAATTGTGGCGTAAGTTTTTGTTTGTCTAAAGATTAAGTGCTTGTCTTCAACCCCCTCTTGCCCAGCTTTTATTCTGTAAAGTTGTCTGCCTGGCTTCTCATCAGAAAGAATAATGTGATATTCTGCTTTTAGGAAAGACATCTGTAATGTAGTCAAACTGAAAAGATATTGTTAAGTTACTTTTACTCTGTGCTGCAGGTCTCTTGAAGTTTGGGGTAGTCCAGAGGCTCTTGCAAGAGAAAGAAAACGCCGCAAAGAGGCAGAGATCAAGTACAGAGAAAGTGAGTATGGAGTTCTCAAATAACTTTAAACTCAAACAGCAAAGTATGATTGTTGGAAATCCACTAGATGGTGTGTTATTTCATTGAGAACATACAAATTTGGAATTATCAACTACCAGTTTCATAGCATAGTGCTAGGGTAGTGCATTGCTGTCTATGCAGATATAGTTTGTTACTCTCATGCAATGTATCATCTATGTGATATAGCAAAGATTATCCATTCAGTTGAGATCTGTAGTCATACATTGTTTTTAGGAGCACTGACAGCTTTTACATGATAATTAACATCTTAAATGGTTTTGAATTTTTTGATTGAAGTTTGAAAAGACTTAAACCAAATCCAGATCTTTAAACCATACTGTTACTCATTTATTTTCCTCTGAAATCAGTCTACCTTTGTAGAAAATACCCCTAAATTATCTTTTTGCTTAAAATCATTGTTATCCTTGCGGTATTATCAATAACAGTCACAGTCAAATCAGTAGTTTATAATGGATTTTGATCTACCTAGTCAATTGAAAGGAGGGATGTTATTGCTTCAGTCTAGTTATTCCAATTATGCACGTTAAAAGTAGAGGCGTTTTAGGTTTTTTTTGAAACAGTTGTGCCACTGGAACATCCTCATAGTAAAAAAAACCTAGTTCTGCAGGAACTTGTATAAGGTACCTGTAAGTGTTTGTATTGAGAGTGCTTAAGATTTTTAGTGACCAGTGGAATAGCTCTTGGACATAATAATAAAAAAAAGATAATAAAAAACCCACTCTTCAGTTGTCATAGCATACTGAAACATTGTGTTCTTGAAGTGGTAACTCCCTTCTTTTGCCACCTATCCTTGCACTCTACTGGTTGTTAACATTGTGTACAATGGATTTTGTGTAACTTTGTAGAGTTGAACCTAGCACCTACAACTTCTAGGTACTGTAGGATAGCAATGTTTATTTTGAAATTACTGAGTATCATTAGTGAATGGAAAAATACTGATGTCAAGAGATTTTCTTTGAAACATCCTTGCTGCTCCTTCATGGTTCAGGGGTGGGAGAGAGGCAGTAGAAGGCTTGTATTTGGTGCAGTGTATTTTCAGTTTTCCTCTCTGTGTAGCATCCTTTGTTGATAGAAATGACAACGATGTATAGGATCTTTCAGCATATTGTATTTGGCACTTAGCATGTGTATGTAAACACAATATGTGTTTCTGATTAACAATACCAGAAGAGGGGTTTCTCACAAAGAGGGACAAGACACATAGCTAGAAGTTGAGTGCTGTGTAAAAAACAATAGACTTCAGTTCCTGAAACTACTTGTTACTAGTATGTATTCAGGATAAAAATTATGTATTGCAGATCTGTTTAGAAACCAAAGGCTGTTGAGGGAATACAAGGAGTTCTTTGGAAATACTAAGGTAAGAGCTGTTTTAAAGATTTTGGCTAGAAAAATGCCATGAGATGTACTGTGACACCTTTTGAATGAAAAAGCTGTTCAAAGGTTGCATAAGCTTAACTAACTGAATGTTATTGGAACATGTATTTTCACTGGAGTATGCCAGACCAATCACTGGTTTTAATGCAGTGATAAATATTGTGATGCTGATTTAAATGGGTTCCTACTGTGGCACTAATCTGTCAGTGAGGTGGTTTTTTTGGTTGTTTTGTGTTTTTTTTGTTTTTTTGGGTTTTTTTTGTAGTCGTCTTCTTACCAACAAAAGTAGCTGTATTTATGGCCATCTATAGCCTATAAATGTGTATAGTAAATATAACAATTATAGTAAATATATTGTAAATATAATAAATTTATTGTTAATTTCAAAGAAATTAAATAGGTTTCTTAAAGGAAAAAAAGCCCAAGATATTAACAGCTTGATCTGTGCCCTACTGGCCCTTTCTCTTTGCTTATGTAGACCCATTCCTTAGATCCAGGTGCTCTGCTATGATAGAATTATTTCTTAATCTCCCTGATGCAAATCTGTTTTTTTGTTGTTACGGATGCAGTGGCCTCTGCTGGAGACTTTGTTGGTTGATTGTCATTTTTATGGCCATTCGTTTGTAGAAATGTGTAAGACCCAACTGCAGTTTGAGTGAGATTCAGTAGTAAATTAGTAGGCTTCAAGGACTATAACTTCACCATTGCACCACAGGGCAATACAGAGTTTTTTATTTAATAACTTGTATGGTAACTCCTTCATGAGGTTGTGATTTGGTTATTTTAACAATCTCTTATTTCTTTCTGTAGCCACGGTCCAGTGCAGCAGCTATGTTTTTCAAGGGACCAGGGAAGGTGGTAATGGTAGCTATTTGCATGTAAGTTTAAAAAAATAAATTTTTTGTTCATGCAAGTGTGAGATAACTTATTTTTATGATCCTAGAAATAAGAACAATCTGCATATTCAAGCTAAACGTACCTGTGTCTCTGTAACTGAAGTTAATAGATTTGTTTATTCATTGTTGATGGGAGACACTTTGGATAAATACATTCATCAGTTTATAAGGATCAAGGATAGAATGTATCTCTGATCAGAGAAGAGCAAATTTTTTCAAGTTGATCAGACTAAACAGTTTAATGAAGTAAAAACTAAGATTTTGAAGGACATGGAGAGGCAGGCATTTAAAGTCATCTTCTTTTCTTGCTGCTTCTTGTGAAGAAGCTTTTTATATGTTTTAGACCACCAGGAAATAATTAACTTTTTTCTTCCTGCTGTTATTCAACTCTTTTCCTCTCTGATTGTAAAAAGGGATATTTGAGGAGGTTTTTGCCCTTTATGTATCTTACAAGCAAGTGAAACAAAACTAAACTAGTAGTCCTGATTTAAAGCAAATGAACACAGAGACTATCTGGCATGAAGAACATAGAAGTGTTTTAAGTTTCTCTCAGGGAATGATATCTAAAATATACTTGTCATAAAATATGTGATTTTTTAAATGAAAATTTATTTTATAAAAGGTATTTATTTGCTAAGATGCTGAGAATATAAGGGAGCAAAATAGGAACACATGATGAAATGTGTTTAGCTCTTAGGTCTACAAATGTTTTTCCATAGATTTGTAATGGCTCTGAATATTTTAGTCTGATGTTTATTTTTTACTGTCCTTTCTTCAAAAGCCTAAATATTTTATGTAGATAGATGGTGATGATTGTGTAAATCAGACCAGGGCCTTCTAGACCATTATGCTGTTAAACAGAGTATAAAAAGTGGAGAATCACATGATGCTACAAATCTCTATAAATATTTTTCTTGATTCCCTAAGATTCCTGTTCCCTACATACATCTTGGAATTTTGAGGTGGTTGTCTTTGAAACAAACTTGGGATGATAAATACGTATTAACGCCCTTCAATTTTTTTAAGTTTACAGTTCAATCAGGATAGATTTGTTTTAATTTGTTTTAAATGTAATTTAAATTATGTTAGGAACCTCAATTTAAATAATTGATTTTGATTTACTTTTGCAAATATGCATTTTAATTTTTTTCCAAAAAAATACTGATTCTGTTCGTGTATCAATATATTTTAAAGATACACATTACACTTAGACTTGACATTAAAATTGACAAGACTCTGACAGCAAAGATGATGTACATCTGTGTCAAGACTTTTTTTCCCTCCTTTTTTTGTTGGTGAATGGCAGCCTCCTATGTGAGCTTTGGAATACAGTTATAAACGTTTGTGTTGAACAAAACCGCTTGTTTTCTAACTGCAGGAGACAGGCTTATTAGAAAATGCTGTGTAGTAATAGATTTAATAAGTAAGAGAATGTACCTAATAAATCATGATTTGGTTTTGGTTTTTTGTTGTTTTTGTGGTGGAGGGTTTTTTTTGTTATTGGCTTGGTGTCCCAAACTTTACAAAAAGTCTTTTTCAGGTTTTACCTAGTTTTGGTTTAAAGTCTGTTAAGAATTCCTGCTCTTTCAGATCCATGCACATAGAAATGGGGTAGCTAAATCAGTCTCAGTATAATAGGGAAAATACTTTCTGAATTGATGGTCACTGATGTAAATTTTAACTTTACTTTTAAACCAGTTCAGACTGTTTTAGCTGCTTTCTATGAATCTACTGATTTTGGATTATTTTTCTGTCTTTGTAGTATTTCTTCAGCAGAATTTAGGCTTTCACAGGGCTTATTATTTTCAAATGTGGTGGTGAATTTGTTTTTTAAAGCAATACATATTTTGCTTGTAGAATCATAGAATGGTAGGGGTTAGAAGGGACCTTTAGAGATATCTAGTCCAACCCCCTTGCCAAAGCAGGTCCACCTAGATCAGGTCACACGTGAACATGTTCAGGTGGATTTTGAAAACCTCCAGAGAAGGAGACTTCACATCCTCCTTGGGCAGCCTGTGCCAGGGCTCCCTCACTTGAAAAGTGTGGTGGGGATTTTTTTGGTTTTTTGTTTAGATTTCTAAGATGTCAAATTCCCCCACAAATTCAATTTATAGGGGTGAAGTAAAAATACTAGCTGAGTGCCTGTTCTATCATCTGAACAGGTGAGGGCCCCACAACTGAATTGTACCTTCAGGTAAGCTGTCAACTCCATTAATACAACACTGAGAAAAAAATACAAAAGTCAAGAGACTCTGCTTATGAATCCCACTGTAATTTATTTAATTTCTTTCTATGTGAGAGATGCACTATGCTGTGAATTTAAAGAACTTGTAATTAACTCAAGGAGATTAAATTATTGTTTAGTGTTACAACAGCGTTCTTTGCTTCTTAGGTTATCCTTTAACTTACATGGGTTTTTTTACTTCCCACCTTTAAAGTATGTTGATGTGTCTACCATCTCATGAGTTCATATGACTAAATTAAAAATTGTAAAGCACATTCAGGTCTTTGGATGGAAAGAGGTATAGCAAGCCAGTGCTACTTCTTGCTTGAAGAACTGGATGTACTTTTCACTGAAGTTCTTTAAGGATGTCCATGAATCTTACTTAAACGACTGTGTAATTTGATGTGTGGCAAAGGGCTGAATTTTTGCATCATCTAACTTAAATATGCTTTCTTGGCATGTAGTTCTTCAAAATTGCAACTACAAGATGTTAATATCTATTTATAACAATTTCATACTTATAGCAATTTAATTGGAATACTTTTAAAAACTGCCAAAATGGTAAACTGAAATATATAAAAAAGAGAATAATATTCTAATCCTCTAGTGTAATGTTCTTACAATATGATTGGAATTAACCTACTGATTCTGATAATTTTGAAGTGAGAATGTGGACTCAGGTTTCAGTGCTAACAGTTACCTTACTGTATACACCATAACAATGCTTACTCTAGTGAACTTGTAACCTGTAAAAGACTTGACAAGTCACACTGGACACCTTAATGGAAAAGTTCCAGAGATAATTTTTGCAGTGTAATTGGATGACAGCCTTTTCTTACTGTCTGTTGTCTTATGTTTGTATACTGCTGGGAATTGCCCTAGATGAGACTGAGGTGGGGAACTTTGCACTTCAGGATTAGGAGGGGATATATAGGAGGCAAAAGATTAAAGAAAGAGGAAAGGAAATCATTAATGTTTGTATTCTCCCACTGGGAGACAATTAGTTTGTCTGAGTAGTGAATATGATGGTAGTTTTCAGGAAGTGGAACTTACTCAGGACTGCTCTAGAAATTAATGATTTTTGGAAGAATAATTTGTGTTATCTTTTACATACTAAGTTTAGCTGGAATGGCTTTTTAACAGTAACCATGCGGAAAATGTGTATGCCTTATCTGCTTGTACAGGTCTCTAATAATTAAACTGATTATTGGGTTTCACTGCTTGCTGGCAGGTAATGCATGCTCTTACAGCACCTGTGGTTTTGCTGAAAATGTTAAAGAGCAAATATTCTTATTTCTTCTCTTGGTTTACAGAAACGGGTTGAATTTTTTCTTTAAGCTACTTGCTTGGGTTTACACGGGATCTGCAAGTATGTTTTCAGAAGCCATACATTCGTTAGCAGACACATGTAACCAGGTGAGTGCTTAAGTTAGAAAGTATAATAATTTTTCAGAAATAAAGATGAGTAAGTAGCTGTATTACACTTGAAAGCAATAATTCAATCTACTAGTGTTCCTTAGTTTGATCATACTGTCTAACATCAGAGAAACAAAAATAGTCTATTTAGGAGGACTAGAGCCTATGACAAAATACTTTGTTTGCCTTTGCAAAGTCTGCTCATAGATAAGATCAGCATAGTAGAGAAGCCTAGAAATTCCAACTTTATTAGCCACAACTCTTACTAAAAATGGGTCAGATTTTGCTGTGGCATGTATTTAAAAGTGCTATTCCTGCTCGTTACCCGTGATCTTGTTTGTTTGGTTTTATATAGCTTAGATGCTTCCAAGAATTAATAGGAGTATATTCTAGGAGAAAAAAAGCTAGTACTTTAATGATCATTTAAGTAACTTTGAGGCAAAACAGTCTTAAAGGCAGTTTCATCTAGGAGAGGATTTTTCTTTATTATGAAATAGTTTAATTCATTCAGATTACACAGCCTGCCCAAGGTGTGACAAGCTCTGTGTGCGTGCAGTGGGAAGATAATGTACCCTTTTCTGTGTGTATATGTATATTTTTTTTTTTTAGCTTTCCAGAGACAAAAATGATTTTCACTTGCAAAGTAATGTTACTGTTATATACAGTTTCTATAAAACTTGTAGGCAGATGAAGGCATATTTTGGCAGAAATTCACATTACTGCAGAAATATTGCTAAGCCCAGAGCAGTTCATCAATTAAGTGCAAAGCTGTTGGTACTCTGTTGCAAATTGACTTGCTGTAACTAGTGGTTTTAGCTAATGGTTTCAACAGGTTTGTCTAGCTAGGTATTTTTTGCATTAGTGCCAGTAATTTGGTGGAGGATTTATAAGGTAACAGTGTAATACTTGACTTAGTCTAGAAGCCTTAAATGCTGAAGGAATCTAGAAAATGTCACCTATAATTATAAATAAGAAAACCATTTGAATGGCATCTGGACTAGTGTTTCTGCTAATATACTACTATTTGTAGTTCATCTACATTATTTTAAACTGCCTGTACCAATTATTTCTGTTCTTGTTTTCAAAATGGTTGTTTTTGTTATGATTGATGTTCCATACTTTAGTTGCAATTTATTTTCCTTAAAACTGTCAAGATGAAAGCGCACTAAAGAAGGTTTAAAGGGTTATATTATTAGTCAAATATGCAAACATTAGTCAGTAAGTCCTGGGACAGGCTTAATTTAGTCACAGTCCATATGCATAATGTGACCAACCTTATCTTTAGGAAGTGGTGTCAAAACAAAATCTTCGTAATTTGACTTACATGCTTATTACTCTTTGCCGTGCTCTTTGCCCCTCCTAGACAAGGCTGATGTGTCTGTTGTCTTAAAGTACTATTGAGTGCCTGTCTAGATAATAATTGAAAAAAAAAAAGGTTTTAAAATGTGTATTAGTGTAAGAAAAAGAAGTCAGAATGTAGATTCTGAAGTATTTTTTTAGAAATGAGTCAAAAGACATTTGTAGTAAGCAGAAATGTACTGACATACTTCATGGCTTGTAAGTGGATTTGAAACTAAGATGCTGTGCAAAGTATAAACCGCTTTCTTAATTTGATTAAATGTTAACTTGAAATAACTTTTCCTGTCAGTTATTGTAGCAGAATGACAGACTTTGTTGCTTAGTCATCCCTTGATAGAATAATGACGAGAATGCAGCTGATGTCTAAAGGTCCCTTCCAACCCCTACCATTCTGTGATTCTGTGATTTGAGCATCTCGGTCCCTTTTTCTATTCCTAGACTGCCATGGCAGATTCTCACAGCACATGTAGCTATATACCTGGCACATTTACTTTGACAGATGGCATGGCAAGCTCAGAGCTGGGCATGTAATATTAGTGTAGCAGTTTTTGATATAGCAAGGCTTTGGAAATAAAAAAAAATATTTAAAGTTGAGTAGCTGAAGCCTTCCTGCAGCTCAAGCAAGAGGAGTCCTTGGATACTTATGACTCTCATAAGATGCAATAGCCTTCTGCTCTGTCAAATTTGAGGATTATATGGAACCTTAGAGCAGACTTAATATCTTAAAAAGCACTTTAAAGTATTTTTGGCTACCTTTTTTGCTTTAGTTGTACATAGTATATTTTTCCGTCCAGAAAGTCTGAGTTGAGGACTCACATTTTGTTTCCTACTCTTCTATAATGGTTTTGCGTAACCTTTCAGATGTTCAGTTGTAAAGTGAAGACAGGGGTTCTACTAACTCAACTGATAACACAGGAGAAGTCTTGCTGCCTCAAAGCAGCTTGTTGCCGTGAAAATTTTAATAGTTGTCATAGGTTTCAGTAATTCACAGTCCTAAAACAAGGCATGGACTTTGCAAAATTGAGGTCTAATTAAATATATCACAAATAGACCATTTAGATAGCATGAGGTTTATATTTCTTCCTTCAAAATACTTTTTTCTTTTATTTTGAAGGATATAAAGTTCACCATTGAAGAAAACTGCAGTGTAAAATTATTGCTTTGAGTGTAGCATGCTATCACCATAGTTTCTGTGTAATTTTTATTTGGGAGGTTTATTTAAATAGGTTTGTTTCCTGAGCAACTCCATTTCTTCATATTGAAGCAGAGCAACAACGCTTCTGATTGCCCATAATGTTCACTTTTTGGTTGTGATTCTAAAATGATAATGAATAGTGATATTATATATATATATACACACTTTGCATAATTACATATGTGTTATATACATAGATATAATTAACAATTTTGGGGGGACAGTAGATTTAGATGTGAATTTTGAGGATTGTATTGCAACTCTAGTAAAATATCAGTGGCAAAGCATATGTAAAGGTCAGCAAGTTGCATCTTGCTTTATCTTTCAAGTTCAATTTATATAGAATGTTTTAAAATTTTAAAATATTTTTTAACAAAGATTTTTTTTCCTTTTGTTCCAAATAGGCGTTGCTGGCTTTGGGCATCAGTCAGTCTGCAAGGACACCTGACCCTAGTCATCCGTAAGCTTTTTGAGTAAATAATGATTTTGGTAATTATATATAGGGGTAAGATCAGTTCTTATTTGTGTGTCACTGTGTGCTTTTTAATCTGCTGTTTTGTATCATTTCTGAAATGCTTTGGCTCTGATTTTGCGTAGATAATGTAAGAAAAATGATTTCTTCCTGGCTTGATGCATGTTGTATTTCATTGTATTTGTGGTATGTTTTTTCATGTGTATTATTTTAATTGGCTTTATATTTTTTTGAGTTACTCTGGACTCTTCTACCTCTTCCGATGAATAGATTTACTTCATTTCTAAACACTATTCACATGAATGACAAGATTGTTCAAAAGTAAAAAGTACTGTCTGTTTTCAACAAAATGCTTTTCTGCAAGATGACTACCTGAATCATAAGGAGATGTTTGACTTAAAATACTCTTTGTTTTTATCAGAGTATTTGGGATATTATTGTTAAGTTCTTACAACTTCATAAAAGTTAGAAACTGTACACGATTTTTTCTTGATATTGGCCTGCTTTACACTTAACACGTTTGGGCAAGTCATTCACACTGTAAGCACTAGCTCAATATAAGTCCAATTTACAGGATTAGTTAAGTTTTTCTTCATTAAGAGTATCAGGTAGTTTGAAAAATGTTTTAATCTTAAACTTGTCTACGTATTTGTTGGATCTCCTTCCCCTCTCTCACTGTTTTCATTTTTTTCCCCTCATGGGGTTTTTGTACCATTGTTTTTTGAATGTTGCCAAATATATGTACTGTTTGTAGTAGGTACACTTTTAGTATTGCTTTATCTCTTCTCACAGCTCTTAAAAACTGCAAGTGTTGAATGTCTGCAGTTAGCTGAACTACTTAAAGATTTCACAACTTTTATTCCTTTTAAAATTATAAAATATGTAGACTGGCTGCCTCTAAGGCCAGAGCTTTTGTTTAGAAGTAGCATTTAAAAAAAAAGGTAAAAGTGACACAAATGTCCTGGTGTATTTTTTTATTGCACAGGAACTAATACATCTACATATATAGCTTGTTTAGAAACAAACTAGAAAAATGTCTGTACTTAATGTCCTTGTGTGCACTAGATACCCCTTTCCAGGTGACTTTTTTTTTTTCCTTGAATTGGGTTGGATTTAGCAGCTTTGTCTTAAATATGCACAGTCATATGATGATAATTGAAGACATGTAAATAACTAATGGAAAAAAAACCCAATCATGTAGGTATGTTTGAAGAGATATAGAATCTTATTTTCCTAAATAATTTTCTTTGTTTTTGTCTAGGTATGGTTTCACAAACATGCGCTATATCGCCTCCCTGATTAGTGGGGTGGGCATTTTCATGATGGGTGCAGGACTTTCTTGGTATCATGGAATCATGGGTTTACTCCACCCTCATCCTATAGAATCTCTTCTCTGGGTAAGCTAATCTTCTTTAATATTGTATCCAACACCAATGACTTAATAGAAAGTAATGACACAGTCTGAAATTGACTTCCTGAGTCAGCTTGAATACCAACACAATTAGTTCAAACAGTCCTTAATGAGAATGCGTTTAAATTATGTTAAACTATGGCTGATGTTCCAGCAAAATGAGCTGTTCTTTAAATCCTGCATCTTGCCTTCACACCTCCCAAGAGGTCCTCCTTTCCTATTTTGTGATATATTGCATAATTCAAATATGGTCAGTTGCCTTCTGTTTAAGGACAGCACAGTGGGTAATGGGGTTTTGTAATGCTGTGTTTGGAGAGTCTATCTCTTCAAGTATGCATATAACATAGTAATTGAGATTACTTTTGTTTTTTAATACAGGCATACTGCATTTTAGCAGGGTCATTGGTATCTGAAGGAGGTATGCAGTTTCAATAAATACTTCTATTTAAGTATTTGTAGTCTCTTATGAGTATGGTGAATTACAGTAGTAATTGGTCCTTGCTTACATAATAAAGTTTTGAGCTTTGTTCCAAATGCTGTGTTGTAAACAAAAAAATGGAAGAACTTCTATTTTTATCTGTCTATATAAGAAGTTGAAGAACATGTAATTTGTAAAGTATATGTAAAATGCCTTTTTGGTATTAAACTGTCAGTGACTGTAATTTCTGATTTGTATGAGACACATGTAGGAAAAGAAGGTAGCTTCATTCTTCATCATTATTCCAAAGTATCAATAATCTGATCTTTCTTGATGTGCTGCTATGATATAAAGTTCCTTTTTTTCAAAATGGAAACAAGTCTTTTTGGTTCTAACCATTTTCAGCAACTACTTTGGTGTTGTTTCAGCTACCCTTCTCGTTGCTATAAATGAAATTCGCAGGAGTGCTCGAGCCAAGGGTCTGTCATTTTATCAATATGGTATGTGTTGTTATAGCAATAAGGTATGTGCTTATTTAAAATAGAACCTATGTACCAGTATTTACAAAATGATAGAAACAATACTGTCTGTTTTCATTTGCTTTATTGATTTGTTTTCTGTCTTAGTAACTAATACATTTTACAAACCAGGTGAAAACCCATTAGGTAAAACTAGTGAGATACTTCTCCTAAAGTACTTGCATTTTTTCAGGATAAATGCCTCTAAATTTTTCAGACATTTTGGAGAAGCTTCCATATTTGGCACAGGGCTTGTTCTGTGTGTTTGAGTCCTTTCAGAAGTGTGTGCCTATGCAAAAATTCAGTTTCCACCTATATACTTGTGGATTTTTTTTGAAGTAGCTAGTGTTAGTATAAAGTACTGTGCATAATGTAGTAAAGCTTAGCTTTACAAAGCAAGTTTAACTTTTTTTTTTGTACACAGTTGTGCAGAGTCGTGATCCCAGTACAAATGTGGTGTTACTGGAGGATGCTGCAGCAGTTCTAAGTGTGGCTGTAGCTGCTACCTGTATGGGTCTGACTTCTTTAACAGGTAAAATTCTGCCTCAGACTGAGGCAAGCAGGATGTGAATTTCCTCTTGTGCATGGTGTGAATACAGAACATTAGTTTATTGATGATATTAAATACCTAAATACATCTCTATTCTTTTCTGATACTTGTACTATCTAAGCTTCTTGTGGTTTGTATCATACTCTGATATGATTTCTAGCAGTTCAAGTTTAAAATATTTGAAATACAACCCCCCCAACTTTTGTATCTATTATTGGTGGGATTAATCTTGAAAGAGTACATGTGGATGGGCCTAGCCTCCTTTTGAGCTATAGTGTCATAGAAACTAAGGTGGGTTTTTTTTTTTTGCTAAAAGTGTATTTATTGTAGCTTGTTTGCATAATTTGAGCTTTCTTATTACGTGATGTGTAACTTCATGTTTACGTGGGGAGGGTCTAAGGAAGCACTTCTTTCCTCCCTTTTGATGTGTACTGGTATTAGTGTTATCCTTTGATTACAATAGCTGATCCTGAACAGTGTGGCAAACCTAACTCATGCAGGTAGGATATCTATCTGGCAACTAATTAAAAATCTATCTTTGCTGAACAGTTAAGTTTTCTAAAGAGAGAGGATCATTTATTTGTCACTTTTTTAAGTACTGGCTTTGGCTTTTCAGTTGTTGAAAAGTAATTTTGCTTCTTTGTGGCTTCTAATGAGTTTACTGCAAGTTTCATTTTGTATACAAGTTGGTTTTTATTCCATCTATAGTTTCCTTTTTCTTTTTTCTTTTTTACTTTTTCTACAAATTAGAGTATGAATGAACATGTGTTTAAAGTTTCTAGAAGTATTATATTCCAGAAATGGTTAATACTTGCAGATCTTCTAGTTACTGATAAAAGAACACAGACTTTTGCTACCTCTGTGTTTAGGTGTATATAATATTGTATTTATAAAAGTAAATCTACACACGGAAACCCAAATAGCTGACAGGAGTTTGGAGACAGGAGTGACTGAGGGACAGGAGGGATCTGAGACTTTGTCTTAAGATAACTTGTTTTCTTCTAGTTTCATCTTGTTTCTCGGTAGGAAAGACTTTCTAGTGCATTGACAAAATTGAATCAAAAAGCGAAACATAAATCCCCCCAATGCTCTGTATTCTTTTTAGTGTGAAATCTGAATTATCGACTATGTTTTAGAAATACTCTGTGAAACTAACTTGACATGTCTTGTTTAGGAAACCCTTATTATGACAGTGTGGGGTCTCTAGGTGTTGGAACTTTGTTAGGAAGTGTGTCAGCATTTCTAATCTACACTAACACTGAAGCCCTGCTGGGACGATCCATTCAACCTGAACAACTGCAGCGACTCACTGAGTTACTGGAAAGTGATCCTGTAGTAAGGTAAGAATCTTTACAGCTCAATCTCTACTAAGAACAACAAAAAAGCAAGAAAACAACATTTGGAAAAAAATAGTTCAGACACTTTAAATGAGAAAAATGTGATGTGATTGATTATTTTTAGGGTGAATTCTTCTGTATTGAGATTTTAGGATGTTAATTATTACTAATTTCTGTATCTTAGCTAAAAGTTTAAATAAGTGAATACTTGTATCTCTCAAATGTTCCACAACTGAAATAAAATTTCAAATATATTCCCACAGTTACATTCATTACAGGCATTGATAATATTAATACTCAGTGTCTGGAATTCTGTAGCATTTGACAGTGAAGTGTTGCAGTAGTATGATGTAATAGATTCTGCATGTTAGATGCGTACAGAATGAACTCAGTGCCTGTTTCTCTTTCTTTTGAAATCTACAATTTTTAGCAAAATAAACTTATAGCTCATTGTAATCCTGAAATCTTGTTTAAATGCTTTTATAAAGAACTATTTTAGCTTACTTTAACCCTGTTAAGCTTGATTTAGAAGCAAACTCTTTTGTTTTCTTTTTAATCTTTATTCAGGAATATATTTCTGTATAAATCAGTTGGAATATTTTAGTGTAGTGGTTTTTTTTTTTTTTTTTTTTTTTTAACTGTAGTCATTACTGAGCATCAGAGGGGAAAAAAAGCCCAAGGCCATTAGTTAACACAAGAGTGCTTGAAAGCAACTGGTCTGAATGACACGCCTTTCATTCCAGGAGCTAAATAAAGTTTCTATTTTGGATCAGAATTGTGATAGAATTTTCACATGTCAGTAGCTCAGCTCTCTTAAATTATTTGTGGTTGGCCTGGATTAGTGTCAGTGGTGGAGCACCTGTCAACAGTGCTGTGTGAGAGTAGGTGGGTTCACCTGGTTGTTTGTACACACCTTCTGCAGTTCTTTTTTCCAACGTGCACAGGTGGATTTTGCTTGTATCAGGCTGGAATTATGAACTTTTTCCTATCCGAAGGATGTTTTTATGTTATGTTCCATTTTGTAGATGGCTATAAACTTTAGGTAGACTTAGTTCATCTCCTTGCTGTGGACATATTTTTAAAACAAAAAGTAACTTAATTTTAAAAATCACAAAGAATGAAAAAAGTGAAGATTTGGTAAGAAAGTGTGTGTTTCTCCTGAGGTTAGAAACTGGAACAGGTTTAAGTATTTCTCATAACACTGTTATAGGACCTTCCGTATGTAATTTGTCTTGCATAATCTTTCTTATATGTTACATACACTGTGACTTTTTTAGGCCACACTTTGTATTTGACCAAGTTCTTCTTGTAATAAGCCCAGTATTTGAGCTTGATTAATTTCATCTTCTAAGACAACACCTAGTCTTGATCTCAGAATTCTCTGAGGTCTAAACATATGTTACCTGTGCTTGTAGCTAGACATAATTTGGGGAAAAATCTACTCTTAATATTTTGTCTTATTCTAACTTTTGGTTAGATTTTTTTGATTGTCTTGTTTGCAGCCTTTTTCTATGAAATGAGTAAATCTTTTATCATCAAATATTTCTTCGAAAGGCTGCTTGTTCATTTCATTAACATAGCTTTGGGCTTATAAGAGTTTCAGCATTTTCTTGAACATTCAGACTCTCTGATTTTCTTAAATGGAGTTATGTAGTAGTATTTCCTACTCTTGAGATTCTTTTCCTACTGACACCAAATGTAAAAGAAAAAGCTCCTGAGTACTGGTCTGCTTCTGAAACTGTCACTAATATTTGCTCTTTTTTTGTTGCAACCTTTCAGCATTTTCAGCTGTCAAATTGTATCTGAGTTCTCAATGCAATCATTTTGTAGTTGCAGCTTCTCAAAACAATACTCCCGTGTTCTTTCAGGGAAGGTTTGCAGTCTTTGTTTTCAGATGTGTTCTGCCAGATATGAAGGGGACATATTAGGCAATGATTTAGTATTCATCAGATGGTATTTTCAATCCAAATTAACCAAAGGATCCAGAAGCTCTGATTCCTGCTCCCCCATGCTCTTGTCAACACCATCACAACTTCACTTACTGTTCCAGCAGTAGCTTTCCTGAACATCATGATCTATTGTTAATTATAAAGTATTTGATTTATCAGACAATACTAACTATACTACTAAAATAAAAAAATCTCTGTTGTTCTGATTTTTCAACTAAGTCTTGATTTTTTTTTTTACAAGGCTGTTTGACAAAGCCTATATTCCCCAAAACCTTGATGACTGCAATTAATAATTAATGTTCTTAATATAGTTAAATATATTTAATATATAATTTTACCCCCTACCTTTTTCAGCCTTTTTCCTTGGGTCTTCATGTGAAGTTGTCTTTAGTTAAATGGATTGCCTCGTTTGCTGTTCTTAATTTTTGGCACAGTATTTTCAATCTACTCTTTTTTGTATATTCTCATCAGTATTACAGGATGAGAAATTAATTTGCCTTCACAGTTATGCTTAGATCTTTTTACTCTTGAACGCAAGTTATGGAGGCAGCTAAAGTCAGAGCATTTTTTTCCTTTTAAATATCCAGTATGCTTCTCTGCTACTTAAAGGGAAATGCTTTGTTGTACTGATACGTTGTTTTTTGCTTTTTTAGATCAAGAAAACAATGATTGTTCCATGTTTCTGCTTAGTCTTTATCATCAGTAACAATTTTACCATTTCCATCTAGTAGCTGACTTGTTTCCAGGTTATCCTTTGGTTTTGCTGTATTTTAAAAATGTTGCTTTGTATCAAACACAGGATCTTTTTTTTATGCCTCTCCTGTTATTTTGTTGGACTTTATAATTTCGTTTTTAGGCTCGTGGCTTTATTTTTCCTTTCTTTTAATTTTGCTTGGTAATGTCTAGTTGAGTTTAATTTGTGATCTAGAATGGACTTTTGGTCAGAATTGTTCTCAACTGGAAAATTATTTGATTTTATTTTTTGCTATACATTCAATCCTTAACTGTCATTCACACCTTTGGTTCCTAAGTCTTCGTTGTATTCATCTGAACTGAAGTGTAGGAGAGAGGCTTTCAGAACTGTGAAATTAAATATATTATGTGGTACAGACTGTCCTGATTCTGCTCTTACAGAATGTAATCACAGATCCCTAGGCATAAACTATTCAGTTTCATCTTTAATTTTTACTTTGTTGTAACAACTGTTGGGTAATTGTGCTACTTTTGTGCTGGAAATCTGTCATTCTGCTTCGGAGCTACAAAACCAGTATTGCAACTGATGGCTAAAGCCCGATCACTTGATGTCCTCTGACAAATTTGTTTTTCGTGTGAAACTTGCTCTTTTCCCTAGTTTGAATTGTTGGTGTCTCCTAGCCATCCAGAAGCTTCCGTAAGCAATCTTTGCAGCTTAAGTTTTAGCATATACGTTTGTATTTTTGAATTATTAGTGATTTTTCTCCTCCTGACTCACTGTTTTTTCTTCACATTTACAGAGTATGCATTTTTATCTGAATTTTATCAAGTTACTGTTCAATGAGAATCTCAAATCTCTCTTGATATCTTCTTGCTTAGCTCTGATAGGCACTTGATATATCTTCAACGTTTTTGAATTGCATGGATTCAAATTCTCTTCAATAACCCTCATTGAAACACATCTGTTATCTTAAATACCCTCTTGTGTGAGGAGGTAGTTTGATGCTAGTTAGGTTACTCCTGTTAATACTGTTTTGATTTGGTAGCTGCACACTGAATAGCTGTGTAAATTTGATTGGAGCAGGAAGTTCTCCATTGCCAGCAGGAAGATGGATAGTTCTTTTAGTTTGCTTAGGTGTTTACTAAGATGCATTTTTGGTGTCTCTATATTTAGTCCATGTTCTGTTTCTTTTTTAATGTGCTTACCTCTCCTCCACCCTGAGTATTATAAGAAATATTCCATTAACATTTTCTGTAACTGTTGAACTTAAATTTCTGTTTCCTGTTCTTTGTCGGTTGTTCACTAGCAGGCTACTTCTGCTTTATTCCTACATTCCAACAAATACACATTTTCAGTATTTACAAACAGCTGTATTGTAATTAGTTGCAATCAGTAATTCATTACAATAAAAAATGATTTCCAAACACTGTGTCCTTAACTTTTTCTTAAATATAGGTTTGAATAAAAAATTCTCCAAATGAAGAATCTCCTTACAAGTCGTAGTTATCTAGGAAATAATGTTTCAGTAATTGATGGTAGAGTTTTGTTCCTTTCCTCAGAATTGAGGATACTTAAAGATTGTGAAATAATTTCATGTGTCTGTATGCAGAAAAACTTTTGTGCCGTAGCAAATAAGTTGAACTAAAAGTTTAACTCAGAACAAGGGAATTCTTACTTTCTAATGTGAGATTTTTGTTTTAAACACTGTTGGTCTAGTTCTGAATCTGCAATGCCTTCTGTAGTGTGTCTTTTATTGCAGTGAGCCATTTATAGATGTGTTGGTATGGCAGATACCTGTGGAAACGGTATAACTAGTTAAATCATTATTAAATGGAAGTGTGTGGTGGCAAAATGAGAATGTGTTAGTCAAATTCAGCGACTGCTTTTTAAAATTACAGGACTATTTTACTGTGACAGTATTGTTAGCTAGTTGTTTGTTTTACGTTGTTCTACGTTTTCTTTAAAAATTGTGTGTTTCAGAGCAATTCATGATGTTAAAGCCACAGACATGGGAATGAGCAAAGTGAGATTCAAGGCAGAAGTAGACTTTGATGGACGGGTTGTTACTCGTTCTTACCTGGAAAAACAAGACATTGAACAGCTGCTGCAAGTATGTTTAAAAAAATGATTTTGTAACTTCCAGTATTTTTTATGTTTACTTTCCAATTTCAAGTATGTCTAAACTCAAGATTTTCACGTAAGTGAGATGTATTCCACTTCTTCATTCTGAAGGCTTGCATATGTTTTTACTTTGTGTTAGTCTATTAAGTATCTGTGCACAGACTCATATTATGTGCTCCTGAAAGACACTTCTGGGCTGAGTAGGGCCTGGATAGGGGGAGGGCAGGTTTTTTTTTTTTACATTGCATTTTTTCTTAGCAAATGCAGGTATGTCCAAAATAATTTTAATGAGAACCTAATTGTTGCAATAAACTTTTATTGAATTACAAAATCTCTGGTTAAAACTGCAAATCTGTCACCTGAGGATAAGCATGTGTTTTGGTAGAGCCATTCACCTTGTGCTGGAGATGCAGTTAGGGATTACGGATCCTGCTACTCAGCCTGAGCTTGGGTCTGGAGTGCCTACATCACATGATTTAGCATTTTGGCAGTGTCTGAGGATTAACCACCCATAAGTAATTATCTGTCTCTGATTTTAGCATTGTTCAGAGTAGGTTTTCATAATCCATCTCTTCAATATGGAAACTCAGAACTGCTTTCTTCTGAATTTTACATGGCAAAGCTTTGAAGTATGAAGTGAAGAATCATCTGTTGTCATTGCAAGGAGAGCTTTGAGTAGGCAAAATCTTCTGCTTGCTTACCTGTTCTCACCACTGACTTGCTTATATACATTTGCTTGTGTACCTACAAAACTTCTTTCTTTGCTACCCTTTCAAAATGAAAGTAGATGTCAGATGCCTGCATTTTATGTCTATCCATTAATCACAACTTAAAAGTTATCTGAGTTTAAATTACTGCATTTCTTAAAAACCATTAGTGTCCCAGTTTTAAGGACCCTCTAAAGTCAAAACAAGAACGTATGTGTCATATATCTAGTGCAGTAAGTGATCTGTTCATGTATCAGATTTCAGATTAATACATTTTTGACAGTAAGAATGCGATCAGCTTTGTACAACAGAGGCCTTGCAGGTTTACTTGGTTTTGTATTGTCAAGTCTCAGTTGCTTTGCTGTTGCAGTTGTTTAGTCTGCTACTTTTCAAGGACTCAGATTTTTCTCTTTTCACAATTACTTTTGGTGATTGCATTCAAACTTTTCTGTTTTTTCCAGCTGGTATTGTTGGGAAAGTTCTTCCTGATTGTTTCTAGGTTGACAACTGTTTCTTACACAGGTCATTGTAGTTTTGTGTGGTAACCTCAGGTCAGATATAAAACTACTGTTGCAGAGTGGCCACTCTCAGCAGGACTCAGCCACCCAAAGTCAAGGGCAAACATAGTGTTTGCCTTCTGTTCTATAGGTCTTCAAATAACTAGCTCATTCAGCTCGCGTTACTATCAACATGACTCTAAAGTGAAATACTTGTTGAAATGCTATCATTTGGATTAATGTTGTTTGTTTTTCTTGCTTTAGACTTGCTGTGGTTGTATTCATAGGTTATCGTGGTTAGGATATGTTTTAAGCTCACTTAATTACATTATTTCTTTTCAGTTTTAGAGTGGGGGGAGGTGTAGGAAAAATGTTGTGTTGTAGTTCTGCACACAAGAAGAATTAGCTATTTAATAAGTACTGTTACCAGTAACCTATTTGTCCTATGCATACTGCAGCTGTGTGGCCTAAACTGGCTGAGATATAGAGGACAAATAGCTTATGACCAACTTGAAGTGAGACCTCTAAGGAAGGCTCATGATAATGCTGTAATACCTACTTTGGTGCTTCTGATGTCTGTGTTTTGGGAGGGAGGAGCATAGCATCCTATCTTCCCTTAACTTGTTACTTCAACCTCGTATGCTACAGATCTGCTAGTCTGAGCTCCTATCACCTGTCTTAAGTTTTTTGGTGTTACTGAGGAGCTGTATTTAAAGCAGTGTTCATAGTAAACCTTGTGGATTTTCAGATGAGTTGTGATGCCCAGAGTATGCAGTGAAATGGAATAGCAAGAATGTATGAAAATGAGGGAAGAACACACAGGGGTACCCAGCTCTGCCTTGCTGAGACCAAGGGATAACCCAGAAACTTCTAGAAAATAAATGGGATTCTCTAAACTTATTTGAGAAAATTAAAGAGGGAATCTATTAAAGATAGAAGAAGGTTTTGTATCAAGTACAAGTGTAATAGTAAGCCAGCTGTTTTCACTGAACAGACACTAGTCTTTGAAACATAAGGACAGATGACGTTTTGAAAGGAAATGGCAAAAGCTGGATAGTGTTTGGGGGTTTTGTTTTTTCTCCTCTCCTTGAAACATGTCTGGACTCTTTGTTACGTTATTTCTTTCTTCATTTCAAGCTTTTAAATTTGCTTTATTTCTAGGAAATTCAACAAGTGAAAACCCTTGAAGAATTAGAAGCCTTCATGCTTAAGCATGGTGAGAATATCATTGACACTCTGGGAGCTGAAGTAGACAGACTTGAGAAGGACCTAAAGGTAAACTTTATTTGCTCATTAAGGAGTGCTTATTCTGTGAAACATTTACAACAATATCGCTGCGTCCACTTTTTGGAAGAGGAGAAGAGTTTGATAATCCCAGTGCAAATTTTCTTCCCGTAGCATCACTAAATTCTGACCATCAGTAAACCCTTACTTTGCAATCAATCCATTTGTCATGTATTTTGTTCAATTTTTTACTACTGTAGATCAATATTTTTGTAAAATGGGACCTGATTGCATCTTTGCTACTTTATTCTCAGAATGTCAGGTTATTTACAAGCTGCTGAATTCCATTTTGATTGTAAAGAAGCAAATTTCAATTTAAATAATTTCTTTTTCTGTAAAAAAAATCTGGAACTTTGCATTGTATCAAAGATACCAGTGTGTGATGGAGGCTTTACTCAACGTATTTTTGCTCTTGTTGAAGCAGTACAATGTTTGCTTCTATAAGCCTGTCATAACTTTCTTACCATTACTTCTTTTTTTTTGTTCCTCAACTTAAGTATCCTTTGGTTCATTCAGCAAAGGGTTGGTTTCATTTTTATGTTTATAATTATATTGTACCTGTTTATCTATGCCAGAGAAGTAAGATTGAGAGCTATATACTGACTGCCGGAAAAATACAGTCTTGTCATAACTGCCTTTTCTGGTAATCAAGAGATAACTGCTCAAGAACATTGTCCTTGCTTACTGTATTTAATAATTATTCTAGGTTTAGTTTCTATGCCTAGAATGGTGCTGTTTAAAAATTAAAATATTATATTGGGGCTTAATTGCACTGACAGTTGCAGTTCTTCAAGGTTTTTGAGGAGTAGGATCATGACTAATTTTTATAAACATTAATACTATGTTTCTGGTGACTGTGTTGCTGTTGAATGTGCTTTACTAAGTAGACTAGTCAAATTCATGTGGTGGGTGACTTTGGGGTTGGTGACTTTCAATAAACCTCTTGGGGATTGTACAGTCCGCATAATGATGATAACATATTCCTGCAATATCAGAAATTGCATATTTTTTAATAGAAACAGTATTTTGAGTCTTTATAAATAGCTTAAATGGCATAGAACAAATTATTTCAGCAATCTTACCCATTATTAAAGAAGTATCTGTTAACATTTTCTTAAGAAAATTAGATATATCTATATCCATATCTATATCTATATCAAAAGATTATTTGGACAGTTTTATAGAAAAAAATAACTGCCTTTTAAAAATCAAGATGTTTATCAATTAAAAAGATGTCTTTACCCATACATAAGGACATATTGAAGGCAGTGTTGTTTGAAGCTATCCCTGGTGTTAAAATAGTTCCTGTGTTAGCAGAAAAGGACATTTGTTACCCAGTTGCCATCTTCCTGCCAGAAATACGTGTATTCATGTGCAAAACCGGGTTTGAATATTTTTCTTTTTTTTTTTTTTAATAATTGTATTTCAGCAACGGAATCCTGATGTTCGTCACGTGGATTTGGAGATACTATAGACTTGGCAGAAGAAACCTTCAGGTTGCCACCATTTTGGAAAAAAGTCACATAAAGGACTGAGAGGCTTCTGGACTTGCAGTGACCTCAGCACCATACCTCACATGGTTTGGCTGTTGGCTTCCTGGACTGTTAGCTCTCCTTCTGCTTCTGGAAGAGCGCTGGACTCGCGGACAAAAATTTCCATGGCAAAATCAATTTTAGAAAACTACTTGACTTAAATTCCACAGGAGAGTCCATCAGAGTGTATTTACTACCATTCAGAACTTAAGACTTGAGATTTAGGTAGGCAAATAGAGCTGCCTGAAAGTATACAACACGTTTAGGTTTTTTTTTCCATTTGTGTTCCTTTGCAGTCAGTTTGCACTTCTTTAGTTTCTTTCAAGATATCGTTAAAGGTTCTTGGGAGATATTAAGATTAGGTAGGAAGAGTTTTTGTTCCAGTGGAACCTGCCAACCTTAAACTAATTGTAATATTTCAACTGTGTGATTGTTTCACAGTTTTTCTTTTCTATGAGAGAAATTGTTTTAAACAGGTGTTGGCCTTCTCTCAAGTACCATGACCTGGAAATTGGCTTTTGCCACCATTGTGATTACCAACTGCACTTAGAAAAATAAGATTTTTCTGCTCAGTGGAGTCAACTATACGTGGTTAGCCAGAGTATGGGAAGTTACTGTGAAGAAATTACTGTGTAGGGATGTCGGTGAACTTCCTCTGTTTCAAATTTTGTTCTTTTTTCTTTACTTTGACACTTGTTCTCTTATTTCTAAGTATCTTCATATGTAATCTGGGAGATACTTATGGTAATGCTTATTAAATGTTACCTGGCACTTCTGGCTTTTTATACTTCTAATAAGGTGTATTGTCAGACATGGTCTTTGCTGGAAGGTGGAAAAGATGCAGTTGGAAGTTACAATAGTAAAAAATGTATTAGAACTATTTATAATTAAACAAATGAAGACATTATATTTTTAATTTATTTACCTCTAGACGTTATCTGAATTCTAAACTGCTTACTTTGTGGGTGCGTTAAGAGTTGATCTTGTTTGTTTGGGAAAGTGACGTAATTCTACCTGTGGTCCTCCACAATTCTGAGATAAGTGCTTAGAGTTGGTAGCTTTGAAATGTGCAGTTCTAGCACTGTATATAATCATAGAATAATTTCAGCTGGAAGAGACCTTTAAAATCATTGAGTCCAGCTTTTGTCCCAGCCCTATCAACTACTAGACCCTTTTCCAAAATGCAACATCCACCCGTCTCTTAAACATCTACAGGGATGATGACTCCACCACCTCCATGGGCAGCCCATTCTTTCAGTAAAGAAATTCCTCCTAATATCCAGCCTGAACCTCCCCAAGTGCAACTTGTGGCCATTTCGTCTTGTTCTGTTGCTTGTAACTGGGGAGAATCAGCCTCAAGGCTTTCCGTAGTAGGCACCAACATTGTACCAGTTTCTTTGAGACCCAGCCTTTATTAAAAAGACCATGAGTACTTATAGTGCAAGTTGAAATATAAGTGAAATAACTGCATATACGTAACTCTGAGGAAATTCCTTTATGCACTTTAATATATTTCAATAAAATGAGAATTGCTCACGGGTGAGAGGTGGTAATAAGACCCTCCTAGTGACTCAGTTGCTGACTGATGACTGACTTGAAAGAGGAAATGTTGATGCAAAACACAAGTTGTCAAAAATCGGTTTAAGATTAAATTATAAGCAAGCAGCAAATAATGATTGTGGAGACCAATGTGTCCAGATTTGACTAAAAGCTTTTTAGAATGTGGGGATTTTTTTAAGCTGTGTCACTTAGCAGCGAATGATTGGAATTTAAAATATCATGCCTTCTGACAATTGCAAAGCACTTTGCATGCTGACAATTTTAAGTAGAAAAACATTCCAGAGTTTGGTTACAGACAGGACTTTCACATACTGTGATCACGGGTGAAAGGATGCCATTAACGCCCTTATTGTTATCCCTTATTTACTGGTAGCTTCTTTATAGCATATTAGCTTATTGTGGCTGGTCCAAAAGAAGGCTTATTTTATTTGTTTTTTCTCTTACTGTAGAACTAGTTAGTATATTTAAGCCTGGTGATTTGAGATGCACTTCGAAGGAAATTTGGAAGTGTAGTGTATCAAGTAAATAAGGAATATTATAGCATGTAAGTTGCTTGCCTTTCTCCTCACCCTTCCATGTCAACTTGATCTCATCTCAGTATGTAGTCTGCTGATGTTAGTCTAATTCATGAAGAGCACTGGAATCTAATAGTGCATAACTTCTTTCCTTCTTCCTAGAATATTTATACAAATTTTGAATTTGAATAAACTTAGTAAACTTATAGTTCGAGAAATCTTAAAAAGCTGAAGAGAAGTAAAACTGGGAGAATGTTCTTCCTGAGGAGGTTAGTGGAGACAGCAAATGTGATCTGTGTAGTTTGTATGCTGGAGTTACTGATGAGTAAGTAGTGTTAGTATGTACTTTGCAGGGCAGAAATTTCATTGAGAGGTTAGTAAATGTTATCTTGACACAGCAGTGCTCCTGTATCTTGTTTAAGAGGAGATGTGAGTTTATATTCTTATAGGGCATTTGCTCCAAAAGCCTGTAAAAATGTTTTCTTACTCATCAGAGATGTAATCTATATGAGTTCTCATCTGAATTTCCTTATCTGAGTCAGAAGTGTAGCCACCTACACACCTTTTGTTTATATTCCAAGGTAAAATTCAAGTCTTTATCTCCCAGTTATGTTATTGACTATAGCATCACAGCATGTTAAATTTAAGAAGCTGAAACTTCAGTCTTTTTGAGTACATAACAGCTGCACAGTTTGAGGACCTACTTCCGTTTTTAAGAACGATCTGAGTGTTGGTGTTCCACAGAAAGGCAGGCAGACTGGTTTTGGCAGTACCTTGTAAGTTTACAAGTCTGGCACTTGGATGAAAATACTGATTTATTGAGCCTGTCTGGTTGGAAAGGAAAGGCAATTCTAAGATGTCACATTTTAATATATATTATAATTTGCAGATTGTTTTAAGTAGTTTTGACATTTTTACTTTTTATTTTTCTTAACTGTCTTTATGGTCTAAAACTTGAGGTGATGTGGGTCCAGTACTTATTTTACTTTGTTTTAGTGATTTTGGGGAAAATGTTTAGCTAATAATTTCCATGCTAGAATCTTCAGAATTAAAGAAAACTTACAAAGTGTGGAGAAGTGAATTTTTGTTCTGTATCAGAAATGCAATTACGTAATGTTCCTTTTAGATTGATTTTTAAGGAAGAGGAGTGAGGATTTTAGCTAACAACAAAGTGATATTCTAGGACTTTTCTAGTTAGTGTGATGTTTTAAAAGAATTTATTTTTGTAGGCTGGCCTTGTAGATTCTGTTTTTTCTAATTGTCTTCCAAGTACTACCGCCCTCTGCCTTGTGAAAGGCTGCTTATGTGTTGTGTAACATCTCATCACTCTATAAAGCTTGCAGTAGTTTTAAAAATAGGCTTAGTGTTCCAATATACTGAGTGATCTTAATGTATCTTAAGTCAAAGTTGGCTGGACACTAATAATACATATTTTCCTGCAGAATTTGTTTTTCTATGAAAGATAAAATCCTGAAGTTATTTTCTTTTCCCCCATGAATTCATTTCAAGTCTAAGTCATCTTTTATATGCAGTGGAATTCAATATTTGATGTGGCCCTTCAGTAAAGCATATTGAAAGAGTAAATACTGGACTACTGTATCACAGAGACTGACTGCTGTGTGCTCTGCTCTACAAGTAGCAGTGATTCAGGGACAAGATTTTTTTTTTGTAAGGACAAGTTCCATCCTTTACCCTTTGTGACTCATACTCAAGCTGAAAGTTTTTTAGCCTCTGCTTTTCTGCTTCCTTGAATCCCCACACAGATATTATTATTTTTTTAGTAACTTGTACTTTTAGAGGAGGAAGCCAGTATGAGCAGCATATGGTTTCATTAGCAGGGCTAGATGCTACTCTTGGTGTCTGGATTTTGTACTGACTTGTTCATTGGTGGTTCACCATAGTGATAGCTGTTTTGAAAGCTACAAATCATGTCAGCTAGAACTACCACAGTTTTCTGCTTCTAGTGGGTGCATTTTTTTTTTCCAGTTTTATCTGGAGACTCAGTTTTTATTGAGAGATTTTTACCGACCCATCTTTGACAAGGGGGAATAGGGGGAAGAGTTTTAGGTATGTTTTGTCTGGTAATATGCTTGTTGTGCTTCCATGTTCTCCTTATTTGTTAGCATTTTAGCTGACTTATCTTTATTTTCTGTACAAAGAAGAAAAAAATGATGCATTATGGAGGTACCTCTGCTAATGACGAGTGCATCGAATACAGGCTTCCAGCTAAGAGTTTTTAGGCTTTTGTGTATTGAAAGTGTGGCAATCTTTGAAAATTCTCAATTAAGTAATCCTTTTGGAAAGTTGATTTGGATGTGTTTCTTACAAAAGAACCCACAGAAGCGTATTGTTTAAGATTTGAAAGAAAGGTATTTCATTTTACGGCCATATGTTTTTAAGGCATTTTGGCTTGGTAGAATAGAACAATTGATTAATATTGACTCCTGTACAGAAATTGAGCTTCTGTGCGTGCCCAAAGGCTTACATTGCAGAAGTGAATATAAAATGACTATGTGCTTTTTTTCTTTCTAGCTTAAGTATTGTGCTGCTTCTATTCTTAGTTCTGAATAGGGAGTACAACTAACATCTCTTTTGTAGTTTACCTGCGTAATGTAAATGAGAAGTTGAGGTGGGTGGGTTCTTTTTTTTGTAGAGGGGTTGCGTAGCTTAAATAAGTAATTTTTCCTTTCTTGTTAGTGAGACACAAATAATTAAGATCAAAAGTAGACTATATTACATATAAAAAGAAATAGGAATCCAGGCTTTAAAAGCACAATAGTCAGATTTTTGAAATGCATGTCCTTTGAGGAAAATTAAATGTGCCAGGAGCTATAAGTGGTTGTATGGACTGTAGAAACTGCAGTCAATCAGGCTTTGCTGAAGCAAAATAAAAGAAACTGTAACAAAGTGTGTGGTAAAAAGAAAAGAATACAAGGAACGTAAAAAACCCTAAGGTGTGGAGCACTTGTGAATAGGAGAAGATGAACACAATCTAAAAAATGTAGCCAGCAATAAGAAATGATGATTGCAGAGTAGAAGAACAATTTGAAATGATATTTTATTAGAATGCATAAAACTATGTAGTAGGATCTTCTTTTAGCGATATTCAGACAGTTGGGTGGTTCCTTCCTCCTACCTTCAGCAAAAAATTACCTGTTTTTTCCTGTAATAAAAATCATTGTTTCCATTTAACTGTTTCCTAATACGGTATTCAGTCAGAATTATCAGTATTGCAGGTAGGAACCTTGGCCTTACTGCTAAAAACCTAGTTTTATTGCTAAAGGTGATGGGGTAATCTCAGTCTGGAGCTTTGTTGGTGAGGTATGTATTTGGTGAGTGGAGAGTGAGTAATTTTAATTGTGAAAATGGGAGCTGGAGTGAATTAGAGAGAAAGTCAGTTTATTCTTTCAAACAGAAAATGATTGCAACATCATACTGAAGATGTTAGAGGAGGAGGAAAAAAGGCCCAGTGTTCTAAGCCTACAGAATTCTTGCCGTGAACTGCGGTCATTGGTCAATAGGTTAGTCTGTATTTTTCAAGTTACTTAAATGTCTGTGAATAAGCAAAATTTTTATTTGAAATGTTACATTCTGAAAAGGAGTTAAAGATACAAAATGGGACATGAAAGGGTATACATCTTAAAAAGACCACTGACAGGAAATTGACATTCTATGCTATGTTAATTGAGGCTCTTGAGGACACTTTTTCTGTGTAAATGAAAGCAACCAATTAAAACAAAAGGTCTTGGTTGCTTTTTTTAAGTGTTACACTAACTATAAGCCTTCTCAAATTTTTGTATTGCCAGCATTCATAGTGCTGTTATGGGCAGAAGGTATCTGTTACAATAGTGGAATACAGCTCCACACTCTAGGATACATTTGCTTTTTGTTACCTAAATTTAGACTGTATTTAAACTTCTGAGTTTGTGATCAGCTGCTTCAAATCTGAAGATGGAAGAAAAAAAACCTGCAATGTTGTATAAATTATTTAATACAAAGGATTATTTTTTTTGTAAGTTTCTTTTACAAGTAAAGATGCTGAAGAACTACATGAGAAGAAGTGTTTGAAAAATGCCTAAAGAATTTGGAAAGCATTTTGACTATTGCCAGAACTGTATTAAATCTGAAAGTCAGTAGTGAGGATTTTCTCTTGTGGTAGAACTTTCAAAGGGCAGTCTCAAGGCTGAAACATGTTTCTCCATGCAGTCTTTCAATCAAATGTATCTCCCCCCCTGCTTTTTGGTGTATTGGCTTTTTCATTCTATGACTTGATTACTGCATATTAGGACGGGGAAGTTATTTTGATTTGGGAGGTGTAGACATTTAAATATTTCTCTGCATATGGTTTTTATTCCTTCATAATTATACTTGAATTCAGTAAATCCTGTAAAATATCTGGAAGTGGTAATTACTCAGTAAAATGTTACATAGCCAGTAAAGGTGACTTTCTGTTTATTTAAGAAATGTTGTATTTTTTGTGAAGGTAAGCAATAGCACTTGCTTTAGGCAGTTGATTATTTGCTGTGTTTCTGAATTTGAAGTGCGTATAATGGTACTTTATGGATGCAAACCAAAGGCTAAATCCATCTATTTGTGTTAATTATTCAATTTGTATTTGTGATGCTGATGGCACACGCTGTTAAATAGCATGCATTCAGTACATGAGCAGCCTGCCTAGGAGAGCCAAACTGTTTTTATTAATACTCTCTACTTCCCTGGCAACTGTGCCTGTCATCCTTTTGCTCCCAAGAGTGCTGTTCCTTCCCCTAAGCTCTTTCTGCCTGGCTCAGAGGTTCTGCTGACTCTGTCTCTAGTTCAGACTACTTGATCGAGATCTAAGGTAATAAGGCAGATGGGTTGCATGTCTGTGTATAGTCAAAGGTATGGAGGATTTCTGTAAGAGCTTGGATGTATGTATTACACTTCTATAACTAGTTTGATAATCCCAGCAAAGCTGTCCTGGCGTCTTGAGAAGAAGTTATCACAGAATGTTAGGGGTTGGAAAGGACCTCGAAAGATCATCTACCCAAACCCCTGGCCAGAACAGGGTCACCTAGAATAGGTCACACAGGAACTCATCTAGGTGGGTTTTGAATGTCTCCAGAGGAGACTTCACAATCCATCTGGGCAGCCTGTTCCAGTCCTCTGGCACCCTCACAATAAAGAAGTTTTCACGTATGTTTCTTTGGAACCTCTTATGTATCATTCACTTGAGTCAGCTCAGAAAGGATTTAACATAGTTTCGGGTTCATAAAAATGTCATTTTTTAATCACTAAAACTATTTTTTACGTAACTCTTTTCCAGTTGTGGAAAAAACTAATCTGGCTAAAAAAAATCTGTATGTGACTGGAAAGAAGAGACAAAAACACAAGAAGTCTGGGTGATACAGTAGGGAAACTCAAAAAACTGGTTTTGTCTGTATGGGGTCAGATATTGTAAGTAAGGTGATCAAGCAACATTTCAGGAAAGATTTTGGATATGCAGCACATGTCGTGATTGCTAAAGGTGTTCCATAGTTAAGAAACTCTGTTTCTCAAGGGATTTTCTTGCAGGAACACAGGACAGCAATGTGTGATGTTCAGATTGCAAAAGTCTCTATCACAAACTCGTCTCCCATGTTCAGCAACGTTATTTTTGGATGGTCTATAGGTTACTGCTTTTGGGGCTTTATTTTTGTTGTGTTTGGGTTTGTTTTTTTTTTAATGAACCAAATAACACAAAATCTACCTGAGCAGGGAGGTGATAGACTTTAGTATCATATCTGAGATCAAGTCCAAATATTGGACTGCCTTTTGGACTGTCTAAGTAACCAGGCAGATAGTCTTGGAAAAAGACAGATTTCTGTCTTTTTATGTAACGATAATATGGAATGTTTAAAGTCCTTTATTTGAGATTTGTTGTATTTGTTGAAGGGATGTTCTTAAATAATTTTGTTAAATGGTTGGTAACAGGTTGAAGTGAGACCTTACAATCAGCTGATTGGAGGTGATCTTAAAGAGTTCTGTTCAAAAATCAGTTTTGTCTGTCCTGATATTTTATGGGGCACTTCATTAAAAAATCATGGAAAGTAAATCTTCCTTTACCAACTACAGCTTTTTGAATACCTTAGGAAAGGGACATCATTTCTGCCTTTGCAGAAGCCATGCCAGGTTGGCCTCTAGTGAATTACCTATATTGCCTTGCCAAGTTCTGTAGGGATTATTTTCTGCTTTTGCTTTTTTTTTTTTTTTTTAAATTTAGGCTCCTTCAGCTCTTCTAATACTGAATTGGGGCTTAGTAGGTTCTTTTCTAGGCCCCCTTTCCTACAAATAAGGTGGCTTACATGTAACTCAGTGCTGTAAACTGATATTTAGTGTCACTCTGGATTCACAAAGCCAGTTTAAGGGTCAAAATGTTGGTTGTTTGGTTTGTTTGTTTTTTTCCCCATAGCAAGCTGCAGTAATAAAGAAAATTCATCTTTCACTTGATGCACATACAAGCACATTCATATGTGAACTTGTATCTCTGCATGTTATAACTGTGTGTTGGTGTTATTGGTTGTAGGTTTGTACCCCGTTGCCTTTGTCATGAAAGCAAACAGATATCTTAGCAAACAGAAGAACTAAATACCCTGGAAGATGATGCTAATGAATTTGGACAACTTGGAAATCTGGATGAAAGGGAGACATTTTGGTGAGACTGTGGCTTTGAGAAGACCAAAGTTGCAAAGTTCTCTGTTCATTTGTCTGCTGTCAGAGATGACAGAGAGCTTTAACAGATGCTGTGTGGCAGCTTTTATACCTTCAGGCCCTCACAGACTGACTGACGGAGGAGGAAGGAAGCAGAGAAAACTGAACAATGGAACAGTTAACTTTACAAGTATATTAAGCAAAACACCTTACAAGGGGACACTTGAAATGTGCCATTCATCTGTTACAGTGCAAGCTAAAGAAGTTAACAGTAGACGGAAGGGATACTCCTCGCAGGGAGACTGTATGACAAAGTTTATTGCTTTGATATCCTCAGTCTCCAATGTACATAAAAGACAGAATTTTCAAGTGATTTGGATAGATATTTATGATTTTTTTCCCTACGTTCTTGCTCACTTTTGCTTGCTAGGGTTGCGTAATTTTGACCTCTGTATGCCAAGGATAGATTAAAGGTACATCAGTGCTAATCCTTACCAAAAGCTGATGCCTCAGCAAGACATGCAGGGCTGAGCTCAGATGAATTCCTCAATGGGAGAATACTTTTGGCAGCTCATGGCTTCTCTTGGCAGCCCACTTTGTAGCCCCCTTTCACAAATGAAAATCATATACCTCCCTCTGGGCACAGTCTCCTTTCAGCCCTAGTCTTAGACTAAGGTGGAAGCACTGGCAAAGCACCCCAAGTGTAGTCCTGAGGAGCTAGTTTCTCATGGAAGTATTTCTGTGGCCTTTAATTTCCTTCAGCGGGCATTGGTCTGTTAAATACAGGAGATAAAAATAGGAATGGGATGAAAGAGAAGGAGCCTTGTGTGTGGTGGTGTTTTGTTTCTTAATGTTGAATGAAATCTTTGCCTTTAAGATTTGGTCCTGTGGTGACAGATGTATTATGTTTGCATTGGTCATTGTTTGAGTGAAGAAATGTTCCTCTCACAAGTTATGGTTGGGTGAAATTTCTGATATACTTATGACCCCAAACACATCTATTGCTGGAGTGAAGTTCTCGAATACATACACTGTTTGCATTTCTTCTTTATCTCTGAGCATAAATATTGAGAGCATTTGTTCTTCCTTCTGCCATTGAAGAAAGCCAAGCTTTCTTAGAGCCCAGTTGTCCACAGTTGCTCTAAACAGATCCGCTGCTTCTGCTAAGAGCTTAGATTTTGATCGAAGGAAATAGGTAAGTACTCATCATAATGAACTTAGCGAAAGACAAAAGACGGCTACTTTTAGGTAGGCCTATGAAAGCTGGTGGACTTAGACCCATTCTGTTCTTTCCCCTTTGTGCCTTGCACTGATTTCCATGGTTCTGACATTCATAGCTTCAGGTGGTTCAAAAAGGGATTTGAGTGGAGGAGACTAATTCTGTATGTTGCAAGAGCTCCATCTGCTCAGTAGACAACTGGACACTTCTGGATCATCAGGGGAAATGCACAGCAATGCTCTCGTTAGTGTTTAGTAGGTTTATGAACACGCCGAGGTGAGTTGTGTTTTTTTTTTCTTGGAGGTGTCACTCTGGAATAATCTTCCTGCTGCTGTGAATGGGAAAGGTATAGAATCATAGAATGGTAGGGGTTGGAAGGGACCTTCAGAGATCTAGTCCAACCCCCTGCAGAAGCAGGTTCACCTAGATCAGGTCGCATAAGAACATGTCCAGGCGGGTCTTGAAGACCTCCAAGGAAGAAGACTCCACACGCTCCCTCGGCAGCCTGTGCCAGGGCTCCCTCGGCAGCCTGTGCCAGCGCTCCCTCACCCTCGCAGTGAAATAGTTTTTCTTATATTTAAATGGAACTTTTTGTGTTCCAGCTTCATCCCATTACCCCTTGTCCTGCTGCTAGATACAACAGAAAAAAGGGATGTCCCAATGTCCTGATACAGGTAGCCTGGGTGTTTCCTTCACATTCCATTTGTCAACAGATAGAACTGCTTGGTGCTTGGCTTCTCCTTTTGGATTATCCTTCAGGAGGAAAAAAAAAAAAAGTTTCAATTCAGTAAGTAGTTCAGGAGTTCAGACTCTTTCAGGTTCACATTCTAGGTTCACATCCTTTTGCAGGACAACTTTACAGATTCATATCCACATGTTACTACAAGGCATTTTTGAAAGGCTTAATTAGACTTTTTGTGTAGCACTGCTGACCCTGTTCCTAAATGGGAATTAAATTTAATATTAACTTTTCTAATTAAATGACTTTTGAGTCATTAGCAAACCTGTTTCTTTCCATTTTTGTACAAAGACTGCCTTAGTTGTGGCAATTTCATCTGCCAAATGAGTTGTAGAGTTTAAAAGTGTTTTTAAGGGCAAAAGTGTTTTTAGGTTTTTTTCCAACACTCTTACAGAATTCCATATCAGATTTTTTTTTCTCTTTGGCTCAGGTAGTTAATGTGTTGGTGTGGGTGTTTTAAGTTTTCCTTAATGCCATACATCTGTAGTAGAAGCTGCTTTTATACTACAATTGTTGAGGCATCTTTGGAGGAGGGATTTTTGAATTCACAGAGCAAGGTCATACACAGAGATCTACCAAGTATTTTGGGAGGATTTATCCCTGAGAGCTGTTCATGTATGTGAACTTGCTAGGAAATCCAGAGCCTTTGATTGAAATAGGCCTCACTCCAGGAGTGCTCCTCAGTGGTATTGGTTTGCCCTATCAATAACTGAGATTTATATGATCATCACTAGGAGTTGTATTCACACTTTGCTGAAGCACCTGGGGACGGTTTGAAGTCACCCATGGTGCAGAGAAGTGGAAGCGCCAGGTAAGGAAACATGAGTTCTTCCCCGTTTTTTCTGAGATATCATCTATTGCATGTTTACAAACTGAAGCTAAACTTTGCAAGTCAGTGCTCATCTTGTGTTGTCAATGCTGTGTGGGCTACTTGGCTGCAAGACTCTTAGAACATTGTGAAGGCAGAATCGTAAGGACACAGGCGTTAGGAGAGTCCTGTGCCTGGAAGTCCTTGCATCTCTGCTACGCTGCTGTGGCCCAATGCCCCAGCCTCCTGCCCTCCTTCCACAGTGATTTATTGGTTTGGTTTATCTCTTCATTTGATCTGTGGCCTGCTTTTAGCTACTGTGTGCACTCAGACTGCTGATTCCATAGCAGCACTGTAACTCTAGTTCTTCAGTAGCTCTCATCTTCACACAATCCCTGTGGAGTCAGAGGAAGAACCATCCCAGGTTTGGGCACAGTGGGCTGAAGGTTGAAATGTGCCACCTCATGCTGTGTTCCCTGGAGCTGGCATGTTCCAGCCTCCTCACCATGACAGAAGCGCTTCCTATCCTAGAATGGTAGGGTTGGAAGGGACCTTTAGAGATCATCTATCCTGACGCTCCTCCTTCCACTGGCTTCAGTCACAGAGGTGCCTCAGCAGAGGGAAGCTGGCAGAGAAAACAGCAGTTCCTGCCTTGCTGAACTCCTGAGGGATAGATTTTGCAACTTATTAAAATATTTATCACAAAGACTTTTATAATGTGAGCTTGCACATGAGTTTGTTCTAAGAAAATGAGGTAAAAACTAAATTCCTTCATAGGCATGAGATCCAATGGCTGGCTTTGACCTTACAGTTCCTTTTCAGGGACGTCCCAGTACTTGAGCAGAGGCTAATTGGGCTGTGCTTCTGAACAGCCCAGCACTGGGGCACAGAAGGAGCACAGGTAACTATTGCTTTTGCAGTGTGGTGAAGAGGTAGGTAGGTAGTGGAAGAGTGGTAAAATGTGATACTACTGAATTACACCCCCAGTTGTGCTGCCTGTTCCCCTTCAGTTATTTCCAGAGCCTGGTTCTCCTCCATCCCAGGGACCTCTTCCTTACCCCTTATCTTTCCTTTCCAGCCCAGTTGCTGCCTCTTACTCTCGGCAGCTTCTTATAGACTCTGCTGTTAGACCCGGTCTCTCTTAAGGATCTTTCCAAGCTTCAAAACCCCATGTGCTGTTTCTAGTTCCTTACCTACATGCTTTCCTTTCCTGCCAGCTTTCCCTGATGGTCTTCTGCCTGTGCTGCCCCACTACCCCACTGTTTTCCCCAATAACCCATCCTCATTCACTCCTGCCTCTGGATGTATGCTCTAACATTTCATTGCCCAAAAGCCTAGGAAGTCAGAGCTTTCAAAAAAGATTTTTTTTTTCTCTTTCCCCAGGGGATTAACACCGTTTTTTAAACCTAAATTTCTCAGAATCACCTTGAATTATTTTGGTGAGCATTTCACTAACAAGGTTTTTCACTAATGAGGATTTTCACAAAAAATATAGTAGGCTGAAGCCTGTGATTAGAAAATACCAACCTCAGTTAGTTTTGTGACATTACAGGCACCTGCAATAGATTTTTAATAATGGAAATATTTGGCAATTGTTTCTCATGGATGCCACTGGCCTGTGCTCTGGCTCACAGCGCTCCACAGCCCAGTGGAAAGAGTTTGTTGTGAGGAATGTGTGCCACCACAGTTCCCACACAAATCATCTGCAGTTGGGTTATTCTAAAGCGTTTAAGAGAACAAGAGACATTCAGCCATCACTAAATTGTGAATTAAAATGGGATTTAAACTTCACCGCTTGAAAATCCAGGTCTTAAGATTGCAGATGGGCCCTTTCTCTGAGTGGTCCCTCTGTCTAACCAACACATAAATATACACGGTTGTATTTTGAGGTGAAAATGAATTATTCATGCTTGAATTCTTCAAAAATCTCTGTCTGCGCTTGCCAGAGATTCATACCAAACAAGCATTTAATGCAAAACACAACCCTCTAGCCTTTAATATAAATCTAAAACTTTTAATATATATTCATGGTGAGAGCTAGTTGTGACGGCTGTCACGCCAACACAACACCACCTATAGAGAAAAGAGAGAGAGAGGTTAACCAGAGACTAACTTTTATTGTGCATTTTTATGCAACAGAACAAATGAAACTGGAGGTATGCAGTAATAAAACCAATATTCAAATTAGAATTGACAGCTGAAATAGTAAACTGTAGGTAACAAATGTCTTTATAATTAAAAAATATTGACTTTAAAAAATTCTCTAAGATTTTTATATTCTTTAAAAGAAATGTGTGTTGCCACATAGAAAACAATTCACACATCCTATAGAAATTGTCACAAAAACCTTACTAGTCTATATTACACTATGCACTTCTTTTGTTTGTACAATATCCGGTAAAGGTCTACCCCTAACCTGTACTTTACTCTACACAGTACAATCATCATTGTAAAGTATTCATAGAATTAACTACACCATAACAATAAAAATATCAGGATTAATGGGTTTTTAATCACAGTTTCTCCACAAATATTTGTCATAGAAAATATAGCGAAGGCATGTTGGCACAGATGGGCGTGCAGTACTGCTACACAAGTTTGAGAGAAGGCAGATACATAAATGACAGTAAGATTAAAGAGTATGGAAGGATAAGACAAGAATCTCTATCCTCCTGGGACTTTCTGGAGTGACATGATAGATAGCGGTTTCCTTCTGTCGCATGCCTGCTGTCTAACAGTCAGAGCTCGGAAGGGACGTGCTGCCTTACAAAGCACGCTGCTTAAATATGGATATCTCGCTCTGCAAGGACTCATCTGCTATCTATTATTTCAGGTCCCATACAGTTATACCTAACATCTTGTGGATATTTAGACACATCAATGTGTATGAATTGATAATGCCTCATAAATACAAATTAATCAGAATAAGGTGAGCAGAAAGGTTTGGGTATTTTCAATGAAATGGACGGGTCAAGAATCAAGTGGCCAAGACAGCAATTAAAAACAAAGACAGAAAACTGAGAAAAGTTGTTGTAGTCTGTTATTTTAGAATCAAATATGAACAACAAAAAACCACAAATTCATGTCTGCCAATGGTGGTCTGGGACTATAATTCATGTCACTGGCCAGCATACACAAGCAAATGACAGCAAAATTCTGTTCGTAAAGAAAGGCCCAAACCTGCAAAGCTGTTTCTAGTGCACAAGCAGCTTTCAGGATGAAACCATACATTTGGTTATTTTGCACAATATGAGAGCAGAGGACTGTGAGTGGTTCCAGGAAATGCTTTTTACACTAAAAATAAAGCTAGGTAAAATCCAGCAAATCTTTAGGTTATTAAGTGAGAGGCTTGTCCAGTCCAGGAATTATGTTCTGTAGCTATTTAAAAATGAAGTGTTTGTATTTTTAACCTCATATGGTGAAACATTTGAAAGAAAACCATCACAATGTTTACAAAAATACAGCATTGATACATATCGCCATGGACAAATTTACAGTATAATGTTGACTCACACATTCTGACATGTTTTACCAAGTAGTTCTGGCAAATGTCACCACATTAAACATAGACCAGCAAGACTTACACCATCTGAGCAATGTAACATCATCTATTATAGTTCTTTTAAAAAAAGTGTAAGTTCAACACTGAAAAGCTACTATAGGACATTTGTACCATTGTGACATTTCTATACACTGAGTTTCTCCTCTGGAGGCCACCACCACACACCAGCAACTGCTGAAAGAAAAGCCGTCTCCTGCCTGTAGTGAGGGATGTGCTGTCCCAAACCCCTGGGCCTGCTGAGGTCCCATGTGACCAAACTACTTGTTGGCTTTCGGAAAATAAACGAGTTATTCTGGGGCGAGCGCGCCTCTTTCACAACTCCCTTTTAAAAATCACCAAAACGTAGCGAGAGGTATCGGACATTTAAGGGCCTAAAGTGTATCCTGCCTGAGCGACATCCTGTCTAGGCCAGGGTGCAGCCCATGTCCTGAGGCATGTACCACTTGCAGCTGCAGGCCGAGAGGAGGCAAGAGGCGGGAGGAAACTAGGATGGAGGTGAGCTGACCTTTGACTGCCTCAGTCCTGCACCCATGCTCAGGCTGGAGCTGAAGGACCCCAGAGGGTCCTTCCTGATCTTTGAGGAAGGGACTGGGTGCTTCCTGCCCTGCCCGGCACATGTGGAGAAGGTAGGGAAGGAGAGGAGAAGGGTAAAAGGAGCTATTAGTAGCTTCTTTTGTGACTTGCACAAGGCAGTTAGGAAAGCTGGGGAGTATGAGAGACGCGTTCAGGAGAGCCAACGCTGATGAGGTAGCACTAAGGATGGTCAAAAGTGAAGTGAACTTTCTTTCCAAAAGCCAGTTCCCTGTACCTGCCCACAGAGAAATGGTGCCTTGAGGAGAGCTGGTTCAGGCTGTGAAGGATGCCAGCACGGGCCCGAGCAACTGGACAAGAGTAAGGAGATGAAAAGACCCTGATGTGGAAAGGAAAGGATATAATTTCTTTGGCATTGCATATTTCTGGAGTGCATCAATTTAGAAGGACAATGGACTCCTAAGCCTTTAAAATGAAAGGTTTTCAGTGGACTGATATTTTGGGTGTTTTTTTTAATAGTTATTGGTTTCCAATTCTGTGCCATTGCAAATTCTGCTTCAGCACGGCTACTCTCTTACAGCTCTGGACTGTCCTACTAACTCTGGAACCCCACGTTTACTTATAGCAGAAGCATAAACCAGACTCTTCTCACCCAAGCCCTGCCTGAATGCAACACTGAGCATCTGACTTAAGACCAACGCATTGCCTCATCTGTTTCAGGGAATGGGTATAAAACATAAATGAAAGCAAACCGGGAAAAGGCAATTTAAAGCCTCTAAAGCTACATAATATGGCTGCAGAACAGGAACAGACAAAGCAAAACCTGTCTTTTGAAATGGCAATTTGTTTTTAGCAATCTTGTTTTAATGAAAACTGTCGTGATCAGCTCTAATCCCCTAGAAATCTAGATAAATATAGTGACTATCTGATATACAAAGCAATTTTTATCTATTAGAAGTGCCTGTTATTGTTCTGGGTCTTTGAAGGATTCTGCTGTTGACGAGCGCTGCTGTTTTACCCAGGAAGCTTAATTTCCTGGCAGCGTTGGCTAAAGGAAGTCCTCAAATTTTCCATCTTGTGCAGTGTTTTAAGGTAGCATTTATAATTGTGTTATGCTCAGTTCGGAAATGGGAGACCACTTCTGTTTTTGTTATAAGCACACAGACTTGTTCTTACATTTCCTACTCTGGGAAAGCGAATAGTACCCAGCTGTTCTGGGTCCAGACCTGGGCTTGTTATCAAGAGGCAGACGAGATAGTAGCTGCTGTTTCTTTTGACGCTTTTATGGTTTTTAAATGACCTTTCCTCTAAAACTAGACAAAATGAGCTGCAATTTCCCTTTGAGGGTGTTATGAAGGATTTGCAAATAATAGGCACTGAGAGGTCCAATAGAGCAGGTCCTGAAATGGATTTCTGTTAACTGTGACGTGGTAGGATGGAAAAGCTGAAATGTATGCAGTATGTGTTCAAACATGCTTTGGACTCTTAAATGACAGCAGGGTAAGTATGTTTAACAAATAGTCTCTCCTAAATCAAGTGGTTGCTACTGTTGGATGAAGTTGTTCTCACTGCCATCAATCGCCAGATCCGTCTTGCATACCTCTATTGAAGACCTCGTCCTGCGATCCTGGGTGGTCAGTCCCTTCGTAATAGGAGTTCCCATTGTGAAGGAAAGTCCCCACAGCACGCCCCTGACGAGCGTGTCCTACTGCGTCGCTGAATACTTTGTTAATCTGCTCTTCGGATGGCATCCACCAGTCTGGGTTGGAAGTACAGTGCATCCTAATGAACTCTGCAGGAAAACACACAAGGATAAAAACCAACTTGTCTCTGCAACATCTGTTCCCGACCAGACGTCAAAAGCTCAGGGGAAAGAAGAAAGGGGGCATTACTGCTCTGCTTAAGCCAAGCTTTATGGGGGATGCCATGATAATGCCGGTTGGAATTATTTCATTTCAGTACAAGTATGTTTCTCCGCATGCAGTGTATGTTGTCATATGGGATCTGGAGAGAAAACCTCTTCTTGTGGAAACCAAAGGAACTAATCTGAAGTGTTGGCTGTGTTTTAATACGTGTGCGACACGCGTGAAAGTTAACGTGAACCGGGATGCGCCCCGTCTGAAACCTGACTTATGCCTCGAGGTGATTAGTCTGGTGGATCTTGATGCTCTCCCTCTGCTGTCTGCTTCGACATCTGCAGGCTGCAGGAGCCCTCAACCTGCCTGAACATATCGCTACCGTTATTTCAGTTTGGTGCTCTTTTCTCTTTGAGTTCTGTTCTGTCCATCTTCCTGAATCTGACACCTATTTTTCAGAAACTAAATTGGCCTTAAGAATAGCTAAATGATGTGAGAGAGCTAATTTGGGGAGCCTTGCAATAATTTTCAATGCAGGAGAGAATGAATTGTGCTGCCTGTAATTTGGCTACTTAAGTAGCTGCTGCTGCCACATATGGCCATTTGTATCTGATTATTACTTTTTATCATTTATTTTTCAGCTTCTTTGACATGCAACGTGCTAAACTCACAGAAGGCTCCTTAACAATTCTGGAGTTGTAACTACTAGACATAGCTCAAATAGTTGTATCTGTGCTTTGAAATGTTCAAATATGATTTTAAATGTGAGGGCAGCTTATTAGATGTATTGGATACACTGTACCTCAGACGGAAACTGAGCTGCTTCTTTATTCTGTAACATTAGTTATTGCCTCATGCAGTATTGTGTGTCCCAGGATATTTTTAAATTCTATTTTCCACCGTTGACAAGCCAACAGCACAATGAGTGGCAAGGAGAAGGCAACTTCATTACTGTCACCACATCCCGAGACCAGGGGATGTTGTGCTTTTACGTGAGCTCCTGTGCCTGCAAGGTATCTCATCTGTTGGACAATTAGGATGTGATTTTTGCATAGCTCCTCCAGCAGTATGTCTGCAAAACTGATAGCTATCTTGGTTTTAAATTCATTTCCCTGGAAATCCACACAAGCAACAGTAATTCCTACCTAGTTATGTTCACGTGGGGCTCCCCAGACTGGTGTCTTTCTCAGAGAAATGGTTACGGCGTAAAGGTGAAATGCTGCAATGTAAGCAATGTCAGGCTGTTTTAAAGCTGGTTCCAGACATCAGTCACTTGTAGGAATATATTTAAAATGTTTCTAGATATTTAGGCTACTCTTGAGTGCAGAGAGATGCGTTTTGTACTCCGTGCTGTGGTGGGAAGGCATAATTGGATGTGCTGAGAATTAGTCAGACACCTGTTACCTTGGCTTGCAAAGGAGTAGGAGCCAGGGGCCATCTCTTGGCACCAGAGAAAGTTGCCATGTTCCCCACCCACCCACAAAAGCCCAAAGGGAGAGCTGTCTATTCTGCTTTCTTAACTGGTCCTTAGATACTGAATAGTTTGGCTTCCTCTTCAAGCTTCTGAAAATCAAGGAAATTGGCCTTTCCCTTTCTCCCACGGAGCGCTCCACATCTGTGTCTCCAGGACCTCAGAGAGAAGAGTGGCCATAAGCAAAATTCTGTCTACAGGTGGATTTACTGTTAGGCAGGGGGATGAAAGGGGGAGAAAAGGGCATTAACACTCTGCTGGTGCATAAATTATTCGGTGAAATTAGAAGTAATTTAGTAAAAAGTCATTTAGTAAATGATTAATGGACTTGTATTCAGCCTTCAGTTTCCAGGAGAACTTCTGGGATCCTGAATCTTGCTCCAAAACTCTGTGCAGCACTGCCTGTAACAGACTTGCCCTTCTATTAATCTCTGATAAAGTAAAAGGTCTGGTAGAGTATCATATTAACAGGCTAACCGTTTCCTCTGTATTAAAAGAGAAGAGCCCCTTTGTCTCATGTGTCTGTAAAACCTGAGTTCATTACCTGGTTACATCAATGTACCCTAACTACAAGTCTTATCTACTTGGCCTTGTTGGATTCTTCTACCCTAGACAGGAAGAGTCTAGAGAGAGATATAACCACTTTGGACTCCAGCTGGATGCCTGAAGATAATTTTATCACTGACTGACCAAAATATAGCTTTTTGTGCTGCATTGATTTGTAAAACATTCTTGAATTCAGTTTAACCAAAATTTTGGGTATGTGCTCATAAAACACTATAAAGTTAACTGTGAGGTAACTAAAGAAACAATAAGCACATAATTTATGAAATGTAGATGCTCATACTTCTAACATATTTTTAATTGGGCTTTACAGCATCCTATTTTGTTTTTCTATTAATAAAGCACAGTACCAGGCCTCTCAAGCCATTTTAGGAAACCAAAGTATGACCTGCTACCACAGGTAATTCTTCTCCATCTGCATGCCCTCTTTGTATTGTCCAACATCCTCGCTCTCTGACATTGAAGTCCTTGCACAACTGCCCCTCCTCTTCAGGCTAAACTGGGGGAAAACTCTTCCCTAACTTTTTCCAGTCAGTGTTGCATCAGTACTCCAAAACCAAAAGACAAGTAGAATCCTTGACAAGGTGTTTGTATGCACTTCTGTGTGTGGTTAACCTGTAGATAGTCTCAGCCCTACAAAATGTTCAAACCTATTCTGAAACTCAGTTAGCTTTTGACCCCAGCTGTGCGCTGTGGCCTTGAGTGCCACATGTTTACTACCATTTAGGCTATAAGCATTCCTTTGGTTAACTTTGTGTGCCAGTGTTAAAAAATGCTTGTTAGCTTATTGTAAAGGTGTGTGATCAGAATTATCTGGCTTTCCTTCTTTGGTGTTTCAAGCACATCGGTGTCATCTGCCCTTGTATTTGCCTCCTCTCATGAACAGGCAGCCATTTTTTCCCATTCAAAAAAACCCCAAACCCAAACACATATATAATACATACATACATATATATGTATGTATAAAAAAAAAAAAGGAGAGGGTTTCTGGCTGCTTGTCACCTGCCTGCGAAACCCCTTCTAGTTTTGTGACCGTAAGCCAAATGCTTCTACAGAGCCAATGTGGTGAAATGAGATCACGTATAGTGGACACTGAGCGAAAAGATGCAGTACCTCTGAGACATGTTACTTTTACTGGATCCAGAGGACGTCTTTCAGGACCTGTCTCTCCTGACTGCACTGACCTTTTCCTTTTTCCAAGGCCGCATGAGTACTTAAGCTCATCGGTTGTGAAAACAAATCTGATGAGATAGCGAAGGAGCCGTCGTCCATCTTTCTTGGAAGAATTTACAGCCTCATCCCACTGTTTACTAGTGATGTAGACAGGGTAGTTGTTCAGCAACTGCTTGCTCCCCTGAAAAAGGGAAATATTTCCATTGCTTATTTTACAAGGCAAATGAGTAAAGGTGTCAGTTGCAATAGAAAGCACACTTTTTACCTAGCCGCAGATACTGTCAGCGAAACACACCCTGAAGTGAACATGTAATTGCTCTTACTGAGAAGAAGTGCTTTTAAAATTGCATTTCCACTTTCTAGAACTCGGATTTGGTGAGGTACAAGGAATTTTTTTGAGTTTGGAGAGGTGGCTATTGATAATTTCCACTTTAACAAGCAGGTTAAAAAGAGTTAAGAATCGGGGACTGGGTGTGCTATTTAAATATAACCTTTCTTCTTAATCTGTTAAAATGCATAAAAAGGGCTCTTTGAAGAGTGTGATCAAATGGATCACTTCATGGCAGCTGACAGTTTACTTCAGAGGTGACTCTTTTGGTCTATTTTTATAATAAATTTATTGCTTCTGTAGAACACACCTGAAACTTGACAGCAGTTATGTTACTGTGAAAAATGTAAAGAAAATAAATAAGGGACCGATGAAAACTAAAAGCTTCATTATTATTAATGAATGCTGTATTAACCCGAATTACAGCTTTACAGAAATGCCACCGTGTCAGCTGGAAAGAAATTTTGCTTTTAACCTTCATAATTTGTGTGCTTCAATATTCCAACATTAAATGAACGCTGTGGGACTAATTATGGGGATTCCTGTAATCCACACACACTTATAAGCCCTCTTTAGTCAATGGTACCTAAATTGTATTTAATTCTTGTTGGCCATAAAATGCTATAGATCAGGATTAACCAATTAACAGAAGATGGTACCGTTAACACACTTGAAATCATTGAAGTACACAAAAACCCCTGATCACACCCTCCTAGAGACTTGTTCACTTTCACAGCTACACCTCTTTGTTAAAACATATTAATCTGGAGACCCAATTAGAAAAATCTTTGTATAGCCCCCCGGCTTAGCTTGGAGCTCACAGCGAACTAAAGGATTAAGGGTCTGATGCTCATCAGAGGCCATCAGCCATGTGCTGCCCTTTAGGGCAACTTCTGCAAAGTTATCCTCCTTGCTTCCGTATCTTTGATATCTGAAAAGTATCTTTAAGGACTACCCTCGCCTCCTCTCATACATTTACTATACCATCCTGGGAGACACCTCAGGAGCATCTCTGAAGTTCTTCCTCAGGTATTTGCTTTTAATTTTTTTGCAAGTTTGATAAATACATGGAAGGCTGAGTTTAATGAAGACTGTGGTGAGAGCTCCCTAGAGGCTATTAATTGGGGTATCACTGTCTCCTAGGGTGGGTTAGCATCACTGGGACCTGATCCTGTGTGACTGTCTGATACTTGTTTGTCTAAGTGCAAACTGCTGGCAAAGACAAGCGAATATAAATCTCTGCAAAGGAAGCCAAAATATAAAAGAGATAGGCTTTGTCTGTTTAAAGGGCCCCTTCACCACTCCCCAAATCTCAACTCTCACCCCGTGGCTTGAAAAAGAAAGGCCCTTTACCTATTGCCCAACTCTGTTATCATTTCAGACTTTCTCTTTGCACTTCTCCCACCACTGCAAAGGGGACAGGGTCACTTCCTCCCCTGCCACCCATGATACAAGGAGCTGCTTTAATTTTTGCCAAGTACGAATGCTCCTGGGAAGCCAGTAATATGTCTGAGGAGCTGTGTCATGGAAAGAACATTACCCTACATCCAGTCCAGCTCCTCGTCCTCTCCCAACATGTTGAAGCGGCTAGTGAAGGAGGAGGAGCAGGGATGCAGCACGGGGGTATTATGCTCTTATGCTGAAGCAACTGTGACCACTCCATCTAAGAAAGAGTTGACAGTAGTATTTCCTTGGCTTATTCCACCACAGAAGTAATACACAGGGCAAACTGATCCCCGTGGTGGTACTTGTTTTTTTGAGCAGCTAGCTCTGCATCTCTTTTATATGAAGCCAATTATTTTCTTACATGAGATTTCTGAAACCTGTTTTTTTTCCTCTTAAAAAAACCTATAGTGAAGCACAGATCTTTCTCACTGATACCGGTGCAAAGTACAAGCTGCAGCTAACTTTGTAAGCACTGCCTTGCTTTTAAGCCCTGGCAGCAGGGAGCAACACAAAGTAAGCCCAAAACAGCACAGGTTAAGGCTCCAGGCTTGCTTGTGTGCCTTAGGGATGGATGCTCACTCGTGGCTTTGCTAAGTAGCGAGCTATCTTAGAAGCTACCTCTGCGTTTAAGCATATTGCACAGATGGAAACATGATGAAGAAAGGCCCAACACCTAAATTTCATGAGAGCTCACATCAGGACACGATAATAAATTTTGTGTCATTTTCTCAGCTCTGATTTTGTTATACTTCCTTCTTATTCCCCCTGAAATTTCGGACATTTTTCCTCACTCTTCTCCAAACGCAGGATATAGTGCTGTGCTACTCTGTTACAATTACTATGTTCCTGCTACAGATACACTTCCATTACTTCAACTGAAAGTAAAGCACTTCTGGGCAAAAGATTCTCTGTAAATATAGGATGCAGTTTGGTATGTCCAGCAGTCGCTAAACTAAAACAAACAGAAAACCTTCTAGAAATGAAATAAGCGGCCCCTGAAGGAAGAACCAAAGTGCAAATGTGTTCATGCTTGTATTTGTATGTGATTTGGCTTATGAATTAAAGATTAGCATCTATGTGTTTAATTGAATAAAAAATTCTGTCACATCATGACAAGCTATTCCATGGGGGGCAATACAGAACAGCCTCAGTTTCTGCAGTGCTTGAAAATTTTAGTTAAGAGCATTGAAAAGAGGACGATGAATCCTCGCAATATTATGTCGGTGATGACAGTTAATGACATACATAAACATAAATATATATATAATTGATTTGCACAGGATAAAACAATGCAGAACCAAAGTGATGCACACCCTTCAAAGCATCTTCAGTGAAACTATGGTAAGTTGGAGCGGGTGGGGCTTGAACTGCACATCATTTATGTGAAAGGGAGGTCAGACTAGACACAAGTCTTCCCTTTTCTGTTTGTGAGAATAATGGGTAGTGACATGTATACAAAAACATGTATAGCAAGAGCCTCAAATATATATAGTCTAAACTATGTCTTAACAAAACCACTTCATTTGAGGCATTTGTTACAAGCCTGGACAGAAACACTAATGCAAGTTATACCAGAGCTGATAGATAAATCTATACATCTACCTTCTAGAGAAGGGGAGGGCTTAAAATTCCTGCTTTTTCACTGTAGCACTTTTAAACAGATTGAAATTACAAAAATCCCCACACTCCATATCTAAGCACGAAATCATTAACACCTCATATTTTGTTTGGGATGCTCTCTGAAAAGCAAGAGCCCTCCAAAGACCTACAAAGGCCTATATTTGGACCTGTCTGCAAAACAAAGGAGATGTGTATTTTAAGTGTTAAACATCTCAGAGCTGCATGAGATGTATGATATCTGTATACATTTGTGTGTCTGTGTGCATGCATGTGACATGTGGGTACCCCCATGCATGCACAGGCTGCAGCCCCCCTGCACTGGCAGCCGCCATGCACAGCTACCGTCAGTCACTCAGCCACGGTTGTCACCAGGCTGGCCTCAGCCTAAATTCTACTCACAAAAGTGTCTCTGGGGAAAGGTGACAGAAAAGTTTCCCAAAACAAGGCAAGTGCAACTGGTGCCGATGAAGTTACACAGTACTCAGTAAAGTTATCCCAGATTATACTAGTGATGAGTCTCCTTCATTTGGGGGATCACTGTACCTAGGAGTTACAGTTTAATAATAGATTTCACGTATTTTCACTACTAAATGTTATTCTCCCAGTACCCACTGATTTATTTGCCAACATGTCTTCAATGAATTGTCAAACACAAACAGCCGTAGCTTGTCTTCACTGTATACTACCTCAGTCGGATGGTCTGCTGGCTGTGGTACCATAAGCTGGTTGTGGTGCTGAAGTACAGTCTTCAAATAATCTAGAACGGTCTGGCAGGGCACTGCATGAAACAAATAGCAATTACTATATATTAGCTACTGAGCACAAAATAGAACAACAATATTAAATCAAGTAGTATTCTTCAGGACCTGTTTCTGTACGTCCGTGAGATTTATTTCAGATAGGAAGTACTTCTCATTTTGATTTGTGCAGACATTTCACTCAAGAAATATACAACAGACGTTGTACTTCCTATGTTGAGATCACAGAATCATAGAATGGTAGGGGTTGGAAGGGACCTTTAGAGATCATCTAGTCCAACCCCCCTGCAGAAGCAGGTTCACCTAGATCAGGTCGCATAGGAACATGTCCAGGTGGGTCTTGAAGACCTCCAAGGAAGGAGACTCCACAACCCCTCTGGGCAGCCTGTGCCAGGGCTCCCTCACCCTCACAGTGAAATAGTTTTTTCTTATGTTTAAGTGGAACTTTTTGTGTTCCACCTTCATCCCATTACCCCTTGTCCTGTTGCTAGCTACTATAGAAAAAAAGGGATGTCCCAACCTCCTGACACCCACCCTTTAGATATTTATAAATAAGATCTCCCCTCAGTCTCCTCTTCTCCAGACTTAACAGCCCCAGTTCCCGCAGCCTTTCACTGGAATTGGTTTTATTGTCTCCCCACTAGTTTTCAAAGTGGATTTTTTTCCCCCTTGTCTGAAATTATAATTATTACAAATACAAATTAGGTCATCAGTAATGACAATGAGAAAAAAAAACTTGTGTAAATACTGTAAACGCTCCAATCCATGCAAAGGATAAAATATTTCTTGGACCTAAATAATGCCCTGATTAACACATAAACATGTTAACAGGAAAATATGCCCCCATTAAATATCCTCAAATGTTTTTGAAACTCCACTCTGATTAACTATACTGAACAGATTTAATGATTCACATACTTTTAATTTCTTTCCCCTCCCTCCTCCTAAGTTTGTTATAAAATTAGATGTTACACAAATTGCTTTATTTCTCTTTCCCTCACCCTCCCCACTTTCCATCCCCATCACTCTTATCCATTTCAACAGTGGTTCCAACATATTATTCCCTTCTGCTGAGGTGATAGGTTAATTAAGGATGATTCAATTATGGGTCTCTCTTAAGCAGATGCTGCCACATCCCTGATTAACTCTGGAGTATTTTTGAGATACAGTGCTTTTCTCCTGAGCCTGAAACACCATAGGAGAATTAAACAGATATTAACCCAACATTATGACTGATTTGTGTAAGAGTAAATAAGCATCATTTTTAAAGCCCCTTATCACTCTCGTGTTTTATATGGGTTGTTTATGTGAAACACTCAGAGATGGCCTTAGTTTCAGCTAAAAATCCAGAAAAAATATTTCAGTGTTCCTTCTTTTTTCAGTATTATTCTTCTTCTTTGGCATTTAGCCTTCACATGTGGAAAAATGTGGTGTTTGGGGCTTTGTCTTAAGCCGGCAATCTGAAAGCAAGCACTGAAATCACTGAGAACGTCTCAAGATAGGATTTACAGGTATTTTGCACTCCCTCCTAGGCACTCACACTGCGCAGAAACTATACCCCTGTCTTGGCAGACAGGGTGCAAACCATCTTCACTCTGTGCAGAACAGGCTCTTTACTAAGGGCTAAGCAGTGTTACATCCAGCAGTCTGCACAGAGAAGCCAAGCAAAGTACCTGATGTGATTAATAAATTACTGTGTGGTTTCACCCCACGTTGACTTCCTCATAAAGACGATCCATCAAGTATAGTTGCTCCTGTTTCACTTGGTAAATCATACTTTGCCATAGGAGGTGAGGAGGTTATGCATTAGGCAAAAGTTAGCATTTTGAGCAACTTGTACCTGTTTTATTTCTCCAGTTACTTCACTGCTTATTGCTAGACCAAGGCTGTGTCTTGGTAGTATTGCTGCTACTCAGGGACATGCCATACAAGCAGGAGAAGAAGTCTGACGAGGAGCGGCTGAGGGAGCTCAGGATGTTTAGCCTAGAGATGAGGAGGCTGAGGCGACACATGATCACTCTCTACAGCTACCTGAAGGGGAGTTGTATTGAGGTGGGTGTTGATCTCTTCTCTCCAGTAATGAATGATAGGACACGAGGAAATGGGCTCAAGTTGCACCAGGAGAGGTTTAGATTGGACATTAGGAAGAACGTTTTTACCAAGAGGGTTGTTAAACATTAGAATGGGCTGCCCAGGGAGGCGGTGGAGTCAGCATCCCTGGGGATATTCAGAAGACACACAGATGTGGTACCGAGGGATCTGGTTTAATTTAGTTATGGGCCTGGTAGTCTGAGGTTAGTGGCTGGACTCGAAGCGTAAAAGGTCTTTTCCAATCGTAACGATTCTCTGATTCTGGAAGAGCCTGGATGCTTTTGGTTTTTGGTTTTCAGGAATAAAAAGCACTTTTAAGCATCATTGGATGGTTTCAGCAAATGTTTCAACTCTCAAAATCTCAGAAGGACAGCCAAGCTTAATAGTCTCACCAACACGATCTGTGGCTTTTCTGTAATGAGAGCGGTGTATTTAGCATATAGCAGCAATCAAAAAAAAAAATCAGTACAGGCTCTTCTGTGGAATAAAGCAGAAAAATAACCTCAGGTAATGTTTTAGTACACTAGGTACTCATAAGGAGATGTAGCAAAAAAAAAAAAAAAGGGGATTTGGCTTTTTCCTTCCTGTTTTTATATACACGAAAGCACATGAGGAAAATAAGTGTCTTTCTCATTTCCCCCCATGTGGATGGGATGATGGGTAAGACTGCATTTTGAGGCCCTTTTCTTAACAGTGTGTTTACTGTAACAAAAGATTAAAGTAGGAATGCCCATGCACAGGTTACTCTCTGATTAAGTAGGTGTCCAAGAAAAAGGTAGAAGGATCACAAAGGCTCGCTGCCCTGGGCAGCACCAGAAACCCTGTGACAAGGTCAGCAAAGCCTCCCACCTGGGTGGAAGTTACTGTGTGCAACCAGCATGTCTTGTGAGATCCCGGCACCTCCTGCGAGCAGATGACAGCAAGGATGGAAGAGGCTATGATGGGTGGTTGCACCTACTGCCTGAAAGATGCCCGATACTTGGACTTGGAGGAGAGTTGAAAGTACTCTTTTCCTGCTCTGTCTAAATGTGTCTTTTTTTGTTTAGCAGTCTCACAGACGACATAGTGGCTGAAGCATCAGCAGTACCTGGAAGCTTTAGACTCCTTTGGTCCCCATGAAGTTGTGCTCAAAGTAGTCTGTGAAGTTTGCACTTGCTTTTCTGGTTATCTCTATTAGCAAAAGTCCCTGGTGATGACCTGATGGCTCTCAGCTACAGTTGGTACTATTACTTGTGATTATGTGGAACAACCTGGGGCCTGAAAGGGAATAGAATATAATACATCAAAAATTTCTAAATTTTAGGAGCTAATCTTACAGCAGGATGGTATTTTACCCACAGTAAGTAATTTCACTGCTGGCTATCCAAAGCTCTATTTACCTATGTTCTTTCAAGGGGATGGGGTGCATGCAAGAAGACAACAGAAAACTATTTAACCTGTTGTGTTCCCAGCAGATGAAGTACAGCTCTACTTTAACTGTATTCACCAAACCACCAGATTTCAAGGGCTGGAAGGGACATAAAAAGAAATGCTTTCTCATTCCTGGTGAAAAATACGAAGCTGACTGAAGCCTGTAAATACTTCTGTCTTTATAAAAGCACTAATATTTCAAGCACAAAATGGTACAATTTTGTTATCACCTTGCTGACTGGAGGACTCTGAGCACTTCTGACTTGTAGAGCCACTGTACATCACAGTGTGCAGTTGGTACAAAAAACCTCAGCCCTTCAAACACCCAACGGTACTTGCAAAGTCTGGCTTCTTGGCCTGCTGTACCAACCGAAGCCTAAAGGAAGCCACAAGAGGACACAGCATGGCCAAGAGTCAAAGCTTCGGTTTTGCTTCTGTGCCTCTCCTATGGCTGTGCAAATACTCTCTTTGCCAAGACAAAGAGGAACCACTTCCTGCAAACCCTGCAGGAAAAGTAACTTTGTAAGAACCTGCAGCTCCCAAATACAAGGATGAAAAATAATTGCAATTTACTAGCTTATTTATTTTGTCCTTCTTTAATGTGATCTCTATAGTGTTAACAAGTTCACAACCCCGAGAGAGGATTCTCTGCAGCCTTATGTGTATCACTGACAACGCCAAGAGAGATCTGTCCCTACTGTAACCAATGGGAAAGATGCCAACATTGAAATACCACTTGCTCGTTATGATTTAGTAGAAAGCCTGTGGTAATTTTCCTGACCATTAAGAAGAAGCTTCTGTGGCCTTTACTCTCTGAAAGTGCCAGTGTCTCAGAAAAGACTCTGGAAGTGGCAAAGTAACTTGGCTTGCAGTGAGTGAAAGAAGAGTAAGATCTCTGTGGGAGCTAAAGGGCGAGGCAGGGTTGTGTGGGGGTGCTACAGAGGACTTATCATGCTGGGGAAGACGGGTCTTGCTAATCAGTGAGGCAAGCAGGACAGGCTTAAGAGGTGGCAGGTCTTCGTTGTTTATTGATCCAAGTTGTAAGACTTCATTATTATTCTAGGCATCTGTATGCTGTAGCAAGTGCTGCTTTGGCATAGCTTGTCATGGCTTTCTCTGCAGACTATCCCAATTTCTAATGAGTGGGATGGTGTGGTGGCTGCCGACTGTGCCGATGACAAAAGCTGGGCTGCGATCTCTCAATCTGACCTGGCATACAGCACAGCAGCTCCCCAGGCTAAATCCTCTCTGCACCAGGCAGTGTCAGTGGGTAAAACACAGCCTAACTCAAGTCATCGTCTTACAACAATGAGGTTTTTTCTGCCCTCTGCTCGTTGTTGCAGCACGTGCTATTTAGCCCTCAGGAACGTACACCTTATTTGAACTCTGTCTTTTGTCCTTCTTTGATTGGGTTTTACAAAATCCTCGGAAAATAAATGAGAAATGCCTGTCACTTGTTATGTACTTCTATTAAGTGCCGAAGTCATTTCTCCATCTCCTCTTTGCTAAGCTCAACACTGACCTTCCTGAGATGCTGGGCTCACACTGAATGCAGACTCCCTACACCTACCTCTGTGTCCGTGCAGCCAGAGGCCAGGCCAGCCCTTTTGGCCATGTTGAGCATCAACGCTCAGCCAGAAAGCCACCAAGTCCTCCAAAGCCTTTCTGAGTGTCTTTCCCAGGGGCTGAAACCAAGTTGAGTGATGTTCTCTGTGTCTCGACACATGGTTAACACTGCACTGCATGAGGCTGAGTCTGTCACCTCTCATCTTCATAGAATCATAGGGTTGGAAGGGACCTTCAGAGATCATCTAGTCAAACCGTTCACCTAGGTCAGGTAGCATAGGAACATGTCCAGGCGGGTCTTGAAGACGTCCAAGGAAGGAGACTCCACAACCCCTCTGGGCAGCCTGTGCCAGGGCTCCCTCACCCTCACAGTGAAATAGTTTTTCCTTATGTTTAAGTGGAACTTTTTGTGTTCCAGCTTCATCCCATTACCCCTTGTCCTGTTGCTAGATACAATAGAAAAAAAGGGATGTCCCAACCTCCTGACATCCACCCTTTAGATATTTGTAAATGTTAGTAAGATCTCTCAGTCTCCTCTTCTCCAGACTAAACAGCCCCAGTTCCTGCAGCCTTTCCTTATATGAAAGATGTTCAGGTCCCCTGATCATCTTGGTGGTCCTGTGCTGAACTGTCTCCAGAAGTTCTCTGTCCCTCTTGAGCTGAGGAGCCCAGAACTGGACACAGGACTCCAGATGAGGTCTCACCAGGGCAGAGTAGAGGGGGAGAAGAACCTCCCTTGACCTGCTGGCCACACTCTTCTTGAGGCATCCCAGGATGCCATTGGACATCTTGGCAACGAGGGCACATTGCTGGCTCATGGTTAGTTTATTATCAATCAGGACTCCAGGTCTCTCTCTGCAGAGCTGCTCTTCAGCAGTTTGACTCCCAGCCTGTAGTGGTGCATGGGGTTGTTCCTTCCCATATGCAGGACCCTGCACTTGTCCTCACTCCCTGCTACCTCTGGGCTGGCCGTAAGCTGTGAGCAATGGCTGCACACTTCCTTTCACAGATGAAAATCTTAAAAACATGGGCTGTGAACAGTTTCACAAAGAATCCCTCCAGAAATCCATCGGCATCATGGTCATTTCCTGAACACAAATACATTTGTGTTTTTCAAATTGCTCTTTGTAACATAATGTTACGTAATGCCCTGAATACCTGCAATACCCTCATCAACCAAAGTTTTCGTCTCGTCAAACCATAATTTGGCAAGATGTTGCCTGCCACTAAGTCCATTATTCTCTTTTAGTACTCTATTAATTGATGCTGGCATCAGCTGTGCAATTAGTTTGTCTGGGCTCAGTATCAGGCCAACTAGCCTAAATTACCCAGGACATCTCATGTACCCTTTTTAGAAAAAAAAATAATAAATCATAACAAATCAATATTTGCATCTTTCGGTCTACTGGAGTGTCCCAAATATTCCAGAACATAACCATAGTGAGAGCTGTCTTTGTCCACTTCATTTTTGTTTTAGCTCCTGAAGTGTGTTGTCCAAACCTCACGATTTTTGATAGCATTCACACTTTGGTAGCAGCTGCCTAATGCTTTTGGGATATCAACTTGGTGTGCACTTAGGGTTGAAATGCTGGTGTGTCCGAGCAGTTATTGCTCTTAGTGGCCTGTGCTGCTGCTCTCCTGGTGATGCCAGTCTCTGAAACTGGGATTCCTGACTCTGCTCTTGAACTGCTCTGTCTTACAGCCTGGAGCATCTCTTTATTCATTTCCAAGGTGGCTGGCAATTCTGGCACTAACAGGCTCCTCAGTTGCCCAAACACTGGGAGGGAATTGTGCCAGACAGCTGAGGTTGCAGTCCCACCTAAAGCTGCTGCTGAATGTGCGCTAACACCCAGAGCTATGGTGGCAATGGAAAATATTTCTACCTGCTTGCCACCATCAGCATCACATTGCTGTAACTGCACCACTTTTCTCTCCACGAGTACCAGAACAAAAATACTTAATGAGCAGTTCCATATTATTGACAAAACCTACTATTTCAACCTGATAAAGGCATAACACTGTGATTATGATGCCATATTTTTTCCTTTAATTTGCCAGGGAGAGAATTCCTCCTTGACAGAGTGCTCCAGGTTTCATCTTATTAATTTCCCACTAATTCTAACCTCTGCTTTTTACTCAATTTCCCCTCTACTCCATTTGTTGTTTCTAACTGTTCCTTCGCTTTCCCTCTAAGCTGGTTGGTTTTGTAAAGAGCATGAAACGTTTCCTCCTTAACAAGTCTTTTGGGGCCTTCAACATGTTTTTAATGCTTCCCAATTACCACTCACTCTTTTTTTGTTTGGCTTTTTTTTTAACCTTTGGCTCTAAAAATTGTTTCCAACTTTTCACGAAGTGTCAAGAACATCTGTTATTGATTTGGGCTGGGGTTTTGCTCATTATAAATGTTCTCGAGCCACAATCACTTGTACGGCTATTTGTGAAAGAGGCCTCCCATTTATCCTCCCCAGGATGTGGCCTCCAGTGTTACAGACTCCGGGACTCTTTATACTTCGGAAGCACAGCACTGTGAAGAGATACCTGGGCTTGCTGAAAATAAGGCAAATCTCCAATGTAAGAAAGATGTCTCTCCAACCTCTCCTGCAGCCCTATTGAGAAGGGATGGCTCATCCCTAGCTCAGCAATGTGCCTCACTGTGGTGTCCCACAGCAGATAGTAAGAAATCTGGTAATTCTCTTTGTTAAGGAGATCACCAGCCAGTACTCCTGGTGTTTTGCACAGCAGACCAATCCTTTAGCCATCCAGACCATTTATTTCTGAGTGGCCAGTGAGAAGGAGAATTGGGAAAGGTGTACATTTCCATCCACTCTGCTCAGACTGGCAGCTGTTGGTTAAGACCAGCTCAGCACTGCAATGTGTCCTCCTTCGCTTGACCTTGAGTGATGCTTCATTTCAAGTTCATTGCAGGGCATTTCCAAATTGATGCCTGACTGTCAAAAAGATGTAACAAATGACAGGGAACCTGCTGACGAACTACAACGGCAGTGTGAGTTTCTTATGCCATTAATAGAGATGCCTTCTCTGCCTCCGATTGGGATAAGTGTGCAGGATAACACGGCTTGGATTATTTTAGCTCATGCACTCATTTATTTCAATAGTCAGCTGAAAGCCAGCGAAAGCTGCATGGATGAGCTGTGAAGACAAGTTGTCGGGATGCGATGAGCTGGAAAAAGCGAGGGGCAAGGCGAGATGGGGATTAGTAAAGAGGAACTGATCTCGATACTCAAGACTCTACACATTTGGATGTTTGTAACTGGATGGTAAAATAAAACCCACACTCACTTATAGTGAGAGCTGCCAGCAGCAATCAGAAGAATCGATATTACATACAGAAGGGTGCTAAAGAGTGGCTAAGCCGACCTACATGCCTGCCAAAAGCAGAGAAGGGAGGAGAAATTATAGCAAATATCCCGTTACTTTCAAAATCCCTCTCAGTTGTGTTTTCCAAGTGGAGTGGAAAACCATTTTACTTCTGTTAATTCACATCTGAAAAGCCATTGAATGTCTTTTAATTATCTTTTGCAAAAAATATTTCTTCCAGAAAGAAGAAAGAATGTGGCCCTTCCCTACGCCCCTGGGATGTACACCTCTGCCTAAACAACAGAAGAGACAAAACATGGCACCTGTGCATCTCTGATTTTAACGATGCTGCCACATGCTCCTTAACTTTTATTCTTGTCCATGCTCCCTCACTTTCCTTCTGTTTAACAGAGGGTACCTCTTCTTGTCCTCCCTTTCAGCCGTGAAGCCTTGAGCACGAACATCCCCTGTAAACCCCTCTACACATATTGGTAACTAACAGGGAAGCCAAGGAGCCCCGGTGAGCAGGGATAGCAGTTTATGTCGCTAAAATGCCAAATGCTGACCTGCAAAATGCAGCTGCAATCAGAGGGTTCAGCCTCTACAGGCTGAATTGCAGCTCCCCACAAAACTCCCATGACCTCTCGCTCCCCGAGGTAGACTAAGAAACTTGAACCCCCAAGTTCTCGTGGGTTTTTACCCAGAAGCACAGAGCAAACAGATCAATGAAGCCCTGTTCTGCTGCAGTTCTGTGTTTTAGTAAGTTTTTGTACTCAGGCTGATTTAGCAAACTAATCTGGCACTCCCAAGCTGCAGAGCCGTGCTCAAATTCAAAGGGGTTCTCATGCCAAACACTGGGCAACCGCACTCGAGGCTCTCTGTTCCTGAAGTAACTTCACGCTTTGAAGCTGAACAGCAGAACGAGGCCAGAGATCAGACCAAAACATACAGAACATCAAGGGGAAACCAAAGAAGTGGTTAAATGTGAACATCAAGAAGGAGGACAAAAAAAAAACCAAACCAGAAAAGAAAGGAGATGAAAAAGTGTTCGTCATAACCCTTGATGGCTGCTTTATCTACACTGCGGCTGCAGTAGGCTCTTTGGAAATGCGATGCTCTCAAAGTATAAAGGAGACAGGATTTGTAGGGAAAAGTAATATCTTTTATTAGATCATCCGACATAGTCAGGAAAAAGAGTCAAGCCTTGGGCACACAAAACCTCCTAGAAAACTTGTCTGACTTTTTCAATTACACATTCACTCTACCTGCAAATCCTGCTTTGCTTTGGCTACTTGCAGCCACCACAAATGTCATCGCTCCAGGTGATCACCTCCCTACATCTGGGAGGGAGGGTGGGTCATCTCTCCCACAGTTTGCTGGAGCATTTTTTTGCTGCTGAGCCAACAAGGTAAGAATAATTACTGTATTTATCACACACCGCTTCATCTTATTTGTATCTTTTCACTACTTTCAGGCTGGATTGCCCAAATCCACACAGCAAAGCTTGGAACACTGGAAGGCAAACCCTCACTCATGACTCCTGGCTTTTGCTTTAACCACCTGCAAAAATTTTCTCCCAATTTTAGGCTCAAAGCTGTAAGAAAATCCTGCCGATGACAACGAAAGAGAACTGCTTAATATCCTTATATTATAGAGGGTCTAAATCCAGGTCTTAAATGCAGTCTCACAAATAAGTCTTTAATTTTACTATTGGGAACGCACCACAGCTCTGGTAGGTTTTATACAGAAGAAAGAGATTAAGAGACATTTTTTTTTCCTCATACTGATGGATTACTTCCCTCTGTTCTTGATGGTCTCAAAACCTTAAAGAGCCAATGACAACTTTGCCAAATTCCTTCCAGGAATTATCTAACCTGTAAGTATTTTTCTAAACAAGACAATGCACTGAATGACAATATTTATCTTTTTTTCTTTTCCAGCTGACTTGAAAACTGAGAAAGTTCAGTTAATGTTTTTACCTAAATAAAAAAAGAACTATTGGGGAAAACTACACAAATTGCAAGACATTACATTGCTCCAAAACCAAATCACTGAAGTATGAATTTTTCTTCCTTTATTCCATAGCTGAAACGATTAAGATTTCACACAAATTTAAGTACTGTTTCAGCCAAATCAAATGGGTAGTTTTAGAGAAAAAAAAGCCCTCAACAACCAAAACATATGCAATATTTCAGCCATGTAATTGTTTTTCTGCAGTGGTGATCTGCCAAAGAGTGATGCGAGGCTATGGGCAAAAAGATCCTACAGGACTGGAGGGCTTCCACAGCAATGAAGCAGTCCTGAAAACTGCAAAAAACCTTATTTTCTGCGTTCAAAAGCTACAGGAGGATATGTCTTCTCTAATGTTTGTTAAAAAAAAAGAGAAAAGTCCTTGTCTTTACATCTGCTGAGAAAACACTCTTCTTCCCGGTAGTCTCTTTGTGAGCCATGCAAATGGTGCTTTGCAGAGCTAGAGGCAGAGATGTACAGCCGTAACTATTTTTAGATTGCACACTCTCATGGATTTTAAAAGGGCTTTTGCATATGGAAAGTAAAGAAAAAAAGAAGATGTAAAGTATTTCAGGAAAAGGATAAAGTGATTCATAGATGGCTACAGAGCAGAAGGGAGGAGTTGGGGCTGTTATCTTCTGTTGACAGGGTTGCTAGTAGGAGCCCCAGCGCCCGTGAGGAGGGAATGGTGCACACCTCCCACTGCCCCACCTCCCTCAAGGATGAGAGGAAAACCCCTAAGTCAACCCCCCCTGCTCTTTCAGCGGCTTAACGGGACAGTATGGCAGCCTCCACACTCATCTAGCTGCCTCTGCAGTCGCTTCTCCACTGCATTAATTGGCTTGCCTTCCCCGGTTGGATGCCCAGTGTGAGGTGTGACAGACACACAGGCAAAAAAACGTGTGCCGAGATTACTCTGATTTGGTAGACGGTGGCAAATATCACTGAAACCCTCTGCAGAGGGCTTTCTGACTCTCTCTCGGAGGCATGCAGCATCTTGATGGGCAAAACTCAAATGCTCAGAGAACAAGCATTGCACCTGTTCACATACAGAGCTGGGTGCTTCGAGTCACGGAAAAATTTCTGCTGGCTTCTGTGGTAGCAGAAGCTAACTGGAACAAAATCAGCACTGGAGACTAAAGTAATTAGATATTGCCTTCAGCTGATTTTTGATTAATCTTACTAAGTGGTAGCTGTGGGACTGCCTGGGGAGCTCAGACCTTTGTCCTAAAATGTAGCATAATCTGAGGGCACCTTCTGTGGCTTTTACTGCTTCCACAAACACCTGGGTCACATCAGACCTATCTGTATACGTCACTCAGATAGCAGCAGATGCATTTGGTGACAATTCTGTGTTGTCTGATGAAGTCATATGTCCTTGTACATTTAATTTTAGTTTGTCTGCTACCTTTGATGTACCGTTAACAAGGGGTTTCATTACTCCTGGTGGGTGGAAAATGACTATGCCTGTGTATGTTTATCTCTCTCTTAAAGAGTGACTGTGATGACCCAGGTAAATGCTGGCTGCTTAGCCTGGCATTAGTCTGAGCAAAATACAGGCAACAGGATTCAATTGACTAACAACTAAAGACTATGAATATAATTAATACCAGTCAAAACGCTCTTATGAAAAGTGGATCTTGTCAGACTAACCCGATTGTCGTTCTTTGATGAGATTATGGGTTTGCTTGAAAAAGTTGGGCTGAACAGATGTAATATACCCAGGCTCCTGAAGGGCATTTAACTTACTAACGAGCTATCTGACTGCAAAGGTAGCAATACACAACATCAGTAGATGGTAGCACATATGGATTAAGAACCTGTTATCAGCACCTCAAGTATTTGTCATTGGAAGAATCACCACGAATAGATGTGTTTCTAGCAGGGCTAAACAGGGACTGACAGCAGCCTCCATACCATTCAACGTGTCTAACCAAGAGCACAAAGTTAATTTAGAAACAATCAAAAAAAAATCAGGTGCTACAGAAACTGGTGAATTGACAAACAGTGTGCAAATAGGGCAGCCAAAGCAACCTGGATCACTCAGGAAATGAACACAGCCAAATGCAAAGTACATACGTCTAAGAAGAAACGCGCGCGGAACGGGAACCTCAGCTGCATGACTGATGGCCAAAGGCCCAGGGCAGCCGTGGGTGGAACAAAGGGACTATTCACCTTTCCTCAGGCAGATGGGAACATGTTGCACGCATTTCCAGTGCCCAAATTTTAAAGAAATGAGTATATGGGGAGAAAGGAACCGCAAAGAAGCATTCAACTAATTTGTGGAGCTTTAAACAGCTCTGTTTGCTGAGTTTATCTCAGATGGACATTAAATCAGCTTTCAATCTCTAAGTAACTTCAATCAGAAAAAGTAACAAGTCCTATACAGCACTTCACTTGCTGGACCAAAGCATAAAAGTCAATGGCTCGAAGCTGATTTCAGGTAGTCAGGCAGGGAATATGGCACGTATTTTCACCAGTGTAATTAACCACTGGCGTCAACTGTCAGGGCTAAGAAGTACGGTCACTGCTCACTAGTCTCAAACTCAGGACTGGAGGCCACTGCGATATTACTTGAGTGAAATGTGACTTTTTGAAAAGTCAAAAACATTACTGGGTTCAATACAGGTGACTTCATTAAAGCTGTAAATCAGATTACAGACCCTAATGGTCATTTTAGGTCTAAGTTATGGGGTTTGCTTGTACCCCTAGGGACCAACACACAAAAGAAAATGACAATGTAATACAAATAACACATGATACATTACTGATGGCTGGAGAGAAGAATGATGAAAACTGCTGCTTGTTTTTTGCTCAGATTTTGCAACTACACCTACATGACGGGGCACTTGTTGGTTACTGCCGTCTTCCTTTCTGCATAGTTAGCAGCTTGGAAGTATTTTTTCTCTTTCAGATCATGCTGTACTGTCTGTACTTTTCTGCCATTCAGGGATTAGTTCAATTAACTTTGCATGGATCTACGCGAAGCATGTCAAACTTTAGCTAGCAAAGGTGCCGCTCCCTTGCATTTAGACATGTCAGAAGCACGTTGCTTAGTTTTTTAATTTGCTAAATTCCAATTTGCTTTTGGTATTATTCTTTGAGCTGTATTTTTGCCTGTGCTTAAAGTTGGTAGGATACAGGTCCAAGATACTTTGTTCTTATCTGATACCACTCTCCAAGTATCTCAGTGCACCTTAACTGTGAGAAGTTGTTAAGTTTAAAGGGGCAAGAAAAGTCAGAAGGGGCACAGAGAGGGTAACTTTTTTCTGTCTGCTTTCTCTCTCCCAGGGGCTGCTAGGTATTGCTGAACTGGAGAAGTTGTTGTCAAGCTTTTTTTTTTTTTCAGGTTTTATATGAAGATGAATGGGAGGAGATGTATTTATGCATCTCCCTGAGCTAACACCAATTTAAGGGATGTTGTTCAAGGTAAAAGCCAGATTATTTCAGTTAAAAGTATGGATGTAACTTTGAGTAATGAAAAAAGCAGCCTCAAAAGGGAATTAGATTTATAAGCTGCAATATCACTTGAAGCACAAAACAGATAATTAGGTATAAAAGCATATGTTTGAAATTACTGTGACAAACCACTTGATGTTTAGAATTTGGGATTACAAGCACATACCATCCTGAACACAGCTCACCAGTCTAGGACTCAAGATTCATATGGATGAGTACCAGCAGATAACTTTCCAGTGGGCACAGCTACAGGAATTTTGGCCAAGGACAAACTCCAATGTTTGATCACATGTGACAGCAACCTTAAAAACCGGCTAAAACTTAAACCAAACTATTACCCTACCTATTTCTGTCACCAACTGATAATATTATATGGCAGGGAATTATTTACCTGGAATGCTCTCCAACTTTCTACGTAGTTCTTCATTTTCTTGTTGCAAAGAAATTACCTCCTGCTCTAGCTCTTGACACCGAGGGCAGTAACCTTCTTCTTCTTCCTCCTCTTCCTCCTCTGGAAGTGTAGAAGATGATGGGTGACCATGAGATTCAGATGTTGCGGGAGATGTCCATCCACCTAAAGTGTGTACTGGAGAGGTTGAAAGTGGATCCACATCTGCCAAATGGCTAAAATCATTTACTGATGAGGTGTTCTGAGAAGGGAAACTCCCAGAAAGCAAATAGTTCTGAAGAGAATCGGTAAAAACTCTCAGAAAGGCTGAGGTTTGCTGTTTCTTTTGCATGTACTGCATCTCTATGTCTAAAATGTCTGACGTCTGGCTATGGACCATCTTCCCAAGCTGACATTGCTCTTGTCTTTCACTATAATTTGGGTTTTCCTGCTTTATACAAGAAATCATGGACTGAGAGTGATTGTTGTCCAGTAGTTTTCCACCACAATTTAAGAGACTTAGAACCCGGCTGCATTGTTGGGCAAAGGCATCCAGGATCATTCGACTCTCTGCAACAAAAGAAAAGATGAATCACAGAAACCTAACGCAAAAGGTTACGCCAGGCAGTAGCAGCTAGATGAATGTATACAACTGTTTAAAGTACCATGCATTTTATTTCTGAACACATTAAAATTATGGCTTCTGCTTTAATACTTCTGCAACACTGTGATTTAAAACAATCCTGACTTTGCTTCTATTTTGAGAGTGCCCTCATGTCCTTGCTGTTAATCAGAAATGCATTGTGATCATAGTCACTGCTTACTGTCATCCTCTTTCAGAGGGATTAAGACAGGAAAAGGGGGAAAAAAATACAAATTCCATCCAATTCGCTACAAATGAAAGTTCAAGGAAGTACTTCTCTGGAAACCTATTTCAAGCTACTGGTGGGCACTGCCTGTACGCATTTGCAGGACTCTGCACTGTGCTTGTGTCCTATGCCGTGCTCCTGCCCAACAAGGCTTCTGAGCTTTATCTCTTTGTTTTTTGTGCAGCAAAAATCTGCACTTGATTGACACTGCGCATGGGACACTTTACGTGACCCACCCCCAATTCTGTAGACTTTGCTGCTGTTCGTTTTGCCTCAGGTTCCACAGATGTACAAAACCAACTCCACAGTGTTAACCGCAAAACCCTCTTCTCGTATCAAGGAAAGGCACCAAACATAAAACACAAAGCTCCTCTGATCAGAGGAGGAATTATTTTCTGTCCTGCCGACCTCCTGCGAGTTTGTGGGCAGGCCAGTATCCCCCAATGGCGAGTACTGCAGAGCACAAACTCTGGAAGAAACTCTACATGGGGCTGTGCAGCAGTTTCTGGAGGCAGCAGCTAGGCTCTGAAGTAGGAAAAGGATGCCAGACCGCAACCAGTCAGCCTCGTCTCTAATGACAGGAGGTGTCATGTCTCAGGGAGCAATAGCTGCTACACCCTGAACAGCGTGGTTGATTTCTGCAGTGTCTATGAATATACCTCAAGCCGCTTTAACAGTTCTTGGACCCAGACAGAAAATGACCAAGACATTTGTGGTACAACTTGTTAGGCTGCCCAATAAAAAGAAAGCCCTTAAAAAAAAATCTTCTAGCTTATTCACAGCCAAGTTCCTTCCTCTAGGCATCTCAAAAAGATGTAGATAACATTTTGCATGAGATTAAATAAAAAAAAAGGCTGGTAGGTTTAAGCGCTGCCAATTTTGGAGAGCTCTTCTCAGGCAGGCTTGACTTTTAGAAAGTGACAAACGCATTCACTTTTGAAAAGGCAACCTGCTACAGATGCAGGAGGCTAAGCACCCCAGACCTTCATTTATCTTAACTTCACCACTAGAGATGAAGACGTAGCCTTATCACACTGATAATATGCAAAGAACAGAAACATTCAGAATTCAGGCCTTTAAGAGGTGACACTTCACACAGTACTTTTCCATGATCCAGAAGACAGACCTTCTGGTGAGAAAACCTACTTCACGTTGAGGTTAGTACAGCTGGCCTGATTTGCTAATTTGCATTTTTACCTTCCCCCAGATCTCTGCACAGAGGGCAGTGCTGAAGATGCACAGGAATGCTTCCACTGGACGCAGCCAGAGGAGAGGTTCCCATCACAAGAACCAAGGATGCGATCGCCCAAGGCTTTAACTGTAAGAACAGGGCTGTGAGGCAAATAGAGTGAGCCAGGCGTGCTAGGCTACCAGGCTGCCCAAGGCTGAGCAGAGCAAGCCCACTGGCACGTGAAGGGTTTGAGTGCCCTAAGACCACTTAGAGCATCCTCGCCATCAGCCTCCTGTGGGTGGGTGCTGGTGAGGTGCCAGGTGCTCTGTAGCCTCCACATCTGCTGTCCCTCCCTCCCTTTCACCGAATTAACCTAAGGACAGCTGTCTTTAACCCTTAGGATGAAAGTGCAGTGCAAAGTAACACAGCACAACACATGCTACACAAATTAAAAGAACAGGAACCCCGGTGGCATTGCAGCCTTCTAGCTGGGACCTGATAAACCAAAAGAAAATAAAAAAAAGTCAAGTAGCATCACCAACGACCTCAAGTTGTGCTGTCTTTGCCTTATTTCTCTAGTTCCCATGTCTTCCCTTTAAAATTATTACAGGATGATATTGATTGGAACTTTGCAATCCTACTACAGGGCAGTTTTTTCATTCATTTTAATCCTATAATCCGATTCCAGACCTGAAGTCATATTTACTGTTTGTATTTTAATCATTATGGTCCTTGTTGACAAAACAGTTACTCATTCCTTGCGTATCCTTTTTGCAAAGGGACAAAATATGAATGAAACAACTGAAACAGGATTAGATTAGTATAAGAGACGTTAGTCTAATATTATGGTTTCTCCTAAAATATGGCAAAAAGTAACCTGACATTCAAACACCGTTTTTGAAGAGTGCTGTAATACACACTAACATCAGCAAAGATAAAATTAATGATTAGTGGTGTTGCAAAATTGAATGCATTAGGCACATTCACTGTGATAATGGCTTAAAATGTAACTGGAATTTTATTCAGAAATTACACTATTGATTTAATCTTCAGTATCAGATCTACTACAAAGATGCAATAACAGCAATTACCGTTTCTTTCTTAAGTTTAACTCATACTCAAAGATTAAAAAATGAAAGCCTTGACAAGGCAGGCCTATTTTGAAATGCTGGGACACAGATTCACAAATGCTTTTTTTTTTGAGGGGTACCGCCAGGCAGCATTAGTGAGGGTGCTCTCAGCATGCATCCTCTAAACAGCTGGCTCTGCGTGGAAGCGGGTACCGCCTTGAAGCAACTCCTACACCAGTAATGGTACACATACCCAGGGTCTGAGCAAGCCTAAATGAGAATGATAACTATGGTTATTGCTTGTGATGGAGAAAAAATAAAAACAAATGCTGCCCATTTAGCATATATCGCAGAAATTGGGATTTCAGCTTTTACAGACTGCCTGTAATTAGAAATGCAATCACTGTGCAATGCCTGATCACTGAGAAATGACAAAAAGTTGGCTTTATGTAATTACTACTGAATAATCACCGATCTATGATTCTTAATTGATTAAATGTAATGTATGTATTTTCTAGGAAAGGAAGATTCTATTGAAATGACTGCACCAGACAAAAACAGTCTAAACAGTTTATTAAAGTCTTATTGCGATACTCCTTCTCCTCATTATGATGCTCACTAACCATGTCATTCTCAGACCCCGCAGCCTTCAGTCTCACACAACTTCTATTGACTTTAAACAGACTTTTGCCTTTAGGTGGACTTGCTGGATTGGGCCCATAAAGTGCTAATAAGAACAGTATTAAATTGCTAAAAGTATTCCTAACCAGATTATTTGAGAGTGCAAGTGATCAGAAGACACTATCATGTGGCACCATAAGGTACCAACTCCCAGATATAGCATTCATCTTCATGCCATTTCCTCATTGATGCTGAACTACGCGGCTGCTTAGCTATCCAGCTGCCAGACTAAACCCAGGGTTTTAGGAAGAGTAAACTTCTGAAACTCAACCTGAGGATTTACAACGATGCATCAGAAAACATGTCTGGAAAGACTGTCAGGTATAACATCAGCTTTTCCTACACCTGAGGATCTTTTCAATGCTTACACCAGACAGCTATATTAATAGGGCATTGTTAATGTCAATGGCTCTGGATTCAGGTCATGGCTTTTCCATGGTTTCCTTTGTAATCTTGGGAAGCTGGTTTAAAAAGTCAGTGAGTGGGTCTGAATACCGTACATTCTCCCCTGCAGGGAATGTATTCATTGATATTTAATTTCCAGAAAGATTTGAAAGCCCAGGTTCCTTAGTGACTTCAATCACCTCACTCTTCACCTTAGAGCGTTTCAGTTTCAGATCTGATTATTTGCATTTCTTGATTTGTTCAATTATATTCTAATTACAGAACCACAGATCCTGGTACAAGCAGCTCTATACCCCCCAAATAGCTTTGTCCATGCATATAGGCTTTGTGTTTAGATATGAACACTGCTGCAACTATCTATGAAATGGCTGTCCCTACAAAATGTGACCTATAGCCCTCCATCCTTTCACTCAAGTAAGCACTCAAGTGCTACAAGTGAGCTAAGTGTGAAAACTATGCAAGTCATGGAGAGTGACTGTCTGCCTTGTGGAGAACACCTTGATGGACCTGCAGGCAGACATCCGCTAAGGGAAGGATCCTTCCCTCCCTCCAATACTCACCACTTGTGAGATGAACCTCTGCCTAAGAGCTGTTCTGGGAAGGGCCCATGCTGTGCCCCTTGCTGCTGTGGGGAACCCAGGCACTGGGCAAAAGGCAGAGTGACTGGTGAGTGAAACACATGCAAATGCTCCCACCCCCGAGGGGTAAAACCCCAGCTCTGCCTGCCTGGTGGCAGCCTGAGCTATAAAACTAGCTCACATATTTGTTAGGAGGCTCTGGATGACAGGATGGAAGTACTTCACGTACGTATAGCCCCGAGGTCCCAAGTAGTTCACCCTCAACAGCTCCCTGCTCAGTTTAGCAATACTATGGCTCCCCCAACTCCGGGTGCCTGGTGCTTCTCCACCACCGAGCAAGAAGGAGAGGTGCATAGCTCAGCAAAGCCCTCATACCTCAGGGATTACAACACCCTGGATGTCTAAACCTTGCCTCTTGCTTTATCAGGCTCTGGTAACAACTCGTACAAGATCCCACTTCTGCACATTGTAGCAAGTTTACGGTTTGTTTTCTCCTGCTCTGTTTTGCTTGGTATTTAAGTCTTAGCTGAGAGATGGGTATGCTGGGACCCATATGGAAACCTGAAGTAAAATAAGTAAAGCCTGGATGTGCAGGTGACAAGACAGGGACTTCATAGAACCTCAGTGCACAAACAAGAGGTCCTTAGCTGTATTTATTTTCTTTTTTATCTTAGCACAGGACTGAATCAATGACAAACTTTGAAGCCTGCTCTAGCGCCTGGTTAGTACAATCTAGAGAAGCAGAAGAAAGTCCAAACTTCTGCTCATCTAAGCCCAGAGGGCTTTGCTGCGAATATGGCCTTGTACATCATCTACCAGACAGCTGAATGTTCTCCATGGCGTAATCTGCTTCTGAAAAGAAATGTAGGTGTCACATTTATCAGCAGCACTTTGATTGTGGGCCACAAAAATACCAAACTAACACCATTTGGGCATTTCAAATAAGAAGCAGTTGGAAGAAAAAACCAAAAGACAAGATGACCTTCTGCCACAGGTCACGGGACTACACATCAGAGCCATAAATTTTCAGGCTAATCTATTCAAGTATTAAACTTTTTTCAGTGAAGTACTTGAATTATTTGTAACGAGACATGATAAATTCATCCAGCACACGGCTGCTTCTGAGCAAAAACAAGCATTAAAACACAGCCATATATCCTATTAACTAGCATATCTCCCTGTTTAGTAAGAAAATGTCATCACATTTGTTACAAAGGCAAACAGCAACATACCAAAACAGGATCCAATTTTTCTAAATAAATAAATCAATGATGTGTCAAAAATTAACAGATGAGTTAATACACCCGATGTTATCAAAACCAGATGGTGCTTCATAATATTCATCCTGTTCAGTCAAACCCTGAATATATTCTGGACCATCAGTATATAAAATAGGATGCTGCTATTTGTGATGGCAAACAAAAGCAATCATGCCTGCCAAGCACATACTATAACAGGCAGCATTTCAGCTCTGCTAGACAGAAAGTAATTAGAATGCTTTTAATGTCCAAAAGAATGATGCTGATAGGCTGCCACAGATGTGTAGATTTATGAATATTTATATGGTGGTTTATAGCTGACACTTTTATCAGTTGAAGAAGATAAAATATCTGCCTGACTCAAAAGCTTGACAGTCAGGTTAATAAAATCTCATTAAAGAGAATGACCTATGCAATTATATAGGATTTATTGTAATTCATTTTTGATTGTACTCTGCTTAAAGATGCAATTTCCCATTTCTTGATGCCAAATTTAGGTTGCATATCAAGATCTACGTGGTTTTTAACTCCAAGCCATCACTAGAAGAAAGATACGCGTTCAGCATCTCGGTGTCTTACACCTTAAAAGAAAAAAAATAATAAAATAATCCGATCTGTTCCTCGCTGCATCTTATGAGACCGGGTGCAGGCAGGCAGCCGATCTGTTTTCTTTCCGTCAAAACCGCCACCTCCATTACCAGCGGCTCCCTCCGGCAGCCAGCCCCCGCCTGCCTCGCTCCCAGACCGACGCCGCGCCGGAGCGGCCGGAGCGGAGCGGGGCTGTCGTCCCGGGGCTGTCGTCCCGGGGCTGCCCCCTCCCCACCCGTCCCCTGCCCCCCTCCCGCCTCGCCGGCGACACCGCCGCTCCCGCAGGCGCGCGCGCTCGCCCCACCAGCGGCTGTGGGCACAGCCCCGACGGCGCCGGTCCCGACATCCCCGCCTCCTCTTGGCCCCCCACCGCCCCGGGGGCTATGCCGGCCGGGCGGCCGCCCCCGCGAACTTTAGCCATACCCGACACCGCCCGTCCCGCGCCTCTCCGCCGTCCCCAGACCCGACGCCGGGACGATCCCGCAGGGGGCCGATCCCGCCGCTAGCCCCCTCTCCCGGGACAGGGACGCGTGTCAGCGGGAGGGAGGGAGCCCGCGGCCCCCATCCCGCTCCCGCCCGCCGCAAAGTGCCCCGCGAAGTTGCGCGGCGGAGGAGAGGAGTTCCGGGTACCTGCGCTCAGCTCCGCGCCGCCGCCCGCCGCCGGGCAGGGGCCGTAGCGGGCCGCGGAGCTCGGGGCCGGCGGCGGTCGCGGGTGGCCTTGGACAGCGCCGGGGGCGGCGGCGGGGCGGCCAGGCCCGCTGGGGAAGGGGCCGTGCGGCGCGTAGGGCAGCGGCTCGGCGGCGTGCGGGAAGGGCTGCCCCGCTCCGCGTCCGCGGGGCACCTCCACCATGGTGGGTCTCTCGTAGCGCTTGGCCAGCGCCGCCCGCTTCCCGGGGAAGGTCTTCAGGACGCTGTAGGGACCCCGCTGCTTGTAGATTTTGGGGGTGCTCGGCCCCTCCTCCGCCGGCTGCATCTCCTCCTCCATCCTCTGCCGCCTCCCCCGGCGCGGCGCGGCTCCGCTCCGCTCCGGGGCTGTGTCTGCCGCCGCCGCGGCTCGTCTCTGTGGCACGGCGGAGCCCCGGCGCGGCGGGGCGCCGGCCTGATTGACAGGCGGCCGCGCCAATGCCTGGAGGGAGACGGGCGGCGACCGGCAAGTGTTTAGGGTAATCTCTGCTAATGGCAGCGGGGCGGAGAGGCGGGCCCTCGGCGGGGCCGCCGCTGCCGCTCTCGGCAGCCCCTCCACGGGGGCAGGTGAGCCCACGGGCTCTGCTGCGGGGGACGGTCTGCCGCCGAGGCGACCCCTGTCCCCGCTCCCCTCTCCCTCCCGAAGAGCCGCCCGACCGGGGCCACGGGGACCCACCCCGCCCGGGCGGAGCGCCGCAAAAACTTTGTAGCCCCTCGGTTGGGCGCGCAGCCCCGCCGCGGGTACCAGCCGGGCGGACCGGCCGGCCTTCCCCTCCTCTCGAGGCGCGGCCCGCCTCCACGGTTATTGGAGGTGAAATAAATAATGCCATAAATAAAAGTATTTGGGAGTCCAGGACCTGTCAGAGTTGATTAGGGCGCAGAGGACATTTTCTTTCTCATTATGCAAAAGCATTTCATGGCGAAATAAAAGAGGTTTCGCTGTAACTCATGCATGTCAGATTTCCAGGAATCCAGGAGATTAATCACATTTAACATTATTTGCAACGTCCCCGTGCCTCCCCCCTCCCGGCTTTTTGCAAACTGCTTAAATGAAGCGGACACGTGGGGCGAAGGCTCGTCCCTTTCCCCTCCACCACCACCCCCCTCCCCTCCGCCTCCTTCCCAGATCCTTTCAGGGACAGTTGAGAAATAATGAAACGCCGGTGAAAGACAGGAGGAGAAGGAGATGCCATCGAGAGACGTTTCTGAGAAATGGTGGAGATCTGTGTGAGATGCAAGACGGCTGAAATGGAATGATATGTTGAAGAAAAATAAACGATAACAAACCGCTTGCTCGCTTTCACCATTCTTTTCTGCAAGGCAATTTTATATTTTGCATTAACATTTCCCTCCTTCTGTCCCACTTCTCTCTTGCTTCTGCTGCTATAATTTATCAGGATTACAATAAGCCCTCTGGCTTGTGGAAGTAAAATTACAGAACACCTTAGTTATATTTAAGCAGTGGTGCGAGAATCACGTGGAGTTTCGGCCGCTTAATTGTGGTCATCGCTCTCCCACTTCAGCTTTATTTATTTAGTTGGAGTCGGACTCACTGGAAATGAAAAGCGACCCTTTGCTACAGATGTAATTAAGCCCCTCGGTCTCCAGCCCCTCTCCTGCAGGGAAGTCGAGCTAACTTCTACAAGCCAGGCATTTCTTTCATGCTGTGGAAGATGTCAATGTTGTTTTCACAGAATGCAGCTGTGTGGCTGCAGAATGCAGCTGTGGGGTGAGATATGGCTGCCAGTATATGGCTACGTCTGTGAGACATAGATGTGTCTGAAAGATGTAACTACTTTTGTAAGATATAGATTACTTGCGTGAAATATAACGGGTTTTGCAGTACAAAGCAGATGTGACAGGGATCAGGATACAAGGAGGCCTTAACATTAATAATAGTGGAAGTCAATCAATGTGTCCATGATCAGGATGTACAATTAAAATCTTATGATAAGAAGGAACAAAAAAGTCAAGGGGGCTGCAAGACCTAAGAAAGCTCATAGGGATTTGAGGGGTCCCAGTAGGTTGTATACCTTGGAGTATCTAACCAATGAGGAAACAAGGGAGGGACCTGGCAGAGGGGAATAGGGAATAAAAAGTCAAAGTTTTATCTACCAGGTGTGCCTACTATCTGGGACACCTGCTCTTGCAAGAATGCTTAATAAAAAAGTGCTTCACTGCAGAGTCTGACTCGAGTCTTTCACAAAAAAAACCCTTGTTTGTTTCTTACAGATGAGGGCGTACAAGGAGCTGGGCTGTTTCTGATTTTGATTTTTTTGACAAGTAGAATAAATCGATTCCTTATAGCAGCCAAAAGCCTCTAAGTAAAGGCCAGTGTAATAGAAATCACTATTTTACTTAAGCAAAATCAATCATCAGTCTTTTTGTTTTCTGACTCTTTGATTGCCTGTGCTTTAAAAAAAAATTGTACTGTAACACAAACGAGTGAGTGGAAGTAAATGTGAGAGAAACTCACACTCAGAAATGAAATGTGTCTTGCACTTTGTCTCACCTGACTGGACTCTACCACAGTTCTGGCTCTCACCATCAGCTATTGGAGGTCCATACAGTAATAAAATTGTATAAAGTTAATATCTGGCTCTTAATAGTTGTATTCAAATAAACATCCAAAAGTTACCTGCTCAGGTGTGAACTACATTCGTAGGAGCTCACTACTCTTTGGTGTTGATGCCGACCCCTCTGCTGCTGGTGGAGGAGACAACCCTTGCCCTACTGTGAGACTCAGACAGACAGATAATCACAGCTGGCTGCTCATGTCCTCCAAGCTGCCTCCTTTACTGGGGGTCCCTGCAGCTCATCACGCAGATGCCAGGTCTCTATGAACATGAAGAGAAGCAGATTTAGCATTAACAAGGTCTAAAGCCACTGAAATGAGGAGGGGACCTCAGCCAAGAAGAAAATGGAATGCGTGCTTTTTGCATTGAATTTCTTTCTGCTAAAGTTTTTAGATAATGACAATCATTAGACCACCAAAATGCCCCTTCAGTTGTTTTAAGGAAAGCTTAGCTTTTCCTCTCTGGGTATGCAGACCTAAAAATATGTTGTTCTTCTCCCCTTCCACCCAAGGCTTTCTTTCTATGACTCTTCCCCTGACCTTCAGACCAGAAATTCTGGTGCCATGGCTCAAAGGCTGTGTGTTGTGCCTAATCTGACAGGCTCCTGAAGCTCAGCCCTGTTGGCAAAAGTATTTAATCCCAGTGGTCCCACCTTTGGCTTTGTGGGATGCCCCTTTTTAGGGGAACACAATTTTACTCATAAGCTCTTTACAGACATGCAGTGGCTCTTGCAGGAGGACTAACATGGCTTTGCAGTTGAGGAGCATGGCCCTAGACTGACAAAGAGGCAGACTGGGTGAAATCATGGTCTCAAAGTGTGGGGAGATGTGGCTGTACCTACTGTGAGTGGTTGTGGGCTGCCCCCTTCCATGGCCACTCCCTGCGCCACATCCTCCAGCACCAGAGTGATCCCATGAGTAATAGCATGTAGTCAGGAAATCATTAGCCAAACATTTATCTCTGAATCTCAATCCCATTTTAGTTGCACTGTGGATTAAAACAGTTAATACATAGCCCTTGCCTTGAACAAGTTAAAAAACCAAAAAAAGCAAAACCCTTAGCTGATACCAGCAGCTCATTTCAAGAAAGCCAAGCACCTTCATTTCCCTTAGACTGTGGCACCACTTGGGATTTGACCCTAAGCCAAGGTTGTGTCTTTCCCTACCCATTTATTGATGCAAGTTTCCACTGTTTCACTGATGCTAAGGGCTGGAGATCTGTAACAGGATTATTTCAGAGAACTCTGAGTGGAAAAAGGATGGGAAGTAACTGACCCCTGGAAAAAAAACCTAATCAAAACAAAGACAAAGGGCACAATGAAAAAAATGAAGCCTAACATTGCTGCAGTGTATACTCTGCTCCTAGAAATCACTGCAAAGAGAATATTTGTCAGTATATAGAAAAATACCCAATCTAGACACAGGCTATCAATCACTGAACATGCCTGTGTTGAAGGTACTGTGAGGTACTCAAAGAATAAAAGTGTGATTCATCTCTATCTTCTGAGCAGGGGCTAAATCTTGCTCCACTTATTCATGGAAGCAGTGCTCCTGTGATAACTAAAGCATGCAGGATTTGGCCATGAACTGCCAATATTGCTCTGCACATTTGGAGTGCATGATGAGAGCTAAGATTGGCAACTCTCCTCTGTAATCTAAACCACTCTGCAAGCAGGCTAGCCATAATTTGCTGCCCTAAACCTTTAACCCCAGCTAGTTAATTTAAGCTTAGCTCAGTTGCTCATGTTTATGGATAAAGAAACAAAAGGGAAAGCATCAAAAGGAAAAGATGACTGTGGAATTCAATATTTCAGCAGCTGTTGATAGGTGAATGTTATTGAAGTGTGGCATTCAAACCAAAGGCCTGCATTTATGATAATGAGCCTAACAAGGAAATGAGATTGACACAGCAATTCTCTGTTTTTGTTGTCCCCTGAGGTTAGAGATTATGCAGCGCATGGTGCTGTTTTTAGCCTCTTTGGTGATTCCAACTGTGAGAGATGAGGCTGTGCATATTTGTCAAGGTTGCACTTTAATCAGGTGACTCAGGAGCTTTTTGAGGGAGAACATGAACTGCTGGTCTCACTTAAACCTTAATCCACATCCTATGTCAGGGATCCATGAGCCAAGTGATGCAACTTGTAACCCCTGCTTCCCCTTACACTTACTCAGTGCTCTGTGAAAATGCTTTGAAATAATTTAAATGTATCTATCAGTGTTACATTGTGTTTTGAGAATTACTGGAATGTTTCTCAGTGACATTAATTGGTTTTAAAATATTTTTGTCTTTCTAATTAGTGCAAGATTGATGAGTAGTGGAAAGGGCATTTATACACAGGTAGACACATATTTACATGCTACATTTGTGTCCTAAAAAAATGATAGCTAACCAGATTCTTGTGCTGAGTAAACACTGGAAAGGAAGAAAATATCCCATAACTTTAGGAGGAGGAAATATCCTGTGTTTTAAATGGGATTGTACCATGTGAAGGAAAAAAAACTGAACAAATGGTCTCCCTGAGAGCTGGAAAATAGATAAATGAATTATTTAAATATAGTTAAAGGACACATGGGGAAAAAAGTAATGGCTTTGATACTCAATGAAGGGAAAATTATTAATATTTTAAGGAATCAATTGTGGACACATGGAAAAGCTCACTTTAATTAAAGATCTTTAACGTAAAGCAGTTTGAAGAAAGGAGAAATAGTATAAGGTACTTGCTGAGAATTTTTTAGGAATACGTCATGGATAAAACAGCTGACGTAATGTCATCTGAACTTCCATCTTCCTAGAGAAGCTTTGCTTGGAGTGCTTTGGAGTAACTTTACCACTCAGGTGCATTAGCTCTTGCCCTAGCCTTTGCACTGGCTTGGTGCTCTTATCTTGGCCAGTGCCATGTAGCATAGAGTTGCTCTATAATGTGCAGTTGCTCTTTGCAATGCTTGGTCCTCTTGTGGCACTTGGCATTTCGAGAGCAGCACCTGAAAAGGTCTGCTGACTGTGTGCTGATTGAGAGCTGCTGCTCCTCAGGTGGGAATCCTACTGTTTTGCCAAAGCTAGTCCTGCTGTTCTCACTCTCTATATCATCGAATCATAGAATGGTAGGGATTGGAAGGGACCTTTAGAGATCATCTAGTCCAACCCCCTTGCAGAAGCAGGTTCACCTAGATCAGGTTGCATAGGAATGTATCCAGGTGAGTCTTAAAGACCTCCAAGGAAGGAGACTCCACACTCTCCCTGGGCAGCCTGTGCCAGGGCTCCCTCACCCTCACAGTGAAATAGTTTTTGTGTTCCAGCTTCATCCTGTTACTCCTTGTCCTGTTCCTAACTACAATAGAAACAAGGGATGCCCCAGCCTCCTAACACCCACCCTTTAGATATTTGTAAATATTAATAAGATCCCCCCTCAGTCCTCTCTTTTCTGGACTAAACAGCCCCAGTTCCCACAGCCTTTTCTCATATGAAAGATGTTCCAGTCCCCTGATCATCTTGGTGGCCCTGTGCTTGACTCTCTCCAGAAGTTCTCTGTACTTTCCAACCATTGTTATCCAGGCTTGCAGAAAAATGTGGTCCTTGCAGGACAGAAATCACACTGAGCTAGATCTCAATTAGAGCAGAAAACACTGTTTTCCCCAAGTAGAGATGTTACTGATATCTTCCCTTACTGAAGTGTGACATTTGGGCCCCATATTTACACAGCTTGGTGGCTGTTCAGAAATGCTGTCAAATTTTGTCAAATAAGCTGTCCACAACCGTTGCAGATAAAACACAGATGAGATGGACAGAGAAAAACAACTGGAAGAGGAATTCTCCTTAAACTCATCTAGATGGGGAACTTGACTGTGATTCAAATACAACAGGTTATACATGATCAGCCATGCAGCGTCTACCAAGCAGAGAATCGACTAGGCTTAGCTTGATGAAAACCACAGACCTGACAAATGCCTGGAGATACCACCAGTGCTGGAAGTATGGGAATGACACTTGATTCTCTGCTGAAGGTAAGCTTCACCACAGATTAGATGCTTTTCCCAGCTTGAAAGGGGGCCTATTAGGAGTTGAAGGGTGTAAAAATCCTTCCTGTGTTTGCCTTCATAACTATTCCATTCTCAGGCAGCCTGTAAACCTTACATGAAATCATGACAACTTAACAGCTCATTCTTAAATGCAGAGTTCAGCCACTTCACAGAGATGAAATGAATTACTTCCTCCACATTAATAATCTTCTAGAAGTAACACTGGTAATCCCGTGGGAAATGCCAAAGAGCTGTCCTCAGGAGCAAAATCGTTACTTACAGTCTGGAAAAGAGGAAAGTAATGGGCAAAACCTGTAGTCTCCCAATACCTTGATTGCACGCTGCCTGGCAAGGCACAAAATGTCTCAAGTGGAAGAGGTGCTAAAATCTTTGAAACACAAACTAAACTGAATGCCACATGAAAAGAAAAGAAAAGAAAAGAAAAGAAAAGAAAAGAAAAGAAAAGAAAAGAAAAGAAAAGAAAAGAAAAGAGAAAAGAACCTACCACCAGACCCAAACAGTATGTAAAGGCAAAATTGTGTGGGATCAGGGTATGGAAGATGCCAATGTTGTTTTCACAGAATGTAGCTGTAGGGTGAGATATAGCTACATCTATGAAATAGTTGTGTTTGAAGCTGTGTCTATACAGGTGTGGGGTGAGATATGGCTGCCAGTATATGGCTACATCTGTGAGACATAGCTGTGTCTGAAGGATGTAACTATTTTTGTAAAATATAGATTACTTGCGTGAAATATAGTGGGCTTTGTAGCATAAAGCAGGTGTGACAGGGATTAGGATGAAAGGAGGCCTTAACATTAATAATAGTGGAAGTCAATCAATGTGTCCATGATCAGGATGTACAATTAAAATCTTACAACAAGAAGGAACAAATAAATCCAAGGGGCACTGTGACACCTAAGAAAGCTCATAGGGATTGGAGGGGTCCCAGTAGGTTGTACACCTTGTAGTACTTAACCAATGTGGAAACAAAGGAGGGACCTGGAAAAGAGGAAGAGAGAATAAAAAGATCAAACTTTGTATCTACCAGGTGTGCCTACTGTCTGGGACACCTGCTCTTGCAAGAATGCTTAATAAAAAAGTGCTTCACTGCAGAGTCTGACCCGAGTCTTTCACAAGAAAACTTGTTTGTTTCTTACAGATGAGGGCTCAGCTGGGATCCTAAGTTGTCTTCCTGATGACCTCTTTCACCAAAGGACGGGAAGATGCACCCCGTTGATGTCAACAATCTCATGAGTCATCAGCAGGGCTCTAAAGGAGATTCAGTGGATCCTGCAACCAAGTTTGAAGGCAGATCCAGTGAACCACAGGGGGAAGGATAGGAGTAGTAGGCATGATCGTATTGAGCAGGAAACTGTGCGCTGACCAAGGTAAGAAAATGGACTGTTAAGTATTACCTTAGTGGTCAGGGCATTCTGAGAGACTTTCTGTGTGTGAGTGATTGGGATGTACAATGGGTACGAAGTAATTGTGGAGTCCGAATCCACGGTTCTGTTGTTCCATGAGGAAAACAGCCAGGGAAGGACAAAGCAAACAACAGAGTGACAGAAAAGACTCGGGAAACCACAATGGGAAAATAAGGGGGACTAGGGAAAAAGTCCCAGGAACATTCCTCCAATCAGTTCTAGGGAAGGATGTTGGGGAATTGACATGTCTTGTCTAAGGAACAGGGATAAGAAAAAGATGATATAACGTTGTTGTTTTATCTGGACCAAGGGAAGACCTGTCAGTCATTAAACTTCAGACTATACTTCACATTAGATAGGCATTGTAGGAGACTAAAGAGTATATATATAATTTTGTTTAATTTTTTTGCTGCTTAAAGTGTAGTGGGCTTTTTGTTGTGTCTGAATACATTGTCTGGGGTTTTTTTGTGACATTTTGAAGTAGATGGGAAAGTGAGACTAGTCTTTTTGTTGGTGTCTGTGTCTTTCCTGTCGTCCCTGTCATTTGACAAAATAAAATTAGTGTCATGGAGAGGATTGTTTAAAATGTCACTTTTTGAATATAAACAAGAGGAGTCTGTTGAACTTCACATTTCTGAATGCAAAAAAAAAACCCAACCCACCAAAAAAACCCTTAAGAGTTTGCTAGCTCTTAAGTGGGCTAAAGTTGAAAAGCTGTGTAAATAGTTAAAAGATCATCTGAAAGATGTTGAGTTGCTGGATATATTAAAATGAAAAAAATAAATAATTTGTCTGTAGAAAAAGAAAAAAGAAGTTGTGGGCTTGAGAAGATGGGGATGGATTTTGTTAAGAGCATATCGAAACCAGCCCAAAGAAAAAGAGATGTTATTAAAACGTTCTCATACAGAATGACAACTATGTGATTTGTAAAATCAAATTGTAATATTACAATATCAAAACAAACCATTTGCTGATAGGTTAAATGTTTATTAGACTGTAGCCGAAAAAGCTGCAGTTTAGATTATATAGTATAAACATAAGAGGAAAAGAAAAAGTTTAAGCTGTAGCAATTATGTGTACTCTAATTAAAGGTGCCCACAGAGCTAGTCTCTGTACACACCCCTCCCTGCTATCTTCACTTTCGTTTTCACCTCCAGTGTATCTGTGTGAAGTTTTTTACTGCTGGTTTGTGTGTCTCTCTGAAAGGTTTTAACCCCTTTCTGTGTTACATGTGCGTGGAAATCAATGTCTATTGTGATCTTTTCTTTGGTTGTTCAGAATATAATCTAAAGTTGATGTTAATTTGTATATGAAAATTATTTTGTCTGAGAAGAAAGAAAAGATAACTGACAGGAATGTGGAATTGCCTCTATGAAAAAAAGAATGTGTATTGGGATGACTTTAATTGGGACTATAATAATCAAAACAGATAAATATAATTTTTCAAATAATGGTTAAAAAATGAATATGTATTATTAGAGTTTAAAAGGAAACAAAAACAAACTGACTTTGCTTCAGTTTGTTGATGAGCTTTTGATTTTAGGGAAAGAAAACAATGTGGTAAAAGAAGCCACAAATACTTTGTTGAAATCTTAAAGAGAACAAGGACTCAGAGTATCAAAAACTAAGTTGCAATATGTCAAAGATGAAGTTAGGTATTTGGTGTAAGGAACAAACAATTTTTCTTGGGAAAGACTCAGGTCAGACTCTGCAGTGAAGCACTTTTTCATTGAGCGTTCTTGCAAGGACGGTGTTCTAGCTAGTAGGCACACTTGATAGATACAAAGTTTGACTTTTTTTTCCCTATTCCCATCTGCTAAGTCCCTCACTAGTTTCTCTATCAAGTACTCCAAGGTGTATAACTTACTGGGATACCTCAAATTACTTAGATCTTGCAACTCCACCTTTGGACTTATTAGGTAAAATTTTAGTTGTACATCCTGATGGTGGACACGTTCATGAATTTAATGTTCAGGCCCCCCTCTTATCCTCATCCCCATTGCACCTGCAAAACCAGCTATACTTCACACAAACAATCTATATCTTACAAAAATAGTTACATCCCATAGTTATATCTAGCCCCACAGCTGCAACAACACAGCTTCAAACACAACTATATTTCATGGATGTAGCCATATACTGGCAGTTATATCTTATCCATAGTTATCTAGCCCCACAGCTGCATAGACACAGCTTCAAACACAACTATATTTCATAGATGCAGCCATATACTGGCAGCTGTATCTCACCCCACAGCTGCATTCTGCAAAAATGACATTGGCATCTTCCACATTTGGGACATTTGGTCAGTGAAGGGAAATGTAAAATTAATCCAGAGAGAATAAAGGGAATTGTGGAATTGCCTCTCTCATGAACAACAGAAAAAAGGAATCAAGAAAATGTTTCAGATTGAATGACTGTTTGCGATTGAGTGGCTGTTGCTGTCTGTGGACAGATTCTTATGCACAGAAAACAAAGGGGTCTTATTCGGAATTACTCAATGACAAACCAAATGTGTTAACTTGAACAGAAGGGGAAATAAAAGGCTAATCAGAGAATCATAGAATCACAGAATGGCAGAAGTTGGAAGGGCCCTTTAGAGATCACCTAGTACAACCCTCCTGCAGAAGCAGGTCCACCTAGATCAGGTCGCACGGCAGCATGTCCAGGTGGGTTTTGAAAACCTCCAGAGAAGGAGACTCACCACCCTCCCTGGGCAGCCTGTGCCAGCACTCCCTCACCTGAACAGTAAAATAGTTTTTTCTTACGTTTAAATGGCACTTTTTGTGTTCCAGATTCTTTCCATTACCCCTTGTCCTGTTGTTAGATACAATAGAAAAAAGTGTTTCCTCGACCTCCTGACATTCACCATTTAGATATTTGTAACTATTAATGAGATCCCTTTGCTGTCTCCTCTTTTCTAAACAGCCCCATTTCAAGCAGCCTTTCCTCATAAGGAAGATGTTCCAGTCCCCTGATCATCTTGGTGGCCCTGTGCTGGATTCTCTCCAGAAGTTCTCTGTCCCTCTTGAGCTGGGGAGACCAAAACTAGACTCCCAGTTTGGGCAAAGAACCTCATGAGATTCAACAAAAACAAGTGCAGAGAGTCCTGCACCTCGGATGAAACAACCCCATGCACCAGTACAGGCTGGGGATTGACCTGTTGGATAGTAATGATAACTGAAATGAAAAAAACTAATACAGACATTTTAAATTGAAACAGGATATGGAGATTTGAATGCCTGGGTTGAGTGGGTCAAATATACAGTGAAAAGCCTGAATCAGAGCAATTGCCATGCATATGCCTCAGGAAGACCTACTGCACAAGTAGTTCTGCTTCCATTAGGATGGAGTAAAGATCCACAAGGAATGAGGTGTATGATTGCCTTATACCAATAAAGAACTGCATGGGGAGATGAGACCTGCAAGTCTCTCTCACTGTTATTTCCTTCTCTGTTGACCAAAAATGACAGAGTACCTCCTGCTTTCTCTGCAGTGTCTGGTGGTAATCACACAGCTTGTCTCTCAAGACAGGGTGTAGGTGCTACTGGATACCTCAGAGAATGAGAGGTGTGTACTGAGTCATTAGATGTGACTGAAGACAAAGCAGGAAATTATTTAGCTGTAAGTATTCCCAGGGCATATCTATTGTGGTATTGTGGAGGAAAAATCCTAAGGTCTATACTCCCTCAAAATTGGAAAAGCATATGTGCTCTTGTTCAGTTGGCCACCCTGGCACTTGAAAAAGGATCCCATATCCTAGGAAAAAGAACGAAAAAGGATCTGGGAGTGTCATTTGATGATAGAATCTATAATGATTCCATTGGGGACCCCAGAGGGGTTCCTGATGAACACAAAGCAAGAAATCAAGTAGCGTCAAGTTTTGAATATTTTCTGTTTTGGTGGGTTACAATAAACAAAAATGTGTATTGGATAAATTATATTTATTATAATCAATAGCAGTTTCTAAATTACACAAGGGATGCAGTTAAAGGAATAGCAGAACAATTAGATGCCACCAGTAGATGGGCATAGGAGAACAGAATAGCTTTGGACATGATATTAGCAGAAAAAGGAGGTGTTTGTGTGATGTTAGATGGTAAATGTTGTACCTTCATCCCAAAAAACATAGCACCAGATGGAACCATAACCAGAGCATTACAAGGTCTTACAACATTAGCAGAAGAATTGGCTAAGAATTCAGGAATAGATAGCTCTGTTACAGGATGGTTAGAATCATGGGTTGGGAAATGGAAGTGGATGATAGTATCGATTTTTACATCTCTGATGGTGGTTGCCAGAATATTAATGGCTGTTAGATGCTGTATAATTCCATGTGTTAGGGCTCTGGTTAGGGGTTACAAAGATTGATAGAAATATCATTGTGTAAACAAATGCCTTTGGAGCCACCACCACATCATGATGAAATGCTCCCACTTAGAGAACAGAAGGAGAATCAAGAGGATTTATCATCAGAGGATAAGTGTGCAATAATGCTGTCTAACTTTGAAGCCTTACATAGAATAAGGTCTTAAAATGCAAAAAGCAACAATTGTATTTTGAAGGAAAGGGGGAAATTGTGCAAGATGCCAATGTTGTTTTTACAGAAGGCAGCTGTGGGGTGAGATATAGCTGCCAGTGTATGGCTACATCTGTGAGATACAGTTGTGTTTGAAGCTGTGTCTATGCAGCTGTGGGGCGAGATATGGCTGCCAGTATATGGCTACATCTGTGAGACATAGCTGCATCTGAAGGATGTAACTACTTTTGTAAGATATAGATTGTTTGCATGAAATATAACGGGTTTTGCAGTACAAAGCAGATGTGACAGGGATCAGGATACAAGGAGGCCTTAACATTAATAATAGTGGAAGTCAATCAATGTGTCCATGATCAGGATGTACAATTAAAATCTTATGATAAGAAGGAACAAAAAAGTCAAGGGAGCTGCAAGACCTAAGAAAGCTCATAGGGATTTGAGGGATCCCAGTAGGTTGTACACCTTGGAGTATCTAACCAATGAGGAAACAAGGGAGGGACCTGGCAGAGGGGAATAGGGAATAAAAAGTCAAAGTTTTATCTACCAGGTGTGCCTACTATCTGGGACACCTGCTCTTGCAAGAATGCTTAATAAAAAAGTGCTTCACTGCAGAGTCTGACCCGAGTCTTCCACAAAAAAACCCCAAAACCCTTGTTTGTTTCTTGTAAGGGCCAGGAGACTGCTGTGGTTTCAAGTGAGAACAAATTCTGTCACCCTGCAAATCTTTGTGCCTGGGAATGCGTCCATCACAAGTGTCATCTGCTTAGGGTAAAAAAAAGAAAAGAGAAACCATGTTTGCTCAATGGTAAACATACAGATGTTGCATTTGCAGAACGATCTACCTCTGGCCCTCCACACACAGATGAGTTGCACCCAAAAGACATCCAGAGATTATCTCAGAATGGCACTTCAAATAAGTGACATTCTATAAAAACGTGTGCTTTTACTTGTTTAAATGCAAAGGATCTGAAAAAAACCTGATGAGATGTGTGTGGTTGTCACAGTCAATAATATGATAATACCCTGAGCATCAGCTTTATTTTTGTGATTATTGTATCATGAGAATGTCTTTACGTTCTGGCTATTATTCAGCATTCTTGTTAATATATTCTTCTTTACTGTTTGACAATAGGTTTATGTCTTAAAATAGGAGAGTTCTCATCAATATTAACAGGAAGGTAAGAGTTAACTTTAGCTAATACTCTGTCCCAGAATCTCTTAATTTGTACTTGAGGATGTCTTATATCATTTACCACCCTTGGAAATATGTACTGTTTTTGGTGCTGATTCTGCCACCCTTAGTTAAAGGAGATCAGAATTTAGGTCATTTACACTGTTTTGATTTGGACTAACATTTTAAAACATTATGAAAATCTTCCCAGCTGATAAGAAAGTGGCTCTTCAAGGAAGACAGTACTTCTTGCTCTCCCTCCACAAACATCCATTTCACTTATGTAGGATTTAGCTTGTTAAGATTGGTCTTTTATTTTTTTTTTTGTCTCTGTGATTCTCCAACCCCTCTTATTTTTTAATACTATGATTATTGTAATTTTCTTTTGCTGGGATAAAAATCCATTTTGGTCAGCTCATTCTAATCAGCTCTGTTAATGATGGAGGAATCTGTACTTGCCAAAGAAAGGGTAGTAGTCTCCATAATCATGGTTTTCAGACCATATGTATGTCTCAAAGCAAGAAACTGTGGCTCCTGGAAATGCCAAGTACCAAGAAAGGTAGCTGTCTAGGTCTGAAATAAAATACATTGCCCAATACATCTGGCCAAAGCATGAGCATAGACATAGCCTTTCTTTCTTTCTTTACACTGTCTTGCAGACACACACACATCCAGATAATCAGAAAATGAAATGTTAAATCTGAGACTTGCACAGTTAAGATTTTAGATGTTCACTTACATAGGCATCTGATTAAAAATGCAAATGAAGCTGGCTTCAGTGAGATGCTGACCTGTGATCAAGCTTTCTGAAGACAGGCTATTTCTACTTTCCTCAGAAGAAAGAAAAAAAGTGGGGAGTTTTTATTCACCTGCATGAAATAAAACAAAAAAGTAAAAACTATTTATAAATATGTATGACTAAATATTTAATTATATATAAGCTGAAAGGTTTAACTGTTGTTTGGCAAATACATAACTTGTTAATTTTGCCGGCTTCCACTGAATAATTTATTCATCAGATCAGCTTTTTAAATATTCACTAGATGATCAGCCGATCAAATCCTGTTAGCTGAATATGTTATTTGATTTTTTTTGCCCTTTTCAAAAATCACTTAGTCTATTGGAAGAGCATTGCTATGATTTATTAGTGGTATATTCCATCCAGTCCATAGTGACATTCTCCAACGGTAACCTCTGAAGACAGTAGATTTCTTGCTCCTGTCATACGATATTAACCTTTTGTAAGTCTGACATGTATTAGATGTCTTTGACCAGGGGAATAAAACCCCATGTCTGACAGCAGCCTTTTGTGTCACACATTCATGACAATACATGTATGATGTGTTTTATTTTTCACTTGATGACTGAATATTGAATTATTTAGATTAGCTACATCAATCAATCCTATATTCCAGTTCATCCAACTGTCTTCCTTGCAGTTTGTTCAGTAATATGTCTCTGCAAAGGATTTAATCTAACCCCTAAAATTGCTATGTATCTTCAGAGATACCCTGACAGTACCGTGCGAAGCAAGATGGGGAAAGGACAGTGTCTAATCCTTTACAAGTCAGCCTTGAAGTCAATCATCTTATAGCCCTTTGTAGCTAGAAAAGGACTTCTTACATTTCCCACTTGAAAAGGAAGATTCTTAGCTTTCGATTGTACTGTCTTCATACCCAGGGAGGTCTACAGACCTCAGGAAGTAAAGCCATGGTATCATTATGTTTGGGAAATGATTTTATGTTTTTATAGAATTCTTTTACATTTTCATAATTTTTAAAGCTTCTGAGGACATACTTTTTCTCTTAAGTTATTGAGGCCTAATATTTGAATAAGGCTAGCTTTGTAAGGAGAAAGTTGTAAAAAGCAGCATAAATTCAATTTAAAAAAAAATATTCTTAAGCTAATTCTCTGTAACACTGCTCTATAAGACTTGTGGTATATAGACAACAAACAACAGGGCAGCGGCACCAGAAACCATTGGGAGCACCACTCTGAAATGACCTGTGTAACTTTGTGCCAGTGCCAATCAAGACTAGAGCTGACATCTAGTACTCAGATGTGTGTGGCACAGTGTTTGCCACAGCCTAATGTATTCCATATTTCAGTGTGCATGCATATGTAATAGGCTATATAATATTCCTAAAAAAATTACATTAAGAAAATGTTAAAGTTGCCTAATTCGGCATTTAAAAGTCAGGAAATAAAATTAAGGTTGTACATGCAACATTAACTCTGTTCCCTGGTGCATTTGCCTATGATAAAGTCTAATTACATGATCAAATATTATTTCTCAGATTATACAGTATAATATCTACATTTTTTTTCCCATCTTGCAAAGTATGAGGTGAATTAGGCAGGATCCAGCTAGATTTCTATAAACCTTCATGTGAAAAGACTCCACATAAACATGGACGACTCAGTTTGGAGAAGGGATAACTGAGAAAGGATTTGTAAGAAGGGGTTATAAAATCGTGAGTGGTGGGGAAAAGGTGAGGGGAGAGTGGTGATTCAGTATTCTTTCCACTGTAAGAGCTGGGGGACATTCACTCAACTAGCAAGTTTTAAACAAGCTTATTTCACATGCCACATGTGTGAACTCACCACCATAGATTGCTGAGGAGGTCCAAAGTATACTTAAAGTATATATATCCAAAAGATGACAGAGAAATGTATAGAGAACAGAGCCTCTGCTGACTATTACATGTGAGTTGTGGGTACAATGCCCATGCCAAGAAGACACTAAATTGTTGGTGTCTAGGAGCTGGAAGGGTCTGCCTGGGAAGGGCGCATTAATTTTCCTCCTACTGTTTCTCCAAACAACCACTGCTAATGATGGTTTCAAAAGTGTAGAAGTTACCAATGTTTCCATACAAAGTCATGATGACGATGATGATGATGATGACAATAATACCCCGTATTTGGGGTCCCTGCCATGAGAAGAGAAGAGGTGAATATGATTCCTTGGTCTAGGGAAGATGTGGTCCCTGTTTACCAGCTGAGAAGCCTTTCCTCTGAACCACTCCTTACTGAAGACATAAATAACCCAGTGATAGAAACTTTGCAGAATGTAGGGGTTTTTGCCTGGGCCAGGTTTTTGGTAGCGGGAGGAGCTACAAGGATGGTTTCTTTAAACAAGGATCTGCCAGAAGCTTCCCCTGTGGCTGATGGGGCTAATGCCAGTCAACTCTAAGATGGACCCTGCAGCTGACCCAGGCCTGGCCAATTAGTGACTGAGGTAATGCCTCTGTGAATAACATATTTGAGAAGGAGAAAAAGGTGCTACACAGTTACAGAACTGCAGCAGCAAAAGGGAGTGAGAATGTGAAAATATCTCTACAGGCACCAAGGTTGATGGAGAAGGAGAGGGAGGAGGGTGCTTAGGCCCTGAAAGAAAGACTCCCCTGTGACCTGTGGTGAGGACCATGGTGAGGCAGCTGTGCCCCTGCAGCCCATGGAGGCCACTAGGGAGCAGAGACCCACTCACAGCCTGTGGAGGAGCCCATGCCGGAGCTGGTGGATGCCTGAAGGAGACTGTGACTCCGTGAGGAGCTCATCCTGGTGCAACTTCCTAGCAGGACCTGAGAGCCCATAGGAAGAGAGGAGCCCACTGTCAGGACTTGTGATCCTGTGAGGGACTCAGGCTGGAGCAGTCAGTGCCTGAAGGACTGTTCTCCTGTTGGATGATCCATGTTTGGGGAGGGTGTGAGGAGCTGCCCCCGTGGTAGGCCCCATGCTGGAACAGTTTGTGAGGAGCTGCAGCCCATGGGAAGGACCCACACTGGACAAGTTCATGAGGGATTGTCTTCTGTGGGGAGGGACCCCACACTGTAGCAGTGGGAAGTGTGAGGAACCTTCCTCCTGAGAAGCAGCAGTAGCAAAGTCCATCTGTAATGAACTGACTACAATCCCCATCCCCTGCACTGCTGGGGAGGAGGGAAGGAGAGTCCTGGGAAGAGGGAGGGGTGGGGGGAGGTATTTTAAGACTCAGTTTTACTTCTCATCTCCCTGTTCTTATTGTTCCTTTAAGAAATCAAACCTTTTTCTCCCCAAGTTGAGTCTGTTTTGCGTGTGATGCTAATTGCTGAGTAATCTCTCTCTCCTTATCTAGACTCACAAACCACTTGTTATATTTCTCTCTCCTGTCCAGTTTTGGGAGGGGAATGATATTATGACTTGGTGGACACCTGGCTAAACCAGCACACTATCCCAACTCCATTTCTGCTCACTGCTTCACACTCAAGTATGATCTTACCTTAGGTCTGTAGACCCAGGTGTTTTAAGCACTCAGTGGAGGACAACTGGACCCTTCTTCATATTTCCCTGTTGTCTGAGGTACATTTGTCTGTGCCTCAGAGGCTGCCCTCCCTGACTGAGGTACTAGAGCTGTTGGTTATGAGACAGCTGCAATCACTACTGGGTGGCATGGGGTGCCCTTGGTGGGCCAGCCAGTGATGGTGAGCATTCTTGGGAGCTATGGAACAAAGGTGCCCAAAGGGACAAGGGAGATGACACACTCTGCAAGTACAGACTCTGTTCCCATGAGGAGTGAGAAACATTAAGTGGGTCTGTTTTTGTATGTCATGGGAATGTATGTCAGAAAAAAACAGGTGAAAATGACAGCCACGTGGTAGACCATATTCACAATAAATTCCATTTACCTTGCATATATTATCTGCTAGCTTCACCTGCACTGTGACTGCTAATTCATTTCTACCAAGAGTCTTTTTCTTATGCTAATGAGGTTCTTTAAACAATTGTTGCTAAAACTCACTAAATTGCTAGAGAAAATGGTCCTTTCTTTTCCAAAAATGCAGAACAGTCTTTCTTGCACTTCCTGACAGGCCTAAAATGACAGTGTTGTTCCACTGGCCATTTTAAAGTCTCTTGTTTCACTCATCATTTGGTCTAGCATTATTTTACATAGTTAAAGTTCAAGAAATATTAGTTTGAGGAATTAGACTTTGAGGAAATCTTGACAGATAGCAAAGTATTATGTATAATTTATGCCAAATAATTTACAATTAGAAGATTATGAATATACAAAGGTTATTGTGGGGGAATAGATATTTTAGAAAATATATGAATGATGATTTGTACTCTCTCTGAAGTCTGAGGTTCGTCATGCCTTTGCAGACAGAACAATGTAAAAATAGTGTCAATTTTCTTTTTAAAAGGCTTGAATTCTTACTTTTGCAGTCTGTCAGTACATCTGTAATGCTGATTTGTCTGTAACATCTCAAGATTACATCTGGGTGAGATTCCAAATAAAAAAGCCAGTTTGTCCTTATCAAGGGAGGAGTTAATTTTCTGCACATGGGAAGACCCAAGCTTGATTCTTACAATAGCTATGGTACAGTGGCTCATACAATAGGATTTTCAAGCAGGAAAGTGAAAAGTAAATGTGACAGGAATGGCTTCTGGAAAGGACACAAAGTGCTGCCTGTATGCAGCTGTCCCATTACTTACTTGTATGGTAAAAGAGGGGTAGTTATTTGGGGCATTTCTGTCTTTTTAGGTGGGATATAAAATATGAGCAAACACTTTGCACTGGAGCAAATCATTGCACAACACATCCGCCTTCCCTAGCACTGAGAAATGTAACTCTGCATCCTCTCACACATCTTTAATGTGAAGATCATAAACAACTGTTTTGTCTCTCTGATTCATTTTTCAACAATCTGTTGTTTCCTTCTCAAATTGGAGACTAACCATTCCAGTAATGGGTAGACAAGGAGGCCAATCTTTTTATATTTGCAAGAGACACAGCTACCAGTAGCTACTGTCCCTGGAGAGCTTGACAGCCTCATTCTGCTCACAGTCCAGCCATGGGGGCCAGTATGAATTATCTATGGACTCTTCTCATCTTGTACAGCAGAATTACCTTCCAAAATAAGGACTCTGGAGTTGTTCAACACTCATCTCTTCTGACTGATATTCCCTCCAGGGCCAGATCTGTGGAGGCGGCTGCCCTGGAGGGTGAATGTGTTTGGAAAGCAGCTTTTTCCCTCAAGATATATCTCCGGTGCCTGTCTCCCACTCTGTGCCATTACAGTTGTGCCTGGCCGTGTGCAGAGTTTGACACTGATGATGTTATCATTTGCAAATGATAACATCGCTGGAACACATCACAAAGATGTTTGCCTAGAATAATTATGTAATGCAATGCTTACATCCATGGGTGCATCGGGTTTAAAGGCAGCTTCAGAAGCTGTCACTGTCACAGTCATGTGATTTCCCAGCACACTGTGAAATGTCTGCAGTCCTGAACCAGCAGTATGATGAGACAAAGCATTTGCTTTTGGAGTTGCAAGTGAAAGATAGGGTACAGGCAATATGATCAAAGCTTGGTCATACCCAGACACAGTTGGAAGAGCACCAAAGCTGTTTTTTGACTGTCTTCTTATTAAACTTGCAGCTTTTTGGGATGGCAAATCCACTGGTAGGTCAGCTAGATCTAAGAAAATAAAACATCTCATGTCCAGCATGGACAGATTTTTCAAGTGGCTGTCTATGTTTGAGACAGTTGGTACTCTTCATAAAATCATCATAGAATCAACATAGAATGGTAGGGTTGGAAGAGACTTTTAGATTTAATTTAGTCCAATCCACCTGCAGAAGCAGGTCAACCTAGATCAGGTTGCATAGGAACATGTCCAGGTGGGTCTTGAAGACCTCCAAAGGAGGAGACTCCACAACCCCCCTGGGCAGCCTGTGCCAGGGCTCCCTCACCCTCACAGTGAAATAGTTTTTTCTTATATTTAAGTTAAACTTTCGGTGTTCCAGCTTCATCCCATTACTCCTTGTCCTGTTGCTAGCTACAATAGAAAAAAAGGATGTCCCAGCCTCCTGACACCCACCCTTTAGATATTTGTAAATGTTAATAAGATTTCCCCTCAGTCTCCTCTTTTCTAGACTGAACAGCCCCAGTTCCTGCAGCCTTTTCTCGTAAGAAAGATGTTCCAGTCCCCTGATCATCTTGATGGCCCTGCACTGGACTGTCTCCAGAAGTTCTCTGTCCCTCTTGAGCTGAGGAGCCCGGAACTGGACACAGTGCCCCAGATGAGGCCTCACCAGGGCAAAGTAGAGCGGGAGAAGAACCTCCCTTGACCTGCTGGCCACATTCTTTTTTGATGCATCCCGGGATGCCATTGGCCTTCTTGGCCACAAGGGCACATTGCTGGCTCATGTTCAGTTTATTATCAATCAGGACTCCCAGATCTCTCTTTGCAGAGCTGCTCTTCAGCAGTTTGACCCCCAGCCTGTACTGGTGCATGGGGTTGTTCCTCCCCAGATGCAGGACTCTGCACTTGTCCTTGTTGAACCTCATGAGGTTCCTCTCTGTCCAGTTCTCAAGCCGGTTGAGATCCCGCTGAATGGCAGCACAGCCTTCTGGGGAATCAGCCAGTCCTCCCAGTTTGGTGTCATCAGCCAACTTGCTGAGGGTACATTCTGTCCCCTCAACCAGGTCGTTGATGAAGATGTCGAACAAGACTGGCCCCAGAACCGATCCCTGTGGAACTCCACTGGCCACAGGCCTCCAACTCGATTCTGTGCCATTGATTACGACCTCTGGGCTCTGTCATTCAGCCAGCTCTCGATCCACCTCACTGTCCACTCATCCAAGCCACACTGCCTGAGCTTTCTGATGAGAATGTAATGGGAGACAATGTCAAAAGCCTTGCTGAGGTCAAGGTAGATGACATCTGCTGTTCTCCCCTCATCTAGCCAGCCGGCTATGCACTCAGAGAAGGATATCAGGTTGGTCAAACAGGATTTCCCCTTGGTAAAGCCGTGTTGACTTCCCCTGATAACCATCTTTTCCTTCATATGTTTAGTGATAACATTCAGGATGAGTTGTTTCATCACTTTTCCAGGGATGGAGGTGAGGCTGACCGGCCTGTAGTTTCCTGGGTCAATCTTCACAGGTGGAATCGTACTTCACATTGGCCATGCATGAGCATGGCTTGTACAGTTTATCTGTTGTTATTTGTTGTGCTATAAATTCAGTCCTAACCTAGTACTAGTTAATTTTCCTATTTAGACCAGACCAATCCTTATTCCAGAAAGTAAAGCAACAAGTTGAACCTACACATATTTATGTTCCTCTTCTTCCATCTCTTCCTTTTCTTCTTACCTTTACTCTCCTGTTTGTTTTTCTTTTGTTTTGTAATACTTCCTTTACTGGTTCATCCCTTCAAGCAAATAATCTGAGGTAGCTAAACTCATGGGGGAAGACAGATTTTTACTGTCTTTTAACAAATCACACCGGTCATTTTAAGATTGATCTCAGCTCTCTGTGTGGTCCCACCTCCAGAGTTTTTGTGCTTGTAGCCTATTACAGACAGAATAAGGAAAGAACACAATCCTGCAATGCAGCTGTACAGTTCACAGTCTGAGCCTGGAAGCTGATCTGTCCACAGAAACAGAGAAAAAGAAGCAATATTCAAATGCCTGAGACCTCAATGGTCTTGCACCTGCATGAGAAAGCAACCAGACTGCTGCTTTTGAATATCAGGAACAAAACAAAAAAAAGAAATATTTAGAGAGGCAGAAACTTATGTGTTCATTTGTTCAGACTGATAGAAGCCATTAAATGTTTGGAAAGCATTTTTTTTTCTCCATAACATTACACTTAATGGGAACAAATTAGCTGAAAGTTATGATTGCAACAATAGTAACAGCAGGACTCTGTATGAGCTTCAAGTTTACGGAGTGTTTTTTCTGCTTTGTAAAGGAAAGAGCTCTTAATGTATAATTTTGGTGACATTGTAAGTGAATAAAAGATGAAATAATTCTTTGCCCTTAAAATTGACATAAGTTAGCTAATGCACAGACACAGATGAGATATAACTCTGAACAGTCGCATTCTTCAGGGCTGGCAGAGTTCTTGTAGACTAGCACTTTTAAAATCAGCAGGATGAACCTGTTTATAACAATTTAGCAAAAGTTACACAGCACAAATTCTGTGTCAAATGAGTCAAATGTTAGTACTGTCTGTGAGGAAATGAAAAGAAGCTAAGGAGAGAGTATTAACACATTTACAGAAGGAATCAGATAAAGCTGTATTCAGACTTTGTTGGCAACAGTAGAGTTGTGGGACAGTTGTCAAAACCAATACTCACTAAAGTATTAAGACTTCGCATGAGAAGCCAAACATCTCAGACCTTAAGTGTCAAAGTTATCCCCATCAGAACATGCACTGACATCCAGCCAGACACAATAATGCAAATGAAATATCCCTGATGCTTAGTCCTTGAATGTTGCAGTTCTAAATTTGCTGTGTTGAATAGTCTCCTGCTATTCCTAGGATCAGATCTAAAGCCTAATAAAACAAAGAATTTGTAGAGGATATATAATTTCAAATCTGTTATGTGTTCTTGTGTAATCAATATAGGTTGTGGGCTTACATAGTGCTGAGCTTTTCTGAAAAGTAAGGTTTAGAGATTTGTCTGAGACCACATAACAAGAGTGGACAGAGCAGAATGTGGTTTAGGATCAACCACCTACCATATGGCACTTACTTCTCCATCATGCTAAGTTAGTCACAGCTCTAGCAACAGAAATGGGAGTTGTTGTTTATTATCCTCAGTTTAGTAATGATACCACAGGACACAGTGACAAGTAATTGAAACAACAGGGGTCTTAGAGATACTTAAAAGTAGAGAACTTAAAATATACAGAAACCAGTGTAGACAAATGGAACGTGTAACTAATAAATTGCCATCTATCTGCAGCATAATATTACAGCCCAAATTCAGTTATTCCAGAGACTTCCATGGGGCTGCTTGCTAGTCTTCAGAGTGTAAATCTCCATCAAGCTGAGTCTAAAATAATAACAATAATAATAATTAGTTACACATGCATTTGCCTAAAGGGATTTCCACTTGTAAATGCCAGGCAGGTGAAAAGTAAATTTAACACCAAGGTGTGACAACAATCACATCCAATTAAGGACCTAGTGATATGGAGTACTGAATATCTAAGGCCTAAAGACGATGAGGAATTAATTAAGTAAACAGCGATTTTATAAATATTGTTGCCTTATTGCATCATGTTGTGCTGGCCTGAAAATATGTTATACCATATTAACTACAGATTTAGAGATTAAAACCAAAACAAGGTGATTTCTCCACAGTTGTACTTGTCCTAAACAGATATCATGGAGCTCTTTATTATAAGCTCTGAGGAAGGGAGGATGCAGTCTTCAAAGTAAGTCTTATGCCATCAGACCCACTGATGTGTATTTCTCTGTGTTCTTTATTAAATGAAATTGAATTTGATATTTTTCATTTGACTTTATGATCTATTAATAACACTTTACCTACCCATGGCTCTGTGTTTTCTGCATCATTTTATCCAGTGCTTTCACTTTTAAGATGGTCCTAGAATTTATAGTACTATTCCATGTACTGCATGCATTTTGGGAATATATTTTACGCAGCTGAGATATATCATACTTAACAGAAAGTTTTGCAAAACCGTGGTCTCACATTGTAATGAGAGACAGAGAGATTAAGGCTATTTTAGTACTTTGGCTACTGGATGGCAGATGAAGGGCAATATGATTAAATGCAAGATAAAACTGTGAGCTGAGTGATAAAACCAGACAAGTAGATAAAAGATTCTTCTGTCAAAGGTTTTTCTTATTTGTCATGTAAATATTACCTGAGTGCACTATTACTGAAACTAAAGTTTGTAATTTTCCAGCTAGAAATTCTCCTTTAGAGGTACTGTTTCATTTATCACTATGGGTCTGTCATTGGAAGACTAGGGAATAAGAGAAAGTCATGTAGCAGTCCTGTCTCTTTACCTATTCTAACCTGTACTGTTTATTTCTAGTAGTTTGCACCAGGGGAAAGAGCTAGCAAGCTACCACAAGTGCTGCCTGCGTGGTTCTGCAATGTATAAAATCAGTAGCTGGCTTAAAAAAGTGTTCAGGATTTAAAAAAAAAACACCAAAATCTTTGGTGGGCAGAGACATGTACATCTGGTAAGCGGTTACTAGGCTGAGTAGGGGAAGCATCCCCAGTTAGCTATGCTGAGCAGCATCTACTGAAGCATCACTGTGGATTGTTTCTGCCATTCAAGTGTGGAGGAGTGGAGAAGTGTGACACTCCAGCAACCTCAGGTGACTTCTTTCAGGACCCAAGGTGATACCTGGTTTGGAAAGGTCCCAGCTTGCTCAGCCCTGGCCTGGGGATCCTGGTTCTGCACTGAGGAGTGTGATGGGCTTCAGCTCCCCCAGATTCAGCTCACTGCCCCTGAGCTGCTGGGGAAATTACCCTGATTTTGAAGGTGTCAGTATGTAAAGAATGTGGTTGTTAACAGCTGGAGTTATCTTACTGGTAACATCATTTGCAGCAGGAAAAGTAGCAGACCCCTTGTCAGCAACGTTCCAGGTCCATTTTGATATCATGCTGCAGAAATCCAGTCTGATCATCTTTTTTGGGATGTGGCTGGGGGACCTGAGCCTTCCACCACCAGTGCACACTAATTCTAGGAAGGGACAAGGTTTGCAGAGGTTTACAGAGGTCACTGGTGCCTCTGGCTGAAAGGCTGTGGGAGCTGCCTTGCTTGCTGATACAGCTTTGGAGGAAGGCAGTTGCTCACCATAAGCTACCTGAACAAACTGTAGACTCCATGTAAGTAGTAAAAATTACTGGTCAAAGATTTCAAACAATGAATACATTTGTTGTCAAGCTATTTATGAACAGGAAAAAACCAAACCTCTCAAAAAAACAGTGATGGGTTGAATACACTTTGTTTGCCTGGCATTAATGGATAACTGAAGGAGCTGAGTTGCATGACTCATTCAATCAAGCTGTAGAGATAATCAAAGGGGATGAGAAATGTTTCTATTCTGCATTCTTCCAACTCCCAGTGAATTCAGTACAGAAGAATTAAGATGAGAGTTCCATCCTTGCAAGTCTCCTGTCTCCCTGGTACCTTCTGTACAGCAGAACTGAGGTTATACCATCTCCCAGGGTTTATACGGGAGTTGCTCAATTACCTCTTTCTGTATGACATTTGTTACATGCATTTCTAGTCCCTGGGCTGGATCTAAGCAGTCTGCATATGATCTACTGCCAATCCCCTGTCACACTCTTTCCACAAGGCCCTCGATGTCACCTGGGGATGGAGACCTGCTGTGCGGCCCCGGGTGTCTTGGTAATGAGCTATCTGCCTGTTCTTGCTGAAGTTCTGAGGTCCCTCATGGATATGTGACACCCAGGAGTAAAATGGAATTACCACTATAAAAAATCTGATCCTTTCATGTCTATTATTTGTTCCTGTGTTTGTGTGTTATTGCATTGCATTAAACTCCCTCTAAAAATAAAAAGCTACAATTCAAAATCAGAGTGAGAGAGTGAGTGAATAATGCCGGGAATCCCAGATTGCTGAAAAGGAGAGGAAAAAAAACAACACAAAATTGCTGCCTGAGATGATTAAAGGCACTTCAAAATTTTATAGGGAGCAGCCTGCAACATTGCTACAGAAAATGATGGGAGATAAGGCAGAAAAGGAGTTCCTTATCAGAGGGAGTAGCTTGGGTCCTTTTTGAAAAAAGTTTCCATATGAAAATATCCCCTCTGGTCTCTCCCTCATCCCACAAAAAAAGGTGCCAAGAGCAGATACAACCAAGGAACATATAGGTGATCAGTGTCCCATGCTTCATTCAACCAGGCAATCAAGGTAATTAGAAAGTATGGGAAAGATTGATTAATGGCCAGGACAGACATTGAGTTGACCTTTTCTTTATTACTACAGCAGTACATTTAAATAGTCTCCACTTAGTAGGGTTTAAAATAGAAAAGTGAGCTGTTATAGATATAGTAAATGTGTAACTGAGAATGCATGATCTAACACTTCTGTAGCTTGCTTCCCACCTTTGATCTCCACGCCATCTCATCTGAATATGAATTAGCTTAATTTCTTGAATCCATGCTCCAGCAGCTGTACAGTTACTATCTTAGAGATGTGAATTTATTTAATGGTAGTAAAATAAATATAGTTTTGAATAGTTTTAAATTTAAAATACGAAGACCTACGGGTCAGTGTTACTTTGTGAATTAGCTTCGGTTGTGTTGTTAGGGGAGTACAACCAGGGGAACTGAAACAAACTCCTCATGCTGGGAGCCCCAGGATCAGTGATGAATGAGGGAACTTTTCCAGGACTTCTGGTATCTGCTGCTCAGAGAGCCTGGCATGTCTACAGCTAGGTAACCTGGGATGCTTCTCCTTCATGTCAGAGTTTTTGGTCCGGTGACCCACAGCTGAGGTCAGTGAAGCTGCCACAGCACCAGTGGCAGCAGTGACAGCAGCAGAGCACTGACAGGAAACAGAAATCTCAAGGGGCAAGAAACTTTTCTAAGGCATTGGCAAGTCCTGGGTGTGAAGAGAAAGATATCAAGCAGGCTGGCAGGCAGGAACTGTCTGTGCTGGAGACTGAATGAGTAACAGGAAGGGGATACCATGCAGGAGAGGCTTGCGGGGTTTCCTGGTACCCATAAAAAAAGATCTTCAGTCAAAACATGTGGCGGACGATGCTCACCTTAGAGGGGTTGAAAATGTAACATGGGTCACAAGTCCCAGGGCCTGGCTGGCTTATGCCACTGAGCTGGTGGTGTGGAGCTGACCACCTGAGCAGCAGACTTCAGGACACAACAGCAGTGTCCTGGTCACACAGGAAAGCTGGAACTCAGGCATGCCCAGTGAGTATTCCCCTCTGGAGAAGCGTTTAATTTACCTTTTTATACAAAACGTCCCTTGCTCCGGTGAGAAACACAGCAAGCTGGGCTCAATAAGGTGACCCTAATAGCAAATGTAAATCAGAAGTAGAGATGGATATAGACACTTCTCATGAGCAGAGAGTGGGAATGAATGAGGTTGGATTTTGCCTGGAGGCAACCCAGGGCAGCAATGTTGTCAGATCTTGCACAAAGACAGTGCACTTCATATCCTGCCATCAACAAGGGCTGGACCGTGAGTGGTGCAGATCTGAGCACTGCTGAGCCTGCAGCCCAGGGCTCAGTCCCACTGAGGCTTACTGACAGCTGCTAAAGAGTTACTGAACGAGTTAAAGAACGACCTGTAGTGCTCAAGGCTGTTTGCTGAACAGTACTCTTCCTCACAGGCAGATCTGTAGGGAAAAGAGAGGGAAGTTAATTAGTAAAACTGGAAGGCATTTAGGAAAAAAAAGTATGTCTTTGGAAAACTACACCAGCATCATTGTTACAATGCAGATGAAATCAATGGATTTCTACAGACAGTGTTTTTGCAGAAGTTTACAAGATCTGCAGGGAAATGGTGACATTAAGCAATGTTTACAACTGCAGAATTGTGTTTGAAGCAAAAAAAAAGTTCTATGTTGTTCATTTGCAGTAGTCGATTCCCCCTTCCACCATCAAAATGTTAGCCTTTTAATTTTGTAGAGTTGAAAGGCATTGACATATTGTATTAAAACTTTTCTACTCTGAGTTATCTCTATCAAGCAGATGTAATCTTGATCACCAGCATTGGATCAGACATTCAGCTCATGTAAATCAAGAGAACCCCTCTGGTGTCAATAAAACCGCCTTGATTTATAGTAGGAGGAGATCTGAGCTGTGTGTTGCTTTGAAAAATGGAGGTGTACACTTATTCTTTGTTTCAAAGGTAGAGGCTTGATCTGCTCCTCTGGGACGCATCCTTGCAGTGTCAGGCAGCTCCGACAAGGTCACTGCTGGCTCAGGGTGACTAGGGCTGGCTTGCAGCATAGGCTTTGCAGGATCAGCTCCTCATTGAATAGGACCAAGTCCAGCACTTCCTGAGGAACGCCTCTTACCCTAGTCCATCAAAAACGTACTTGCAATGACAATTAATTGGTTCTGGGATACCCTCCAATGCAAATGGCCAGATCCGAAGCCTTCTATTTTACTGGCTTCAAAGGGCAGCAGCTCAATCTCAAGGGTGGCAGCTTTGAGACTGGTGCTGGTGCTTTATATGCATCTAGGTCACATTTCATCTGTGACCAAGCATGTGAGCTGTGATCTTGCACTGATCTCAAAATGAGTGTAGGGCCATGGGGAGCCTTTTTTAACCCCAGTGTTCTACTTGCTACAGAGTGGGTATGAGAGTGGAGTGAGGCTACTCGAGTGCATGAGGATACTGATAACTGACTGCATTTGTTGGACTGGACCCAGGCTTTGCCATCCTATCCCTATAGCACAGGCAAGTAGGTGAGACTTCAGAGCTGGTTTTTTAGAGAATGTTGCTCTTATTCAAATAAATATGTTAAACAAAGACTAATAAGGAGACATGTACCTCATAATATGAAGTGTAGCTGCATTTTAAACAAGAGGGCAACAAACAACTGTTTTGAAGACTGCAGAAGGTGTCATTGCACCTTAGTGAGGGGCTTGGTTGGGTGTTTATATTGCATCAAATGCCACAGAACTGGTGGTTCAATGTGGGAAGAGGCAGAGTGCTTCTGTCTGGTGCTGAACATTTTCCGTTCTCATTGACTTCAGTGGAGGAAACTGAGGGAGCTCCCTGCCTTGGAAGGTGACTGCAACCTCTGTCACTTGAATCATATTAATAAATTAGCTTCCCTTGGTGGGATATACATTTCCCCTCCCCCTAAGTTTCAAATAATACTACTCCTTAAAGTAGGAACAAACATTTTACTTATGGCTAGAATGCATTTATTGGTAATTTTCACATAAATCAACTTATATGAAAATGTATTCATAATCCAAGCCTTCTCTATAGTGATAAAATGTTTCTGCTTCTGTGGTAGAAAATAGCTTATTATGCAAACAGCATTGCTAGTGTTACATTATGCATGGGAGTCACCTGGAGAACATCACAAAAGCTTCAACCAAAAGGAAAAAAAAGAGGGGAGAAAATCGGGTGTTCCATTTACTGCACCACTTGCCTATTATAATTAGCTGTAAATGAGCTGATATCTGTACTTTGAAATGTATTTCATTTATGCCTTGGTAACACTATACAAATAAGAAAAGCAGAACAGAATGGAAGAATATGAAACTCACCAAGGAATGGCCTTGCAAAATGTCACCTCAATTAAAAAGTGAAAGCCAGTTGCTATTTTAAAACTGGTTAGTTTTATTTACTTTGAGAATACCTTGGTTATATTTATATACCACTTGATTTAATTCAGGAAGCTGCAAGTTCCCTCTGGACTGACATTATTATGAATGACATTGTTGAGAAGTTTGATTAAGTAAGATCTGCACAGGCTAAAAACCATATTGCCTCAGATTTAAAAAGAGATAGTGGAAAAACAAGTTAGTCCCAGCACAACCATCCAAGGCTCAATATCTCATTTGACCTTTCTTATTGAGGGGTAAGACGGATGATTTTAAAGAAAAAAGTGGAAGGATCAGTGCAATAAGGGTAAGTCCTCAGGAGACAGTGAATCCTTACAATAGTTGTGACACATCTTTTCAGAACTTGATAGAATCACAGAATCTTAAGGGTTGGAAAGGACCTCGAAAGATCATTTAGTCCAACCCCCCTGCCAGAGCAGGACCTCCTAGAGTAGGTCACAAAGGAACTTGTCCAGGTGGGTTTTGAATGTCTCCAGAGAAGGAGACTCCACAACCCATCTGGGCAGCCTGTTCCAGTGCTCTGTCACCATCACAATGAAGAAATTTTTCCTTGTGTTTCTTTAGAACCTCTTATGTTCCAGTTTGTACCTGTTGCCCCTTGTCCTATCATTGGACATTGTTGAGAACAGTCTGGCTCCATCCTTCCGACACCCATCCTTTGCATATTTGTAAACATTAATGAGATCACCCCTCAGTCTCCTCTTCTCCAAGCTAAAGAGCCCCGGCTCCCTCAGCCTTTCATCATTAGTGAGATGCTCCACTCCATCATCTTTGTGGCCCTGCACTGAACTCTCTCCAGCAGCTCTTACCCAGTGTGAGTTTACAGTTGGGGTTATCTCTGCAATCTTGTAGTCTGAGGGTTGGTATTCAAGTAATTCTGAGTCTTTCACAAATTTTCACTCAGTTTCAGGAATGTGTATGATTTCCTGCACTAGTCCTTTCTTAGTCACTGTCTTTATGCCCACAATGTTGCTACAGCTCTCAAGTGTTCACTGGAGGGATTCTTCTGGCTGCAGTCTTCTTTCAGGGGCCAGATATTTCCATTGTCTTCTCCATATCAGCCTGTAAACAGTGAGCTCTTGACTTCTCTGATGGTATTGGCAGTGTCTATAATCTAATTGAATAGCTAATATTTCCCTGAATCACTTGGTTCTGAAAACATTTGACTAAGCCAGAGCAATTTCTTTTAGAATGTATTCATTCAATGAGTGTTTGCAGCAAAAACAGGACAAACATGAGCAGCACTTCACCTCCCTTTACAACCTTTCAGTCTTGCCAGTCCCAGAGAAAAACAAGATAACACCAAAGTGAGGAAGGGGGATGCTGTGAACCAAAGCTGGTGCATGATGTTACTGCTCTATGGCTTGCTGTCTGCTGACACTCATTCCTCAGTGAGGGTCCAGGGTTTGCAGTGCCTTGCTGCCTGTTGTCAGCATCTACCACATCATCTAGTTTGAAGCAGCCTGGAACCTCTTGCAAACCTCTCAGTGAATCAGCAGATTGCAACAGTGCTGGCCCAGGAAGGCACTCTCTGACCTCAGAGGAGGGTGGTTTACAATGCCACTGTGCAACTGGCTGTACTGGGCTCCAGAGTTTAGAAAGGCAATTCTGCCTCTTGTCAGCATCTTGCTTAAGCAACAAGCTTTGGGAGGTTCAAACTGCAGGGAACTGTACTTTTCAGAACGAGTCAGCTCAGACCAGCCGTTATGCAGCAGATGAGGTAAAATGAGGTACTGAGCAAATCGAGTAACTTAGGCTTTTTGTATCTACGTGACTCCTGAATGACACAAGTCAGTAGGAAGAAAGTATCCCGAGAAAAAGGTGCAAGCTGAAGCTCTGAAAGTGTGCCAGACAATTAGAGATGGTTTAAATCTCACTTCATCACCCACAAGATATGGAAGCCAGAAGACAGGAAGGAAACGAGAAGGCAATTTGATTTCTGGCAACACAGTGAACTGAGGTATTTCATGTGCTTAATGTTTTTTGTCTAATTCTCTTTTGGAGGCTTCACTGAGAAGGAGTACTTGGAAATGTGAGGAGTACTGTGCTGGCCAGAATAAAAAACATGTTGCTAACTTTGCATACATATACTATATTAAAAAAACCCAGATAGTACATGTACATATGTATAAACATGCAGGCAAATATGTGTATATGTATATATATATGGGCCTAGAAATCCAAGACTTAAAAAAGAGAAAAAAAACTGTGATTAATTTAAGCCAATTCTGAGGTCCACAGTCTTTGGTAAGAGACAAGGTCACGACAAGAATCAGGGTCAAAATACTCATAGAAGTGACTGAAAGGTCAGAATCAATCTGTAGCAAAGAAAACAGTGCTTCTGGAAGGCAACAATTGAAGCTGCATTTTTTTTTTTCTTATGGACAGTATGTGAGATGACACTGTGGCTGGTAAAGACAATCCAGAATATTATATGAAAAGAGAGTTGACAGGGCTCCTTAGCTCAGGAGACAAGGAACTTCTAGAGACAGTCCTTTGCAGGACTACCTAGATGAAGAGGGGACTGGAACATCTCTGCTTTTAGGAAAGGCTGTGGGACCTGTGGCTGTTCAGCTTGGAGAAAAGGAGACTGAAGGGAGACCTCATTAATACTTACAAATATTTAAAATGTCTATGTTAAGAGGATGGGGAGGCACTTTTTTCTCTTGTCTCCAGTGACAGGACAAGTGGTAACAGACATAAGCTGGAACACAAAAAGTTCCACTTAAACACATGGAAAAACTTCTTTACTGTGATGGTGAGGGAGCCCTGGCACAGGCTGCCCAGGGAGGATGGTGAATCTCCTTCTCTCGAGGTTTTCAAAACCCTCCAGGACATGTTCCTGTGTGACCTGATGTAGGTGGACCTGCTTTCGCAGGAGGGTTGGACTAGATGATCTTTAGAGGTCCCTTCCAACCTTTACCATTCTGTGATTCTATTAAAGTTATGGCCAATAAAAACAGCACATAAGGATGTTTTGCTAGCATTGCTAGCTCAGAGCAATTCCTTCTTTGAACAATGGAGACTGGTTGCAGAAGGTGAGTAGAATATTAGTTTGAAATCAAATGTAACATTAATGAATTTTAAGTTGGACAAAGGCAGACAAGTTGGTGTGGGGTCAGACACACAGATATTATCATGAAGATAGCAGCCATAGGCAATAGGAAATGAGTTGGAAATGTTGGGGCTTACAGTGGGAAGCTTATCTCTACCAAGGAGGTGTGTGAACTAAATGTATAAGTAAATAATAAAAAAGGATTTGCAGATGTGCTAAAAGTGGAGGAACCTGGTTTTGACTTAAAAGCATGTAATTAAATGAGTTATTAAAGGGAAAAAAGACTAAATTTATTTTATAAGAATTTGAAGTGGGCAGGGAAGGAGACAATCCTCTCCACCACTAAATCTGAATAAACCTCTTTATCCCCATCTAATGCTTCTAGGAAAGGGGTTTTCCTCCTCCTCAACCAGAAGGCAAAAGCACAGTGAATGAAGTTGTTGCTATCAAATCACAGAGCAGATAAAATTTCTGAGTATTGCAGGGGAAAGGAGAAACTTTGGTTACTTATTGGTATATTAAATAAGGATTTGAAAGCTAAAGTATGCTTCTCAGAGAGTGACATCTTTGGAAATATGGACATTACTGAAAATACTCTGTGTGTGATGTGCCAGTATATACTGGGAGCTCCCCTAGCAAAAGTGTTTGTTCAGCCCACATCATGTCTTCTTGAGGAGCAGCTGAGGAGCTGTTGTCTGCACTAGATCATTGTCTGTGCCCATAGAATTAATTTATACTCCCAGGGAGAGTTCAGCAACACCCCCACTGTCCTGCACCCAACTTTTCCCTTGTCTTAGTTGATAAATTTGTCTCCTCTTTCAGTGTTGCTTTGTCCTGTCTCTACCCTATTTATGATCTTACCTATGTTACAGTACTAATGAGTTGATTTTTATTTTTCCTGTGGTGGTTTAGCCCTGGCTGGGTGCCAGGTGCCCACCAAGCCATCCTATCATTCCCCTTCCTCAATTGGACAAGGGAAAGAGAAATATAACAAAGGGCATATGAGCTGGGATAAGAACAGGAAGATCACTGAGCCATTACTGTCATAGGCACACCAGACTCAGCTTGGGGAGAAATGATTTGATTTATTAACAAACAATCAAAACAGAGAAGAGAAATGAGAGAAAAACTCCAGAATTCTAAAACACCTCCCCCCACCCCTCCTTCTTCCCAGGATTCTCACTCCTCTCCCCACAGTGGCACAGGGGATGGGGGTTACGGTCAGTTCATTACAGATGAACTTTGCCACTGCTTCTCACGGAGAGGCCAGGTCTTGCCAGGAAGTTGCTCCAGGGTGAGCTTCCCACAGAGTCACAGCCTCCTTCAGGCATCCACACGCTCTGGCGTGGGGTCCTCCACGGGCTGCGAGTGGATCTCTGCTCCCCGGACTGCAAGGGCACAGCTGCCTCACCATGTCCTCACCATAGGTCACAGGGGAGACTTTCTTCCAGTGCCTGGGCACTTCCTTTCCCTTCTTCTTCACTGACCTTGGTGTCTGCAGAGATGTTCTCACATTCTCACTCCCTTCTGCTGCTGCTGCAGTTTAGCACCTGCACAGCATATTCTTCCCCTTCTTGAATATGTTAATTAATTGGTTCAGCCTTGGCCAGTGGCAGGTCCATCTTATAGCCAACAGGCACTGTCCCTGTCAGATACAGGGGAAGCTTCTAGTAGTTCTTTTTTAAAGAAGCCACCCCTGTAGCCCCACCGCCTACCAAAACCTGCCCACACAAACCCACTACATTTCCTCTTTCTGGCCATTATTTAATAAATTACCTATATTAATATCTTTGAATATACTTCAAAGCTCTGTTACTCTTCAAGCCTTGGGAGACTGAGTGTTCCTGGTTCATTCTACAGTCTGAGATACAGGCCTTCCTCAACTCCATGGTGCCCTTTGTCTCAGGACAGAGGTCTGTGTGGCTCTGCAAAGGTTATGGAGAAGAAGGCTTATCTCAGTGGGTAACTCTTTTTAAATTTTTGTTCTTTCATGACTTCACCCCTACAGATGGCTGGTGGGCTGGATTAGCTCACAGTGATAAATCTGTAGAAAAATGATCGAGGATTAGTAACCAAAAACTCACTCTGTTCATAAAATCTCAAGTGCCCTGTCTGGCTTTAAAAATGAAACCACAGACCTGTTTGAAAGCAGGAGCAAGTCTCAGACAACACACGCGCCAATTGCAATAACAAACACAGTTACAGGATGCTGAAGATCCTGCTGCTGCCCGAATCCAGCATAAGGAAAATGAGTCTTTCCTGGTACACAAATGGTGATGATCATCCTGATGTCCCTGCTCATTGCAGGGGACATTGCACTATGTGACCTTTACAGATTTCTTCTGACTCAAATTATTCTATGTTTCTGTGATCTTGCCTGTGTATTGACTAGTTGGTTTGCTTCTGTATAGAAATGAAGAATGTCTTCACTTTCCACCAATCCACAAACTTCTTCATATCTTCACTTTCTCAGAAAGTTTTATCTCATGTCCTGAAAAAAATGAAAGCTTTAACATTCAATATACTCAAATTAGTTTATTAAAAATGAAGAAAAATAGGTTTGAAACATACTGGAAATGTAAAGACAGTTTAGCAGGATGACCTTTCCTCTTCCTAGAGTTGTGATATCACTACTGATTGCTTGTTCCTTGAGAGAGGCAGCAGCTGGGATGGAAAAGTAGAGTCACTGCAAGATAGAGGTTGTGTCTGTCCCACTGCTGGCCTTCGAGACCAGTGGGGTTGCACTTATTGTGATCCAGGCTAATTTTCCTGCTCTTTATTGGCATGCAAATGCCAAGAGAGAAACTAGTTAAAGAACTGTGTAGTTTTTCCATTTTCCTATGAAAAAGCATGGGTGTGAAAAGGAATACAGTACTGATGTGACATATGATAGGGAAAAAAAACCATAATTGCCAGGCAGCAAGATGTAGCCTGAAGGGCTGCAGGCTTCCTGAGAGCTGCCCAGGGAAGCTAACTGAGGTTCTAGGATGGTGGCTGGGAGTCTGAGAGGAGCAGGAATTACCGTGGAGAGGTGGAGTAAGGTGGAAAGAAGCCTCTGGGACCATGAGATAAGGTGTCTTTTCAGGCTGCTAGACAAGAGAGAATAGTGCTGCTTCAGGCACAAGGCTGGTCTGATAGGGTAATAGCTTGCTATAGTCAAACTGCAGAGAGGGATTATTATGGCTTTGGATAAGAGCTATTAACCATTGTTAAGGTGATTGATCTCTTTTACCATTTTGTTATAGACAGAGTTTCACAATCAGAGCTAATCATGGGGCATTACGGTGCCCCTGTCCACTTAAATGCTGAAATCCAGAGATAGATTGTGAGATGATTACAAAAATTGCAAGACTGTCATTTCCATATTGAACGTGGACTGGGCAAAAACCATAACAACACGTGTGTTGCTGAGACACCCCATGTAGGGGAAAACACTTGTGAAGTTTGCTTTCAGCCTCTGGAGAGGGAAATAAACAAGTTTGCTCACTGTTCTGTTTAGCTTTTCTAGCACACTATTCTACAGTGTGTGCACAGTTTCACAGTTTCTATAGTTTTAAGACTATATTCCATCACTGCTGTGCATCTTACAGGGTATATACACATCTGGGTTCTCTGGTGCCGACTTCTGCTACTGCCTGTGAGATTTGCAGAGGTTTCATCAGGAGGAGCTCGGACAGAAGATTCCCTGTAAATATGTTTGAAGCAAGATGTAATAAAAATGCACTTCACATGCAGAGGAATGGATAGTCAGATTAAGAAATAGGTTTGAACTTAGCGTTGCATGGCCAAAGAGATGCATTTGGGTGTTTCCCAAGTTGCTTTCCAAGCACACAGACTGCCATCTTACTCTCTCACATAGTGTTGGTAAGTCATTTAATGAAGTTTTCATCTGAGAAGTAGAAGACTCTATTTCATGAGAAAAGAAAAATCTGTTTTAATAAAAAATTATGCAGATTCTGAGAAAGCTAGTTGCTTCAAAGCATGTAAGTTCTAGGTGAATCCAGCTTGGAGATATGATGAGAAACAGAAGAACAAGTCCATGAGACACACTCTCCAGTAACACATGGCTGATCCTATGTTAAGATTTGAGATCCCCAGAACATACCAAATAAATTCACATCTATATCTTGATGTTCTTACCGGTGATGAATGAGAGCAGAGAATACCTGTCAGCTACACATTCACCATCAAGAAAGTGAGTATCAAGGAAGTAGCTCTTTCTGTGCTTTTTCAAGGCTCGCTTTCTCTTTTCGGGCACACCACGAAAAGCAGCCTACAAAAACAAGGAATACCCATAATAAATAATGTAATGTTTAGCTCCTATTGGAAGGTGTGTGTTCAGCTTGACCTTGCAGAAAGCTTGCGTGTAACAGTAAACACAATAGAAATAAGAGGTAAGAGACTGTCAGGACTAGGTAGAATGGAAAAACACCAATGACACTGGCATGGCAATTCAAACTTGGATAGAATTGTACAAATAATAAACGGTGCAATAAGAATTCTGCAACAAAGTAACATATGATTGAGCACAATATTAACAACTGGCCAAACCCACAGCATGTGTGTTCACCAGTGCAACCACTTGAAATATTGTTTCTCTGCAATGACAAACTACTATGGGTGAAAAGAGACATCTCTTACAGCTGTCTGTGTCAGAGACCTCATGCAAGGAAACCTTCCCTTGTGATTACCTTGCTGGTTTAGTGTCTGTTGTTTCAGCCATATCCTTCCTCACATCTTCCCTGATACTTTTCTGCTTTTAACCAGGAATATGAATTCTTCTGGCCTTAAAGCTCAGTATTTGCAGAATCTGGTTTTGTACCTAAGAGGCCTGGTTCTGCTTTGAAGTTATCACCTTCATAATCTACGAAAGGAAACATCACTAAAGATGTAAGCTTTGTGGGCTCTTCCTGCATCGATGGGTTTCAGCACAAGTCCATATATATGAAGCACCCAAAAGACACAAGGGTGCCCTTTTCTCTCCTTTGACATGGATAACCACTGACCAGAATTTAACCCATCAATTAATTGGTCATAATTCATTTGTCTGTCACTGATGCAAAAGAAGTTCTGTTCACAGATATGATACCAAGGGGTAAAAAATTACATACGCAAGATGAATTTGGAGACGTTTTATATGACTAAACATACCTGCCTTGGGAGGAGACGATTTTACAGGGAATGGAGTCAGTGTCAGCTGCTGTGCCTGGATTTCAGGCTGCTTTCTGAATAGAGGGGAAAACCAAGTCTAAAGTCTTTGAACGTGCATGCTAGCTAGATTAGATTTGTACTGATAGCTTTTGTTTCCGTTCCTTTCTCTCTTGCCTAGTTTAATATGCATGGCTATATATGGAGAAAATGTGTCTCTGTGCCGGCATAGCAAAGATAACCTTGAAGAGTATAAATGAATGTACGTATTGATGGAGCAATTTGTGTTTTTATTGATTTCTTGCTGTGTGTCGCTGAATTCCTAGTATGTAGAATAGGCTGTAACTATTTTGTTATGAAGAATGTTACAGAATATATTTTCCCACACCAACTATTAAGAGACATGGACAATTTATACTTGAGAATATGAAAGAAAGCATATGGTATATATTGATTGTTATTATTTATTGCTATAAGTAGGATTTGGGGCTCCAGCTAGAGATACAAGACTTGAGATAAAAAAAAAAGGTGGCATATTTTCTGTGTAGGAAGGCAGAGCTGCTAAGATGAAATACCAAGATTTTGAGCCTAAAATTCATAGCTTCTGACAATGTGGAGAAAGTTGAAGGTGAAAGGGTGACACAGTGATGGGTTCCTGAGACGAAAGGATGTTGTCGTAGTGCAATGATTAATGCTGTCAAAATGCAAATGGATAGCTAGAGAAGGGAATGCTGGGCTGGCACTCCTCCTTGCTGGGGACTGGCTTGTGCTATAGGTGTTTTTCTTAGCAAGTGAAGTGAGACAAGGTGTCACCAGCGTGCAGGGCACTAGGCTGAGGTGAAAATATCTGTCAGCTGCAGAGGCACGTACCACCCTAGGCCCTGATCCTGCATGTGTTTCTGGACCTGAGATCCTTTGGTTTCTTTGCAGTTATCTTCTACATGCACATAAGGGCTTGTAAATTAGGGTTCTATTTTGAATCAGTGATAGAGTGATTAGTAGCGTTACACTGAAAACCATGGATGCCTGTGCGGGCAGCTTGATTGGATCATCTTTGGTTCATCTGTGTTTTGTAATCCCTCTTCCTATCACACACTCCACCTGCTCTGAGCAGGGAAATAAAGCAGAGAAATGCGTTGAGTACTAGCTCCTGCCTAGCCTTGCTGGGCTTTGAGAGCATTCTATCCTGAATTTAAACCACACCTCTCTTAAGCTCAGAAAGTTTACCTTTCTTGTTGTCTGGTTGCTCATGAATAGGGGGAGGAGCAGTGTATCCATCCTGTTGCACAGAAACTTGTGACATCAGAGGCACTACACTGGGAAGAAGGCATCTTCATTTGGCCCAGTATTTGCTCTCTGAAAGTGCCTAGAACTGGATGCCAAAAAAAACACATAAGTAGCAGTGCACATGTAGCACGAGACTTCATTTCAGATATTGCAGGTATTTCTAAGCTAGAAGTTGTCTCTGAACCTGTGCTTAATAGGCATCCTCCATGAATTTATCTAATATTTTCTGAGCCCATTTATGCTCTTGGCCTTCATAACATCCTCTGGTATTAAATACCACAGTTTAATTATCCTTTGTGAGAAAACGTACTTCCTTTGATTCCTGTGTAGATCTGGGCCTCTTAATTGTAAATGAGCATACATGACAATTAATAAGGCTTTCAAAATGGACAAGGGAAGTAATGAAACTGGTCACATAGATGTGGTATGTGAGACTGAACACTAAAATGTGGGAGTGGGCAACACCAAACGCCAACTAAAGGTTATGACTGACAAAATGGAATAGTAATGCTTTACCAGACTTTGTGGGATTTACAGGCTTCCAAGAAGTAGAGAGAATAGTTGTGTGAAAACATGACAATGACAGAACAATGATTAATTGCATGGTGTGCACTATCAGTGAAGTCATGGGTCATCATGCAGGTAACTGTGTATGATGAATTCCTGTAAATGAAGATTGTTTTAGCATATTTCCCTTCCATTATCTCTCTACCAGGATCTGAAACCTACAGACTTCAAAGTTTGTGTATAGCGTGGATTTGTACCATTGTGTGGTGGTGGAATATGTTCCTCTTTGCTCTCAGCCCTTGACTCATTCTTTCTTTCTTTCTTTCTTTCTTTCTTTCTTTCTTTCTTTCTTTCTTTCTTCACACTCTCAAGAGAAATACAGAATCTTATTTTGAAGATTGACAATCTAAACCCAGGCTAGCTTTTAAAAGCATGAATTAAAAATGCATGCACTAATAGACAAATATGCAGATTCAACAATAATGGGTTAAAACTGTGTAGTTTCTATGAATAGAAAAGCTTCAGGGCTCCAGATATGTCAAAGCACCTCACCTCCGAGGGCTGCGAGGGCTGTGGACAAAGCTGGTGATCCTTATTTCAACCTGGTGAGCAAAGTGTGTCAGCACATCCTCACTGGAGAACAGTGACTCTGCGGCCTCCCCTGAATGATGACACAGGGACTCCTACTCAGACCCAGCATTTCTCTTGCCAGCTTGACTGATCTTTAACATCATTTTGTTGGCTAAGCAATTTATTAGTGTACAAGGACTGCTGATTTCCTTGACTCTCTTCCTCCTGTCTTTGTGGCTTGCAGGGGTGACAACAATCTTGCAGAGTGAGTTTCCACTTGGTGATGGGTGCTGAGGAGGACCTCAGGACTGGTTGCCCTCATTCGGTCTCTGATCATGCCATAGAGCCCACCTCTGTACTTTGAGCACTTTAGAAAGGCAGATTTTTCTTCATCGCACTCATATGAAGGCAAACTGAAGAGACCTGCATGCACCCACAGGATCCTTTTCGGTATTCTGTTTCAGGGAAGAGCTTGTTGCTCTTGATCAAGGACTGGTCTAAATGCTTCCTTATCTCCATCTACATTGCCTCACTGGAGCAGAGTGTTTGGACTGCTTCATCCAAAGACATCTTCCTTAACGCTTCTCTGTGTGAAATGCAGGAGACAACCAATCCTAGAGCCAATCCCCTTCTGAAGCTCTGAAACTGTTATTCTTTTGACAAATGATGCCTTAAGTTCAAATCTATTAACCTTCCAAGAATCACAGAATCACAGGATCATTATGGTTGGAAAAGACCTTTAAGATTATAAAGTCCAACCACTAACTTCACACTGCCAGATTCATCACTAAACTAAGCCATATCCCTCTGCATCTCATCTATGTGTCTTCTGAATAACTCCAGGGATGGTGACTCCACCATCTCCCTGGGCAGCCTGTTCCAATGCTTAACAATCCTCTCAGTGAAAAAGTTCTTCCCAATGTCCAATATAAATCTCTCTTGGTGCAACTTGAGCCCATTCCCTCATATCCTATCATTCATTACTAGGGAGAAGAGATCAACACCCACCTCACTGCAACTCCCCCCCAGGTAGTTGTAGAGAGTGAGAATATCTCCTCTCAGACTCCTCTATATTAAAAATTCCCAACTTCTTCCCAGCTGCTCCTCATCAGATTTATTCTCTAGACCCTTCACCAGCTTTGTTGCCCATCTCTGGACATGCTCCAGCACCTCAATGTCCTTTTTGTAGTAAGTGACCCACAACTGGACACTATTCGAGGTGCAGCCTCACTAGGGTCAAGTACAGGGAGATAATCACTTCCTTGGGCCTGCTGGTCACACTACTCCTAATACTGGCCAGGATGCCATTGGACTTCTTGGCCACCTGGGCACACTGCTGGCTCATGTTCAACTAGTTGTCAATTAACACCTCCAGGTCCTTTTTTGCTTGACAACTTTCCAGCCACTCTGCCCCAAGCCTATAGCATTGCATAGGGTTGTTGTGGCCCAAGTGCAAGACTCAACACTTGGTCTTGTTGAAGCTCATACAAGTGCCTCAACCCATCACTCCAGCCTGACCAGATCCCTCTGGAGAGCCTTCCCGCCCTCAAGCAGATCTACACACTTGCCCAACTTGGTGCCATCAGCAAATTTACTGAGGATACACTCAATCCCCTCATCCAGATCATTGATAGAGATCTTAAACAGATCCGACCTCAGCACTGAGGCCTGGGGAACACCACTGGTAACTGCCTGTGGTAGTTTGAGCCTGGCTGGATGCCAGGTGCCCACCACACCGCTTTATCCTCCACCTCCTCAGCAAGCCAGGGAAGGGGAGAAAATAAGATGGGAGTCTCGTGGGTTGAGATAAAAGCAGTTTAATAAATAAGCAGCAAAGCCGCGCGCGCGGGAAGCAAAGCAAAAGCAGATAAAGCTGTTACTCCCTACTTCCCATCAGCAGCGATGTCCGGCCACCTCCCGAGAAGCAGGGCTTCAGTACGCGTAGCGGTTGCTTTGGGAAGGCCAGAAATGAATCTCGCCTCCCCTTCCTGCTCCTCTCCCCCAGTTTATATTCCTGAGCTGACGTCATATGGTATGGAATATCTCCTTGGTCAGCCTGGGTCAGCTGTCCTGGCCATAGTCCCTCCCAAGATCATGCCCACCCACAGCTATTGGTGAAGGTGGGGGAAGGAATGCTGGAGGGACAGCCCTGATGCTGTGCGAGCAGTACTCATAATATTGATATCAACAGTAAGCACAGCACTGCAGGAGCTGCTGTGGAAAATCACTACCATCCCAGACCCACTACACTGCCACCAACTGGATTTAACCTCATTCACTACAACTCTCAGGGCCCTGACATCCAGACAGATTTCCACCCATCTCAGAGTAGGTCCATCCAAGCCATGGACAGTCAATTTCTCCAGGAGAATGCTGTGGGATACTGTGTCGAAGACCTTACTGAAGTTCAGGAGGACGACATCCACAGCCTTTCCTTCATCCACAAAGCAGGTCATCTTGTCATAGAAGGAGATTGGATTAGTTGGAAAGGACCTGCCTTTCATAAAGCCATGTTGACTGGACCTGAACACTTGGCTATCCTGTGTATGCCTCAGATGGAACTCAGGATAATCTGTTCCATAACCTTTCCTGACACTGAAGTCAGGCTCATAGGCCTGTAGTTTCCAGGATCCTCCTTCTGGCCCTTCTTGTAGATAGGAGTCACACCATATCTTCACTAAAACCACCGTATCTTGATTATTACTGCTGCTGAGGGGAGAAAAGAGATGATACTAAAAAGCTAGGGACAATAAACCTCCAGAGAGCTGACTGTTGTCTTTAGTGAGAGCTGTGCACAGGTTCCTGTTTGTGTGGGAAATTGCAGTAAAACTTTCATTCTGTGGAAGACATACGAAAAAAATATTCCTGCGGAGTAAGATAGCCAAATGTTCTATTTGACATAACTTACATTTACAATTGTATTTTTAATTTAAAATTTCTGAACTACATAACTTGAGGATAAAATAAAATTATTCTAGACAAAACATGTTGCAACAGATGTTACAACTTTTGAAAAATGTTTTATTAACTGCTATTGAAAATCTTTCTGTGAGACATTTCAGTATTAAGTCACGGAATTTCTCTAATTGAAACATTTTCTGAGAGAAGGTTTTAAGCATATTCTGTATTTGGTTTTATGTGCTTTTAAAGTGTTTTTAATGCAATCTCAAACCAAATGAAAAAAAGAATGATACAGGCAAAAGAAACTTTCTGGGATTGAGAACCTTTAGCAACAACAGGCAGTGCAGACCCAGGAAGTATTTTTAAAATGGTCTATATATTCCTACTGTTTTACATTGAAAAGAAATTGTTTTTGTAATCTACCAACCTTGTTTTATACAATGCTCAGATGTTACAGTGCTTTCATTAATTTATACTGACAATATTGTAAAAAACCCCTCCAGAAATACATGGGTAGGGGAAATGTCCTGAGGAGGTTTCACATCTCATGGACCATTTTTACCATTTGCTTTTAACCGTAGAGGAGAGTTTCCTGCTTTCATACATCTTTCTTTGGAAGGAGGAGAGTGGTTTGGTGACAAAGGAGCACTCAAAATACACTGATGTTGCCAAGTCAGAAATACAAAGCAGTAATGTAAGGATCTTGAGGGCACTGTGCAGACTATAAAACTAATGGAACATCTGTTGCTGACAGAGGGACAAGGTTTTCAGGGCTTTGGGAAACTTGTAATTACTTGCTAGGTTTGCTAGTGTTGTTGCAGACGCTGGAAATTCAGACCTTAAGTGTTCAGCAACTTAATGCACTGAATATTTTTTTTTTTGTGGGAACAACTGAAGATTAGAGAGGGAATGTATTATCCAACAGGATGATGCCAAAAGCCATTTAATAGTCACTCAGAAAATGATGCCTTCTCCTTCCAGACCACCAGGTCCTCCATTCAGGGCTGCTAGCTAACACTTTGATCTCAGAGCTTTTCCTCCTGCTAAGAATGTGCACCAATTCCTCAAAAAGGTTGGAGAAGAGATCATAATTTCTCTTTGGGGGTTTCATCTCCCTAGAGCATGAAACACAGTCAGAGGATCTGCTTGGTCTTCAGCACTGTTCTGTGGTTGGAGTGACAGTGTGAGAAGTAAGAGGTCTGAGATGAGAGCCCCATTCAGCTTAAACCCACATCTCCAGTCAAGCAAAATTGACCTATGAGGCTGCTGGGTAAAAATTTCCTGTGTCTGACCATGGTATAAAAAATTACCATCCTCTGCTCTGAGGTCCTGATTCGACAGTATAGTTTAGGTAGGCTGAGAGCGTGGACAGGAGATCTTTGAGGAGTAGGAAGAAGAGTGACCAGTTTCTGGTTGTTGGCACTCCTTACAAAGGAGTTTGATGTGTGCTGAACTGGATGGTTCATCACAGCTTCCCCTAGAGCTGCATTTCACTATGCTCGCTGGATACTGAGTTGATTTCTTTGGATTTTAGCAGACTTAAAGGTATTTAAGACCATATTTCATAATAATAACAAATTTGAGGCATCTTGGGAAAACTGATGCCTTTCCTTTGGATTGTCAATGTTTCAAGGCAACTGTAAAATTGAATACAGTAACATGAAGGGTTTGTGACTTTTGAGTTCCACACTGTCTCTGAGAGAGGTTGGTCTTTTTTTTCTGTATCTTGAACAACTAACTAAATCCTGTGCTTCTACTTGACATTGACAGCACAGTATCTGATACTGGGACTTGTTTTAAAGGTTTTGTGCTTTGGGCACAGACAATCACAACAGAAATTTCATAAAATTTTCACTTATTTCTACATTACATGTCTAAATAAACTGCCTTTTGTTATGAAATACTTATTTTTCAGTACCTCTTGGATGGCTGCTGGGTCAGAATCCCGTCAGTCTGGATCTTGTACAAATCTACAGAAGAAACCATTGTTTGTGATTTCCAGACTGAGAATGAAGCTCTTGAAGCAAAAGGCTGATTTTCATTGTAAATACCCTTCTGGTATTGAATTTACCAGAAATTTCTGGAATCACAGGATCGGACTTTCATTTTTTCATTGTTTTTTTAATGATGATAGAAAACTTTCCACAAAAAATACACGCATGCAAATCCAGTGCACAAAGCAGTGTAGATAACAGAAAATTAAGAACTGAAGGATTGTATTTATATTGATTCTGGTTTTGTTTTTTGCTTTTTGTTTGCTAATAATTATATGGTAATAAAATGCTAAACTAGTAGTACCAAACACAACAGAAAGAGGAAGAAAGTCAATACTTACTATATTCAGGCTCAGAATGGTTAGACAGATATGACCACTTTTCGACACATTTGCCAATATTTCCTTCTCCCCTCCTATTAGCAGCTGTCTGGCAAAACCCAATGAGTGCACACAAAGGGACAAATCCATCCAGAGTATAACTTCAGAGGAATGACTTCAGGGACATGTTCAGTCCATTATGGTGAGCAGTGAATGCAGACTGATCAGCATCTCTCCAGTGTTACAAGGTTGTCTTTAATGAAGGAGAAATGTCTTCTAGCATATGTGGTTCCCCACCCCACTCCCCCTGGCAGATGCAAGCACAGCAGCACACACTGTGTTTTCAGGAATGATTATGTTCAAAAGATAAACTATTGGGATGTGTTTTTAATATAGAATCATAGAACGATAGGGGTTGGAAGGGACCTTTAGAGATCATCTAGTCCAAACCCCCTGCAGAAGCAGGTCAACCCTAGATCAAGTCACACAGGAACATGTCTGGGCGGGTCTTGAAGACCTCCAAGGAAGGAGACTCCACACCCCTCTGGGCATCCTGTGCCAGGGCTCCCTCACCCTCACAGTGAAATAGATTTTTCTTATGTTTAAGTGGAACTTTTTGTGTTCCAGCTTCAACCCCATTACCCCTTGTCCTGTTGCTAGATACTACAGAAAAACGGGAAGTTCCACACCCACCCTTTAGATATTTATAAATGTTAATAAGATCTCCCCTCAATCTCCTCTTCTCCAGACTAAACAGCCCCAGTTCCTGCAGACTTTCCTCGTATGAAAGATGTTCCATCTTGTTCCATCTGATCATCTTGGTGGCCCTGTGCTGGACTGTCTCCAGAAGGTCTCTGTCCCTCTGGAGCTGAGGAGCCCAGAACTGGACACAGGACTCCAGATGAGGCCTCACCAGGACAGAGTAGAGGGGGAGAAGAACCTCCCTTGACCTGCTGGCCACACTCTTGATGCATCCCAGGATGCCATTGGCCTTCCTATTAATCTAATTTATTTATGGATTTGTTGGGTGAGGGGACGTTCCTCTAAGTGTGGGAAGTTTATTGTTTTGTTTTTGTCTGCTCTAGTAATTAGCCTGTCTTACATAAAACAAAAAGGATGGAATCTGTAGGTGTTCAATTAACCTAAAGTAAAATGTGAAAGCACCTGTCATCACAAAAGATCAGGAAGATCTCTTCAGGCTGCATCTTGCCTTGAGAAACTTTAGAAATGCCAGTAGATTATTGATGACACTGCTAAGATCAAACCTCTTGCTTGGAATCAAAATTCTTGTTTATAAGTTAACTTCCCCAGCTTTCTGAACTTTAATACTTATAAAATTGGCTACCTGTAAGGCCAAGGAACTAGAGCAGGAGCCACTCTGTTGCTCTATGCTTGGCTGCTGGCTTTTATAGAGGGGTCCAAGTTATGACCAAGCTCCTGAAGTACTACAGCAATGAAGAGGATTTCCCTGTTCCTTGCCCAAATCTATGCTGTGCTATCCTTTTAAACTGTTGTCTCCAAATAACAGCTATGGGCCTGAAGGTACTAAAGTAATGAAGTTTGCTAAACATAAGAGAGAATTGCTAAGATTGAAAGGTTGCTATGTGAAAGAGGAGGTATCTTCACGTCTTTTAAAAGCAGACTCTGAGTGAACTGAAGCTAGCATGTGAAGCCAGATGGTTGTTCTGCTGATGTGTGATGGTATTTCAAGACCCTCCTGTACACAGAGTGCTGTATATGCCCTACACATCAGTATTAGAGAGAAATGTGACAGTCCCAAATGGCTACGGTGGAATCATAAAAGACAGCTAAAGTAAACTCTTTAAGACTCAGGTTTCACAGTTCTAGACAGCAAGTGTTCTTTGTTGCAGTGCTGGTCCTTCTATAGTGCTCACCAACTTCAGAGCAACTTCTGCTTATATTGCTAAATTACATACATATGCATAATATTTCCCAGAATCACCATATGTATTCATGATTTTTCTCAGAACTTATTTACACTGGGTCTGTCCCCTTTGGGCACATATTCTTAATCACAAAGAAGATCTTTAGGGGTCTTCACGACCCTCTGGTGATCATTGTCTTGATGTTCCTTCAGTCCAGAGTCTGCATGTTATCAATTCATTTACAGAACTCATTTCTTCTTTTTACAGTTAGTAGTGCTCAACCACAAAGTTATCATTTGTAGTTTGTGTCCTAGTCTGTGTCTGCATCTACATCCTAGGATGAAGACATTTGCATCCTAGATGCCTCAAGATATTTGACATCTACATCTTGGATACCTCAAAATAGTTGACATCTGGATCCTGGATGTCTCAAGACAGCTGAAGCTGAAGCAAGCACAAGTGAAGCAAGCACAAGTTAAACTATCATAAATGACAAGAATCAAATTTTCCACATTAAGACAGAGCTTGGTGCACAGTCTTCTTTCAGTTCTGTTATCTGTGTTCTTTCAAGCATGCAGAACAAACTTAAGTTGGCTGCTAATGCAAAGTTACTTTTTGAATAGCATAGTTGCTAAATCACATGATTGAAAGATGTGCAAAGATTCCAAAGGTATTGACAGTACCACAGTCTTCCATTTCATGCACAGTTTTTTCTGAAGAGGTATGTGGTAGATAGTGCTACTGATAATGAAACCAGCTGTCCAAAATTCATTTTTACCAAGGCAATCTGTGTTGTATAATGTCTCTGAGAATGGAGAATGTCACAGGAAAATGTCTTTGGCAAGGATAACACAAGATTCTTTTGAATCTTACTTCTAAGTTAGATGGTAATGGGTTATGTCTGAATTATATTAGCTCTCACCTTTGGGGATGATGCTTGAATTAGAAATCTTTGCTTATCAGATCCATAGTATGCAGATTACCTTCACTTTCTTTCTTGTGGCTATGAACCAAACACGGACATTTATTACAGCAAGAAGAGTTAATGTTTGTAACTTTCTTCTTACAGCATTTTCTGGAGGTCAGCTGCTGCTATCTGGGAATAGCTAACACTATTCCCAAAGGCTTTTAGAGCTTCCTGTGAATGACTTTCGGACACCTGAAGCAGATCTAGATCATTCCCCTCCATCCCTCTGTGCCCAGTCAGGGGCTCTTGTCAGGCCCTACCAGTACGATGAGCAATCCTGTTACATGCTGTGTAAGACTTGAATGTGGACTTGCTCATGCTCCGGGGGGATGAATAAATGAGCATCTGCCCAGGGATGCTCATTCAGGGAAACATACCCAAAGCCTGAAGATGAATTAGGTTGAGGTGATTAGATTTTCCAGTTTCGGCCGTAGGGGATGGAGCCCTGTTTTTGGCAGCACCCCTAGATGGCACTCCTGGACTCTGTTTGAGCGAGGCCCGGCACCGCTCTCCTCCCCAGAAACGAAGGGCACAAAACGGCTGGTGCCACCTATTTTCAGAATCTGATTTGGACAGATCTTGCATGTGCAAGTTATTGGAACCCAGACCATGCTTGCTGGGGAAACCTACTAACACAAGCGCCAGACTTTCCAGAAAAAAAAGCTATATGGAAAAAAGTTCCCCCCCCCCCCCCCCCTTTTCATTGTTTCTGTTAATATACAAAACTCTTGAAACAGTAAGATGATGTCTATTTCCAGGAACATAAGCTGGGAAACGTGGCTTATGTCTGTTTCCATAAGCTCTTCATTTCAAGAGGTAACTAGCACCAAAAGGAGAAGAAAAGACGGTCAGCATCTCATGTGGGATGCCCTGGTGGGACTCAGGGTGGATTTCACATGCTTCCTCCTGCTCTCCCATCTCTCTCGTGTGCTTTAACTATGACTTTCCTAGCTTTCAATAGTTCTGAGCATTGCTGAAAATGCAGATGCTGAGTGCCCTCACTTTTGCTTCAAATCAAAGGAACTGTGGGTGAAATAAAGCCTCAAAGAAGGTTCAGTACTTGATGAAATCTTATGAGAAGTACAATTTTCTGAATTACTACATGGAATGAGATAACTTAGGTTTCAGACAGGTTTTTTTTTCCTTTAATTTCATGATAATCTACACCAGAAAATTTTGGACAATGGAGATGCAGGTAGGGTTTGCTGTACGTTCTAATTGCAGTACTTTTTAATTGCATCAAGACCTTTGGGATGGAACTCACTGAAAAGCTGTTCTTTCAGCTAATAGCATATAGAGTTTGCTTCAAATAAATATGGATGCTCCTGTTTTAATGGTGAATTCAAAGTCTGCCAAAGTACTATTCTGTCTGTCTGAAAATAAAAAAAAAAAATCAAGACAAAGTCAGTGGCTTTAATTTACTCAGGCTACAAACAATGCAGTAAACTCCTGTAAATGTTTGGGATGCGTCAATGTTTTCCTGAATCTGCCAGCTATTTTTTTTCAGGGCACAAGTCATATTTGTTTGCAGACATTGGCAGGGCAGACAGCATGCTCTGATGAGCTGCAGGCACCGGCTGCTTCAGCAGATTCCAGGGATTTACTCTCACTGTTTATTACAAAAATAAGCACATCTCCTCCTAATAAATGTTGTATGCAAATATGGCTCAGTCATTTCTACATGAGATTCTAATTCATCCATTTAAAGATGTTCATTCTGTAGTGTATGCAAATTTGCATATGTAATTCAGCAAAAGCAGGAGCAATCTTTTACTCTCATCACTTCTGACATTTTAATCAATGATTTATGTCTTATTCCTACATTTATTAGCCCTCCCTCAGAATGCTATGGCAGATTATTATGCGTTGATATTTCTATACATATATAAAGCTCATTAAGACTCTTTGACAGAAGGATGGTCAAAGTGCGGGAACAGGGGGCAGGCATTTGAGGGCTTATACTTTACCTTCTCTACAGGCTGTTTGTGCTCATTTGATAAACAACTTCCCTGTGTCACTGTCATTCCATCTGTACAATAGAGATAGCATTGCCCGAACTCAGAGGTGAGACTAATTGGAGTTTTAAAATCTTGAGCTCCCTGGCTGGAAGCTGCTATATAAATATTCTTCTGGTCACAAGGAAAATTAATGAGGTACAGTCCTATGTAACAGAGATATCATCTGTTACTTCTGGCTTTTGTCTCTCTTTAAAGGCAACTGAGGAAACGATATCTATCCACTTCTTCTAGAGGCTATCCCTTGTAGGTATTCACAGTCACATATTCACTGACTTTTTGACAAAATACAGCTTTTACTGATATTTCCTACTTCTGACTTTGTTGTCTTTCCAGATCTAGGGGACTAAACTGGATTTTATTACCTCCTAGGCATCATCAACAGAACAATTTATCTAGTCACAATGCCAGTCAGTCACTCCTCTGTGAATCCTCAGAGGGCAGTTGTGTTAGAAGGATGATTGGGAAAGGCCGAATTGTAACTCACAGAATTACAGAGGAGTTATTTTAAAGGCCTGGTTTAACCTGCAGACCTTTATGGCTGGGATGAATGTAAAGCAATCAGCTGGTATCTCAGATCCCATTTTGAGTGTGAAACAGGTCTCTGTATCTAGAAGAGTGTTTTGTCCTGAGAGAAAACAAGCGATTTTTCAGAAATATAATTTCAACTTGGGTGGTAATATGAGCCTGTAAGTCTCTCAGAGTTTTTTGGACATACATTTGTATTCCTATATGCAACAAAGGCAGCCCTGCATCCTGCAGGAATCCAGTTCTAATTTCCAGAAGTATAATTCCATTGATGGTTGTCATGGTTTGACATGACAGCCTTTTCTGGTATGGGGGAAGGGGCTGCAAAGATGGCTCCTGCAAGAAGTTGCTCACAACTCTCCCCAGCTCAGAAAAGGCTCACTTCTGGGGCTGAGCCAATTAGACGCCTCCACGATCACTTTTTAAGAAGAAGCTGGAAGGGGAGGTGTCTTCCTCCATCTTCTTTCCTTCTTCTGCCCCTTCTTCTCTTCTTCTGGCTGGTGGTGGTGCAAGGAGTAGGAACAGTGAGAGAAACAACCATGCGGACTCCAAGGTCAGTGATGAAAGGGAGGAGGTGTACTGTAGCAGAGACTCCCCTGCATTCTATGGAGAGAACTGGTGAAGCTGAGATTTATTTTCATTTCTTTAAAGGCCCCGAGCCAGGGACAGTGATTTTGACTGGAGGAGGCCTTGTCCCGAAGGAGGGGCCCTTTATCACTATGGCCGGAGCAGGCCCTGTCCCGAGGAAGGGACCTTGCAAGTGCAGAAACTGCAACCGCGGTGAAGAATCCACACCAGAGATATTCACCAAGGACTGTGTCCTGTGGAAGGGAACCTGTATCGGCAGAAGCCACAGCTGCTGGGAACAACCCACACCAGAGAAGTTTGTTAAGGACTGTGTTCTGGGGGAGGAACCCCGTGTTGGAGCAGGGGAAGAATGCCAGGAGTCATCCTCATCTGTGAGAGACTGACCACATTCCCCATTCCCTGCCCCCCTGAGCCGTTGGGGGGGGAGGAGGTAGAGATATCGGGAGCAGTGAGCTGGGCCTGGGAAGAAAGGAGGGATGGGGGAGGGAGATCTTAAAGTGCTGGTTGTAATTTTCTCATCATCCTACTCCCTTTTTGCTTTTATTCTGTTCTGTTTCTTGTAGAATAAACTTTCCTACTTTCCTCTCTAAGTCGAGTACTAGAGTCTGTTTTGCCCAGAACCATAATTGGCAGTGAGCCCTCCCTGCCCTTGTCTCAATCCACAACAATCTTGCTTATCTTTTTACTCCCATTTCGCTGGGTCCTCCGCCATCTTAACGAGGGTAGGGGTGAATGGGGGCATCGAGCGAGAAACTGTCGTGGTGCTGTTGTGCTAGCTGGGCCAAACCATGACAATGGTATTTGTCAAAAATATAATCCCAAGTATGTTTACACTTAGAAATGGGAACTAGAAACTTACACTTTGTGCATAGGTGTATGTGTTTGGGAAACACCACACCATATTCCCTGAGAACACAGGCATATGTGAGGAATCTGTTCTTTATTCAGTATGGCTACAGCTGAAGTTCATGATATCCCTGTAAAATCCCTGTAAAATGAAAATTTTTGGATAACGTCCAAAGTCTCATTTCAAACTCTTTTCAAAGGAGTAGTTGAATTGACCTTGCTGCACATTTCAGTCCACATCCTATGTTTGAATAAATCCCTGTTACTGCAGTTACAGACTAGATGACCCAAGTTAGGATAACAGGCACAAGAGACCTGCAACATACAACTGGATATTTTCACTGTAAGAAAGCCCAGCCTGACATTTAATTCTACTCAGGTATTGCTATGAGTCCTATAACTGTCTAATAGAAAGGGATAATTTTGATGCCATGCTGTCAAGTCCAGGATAATGGGGATAAGCAGGATAAACAACTTAAATTATGAGTTTCTTTCTAAGAACAACAGGTAACTATAGTGTAACTTACAAAAATAAACACTTTTGACATTTTCTTGAAGCTGAAGATCCTAAAGAGAGATGTGTGCACTTCTCCCTGTTCTTGGACATGTAGTTTAAAAAAGTTCCAGTTGCTACTAGTGAAGAAATGTATTAAATCTGGAGAGGTGCTCAGTAGTCCAAGAAAATTAGGGAAAAGAGACACTGTAGTACCTTATGAATCTTACCTCTTCTAGAATCTTTAGTCACTCCAATCTTTTAAGCAAACTATTTTAAGAGTAGCCTATTTCCACAACTCCAAGACTGGACAAAATCCTTGAAAATAAAAGAAAAAAAAAGAAGCTTATTCTCAAAATGCCATGATTTCATGGGTTAGAGCTCTAAGAAAGACTGTCCATCCTCCTCCTCCTCCTCCTCTTCTCTCTCCTGACAGCTAGGAAAAAAAGTTCCGATCTCTGGTGTCCTGGTTTTGGCTAGGATAGAGTTAACTTTGAGGAGGAAGTAGGAAGGGGCACAGCATGGGCAGCTGACCTGGGCTGGCCAACAGGTATTCGATACCATACTGACATCATGCCCAGTACCTAGAGGCAGGGAGCTGGTCGGGGGCGGGGCTTCGGGAGCACAGGCGGGGCTACCGGTCGGAGGGGGAGTCGCGTCGGGTCCTGGGTGGTGAGCAGCCGCGGCACGCGCCATTCCTTTTGTATATTCCCCTCGTGTACTGTTAAAACTGTTCCTTTTTCCCCCTGAACCTGTTCATTGTTATTGTTGTTCTATTAAACCGCTCTTATTTCAACCTACGCGGGTTTTTCCCCTTTTTCTCTGGTTCCCCGTCCCGCTCCACCGGGAGGGGAGGAGTGAGCGAGCACCCTCGTGGCTCTTTGTTCCCGGCTGGGCAAAACCACGACACATTTGGCGCCCAACGTGGGGCCCGCGGGGTTGAAATAAGACACAGTAGGCTGAAACAATTGTCACAATGTTGATGGATTTGCTTAACTGCTGTTGGCCCGTAATTTGTCATATGCACTATGTATTCTCTCTGATAGTGTTTATGTCCTTTGGAAAAGGGACAAAAGCACTCGTTTTGATGTACTGGCTGTTACTGGCTTATGGCATGGTTGTGTCACTGGGTATGGAGCTAGGCCAATACTTGTACATGACTGGGTTGGCATTTCTGCAACTTGGACATTTATTTTCAGAAGGTAGTGACACTAGTGACACTCAGTTCATGGGAAAAATGGAGGGACGTAATTTTTCCATTTTTTCCATCCTCCCTTATTCATTCAAGTTAACTGCAATAGCTTTTGATAATTCCGAACGCACTTGGGATGTCCCAGCCATTGTGGTTTTATTGCTCTGTTCCCCAGGTAGGGTGTTTTTCTTGGGTAGAGTTGTGAAATGTGTTTTCCAGACTGTTATGAGGTTGGGCAGCTATGGAGGGATTGATATACAGAAGAATATGAACCGGTATTGGAAGAGTTTTTTACTTGTACAGATTAGGAATGCCACCCCAGCAACCACTGTGGCTATTCAAACTGAGGCAACTGATGCTGTTGCTGCCCTAACTCCAACAGCAGACACTGATTCTGAATCAGAGGATCAACCTGTGGCAGTGTCAGTTGCTCCTGTCCAGAAAAGGAAACACATAAAAAAATCAGTTCGCCTTGTGAGGGATGAAGATGAACCAGTATCATCGCGGGAACGGGAGGAAGAGTCAGAGCCAGAGCCAGAGATAATCACCCGATCCTTGTCCCTGAGCGAACTGCGAGAAGTGCGAAAAGATTACAGTCGCCACCCAAGCGAGCACCTTGTTGCCTGGCTGCTCCGATGCTGGGAGAATGGGGCCCACAGCTTGGACTTGGAGGGCAGGGAAGCCAGGCAGCTGGGCTCTCTGTCCCGGGATGGCGGCATTGACAAGGCGATTGGAAGGAAGACAGAAGTCCTCAGCCTCTGGAGAAGACTTTTGTCTGGTGTGAGGGAAAGATACCCCTTCAAAGAAGATATCATATGCCACCCAGGCAAGTGGACCACAATGGACAAAGGTATCCAGTACCTGAGGGAGTTAGCTGTCCGGGAAATGATTCATAATGAGCAGTTACCAACAGACCCAGATGAGGTCCAGTGCACACAGTCTATGTGGCGAAGATTTCTGCAGAGTGCACCATCATCTTATGCTAATTCATTGGCAGTCATCTCCTGGAAAGAAGGTGAGGGGAAAACAGTGGGGGAAATGGGTGTTCAACTTCGGCAATATGAAGAAAGTCTGTCTTCCTCCCTACAGGCTGTTGTCTCGGCTGTAGATAAAATGTCAAAAGAGTTCCACCAATTCAAAGAAGATATGTCCCGCACTCCACCTGCCCGAGTCCGTACTTCAGCCATTAGTAGATGTCCCTCTGTTCAAGAGAGGGAATACAGAGGGCAGACACCACGAGGTGCTTTGTGGTCTTACCTGCGGGACCAGGGAGAGAACATGAACAAGTGGCATGGGCAACCTACTTCGGCCTTAAGGGCACGGGCACGGCAGCTACGGGGAAAAACCGCTACAAGGAGCAATTTCTCTTGGAAAGATGCTGCTCCAGTTTCCAGTGAGCAACTCCCTAGACAGAATAGAAGTGTTGAGCTCTATTCTAGTCCCCTCGAGGGGACTTCTAGCTCTTTTCTACAAAAAGTATCCAATGACTGCCATGGCCAGTACTAGGGAGGCCCTGCCTCCAGCCAGGTGGAGGAGAGGGACAACCGAGTTTATTGGACAGTGTGGATCCGATGGCCTGGCACATCAACCCCACAAGAGTACAAGGCTTTAGTGGATACTGGAGCACAATGCACTCTGATGCCATCAAGTTGTAAAGGGACAGAATCTGTTTGTATTTCTGGAGTGACAGGGGGATCTCAACAGCTAACCTTGTTAGAAGCTGAAGTGAGTTTAACTGGAGATGAGTGGCACAAACACCCCATTGTAACAGGCCCAGAAGCCCCATGTATCCTGGGCATAGACTACCTTAAGAGAGGGTATTTTAAGGACCCAAAAGGGTACCGGTGGGCCTTTGGTGTGGCTGCAGTGGAGACAGAGGAAACTGAACAACTATCCAGCATGCCTGGCCTTTCAGAGGACCCTTCCGTTGTGGGTTTGCTGAAGGTTGAGGAGCAACAGGTGCCAATTGCGACCACAACAGTGCACCGGCGGCAATATCGCACCAGCAGAGATTCAGTGATTCCCATTCATAAGTTGATTCGCCAACTGGAGAGCCAAGGGGTGATCAGCAAAACTCGCTCACCCTTTAACAGTCCCATATGGCCAGTGCGAAAGTCTACTGGAGAGTGGAGACTGACAGTAGACTATCGTGGCCTGAATGAAGTCACGCCACCGCTGAGCGCAGCTGTGCCGGACATGCTGGAACTCCAATATGAACTGGAGTCCAAGGCAGCCAAATGGTATGCCACCGTTGATATTGCCAATGCATTCTTCTCAATTCCTTTGGCAGTAGAATGCAGGTCCCAGTTCGCTTTCACTTGGAGAGGGGTTCAGTATACCTGGAATCGACTGCCCCAGGGGTGGAAACACAGCCCCACCATCTGCCATGGACTGATCCAGGCCACGCTGGAGAAGGGCGAGGCCCCAGAACACCTGCAATACATTGATGACATTGTTGTGTGGGGTGACTCAGCAGAGGAAGTTCTTGAGAAGGGAAAGAAGATAATTCAAATTCTTCTGAAGGCTGGTTTTGCCATTAAACGAAATAAGGTCAGAGGGCCTGCGCAGGAGATCCAGTTTTTAGGAGTAAAATGGCAGGATGGACGTCGCCATATCCCAATAGATGTGATCAACAAAATTGCAGCCATGTCTCCCCCAACTAGCAAAAAGGAAACACAAGCTTTCCTAGGTGTTGTGGGTTTTTGGAGGATGCATATTCCAAATTACAGTATGATTGTGCGCCCTCTCTACCACGTAACACGGAAGAAAAATGATTTTGAATGGGGTCCTGAACAGCAACAAAGTTTTGAACAAATTAAACAGGAGATTGTTCATGCGATGGCACTTGGGCCAGTCCGGACAGGACCAGATGTTAAAAATGTGCTCTACACCGCAGCTGGAGAGAATGGCCCTACTTGGAGTCTTTGGCAGAGAGCACCTGGGGAGGGTCGAGGCCGACCCCTTGGATTCTGGAGTCGGGGATACAGAGGATCCGAGGCCCGATACACTCCAACTGAGAAGGAGATACTGGCGGCATACGAAGGGGTTCAAGCTGCATCAGAAGTGATCGGCACAGAAACACAACTTCTCCTAGCACCCCGACTGCCAGTGCTGGGCTGGATGTTCAAAGGGAGGGCCTCCTCCACACATCATGCAACTGATGCTACATGGAGTAAGTGGATCGCATTGATCACACAACGAGCTCGTGTAGGAAGTCCTAGCCGCCCTGGAATTCTGGAACTGATCACGAACTGGCCAGAGTGTGAAGACAGTGAAATATCACCAGAAAAGGAGGCAATCCGTGCTGAAGAGGCCCCATCATATGAGGAACTTCCAGAAGATGAGAAGCGGTATGCCCTGTTCACCGATGGGTCCTGTCGTCTTGTGGGGAAGCATCGGAGGTGGAAGGCAGCTGTGTGGAGCCCCCTACGCAAAGTTTCAGAAGCTGCAGAAGGAGAGGGTGAATCGAGCCAGTTTGCAGAGGTAAAAGCCATCCAGTTAGCTTTAGACATTGCTGAACGAGAAAACTGGCCAAGGCTTTATCTCTACACTGACTCATGGATGGCAGCAAATGCTGTGTGGGGGTGGTTGCAGCAATGGAAGCAGAACAACTGGCAACGACGGGGCAAACCCATCTGGGCTGCCCCAATATGGCAAGACATTGCTGCTCGGCTGGAGAAGCTGGTTGTGAAAGTGCGCCATGTAGATGCCCACATACCTAAGAACAGGGCCACTGAAGAACATCTGCATAACCAGCAAGTGGACAAGGCTGCAAAGATTGGAGCAGCTCAGATAGATTTAGACTGGCAACACAAGGGGGAGTTATTTTTAGCTCGGTGGGCCCATGACACCTCAGGTCATCAAGGCAGAGATGCCACCTATAAATGGGCTCGTGATCGAGGGGTGGATTTAACCTTGGATGCCATTGCACAGGTTGTCCATGAGTGTGAGACGTGTGCTACAATCAGACAAGCCAAGCGGTGGAAGCCCATATGGTATGGAGGACGATGGCAGAAATATAAATACGGAGAGGCTTGGCAGATTGATTATATCACACTGCCACAGACTCGCCAAGGCAAACGACATGTACTCACAATGGTGGAGGCGACCACCGGCTGGTTGGAAACGTATCCTGTGTCTCATGCCACCGCCCGGAGCACCATCCAGGGCCTTGAAAGGAAAGTCCTCTGGCGACATGGCACCCCAGAAAGAATTGAGTCAGACAATGGGACGCACTTCAGGAACAACCTCATAGATGCCTGGGCCAAAGAGCATGGCATTGAATGGGTTTATCACATCCCCTATCATGCACCAGCCTCAGGAAAAGTTGAACGACACAATGGACTATTGAAGACCACACTGAGAGCAATGGGGGGTGGAACATTCAAACATTGGGACACAAATTTAGAAAAGGCCACCTGGCTAGTCAACTCCAGAGGATCTGTGAACAGAGCTGGCCCTGCCCAATCGGAACTTTTACATACTGTAGAAGGGGATAAAGTCCCTGTAGTGCACGTAAAAGATCTGTTAGGGAAAGCAGTATGGGTGAGTCCTACCTTGGGTAAAGGTAAACCCATTCGTGGGATTGTTTTTGCTCAGGGACCTGGGTACACTTGGTGGGTGATGTGTAAGGATGGGACAACCCAGTGTGTACCTCAAGGAAAATTGATTTTGGGTGAGAATAGCCTGTAAATTCGTTGAATCAAATTGTATTATGTTAGTTGTTAAATAACATTGTTGTTATATGTCGTCATTACCATAGTTGCTCTATGCCATACCACTGACACTACAGTAAGGACCACCCAGATCACTGAAAGATGGACATGGACAAGCAAGATACAGAATAGCAGAATGTGAATTGGTGCCCAGTGACGTCCTCAAGATCAGTGCTTTCAACTTACAGATAAGACACACCTAAACAGCCAAATGGACTTAACGGGAATGTTAGGGGGGTGGCCTATAAACAGAGGGAATGATATACTTCTCTGTGTGTGCCCCTATTTTTCCAGGTAGAGGAAATGTGGTGCTCAGATGTTGTATATTGTGAAACTAGGCATGATGTAGATGGTATAGAATAAGGGGTGGAATGTCCTGGTTTTGGCTAGGATAGAGTTAACTTTGAGGAGGAAGTAGGAAGGGGCACAGCATGGGCAGCTGACCTGGGCTGGCCAACAGGTATTCGATACCATACTGACATCATGCCCAGTACCTAGAGGCAGGGAGCTGGTCGGGGGCGGGGCTTCGGGAGCACAGGCGGGGCTACCGGTCGGAGGGGGAGTCGCGTCGGGTCCTGGGTGGTGAGCAGCCGCGGCACGCGCCATTCCTTTTGTATATTCCCCTCGTGTACTGTTAAAACTGTTCCTTTTTCCCCCTGAACCTGTTCATTGTTATTGTTGTTCTATTAAACCGCTCTTATTTCAACCTACGCGGGTTTTTCCCCTTTTTCTCTGGTTCCCCGTCCCGCTCCACCGGGAGGGGAGGAGTGAGCGAGCACCCTCGTGGCTCTTTGTTCCCGGCTGGGCAAAACCACGACATCTGGTCTCAGGAAATGAGGTTTATTCTCAATGTTGACAAAACATTTAACACATTCAAACATTTTAGATTCTTTAAAAACCAGATCCTTTCCTCTCTTTTCCCCAAATGTGAAAGACAAGAAGGATTGCAGGTTTTTTTCTGGTTTATGTTGTTACCTGGACCAGGCTTCAGCACTACACAGAGTTGGCAAAATGGAACAAAGGGAAGGAACTAGGTTATCACTGAGGTGGCTGATTATTAGCCTTTATCCTACACCATCCCTCTCACCTTCCACTTTTTGAGGGGCAGTAACACACTGACTCACTGAGGAATTATCCAAAGAATAAGAGACTGTCCAGCATCATGCCCTTCAAAGGGAAGTTGGTGAGCAGCTGGAACTGTAGCCCATGGGAAGGACCCACACTGGAGAAGTTCGTGAGGGACTGTCTCCCGTGGGAGAGAACCCACACTGTAGCAGTGGGAAGTGTGATGAGGTCTCCCCCTGAGAAGCAGCAGTGGCAAAGTCCATCTGTAATGAACTGATCGCACCCCCCATCCCCCATCCGCTGTGCTGCTGGGGGGGAAGGAAGGGGAGTCCTGGGAAGAGGGAGGGGTGGGGGGAGATGTTTTAAGATTCAGTTTTGTTTCTAATCTCCCTGTTCTTATTGTTCCTTAATAAATCAAACCTTTTTTTTTTTTTTTTCTCCCCAGGTTGAGCCTGTTTTGCGTGTGACACTAATTGCTGGGTGATTTCTCTGTCCTTATCTCAACTCACACACCCCTCCTTATATTTATCCTGTCCAGTTTAGGAGATGGACTTGGTGGACACCTGGCTAAACCATCACACATGCAGTCTGAGACAAATCCAATTCCCAAGGGCTACCAGGACAAGACATCCAGCCTCACAGGTCCTGCAGGAGAGTCCCTATGGCACAAAAAATAGTTTTCCCTTCCAGCAACTTCACCTTCATCACCATCCACTGATCCTGGATATGGGTTTCCTCCAGACATAGTGTCTCTGCTACACCTCTGATTTCAGATCTGGAAGCTCTGGGCAGGTGAGCAGGGAGCTGACGCAGGCAGTCCTGCAGCTGCGGCAGCCCTGTCCTTCCTCTCCCTTCACTCCTCAACCAGTAAATACATTATTGTCTCTTTTTAACTAGTAAATGCACTGCCAGAGGAACCTTACCCAGCACTTCTCAGGCTTTCCTCAATCTATAATTAAAGAGCATTGCAATTCTGCATTAATAGTAAACAGCAAATATAAACCAAAAGGAAAAAGGATGCTGGAGGGATGGATATGTCTGAAGTAAATATACTGAAGGGCTTACAGGAATATGAAACACGGGAATTAGATCAGGAGAAACAAGACAGCTCAGAAGGATGACCAAATCTTTCTCAGAGGGAAGCCCAAATCTTTTAATTTTGCTCTACAATTAGCACTTTTTCCATCTGCTGTAAACAGACATTTGCTCTCTCTGCTAACAGGAGTCAGCCTCACAGCTGGATCCCCATGGATGAAGTGGCTCAAGTAGTGTAGTGCTGCTTCTAGTAGTTAACACTGCTATTGTCTTTCTTTTATAGCACTCACTATCACATGGATACTTTCAAAGAGGTGTTCCAGAACAGAGGCAAGATTGCACCAAGATGAGCAATGTTAGTGTAATGGCGCCAGTGTGAGACCTGATACCCACTGTGGGACGGCCCTACTGAACTCCCCCATCCCACAGGAGGCTTCACAGGCCTTCTTGGTTTGGAGGGACCTTCTGAGAATAAGACTTAATTAGTGCTGGGGAAGTGAGGAGTCTAAGGAATGAATGGGGCCAGACCTGACTGTGGACAGTGTGGTGGTGTGTGGACCACCGCTGAGTGCTCAGTTCTTATGCTGCAGGTTCTTCCATCAGCTGGACTTTTGGCTACAAATCTGACATAATTCATAGCACTCTTCTTTTGGAGTCTGCTCTCTGGTGTTGGAAAGGTCCTGCAGAGTAAACACAGAACTTCCCTTAAATGGGAAAACAGCAAAAGGAAAGAGATTTGGACTACGAAAAGTGCAAAGTGATTCCTGCTTCTGTATCAGATGCCAACAGAACAGACATCTTAAGTGTCCATTTTGAGTTTTTAATTGCATGATGTACAGTGCCACTGAAAAGTCACCCTGGAGCATCAGCCTTTTGAACATTTCACAAACAACTGCACTTCTGGAAGGTCTGATATAGCATTTATTTTTTTGGTAGTAAGTACTACTAATTCATTGAACTTCAGTATTCCTGTGTGGTTTTAAGAGTAATTTGGCCAGAGGTAAGAGTTGCACACCCTACAGGCTCTAGCTAGCATTTGCTTCACATAAATCATGGCTGCTGTAGGTTACATTTTCTTTGAAATGGGAAGCTAATTTGTTTAGCTACATTGGTCTGAGGGCATCAAATTGGACCATATTGTCACTGGTAACAAAAATCTGCTCACAGTCTGCTCAGGACATCAGCAAATGTAATTCGTCAAATTACTTTGTCCAGCCATAACTCAAAAGGTAGACATCTGATAAGTTAGTCAAAGCTTCACCTTTCATGGGCTATCAGTTCATACATCATGCTTGACATGAAAAGGGCCTCATTCCCACAGCTTTAGCAACAGATTTTTTTTTTCTTAAAAATAGCATCTGTGCACAAGCTAATCTTAGAAATTTTATACTAGCAACTAATATCTTACTGATTCAGACCTTAAGGATAGTTCCCCTGGGATATTTGAGTTTATTTTGTAGTTGTACTACTCATTGACTGAAGTAATGCTTTTCAAACCAAACCTTAACATTAAATCCAAGCAAAAGAAGGAATCATGTTTCCAGATTCTAACAGCAAGATGAAATAGGTAATTTTTCAGTACAATTATTTATGGACAAATGGCTTCTTGGTAGCCTCTGTCATCATTATGTCTCAGAGTACAGACCAATTTTTAAAAGGAAAAGATTCCCCGCTACTTTATTAATTACATGGCTTCTCTTCTTAAAATTTTAATGCTGCACATCACAGCACTGTAAAATACTTATAAGGAAGAAGATGGTGGTCTCATTCATAATGAGACCCTTTGTTTCTAGAGCAGGAATTACCAAAACCTGCTGCTGGTGACTGTTGCTGATGGGGTTCCAGGCCTGGAGTCCCAAAGCGTTCCTCATTTGCTTTAACATGGAAATAACCCTGTCCAACAGAGCTATCTGTAACTGATGATACTGGATATGGATCTGGATCCTTCTCCTTTCATTGAATTTGCTGAAGAATTAAAACTTAGGAAGAATAAAGACATCTCAGCTCCAGGCTTTCTCTTCATAAACAATAAGATTTACCTCCTGATTTAGTCTTCTTGTTTAAAAAAATTCTTTTGTCAAGCTTAAGCAAATCTGACTGCATTGATTTTGATGGAATTAATGACTCTAGAGGGTCAAAGGTGTTAACACAATCCTGGCTTTTTACAGCGTTAAGCAAGAAAACAACGTACAAGGTTTCAGGTGCAGGAACTCTTAATGCTTTCATACTCTTATGGCATTTCAATGTTATGAGGAAGGAAAGATTAAGTAAAACTTTTGAAATGAATATTTTCTACAACTGTAAAGTAATAAGTACTTTCTGCTGTTTCACATTTTCTTTTCATTCCTTCTTGGAGAGGAGAGGAGAGGAGAGGAGAGGAGAGGAGAGGAGAGGAGAGGAGAGGGAAAAAAACCCCAAACATTAAGTAGTTATTTTATGTGCTGCTACTGGGATCTCTTGTTTCTTTCTTTGTGGACAAGTTAGTAGCCTACAACTGGGAGGCAGAGACAGTAGGGGCAAAGTGCAACTAGTAGCAGCTCCAATGTGCAGCCTGGAGAAAGGCAGGTGCAGTAACTATTCCTGGCAGCTACTTCAACTCCATCATGGTTGCAAGGTTGTGTGCCTGTACCATATCTTTACCAGCAGTGACATTCATGCCAGCTGTCAACCTGGCTTAGGAGAGACCTGACAGCCATGGGACCTTGTGTCTATGTGGCCTGTGGGTACACAGGCACTCCCTGGGTCCCTAGCTTCAGCCGTGGCTCCTCTGGGAAGCACACATTGCTGAAAGCACCAGCAGCACGCCCGAGCACAGTGCTCTAGGATGCAAACAGAAGTGCAAGGGAAAATCATGGCTTACAGACATGCCTCAAGCTCACTCACCTCCTCTGAGGTTTGCTGAGCTTGTCCCAGACAAAGTCAAGTTGCTTGTGGTATTCCTGCCTGTTGTGATTCCACTCACATCAGGTGGAAGTCTTGTCTTTCCTTGGGTGGGAACATTTCCCTTGCAAAATTGTCTAGTGGTTGTTGGGTTTGGGTTGTTTTGTTGTTGTTTTTTTTGTTTTGTTTTGTTTTTTTGCATATGTATGCTTTTAGCATTTGAAATGTCCCAACCCAAAGCTTGAATAGCATTTTGATATTGAATAGCACCTGCTATTACTGGAAGATAAAAAGAACAAATGTTTCACATCTTCATTTTCTATGCTATTCACAATTTGACTATATCCCCCCTATACTGTTTCTGTTCCCTGCTGAAGAGCCTTAGTCCGTTCTTACTCCTTGTAATAGAAATACTTAGTTTAGCCAATCTTGGCACTATGCTCTTTACTTTTCCAATTGTCCTATTGTCTTTCTGATTCTCTCATCATGACTTCTAGCATGTAAAGTTTTCTAGCTATTTATGTACCTGTACTACATAGTTTACAATCAAAATAATTTGTTTGTATCATTTAGTAGAAATTCTGACTCCTTATACATATTCTAGTATTCAAAGGATGTTACCTCTGCAGTATCTAACTAACAACCAAATGTCCTGACAATAATCAGAAATAGACAAATCAGCAATCACATCCCAAATAGATCTCAGCATGCAAGCTGTGATTATATGGAGCTTGATACATGTGAGTATATGGGGAATCAGGCTGTTTCTGCTTGAAATTCTACAATGTAAAGTTTAATTCCAGAAACTATGTGCAGACAGGAGACATAAGCCTTTGTTGTTCTCTTCACTGAAACTTGGGTACAATCTACTGAAAAACTTAACAAAATATCATGCTTTTAGACCTTGCTATTAGTGACCTGTCTCACTTTTCTACCCGATTTTGTGTTACAACAATTCATTCTAATAGATGATGAGAAAAAGAAAATGGAGTCACTGATATTGCGGGATTGCTTAGAGTTTAATAGCTCTATTGTTATAATTATTGATTGAAAATTATTCTCTCAGAGGGTTGCTGAAATACGTTGTCATAATACATTTTGCACCAAAAATGCCAATACTTACTGCTCAATATTCCTGTCTTTATTTTGCCTAGTCCCTCGTCTGCTAAAAAGTGGCTCCTTTGTGTAACTCTCCATTGTGCAGCACACAAATACACCTTGGTGTAGCAATCATTTGTAGTAAGGCTGTCTCACAGTGTTGCTGAGACAGGCAGATTAAAGGAAATGCTAACTTTAAGTGAATGACAAATGCTCCAAGGGGATGCACGATTACCAGCCACTTGATAATCGCCGCATGATAAGATCATTGTGGCTTGATTGCATGTCAAGGCTGTGTGATGCTGTTTGTGTCATGGTGCATTCTGACAGGTGCTGAGAATGATCTAAAACAGAGATCTGTGAGAAAAAATATTTGTGGAACTGATGGATAGTTTCTAGCTCTCAGATTATCCAAGCTATAGCATTGCACATAAAATGCAAAAGTAACTGTTTGCTTGAGCCTGGTGAGCTGGGAATTGACATCTTTTCATCATACGATGTTCCCTGGAAGCCATGTTTTGCCTAGCTTCAGTGCAAGAGGGAAGGCCTAAGGGTCCCTTTACCACCCCAGGCCATGAATTACCGTTGCCTTGCACCGTAACAGCAGCCTCCAACCTGGGGAATATAACTATAAACACTCCAGCTGAAATATTAAGAGGGACTACGGATATGACAGAGAAAGAGTCTGTCATGTTGACACAGGGGTGTGACACCAGGACAGGAGACAGAGGAGAATGGTGGGGAAGCACCATTCCCAGGGTCAGGCTGCAGACTGGATGGCAAAGAAGCAGTAGTTTCTGGTGGAGATGGGGATTTGGGCTCCCTGCCAGGAAGGAAGCAGAGGGAACGCCACCATTCAGCTATGAGCATGCTAAAATTGGTCCATTGAGATATTATTTCCTGGGATTGCTGTTTCTTCCTTTCCATAGAATATTTGTAGGTTCCTTTCCTATTACTATTATGTGCACCAGGAAGCGATGAAGTCTGTTATGGTTCCAGAGCTGAATCCTGTGGAGCCACAAAGCAGGTGAGCCTTGAAAGGTATGTTGCTGTTTAACATTGGCTGGGATTCTTAACTGCAGTCAGCAGAAGTTTCACTACTGTGGGGGTTTTTTTTGGCATATGCCCTGGAAAGTTTTCTTCCCAAAGGACATTGATAAAAAATTTTAATAGAGGTTTTAACATCCAAGCTACACAGAAATGCTCAGCCTTTAAGTACTGTCCCCAGCATTCATAAAATTAGCAGTAATATACTTTGCCTTTCTGTAACAATTATACCTCAGTTTCTGTTTCGTTCCTCTAGATCATCTTTCTTGCTTCAAGTATCCTGCCTCCATGATTTATTGCTAGATCTGCTTTGTCACCATCTGCTCTGCTGTTGGCCAAGAAAGAACAAATCCCCAGGAAACATTACTGTCCAAACTAAGAACCACATAAACATCCTTTGCACATTCAGCCAAACATTAACTAATGGCGAGCTAAGCTATAATCACAAATTCCCTCCTTTCCTGTTCACTACAGTTCAAATTCATATCAAAATCTTGGTGGAATTCAACTATCCTCCTTGGGGACATAGGTTACCATCTGTCTAGTTTCCAATGGTACATTTAAAAAACATTTGTCCTATTTTCATAAAACATCCTACTGCATTGCAACCACTTTAATATCTAATTACATAGCATTATGTATCACATATGTCACAACCAGAATAATTTGACCTAAGTTTCTCTTATCTAGTCTAGTCTGTCTTGCTGTTTTAAATTAAAGTATCCAAACACCTACAAATCCAAAAATATGCCTCTAGCCAATGTAATTAAAAGAAAAATAGAACAAGTAAATATTGAACTGCCTGAGGAATATTTTGGATTTAATTTGGTAATTTATTTAATTTTAAAAGCAAGATAGGTTTTAAACTAAAGATTAATCTACTTACCATCATGTTAAAAAATAAATATCCAAGTTACTAAAAACAGGCAAGAGAAGAGCAAAACATATCAGTTGTTATGCTGCCCATATAAACACATACAATGCCCAAAACATAGCAAAATGAATTAGTCCTCCCCATTCCTCAAGTCTTCCTGCCTGTTGCCAGAGGCCTGTCCAGAGGACACTCATTCTGTGGTCAGTCAAGGGCGAGCATCTTCCCAAGACAGGTCAAGTCAGGGTACTCAACACAAAGCCGACTTGGCTCTGTGAGAAGCTTCATGAGAGTCCACTGAGCCTTGGTGCTGTTAGGGACTGGAGAGGGGCTGGGGAGTGGCAGCCGGACTGCAACACAGCCCTGTCTCTCCTCCCTGGCCAGCCCACATGCCATCACTAACTGCACCTCTTGAGCACCCTTAGTATGCAGTTAATGACAGGCCGGGCACAGATGCTCTGAGAGCACTGTGATTTCAAGAGTACATGAAACTGCTTGATACCAAATCCCATGAGGTGGTGGCATTCAACGTCCTGGTCTGTGGGGGGCTTGTGAAGGGTGAGGGATACAGAAAGCCTTAGAAAATCCACTTGGTTAATCATGGATTGGTAGGGGTTGGAAGGGACCTCTAGAGATCATCTAGTCCAGCCCTCCTATAAAGCAGGTCCACGTAGACCAGGTTGCCCAGGAACGTGTGCAGGCGGGTTTTAAAAAACCTCCAGAGAAGGAGACTCTACACTCTCCCTGGGCAGCCTGTGTAAGGGCTCCCTCACCCTCACAGTAAAATAGTTTTTCCTTGTGTTTGAGTGGAAATTCCAGATACTCAAGTAGATCTCTTGGGTGAAAATGTTGGTATCCAGCACTAGCTTGTGTCATGATACTTTTTTTTTGCTATTGTGTCTTGGAAGATTCAAATAGTATTTCCCATGGCTAACCCAAGAACAGTTGCAGCAAATCTTTCTTGAAATGACAAACAGATGATAGATAATAGCAGGGTTTTTTTGAGAACAATTTTTTTTCCTGTCTGTATCTAGCTGGAAAGCAGCTATCTCCTTCACAGCTATTAGTGCAAGAGGAGACATAAATTTAACTAAAGTTCAGGGGGAACATACACTCTTGAGTATGATAAGATACTTCCCTGTAATCACATCGGTTCTGTCTGCACTGAATCTGAGGCAAATGACTCAAAAGCCTCCCTCAATTTCATAGAATCCAGATAGACTTGACATAGTCCAAAGAAAAATGTTAATAATGGAGTTTGTATCATAGGATTCTTTCCCAAAACTCATAATCACCTTAGAAGAGCATATACCATCAAGAAGCTTGTCCTGAAAGCAGCTAGGTTTGATCAACCAGCTTGTGTCCACTGAGTTGCTTCTGTATTTTTCCATGTGAGGAGGACTCTGCCTGCTCTGCAAAGAAAAGGTCTGCTTTGAGGAAACAGCTGGAGAGGGAGATGGGGTGGCTGTATTCATAGAGGCACTTTGAGAGACTAACTCTGCTATTCCCAGAATGTGAATGACCTTTACATAAGGTGTATGACTGGGAAAAGGAGGCTCCTATTCCCTGGGACTGGTCATATTTTGGTTGTACATTAACAAGTGTCAACTGTCTGGTAACAAGGTCTTGAATGAACTGTGACCCTTGACTGGGCTCCCCGGGACCTAGGAGGAGAGGCAGGAGGGTCAGTAGTGCAGGGCTGAAGGAGGACAGTTGGTTGGAACTACTCATCTTTTGCAAACAATGACTATTTTCATTATATTGTTGGTGTTAAACTGAATTCACAATACTAAATGTCAGTTTTTATTAGACAGAAAATTATCTCATTTAAGGAATGAACATTCAATTCTCGGGAAAAATTACAGCAAAGAGAAGGAAGTTTGTAAATCACTTAGATTTTAGAGAACTTGTTCTATTCTACAGACATCCCAGTAGGACAGAAAAAGCTCTTTGTAGGAAAAACTGCACAGATGTCAAATAACATTTCATTATACTGCTGAGCTAGTCAATGAGATTTAGAAAATACTCAGACATCAATACCAAAACCTATTTGCTAACTAGACTCAGTGATAATATTATAGTATTGGGCAGAGCTAGGCAGAAAAAAAATTATTCTGATACCTGTTCATATTTATGTGCTGTTTCAGGACAGATTATCTGACCAAGATCAGTATGATTCTGAAGTTATCTCAGAGGACACCTCCTGAGCTCTATGATGTTAAAACCAACATCTGAATGAGTAAAAAAGAATGCAGGAAAGTATCATAACTTATGAGATATTTCATTATAAGTCTATGAGTGGACATTTTACCTCTTGAACTTGGATGAACAAATAAATGAATAAGTAAAGATGGAAAATGATCTCTACATTTACGTTACTGTAACTTTGAACTTTTTGCTGTGACAGAATTTATATGTCTAGAACTTCATTTACACATCCACTTGTGAGCACATTCACTCAAACAACAGCTGTGTTTGTCAGAGCAATCATTCTTGCAGCAGAGGTGCAAAATAATCCTCCATTTATGACCTGCCTATGCACAGAGGTCTAAGCACTCTAATGAAGGTAGGATTTAAAAGTTTATCCCACTTCTCAACATGGAATTAATCGGAACAACTGATGGTAAGGCAGAGTTCTCATTTAACAAGCAGATAATAGTAAAGAGTTTTGCACACATAAAGAGACAATATCTGATATCCCTGACCCATGCAGCAGGGCAGAAGTCAAATGTTTGTATAAACTTATAAGACATAAGATGGGAACAAAACAAGTAAATCACCTGTGTGATTAAGTTGCCTTGTGAATCAGAGTGGTCACAAGAGGCCATTAGAATAAAGATGTGTTGGCTCTAGCACAACAAGGAAGCTGCCACTCTGGGCACCTACACATTTTCCATAGAGATTCCTTTGCTACCATGCTGCTCATGTGTTTCTTGACTGTTTTGAGGTCAGTGATGGTGAGGATATGGTCCACTGCCTATGGGTAAGAGTCAAGGGGAAGGACAACAAGGGGGACATCATGGTAGGAGTCTGTTATAGATCGCCCAGCCAGGATGATGAGGTAGATGAAAGGTTCTATAAGCAGCTAGGAAAACTCTTGGGATCACTGGCTCTCATTCTCGTGAGGGACTTCAACCTACCTAATGTCTGCTGGGAATACAATACAGCAGAGAGGAGACAGTCCAGGAGGTTCCTGGAGTGTTTGGAGGATAACTTCCTCACGTAGCTGGTGGGAGACCAAACAAAACAGGCTGAAGTCATGCCAAGAGAGGTTTAGATTGGACATTAGGAAGAATTTTAAAGGACTGAGGGATATGGTTTAGTTTAGTGATGGGCTTTGCAGTGTGAGGTTAGTAGTTGGACTTGATGATCTTAAAAGTCTTTTCCAACTGTAACAATTCTATTATCAATTCCCCAGTGGACTGTGCAAGTTTGGTCATATGGATGCTCCTATTTTATTTGAATTAGGGTACAAAGAAGCATCAAGATGTTTACAAATCCTTTTTGTGTATATGCTGAGTCTCAACGTGACTGCACAAGGAGCTGAGCGTATGTGTTTGCTCCTCACACTTCCAATGGTTTTAAGTCTAGTGCTTTTGGGGAAGATGATAACTAAATTCTCTGCTATGCTCTTTCTTTAAAGAGAGATACAATGAGATCTTTTCAAAAAACATAGATGTATCTAAGCTTTCACCTCAAAGCATTGGTATGAATACAGTATTCTTTGCATAAACTTGAAGGCTGCACTAAGACAGAATGTTAATTCCGTTTTTTGACTGCTGTCAAATATAATGCAGAGAATACACATATATCCACCCCAGAACATACATTAATTAATTTCATGAATGTTTTAAGAATCTCTGGTGACCAAAACAAAAAAAAAAAAAAGAGAACTATTTTTTTAAGATGATTTTCAAGACTGATAATTGTTTCAGTGTCTCACTCACCATGTAACTTTTCCAACTAAATAAAAATTTCTGGCTGGTACAATGAACTTGAGAGTAAGAAAAGTGTCTTCAGTTTGAAACAAGGCTTCTGTTAACCAGAAGTTATCCAAAATCTGTTTTAGGAATCAATTGACAAAATCTGCTGGGTTAGTTAGTAAGAGGGAATTAGAGTAAGTCTGCAAAACAGAAACGCATCTTTGATTTCAAGCCAATCTGATAAAATGTACTGTATTAGTAAATATGAACCTAAGCATTTCTATTTTTACTGTACTAAAGACTGTGATTTCCCAAAGCAGGTTTTTAATACCCAAGGGAAATTTGATGGAGAGTGGGGACAAGCCATTATGAAATCTGTGAATGGTCTAGCATCTGCAGCTGAGAATGCCTGATGACTGGGTAGTGATGGAAGAACTAGCAGCGTTTCATGTATAGATACGAGCTTATATCCTGTCTGAACTCTTAGGGGTAAAGACCTTGCAATTTACTGGCAGAGGGTTCTGCAGAATACTTTCCTCATACTTAGATTGGGTAGTGATGGAAGAACTATCAGCGTTTCATGTCAAGATATAAGCTTATATACTGTTGGAACTCTTAGGCATAAAGGCCTTGCAATTTGCTGGCAGAAGGTTCTGCAGAATACTTTCCTCATACTTAGATGAACACTTAAGTGTTTGTGTAACCATACAGAACTGCAGAACAAAAGTTTAGGCTAAGAAAAAGACAAATGGGTAGCTGCAGAGAAGTACAATAATTCATAATTTGAAAATTATGCTAAAGAGTGAAGCAACTTCTGAGTAAACAAAGAATTTCTCAAGAAACATAAGATTAACTCTTAACTAGGTTAATCTATGTGGTGTTTAGCTGTTTCAGTCCTTGATACTGTAACACGTAGGATTTGTCTTAAGTCTATTAATCAAAGTGGTGGGAAAAAAAAATCTTCACACTCAGCCAGGAAGGCTTTAAGTCAATATCAAAATCATAACATTTAAGTTGCAGTCTTTATCTAGAATTTGAAAATGTTTAGACTACACAATCGTAAGTTGGAAACCAAACACTTGAACTAAGCTGATAACAAGCAGTCATTAATTAAAACTGAAGTTAACAACTTGGCACTGAAGAAATTTCCAGGACCCTAAGCCAAAAGTCTAAAGTAAGATGTCCAATGTAAGTTCCTAATAATCCATCATCATCTATTTGAGACGAGATAAACCCATTGGAGGAAGACAAATGTGGATAATACAGGGGACTACAGGCAGTCTGTACGACAAATATTGTCTTCTGAGAGGGAGGCTAATGGGGACTCATGATTCACCTAATTTAGGACTTTTTTTAATAGAGTAAACAGTAATTTAGTGTTGAGGCTAGTAACAATTACCAATGTTGCCAGAGATTTATACCGAGATGCCAACTAACTAGCAAACCCAGCTGTTGAACCCAGTCATGCTAGGCTGTGCCCCAGCACATATTAGTGCCAATCCTTGTTCCACGTACCTTTTAGTCTAAAACCCAGCTGTTTATTACTACAAGCGATGTACGAACAGCCTCAGTAATAAACTAATAAACAGAAGTGGGACGTGCCCAGTCTGTAGCAATCCAGTAGCAAAGATCTTGGCAGCCAGGTTATGAGCAGAGTATGCTCTGCTGAGGAATGAGGATTTTCAAAGGACAACCCATGGGCTGGTGGTGGTCTGCTAGGCACACAGAAGTGGGTGGGAAAAACAGAAGCTGCAGGTATCCGTGGTTCCTCCCTCGTATCTACTTTGGCTCTGTGCAATTGTTCCCAGTTTCTTTTAACTAGTGTCTTTAACTAGTGTCTAGTGTCTTTCAAAAACTTCTTGAAGAGGACAGTTGTGCATAGATTAGGAGACACTGGTAGGGAGGACTCTGCAGTCATGAATTTTATCTTGAGCCTTTTTGCTTAGAAAGAGAGTAAAAAGTTGCCCATGTGCTATTTATAAAAGCTATGTGCGTGGTACATTTCTCTTCCCCAGGACCTTTTGATGCATCCCCACGGAGCCGCTGGCTGTGCCTGGGCAGATGCTGGCACCCTTGTTGTATGCATCATTTTGGACCCGGAGGTGGCCCAAGACTGTCCTCCTGCAATCATTATAGATTGTCCCAACCTGACTATTGGAAGATGCAAGCAGTGGGCAGCAGTGGCTGCCACCAGAGAGGCCAAGTGATGTACAAGGCAGCTGGAGACAAGGCAGGAGGAGGCAGGGAGACTGCTGATGTGCCCACTTCCACCAGCAGCCGGGACGGGCACGGGGCTCTCACAGCACTCCGGGCAAACTGCCGCTGTGATGCCTGCAGCCTGGTGTCCCTTCCCTCGCCCTCCTGCATCTTTCCTCCTGGCCATTCCGAGTATTTCCTTCATCCCTCAAACAACATTATTCAGAGATGTTGCAGCTGTCTTTTAATTCTCGCTCCTCACATGACGACAGTCATGCACATTCCGTGCCATAACGGTCCTGCTGCAGCACACTCTCCGCACCAATAGAATCTGCTGCCAGAAGAGGAGAATCCGCGGCATGTTTTGGTGATGCATACCCCTGCTCGCGTCTCCCAGCGACAAACTGCTGCTGCAGTACCCCCGGCCTGCACCGTAGATGGCACTGTGCAGTTACTTTCCCCGGCGCATTTACCTGATTAGCTGGTTCCTTGACATTTGCTGGAATACTACTTCACTCAGTAAACAGTAAAAATGATAACACCTGTGACTATATTTAAACACTATTAATTTCACATCTAAAAGAGGAGTATTTGTTAAGTGTTTTCTGTAAACGCTAGTGTATTGTAAATCCAGTTGTTTTTATAGGTCAGACCCCAGAAGAAATCTAAGCAATGAAACTGAAATGTAGATAAGCAAAAGAAAACTTCCTCAGGCTGCTGGATATAAAAATAATAAGTAATACTTAGAAGTAAAGTTATTAATTCCTCAAATGCGTGACTACATTCAGTCTATGTGAATACTTTAAGTCAAATTCAAAAGCTAAATATTTTAAGTCAACATTACTGCTCTCCGAGATAACTAATGTGTTCACCGAAACATTTTATGAAACTCCTGATAGTTCTTTAACGATTTTGTCCTTTTAAGGTTTCCTACATGGCAGACAGAGTATTGCCTGTACTGGTTCTGCATTCAAATACATCTTCCTACTTGATTTTTTCTTTGAGGCTTCAGACTTCACAAGGTACCTACGTGGTGGTAATGCTCTAAACTGCAAAGGGTGAAATGGGTTTGTGCAGACCCTGCTGTTTTTGTCACTGGAGTGCAGCTGATACCAGCCAGGAGGGTTTAAGATGACTTTTGTTCTTTAAAGCTGGGCTTTAGGACAGTCATGACTAGCAACTAAACAAATAGTGAGAGATAAAGCTTTCTTTTCTTCTCCCAAAGGTTTTATCTACCAAGCAGGAAAATTGGTATGGGAAAGGACAGAGCATGCAGGGGACTCTCTGTCTTGAGCAGAAGTCACTCCCAGGCTGACTCAGGAGCTCCTAACAAGCCCCTAAGCCCAGTGCTGCTGCTGGGAAAGGCTTTTGCTCTCCACTTCAGCAGAAGCATGGGCAGAGAGAGTATTAGGTGAAATGGCTGTAAGTCACACTAATGGCTGCCTGCTAGGAGTTCTCCAGAGAAAATGTTCACTGGCTGATGAAATACTGCAAACCAACCCAACCCTGAAACAGCAGTGAGAAGGGGCAGCCCAATTCACAGGCATCCTCCAGCTAGGGGAAGGCAGCCGTTCACAGGAAGGAAGATGCTGCATGTATGTGTAAAACTCGAGTATGTCATGTCATGTCTCTGACTCAGGCAAGGAAGATACATCAGCTGACAGAAGAGGCTGCTCTAAGAACAATGGTGGTGAGGCACAAATGCAGATCACATCTGGCACTTCTGAGTTGGGTTTGTGATGATGGTGAGAGCCAGTTAATAACTTAAGCACTTGTTTGAGGATGACAGATCTCATGAGACAGTCACACAGAACAGACAAGTTTGGAAAGACTGTGACAAGACCTGAGTGAGCCAGGTTGTGTGAGCAACACAATGACAAACGAAATTCAGTGCCCGCAAATACAGGGTAATACCATTTAGAAAGGCATGTTCAGACTTTTATTTAGACACTTTGCAGAACATTCGGTTCACTGTATTCGGAAAAAGGACAGCTCAATGAAGACATCTGCTCAGTGTTCAGCTGCTGTCAAAAAAATTACCAGCAAAATATTTTGGAAAGAGTATTAGTGTGCCTGCTGTAGGATTCGAGTTAAGGTCAGTCTCCACTTACTACTTTTTTACATAGTTTAAAGCTAGTATGTATTGGTCTCATTAGATAAGAGACTTCTTGCCTACGCATAGATCTTATTTGGGTAAATTTTAGGACCATGCATTTCAGATGAGAACCCTCAAAAATTTCCTTTGCATGCACCCTGATCAGCCATGCAGCATGTGCCAAACAGCTCGCTCACTGCACTGAGGAGGTGGATATGATGCTGCTGCAGGGCTTTTTACCTGCCCTGAAGCAGTTATTGATGGCCAAAAAAGTGAGTTGGGATAAGGTGAATGGCAGGACACATATGGTTTGGGATCCAGAGATCCATATCAGGAGCAACAAGCAGTTAAACACAACTTGCTTTGCTGCTAGCGAAAATGGCACTAGGTTGACCCAGACCGTGACTTGCCCTAGACTTTGGGAGAGCTGAGCTGAAGGTCTTCCTTAAATTGTACTCACTTGCAGCCAGAATGAAGACTATGGATCTCAGTCTTTAAGCTCACCTAATCTTTCATTCACTGATTGGATTATCATAAATGCAGATGGAATTTATGTCGTCAGATGCTATTTTTTTTTCAGACCTGCAGTGTCTTGCATACTTTGGGAAATCTTCTATACGTAGGAAATGTTAAGAGGCCATACCAAAGACAGGACAAATACCAGGAATGAACACCTCATAAGTATCTTTTATGAACAGGCAATGATAGATTTGCAAGCCTGAATGAGTGGTCCTGAGCTGGGTGAAACGTAGCCTGATCAAGTGAGTGTGGAGGACCTGAGCCATAGGAACTGAGGGAACATTCTCATATTCAAAGACGCAGAATTTGTCTCCATTTTCTAGCATTGGATAGCAGCTATTTAATGCTCAGGATAAACTGGTAACAACAGTAAAAAAGCATAAAAAAAATCTGACTGTGCTATTAAAATCTTTAATAAAATTATCTAATTGGTTACTGGCTAAAGTGTCAGGGAACTGTTTAGTTTATCAAGTTTAGTGCTATGAAGGAATTAGTCTTTTAGATTCAGAAGATCCATTGCTGATGAGATATTTGTGTAGAACTCTGATGTGTTAAAAACTATCTACTAGTGCTAGATATTCATATATCCTACAGAACTAATTCTCTCCTAGTTCTGTAAAGGATGCATCTTACTTAAGCTTTAAGGCACCTTATAACCAGGCTCTTTGAATATTTCTTTACACATTAATTGTCAGTTATTCTCATGCTTCAGTTTCATAATAATAAAACCCCCAATTTGGCACATATTTATCAGGCACTCTGTTAATTAAGGATTGGGATTTGCACTGAAATATATCCACTCTTTTATTTTTGAATGTTCAAATGCTCTGTTTCTTAGTGCAAGTGAAAAAAAACCCACCACACGTGTCTTCATTCCCTGGTAAGCACTTTTTTTTCTATGCTCAAATGTCACGTTCTCTCACATCCTTTCACTTTCTTTTGGTCATTAATTCTGTTGCAAGGAAAAGGAAATGCACACTCTGCGACAGAGCAAAGCAGATCTGACTGATGCTATTTCCCTCCCCTGACCTTTCTGTAGCACTATTCATTAATATGACTATACCACTCAGTCTTCTGTTCGGGGGATTAGGGAATTGCACAGCAATCGCATACTGAGATTTCCACCTCTAGCTGGTGAGCATGGTACCACTTAGAAAGGGTTACAGCTATGGAGATGGTTAGAAAACACAATTATTAATTAGCAATACTTCATTCTTTCTCTGCAAGTTACAGAGAAGGAGCTATGTGACAAATTATAGCTGATTTACATTTTTCACGTGAAACAGTAGTCAAAATGCAGCTGTTTTTCAATCTCCCTTTTCAATTGTCAAAACATTTCCCCATGCCCAGTGCTTTGAAAATAGTTGTTAGAAATGCAAAAAGGCAGCTATTTCTACACTTTATTTTTTACTTTCTCTTTATGATTTGTATTGCCTTTCATTGTACTAGTAGTTGACATAGTTACATACATTTTTTTCTTCAGAATTAAGAATTTTTGCCTGGAGAATTTGTTTCTGAATTTGAGAGCACAAGAACCTCTGGTTTAAAAGCAAATTAAGCACTTCTTCAGAAACCTTGTTTGGTGGCCATAAGACAGGTATTTTTAGCTCTAGCTGGAGTGTAGTAAAGGTAATTGCACATCCCATGAGATCACCAAGGCCTATCTCTTCTAGATATCTGTCCTTGCTCTTCTGCCTTTAACAGCTCTCTGTGCACCTGAGACAGAGAACAGAGAGTACTGCTGTGATTGCATGGAAGAGATACATTCAGTGCACGTAAGTTACTGTATGTAAGCAAATATCTTCATCTTTCATCACATGGGCTCTGTAGAGCTCAAGTGTGAGACAAGAGTGATCTCCTAAAGGAAAGACGAGGAGATGCCTGGGATAATAAGTCCTTTGAACAAGGTTGGTTGCATTGCTGGGTTGAAAATGTCTTCTACTCGGGACGCCTTAGAAGGAGAATAATGATTTCTGAAGTGTGCACCTAACTACTCCATTTAGTGCCACTAGAGATTTCAGATTAGGGAACACTGCTGTCATATGTGTATATATGTATCAAGATACCAGTAACCCAAAATCCTACTTCTTGAGTGAGCCTTGAGGCATTTACAGTGTGGTTAATCTCGCTCACTTTGACAGTCATTAGGCTGAGACAGCTGGACTTCTACATTTTTCTCCAAAAGCTGTAGTCAGCTTTTTCAATGAGTTAGTTGTGGGCAAGTCTAGGAGGTGATGCTTTTAATAGTTGGTCCACATAACCTTACCCCTCAAGTATTCCTGCGTGGCTTCAGAAAACACAGTGGTATTCCTGACTAGGGTGAAGAACAAGGCAATGCCAGTCAAATCCCAGAAATAAGTATTCAGAAATAAATAATAAAACGTTGCCTGGCCGAGCTACAACTCCCAGCCTAAATCAGTCCAGGATGATCCCTCTCTCCCACATATGAAAGGAAGCAAGGCAAAAGAAAGAATAAGAAAAGCAGCACATTCTTTCCTGATGAAGCCACAAAACCACATTTTGTGGGTTTTATAGATCTGTCCAATGTAGGCAATGGATGGGGCTCTGCAGCCAGAGGAGGAGTGAAGATGTGTTGGGAGCTACCCTAGAGTATGGGGCTGGAGCTGAGGCACATGCCAGTACGTCCAGCAGCTGTCCTGGGCTGGGAGATGGATGTGTGTGGCCTGCTAAGTGACATGGATACATGTGGCTTGGCAGGTGGCTCTCCCAGCAAGTTAACTGCAGGAAGAGCTTTCTCAAAAACCAGTCAAGAGTAAGGATGTTGTTTTAGAGAGCAGCAGACAAGGTTTTATTCAACACAGTCCTTATGTGCTTAATAAAGCAACCCATGTACCTAAAGGACTTGCAGCTTACATGGCAAATGTTTTAAATTTTTATTTTTTAAGAGAATATGGCTTGCACCAGGTGGTTTTCAGAAGCTAGTAACAAAATTTAGCCTTTATGTTCTTTGAAGTTCAAGGTAATACTTAATGAAGACCCAGGGCGAAATGATCAAACCTAATGGCTATCTTAAGCAAGATATGAGCCAATCCTATCTATCTTTACCCTAGTCAAGATACAAGTGTGGCATATTTAGACATGTTTAGAAGATCCAGTCTCAGCTGGGACTCTAGTAGTCAAGACAAAGTCCCAGATCTCTCCCAACATTGGTAGTGCCTGCCTGAAATGGCAATAGGATTGGCTCTCATGCTAGAGCACCATGGGTCGATCACTGACTTGTTTTGTACTCTAAAGCAATCCCAAAAGCATCACAGTGAAAACAGAACCACACTCCACCCCAAACCCAGAAAACTGACTGGTGTAAAATCATTAGTAGGAACTATGAATATATTTCAGGAGCTTTTAGCATCTGTTTTTACAATCAATCTGTTTGACAGAAGTGAGGTAATTATTGCATGCATGGATGCAATAATTTCAGAAGTCATTTGTTGATCTTACACCGAAGCAGATGAATACTACGATGTGTTCTCTCCATAGGTTTGCTGTGGGGACAGCAAGAGAAGCCTTAAACTACTTAAACTTATCTTAAACTAGTTTAAGAGAATACCTTACACTACAATGCAATTATCTTCTCTACCTGTTTTATGACTAATCTCACCTTCATCAGTTTTAATACTAAGTTTTACAAGGAACAGTAATCAGAGCAATAGCTATACGGGCTTTTAAAAACAGTGTTTTCCGTTCAACATGAATGGTATCACATCATCTGGAAGCTGTAAGGCTTCAGCTAAGAACAAATAATAGGCAAAGTCAACACAGCTACTTTGCAGGAGCATTACCCAACCAGAAACAGTCTAGAAGTGAGGTACTCGGTGCCACCTGATGTCCTCAAACTACAGATGAAGAATGCTCACCAACAGTCTGCATGACATACAGAATTTTTCCTGTATTCTTAATTACTTGTGAGTTTAGCTTCAAATAAATAACATAAATTGATGCAAATGAATCTGCTAGCAACTCAAGTTCTTTAATGATATGCTTGCACAGATGCACGCTCTACAAAAGGGGAGCAGAGTAAAGGCTTTTGTCTCTCTGGGCCAGAAAAACCCAAATCATCTCCCCTGGAGTCACATCACATTCTATAAATCGCACTGATATTTCAGAAAAGGCAAAAAATAAGTGCAAAGAAGTCAGTTAAGACTTCAGCAGTTCAATGGAACACTGTTAATCTTCAAACTTTCAAGGCTGTCTGTGTTTGCAAGAGCAATACCGAAATCTGCCTCTGATTTTTATTTGGCAAAAGTGAGCTTAATCCACTTGACTGGTTGAAACGCCATTTACCCACACAAAACCAAACGAACCACACATGCACTTCCAAGCAAATACTTAAGACTTAACAGGATTTTGTCCTGCAGGATGAGTCAATTTGGGATTCAAATAAAGAGAAGGGTAATTGCACCTGTTTGATGGAGACCTGGTACAGCTGCCATCAGCTCACACAAGAGGGGAACAGAGAAGGGGGGGACAAGGATGAACGTGTCATAAACTTTTTTATTAACGATCCAAGCACTAGAGATGCATAAAGGGAGAAATGAACCCAGGTCAAACTCTTGCTGATGCCTTTGGCTTAGAAGCCTCCCCGTTTTTTCCCCCAGAAGAATATCTCCATTGTTCCTGCAATAGCTTTATATTGAAAAAATATATATCAGAAGGAATTTTTCCCAGTTTGGTTTTTTTGGTATTTTTTTTGTTTTGCTTTGGGTTTTTTTGGTAGAAGCTGGTGAACTATTTATCAAAACAAATATATAAACTGTGACACATTTGCTCAGCAATTCCTATCAAATGTGACTTTCCTGGAAATCTGACGGGACGGATCTGTTGTCTGTCTGTCTGCTCTCTGCACCTGAGGACAGCTAAACGTACCATGTGGACCTTACTGAGCTCCTGCTACAAGCCCCATCCTGGTCAACAAAGAGATTCCTTTTGACCTTCCTGGAAGCTGGATTAGGCTTTTAAAAGCCATCCATTTTAAAACATTCCATGGAGGTTATGTTTGCTCCAAAACCACAGTGAACCAATGCAAAACTATATTAATATTTAACATGGGCCTATAAAAACTAGGAACTCGGAGTCGGGACAGCTGGTAGAAGTTTAATTCACATCATCATTTCAAAATGAAAATGGTGAAGAAGGCAGAATATCACATCCTCACGTTCAAAATCTATTTGCTTTTCTTTAATATCCAGTTTTGTTATTTCTATACCCACACCTGTTGAAGAGCCATGAAAAATATTTTGTACTTATACAACTTCTTTATTTGCTTTTCCTATCTGGTAGCACTGGTTACAGTTAAATCAAAACAAGGGGGGGAAAAAAAAGAGTAGGAGTGAAAAAAAAGAACAGATTAGTTAAAAGAAAAACAAACACAAATATTGTGCCTGTGGACTGTATTTGGGGTTGGCCAGAAGTCTGAGGGCTTGATAGATGGTTCTCGGTGCACAGTTTTATTGCTGGTACACAGCACACTTTGTTCCTTTTGTTTCATTAAACCTGCCAACTTTGGAAATTAGTGACATGGGCATTCAAAAAGTTTGACAAGTGGTCAGACTCTGATATACATATTCATACCCCAGTGGTAAATGATGGCAGGAAGTTTCAGATGCAGTAAAACCAAATTCTTCCCTTCAGCCCAACTTTAAAAGAACACGAGTTTCGCAAGCACTTTTTCTGTTAGAGCAGGAGTGCCTCTTACATAGCACACAGGGGAGACATCTTTTATTTCTTTGCTTGGACCAGAAGTCCAAATCTGCTCAGTTCATTTAAAATATGTTGGGTCGTTTTAGTTTTTTTTTCCCCGCTGGAATAAATGAATAAGCAGTTCCTTTTGTGGTTTTCCTGATGCTTGGTGACTTGCTATTATTCTTCCACCAGAAAAGGGATCAGACGCTCATATGAACAGATGTGTCCCTCCTCCTCAGCCTCACACTTGCCCTCTCCCTTTGGAAAATAAAGGTGATGGGCCTGGTGTTTGACTAAGAGAGGCTATAAATCTTCTGGGAATATACTGCTATGTATTCTCACACAAAAAGTTATCAAGGAAAGGAAACAAGTTAAAAAACAGAGATCTTGTAATAAATCATAGGCTATGCTTGTTTTTTTAACCCTTAGAAGTGCAGGGCTGCTTTAATAAACTGCCAGTACAAGAAACCCTTCAGCTGCAGGGCTTGGGGCTAGCGGGAAAGTGAGGGGCACATTTAAGTGTGCCGGGATGGAAGATGCCTGCGTTCCAGCTCAGCTGCTTTTGCCAGGAGGCTGAGACCCGGGGTCCCCGAGAGGAAAAAGCTCCCGAGGGCATGGAGATTCCTCAAAAGCGACGAAAAGCAACGACGGGTCCGTCCGCAGAACCCGCTCCGTCCGGGCGACTCACATGCGCGGAGAGGCAGTGGCCCGGTCACAGGAGCCTGCGGGGCTGCGGCGTGCGGGGCGGCGGCTGGGGGCGAAGCTGCGGGGCAGAGGAGCGAGCGGCGGCGGGGCCGGGGCGGCAGGTGAGCGCGGGCGCGGCGGGGGCGGCCCCGCGGCTGCGGGAGCCCGGGGGCGGTGTGTGTGTGTGTGTGTGTGTGCGCGCGGGGGAGGGGGGGAGCTGCCCCCCGCCCCGGACGCGGCGCAGGAGGCCTCGCACGGCAGCGGGGCCGCCCCTGCCCGGCCCTGCCCGGCGGGGCGGGCGGCGGCAGCGGCGGGCGATGGCGGGGCGGCGGCGGGCGCTGCTGCTGCTGCCGCTGCGCTGCCTCCTGCTGGGGCTGCTGGGCGGCGGCGGCGGGGGGCAGCCCGGCGGCGGCGAGTACTGCCACGGCTGGGTGGACGGGCAGGGCGGCTACCACGAGGGCTTCCAATGCCCCGAGGGCTTCGACACGGCGGCCGCCACCATCTGCTGTGGCTCTTGCGCGCTGCGGTACTGCTGCGCGGCTGCCGAGGCGCGCCTGGAGCAGGGCGGCTGCACCAACGACCGGGAGACCCCGGACCCGGGAGTCAGCGCCCGTGAGTGCTCGGCTCGTGGGTCCCGGGGCGGGCGGGCGGGCGGGAGCCGGCCCCCGCGGACCGTTCCTCAGGCGGAGTCCGGCGGCGACTGCTGCCGGGCACCTTGCCCCGGCCCGTCCAGGCACGGTGCGGCCCGTCCCGTCGCTCGGGCAGGACGCGGGCGCGACCTCCGGTACTCACGAGGAGGTAGCGCCGGGGCCGCAGCTGCGGGAGCGGCAGAGAGGGTGCCCGGGATGCGCTTGGTATAATACGACTGTGCGGTCAAAGGAGGCCCCGGCAGCTGTATCCATCCCAACTGGAAGGCGCATTTTAAGTTTGCGTTGGCAAACTTAACTGTGTCTGTTTAATGTACTTTGTGTCTCCTGGAGGTGAGACAGGGCTCCCGTGCTCAGCAGACACAACCTCACCGTGGGAATTTCCAAACAAAAGGAACCCGACAGCGCACACGTAAACTAGTTTCCCAAGTCACACTTTCTGTGCTTGTTTTCCACCTTGCGAGTGAAAGCGATTTAATAGCATCTACAGCATTTGAGCTTCCAATGCAGATTCAAGCTGTTATATCAGCCAGCCATAGCAGGTTTGGGGGGTGAGAGGAGTGTGATTCTTGGGTGAAACAGAACTAGAAACAGCAAACGAGACACAGTGTAGACAGCTTTTACCATTGGTGACTTAAAACTGTCAATGGAAAGAAATTTTGATTGGTTCATGCAGAGTTCAAACTTTAATTTTGTTCTAATGATAACGGTTGGAAGCTGCATCTTCTGAGCAGCTCAGCGCAGTGGTGGGACTGAAACGATGTGAGGCTTCATAAACTCTATGGAGTTTATTTCTAGGCAGCAGACCTGCTATTTGTCAGCTAATGTGCATGGCTCTTCCTGTTCTTTCTTCTCCCAGAACCGATCTACGTTCCGTTCCTCATTGTTGGATCAATATTTATTGCCTTTGTTATCGTGGGCTCTCTGGTTGCGGTTTATTGTTGCACATGCTTAAGACCTAAACAGCCGTCACAGCCCATACGATTTTCTCTGCGGAGCTATCAGACCGAGACTCTCCCCATGATCCTGGCCTCAACGAGCTTCAGGACGCCATCAAGGCAGTCCAGTACTGCCACAAGTTCCAGTTCGACCAGTGGCTCGGTTCGCAGGTTCTCCTTTCCCCGGGCAGAGCCAGGATGCCTTGTGGCATCGCCACCTCCACCGTACACAGCTGGCTGCTTCCAGACAGCCCACGCTGTCCACCTGACCCCGCCGTCGGGATTTCTGGTGTCCCCGCCGTACTTCGGGTATCCTCTCCAGCAAGAGCCTGTCCTGGCTGGGAAGAGCTGCTCCGATTTTAGTCAGAGCTGAAGGAAGTTGTAAAGAATCAGCACAGCCTTTGGAAGCACAGGGACTGCTGCTGCTGCTGCTGCTGCTGGGTGTCACACTGACATTCTCTGTGGCTGCAGATGTCAGAACCGTTCCTGTGGGTGAGTTGCCCGTAGAAAGTGGAAGATCTCATTTGGGATCTCATTTCCCAAACTTGGATCACACTTACAAATGAATTCTGAAATATTCCAAACTTTTGCTCTGTAAAACTGACTGCTGTGGTTGTTCCATCTAATTTGTGCAGTGTGTGTTCAGAGACAAGTAGAAAAAATGTTTTGGGATAAAAGAGCTCATTTCACAGCATTATAAATTACATTTTAACCCTAAATGCTATTAAGTTAGTTAAGAAACAGTGTCTCTGTTCCACTGACAATAATCAGACTAGCTCTGTAAAGCAGAGAAGTAAGAGAGGAGACAAATAGACTAAAGAAGATCCTGGAAACAGCTGACCGCTTCCCACTTCTGTGAGCAATGAAAATAAGAGGAAGGATTTTGCCACAGATATAAAAATGCATAGGTGTTTACACACGATATACCTAACTTACAGTGTTTATTTGTATTAGTAAACTTTAACTACGATAGGTAAAACTAATTGTTAGTTGAAAAGATGCCAATCCAAAGCAGTCAAACAATTTATCTATGAGAAAAGCAGAAGGTATGCAGCAATATCACTAATAAATTCTCTGCATAGAGTCCTAAAAATGGCATTCCATTAAAGAGTTTTTCAGAAGGAAGTATTTATTGTTGGCTTTTTGCTCAGCAAATGTAAGTTGGACAAACTGATGGCAAAGTTCTATTTGTAAAATTAGCCCTGTATAAAGTGTAAAGATGAGGTTGTAATTTAAAATGTATTTACAGTATTGACAACGCTAATTACCTAGTAATCACATACACAAAAAATAAATAAACCTGGTTGAAATGCTGTGTCATCTGTATGTCTCTGTACAGATAGAGTTTGATGAACAAGTTTTCATTCTGATGGTGTACCTATACTGGTGTTTTTCCCTGTTAAAAATAGTTAATCTTGGGTTTGTAAATGATTCACATATTTGACTGTGCACCTGTTGTGCAGATTTAATACAAATTTCTGACTCTCGTAGATTAATTAATGCCTTTTATATTTACGTGTGGTAAAAATGTGGTAAAAACTCAGCTGGGTAGTTGGGTATTTTAATTTAAGACATCCTGCCCTAGGAATGAATTTTGTTTGCCCTCCTACATTCCTTCTCCCGAGTAAACCAACAAACCAAGCGGAAGAAGGAAAAAATGCATCTAAACCAAACACATGGAGAGAGCAAACGGCAAATACCCAAGAAAAAAAAACCCGCAGTCATTAAAGGGCTTCTCTGTATACTCATTTTTGTGAACAAACGAGGTCATTCTGTGGGTCAGAACCTACAGTATTAGAGGCTGAACTTGCCTGTTTTATCAGCCCCAAACTCCCTGTGTGTGGGAGCTGTTGAGGCACATCCTAGCTGACCTATTTTGCAAGTATTAGTGTATCGGTGCATATTAAGATAACAGCACTTCTATTCTGAACTACAGTGTACTTCTCTAGAGGATTTTAGGAAAGCTTCATTGGTTCTTCCTCAAGAGTCAAATACATTTTTTACCTCAGTAAATACCTAACAATATCTTGGCACTTATGAAAAAAAAATGTTGAAGTCCCTATTTTAATCCATTCACATTAAAATCTAGCAGATAGTACTGCTGGAAATGCCTTTCCTAAGCAGAAAGACCACTTGAATACAATGATGCTTTAAGTAACAGGTTTCGGTTGAATGTTGTAATTGTTAATTACAAATGAAAATAACGATCCACAGTAATGTACATTTTATAAAAAGCTGAAGAGTAGATTTTGAGTACTTGGGAAATGACTCAAAGGTAAGTGTTTTGGCTTGCAATCTGTGAGCAACAATCTTCAAGGATGGTGTGGCTAAATTTTTGTGTACCTTTGATGATGTTTCGTAGGTCTGTCTTCGCTGCATATTTTGAATGGGTAAGAGGACTGTTCCTCAAATAAAGTTTTGGATACTTAGTATTGCAACAGATACAGGCTCTGTTGTCTGGAAGCATCTTGCAAGATCTGCTGAGCATACAGCAGAAACAGTAGAACATTTGAACTGTCTTCAATTAGTAGAAATCTTTTTTTTTTAATCTGCTAAACCAGGCAGTCCAGATCCTTCTGGCAGCAGAAACTCGGTCAGTTCTAGTTACAAAGGTGCAAGTTTATGTTCCTTTTAAAGAGTGATTAATCATCAGAGCCAGTGACACAGGTGGGCAGGTGAAATTTGAGTGTTTCTCTCAGGCAGGCTGTATACTGGGAAGCTGTGAGCGGGCCTCAGTTGCTGCCTGTTACCCCTTGGCAGCAGATACTGAACAGACCAGGTTCCTTCACTGTAACGGTCTCAGGGGTCTCTACCGCTAGATTTATGAATGTCTTAACATAGGGATGGATTTTTGCTACACTTGAGTACAAGCTTACAGATTTTAATGATTGTTCAGCCTCAGTAATGGCTGTGCAGTTTGCCATGCAGCCTAGCAGGGAAGACCCCTCAGAACTACTGCCTTTCCTCCCCTGCTGCTGCATATGGGGTTTGACCTCACAAAATGCTTGAGGAACCCGACACAGAGGAATAATTTAGTTGAATCAGACATACAGAAGTCTGTAAATTTATAGAGTGCTAAAACACTTCACAGACGGTGGCTAGACTGCAATGAATCCTGCAGACAGCTGAGGCTGGGAAAGATCAGGTGTACAAGAGCTTCACTGGGTTACCTGTGAAGCAGGTGAGGTGGGGATTAGGCACTATTGGCAAACAGAGAACAATCTGCAAGTTAAGAAGAATCTATACGTTATTGTTCATCTAGCTGCAGCAGGAGTGACCTGTGTAGCTGAAGGGAGAGGGAGGTGGACAGAACTACAAGCCCATGGATCGAAATGCTTGTTGCCTCTGCCAGTAGTTTCCAACCCAGATGGACTCGGGGTTGCAGGTGAGAAAGCTGAATTTCATTCCCAATGAAAAGGACCTACTTGCACTTGATGCTCCCATCATTTACAGAAAACAGTCAATTTATTTCTGAAACTTGCAGAGAGAACACAAACAGCATTCTGATACATGGTTTAATGAGTAATGGAACACTTTGAAGGGCTAGATGTATGCTTAAACTAAAATTGCTTGCTATTAGAAGTAATGTTTACACAGTACTTGCTTTACTGCTATGCTTATTTTTTAACACAGTAGGTTTAACTATTCCTTTTGTAATACTGGAGTTTGTTCATGATCATTTTACTAGAGTGACACCTATCTAAAATAAATTAAACTGAAACAACACAGCAAATTGATTATTGTCATTCACACACATTATGCACAGAGTACTTCGATTGCCATTAACTGGTAATGGCATGTCTGAAACCCAAGCCTTCCACGGGCGATGGATAGAAGTGACATGAATTACATCAGCCATTTGTTTCGTATTCCTACATTTTATTTAAATGCATAACTCCAGAATGCATCAAAACTCTGCTAAGAGAAATATGATACAAACTTGCAAGAATGTGTGAAGGATTTCCTCTGACACTAGGTAAGTGGTACAGTGCATGGCTATAACTCCTGGACTATTTGTAACACTAATCCCACTGGAGTATTTTTTCTTAAAGCAGTAATTTCAGTTACAGCTTGACATTAAGGATATGCAGCATTTTTTGGCACTGTTTTTCTGTGTATGGCAATGTGCTCTGTGGACTTAACACTGATCAGCTTCTGCTTTTGAGGGGGCTGCTGCTTCACGATACCCATGTAAACAGCTTTTCATTCAGTTACACTGAAGCTGCAATTCCACGCTATGCTGTCTTCCTTAGCAAAGGCAGCAGAAGAAATGCTGTAAATCAAGTTAGTGAAATGACGGAGCTTAAAAATAACATTTGCAATAAGAATGGAGAGAAAGGATTAGAAAGAGAGCCTGGATCACCGTGAAGTGGATTATAACCCGAGTGATTTCAATGGCTTCATGACTGCCAGCCTAACAGAGGCGGTGACATTCCATGAGGTAGAATCTCCTTAAACCAGCTCTGCCATTAAAGACCGAGTATCACGAAACTAACAGCATGAAAGACGCATCTATCGTTGAACTGACCTTTACTACAAAATCTACAAAACCAGTTCATTGTCTAGTGTGTATGTAAAGAATCGGTCACCTATTTGCAACCAAAATTCACTTTAGGTTTGGATCTATTGATGTTTATTCAGTGGGTGGGCACTGTTGAAAGAAAGAAATACCTGCTATTATGATAGCCAAACGAGTATTTAATCACTGTCATCTGAAAAAAGATGAATGACTCTGTCACTCTTGTACTGCACACTTTGCTTCCAAAATACGGTATCACCACCAGAGTAAGTCAGAGCTCTGCTGCAAATCACTAAATTGCAGACTGTCATGCTCCATTTTTTAAGTTTTTTCTTAAAGAAAGCTCCTTTTTCTGGACTTCACTTGAGAAATGAAAAAGACACCTCAAAATAGGTGTTAAAAACCCCAACCCTTAACACAATTTCCTGCCTTTTCAGTTTATAACATAAGAACTCTTTGGCATTTGTGAAATACCATTTCTCTGATATGCCCCACTTTAAAGAATTCAGAAAGGAGAATGATGAGGTAGATGTTTTCCGTTGAAGGTAATCCGTAGCATTTGTAATCAATCAGTGCAACAAAGCTTCTTCATTTAATGGCAAAGTTTATTTATTTTTTAACAATTAAAAGACAAAACATTTAAAATTTGCAGTTCAAAACATGCACATTCACCAAATGCCAAATGACATGTAACACTGCATAGAACTGAACGTGTTACTAAAAGAGAAGAACTATTTATAAAACACAGTGCATTTAACATCCAGTTAAAACTAAACCTGAGAAACTACCATAAACACTGAGTCAAAAAATCTTCATTCATGCAGCTTCATAATTTCCACAACAGTTTCAGCAGTAATGGCTTAGTGGAGCTGTAAAACCTCACTTTACCTTGAATGCAAATGTTGCTATTACAGACTGACCGCTTTCTGCAGCGGTTCATACATATCAAACACTGAAAATCTTAATGAAAAATTACGTTGAAATAGAAAAACAATATTAATGCATTTATGGCTTCTATTCTACAATAAAGAAACACCATAAAAATATGATTTAAAATAAACTCCAAACTTGTTCTGGGTCACAGCTTTGCAATCACAAATCACAAATTTAAGTATCAATCCTCCAAAGTGCCCAACTTTGCACATCATTGCTCAGATAAGTAGTCCTTACAAACAGTCCAGTTGAAGCCCATGTGAGTAAGGGTTTGCATAAGCAGGAACCAGGTTTGGAATGCTAAAATATTCCTTTGTTTAATAAAGAACTATTGGTTAACAGCGAGAAAACTCAGGGAGCGAGGGCAGAGGGTAGAAAGGAGAAACTCATTTGTGGAGTTTTGTTACCAGTGAAAACATCCAGTACCAAGAAAGTTGAACTCACAAACTCATTTGCTTACGTAGCACGAGCTTCTCGATATATTACGAGCAGACTTTTAACGAAGGCATTAAAAGACAGGGAACAGCAACCACCATGCATTGCCTCAGAACACTTAGAAATATTGCCTCATGCAGACAGAATGACAAACGCATCAGAACTACAAGTGCTTTTACACAACACAAACAAGAAAAAGGGACAAAAAAAGGTCTCTCCTTAAACTTAACGCATACTCCAAATTACTCGTCATTCAAGATGGGGTTTAAATGTAACGGAAGAAGTCTTGAGCCACTTACCAGGCATCTTTGTAACGTGTAAGTGAATGTTGTGGATGCACGTGGACATACAGGAATCTTCAGCTATCTCTTAGCATTTCAAAATACTTTATTTCTCATTTTATACAAATAGAATGATGACTACGTATAAATCTGTTGAAACTGCTTTGCAAAAATAAGTGTAAAATTAGGAAATGGCAAGAAAAAATTCCAAATACAAATTAGCAGTAGGTTGGTTAAAATTTGTTTCCCGTTACTTGCTCATTTGAATCACTTCTCTATATATATATGTATATATTTAAAAATAATCAAGCAACAGTATTTATATAAGAGATCTGATTTCTAAATGGCACCGGTTCAACTTTTTGATGGAAATTTTTAATACTAACTTGTAACTGTTATGCAGTGCACACAAAAGAGATGTAAAAGTCCATGTGAATTCTGTATTTAATACAAATTTGAATTTGAAAACAAGAACAGAGGCATCATGAGCATTTTTGCCTAATTTTTGTTCTTTCTTGAAATAAACATCTACAGAATTCCCTTATTTTAACAAAGATAGGATGTACTAACAGCATGGCAATAGATTATATTACTCTGTACTCAACATGAAAATAAAGTGCATATTGTGTACTTGACCCGATTTAAAAAATGGGCACACATAGCTAAGATGATTTTACATTTTAAAATGGAATTGCATGAGCTATCAAAAAACATACTTAAAATTGCCACATTTTCTTTTTTTACTATTTCTAAGATGCAGTATCTTCCAACCACTAACAACCAGGGAAAACTATAGGGACAGGAGAAAAACCCATTAGAAGTAATAAAAAACAAAAATAAACTTTGCAAAATACTAGTTCAGATTCAGTAAGGATGAAATGCTGTGATAAGACTATCCTAAAAACTTAAAGTACAGTCTGAATTTAGGATCTTAGAGCTGTTTCACTTACTTTCTTCCTTTTTAAGATAGTTAAACTGGGTATATACTGTGTGTTATTTTCTAGAAACTGTATTATAGCATTGAGACAAATTTATTTCACAGGAGGAGATCATACAAATTTCTCATGGTAAGTATTTTAAAATTTGTTCTAGTCCTCACATCCTTTCCTGCAAAATCAGCAATTAAACCATTTAGAACACCTCCCTCAGTGATAATAAAAAAATTACCCATAAACAGTGTTTGTATAGATTGAGTCATTTTATATGAGTTAAGTAATCTGAAAGATTATAAAGGGGCAACAGTGTCATGGCTAATTTCAGAAATGTTTTGAAGTTGGTCATTGTCCCTTGGATGACAGAAAATAGAGATTCACATTTTAGGAAAGGGGCATGCCCCCAAATTTTTTCTTGCCTTAGGTCAAGTGATTTGGCCCTCCCATATTGATCCATCTATTTATCTATGCCTGAAATGGCTTTTCTGAAGGCAGTCCTTGTCTGCATGACTGACTGGCAGCACTGTTTCTAGTGGGATACATTCCCTTTGTCCCCGTGTCTTCTGTTTAAAGATCACTGCGGGAGAGGAAGACGTTGCATAACACGCATATGAAATGCAGACTGCCTTCCCATTGATATGCCTTCCTAAATACATACCTTCATATAGTGCCTTTTGCAGGCCTTCCCATGCGTTTGTAAGCTTCTCTTGGAATGGAGTGTAAGACAGTGCAATAAAATTACATGTTCAGTGTTTAGCTAGAGGAAAGGCAAGGAGGTAAAGTCAGCCTCTAGTATGTCTAATGAAAGAAGGCAGAGAAAAGATTGGATTAGATAACTGGTTACTTTTAAGTTAAAAGTGGATGACTGGGAGTGCAAAGAGGATGTTCTGAATCGAACAGATCACTGTGGATGTCATTATTCTGCTTTTCCATCTAGTTGATCTCCAATCAAAGATGAAAGATCCTTTCTATGGAATGCACAGAAATTTGATTAAAAACTGCCACTAGAGAAAAATGTAGTGGCTTTGAAGTTCAGAATTAAACATAGACCAAAAAGCTACAAGATTTAACTAAATTCAGAAGTTAGCTTTTCTAAGCTTGAAAGCTGATGGCTGTTGGGTCCTAAGCTGAAAAATAGCAAATATACTTGAAAATGTTACGACAATGTTCTCACTTAACATCTCCCTGCTCTTTTTTTTTTTTTTTTCCCTCTTAAACCAAGTGTGTATCTTTCCCCTCAGTCACTTCCTCTCCATTTTCCATTAAAGGTGAGAATATATAGGTATTCTGCATGGCCAGTGAGTTGTAAAGAAGCTGCTGCAATATATGTCACACCTTTATAGGAAGTGGCTTTAGTGCAAATACAACGGTCCACACCACAGACTAGCGAAGGGCATGCTTTGCTCTCTATTTCAATGTATGCAGTTCAAATATTTTAGTATAAAATTGTTGAAAATGTAGTTAATTAAAAAAAAAAATTGAAAAAAACTTTCTTTTGAGCCTACAGCACGAGCAGATACAACTAAGCATGGGAAAAATAATTAGAGTTTGCTAAAGGGAAGTAAGGCAGAGCAATTCTTAAAAACCAAAATAATAGGTGTACTTGATTTTACAATGTGACAGCCATTTGCAAAATCTGCGATACCAAATGAAAATAAGGGAAAAGCTTGTATAAGGCCAAAGGTGCAAAGACTTGCAGTTTTGAAAGCAAATGCCATAAAGGCCACTCAAATTGAACTCACTATACTGTAAATCTTTCTCCTCAGGTGTGGAGACTCAAGCATGCAGTTCTGACATCTGGACTGGAGTTAATTTCCTTTCAAATTATTTCTAACAACAGAAAACATTTACGGAACTTCTTTGGCAAACGTTTTTAGGTTAGTTTGACACAAATATGTATGAACACCTTGACTCACAATCTTTCTCGAAGAAGGTGAATTAACACCATTAGGATACTATTTTTTCAGCACTTGTTGAAATCAAAGGCTTGTTATCAACTGTATTTAAATATATTAACACTTAAAACCCTTCACAGATGCTAACGGTCTATCAATGTAAAGTATGTTTCACGATCTGACCATTGCCTTCCAAGGATATGACCAACACTGATTCAACTTCATTGTAAAATAAGCAAGCTGGCAAGACACAAGGTAAATTCCAATCTGTTTACAAAGGCTAAGCAAATATTTGTTAAAAAATTTAGAGATGGTGTGTTACAGTATAGTTGCACAGTGCTTATGTCTACTGAATACACAAATCCAAACTTTATGGAACATGACCATCATAGATCTCTAAATCTCTGATAACTGGGCCATGGTCACAGCTCCCAGCAGAGTCTCTAGCAGTCCGTCTCACAAAAGGAACTAGTAAGGCCTAAATCTGGAGCTGTGTTCCTTCACCATTCCTCAGGCCTTTGTTTTGTGGTATCATAAGCTCGTATCACTTCAGACTGGGAAACTATTCCATTTTCATCTTGAGAGAAGGCATAGCCATCTGCAGATATAAAACAAAACAGAAATCAATTATGTTTTGATCTTTTTTTTATCAGTTAAAGTTTGAATAGAAACAACAATTGTTAAGTTGGTCAACAGAGGGGAGTTAACCTCTTTTCAGCAATTAGAAGGTAGAAAACTCATGCTGGTTTTACACGATTTTGCAATTAAAATGCTGTCAGTATCTTAGGAATGCAGACAAAACCATCAAGAGGCAGAGGCTGATACACTGCATCTTTATTATGCAAAAAAATGCACAGAAAGGTATAATTTACTCCTGTATTATTAATGGATATTAATTTTTGTCAGTGAGCACTTACGAAGCAAATTTTGCTGCAGGGAGTCAGAGCGATACAAGTTCACATGGTTCTTCTTAAAAACATTTTTCAGCAGCTGTGCTCTTTCAGTTAAGCTAGAAAGAAAGTGGACACGTGAAAAATATTTGCATGTTAATTACAGTAACCCTTTGAGTCTGTAAATAGGAATTAATTATTAAATGAAAAGTAATACCCATTCTTCTTTTTCTTCCTTTTGTGCCTGAACTAATTATCAAGAAGATGATACGAAGTGTGCATGAGGGTAGATTATGAAATTGAGATACCTAATCATGTTTTTACTTGTCAAAGTATAGGCAAAACATCTGTTTGAAGCACTGTTGTGTGCTGAAAATATAAAGAAATCAACAATATTTGAGCATGGCTCCTTTAGAGGCATCCAACGTGAAGGGAAGGCACAGGCTTCCTAGAGGTAGTGTGGCCTGATTATGGCTAGGCTGAAGGACAGTCTGCCTTTTTCTTACATATTAAAATCCTCTTAGCCCCTACTGACACAAAACCCCAAAGGGATGGGAGGGAAAAGAAGATGGAGTGGATGTCACATCCATGGCCATCATCTGTGTGTACAAAAACATATTGCTTCCATGAAAACTGTTCTAGCAAGGGGTGCTCACCATGAAAAGCGTTTTTTCTGGAGATCCAGTCCAAATAATAGACTACCTCTACTACTTACTACAGGAGGGCCACTTCAGCCCATCTACTTCTTTCTCAGCAGTATGAGTCTGTTGTCTTCTGTGTTTATTTTGCTTTAATGTGATCCAAGTGACTCCATTTCAACCCAAATAGAAAACATGAGGATTAAACAGTTTTTAAACTGAGTCTCAAGCATCTGCTGAATGCTGCAAACTGTAATGAATGAAGTAGTGGATGTGTCAGGTTTCCTTACCATGCATCTTTCTTACATCTAAAATTCTCTCAAATAGAATCCTACATTTCTAAATAAATAACCACTGACTAGCCACAGATGCTATCAAAAAGCTTTTGAAATCCGATAATTTTGATAACATTAAAAATGTGTGAGGGTCTATATTAAAAAACCTCAAACAAAGCCTTTAATTTCTTCCTCTAAATTTGATACTCACTGTGAATTAGAGGTTGTGTTTCAGAGAAATACCAACCTATCATTTAAAGATTTCCAATGCTGAAAAATCCACCCCCTCTCCATGCAAACTGATCTAAAATTAGTTCACTGAAAGTGAAAAAGTATCTTATGTTTATTCTGCGTATGTAGTGATTTATTTTCTTATAGCTTTGCTAGGTTATCAAAGTTGTCTCTTGGGAAAGGACATAGGAAGTTTAACAGATTTTGTATACCTATGTTATTGGGTTTTGATCAGTCAAATCACTTTTTAATAATTCTGTCAATTAGCTTAACTAGGGACTTAGCTTCCCAGGCTACTGTTCAGATTAAGTGCTCCAAGGAATGGATCCAGATTGTTTCCTTTATTAGACAAGCATTCAAACTACTAAATGAGAAATGCTCGTTCAATGGATACATACTTACATACAAAGAGAGACTCATGGTCTATCTCCCATTTTTGTTCCCCTCCAGTCTGGTGGTTAAAGCATATACCAGGAGGTGAGAGTTTAGCTCTTTTAAGTTGGAAGAGGGAAATAAACCCATTATTACCACGCTGACTAGTACAGATAAATGCTAACTGCAAAATCTACAAGGTAAGTGGACAGGCACGGGAAACTGTTTCTGGGGCCATGTTTTAAATGAAAAAATGGAATGAGACCTTCTTGTAAAAAAGGAATTAGGTACCAGTTCCAGGAAAGCAGTTGGCATCTGCTGACTGAACCAAGAATGGAGAGGTTGGAGTACTGAGACACACCTTACTTGCAATTATTTTCACAAGCTAGCTCTTTGGAGACTTGTTTGTTTGGTTTTGTGATATCTATTTATTTATTTAATTCTAATTATTCCTCTAGGTTGTATAGCAGCCTTATTTTTGAAGTTCAGAGCCATCAAATGTTAAAGTGATAAGAGCAATAAAAAATTAGGGATAGAGGTTTAAAGCACAAGGACACACAGGGAATAAATGAGCATCTTCATGTAAGACGGGAGGTAGAAGAAGGGGAAGACCATGTAAATACTTAGATACAGTTGCTGGCTGTACCTCCATTGCAATATAACTGAAAAACATCTTAATGTGAGTTGCAATCAGTAAATTCTTATTACTTTTTTTTTGTTTTGACAAGTTATTTTAAAAATAAAAATCTATTTTATTAAGAATATAGCAGGTCTATTCTAGCTTTTTTGGTACCATCAATACTCTTTCCTTATGTTGCAGAATGAAACACTCAGATTGCTTAAGTGCTAAGCACTGAAAATATTGCCTTCAGTTTTACAAGAACATCTAGTAGACATATTCCTTAGTGTATGTATAATGAAGTTTGCACTGCACAGATCTGATTGTTGGTACAGAAAACACAAATAAAGTAAGAAACACATTTGGCAAAAGAACAGTGCTTCCAACTATTCAGGTATTAAATTCCACTCTACTTTTATACTTGAAGAAATACTGCAGGCTCTTGATTATGACTCACCTTGTTGCCATTCAAAACCAATTTTTAAAATTTACGTGTGAAGTCAAGAAAACATTTACAAGCAACTAGTCTCATTTACTGAAAAAAAATTACTGCGTCATATATTTTCACTATATATCTCTAAAGATGTTTCCACAAGTTTGGGCTGTTGTTCATCTTATTCTTAGTCTATGTAGTACTCAACCCAGTAGAAAGGTTTTTGTAGTATTAATACTGTTGTATCTGCTTAAGCATTATATACAAATTATCAGAAAAACTGGTTTTGAACCATAGGTTTGTACAGAGAAAGTATTCTTTTACCTTAGTCATTTAAATTTTAAGTACAAATGGCTTTATGGCATTTAAATTACAATGGCTCTAACAACAGAAATAATACTTTCTACGTAGCACATTTGTTAATTACCAAAGCTACTCTATTATTTATTTGGGAATTTGGGAATACAACACAAGTCTTCAGAATACAAGTCAGGTCACCTTTAAAGGTAAGAGAACTAACTCTTGCAAGCACTAGTCAGTGATGACAGAAAGTATCCTTGATGTAGGAATCATCATCAAGTAAGTGACTTTGTAGTAATTCCAGTATGAAGCTGCTGCCACAAAGACAGCACATGGGACACACTATACAGATATATGCTCCTATGCAGCCCATCACAGTAGGCTAGACTAGACTAGGCGGTGGGATGATCTTCCAGGCCTCATGGTACCTCCTCTGGTATTTGTCTACAGTACCAGGGAAGATGAACTCCACCAGAGACAAAATATTCTTGTGAAAATTATTTCTAGGGAAAGTAGGAGCAGATACTCTTATGAGCTGGACATTCCACCCATTAGAAATGATGTCCATCACCTTGGTAACTTAGTCTCAACCTGGTAAATCCTAGTAAGCTGATTCCCACAGAACTGGAGGAGAGGTACAATAAGACTCAGGGAAAAATGGAACTTAAGTATCTTTATGAACAAAAGGTGCTTCCTGAAAATTGAATCTCCAGTGAAAGAAGTGACTGTTTGTGTTTCTTCTGGTCTCTTTCCATGCATACCTCAGCAGTAAAAAAGCCTTCTTGGCTAAGCTTTTTGCCATGAAGATACTAAAAAACCAGCAGTCCAAAGGAAAGAAAGAACAGGAAAATCAAGTATCAGCAGTTTTGGCTTTTTTTAGACTTCACAAAACTCATGAAAATGAAGACAAGGAAAGAAACTTCTAGTTCAGCCAAATGGCATTAATGAATTGGAAGGGAGGGAGAGGGTAGGGTGGCTTTGTAATCTCACACTCTTGTTCAGCAAACGCTTGCTAAAAGTTCAGCTAATGTTAGAAAGTCTTAAATATTTTAGTCAGTGGGCATCTTTATGGTCAGTTTACAAAAAGAAATTGTCTAATTGTTCAGTTTTACCTTCTCCCTTTTCAAATTACTGGCCTGACTCACAAAGGAGGATGTAACAAAGGAATTCTGGTGGAGTCTTAAGTTTAACCTATATGAGGTAAGAAATAATTTAGTCAAATTTGTCTGCTCTGCACTGGCATGAGACACCAAGCCAGCTTGTTATATCAATTTCAGTAAATCCTAGAGAGACTGTACTGTTTTCCTCTATGTTACCAAGCAGACTTCAGGAAAAAAAAAATTATTGTGCTTAGGCCTGATTTATAACTGCATCAGTGAATGAGGCTGGTTTAAACTCACTTTGTGTTAACTGTTAACACAGTCAAAAGTGATAGAATTAAAATTGTACTTCAAGTTTGTCCTGTATATATTAACTAGAAACATAACAGTCATCTACAAAGAAACAACGTCAGTTAAAGTGTCTGGCAAAACCTATACCTAAACGTATGAAAAAATACATGGGCCCAGTAGATCTGAAAGCTCCTTACAGATATTTTTTGTTCATAGAGATTTTCAAAGATAAACTTTCTTTTTGATAGATGTGTAAGGCTGAAAATATTTAGGTTTTTTTTTTTTTAAACAAAAGACAATGATACTGTTACAGTACCTCTTGCCATGCACAACTGCTCCAGGATCCTCAGATTTTGCTTCCAACTCCTGAACTTCATCTACCAGCGTCTTAAAAGTAGCCCTCTTTACTCTGCAAGTAATACAAAGTACTGCCAGATTTACTCTTCTTGAAATTAAGAAGGCAGATTATTTTAACACTTACATAAACATTCAATTTACAATTCCTTTTTCTCAGATGTCTGAAAATTAAGCTTTACAAGAAAAAATATTACAAAGCAAACCGTAACAATGTATTTTATCAGTTGTTCTAGAAAATTAAAACCAACAAATATTTCTTAAAAAAGACATTACAACCACTGAAACATGTAAAATACTAGTAACACTTGTAATGAAGTTTGACAGAATCAATCAAGGTGAAAAATAATTTTCTATAATCAAAAGAGTTGATCTTTATTTGCTTTTCTTATATTTGTAACTAGAACACACATTTAAAAGCCAGTAATTTCATCCATAAATCTTGGCATTTCTCTACTCACACTTTGTATACTACATCAAAAAGTAAAGCTGTCATAGGAATACATAGAAGTCCCATCCAAAACACTCCAGAGCTGAACATCATAGCTGCCTGGGGGGAAAAAAAAAAGCACAAAATATGATGATGTTAAGACAAAACCTAGGAAAAAAACCTTACAAACATTGATTACTTGGTTGAGGGTATCAAAAGCAGATTTAAATGAACAACTCTAGACTCTCTAATGTGAAATAAAACTTCAAATCCTGTCTAAAATCCTGAGTTGCAATAGAAATCCAGTAGGTAGTAAGAACTAATGCATGTTAAGAAGCCGGTGGAAAGATTGCGCTGCCTAGCTACTTGAGAGAGGAGGAATCTATCCCTCCACAATCCTGCCCTGCACCACTCTGCTGATTGTAGACATTTCCATTAAAATCAGATTTATCAAAATTTCTCATACATCGCCCCCCAAAATCTTTGTCATAACATTATAAGCACGATTTCTTCTCTGTAATCAACCCTAACAGGATATAAAGGTTGCTGATCCTTGGTATGGGTATTAACTGTTTGCAATGTAACTCGGATCAAAGTTATCTCCAACAGAACTCACTACACCACAGTTCCCACACTGCCACTGCAACATATTGTTAAGTGAAGATCCAAGATATTGACACATGGTGAAATGCTTGCAAACAAGATCATTGCTTTTAGTTGCATGCTTGCTTTTTTACACACTGTTGTATACAAATACATCAGAATTTCTTCTGTTCATAACTTGGTCTGTAAACACACTAAAAACTAAAACACACTAAAAAGCCAAAACAAGCATCACAATGTATGGGCATTAAAAGAAATAAAAACTTCAATCTACCCTTGTAATGTATGTTCAAACACCTACGTCAATAATATTATGGATGCAAGGAGTATGACAAATATTTAACGAAGCATATTAAGCAAAGATCGTTTTGCAGTCAGTATTACAAATATCTTTGTAATGTAATTAGATTGCACAGATATTGAAAGTAACATTACTACACAACAAAACTCTTTCAAATCCTTTGCTTCATTACTTGGAGACTAATTCCTTTCAAAAGTCAAGTCTCACTACAAGCTTAAATTTTACAAATATTAACTGGCAGAAAAATGTAGGTAGCTTGCAGTAGTTTAAGTCTAATTCCTGAATGCGCACATGTGAACATTTTAGAATTACACTTGATCTGCTCGAGTGTAAAAACAAAAGTGAATTATTTTCAGAAAATAAATTTTATTCTCATATAGGTAAAAAGTTCTATTTACCTTGTTTTTGTATCCAAATTCCTACTGACACTGATTCTTTGGAAAGTATTAGAATGCACTTGAACTAAAAATCTGGTAAGCCTTCCACAGCTACATTAAAAGGACATAGATATTGTCCCGAGATTCTAGTAATTATTTCTGCCAACAGCTGTCAGCAAAGGTGTATATACTGAGCAGTGACAAAAATAAACAATTCACATTTTCAAAAAGGGAGAAGAAAAAGAAAATTTTCTATCAGGAAGCAGAGAAAATGTATTAGTCCAGTCACTTTATAAGCAAAACACGACTTTTGACTCGATGAAATACTAATTTCCTAAAACAGTGGCTAATAGGAAATGTCCATCACAACTAGATTTTGCAAGACTTTTTATAATTAAGTAGCAATCGGAGAGACAAAACTTCCAAAAAACCAAGAAAAGGCACAAAAAATACAAGTTGAAATAATTTAATAATTGAACCCTAACTTCCTAACAGCATTTTCAACCATATAAGACATAGCGAAGAACTGTCCTTGCTTTAGCCACCCTCTATTAAATGTTTGCTGGTGAAACAGCAAAAGTGATAATGTAGGTCTTAGGATGTTAATTCTGACCATTGTAATGCTAACTATGAATGAAGGAACAACTGGCGCCTACTATTCAGTCCATCCAGCCTTTGGCTTTACAAATGAACAACATGAATTGAAGAAAAAAAAAAAGTTTTTCTGCGTCATATTTGAAAGCCTGTCAGATTTCTTTTTTTTTTTTCTTTTACAGAGTTAATCCAAACCTAAAAGATTTAAAGCCGACATTTGCAATAAAGACAGAGGGTCTCTTTGTATTTTTTGGACGAAGAGGGGAAAAAATAAAATCCCACAGAGGTATTTCCTTCCTTTCTGTACAAGAAAGCTCCCCCCTCACTCTGTAGAAAACATTTTTGTCTCTAACTTTTCACATCTCTCTACACATAGGCAGGTCATCTGGGAAATGGCAAACCAATCCTTTTCAGACAATGGCACTAACAGGAGCAGCCTGTTCTGGGGACGGACTCTGGCTGCCTCTGTTCGTGGTTTACAAATTGTTCCTAATGTGAGAGATTTGTGGTCTATGCCAAGTTTTCCCCCTTTAAGCCTTGTGAAATCAAATGGAATCTGCCACAAAAGTGGCTCCCAGGGGAATACAGAAGTAATCCAAAATGAGAGTTGGGAAGCCTAGTTTATTGTAGGACTTACAAATTCTGCAGTGAGGATAAATTTGTCATCTGTGGAGCTCATGCTCAATATCAGGACTTTCTGAAGTGATTTAACATAGTGTAGTAAAAGCTTTGTGCAGATTCTTATACAAATTATTTTTTAAAACAGAAAAGATGCTGAGAGGTACCCCTTTCATGACTTAGCGACAGATCAGAAATCCCCTCTGCGAAACATTTTTAATGCACCGATGAAGACATATTGTTAGGAAATTGCATGCCAAGAAAATAGTCTCTTTTTCTTCACTGTGAAGAAAATATTCAATGTTCTGCTGAAACAGCTACCTCACATTTTAAAAAGCACTCTAAAAGTAATGAGAGAAAGATGAAAATAACATTAAAATTCTTGCTGTGAATTCATTTGCAGTTTATCTATTTCAAGTGTCACCTAGGTGTGTGTCCTTTCCTTATAAACTATGGAACTATTAAAGTAATACCTCCACAATACCATCAAACCAGGTACAGTTTGTCCTTTCAACAACCTACAGAGACTACTTCATTAGTTTTAGTTATCACATGTGTTTGCCTCCATATATGCTGAAGCACTTACTGTTGTAATATTAGAACAGATCTGCATTTAACTCTCAGTGCAGTGAAGTTCAAACAAGTGAGCTTCATGTAATGTCTCTGTTTTTTCTTTGCTATGCCAAGTTCAAAAAACATTTCACAGTCCCTGTTAATTAATAACTAACTAGGAACTCTGCTTATTAGGTATATTAAAAAGGAAGTACTTCTATTTTTTGCAAATACAAACCAAAGCCTTACTGGTAAACAACAAATAGTAAGAAGTACTGAAACAGAGAGAGCACCAGGCAGTTAGGAAGCAGATAATTGTGGATTGCTGCAGGCAGGATCTATAAATTATTACTGGAAAAAATCTCCTGTGAGATGGGAAAAATGAGCAACGACACATTAAAGGGCTAGCTCCCCCTTTTTTTTTCTTCCCTAGCTCTTCTATTTTTCAGCTACAAATATTACTAGCCCATTGCAAGACCACTGATTTCCTCACTGCAAGCAGGTATGAAGAGTGGACTGTATCCCACAGAGGAATGATTATGTTCTTAATTATATAAACACAAATAAAAAATAATATTATAAATGATAAATACATTCATATAAAAGCTCACCAACTCAGACATGCACTATAAATTCTAAAGCTTCAAGAAGTGCCTCTGTGGTGACACAGGGCAATACAGAGAATTCACACAGACCTTCTTCTACAGATGTGTTCTTAGATTAGTCTCTTGTTTCAGGAAGTATTTTAAGTATCCATTGGAACGCATATCTTGCCTTTTCCCAGAAAGTACCTTAACCACTCAAGCTATGCAAAAGCCAGCATATTGTCTCTTCTAAGCCAGCAAATACTTGATTATTCCAAAGTGAAACAGCAGAAGACATAGTTCTCTCTTTAATCAATCTTTCAGCAGAAAACATTACCCTGAAAGTTGCAAAGCACACAGAAACTTAAATCTAGCTTTTTGCTAATATTTGTTTGGGGTGAATGTTCTACTATTTAATTGTTGGATAAATGGGTATTTAAAAAAAAATAATATACAAGGTAACGGTCTGTGGAAGGTAGTTCAGGTTTGTGAATCATAAAATTAGTACTTGTCTCTAACCACAATAAGGCATTTGAGCCCAGAAAGGGATGAAATGCAATACTGCATCTTACTGTAGATAACATTTTAATCCAGACTGGTAATAAGCAGTGAAGCATTAAACAACAACAAAATACTGGTAACATAACTACCCCAGATATCAGTCACTGAAGAACAGCTATTTTCCACAAGCTTTGCGATAATGAATTAAGAGACTGGTATTTCTTTACCACAGAGGGCTCATGGCAATTAAAAAAACATACAGATTGTGAATTGAGTTTATCTGACAAGTTCCCTTAAAAGCATAGCACAGTACTTCTCTTGTTTCACTGAAGAACTTAAAAAGGCTTATTACTTTTAAGATTTTAGGGGCGCTACTTACAATCCCCTCTGCTAATACTGGGGCAAGGTACCACAGCAATTTTCTTAAGTATACAACCATTTATTGATTATGGTGCAGTCTGCCAAAGTTATTAAAATAACACTCATCTGTTTTTAAAAATGAAAAAAGACAAGTATCCATTAACAGCATTTTTTTACAGCTGGAAGGACAACATGGCAAGACATATGGCTCCTCATAGAGGAGCTGTTCATGTACAGGTTGGATGAACAATGAGGTACACTGAAAACCAGATGAACGGCCAAGTCCACAGGACGATGGTTCGTGGCACAATGTCTAGCTGAAGGCCAGTAACTAATAGTGTATCCCAAGGGTCAACATTGTAGTCCAGTCCTGTTTCACATCTTTGTTAAAGATCTGCATGATGTGGGAGAGTGCACCCTCAGGAAGTTTGTTAATGACAGTAAACTAGGAAGGGTGGCAGATGAACCAGAGGGTTCTGTTGTCATACAGAGAGACCTCAACAGGCTAGAGAAATGGGCAGACAGGAAGGAAGGAAGTGCAGGAAGGAGGAAGTGAAAATTCCTACATCTGGGGAGGAATAACCCCATGCCAGTGGAACCCAGCTGGAAAGCAGCTTTGCAGAAAAGGACCTGGGGTCCTGCAGCAAAGAGGTGAATCATACCTTTGGCTTAGACAAAATATTGCCAGCAGATGCTGAGGCAGACAGCGTTTACTCAGCACTGAATAGGTCACACCTGGAGAACTGTCCAGTTCTTGTCTTCCAGACATGGATATGAAGAGTCATGAAGATGATGAAGGGCCTGGAACATCTCTCATACAAGAGTAAAAGTTGAGAGAGTTGGGACTATCTAGCCTATAGACAAGAAGGCTCAGACAGAAATCTAATCAATGGAGCTAGATGCCTGGAGGGAGGGTGTAAAACTGACAAAGATAGGCTATTTCCAGTGGTGACAGGACAAGAGGCAATGAGCACTAAGTAAACCATAGGAGGCTCCATCTGAACATCAGGAAATACCTTTTTCCATGAGGGTGACTGAACACTGGCACAGGTTGTCCACAGAGGTTGTAGAGCCTCCATCCTAGTGATATGCAAAAGCAACTTGCTCTAGGTTTTGGCAGGGTTGGACCAGATGGTGTCCACATGTCCATTCCAACCTCAACCAGTCTGTGATTGTATCCTAGCTTGAATACTGGCAAATTGAATACTAGACAAATTCCCCCTTTCAGATCAGACAAACATTTCCCCAGAGAAGACCTGTTCATTACAGATCGAAATATATGAACATGTACATTTAAAAAAACTTGGGTGTTGGGTATTTTTTGTGTAAAAAAATCAATCAGTAAGGACATTAGAGGATGTGTATCTAGAATTTTAGTAAATACGATTTCACATAAGCAGGTTATGTGGAGTAATGCAGAGGAAGGTAATATTTAATAAACTAGTACTGTTAATATAGTGATCATCCAATGATCACATAATGATCAACAATAAGTATTGTTTTTCACACAGACTCTGCAAACCTCAATCACATTATCTAAAACTGTAAAACACATGCTTGTTCCTTAACTTCAATTTCTATCAGTAGTTTTATAGATCCCCTGAGTCAGACAGAGCAGAAACAGATGGAGAAATGCTCTGGAGCAGTTTACAGTGCCTTATCTACAGTATCACAATAAATTAAGAGTTCTGCAGATGCTGAACTTTTGCTTTTAACCTCAATGTCATACTTATTCCAGTAAGTGTTATAATTTTAAGCTAATTTATTAATCAGGTAAGTGTATATAAAAGGCCTAACAACTCAAAGCACACAACAGTAACAAACCCCAAACAGTCAAGAGTTGTATTAGTATGAAATATACAACAGGTTGGTTTATTTTTCCCTCCTTGTCAATTTGTTTTTCAACTCAAATCACAACCATATTTATTCAAGAAAGAGACAATCACACCAGGTTCTCTGTTTTCTAATTTTAAAAATCAATCTGCTTTTTAAAATCGGTATTAAAAAGAAAAGTAGCCTTTTGAATTGCAAGGATGGAAACATTAATGGAAGGTTTGAAGAGCTTTATAGTCTACTGACACATGATGGTAGTTACCTGTATTATGGTGATGTGAATTACAGAAATGTCATTAGTTAATGAAATTATTGTAAGAGAACTACACAGATATAAAATCATGTTAACAATTTAATCACAGCATCATTTATTTATTTCAAGGGAGTATAACACACAATATGACAAAACACGTACAACAGGAAGTCTCCTCATAATGCACTAGATCACAGATTTAAAGTGCATTTTGTTCAGCATCACAGTTTTCTGTGTACTGCAGAGTTGCAAAGAAAAAAAGATTACACCTGAAAAATAAATACTTCATCAAATATTAAGAGACTTAACATTTAATTTTAGATATTTATGCAACTATATGTGGTTTAAATTGAGAAATACTATAATTTGTTTTTTTAAAAATTGAAAGTATACTTCATTTACACATAAAATTAACAAAGAAAGTACCAACTTCAGGTCTATCAAAATGGTAGAGAAAGAGATCCATGCAGTTTATTTACTCAGGTTTGCAATGAAAATGTTCTTCAGTCTGTAGTGGCATCTTTTTTAAAATTCGATCTAGCTTGTTTCATGTAATGTGTCAAAACAGCTGTCCTGTGGTATCCTTCTCTATAACAGTATTTAGATGGAATCAGAAAATGCCTATGATGTAGTTTTGGAGTTTTTAAAATGTCTGTCTTTCTTGTGCACCCATATTTAAAAGCACAATCTGTACAAGTAAAACATTAAGAAAATAACCTGTAAAGCTGATTGTTCAGATATTTCCATACTAGACAATATTGACGGACAACAAATGCAGGAATAAACAGTATTGCAGATTAACATTGTCCTGCAATAAAGACTGTGTTACAGAGAGTGTAATTTTTTATAAAAATCACTGAGAACTTTTGAAATGTTTTCCATATTTCTCTCTCATACCGTGCATCAAGTACTATAATCTTCCCAGTAGAACAGCTATTTTAACACTTTTCTATACGCAGATAAAACTTGAATTTCTAGTATTTTATGACGTGTCTAAGACTAGAAGAATACGGTCCTTAATTTTTAGAATGAAGAAATGTCTCAAGAAGAGAATTTTTTCTATGATTCCATGAACGAACCTGAAGTACAAACAAAAATAATATGAAGGTAAATAAGAACTCCAGCTACTCTTGTTTCAGGCTACTAAGACTCACAACTTCAAGTTCATTTGCTACAGTATCTGGACAAGCCATGGACACTATACAATTAACTACTTAAGTTATCACCTCTTTATCATCAGTTAATTCTTTTTCAATTTTACAGCCTATTTTTCCATTTCTTAACCTTCATAAATTCCATTGCTTCTCTTACATTTTTTGTTCATTTTTCCTTCTAGTTTGTGTCTGCAGAAAGACATCAGTGAACTGATCGTTTTGATTTGAACATCATCAATCAAGGAAAATGAAATGGATGAAGTTCTCTTCACTAGGGACTTTTTTTTTAATTGTAATGGAAACTGTTTTAAGGTTGACAAATGCAACTGGTTTCCTGATTGAATGTTGATTGTGTTTTGTCAAAATTTGACTGAAGGAATACACTTTACCAACCTCTTAACAGGTATCAACTACATAGCTATCAGTTTATTCATATTGTGAGAACACTTATGCCAGGATACCTCTGCTTATGAGAGCCAGAAGCCATCCTTCAACTCTTCTGGTTGCACTGCCTATTTTCCACTAATGCTAGGAGTCAGAAGCACTGTAACATAAAGAGTCATGTAGTTCCCACACTGTGAGGAACAGTACTGTCCAGCTGGGACAAGCTGGTCCAGTGTGGGAGTTAGCGATCTTGAAAAAACAGAGAACAAAGGTTTTGATGTCAAAACTGCTTCAGCATTCTAGACTAACAATGCATTTCGTACCAAAGAAGTCCTTGTTTGTCCCTGTTGGGAGACTTCAGAGTAAAAAATGAGAGAAGGAGAAAAAAAATACACTTGATTATAGTATTTTAAACATGCCAAAGAAGGGGAGGTAGCAGCCTAGACAATGAACATTGCTGGCACTGTCAGAAAGTCTTAAATTTTAATTTTGCTGTATTTTATTTCAGAGCACAGAATTCTACACTCTTCCCTTCTGTATTAACATACAGCAACAAATGTGTAATAGTCAACGTTAATCATCTGCTCTGAATAAGAAAATTATTATCTTTAATTTATAATTTTATCTTTATCATCTCTTGGAATGATACACAAAATGATGGAAACAAAATTAATGTAAAAAGTAGGGAAAATCTGCAAAAATACATGATATAGTTGTTTCTTGTTTTTAGTAAGTCATCAGGTGATGCTTTTGATACTAGAAGATGAACAGAAAAAACCTGATTCTTATGATTTAACTTTGGGCTGCTAGTTTCAGCGTTCCAACACAAATGTTTTTGCAGCATAAACAGACTCTTTTTCTATTGAAACATTTTTTTTTTTGAGGCATTATTTTGTAGTGTTGTGTTTAAAGACATCTGTCAGACCTGTATAGGTATTTTACAGGAAAGGATGAAAACTGTAAGTTTCAAAATATTAAGATAAAACTTTTCCCCTGCATTCAATGAATGAGTTTTCCATCTGTTCCATATGCTTTCTCTCTCCCCTTCAAGAGCATTAATATTTTATTTTCTTGGAACAGAACCAGCAAATAAGCAGCATGAATCTTACTATTTTCATGACACTAATACAAAGAAGTTAGATGGAATCTTTATTAGAGTGTTTCAGTAGATTCTTTCCTGTCTAAAAGAATCTAGGATAAAGATATCTGACATATCATCTAGTTGGGACTGAATGGCTGGATGAATATTTTATCTAGAACACTGACTGATAAGATTATAAACCTAAGGTAGAACTATTGCTACCAGCTACAAGAAGCAGAGAAATAGAACACATTTATGGATGATAAGGATTATAGTTCATAAAATCTCCTTACAAATCTATCGTTTATTTTAAGAGGGGCATTTTTAATGAACACACTGGGAAAAACAGAAAATCTCTTGAAAATCTCCTTCTGCACAATTTATCAGATCAAGCCAAGGCAAAACAGACAAGAAGCTACAAAAGTAGAGAACAGTTTTTAACTTGTTTATTTAATTTCTGACAAACATATTTTGATGAAGTCTTCAAGTCTGACCTGCACATTTGAAGAAATTGTACAAGCAGTATTTGCCCAGGAAAGTCGAGATGGATTTGTTTCTGTCACACCACAATCTTTTCCACAATTAAATTTATGAGTCTTTCAGTTTGACTACTTATGGAAGCCCTGCACTTGCTTCAGAGGAACTCAGTGAATTCTGCCTTGCCAGAGACCACCCAGTTAGTGAGGGGGGCTTCCAGGAAAGCTTATAAATGTCCTGCTTCCAATCTGAGCCACAGTACTCATCAACAGGACTTCTAGCCATACAAAGCACAGCTCAAAAAGCTAGACCAGAGGTTTTAAAATAAGCTCTGGTGGTCTATGAGATGTTTAGGAGACTTTATCCTGATATTAGAGACTTCCTAGTATTCTTGAAAACTTAAAAAACCAAAAATCGACTTCACTCAACAAACATCTCCCCAAACACCTGCATGCACATACACACATGGAAAGCTACTATATACACATGCATGGATAAGCAAACACACTAACAAAATAAGACTATCCAAGTATATATAGAGTTTCTCGTAACATATAAATTAACTTGGGTTCATAAGTCAGACTACTGTGGTGTCATGTTGTGTTTACACCCCAAGAGTATTTATATTTGTTGCCAGTTACATCTCTAAGAAAAACTGCTTTTCCAAGTTGGTAAAAAACATATTCCCTTTTTTACAATAATGTTGGAGATTGAATATATATTAAATAAAATATTCAGTGATTTCAACAGTGAAGTAGCCACCTTTATATCACACAAAGTACAACGCATCCTCTGCTCACACTGTACTGTACGTATCACTATAAAGGTTTTCTTGTCTTACAGATTTTGTAGGAACTTTACACATTGTTCTTTAAAACCAACCAATTTAAAAAATATTCTATTTACTCTATTGCATATAGTGTGTATGAAGAAAAATGAAGTCTGATAGCTTCAATTACTTTAATTTAGAATAATGTACATAATTAATTTTGAGTAGTGAAGGCAACATGGTATCATGCAAAATCTACACATATACATGAGTAAACGGTTGTAATAAAGAGGAAAACCAACAAGAAATTGTATAATTTTAAATTCATTTTCTTCTTAGGTGTCCAAGTACTTAAGTTAATTCCTTGTGCTTTCCATTAAAACGTAGTAGGTTTATATAAATGCCTACACACTATTTCCCCTGTAACTGCTTTTGTAGGAGGTGAGATTTGTGGGTGAGAATTACCTCCAAATGAGGGAGAGATATGCACCTAAAATTGCCCACATCCTGCATGATTTTTTAAATTGCCAAATTATGTGACAGTGATGGAGTTAAAGACACACTTTTGCTGGTGTAAAGGTTAATTTAATTGACGTGCTTTGAGAACCATTAGCAGAGTATCTTTCTGAAACACAGAGATATTCTCAGTTTCTGATTCCCACTGAGAATGCACACTGAATCCTTAGCTCTGGAGGTACTGGCCATGCTCAAGAACAGACTTAAGTGTCTCTGGGAAATTAATACAAAATTTCAGATGTTTTTTTGAGCTGAATGGTTTTGGGACTGAAGTCCTAATTAGATAAGCACAGGCAGCAATTAAGCACTTTTTATAGATCCAGTCCTATTTGCAATATTCAGAGCAGGTTTACACAAATGGGATAATAAATGAAAGAGAAACCAGTAATTACTGTCAAGAGGTTAAAGATACAGTACAATAATGCATTCGAAGCAACACATTAGTAGAAAAGGAAATGCATGCATGATAAGCTGCTGCTCTTGCAATGTTACGGCATCTCAAATTTTTTGAGGCATTTTAGTTTCATACGCTTAGCAGATTTGTAAAACTGAAGATGAAAAAACAGTCTTAAGCAATGCACTAGTTGTGCTACCAAGAAAAACCTTCAGACGTATAAGCACTGTAATTCTGATTTTAGTAAGACTTCTCTTTAGAAAAGTAGAACTTGGTAAAGAAAAACAGCTTACCTGTCTATTCATCCTCACATAATCACAGTCTGTTAGATGAACTTTATTTTTACATAAAGTAAAAATTAAATCTATTTAAAATAAATATGGCGAATGTATTGAAGGTATAAAAGAAGCAACTCTCTTACACACCTCTAGTTAGCAGAAGGATCCAAAAAAGATTAGGCTTGTACTAAAGACTTAAACAGTATTTTTTGCACACATTTGGATATTAGTTAAAATATACTTTTACCTCTCCTGACATATCAGGTGCCATAGGAATGACTGGCCACAAAGAAGAGTAGATTCCAAAAAACACTACCCAAAGTGCTATGCTGCCCCAGATAGCTATATGGCTGAACTGTTAAAATAAACAAAAAAAAAAAGAAAACAGAACAGTCATCACAGATGCATTGTGAGATTAAAAAACTAACTTTGCTACTTTGTATTTACAATATGATTCTGATACCTAATGGATGAAATTTCCATGCCTTATATTAATTTAATTCTCCTACTTCAGATGACTGCATCTTAAAGGAAAATGATACTTTCAGCACAATAATCACAGCATTTTAAGTCAACTTAAGTTGTTACAATCCATTCAGAGTAATCTGATTTGTCTAGTTTAAGAATTACTTTAAGCCTTATCCCAATGCCCTCCTTCCCAATATTTAGCATTCTTTTTGTATATGGTTATCCTGCCTTACAACACAGTAACTACAGTTTAATTTGATACTGTGGAGAGGGTTGACAAACCATAAGGATGTAATATAACAAACAAAAATAAAAAATATGATTATTTATCCATCACATTTTATAGAATGTTGAAGAATATGGTAAAGATATTTGCTTACCAAAGTCCAATACGAGGTCTCTAATCCAGCTTTCAAACACACAGTTAGAACCACAAACTGGAGAGAGATAAAAGATTCTTATTTAATGTGGGAATCTTACTTAACAAAGAGAATTATTAATTTGATTAAACTTTCAGAAGAAGAGAAGAAAACGTTTAATAATTGTCATGCTCCTCTTGTTTGCTTGCACTAATGAAATAAAGGATAACCAGTCTTTTGAATTTAAATGTGATTTTTTTAATAACATTCAACAAAGTATTGTGTGTGTCAATGCATCTAGTTGTGTAATAAGATCCCAACCAAAGTTTGTCATGCAAAAGGCAGTCATTTCTATGGCCTTGCAGAAGCTACGGAATAACCCTTCTGCTTACAGGGAACTGATTCCAAAAAACGTAGGCAGTCTCAGCAGCCACAAGGTGAAATTCTCTTAGAAGGCGGCTAACTGTATTTTTCAGCTTTAAGTGTGCATGCTTCAACCTGAATTTCAAGTACCTATCTGAAATGACAACAGGGAAATGTCACTAAAAGACTTAAAGATACACCCCAGTAATGAGCCACTAACAGAACAGTAAGAGTTATTAGCTTCCATTAATAATTGTCACTCATTTTAAGTGCAAGGTCCTGAACCTGCGTCAGGGCAACCCCAAACACAAACACAGTCTGGGTGACGAGTGGATTGAGAGTAGCCCTGAGGAGGAGGACTTGAGGGTTCTGGTGGATGAAAAACTCAATGTGAGCCAGCAATGGGCACTTGCAGCTGAGAAGGCCAGCTCTAAACTGGCCTGCATCAAAAAAACCATGGCCATAGCAGGCTGAGGGAGCTCATTCTCACCCTCTTACTCCACTCTTGTGAGATCCTACCTGGGATACCATGTTCAGCCCTGGGGCACTCAACATAAAAATGTGGAGTTGTTGGACTGAGCCCAGAAAAGGGCCATGAAGACTAACAGAGGGCTGGAGCACCTCTCCCTTAAAGACAGGGGTGTTTGGCCCAGAGAACAGAAGGCTCCAGGGATACTCTTTAAGAGCCTTCCAGTATCTAAAGGGGGCTTACAGGAAAGCTGGAAAGGGACTTCTTAAAAGGGCATATAGTGATAGGACAGAGAGTAAGGGCTGTAATCTGAAGAAGGGTAGATTTAGATTGAATATTAGGAAGAAGTTCTTCCCTGTCAGGGTGGTGAGGCACTGGAACAGGTTACCCAGAGAGGTTGTAGATGTCTCATCCACAGAAATGCTCAAGGCCAGGTTGGGTGGGACTTTTAGCAACCTAGTCTAGTGGAAGGTGTCCCTGTCCACAGCAGGGAGGCTGTGACATTCTGGTAAATGACTTCTAAACACTGCAAAGTGTTATGAGATCATAATGCAAATGGACCAGTGTTGGTTGAACTGCATCTGTCAGGACTGAGCTATGACAATGACTGTGACCTTACAACTTAATAAAATTAAGACTTGCACAGAAAACACTTAGCCAGGATATTCCATTCATCTCTAATCGTATGATAGTTCATTGTATGATAGATTGCATGATCATATGTGATGGTTACTGACAAAAATATGTTGTGCTTGCCTTTTGGAAGAGAGAAAGGGAATTACAGAGTAAATATACTTTTAAGATAATGTGTGAACAAACAATTTTTCAATGTACCTGAAAGGACTGGTTTAAAGTCCATGTACTGACTGGCAGAAGACACATTCTACCTGCTGCAACCATGGGAAATACACAGAATGGGTTATGGTTACTCAGTTCTTTATGCTTTTTAACTTTTTTGGTTAGCTGACCAGAAAACACTATTCAATAGGTTCTCTCATACATAGATGTTGACAGTAGGTACATTATCAGAGGACTACAACGTATTTTACAATACTTTCCTTTTATCTCAGTTATGTTTGCCTATTCCGTAAGCAAATTGATTTTGATGTGAATTTCTATTTGTCTTATAGCCCCTTTATTTTGGTGGAAGATTTAATTTGGCATCTGCCAATAACAGGAAGTTGAAAAATTAAACAGTGTTGAAGAACACAGATGAGTAAGCAGAATTCTAATTTTTCTTTTAAGAGAGATCTTGAAAACCTCTCATCTACCAGTTAACATTGATATCTTGCAAACAAAAACCAGATATTTAGTTTCATTAATTTATTCTAGGAGATCAAGAATTAAAAAGAAAAAAACCCCAAATAATTACTAATATCTATGAGAGTAATAGATGATTACTGTTAGATGTGGGTAATGTAAATTTGGCTGTCTCTGAAGACAACTCAACATCCCAAAACTTGATTCCATGTGGATCTCTGAAGGCCCTTGATAAATTAGGGGAGGGAGAACAGAACTGTCTTTACAAGTCCACAAAATAGTTCCATATCCAATAACCTGAGATTTTGTCAATGCAGAAACTTACCTTAAATTAATGAGCATGCTCACTGGGGAATTAGAATTCTCATTATTGAAAAAAATAGTTCCCAGTAAAGGACAGATAAATATTATGCATCTCTATTAAACTGTTTTGTTTTAAAAACTGAAATTAGAAGGCAAAATTCACTTCAAAGCTTCTTAAAGAGAGTCATTCAAGAACCATGTCTTATTCTTAAGGCACGACAATTACTTAAGTCTTCTATGTAGAGAATTGATAATAACAAATCACATTTCTTTAAGGGTTTAAGATGAGAGTCAATACATATAGTCAGCTGACAGATAGCTGTAAGGAAGACTTACAGTGTATACAGTGTTCCCCAAGAGCAAGTAGTCTGAAGTTTTACCATTGCCAAATACGGTACCTGGAAAACAAAACAGCGATAAAACCAAATACTTATAAATATTTAAATATGCACAATAGCACTGTGTATGCACATGTATATATGAAATTTTATTTTTGGTACAAAAGAGAGAGTAGCACTCCCTACAGGGCACTGACAGCAGATTTCACCTTGAACTATATTCAATGGTAGACAAATTTGCATCAGAAGAAACTTCTGTTAAGATTTATGTCTTTGTCACTTTTCATATCCTCATGACAGTACAGGGAGTGTAAAGACTGTAGGTTTGTGTACTGTAAAATGATTAGATCCCATGGAGAAAAACCTGACAAAGAGCTTTCACAAATCCGTACCTATTCTCTGACCGCATATTTCCTGGTAGACTCTACCACAAGCGTGGAGTTTGGAATTTTCCAAATTTACAGACAAGAGATGGACACGTGAGATGAAAGAGGGGAAAATGCTCAGAGAAAAGGATTACTGTGAGGTGCAAGAGATTTGTATTGGGTATTGGTTATTCAGCCCACCATGTACACAATCCTCAGCTCATATTTCTGCTCACCTTGCTCATCTGGCATTTTGCTAGGAATGAAAGCAAGACAGACTTAGAGCATGTCAGTTCTAGCCCAGGGGCTGTGAGCTGAAGAGGTCTGCACTACAGTATTCTCAGAACTGCTCATGCAAGTATCTCAGCTTTGCCATTTACGTATGAACTCTATTCTGCATCATCATATATATTCCTTAAACATTTCTCCATCATATAATGCATAAATCTCACATTGATTTGCTGCAGCTTTCCCACAGGGATTTTGGTTTGGATTTGAAGCTGTGCTGTTAGAGCATGCATTGACATTTTGGGAGCTCTTTCCACAAGCAAACATTTCCACAAACTGGAAGCAGTACTTTCAAGTTTCCTTTAATTAATACAGCTTTCCTCCCAACTGTCCCATTTCTTTGTGACTTGGGTGCATATACAGCAGTTGGACTAGAAAAATGACAGGACTGAACTGTTCAAGATGTCCCAGTTTCCTGTCGCAAGTCTGCTTACATAGACATGTAAATTAATGGGTTAGTATGCCCCTGAAGTAATGGGAAGGAGGATACACACATGAGCCATAAAGGCTTAAAAAATGTAAGAGACAGTGCAAGGGACGTTAGTAATTTAGGATTTTGTAGGTATTTACCATGTAATGTATTATATAGTTCTATTAAAAAAAACATAATAAAATAGCAATTTTCTCTCTGTCTTATTTCAGTTCACTTAAAACCTATTTATACAAATTTATTCATATGTATATAACATTGCTCCTACTTAAAATAAAACATTTAAAATACACTGCATGTTTCCAGTTCTAGAAATGGTATCTTGAAATTTAATTACACAACATTGCTAGTATTTACAAAGCTTTCCTAAGAAAAAAAAAGAAGGTATTTAGGTATTTTGTACCTTTCAACATTCTTATTTTTCATTATACTTACCATGCTGGAGGGCTTTTAGTGGAAACCAAAACAGAATGAATGAGTGGAAGAGGCCATTTAAACAATGAACCCAGAAAACCTAAGGGAAAACAGAAAATCCATGAGAACCATTTGCAATAAACTAGCTCTGTGAACCCTGACCTTTCTTTATATCTATGTGTTAGATTCACAAAACGTGTTTCTGTCAGGCCACCACTGTGAAGTAATATAACTGACAGGCACTCTCTGCCTCTTAGCTCTTCATGGGTCATTTGTTTATTTTTACATTTTGAAAAAAAGTGTGTATTATCATCTCCTTTTAATTCCAAATCAGAAGGGAAATTAAAATGTATACATATGGGAATATCATCAGAAAAATGAAACTAAACCAGACAACCAGAACAATTAGTACCTTCTAAGTAGGGAATTAAAATGGATTCTAGGTTTTATAAATTTATGTTTTGTGTAATAAGAAATTTGGATAGCAGAACAATCAAAATCCAAGTTTTACATATACCTACCTACATATTTCCAGATAAAATGGAATTTAAAAAGGACAAAAAAATATCTTTCTTCAACTTCTCCTTACATATACCATTCTTGAAGTGCACAATGTCATGTTAAACTTCCTTTAATATATTTGTTAAATTCAAATTCTACTTTCAAACTTCTTTTTGGTTGTAAAATAAGCCTTCTGAAAAGAATTGTATTGAGTTTAAGAATAAACAATCTATTGATGCCTTCCCTAGTATATTGTATAAAGTCATAAAAAGACTTAATTAAAACTATGTAATGTATTTCCTTCAGGATATTGTGTTTTTTTCATTAACAATGCTTTTTACAGTTATAGCCTTTATTTTAACTAACTGATGTGTATTATGAGTATTAAGATCTTCAAACAATTGAAATTAAGTTGCTTGCCTCACAACATTTTCCACAATGTCTCAAAGTCTTTTGTTAGATTATACAACAAGGTTGTATGATCCAATTTACACTCCAATACTTTGCACATTTGAACTTGTGCTACTCATTAACCTTTGTCTCTCCTTGTTGCTATGTCATTACCACAAGTTTTTATTTGACAGAAAGCACAGGTGGGTGCAAGAAAAATTAGTTCTACTTTTCCATTTCCCTGGCCAATTCTTATTGTTGCAAGCTAATCCTTTAACCTCTGTCATGACCTCATAACCTTTGATCCCTTTTACCATAACAAACATCTGCATCAACATTGAAGGCAGTAATGTTTCCAAATCTTTAACACTAACTATTCAACTTTTATAGGTGGGAATTTCTAGCTAGGAAGTTTGTAGACTCTTTAGGCATCGCAAGTGTTGTATGGGAACAGCTACAGAATTTTCAATGAATACTAAAACTGTGCATAATAAAAATATTTTAGACATTTAAAACCAGAAAAATCCAACAATTATAACTAATGACTTGTTATTTACCAAAACTATTATAACAGGAATGTGTCTATATTAATGGATCGTGAGAAATCTGGTGTTTGTAAAGCATTCACAGTGACATAAGAAACTATTTTCCCTAGTTTCCATACAGCTTACAGGTTTGGTTTTGTGGGTGAGTGGATTAAGTGAGGAAGAAGAAAAATCTCATGTGCTTCTGTGAATGGAGATAATTTTGACAAATAATTCTATATAGATAGGAATACTCCAGTTCTACAGCACAAGAGGCATAGATTAGAGCTGTATGCTGTATCAGCTCCACATATCTACTATATACCATCACACGTAAGCGTTGTTAATGCAATGACAGACTGAAGATGATCCCAAGTACAACATACAATGACATTATTTGAAACTTCCCAATTCTATTTAAAAAATCCAATAACATCAGAAGGAACTCTTACAGACATCATGGTATTGATGAAATGGCAGACCTAGTTTCATTGAGGTTTTTTCATGATATTATTTATGGATAAGTTGTAGATATGGTGTGTATTTTATGTATTAAAGAGTCTCACATTTTTTTACTACTTCTTGCGCTAGTTGCTTCAAGATGAATGTTGCCCAGTTAAAGTAGCCTCAGATTCCTTTTGGCGACCCTGACATGTTCTTAATTGTTTCCAAGTACTTCTTCCCCAAACTCAAAATTAAATCTTTAATCACAACTCCAAATTGACAAAGAATAGTACCAAGTCCCTCCCTCTACAAATCTAATGACAGGTCTTATTGTCCTCTGCAACACTTCTCCACAGGCTTCAGTAATCCATTTCCATATAACAGTACAAATACATACAGCCCAGCGACAGAGAGGTCTAATCACTTCTGCCTATAGAAGACAGCTTTATTACCCACAGAGAAAAAACACATCAGGGCTCAAAGAAAGAAAAAAAGAGATGTCTGTACATTTCCATACTTGCTACAAATGGGCAAATATGATTTGTACCATTCAAACAGAAGTGGACAACTGAAAATGACAGTAATAAAAATCACCTTACTTTTTAATTATGAGCAGGACAGAAAAAAAAGGATATCTATACTGGATTCCTACTAATTTATGCTTGAACTGCTTTTTACTTACCTTAGTATTAAAGTCCAGTGCATTTTGGGAAGTCTTATATAACTCAGGATATTTCAGCATGTTTTCTTTTCGGCAGGATCTCTCAAATATTCCCAGAGTTAGTGGAGGCATTGCTGTAAACATCTAGTAGATAGATTTTAAAAAGACCCAAACATATAAAAAAACTTTAGGGGCAAAGACTTGCTCAAAGATTGTTTACACAAGAAACTGAAAACAATTAATCTTACCACATTGTAAAGACCTATACACCATCTTTCAAACAGAATTTGTCCAGAAAAGCCATTAACAAATGCAAACCAGATCTGAAAAAGAGGAAAATTGTATGTTAATTATTCAAATATGTTGGAAGATATGATAAATAGAATTTTTCCTCAGCGTCACAAAAAGAAGTATCCCTAGAACACATTTATAACAGTTGAAAATGATAAAGATTAAATCCATATAAAAAAACCCCCAAATTAAGTTCAAGAACAGATAATGGACAATTTAGTCAAATATGTGAGCCACCTTATCTAAGTATGAAAACATTTCAAAGAGGTAGCTATTTTCAAAATGACATAATTCTTTAAGTATTTGAGTGATTTTTTTTCACTGTCCTTGTATTGTACTTAATTCTTACTGAAATAAATATTCTCAGAATTATGGCATGGGGAGGTGAATAATCATAGGAAACATCTACTGATTAGAAGCAGTCATCTTATCATTAGCAAACCTCGTCATAGGATTCATACAGTAAGCTACAGTAGGAAACCGAAAACTGTACAAATATTCCTTCATAGAATCACAGAATGGTAGGGGTTGGAAGGGACCTCTAGTCCATCTAGTTCAAAACCCCTGATAAAGCAGGTCCACCTATATCACGTCACGCAGGAATGTGTCCAGGCGGGTCTTGAAGACCTCCAAGGAAGGAGACTCCACACCCTCCCCAGGCAGCCTGTGCCAGGGCTCACTCACCCTCATAGTAAAATAGTTTTTCCTAATGTTTAAATGGAACTTTTTGTGTTCCGGCTTCACCCCATTACTCCTTGTCCTGTCACCAGATACAAGAGAAAAATGTGATGTTCCAACCTACTGACATCCACCATTTAGATACTTTTAAATATTAATGAAGTGACCTCTCAGTCTCAACTTTACTAGACTAAACAGCCCAAGTTCCTGCAGCCTTTCCTCATAAGGAAGATGCTCCAGCCCCCTGATCATCTTGGTGGCCCTGCACTGGTCTCTCTCCAGAAGTTCCCTGTCTCTCTTGAGCTTAGGGTTATCCCACTTGCAATGCTCTGCTCCCTTTGCCCCACTCACACACACTTACTGGAGCTGTTTTAAGTACAGAAATATTCTTTTTTCCTCCCGCACAAATAATAAATTGTCAATCAATTTCAAAGATACTCATATTTGGAAAGAGTTGTTGAAAAAACCCTGTAATTGTACAAGAGGTAAAGCCCAGTTACAAAAATCTTAAGTCACAGTTGCAGTAAAAGCCATGTTGACCTACCTCAAATTGGTTAGTTATTCAAAATAATTCAGGGTGAATCTGTAATATTTTCTGCAATGCAGAGGTTTGTTGGTGCAGTGTTTGGGATTTCTTGTGCTGTGTGAGTGTTTTAATGGTTGATTCGTTTTGCCTTAAGTTAAATGTAATTTAAGGACTATGCATCTGCAGAGTGCTACTTACATAAATCCATTTGGGTTGAAGAGAAGGAGTATGCTCTTCATGGTTACTTTTAGTATCTGCACACCTTTAAAATGGTGATTTTTTTTCAAGGAGATTTGCATTTGCCTGTGTAGACCTGCACAGTAGATTCTACAATGTTGACATTTATCTTGCTTCTATATAACCATTTCCCTCTTCAAATGCTTAAAAAAGCTAGGGAGACTAGGTGCTAAACCAGTACTTCTACTGTACCTCAGCACTGAAATTTCTCTGAAGTCTCCATAGAAGCCTAATATTTTTGAGTATTTTACATGTAAAAGGTAACTACCATGATAGAAATAAACTTTTTGGTAGAAAGCAAATTACCTGTGGGTGACATCAGTTCTGAATAGCAAAAGGAGTCATCCACAGATTATTAATGCACTGAAGTAAAAGACAGATGCGAATTGTATTTAACAACTGTAAAAGCCAATTCTGAAGGCAACCATACTTGCGCTTTCCCATTGTGTCTTTGCTCAGTCATTTTTATCCATTTACACCCTATATGGCAACAGTTTTCTCCCTCTTTCTGGAGACAACAGTATCAGTGACTGCTTAGTTTTGAGGCAATTTTGTCATTGTTCAGTTTACTGCATGCAGAACTTACACCTTCCAAGTACTGTGTGATTTGCAGACTTTATTTCACATAGTTCAGGAACAGTTGCACTGTTACATCCACTTTTGGAGAACAGAAATGATCTCTTAACACTGTATCAAACAGGTTACGTTATTATTGTGACATGGTCCTGGGTGAAAATGGTGCGTTTCCTGACCCTACTGCAGCAGAGGGGGTTGGACTAGAATGTCTCAATAGGTCCATTCCAACCTCAGTGATTCTATTATCCTGTGATCTTTAAAAACATCATAAGGGTTTAAATCCCAGTCCCTGTGAATCAGGTGACCGGGTTCCTCAAGGAAGGGGTTCTAAGGGTATGACATCTTAACTCTAATCCATCAACCGTTTCTCAGAACTACTTTCTTGACTTTTGGAAGGTTTGCTGCTTGTGTCTAAACTTTTTGGCTTCTTCTGAAGGCAGAGTGAGATAGTAATTTTTTTTTAAACAAATGTCACCCCAAGATATTATTTTTATTCTTATTAATACCTTGGACATTGATTGAGGATGATTCATTATTCAGGGGCAGAAGAGCATTTCTGTATTTAAAACAGCTCCAGTGAGTGTGTGTGAGTGGGGCACAGGGAGCAGAGCACTGTAGGTGGGAAAACCCTCAGCTCAAAAGGGACAAGGAACTTCTGGAAAGAGTTCAGTGCAAAGCCACTAAGATTATCAAGGGACTGGGAACTCATGAGAAAGTGAGGCTTTACAAGAGCACTATATCAACTGTAATTGCTTAGTTAACAAGCAGTAAGTCAAACACAAAGCATTTTAGAGAGACAAATGGATAGTTCTTTCATTATCCAAGTTTCATCACTTTTTGCCACAGTCAAAAAAGTAAAATCTTATTTGTAAGGCACGACAACACGTTTTCTTACATTTTCAGTACAGCATGCAGCATGACTGCTTTCTTCTATTTCTTACTTCATACTTATATCAGCTCAATGACCAAGTAGAGAAGCAGCCTGTCTGACAAATCTCTATTAACAAGTTACACAGAAACTATATTGCCTATGCAAACATAAGCTGTAACACGGCAGAAATTAGGATCATATAAACATTCTAATCAATTTAAGACTTTTTATTTCAAGTGAATTTTTAGATGTCACTTTTGTAGGCTTCTCTACAGTTCCCATTTCATTTGACTTCATTTTGGAAGCATGAATTGCTACAATCAATATGTAAATTTATTGACATGTATCCAGGCTGGCTTTCAAATGACTAGGTTCTATGACCAAACTTTTTTTAAATTGGATGATGGAGTGTTTAAACATATTTGTGAATATTTTGAGATTGAAATTCCCCTGAAATTAGCAGCTACTAGTAAGAAAAATGGGACATAAAATCCAGCCAAAATTGCTATTTATTCAATAAATAAATGAAAAGTTTTTTTGATAGCCAGTTTTTGGAACAAGATAGCATATAAAGTCATGACTATTAGGGGCTGCAATGCAGAGATCTATAACACATTGAATTTTCTATCATCTTATAAATTGTAATTTACTCAGAAATGCTATGCACTATTTTATTTCTTAAAACCTTTGTTGCTTTCAGTTTTATTTAGTACAGAATTTAAGTTAAAATTTTCAAGCTAGTTAAGAGTTTTGATGTAGAATTGCAAAGAAATCCTTTAAGGAACAATATTAATTTCCTGAAATCCCAGCATTTACTTTCTTCCAAAGAAAGTATGCAGGTTACAGTAAACTGAACTAAAGTGTCTTTAACGAGGAACTGGAACATATTTTGGTAAGAGCTCCAGATTCAAGCCAAGAAGAAATAAAATTTGTTAGCACTCCTGTGCTAAAGCTCTTCTTATATCTACCAAAATCAACAGCTCAGAAGAGAAACTTTTTCATATGGCTAAAAGCAATGCCCTTTGTAGTAGAAACACTAGTTCTCAGTGGAAGACTGGATATATTACTTTAAGAGATCGAGCATCTTTAATATCTAAGCAGAAACATGGATTTTTTTTTATTGTTTATAAGACAGTATTTGAACGGTTGTATTAACAATACCTATAGCTCAAAAATAATTACAAGATCTAGAGAGGGAAGAAAAGCAGGAAGGATAAATACATCCCTTATCTCAAACTCTAAGAAGGAAAGAAAATAAAGCCACCTACATACCCTAATTTCTGCAACTTGGACCCTAGAAAAGTACACTCTTAATCACACAGAAAAAAATTACTATGGAGCTTACTATTGATAGTGAGAAGAAACGCTTCAAAGTGGGAACTTTATCAATGGACACGTGTATTTCATTCTAATTATGGTGGACAGTGAAGGCAGCTGTACCTGTAAAATAACTTTTTAGGACATGGAGTCACTAAACATATGAAAGAAAAGATGATTATCAAGGGGAGTCAACATGGATTCACCAAGGGGAAATCCTGTTTGACCAACCTGATAGCCTTCTGTGAGTGCTGGCTAGATGAGGGGAGAGCACCAGATGTCATTTACCTTGACTTCAGCAAGGCTTTTGACACTGTCTCCCATAACATTGTCATCAGAAAGCTCAGGTAGTATGGGTTGGATGAGTGAATGGTGAGGTGGATCAAGAGCTGGCTGAATGACAGAGCTCAGAGGGTGCTGATCAAAAGAGCCAAGTCAAGTTGGAGGCCTGTGGCCAGTGGAGTTCCACAGGGATGGGTTCTGGGGCCAGTCTTGTTCAACATCTTCATCAACGACCTGGATGAGGAGACCGAGTGTACCCTCAGCAAGTTTGCTGATGACACCAAACTGGGAGGACTGGCTGATTCCCCAGAAGGCTGTGCTGCCATTCAGTGGGATCTCAACCAGCTTGAGTGTTTGGCAGAGAGGAATCTCATGAGGTTCAACAAGGACAAGTGCAGAGTCCTGCATCTGGGAAGGAACAACCCCATGCAACAGTACAGGCTGGGGGTCGAACTGCTGAAGAGCAGCTCTGCAGAGAGAGACCTGGGAGTCCTGATTGATAATAAGCTAAATATGAGCCAGCAATGTGCCCTCGTGGCCAAGAAGGCCAATGGCATCCTGGCCTGGTGAGGCCTCATCTGGAGTCCTGTGTCCAGTTCTGGGCTCTCCGGCTCACGAGGGACAGGGAACTGCTGGAGAGAGCCCAGCACAGGGCCACCAAGATGATCAGGGAATTGGAGCATCTTTCATACGAGGAAAGGCTGCAGGAACTGTGGTTCTTTAGTATAGAGAAAAGAAGATTGAGGGGGTATCTCATTAATATTTACAATTATATAAATGGTGGGTGTCAGGAGGTTGGGACATCCCTTTTTTCTACTGTAGCTAACAACAGGACAAGGAGTAACGGGATGAAGCTGGAACACAAAAAGTTCCTTTTAAATATAAGAAAAATCTATTTTACTGTGAGGGTGAGGGAGCCCTAGCACAGGCTGCCTGGGGAGGGTGTGGAGTCTCTTCAAGACCTGCCCGGATGTGTTCCTGTGTGACCTGACCTAGGTGGACTTGCTTTATCTGGGGGCTCGACTAGATCATCTCTAGAGGTCCCTTCCAACTCCTACTGTTCTATGATTCCAAGATCCTATGACATGTTGTATATGATACTAATACAGGAGAAGACTCAGTCACTTCTCTTTTAGGGTATAGATCCTACTCCAACAGCTCAAATTACTAACCCAGCATCCCTATAAAGATGGATAGGTGACAAACTGTCCTTAAGAAGTAATTTAGAAGATGTAGATGAGGGGGAAGGGAAAATTCAAACTATTTTACAGTTATAGAACTTCCACTGAAAATTAAATATTTAGGCTCACAGCCCACCTGAAATTAAAGGGGCCTCCTATGTAGATCCTTCTTTTGCTAAGTTTTCAGACCATATAATACAAAAAAATGGCCATACGCACAATCATTTTCTGCTGTCCATGTTTTAAATTGAATTCAATGCAGTTTGCATATATTAAGTATGTTGTAGCATATTGAACAAGCAACTGCACAGCTCAGCAGCAGTGCAAATATACATGTCCACATCTGGGGTTATACATGATACAGGTCTATGACCACAGGCATTCATTTGACGTGTCAGGCAAAGGAAATTCAGGACAAAATGACGAGCTTCAGTTATTGACAGGAGCAGCAGAAAGTGTGCAACTCATCAGTGAGATGAAAAGGGCTTTGAGGAAAGTTTATGAAATGAAAACAAGGACATTACAGCTTTAATTACTTAGTATAGCAGAATTGTTTACATAGTATCATTGACATTGTTACAAATTGCAATCTTGAAGGACCTGTGACTGAAATTTAAATATGAACTCCACCCATCTGTTTTTTTCTGTGTCCTCCTCTCTCAACTCTTTTGTTTGGATTTTCCCCAACATGAAACATGAATGATCTATGCAAATCTGCAAAAATTGCTTTTTTTAAAAAAAAAACCTGTAACTCATTTTTTATTTAACATAAGACAGTTATGTTATTACTAACTAGCAGAAGATAAAGTAGAAATATGAAAATTCTGTCCTTCTGATGTTGGAAGTTTGCATAACTTCACAAAATAACTTCATTTTGTTACTATATGCAGTAACAATAATTATAAAACTGAAACCAATCCACAAAGCAATTATCAATCACTAGATCACTCTCAATCCTAGTCATCATTACAAGGTAATGACAGCCTCCTAAAAATTTAAGTACGACTCTGCATAGCCTTGTCTTACATGAGTGTGAGGCTTAACAACACATATTAGCAGACTATTAGAAATTCAAAGTTTTCACTTGCAATTTAGAATGATACTTCAGAATATAACCTCTACAGATACTGGGAATAGTCCCATGCAAAAGATCAGGTCCATGTTTAAATATCTTTATAGTCAAGACACAGAGTAGAAAAAGTTTTAACAATTATCTCTAGTTTCTTATTAATAGTTTAAATGTTGATAGTGTTGATAAACACTAGTTGCTGTGAAGGAATATTACTATAAGACCTTTACCTTTTTCTGAACCAAGAAACCAAACTTATTTTGTATCACCTCACGACTGCCAAGGAAAAAGGTTAAATTTTAGATTAAATGGAATCTATTACAGAACTTATTTGACTTCAGTGGACATTTAAAAATATAACATGTATTTATTAAGTAAAGATAGTTTATTTTCAGCTAATAAAAGGAAACTTGTTCAAAGAAACTTCCAGACATGCTTTTCATAGTACTGTTTTTTAAACTCCAAGATGGAGGAGGCGTGGCCACAAAAGCTTCACAGAAGTTTTCCTGATGTAGCATTTCTGCATATTAAGTAGCAGCTTACAAATACTCATTGAGCTCTCTGCTCCCACGCCTGATCTGTTCAAAAAACTGAAAAGAGAGATTCGAGACTGGCAGTTGTCCTTTCTAGAGACATTCAATGATGAATTTCTGCTCATTCACTCACAGTATTGACACGAGGTATTAACATCTGTGAAAGTTTTCTGAGCTGACAAATGTTGGGTATACAGGAATTCAAGCAGAGGTCAGCCTGTCTTCCAGAAAAGGTGTATATGGTAAAATGTTTCTATGTGTTATATATAAAAGGTCATAACCCATATAAAAATGATTTCTTTGCCCTTTCATCCACTCAGGAGGCAGATACCTCCTCTTCTAAGTCTTTTGTATATTTTGAACTATGATCTCCGTACCTTGCATTTCTCTCTTTCACAAAGAATACAAACAGAAGGAAATTTATATGAAATTTAAGTTAGGAATTTGCAATGTGTTTGCAGGTGACAATAATAGAAAATGAACAAAAACAGGGATTATGTTCTAAAGCCTAACTTTTTATATTTAAACAGAAAATGTACTGCTTTTTCAAATACTTCAAGAGCTACTGCTAATCAGTACTTTTGGAAGTCTGATAATTTAAATAGATACTCAGCTTTTGAAATGCAGAATTTGAAGTCTGCCATCACTTTTAAAGCATAAAAAGATATTTAGTGGATTTGCTTTTTCTGTAGCTTCCTACTTTAAGTTTTTCTAAAGAGGCCAAAAAATTAGATTGAAATGTATTCACATTAGTAACACAATAAAAAGGAAAAAAAGGAAAACTTAGAAATATGTAAAAATATGCTAAGAAAAATGTACACTTTTTGGCCACAAAACTTATTTTTATAAAGATGCTTAAAGTAGTTTCAAATATTGCAACAGCGTAAGGTCACATAAATATAAACATAGCACAAATGAATCTAATATTTACATCGTATCTTAACAGAAGGAAGGCAGTTTCCTTCAGTAAAAAATTGATACATACTATTCAAGATATTAAATGCTTCTTTAAAGTCACAGATAATAATGAAAAGCTCAAAAAAAAAAAGTTTTTACTTTCAAGATGTAGCATTTACTGTACTGTAAAGTTACCTCAATAATATAAAGGACTATATTCTTGTAGAAACAGTACAAGATGCATTTAGCTACTCTGTTATAATTCCAGGCTCCATGAACCAACAACAAGTTCTTCAAATACTTGAACTGTAAAAAAAAAAAAAAGAACAAACATACAATCAGAACATGCACACATAAATATTAAATTGATCTTAAACTACTTTATAATAGTATTTTATAGGGTAACGACTTACCTGAGCAATTGAGTAGTCTGAAGAATTAGCAGCCTGTAGACCTTCATTCCCACTAATACCAACACCAACATGTGCTGTTTGTATCATACTAACATCATTTGCTCCATCACCAATTGCTAGAGTTACTACCTTAACTTGTTTTTTAACCATTTCTACAACTTCAGATTTTTGAAGTGGTGATACCCTACGAGGTAACAGAAAGAAAAGGGCTTAATACAAGACTTCCAAATGAATGTACTTTTAAAACATACTTTATATTCTGTGTAAAGGTAGTAAAACCAGGCCAGCTAACATCCTGGTCAGAGACACGGTCTCATTATTGCCCTTTAGGTTATACGCTAAAAGCAAAATCCATAAAAACCTTGTATTGAAGCAAGATGTTAATAGGATTGGAGACACATAGATCAAACAGTCTTGGGCCCTTAAAACAGAGTAACGGAACAAAGCTCAAATGCTGCCGCTGCCAGTATTAACTTAAAGCAAATGCAGATTTTGGCCTACTTAGCTGTTTTTGACATAGGCGTCAAAGCAAACCATAGGAAGAGAGTGGACTGCCACTATGCTAACATAGCCCATGTTGCTAAATTAGAGAAATCAACTTTGAACACTGACTCCTGATCCTCCACTTTGTTTAACTGCTGCTAACTTCTCCCTTGTTTTGTTCAGGGCTGCTCCAACTATTCATCACTGGCAAAGTGTCTGGCCATAGCTGATGGGATAAATTATTCCAGTGATGAAACTGTATCAGTTTTGGCTTCATCTAATATTCTGTGTGTCACAACTGTTCAGTTGATACTGTCCAAGTTCTACTTTTTATACTAAAATTCAGTACTTGTAGTATTTGAGATACTGTAACAGTATCTCAAATGCTGGTGTGACTCAGGGTTGGGAAGGGAAGGAACGAACTCTAAGCAGTCTGGTAAATAATAAACTAAATTTCTTGTATATCCCTGTGTTTTTGGTTTTTGGGAATGAACTTGCAAATGAAAAGCACAATAAAGCAATTACTTCTGAATAACGTTCCTTCCTGAACATGCTCAGTATATTGCTACTAAATGGGATACTGCCAAGTAACACAGTCTGTGGAGTTTAGGTGTACAGTTCTCATCTGAACCAAGACTCTTGTCTCACTCAAAAGCTTACTATCAAGAAAGAAATCCCCATTAACACCAGACACCAAAAATTCGTCTGTATTATGGTGTTTATGCATTCCTAAAGGTTCTCTCAAAAGATCCTGCAAACCGAAGGTCTCAAAGGCACCATTCTTGCAAGTACTTCAGTACTGGAAGGCCTCTTGAGAAAATTATACTGCTATATTCTTAATAAGATTCCTGATGGGCAAATACTTTCCTAGCTTGAATAATTCTATCAGATCTGGTAAGTGAATGTAGCAAAAAATACCCAACTGTCCTACATATTTATTTAATTACAAATTTAGAAGCTAGTGTTAATGAGGGCAATAATAAGAACAAACCACCACATTAGTCAAGTTATTTTTAGGACATGACATAATAAAATAGTCTCCTTTGCTCACAGTTCTCCAGCATTATAGCCAAGACTGAACGATTTGCCTGTCTTGACACTGGAGTAAATGACATTTTGAGTTAAAAATGCATTGTTCTTTATTTGAACCAAACATATGATCTATAATTCAGTTTGAAAGGAAAAGTTTTCTTTTCCAGGTGTTTGTATAAATTTCCACATCGCACTTCTTCCTTTCCCCTCTCCAAAAAATGAAAAAAGAACAAATTCCTCATTTCTTTCAAAATAAAGAAGAGACATGAAGTTATTTGCATTCAACAATCAAGTTAAAGAACACTGAAGCAACAATTATACTGTCTGTTAAGCACAAAGATACTAACAGCAATGCAAGTAAACCAGTTTTTTTCAGAATTGACAGCTGAGGCTGGTGAATGACTTCATGGTGTTCAATGAAAAAGTAAATACAGCAGGAAAAAAAAACCCAACAACAAGAAAAAATCCCAAATCTCTGACCTCACACTGCTTTTTATCCATTATCCATTTCCTTTATGAACAAATCCATGAAACAGTAAGGAATCAGGGCAAAAGTAGAAACAGTCTTTTAAAAATTTTTAAGAATATGTCCTTTCAAAATGTAAATTTCAGCAAATCAACATTAATTTCCTATGAAACAAAAGCACCTTCCCACTAAAATAAAGGCCATTTAAGTTTTCAGCCATCTAAGGTTGATCACGACTATTCTGAAATATAGCCTAAAACTATGGGAGTAAAGCAAGGTTTTCTGGGTATGCTTTTTACATCCCAAAATACATATTTATTCATGACACGTTCGTGAAGACTTATAGATTGTCTAAAACTTTATATTATATTAAAAATCACAACTCTTACTAGTTAAAACTTACATAACATTTCAGAAACTCAGACTACTTAAGAGCTGAAAAAATATTCCAAACAATTCCCGGTGAAGGAAGTCAACTTACCAAGGAGCTTCAGAGCTATTTTAAACCATTAAATTGTAAACAGAAATTATATATATAGATATATATATAATAATTATGATCATCTGTCTTCCTGAATACGATTTTATACCCAGATATGCAACTTCTGAAATTAAACCATGCAACCTCTTCTATAAATTAATTCCTATTACATTTAAAGCATATTTGTTATATTATTTGTTTCAACTACATTCTCCCACGTCTTTTCTATGAGATCACATAACTTCAGTCTACATTGTGTTTTGAATGTTATCAAGTTTATGACTTCATATCACCGAGGTACTAATTTTACTACAGAACAGATATTCTCTGCCATTGAAATCAGATCAAGAAGAAATACTAAGGCATAACATGACCTCTGTAGCTCATCTATAAAGAAAAAAATATTTTCCATTTTTGCTCTATTAAATGTCACTATATTTCCATTTTGTCTACCATACAAAGTTATAAGAAGAAAAAAAAGGTGTTCCAACAAATAAGCTAAGACTCAGCATCAGATAGGTTCCCCAGTTTCCAGCATAGGGGTACACTATCAGTGGTTGTCTCTTTTCTAGACCATGGAGCTTAACATTGAGACAGTATTGTTAATGGAAACTGGGTACACTGTGTCTACACTCATATTCGCTTATTTACAATATTCTAATTCCCACTGAGTTCAGTAACATCTTTGTAGCTCTTCTGGTTCTCCTCTCTATATGCTAAAGGTCACCTTCCCACAGTTCATCTGTGGCCAATGTCCCATCACCTAAAAAACAACCCCAATGCCTGTTCTGTTCCAACTAACTTTCTTAAGCTTTAAGTACAATAAATCAGAGAAAGGATGCTAAAAGTTTAATTACATAATTTTGCAAAAGTAACAAAATAAAGGAGTGGAAAAATAATATAGACTTTGGATTGAAGGTAGCTATCTGGTTTATTCAGAAGTTGGTGCAACACACAATATCAGACTTTTGAGAAAGGTACTTGGGATGAGTACAACAACCTTGTGGTAAATTTGGGATGGAAGCTTCTGGGTAACAGACCTTGAGAAGAATTCTATGATCCAAGTATATCAAACAAGCATTTATATGATCTTTTCAAGTCTGCTGATGAGTATGGTATCGAGACTCACTACAGAGAGTTTCTATAGAAGATTCCTGGCCTGAGTACTTTTTTTTTAAAAAAAGAAAAGCTTTCCAGGAACAGCAGCTCATTTTCCTTTCAGATGATGTTATAGAGGCAGTTGCAAGATGGCATTTAGCATTTACTCTCATTGTGTGGTGCATCAAACCCATGGTGAAATAAAAAAAACCAAAACCCCAATAACAAAAAACACCATCCCCCCGCCCCAAAACACATTTTTGTTCATTTTGTTCACCTTTTAGTAGTACATTTTTACTACAATATAATCTCACATTCTTCTTGCACACATAATACTGAAGCCAGTAAAGAGTTGGAATTCAGTTTGCCAAAGTCTTTAAGCCAAACATCTGCTTAGAATTAACAACATACACAGATTTTTGAAGTGAGATGTCTACTGAATATTTGTCAGCTTAATCTGTGTTATGGCTAGTCTTCCTAAGAATTCACTGGTAACAAATGCTTCCGAACAACTGAATACAATCTGAAAACTTCAAAGAAAGTTATATAGTTTGTACCTTTAAAATTAAGGAGTGCTTAAAATGTTTACTGCCTTTACATGAATGGAAAAGAGGCCTTCACTTTCATTTAGTCAGGATCATATGTTTAAGCGATTACATGAATTAAAAATGAACATTTAAAATTTTTAATTTAAAGGCTTGAACACAAGGAAGTGACAGAAGTAACAGATTTCTTTTTTCTTAACAGAATTTTGACTTTTGAGAAGCAATGATATTAAAAAAAACATAGACTAAAACAGTGAGTGCTCAAAGCAAATATTTTAGTTTTAAACCTGCAGCCAATTTTATACAACCACAAAATATGTCCAACCATATACCTAGACATGTATTAAAACCAGCTGATCTAAGTGTATTATAGAAATGGCCGAGAAAACGCTACCAGAACAGACACATTCAGAAGTTTCAGAACACTATCAAAACCTTGCACTGTTACTTCATCACAAAAATGCTACCAATAAAAAACAGCTATACGTAAAGAATTTTCTTTAGTGGTTCTGTAGTTCAATAGAAATGGCAGGATTGCCTCTTCAAACAATATAAAACATACTTTTAAAACAAGGAAAGAGAAGAAAAAGAAACATAGTTTTGGAAGAGCAGTTCTACATCCATCCCCTGCTTATTAGTCTATCAAGCAAACTTGGAACTGTCAGAGAGATTACTGCCCTTAGAAAAATGTTTATACACACTTAAACTGTGTATCAGTGTAAGATCTCAGTTTAAAAGACAGTTAAGACCTGGAGCACAGTTACAAAACTAAACTATGAAAAAAAAAATCATTTAGTGGCATATTTCATTTGACAGAAAGGACAGAGAGACTACGAATCAGGTGTTTATTTGGATATTATAACCTTATTGTCTTTCCCCTGTCCTTTTGCAAGACAGAAAACTATCTCCACTTTGAACATTGCTTTTTGAGATGATTCTGCTTTACCTAATGGAACATTATTAAACTCTCTATCTGAGTGTAAGAGCCTTCCATTTATTTATCTTATTAATCAAAAGCAAACAGTCTATTAAGGTGTACTTACAAAGGACTTCACATTTGTACGCATCACGTCTCTACCTTCAAGTAGGTAATAGGATGGGCAGTAATGAAGCAGTAAGCTTCTGTAATTTACTGAAAGAAGATTTGAATTTGCTAAGAAGTGATGATGCTAAGACTAAAGGCTGACTTCCTTTTTCATATATTCTTTTTCTAAAGTAATTATAAAGAGATATAGCATTCTATTTAAATATAGAATCAGATGGAACTCGAATACAGTCAGCGCTTAAAATTTCAGTACTACATTAACTATGAGACCTTAAGAGTTCTGACATTGTTGTATACTGAGAAACAGCAAGCCTTAAGGACCATAGAAGAGCTCTAATACCTTGTTTCTGAGCTAACTTTTCCTGTTCCAATTAGGAAATATCTTTTTCTATGCTACTACAAACGTTGAAATAGTGAAAAATATTCTGTGAACTGGATATCCTTGAAATAGTTACCTCAATCACTGATGAAAGTAACAGTCATTTCCACACTTCTGGAATATTTGACTGCATTTCTATACAGATATCCAATCTTGCCAATGATCTTGCAAAGAAAATTCCTTGCTGCTGCTTCCTGACAGGTTAATGATTTGGCCCAAACCAAGTTCTTTATAAATATTAACAGCAGCACTTCTTGTTATACAGTCACCAAACACCCAACTTCCGTTTTTGTTCAAATGTACAAAAGGTGATGTACTGCTCAGGAGATGTTGCAGTTTTTGAGTTTAAAGCCATAAAAATGCAAAGTGGCCCCAAAACACATAAGCTATCACTTATACAGTCCTACATAGTCCTTCCTTAATATAAACATGAAAAATTTAAAAAGTCAAGCCAAACAGCTTTCATATTGTGTCTATTTAAAGAATGTGGATACTTAATTTTATTTGATCTGGAAGTTCTCTAGCTATGGTAAGCTTACAGCTGATGTTTACAGGAAGGGATCAGATATCTGATTGGATAACAAAAGTCCAAGCCAATCAAAAGTAATAACAACAAATAATAATAATAACAAAGAGGTGTTTTCATCAACTTCAGGAAATAAAAATCTCTCAAGAGTACTATCTTTAATATTTTTGTGCACTTCTTATTCAATATAATCCGTGGCTTACAGGAAGAGAGATATAAAATCTTGCCTGTGGAGGATGTTCTACAAAAGAATCCAGCTGTGATAAACCTGCATTTAACTGTAGCATTATTTTAAGGTTAAGATAGGTGTCTCAATATTGCTGCGACTATCCTTGATGAAGAACAAATTATTTTTCTAGATGTATGCAACCTGAATGACTTTGACAAGTACACTCTGTGGCAGACTGCTCTACAGATATATTTTGCTTGAATGACTGAATTTCTCAAGTTCAGTTGCTAATGTCATGTTTTTTTCATATTTCATGGTTGGACAACATGTATCTGTGTATTTTCTCTGAAATAAAGCAATCTTCTTAATTTTCATGCATCAATAAAAATACTGTAGATCAACAACAATAAACTTACCTGCAACAAATAACAGCTTTACACGACAAAGCCAAGTCCAGGAAATATTGTCTTACTCCAAATGTCAAAGCATACTTCAGAGATTTACCATCGATGATGAGAGCAAAATCATTTTCCTTCCTTAAAGCATCACCAAGAGTACTGCAGTGATGGCTAAGTGTCTCTCTTGTTCCCTGTTAACACAAAATTTTGTCTGTGATTTTGAATTCCTACTGCAACCCAGTACCAAGAACTTCAGATTATATTCTGTAGACAATACATCCATCTGAATTTATGCATCAGGACTTCATAGCCTGCTTTGGGGACAGGACACTAACATCTAGCTAGTCACAGTACAGACCTACTGTATAGTAATATCAGTTTCCTGAATTCTGCCTTTCAGACTCCTATATTTTTCTACAAATTTAAAAAACAAATAGCTGTGTTACTTCAGTCATGTCAGGCATATATAAGTAAAATTCAGTGGAACCACCTAAAAAATAAAACACTGAGATGTAATTACTCAGTTTCAATACTCTGAAATAAAATTTAGGATATTGCTTTGCCTTTCCCACCAAACTTACTCCCCACCAGTTCCATGCACTGTTGTCCATGGTTTTTGCCTACTTTGCTTCCACTAGCCTTCTAAAGATTCATTGGTTTATCTAAAAGTAGACTAGGCTGTTGGGGAATTCTGCCCTTCGGGTTTCCCGGTTCTGTTTACATAGAAACTGCAAGGGAAAGAGGTGCCACTTTGTCTAAAATCACACGTTATTAAGTCTTTAAAGTATTTTTTAATTAAGAAATATTACCATATAAAATAAGTATTATTATTTCTCATCTCCATGGACTATTTAGCATCAGACTAAACTTAAGCAATACAAGAGTCTGAAACTTCATATTCCCCTCATCTATTGTTTCCTCTCATATATGCAGTAAAAACTCTCCTGTTTAGATTGACCTTAATTTTTTATCACAAATAGATGTGCTATCAGGTAGCTTCAGCCACGTTACATATTAAAACAAACAAGAAAATCGCTCAAGACAATACCAAGCACTTCACCCAATTGTAAAACTGTCACATTTAAAATTCCTTTGTGGGTTTACCTGTGGTTCTATGCCAAAATCCACTTCCTAAATTAAAAGAAACATCAGAACATCTCTAATTCACTTCTACATTTCCATTAAATATTACTATTCAGTTTCACCGAGAAATTAAAAAATTTTCTAGTTTCAATATTACTATTGACGTTCACAATTAAAAAAAAAAATAAAGCTACCTTCTTTATGATTGCTGTCCAAGATTAACATTACTCTCTTGAAATTTAGCAGTCCGTTAGTTAATGTGAAGGCAAAATAAAATCCAGTGCTCCTAATAAAACCACATTTTTTTTACAAAGCTAAGTAGATGTTCATGAGAGTGAAGCCTCAAAATCAATAATGCTGCAAAAAGACATAGATATCTAAGTGCTTCCTCAGATTTTCCAGTTTCCAGAAAAACAAAACGTTTTTCCAGTTCTACACCAGCCAATGCTAACTGGAGAGTGGGAGTGAAGTTTGGACTATTTTTCTTTCAACTCATAAATAAGAGTACTGGTTCATACAAAAACCAATATCTTATTTCAGCATATTCTTTGTAAATTCAGTGCGCAGAGCTGGGATACAGTCTAAACATATTTTTCCCCCTCTGGTTTGCATGCTAAGGTCATAATAATGACCAAATTGAGGAGATTTTTGTTTTATTTCTTTTACATGTCTTAGGGACAGAGGACTCTGCCTGTCCCTAAAAGGATTAGACTTGAGCTAGTTCCTTTTTAAAAGCAGCCACTGCTATGCAACAGACAGATGATGTACTATTCCTGCAACAGCAAGGGCAAGATGCATCCATTTACTGCCACTCATCAGTACTGCAAAGAGAAGTCAACCTTCCCAACTCCTACGAACACGCCAACAGCTCTATATAAGCCTAGAGGCTATACCCACACCTTGCAGGAGAGGACTGCCAGAGAACTACTTTCCTCTAAGACCCTAAATATACAAGGTCCCACTACAGTGACATTTTTTAGTTCAAGGTTTTGTGGCTGCTCGGTTCCTCCTGTGCTGAGAGAACTGCTTGTCCAGCAGTCCTCACAGCAGCACAGTCCCTCTGTGAGGAAAGGGACAGAGTCCCAGTACAAGAGGTGGACCTATGCTGCTCAGAAGTCCAAATTTCAACCATATTCCTTAACAGAGAATACTCCAACTAAGTATTACAATCTCTTGCCAGCTGTTGTTGGTGTGTAGAAACAAAAGAGGAATTCAGTCTACCCTTGTAGCTGTACTGACTCAAGGTTCTGCAATCACAGCATTCTAACCTCTCTCCATTTCCTGAGACTTGCTCTACTCTTCCATCAGAATTTTCAAGGCCATTTTTGATGCAACTAGTTGCACTAGAAATGGAGAATGGCACCTGGTTCCAACTGCACCAGCAAGCAAAATGTAAGACAAGGTATATGTAAATCAAACAGCGAAACACACACCATCAAATGAGGCAGAAAACTTTTAATGGAGTCTCTCGTTAAAATACTGACCCAGAGGTGGTTTATTACTGTTTTAAATTACCTCTTGCCCTCAAACTATCCAATTACTACATTTATCTGCTCCCCAAAAAATCAACACAAACAGATTTGCAAGTGATCTGTTTGCATATCCCGTTTCAGCTGCCACATATCTGCATTCCCATGTACTCTAAATCTATGTGCATGCAGCGAAAAGATATCTCCATCTCTACACAATATAGATGCTTCAGTTTAAACTGGGGAATACAGTACAGTTTTTGTATCAGATACTACTCTTTATTCTTAAAGTGTATTTACATACATTTATTTCTACAATACATTGTTTAAAATATAGTTACTTATCTTTTTAATCATCACACAAGCAGCAGTAAGCATGTAATGCTTGTTTATTGAGTTTTTATTGGAGTCCTTTTAGCAGATAAATAAAACCACCCCACTTTATTTCATTATATATGAGGAAGTCAAGGTTTCACAGTTCAAATCTTTTAAGTATTGCAGTAGTCCCGAAATCCAGTAGTCTACATAAATAACCTCAATATAAGAGGGAAATTTTCACTTACATTGGTTAGTTTTTACTAAGACATTGGTTGAGGAATGTTTAACTCAAAACCAAAAAGTTATGGGCTTGAACCAAAAACCTTCCCTGTTTTTTTCAACAAACAACATTCACAATCTTTCTAAAGCTACCCAATGAACTAAACTAAGAACTGAAAACCATCTCTTCATTATTATCACAGGCTACTTCTGTGAAAAGTTGCTAATCGTATCAACAGACTCTGGTTCCAGACACTAATCAATAGTTTCTGCCTATTCTGTGTTTGGGATTTTATTTTAAAGTTTATCAGCAAAGCCAAGTTGCTTAAAATCATTTATATTTGAAATACAGACACCATAAAGTTAATGATGACTGGTTCATACCGATGTTGAAAATGTGTTACTCTAAATGGGTAAATATATTTTTAAAAGTACTTATTTTTAAAAAGCATTACGTATTTTAATTCATGGGATAGCCCACTCTTACGTGATACCATTGAACCCTTCAGTTAAGCCACTACTCTGCTCTTGCTGATTCTCATATATTCTTTTCACTTTTCTCTCCCTTTCTATCCCTAAGTCCTGTGTTGTGGTTGGGTTGCTCAAGACAGAGTAAGGTAAACTTCATTTCAGGGTCTTCTCCTGAAGCCTTTGGGACAGTGAGTTTTCTCACTAAGGAAATTCTTCCATTTCTAAGTTAATTTAAGGCTCCCTTTGAGAGTGGTAAGAGGATTTATGCTTTTTCTCCCTATTTTTTTTTAACTTAATATTGCATTCCTACCTTATCTAAAGAATCTCTACTTGCAAGTTGGTAGTTTTAACCCTTAATTGTACTTCAACATATTACAATTTCAGCTTTTTAACCACACAGTAACAATTAATTTTTGGCAAATACCAAGTATTCTGTAAGAAGCAGCATTAGAAAGGAATTTTGGCTTAGTTTGTTTAGGCACTGCTAGGTGCTACTGGAAACATGTGAAACTCCTGGCTTTATGCCTGCGTGGATGGAGTCATTTCACTACGTGGAATTTGTTTGCTCATCATTCTGAAGTTCTTTGTGAAGTTGCTACGTTGTGGTTTTGGAAGTTGTAGACTAAGTTTCTGATTATTCAGTAAGATTTTTTCACAAAGATCATACAGTCTTTCAATTAGACAATACTAAAATTAACTGAAAAGATTACAAAAGTAAACAAAAAAGCAACACCCCCAAACAAACAGAAACAAACCTCTCATCAAATAGTTTTAGCAGAATTTTCTGTGATTTTCCAGATAAACAGATGCTTCATGTTACTTTTCAGGCCACCTCCACCATAGTGTCTGGGTATTTTAAGCAGCAAAATAGCATTTCAACAATTGAAAACTATTGGTTTTACTTACATCGAGGGAGCCTTCATTTATAACAATTAGTCCCATGTTCTTTCGCAAAAGTTTACAGGAGTGACCTGTTAAAAATATTTTTGTTTTAAAAAAATCTGTTTCACAAAATCCATTGTAATGTAACAAAGCATTTTTTTCCTTTAAGAGAACTATGGACGGAATTTATAGCAAGACATCTCTGGTTGCAGTCAATGGTAAAAATAATTATACTATTTTCTATAAAAATCAGACATAGAGGTGCTAAGTCAGAACAGTTAGAATTTTCCTTGCTGTAACATGTGACATGCTCCATTCTGGTGCTCAGCAGAAGCGAATTACAGAAAACAGCATCTCCCACAGCCTTGCAAATTTTGGAATGCAACTTGCATTTCATACAAAATTTGCATATATGCCTATTCCCACTGCTTTGTTTTACTCTTTGAAGCTCTAAACAGAATGTATGCTGTGTGCTAAAGATGTAGGCTACCTAGACAGATATATATCACCATTCCCAATAAAGTAAAAATGCTGATATTACGTATCTTGCCTCAAATCTGACTGTACTAATGAAAATGACCTTAGATCATGTATCATGTATATTAAAAAAAATAATTAAGATTAGAAATTATAATAACAAAAAGTATCTCTATGACCAAAATAATTCTTTATTTTAAGCACATATCTAGGCTACTGCAGAAGGGCTGATATGCTGACATGCAAAGAATATTAAATCTTAAATGCAGCTTTAATGCATTACTATTTAAAACCTCAGATTTATCATTACTGAAATTAGTTAATTCATGATTCTTTTTTCTTCTCTTCTATAATAAAAAGAAACTTCTGATTGATGGTAAAGTTTATAGTATCTTAATGTACAATATGTATTATGTTGCTTTAGTTTAATTATAGTCCTTACCAGCTTTCTGGGAAAGAAAGAAAAATACAGAAGGGAAACTAAGGATACTTAGATTTTCATAATATTATTCCCTCTCACAATCAAAAGCCAGTGTATTCTTTTAAATTAATTTTTAGATGCTAGAAAAATGCACAAACGCCTATTTTTCCCATTCTTCCTACAGCAATGTGATTTTTTCTTGCTGCTACTGTTTAAAATGGAGGAAGAATCTGCTTTTTCCTGTACTCCCCCTACAAGTGATTGAAAAATAAGTTAAGACATAAATTCTGCAATGTCATATTTTTTACAAGACACCTTTCTTTTCTGACAGCAATTTCACTTCTATCATTTCTAAATCTGTAACAAAGCCGTTAAATGAATGCAAATACAATACCAATGTTAATGGCAGTCTCTTGTTTGTCCCCAGTAAGTATCCAAATTTTTATGTCTGCTTTCATGAGTGTCTCTATGGTTTCAGGCACTTTGTCTTGCAGTTTATCTTCAATTGCTGTTGCTCCAAGCAGTTGAAGATTCTGTGAACATAAAATATTCAGAATATGACATATTTTTTGGTTTCAATTCAGTTTTCATCTCTCAGTTTCTTTTGCATAACCTTCTTCATTTACAACAAGATTAATGCTCTCTAAATTCATTAATCAGATCTGGTACCAGCTAATAAAGAGCTTCCAGTTTATTCCTATGAGCTTTATGTTATAAAGTTATGTGGCTTGAGAAAACCACAGTTGTGTGACCATTAAAACTTTACACAACTACTCAAAAACTCAGTAGCTTGCTCAGTGACAGGTATCTTTTCCTGAGTGGCACCTGCCTGATTTGAAGACCTAAGGAATGCTATTACTATGTCTTCTTTACTTATGATTTCCCCTTGTAAAAAACCTCTGTCATTTCATAATCAAGATTGTAATTTTAAGATGAAGATGTTTGGTTTTAACTTCCCATGTAGCAAACTTATATGGTTTTTTGAATACAGCCATTTTTATACTTAATATTTCTGCACCTTTAAAACACACTAAAATCCTGTTAATGACACAATTATCAACCTACTCATGTTCAATGCTTGTTGCAGCATGGCCTGTGTACTTCATGCAGAGAAAGTACTTGTGCAGCTAATACAGATTTTTGTAATGGTATCAAGGTTGCCATAGCATTAGCAAATTTATTTAGTTTTAAGACTATCTTGTGCATGTCTGGATAAACTGCTCATCTATGTAAGCTCAAGTCTCACAAGTGACTGAAGCCATATACCCTGATTGTTTTTTGGTTTTTTTTTTTTCCTAAATTAAACACTGAAGGATTTTGAGGCTCATTCAATTAGCAGTTTTATCAATGTAATCTCTCTTACTCTTTCCAAGAAAAAAAGTCCCAAACCAACTCCACTACCCACCCCCCAAAAAACAGTCAAGTATCAAAACTTCAATCAACATTGGTCTCAAACTTCTTTAGCTTATTTAAGAGTCACAGAAGGCTTTTTTGTTGAGGCAGTGAAATCTAACTGCATGGCTGGCTACTCCAGCAGCAGCAGCACTGACAGAAACTTAAGGGAAAGTGACCATGGCTCCGCTCTTTTAAGGCTGCATTTGGGCATTACCTCCTTTTCTGGGCCTTCATTCAAGAGAGATTGACAAAGTAGAGCGAGTCCAATGGAAGGACACAAAAATAGCTTGGGGCCTGCAGCACACTATGTTGAGAGTCACTGAAAAAGCAGGACAAGTTTAACATGGGAAAAAATAAGACAGAGGTATTTCACAGCTGCCTTCTGCTAACTGGTCTGGCAGGGAAGCTATCTTCCTCTAAGAGATGAATGGTGAAAGGGCAAGAGGTAATAGTCACATTTGGCAGTAACAGAAATTTTAATTAAGAAAAATGGGAAAAAAGAATAGTTGTACATTAAAAAAATTAAATTGACTATTGCAGGTGGGAAAACTCCCTCCTGGCAGATAATCAAAACTTCAAACTGCCGAGCAAGCAAATTTACGCCTACTTTGAGCAGGCATTTTTGTCTAGATGATCTCCATAAGTCCTTTCCAATCTTAACTACTCTATAGTTCTAAGATCACTCCACAATGGAGCAGATGTTGTTTGGCTGTCATTACACTTTTTACACAATACAGCAATCCTGAAAAATAGCTTCCTAGTAGCTCAACTTGAAGTCAATACTTTCTGGGCAGGTAGCTACTTGCTGCATAAACTTTGTCAAATTCATCTTTCCTTCATTCTGATAATCTAAACTGCAAGGATTATATGACACAGCTGTCAATATATTACTGGATTTTTTTTCTGTCTAAGCATTATTCCTCAATAATGATTCAGATTTCATGGCACAGAAAGCAAAGACATTAATAAAACAAAACAAACCCAAAACAAACCCAGAACACTCTCCTTGACACCCCTTGCCCCCTACTCCCTCCAAGGAAAAAAAACCCAACAAACTACACATACTTTTTCAATTAGTTCATAGCTCTCCTCAAGCTTGAGTGCTCTATTCTGTAGAGCTGTAGAAGCACGGTGATAGACGTCTAACCACTCTTGATAATCACTTTCTGAAATCTCAGATACAGCAAAACATAGTGTTCTTAAGCCTAAAGAGAAAGTAGATAGTAAGTATGATCCAATATTTATTACTCCCTTCCTTGATATACCTGAAATGAATAACTACTAAAAGCTGAATTTATTCTTTCTATGTATGGTTATGCCTGAATTTCAACCTGAAGTCTTGAACTTTTCTTAATATATATACATAAAAGTAAAAACCAAATAAATAGAAATTTACTCAACAGAGTAACTCTCAAAGTAGTTTAATGTAATACAGTTGATAACACTTCAGAGGAAAAAATATGATTAAATTTCACACAATATTTGACTTATCTTAAACTGTAAACAAAACATGAGACAATCTCCAATTACACTTCTTGAACATGTTTATACATTATATTTTTAGAAACATTAAAACTGTAAGATTGAATTTAATTCTGAACAAAAATTTTATCAACTTAAATGCTGGAAAGCAATCAAGTTAAAACATATCAGCAAAATGTTACAACTACCCTCTTTGTTTATCCCTCCTCAATATCTCTAGGAAATTCTCAGTTGATTATTAAAGCCAAATTTGAATCCACTCAGATTTAGTTTTCCCATCTCTCAGATTCTTTCAGCTTTCCAAATTGTTAAAATAAAATCTTTGTGTACAGGCGACATTTGGTGATTTTTACTCACAATCTTTAAGCTGGTTATACTTCACAGACTTTTTTTTCCTTCAGTAGAAACTTGAATTGAGCACTATAGTTAGAATTTGAGACTGCATGATTACAAGAAACATCTATTTTCTGACAAGACATATTTTCACTCAATGTAAGTAGCCAGGTGTGAATATCCCAACAGTTAATTTTCACACATTACCAGATTCTTAGATATCTAGAGCATGAAAATGGCATAACTCTATACACTGATAAGAGCATTGCTCTATTCAAATGTTGTCTTATAAAGCCAAAATTTGCTGGCAGATAGATTTAACTATCTGTGTTTGACACACCTAGATTTAAGTCCCTGTAGTTACCGCCTTCAGTCATTTGCCCGTTCTGCCTTGGGAGATGAACACCACCATACCCCAGGAATGGCTATATGCAATCTTTACCTGTTCACAGGTTTCTCTTGTTCACAGCTGAACACCAGCCGCAATTTTGAAATGACTGAGAAGCAGGGCATGAAATAATAGATATGTGTCTTATATCCAAGACAGCAATATAATATCTTCAGGATGAAAATCACACGTAATCCTCCCATCCTGACAGCTGAGCTGCATTAGGAACACCGCATCTCCCCATTTAGACCTAACAAATAACTGACTTATTTTCCTCTCTGCATAATAAGAATATGCTAGCAAGGTCCAAAGCAATGCCTATTAGGCAAAGGGCAGGAAAAAAATTTATGACTGGCTAATAGCAATACTATTTCCACAATTCTTTCAAAATATTTTATGATAAAATGAAGAAAAGAAATCTGTGTGTGTGTGTGAAATATCAGCAAACAAGTTTTTCAAGGCATTTGTTTTTTCTTTTTAAATCAGATTATTTTTTCTATCTTTAATATTAAAAAGATTCTTTTCATTCTGTTTTAAAATAATCTTTCAAGGGAGAAGTGGAAAACAAAATATCGTGAAGTGTGCTTCTTAACAAACTGGAACAAAAATATAGGAAAATGATACGCTTTTCCTGTTTATCCAAGCTGGCATTAACACTCAAGCTTAATAAATGCTTAAATATAAATGCCAGCCATGCTAACCACTTCATTTTTGAACAACACACAAAGAGCATGCAGCAAATGCCAAGGACATACTGTACTGCCACATGAAAGGATACATGTGAGAAACTGCAATGCCATCGTCTGCAATTTAAATCTGATGCAAAAATAAATACTGATTTCTTGAATCAATTCCTGAGACATTTAATTTATTTTTTTTAAAGACTGAGTTTTATGCTTTTGAAAGGTTAGCAATTCACTCTTCTGAACAGTATGCTTTTTCATCTGTTGAAAAGAAGGGTACAAAAAGTACTTGAACAAACTCTGTAACACTAATACATTTGTACAGTGGTTTTAGAGACATGTTGATTCCTTTGGTCCAATCTGACTATTAGGTGTGGTACTACTGATTTAATAAGAACAGTAACTAAGAATTGGATTGAAATTTTCACATTAGTTCACATCTGTAACCAAACAGATAGCCTCATGACCGAAACTAACTTCACATCTGAGTCACTTTTCCTTGATTCATCCTCGTTAGGCATTTTAAAAAACCTGAAGCTGGCCAATCAGCTTATGCAACTGGATTCATAAGCTCAAAGAGTGTATCTGAGCCTTCATGCTGTACCATCAAATTTAGTTGATTTTAGTTCTGCTTTCAAATTTATTGCATAGTTTATTATGACTTTGATACTCTAAGATTATTTAAGGCTAACTGAATGTTTCCTGATATAGTTCCTGATACAGAAAACTAACAAAAGAAACAGATCTGTGGCTTGCTCCTGCTGTCAGTGACAGAATGAAGAGACTGGTGATGCTGACTATGACCCTAATGAAGATGCTAAATTCCACTATAACCAAAAGAGAAAAATTAGGTAAGTCATATGCATAACAGACAGTTTCTTGATACAAGATTTGGCTGGACGGCAGTTACCAAGGGGTAAGCACTGTATTTTAGAAGGAAAATATTTTAATGAAGTTTGCTTTCCAGTGTAAGCTTAGTAAGACACATTAAAGGTAATTTTAATGTTCTACTAACAGTGCATTAAAAACTAAGTGGTAAAAAAATATTCAGTTTAGATACCCATCACTATTATAATTCTGCTTCCAACTACTATCTCCCGATTTATCAATAAATTAAAACACTACTGTATTTCACAGGACCAGAAAGGAGGCACAGCATGACAGATCTAGGAACTATGCTAGAACAACTTACCTGAAAGTTAAACTTCAGGTTTTTCCTTCATTTATTCTTTTAAAAAAACCCTGCTTTCCTGCTCATGTCTGTACTGTGGAATTCACCATTATTAAATAGCTAACTGGCTGTCTGTATCAATCATCTTAATTTCAGAGTCTTTTAAATTTTACTTACTATTCCTACTTCTTCCCCACAGAGAGATTCCCCATTTTCAGCAACTGCTTTTTAAGAGTGATTATTAAAACAGCAGGGATCCCAAAACACACCATATGGAAAGCTAGTACAGGCAATTCCCCTTCCCATAACTAGTGACAAAAATAATACAGCATAAGGCTACCTTCAAAGCACTATGCTAATCATTCTCAATCATCTTCACTTTGGCTACTTCTGTGTGTCATTCTGCCGTATGTGGGACATGAAAGGATCATAGAAAATGAGATCTTCACAGAAACAATGTGCAAGGTACTTGCTCCCTAGTAAAAATGTATTTTGTTTAAAAGATTCCAGTGCATACTGTAGCGGGGAGGGGTTCTTTTTGTGGGGCTTTTTTTTTAAGCATGAACTTATTACTGAAACTTCTCAGAAAGATCTTTTTTAGGAGTCATTGCTAAAACAAATTTACAAACAATGCAAGTAAGACATTACAGCAACGTAAAATTGCAAAACTGGAAAGTTGAGCAGTAACTGAACTTCATGTTTAGTTTTATGTTGAATAATGTCACCCACCTTCTGTAGCAAACTGCTCTAGATGTTTTAAGGTGATTTCTTTGTATTTTGAAGTTTCAGCAAGACGGTCATAAATTACAGTATCCTACAAAACAAAGAAAATGAACTCAGGACCATTTAATAGAAGGAGGGTTTTCTGTGCAGACGATACAAACCCTGCAGGGAAAGGGAAGAAAAATATGCAACACTGTATTAATTTATTTCAGTATCACAAAAAGAGGAATTTTGTTTCAAAGGAAAGACAAAAAGGATATTACAAATCCTCAGATTCTCCACACTTAGAAATTCTGCTATGATGTGTATTTTCTCCCCTACATTTTTGTGCTGTTACGTCCCTTAATTTTGAAAAGCACCATATTTTCCTTTGGCTTGCCATGCAAATTCTTTTAATATCCTAAAATTGTGTCTTCCTCTCTAATATTAAGCCCACAAGGTAAAATTAGTGTTTCTTAACTATTGTTCTCAGGTTTTTTTAGCCAGCTTCATACAGAGAAAACTTACAAGAGCTTCTTCTCTCCACTTGAGAAGATACAGATGGGCATTTAAATTCAATCAACTTCATTTCAATAAAAAATTTTGGGAACTGAATTTGCATACATCCTCCCCAACTTGACTTAAGATACAAAACGAGAGCTAATGAGCAACTCTGCTATTCCCAGATGTATTATGATTATCTCCCACAGATCCTATTTTCAAGAAAATTTACTTCTGACATAACATCAATAGTAGGTTAAAGCTCGCATCTAGTCACTTATGCAAGTGACACTTATGCTATTTCTATTTCTACTTAGTGACTCATACTCAGCTACTCTAGCATTCATCCATTTTCTTGGACTACAGAAGGAAGTAATGAATAGGAAGCATAAATGGCGTTTGTCCAGTACTAAGAATAGGATGAACAGGTCTGACAGATCTTCATCTCAATTAGTAAAGACAGACATTAACCACTTCATCATATAAAATAGCTACATAGTAAAATAATCTAAATTGAAAAAAGGTGTCAACTTTCCTTCCCCAACATTTTCAGTGTTTTGACTACTGTTATAACAATCTTTTGCTTTTGTATTGGTAGCATTTTCTTTGATGTAGTGAAAACAGAATAAAACTCACAGCTCCTTTGCAGTAGAGTCTTAACTTTCCCGATGGTGTGCGAACTATCACTGACATTCTCTTCCTAGTGCTGAAAGAGAAATAAATGCCCTAGATAAGGTGGTTCATAAACATATTTACCAACATTTTATCTACACAATATCTATATCTTACATAAGTTCAAGGAAAAGAAGTCCTATCTATTCTGAATTATGTTGTCAGGTGACTGGAACGGAAAAAGTTTTCCTGTCTAATAATTAGAGTGAATGCTGTTTTTCTGTGCGTACTTCTGTAAGCCTTTTTCCTGTAAAAAAACATTTGAGAATCTTTATCTTGATTTTAATACTGTCTACTGATCACAAAAAAGCATATTAAATCACAAAGAACTTATGACTAACATCATAAAGAGGTAGTGCATCACAGACCATTTCAACTTTTTCTTCTTTCCCAGCTAAACTCTTTTGCAATCACATTATTCTCATCCCAGAGTTTTGTTCATCACACATTAAGTATGCTAAGAAAGTACGTAAGTATACACAGTAAGTATGCTAAGAAATAGAAAGGGGTTCACCTCATTTTAACTACCCTCTGTCTCTCAGTCATTAATGAGATCTAAGTATTTTTTCTTTTCATCCTCATGACTGAGGTAAGAATTGGAGGAATGCACGGAGAAGACTGTCACTCTGCTTTGTCTTCCCTTTGAGATCCTCCAACAAGCATACTTTAGATTCAACTGGGGCTGTTTAGTCTAGAAAAGAGGAGACTGAGGGGAGATCTTATTAATATTTACAAATATCTAAATGGTGAGTGTCAGGAGGTTGGGGCACCCATTTTTTCTCTTGTAGTTAGCAACAGGACAAGGGGTAATGGGATGAAGCTGGAGCACAAAAAGTTCCATTTAAATATAAGAAAAAACTATTTCCCTGTGAGGGTGATGAAGCAGTGGCAAAGGCTGCCCAGAGGGGTTGTGGAGTCTCCTTCCTTGGAGGTCTTCAAGATCCACCTGGACATGTTTCTATGTGACCTCATCTAGGTTGACTTGCTTCTGCAGTGGGGCTGGACTAGATGATCTCTGAAGGTTCCTTCCAACCCCTACCATTCTATGATTCTACGTCCAGCCAAAATGTGTTTTTTATATCAAAATTCTTTCAAGCTTCAACGTTTAATTAAATCCACAGAAACTATTTGTGGAATAAAACATATTTCTCACAGCATTTAACAGTAAAATATTCAAAAGAGATGACAGTAAACAGTCCTCTTAAAGTTTTGGTTCCTGCTGGACCTGGATCCCATTTAAAAATAAACAGATAGCATTATTGTATGAATAGCTCCTGAAGTTCAGACTGCCATGGATAACATCTTGTAAATGTATGGAGATAGGGAAAGAATTTTGTAATTACTGGTGAAGTAACTAACTGAATCGTACCTTCAAGAAAATATTTTCCTATTTCACCTGTGCATACACTTTGCTTCAAGTACAGACATCTGAACAGCAACTTAAAGCTACATTTTTACTGTGAATACTGCACAGAAGAGCACAGAAAGACATTAACTGTTTCAAGTCTTTCTCCATTTAATCTGTAATCCAAAAACCCTCGGGTAAGCAGAATTCTAGAAACCCTCAGACAATTTCTAGTTGGAGATCTGCTTAGACACATAGAGAAGTTCAGATTATCTGAACTGCAGTTAAGTTGCTTAAAATGCAAGCAAGTCTCAGATCTACTTTGACTCCTGGCAATAAGACTATCTAGCTTACTACTACCTAAATTCATTACACTTACCCAAATATTCAGTTCAGGCACTGTGGAGGAATTACAGTAATTTAGGGTTTGTATAAACAATAATTTTATATGTATGCCCTTGACAGGTTAAAATTTGGCAGTTTTGTTCTTGTCTTGCAATACCAGGAGACTGCAATCCTCAAGTTCTGCATACAGCTGCCTATCAATCTACTGCAGATCTATCAGAGAATAACTAATGTTTTGCTGTAGCATTCTGAATCTTGAGCTACAAAGACAGATATTGAATCTTGACTGACATACATTTTCTTAGTAAAACTGCAATAAAACTAATGAGCAGGACTTGCTGTCAAGGACTTCTATTTATGAGACTTTTCATTGCAGTGACAGTTTTATTTTCGTCTCCTGGTGAAATACAGAAACCACAAAATTCTACTACTACATATAACTGTCAGTGCGAGGCCATTTGTTTTGTTTGGTTTTCTTCATCACTGAAGTGATGCAAACTGACATAAAGGTAACCCAGCTGTAACAGGAAAAGTACTGAACAGAAGATATCTGTGGAAACACTGACAGAAAAAATGCCTGACAGCCTGGCAACCAGAAACATCCTTGAGAAGCGCAGACAGCATCTCTGAAGTACATCTGGGCACCTAAAAGCCTGTGAAACCCTGAGATACCATCACTAAGGGCAAAACAAGGGAATGTTAACTGCAATTTAGTGTCTGGAAAGGGGAAAAATGTCTAGAAAAGGGAGAAATATCCTTAGAAAGTAAGAATCAGCAACCGCTATTGATTGTTCTAGCTGAAAGAATGGGACAAAGAGGCTGACAAAACAAAAACTGGTCTGAAAGAAAACACCATCATCATGCCTGTTGCAGGCGGTGGTGTCCTACATCCTCTTATGTCTCTGCAATCTAAAAATGACCTGGTTTTACTCAAAGTGAAATCTCTCTCTCTCAGAACCACTCCTGCATGATTTTTTCACCACCAGGAACACCTGGGCTGACCCAGACTCTCACTCTTTGAAGCAAGACTCTGTCATCAACTTTGAGGCCCCACTCCTGGGGCCAGTTTGGTGAGCACTGAACCTGTACTATTTTGAATAATATATATATGTGTGTGTACACAAAGACAGATAACCAACTGCAAGTGTATATCTTCACTAGTGATAGTTTAGTAGCAACCTGCAATATATGGAAATACATACTTGCTGCTGCTCTCAATTGCTGCTATTACTGAAATATAAATGTACTTTATTACTCATCAGTATAAATGTAACAGTAATTTGTAGTAATCTGTTATAAAGACATTTAGAAAATAAAGCCTCTGTGTCCTTGGTGTGCTATGGAATAAAGTAAATCCACTTTTTTGATCTCTATACATCCACAGACTGGGTAAAGCTTTGGGTTGTGACAAGGAGGCAGAACAACTGGCAATTCCTATGGCATTGCCCTGGGATTACAGATGAAAGGAAGCATCTTATAAGGGGACAGAAATACTTTCTTCAGTCAGAAGATTTGCCACATCTGTCTTAGGTTTAAGATGAAAATTTCTTCAGGATGTAAGCTTACAGCCACAGAAAGAAACGGTTACACAGGCTTTGTTATCTCTTCTGTCAACCTCATTCTTTTACATTCTGAAGTATTTGTCTTCAGGCACAAAACAGGATCATTATATTTTCGACCTCTTTGAATGACGGAGATAAGGCCCCAAATGCTCTAGAAGGTAGCTTTCCATATGCCCAGTGCACTCAAGGAAATGTAAATTGTTCATAAACCTAGTCAGACAGAGGATTGGTCAAGGTATTGTCGTATTTCAGGTAAATACATTGGCATTCTAAATAAAAAATACTTAGGTTTTAGATGAGAAGCTTTACTCTGTAACTATCACAGATGGTTTCTGAAAGATTCTGGAGATATATTCCAGAGATACACATGAAAATCAGTCATTAAAATAATAGATTGTACATATCTGAAATGCTGAGATATTGTTACTACATCCAAACTTAATACTTGCCAATGAAATTAATTCTGACGGTAAAAATTCAATTCACTCCTCTACGAAAAACAAACATGCAAGTCAAAACCTCCTTCAGTAGCACTGCTAGTAATGACATGTTGATGCAAGGACTGATGTGCAATTTGTGCACTGATAATGGACATGGCTTATGCTCACTGAAATAAGGAATCACAGGCTCAAAATCATGCTCAACTTTGCAACTGGTCCAGGTAAAAAGGCAGTGCATGTAGTTAGCACAGTGATGACAATAAGCATAAGACTTCTGGATCCTTAACTGACCATAGTGTTGTTTCCCACTGCCCCGCAGATACATATATAGATATAAATGTAGGAGTTGGTTTTGGCTCCTGAGAGACATATCAGTTTTCCTATTTGTTATAGTTCCAGGTGACAGAATACAATAACAGGCACAACACAGTTTCTTCCCTGATAGTATGGGAAGCCCTGAACAGCAGAGGGTGCGAACAACTCTTCACTCCCTTGAGCTTAAGGTATCACAGCATTTGTAGCATGTGAGCACACTCTTTACTGGAGACAATCTGAAGTCAACACAACTTATCAAGACACTATTAGCTCTACAGAGATTAGCACTACATTTTAGGAATAATTGTCAGCTGGTTAAGGATTATCAGTCACTTTTAGTATCATCTGCCAGTTAAGAGAGAGATAATTCCTTGCAATGAACAAAGCAGTATTAGCATATTAGACAAAGTCTACTACTTCTCTTTTCACAGGCATAGATATAATCACTGTAAAAACAGAATACCACAGAAGACTCCAGCGGTTCCCACAATTTTTTCATCTGTAACAGGCTTTTCTGAAGACTATGCTATCAAATGTTGAGAGTGTTGTACTCTACTTGCAGAAGAGTCTTATTCTGGCTTGTACTAGAAGGTGGCAAGGAATTAGTTTGCAATTTTTCTGGAAAAAAATTCGAACACCTGAAAATACTCGACTCAATAGTTTAATTGCTACAGATTACTCCTACCCATACAGATAGTGTTATGCTTTGGAGCCAAAACTTCTCTTGCTGTGGAACACGGGTGACCTCTAGTGCTTCCAAAAATTCAATTCCAAGCAAAGTTAAAAATTACTGAATAAGAACAAAAACAGCTATGAAAATTGAATGCTTAATAAAGTCGTATGATAGGTATTCATCAGAAAAGTTCATCCTCCAAAGGCTAAAATTTAAAAGAAATTCTTTTTTCTCCACGACGTATCACTGTTCAAATTACAATTGTAGACTAACACAGAATCGTAAACAACGCAGAAATCCTTCAGTACTGCTCTATGAATGCAGTATAAACTTTCAAACATGTTGAACAAACAGCAGTGTTGCCTACTTGCCAGCTTTTCAAAACAAGAAGTGAAAGAAGAGCCTACAGAAAAATAAGACCATGCCATAAATCTGAAAAAAAAATCAAGTATAGAGAACTACTACTCTAACTTCACTTAACCTATAAATCTTCATCCCATCTCTCCAAATACAAAAATCCAAGGCAATATTGATCTGTTCACTTCTGTAGCCAAGCTTAAGGGAAACATAATAGGACAGGAAGAAAAATAGTGATTGCTTTCCGCAGACACAATGACAAGAAATCATTCTAAGAAAAAAAAGAGCTTCCTCTACATACAAGTCCCTTCCCCATCCTGTGCCAAAGTAAGCAATGGGCCTACAGGAACACTTACAGAACACAGGCAGCATACACAGATACAATTTAAACAGAACTAGATAACAAGAGAAACTGCACCTAGATTTCTTATGAATATCTTTATAACTCCAACAGCTTTGACAGATTTTTTTTAAACTGAAATTAAAGTATGTGATAAACTCACGTTCCAAGAAAACTAAGCAGACAAGGCTTTAGTGAAGCTGCTCAGGACAAAACAAATTTCAGTCTACCGTACTTAAGTCATTATTATGCAAGTATACTTATGGTCAAATGCAGAATTTTATTCTATCACTCAAGGCAAACACAAGTTATGTAAGAGATCTAGTTGAATCTTTCCCCCTGCCCTCTAATACTATAGTTTAAGTAAATCACATAGTGCCAGTGTTTTGAGAAATACATGTAAAAGGTCAAATATTTTGCTACAGTCTCTTTCCACATAATTTTTTTAAAAGTTTTGAGATAATAGCCTTTTTCAATCTTTATGCAACAGTAAAAAAATATTAGCCGAAAAGGAGACAACGGGAAAGAATACATGCATGCCTCTGAAAATGTCTTACCGATGAAACCAAAGTGTAGTATGATCACATATTACAGAGATAAAAGCCAAAAGAACTGCATTCTTTGCCTACACAAATATAAAAAATGCAAATATTTTTGTGCATAAAACCCCTCATATTTTCACAAGAAGACAATCAGCGCACAATGTGCTATTTACCTTGTAAACTCCAGGACATTTAGCAGTTCGTATCTCTCTTCCTGTCCCAACTGAAGAATTACCAAAAAAAAAAAAGTGAGAATTAATGCAAAAAGCCTAAAGCAAAAGAAAGAAAACCAAACAACCAACATCTCAATAGATATGAACCATGACACAATTATTCAAAAAGTATTTAATACAACACAAGTAAATACAAGCAAATGATCATGTTACTCCAGCATACTTACAGACTCTATGATTACTGAGTCGGGTGTCCTTCCAGTGAATACAAATCGAAGATGTCTGGCTGCTCTGACCAATGCTCCTTCATCTGCAACAAATCAATTAGTTATTTTGCAGATGTACCAATGTGATAGTTTACCCTTGGATTTAACAGCCACAGTCCAAACTTTTCTACTTTTGACTAATTTTTTCCTTTATAATATTAGATGTGGTGTTGGAAAGAACTACTTGTTTTTCCTGTTAAGACTTTTGAAAGGAGTTTACAGTTCAGAAAAAATAAGCCCTTAAAAGAACATGCTTCTCAGCTCAATAATGAGAAAATCCTCTTCAAAGCACCTTTGCAAGCGCTTTCCTCAGTGGGCACTGGATAAGACATTTCTTCCTGTGTAAGTTCTGTTCTGTTTCTGTGGTAAGGCATTACTGCAAATAATAGGTAACTTCAATGTCTAGATTTAGGAAACATTTCAAGCACCAAGCCAGTCTCCCATAGGCATCAGCTGTCTTCAAATGGCTCAGGATGTCAGCACAGAATATGTTAGCAGTGCTTAATAAAACATTGCCATGGCACAGTTAGCTTTGTTTATGGCATTTCCTCTGCCCTTCTTTTCCAATTTTTGAAGGACAGAATTTAGAGATAGCCACCTAGGAGCTGGGACAGACAGTGAAGACAAAAGTTGGAGACTTTCTGTGTTTCATGTAATTTCTCTGATCATTATTTGTTACAGTACATTAGCTCAGCAGGGCTGAGCACATTTTAATCTTTTTGCCTTGCTTCATCATTTCCTGAATTCAAGAATTGTCTATGAACCACAGAAGGCCTGAATCAGACTTTTTCACTATAATCTTTTCTCACTCTCTAGTAGAACTTACCACAATTTTTATCCTATTAAAAACATTTATTTTTCATTTTTTATTACAAACACAGTCTCTGTTCTAAATTAACATCATAGTTACCAAGTATAATAGGTTCACAAGCAAGGACATAATTTTGTCTCCTGGTTTGTTTTCTATTTGCATTTGAGAAGTTCCTTCAGACTTCCACAGCAATTTGACAACACCTCAGGAGTGCTGTATGCATAAGCACTCTTCACCCTCACATTATCTACTGGATGGTCATATTGAATTTTCTAAAGCAAACTGGCCAAATCTAAATGCTTTTTTGACAAAACTGATTTTAGCCAACACCAATTATTTTTTTGAGATGTAGGTTCTCTTTTGTCATTTTGGAAGATACTTCAAAAATCAATAAACTTTGAATACAATTTATTTGTTGAGTTCATAAAATACTTGACTATATGTTCACTCAGTTATTTGAGTCTCACCTGGAGATGCTGCCTGATATATAATTTTATCACCTTCTCTTTCTGGAACTGCTGTATGACACACTGCCATCATTGTCAAAAATTCACATATTATAGGTGCAGTTGGCTAAAAAAAAAAAAAAAGGTGTCAGTGTGTGATTAATAATTTGAGGTAACTGAAAAATAATACTATACAAGAACAAATAAGTAAAGAAAAAATGAAACATTTTTCCTTTCTAAAAACTATCAACAATTAACAAAACAGACATTATTAGTACTCTAATTTCAGTATGCAGAAATTCTGGCTGTTTGATACTAGTTATACAAATATATATTTTATTGTTATGATAGTAACTGCCACTAAAATAGGCAACTGGAAAAACAGAATAATTCAAATAAGCATTTCAGTAACAGTATTCAGATTTACTTTATAAAAGAATTTTACTTTACTGAAGGCTCCTTGGATGTTGTCTTTTTACTAGAAATATTTCCTTTTCTATGACTTTTGTCTAATACTGCATTTGATAATAATTTTTAAGAACCTTTAGGAAAGAGGTAGGAACTGAACCCGAAAATCATGTGGAAAATGCTGCCAAAGTCAGACAGAGGAAAGGGGAACATTTAGATTAATGTCTCAAGCACTTAAAAGTCTACAGAGCTGAAACAATTAAAAAAAAATTAGCCAAAAGAGGGTAGAAGAGTCTAGATAAGAAAAACAGTTGATTGTTTTGATGAATACAGCTAAAAATCTGATTAATGTGGCTGACACTGCAAAATTAATGAACTGACTTCTATATGGTTGTTCAAAAGAAACCACAGCATCCCTCCTAAATAAGCTCAAAGCAGTTGATTTGCTGCATATTTATAGTATTTCAGACTAGTAGCAGACTGAGAATGTGAACAATGAAGATAACATTATAATTACTCTATAAAATGTAATATCTGAAAAAATAGTTTCACAGTGAAAAAATGCTAATGAGAGCAGGTTCCTGTCCTCTTCCACCGAGGGCCACCAGATCCTCAAAGATATATTCAGAAGGATGAATTACAGAGTCTTTTCCAAAGCACTTCAGAACACATTTAATATACAGTGGTGAAGCCTTTTTGAATTTTGTACCTGAGTTTTTATAAGATGTATCTAAAAGCATTTCTACAGCTTAGATGCTCATATTATATATATTTAATACTATATCAGAAAATAATGCTTCTATATAACTTACATGACTGCTTTGAAGATTCTCCAGTAATGAAGAGTCATTAAATGCTTTTTCTTCTCCATTTTGTGAGCCCTGCCTAGAAGTAATCAAGTAAAAAAGATCACCGTTAGCATATACTTAACAACTTATATACAAATCACCCAGGTGAGGTCAAACATAAATTTTGGTTTGTAGCTGTTACAACAAAGGCTACAACTGAATACCGTGAGAAAAAGAAGTGAAAAGGTACTTGTTTCACATCTCCAAAGTTTATCTCATTTTGGGAAACTTTGCTTTATATAAATACACTTAAATCCACAGAAGTTTCTCTGATGAATTCAAGTAATGCAAGATGAAGTAAAAACAAAGTCTACAGTATAAGAATGCAGCTTCTTTTCTTCTGATTTCTCAAATGAGATTATTGAAGAGACTCGGAACAAGATGTGCCCAAAGAGATCACGTTTCTTTGAGAAATTAATTTTGGAATATGGTCTGTAAATGTTTGCAGAAAAAGTTTGATATCTGAAAGAGGTAAGCAAGCTGAGTATGGACATCAGGGAAGTCTCCATTGAGAGGGTTTGTTTTCTCTTATAACCAAAAAGGAACCTAGTAAACTAATGGATAAAGATAACACATCAACAATGAAGTAGGAAGAGATTGAACAGATGCAAGATGGTGATGATTCTGGAGAAATAAAATTATACACTAACATCTCTCAGACTGCACAAATCTAGCTGAAGCCAACAGCTTAAAAACTTGGAACTGCAGCTGACTTTAGTATTAAGACAATCTAGCTGAGTCTGAATCTCAGTGAAACAACAGTGCTGAAAAGTGAATCCAGTTGGAGGAATATATTCTTTTTTCATTTACTTTGGATCTTGCCTTTCCTCACATAATCTTTGAAGAGAGTCATCACAGTCGATGATTTAAGTTGAAGGATAAGCCCTATACATAAAAGGAGAGCTAATGATTCTCTCTGAAAAATAAAAGTGAGCTGTTTTAGCCCTGAACAACCATGAAGGAATATAAAGTGGCACTAACTCCTCTCAAGGACTACTTTTTCTAAAAAGCTATTCTTAAAGTAAGAAATCCAAAGTATCTTCATTCACCAAGACTTTTTTTTTTTTTTAAATACAAAGAAAACAGATCTTGAAGCGTCAAATCTTAACAGCTTCAGAGAGATTCTAATCAAATTTAATGTAAGGTTTAAACTGTGTTTGCTTTCTGACATAAAGACTTCAAGATTTTTCCAGATTTTCAGTGCTCTGTTGTGTAAAACTGGAATACAATTCAAATACAAAACCAAAGATTTATTAGTCATGTTAGGACTAGAAATGTTCCTGTCATAAATAGATTCTATCAATCTCAATAAACTTGCATGCAAAAAAAAAAAAACCCACAAAAAACTTCCGTTCTTGGCTTATAAAAGGGAAGTACTTTTTTACTGAAGTAGTGTTACAGGCATCAGTTTATCCATTTCAGATGCGCTTATGAAGATTTTTAATGTGTATTCATAAAACTCAGTCTTATTTCATAACTATCTTATAAGTAAGCATGTTTGATTTCATGTAAGCACTGCATTATTTTAGTGAAATAATGTGCACTCACTTGTCCACAGTTAAGCACACTTTACATCTTTCTAAGAAACATCTTGTTGCTACATTAAATGAAGATATTAATGTAGGAATCAAAATATTAATAACTTATTACATACTTTTCACTCTCAAACATGGACCTTTATTTCAACATGTTAGAGATTATGACTAACAAATTACTAGAGTAACAGCAGAAAAGTGTGATCAAATTTAACATAATACCAACCACCTCAATAAATGACAAATCTTTCTCTCCTATAAGCAGTTCTGAATTGTATGGGATTGTATATATACAAAATAACTGTACATATACATGCAGAATAACTGTGCTATATCTCAGTGACCCTACTAGCAACTCCATTCCAATAGAATACACAACCTAATGCCACAGAATTCTGATGGCATAAATTTGTCTAAGACTCCCCCGGTCTGCATGAATTTGAAGCTAAAATAACTTTTGAATAAAATATCTCACATTCAGCTCTGTTTCCAAAATTGTTTCTCACTGGTTTTAAGCTTGAATCTTCAATAAACACCACGTACTAAATGATTTTTGGAGCTTACCAATCATCTGAAGCAATACTATAATCCTCAGGCTCAGGGCAATGGCTGCACAAGTAGTAAGGAAAGAACAGAGATAGGAAGAGAAAAAGTAATCACAAAGGCTAAAAAATTGAATCGTATAAAAAAAGAGGTTGGTTAATGAAATCAAATTACTAAAAAAGGTTTTAAAGGTATGTCAACTGAGTATTTTGCTAGTGCTTAGGTAACAATCAACTACTGCAAAGTCAGAATGTTTTTCTTGAAATGTCATAAACGAAATTATTTTTTTTCCCAATTGGAAGCTTGTCTGCTTACTAACTTATACAAGGCAGATAAGAAGGCATTTGTCCTCTTCATAAATATTGCTTTATATTCCAGTATTTATACTTTCTCACCGTTTCTCATTAAACAAAACGTGTTTTTCCCATTATCTAAAGCCATGCTAATGTAGCTTGTCCGATGAGTTCACAAAATGCTGATAAACAAACTAGCCATAGTTTTGAAGGACTCTGGAATCGTCCTCTGGAAGGACTCTGCCCTGTGATGATACAGCTTTGAATGCATCACAATTTATAACACATTTTTTATTAGTATCAATACAGAACAACAGTGACTCTGTTCTCCAAGTAGCTATAAGAGATGCTGTAATAACTATTCTCTGTAAAGAGAAACTGCTTTATAAAGAGGGATAATAATCAGAAAACTAGTCTTTGCAAATGGGGTGGATGGGGGCTGGAAAGTATAGCAAGAAATTTTTTCCTTTCCCTAAAGAATACATTCACATTTATGTTTCATAACAGAGAAATTTTAGAATTTACAATACCAACGTCAGATGAAGATAAATAATGAACAGAACATCAAACATTGATTTTAAGTGTCATTATTATTAATGTATTTTTATAATCTTAAAAAACTAGTATAAAAATAATTTGAAAATAGTTCTCAGAGTAGTTTCTCTGAAGTTATGAAATTAATTCATGGTAGGAACTGAGTAATGTATCGTTAATGCATTAAGGATCCAATTTTTTTTTTTTTTTTAATGGAAATCCTAGATTAGACTCCCAAAAACTAGGATTGTCAAAAGGATTCAGATGATAAAGTCAAAAAAGATAAATCATCACCTTTAGAAAGTCAAAACTTGATTACAGCTCTGACTAGTTCTAGAGGTGTCTTAATTATCTGCCTCTGAATGCTCTGAGATTGACCCAGGTCCAGCATTTCACATATTGGTAAGCCACACTGGCATTTACAATGTAGGTGCCTCTGGTCTATTTATTGCTCTAATTAATTTGTTTTCAAGTAATCAGTCTTACAAGCTTGAGGATTTTGCAAACTCTGTTGAAGAAGTTGGCTGCAACAGCTGACAAAGAAACAGGAAAATGCTTTGTTTGCAACTATTAGGAGAGATTTCTTAAAGCAACATTGATATCTGGAGATATGCCACTATAGAGTATTCACAAAAGCCATGTGTATGGTGGCTACACTACCGTAGTTCAAATTCTTGTTCATCCTGTATATTATTTGTGTAAGAACATGTGCCTACACAAAATATAAAACACAGACAATTATACAAGTTTTTGCAAATATGAGGGAAGACTTTTTAATAACATTTATCAGACTGAGAAAAAAATATGCACACTGAAGTGTTACCGCAGTAAGCCTTTAGTATCTAAACTTTATTTTTGTACCTCTTTACAAAATAGATGTCATTAGTGAAGCCATGACACCTCTTATAAGTAACATAGTCACAAGCAAACTGACTCCTACTTATAGGTATTGTCAGGCGTAAATTTATTTTTAGTATAGCATTAATGCATGAGTATACTTATGCAGGCAGAAGAAAAGAAAGGCACAGAGATAAAGAGAAGTATATAAAAATACCTACCCATAAGCAACTCCTGCTACAGTACACTTCTTAAATTGCATGACATTGCATGTCAGGGTACCCGTTTTGTCAGAAAATATGTATTTTACCTAAATGAATGATAAAATTCATTATACATTAATGTTCAGCTATTTAAATATTCAGTACAATTCATGACTATCAGCACTCAAAATATTTTTATCAGTTCTGCAGTCTTCACAGTTTACAGAAACAATACACAACAATACACAAATATGGCAGATCCACAGTCTTTATACACATTTCCAAACATAGCCATCAACTGAGATGGCAGGAAAGTTAAGCTTGCTCCAGTGCATGATGCTTGACTTCACTATCCCTCACTCTACAAATTGCTGAAATGCAAAAAAACTAGTGAAGACCAATGGCTTTGCTAATAAAATATTCGATTTCTGACAGACATCAATGTGGTTAAAGTATCTATATGCATTTCTAAATCCTTCTTTTTGATAAAGAAATATCTTCACAAAGCCAAAACAGAAGTAAAAAACTCAACAGAAATAGCAAGTTGCAGAAAAAGAAATATACTCCTTTCTACCTGCTCCAGGTCTCCTGTTTCCCTAACATCATAAGCTACTTCAAGCTGAAATACACATATCTGAGATATTTTAATTTAGTTCAAACCTAATCACAGAATCACAGATTTTAATCTTAAGAAAAAAGGTGATGGAAAAACTCATCTTGGATGTCATCTCAATAGACATGAAGAAAGACAGATGGTTATCAGGGGAATCAACACAGATTCACCAAGGGGAAATCCTGCTTTAACCAGCTGCCTAGATGAGGGAAGAGCAATGGATGTCATCTACCTTGACTTCAGCAAGGCTTTTGACACCAACTCCCATTACATCCTCATCAGAAAGCTCAGGCTTGGATGAGTGGACAGTGAGATGGATTGAGAGCTGGCTGAATAACAGAACCCAGAGGGTGGTGATCAATGGAGTTGAGTCAAGTTGTAGGCCTGTGTCCAGTGGGGTTCCACACCGGTTAGTACTGTGAGGGTGACTGAACACTGGCACAGGCTGCCCAGGGTGGGTGTGGAGTCTCCTTGCCTGGAGGCTTTTTCAGAAACCACCTCGACAAGTTCCTGTGCAATCTAACAACAAGGTAAACTTGCTTTAGCTGAGGGGCAGGGGGTGGCACAGTGGTTGGACTAGACGATCTTCAGAGGTCCCTTCCAACTCCTACCATTCTGTGATTACTCCTTGTCCTATTGAGATTCACACCTCTTGCCAGTCACCCTTTAGGTATTTATAAGCATTGATAAGGTCCCTTCTCAGTCTTCTCCAGACTAAACATCCCCAGATCTCACAGTCTTTCCTTCTAAGTGACATACTCCATTAACCTGATCATCTTGGTAGCCCTCCACTGGACAGACTCCCAAAGTTCTCTTTCTCTTGAACTGGGGAATCCAGAAGTGGATGCAGTACTCCAGATGTTTCATTACTTAAATTTACTAAAGTTTATTTCTGCCCCTTCCCCCCCCCCCCCAGATTCTTAATTAGGAATTCACTGCATTATACATGGAGGAAATACAATTAACTGTTAGTGAAATTTACTCAGCATCTGCTATTTAAAGATTCTGTTTCTGAAGTATTACGACTTAGCCAAATTAACAGAAGAAATCTTCAATGCCAAGTTTATGTCTCAAACTGTGTTTTTTATGTGGGCAGAATGGGAAAGCAGGAATTGCAGCTACAAAAACTCAGTATTGTTTTCCAACACCAAAATTTTGCCTTTCTTAACACCTGAAGGTCTCCTGTGGGAAATATTTTCTTCATTTTGTACAGCTCTCATGTAGTTCAGAAGAGACACTTGCTCACTTGTAGAGGTCCCTTGGTCTGCCCACAAAAATCTGGTCAAATTAAGAATCTGTCAAAAAAGTGCAAATGGAAATCCCAAGAAGTATGACTAGATCTTGGTGGTTCAGGAAATTTTTATTAGAAACTTAAGAAATCAAGACAAGAAAACTAAGGAAAGAATGTAAGATTTTTTAAATGAATCATCACATTCTTTTGATATTTTAGACTGCAAAACCACATGTGTAATTTCAATACACTGATTTAGAAACAGTGTTTTTTTCCTACCTGTCCAAGTTCTTCATTGAGATTGGAAGTACGAGCCATTGCAGCAGTGTCCGTGAGTTCATAGTGCATGTCTATGTCCTACGGATATAAAAAAGTGATATATATTTTTAAATACTTGCCTTACAACAAGAAATTTACCACATAAGTAGAAAGTATAAGCATAGAATAGCAGACTAAACATGAATACACGTCTCTTCTTATTAATTCAACACAGGATGCCACAGACATAATCAGATAATTTTCAGGAATCCTGAGAAAAAATTAATTTCCTCTTTAAAACAAAAATCTATATCAGTTTGAGATTTTACTCTGTTTTCTGTGATCTGTATAATTGAAAAACTTCTACCCCTCCATTTAGAACAGATTTAGCAAAAAGCAGAATATTATATTGTAACACTGAGAGAAGTCAAGTCTTCTCTCTTTATACTGTATATACAACCAGTCATTTCTAATTAGTAAAAGAAATATACCTTGAGAAAAAAACAAGAAGATAAATTTAAGAGAATACAATAAATGTAGGGTATAAGTGGTGGGTTTTTCTGGGTTGTTGTTTTTTTTACTTGTTGAAAAAAAGGTTTATTTTTAATACACTAAAAGATTAAAACTTTGTGATATATGACTGCAGATAATCACCTTCTCTATACCGATATGATATGCACATATATAACAATGTTTAAGATAGTAAATGTCCTGAGTCTCAGATTAAAGTATATTAAACTAATCCCTCATGACATAAAATGGCAGGGAGAACAGAAGTTAAAAAAATCTTTCGGATTTCTATTATGAACAATTGCCTAACTACACATTTAAAATATGTGAGACTTTGTTGGATATTTATTTTAGAATAACAATTATCTTAATTATTAACATTTTTTTCTATAGAACAAAAGAAATTAAGAAATCAAAACTATCTGACTGCTCACAAAAAAACCTAACTTTTAAAATAAAGTATGAACTTTACCTGCTACTCCACATACAGGTTTATCTGTATCTGCATGACATCATATCTCACACATACAAATATATTTCACACATTTGATCAAAGAATCAGATTAAAGAGTTCAGAATGGTATGATTAATTTACATTTTGAAAAAACAGAAAACTCCAGGAAGAGTAAATCCTTCTTTCCCTGATTAATTCATTAGGGGAAAAAAAAAAGGATTTATTTTAGATATATAAATATATATATATATTTTATAAGATATAAAAACTAACAGACACTGCTTCTACAAAGAAACCACAATGAACTATGCTAGTGGTGTGAACATTAGCAAAGAATGAAAAAAAAAACACCTCAAAATCTGAGCTATGCTTAGAAAGAAGAAATGAAACTGGACAGAAGCTCACTAGACTGTAAATGATTTCTTCTGATCAATCTGTATGAAACTGATACCAGAATATTTAGAATAAGAAAGTATAAAGCATATAAAAAACACATTCCAGAAAGAAATTTGGTTCAGGTACTAAATAAACTCATTTATTATTACCTTCTCAGATTCCAATAATAATAAATAAACAAAATACTTAAGTATTTACATTTAAAAAAAGAGAATGCTTAGAGAAGCAATTAATCATTTCATTTACTTGTAAACCACTTCATTTTAGAAGTCAATGCATATTGTAAAAATAATATTTACCCAATTTATGAAATAGGCCTGGATAAATTTAACAACTTCAAGCGTAACCAACAAACTTATTGGAATAAGATTATTGAAGAGAATGATAAAAGTCAAGAAATTCAATCCAAAGTTGCTTGCTCCACCATCTGCCAAAAAAACAAAGCAAATAAATGGCACATTTAAGACTATACTTAAAATTATGTGTGTACAGTGTATTCCGAGTATTGCCTTAACTGATTTTTAAAATGTTCCCTGTGTAAGAAGAAATTAATTCTCAACTGCAGTATCCTTTGCCTATAAATATGACCTTCATAAGAGTTAAGGATCTCTATTACAAGGTGGAGTTGCAATTTAGAGATCTTTGCCATCTTCTAAAACTTGTGTTATGTGTGCTTTTCAGCCATTCCCTCTTTTGTTACATTTTAAGATCACAATCTAGAAAGAACTAGATATACTAGTCAAATTCTCAACTCTAAATTTTAAACTTTTGTATTTTTGAAGAGGAAATGTAGAGTGAAATTAATTTTTTCTCTGTCCACTCTATTTTTATTCCTCCAATTCAGTAAAATAGGTAAATTCATACAACACGAATATAGGAAATTAAAGAGTTTAAAGACAGAAATTTATCAATGACCATTATTTATTTTTTTCAGGAATAAAACCAAAAGCTTCTTAACTGTTTTACCTCCGTGCTAACCACTATATTCTGGAAAGTTTTACATTTCCCAGAGAAGAAAAAAGAAGTGCACTGAAAAGAAGAATCAGATGAAAAATAACAAATGATAAAACACTTCAATTCCATCTTTTTACACTACTGGAAACTGTCAGTATCACATTAATGATTTCATTTCTTTCCACCTCAAGATAGAAATATTATTTTTTTTTAAAAGGAAGAAACTAATTCTTCAGCCTCAAAAAGAAGAAAAAGAAGCTATGAAAATCAAGTTTCTCAATCAACAACAGTTCATCATAAATACAGATAACTGTTTTGTTCAATATAAACTTGAGAAGACTCCCAAAGATTTTTCTTTTAAAACTGACCAAACCACCCCATAATGCCTACTTTGATGACTACATTCACCAGCAGCTTTGTATTCCACACTCTGTTGTTTCAGGAACAGGGAGTCTAGTTCTGGTTCTACTGCATAAATAAAGAAGGCTCTAGGCACACTGAAATAAATTCTGAAAACATGAATAACTGACCACAAAGTGCATTCATGAAAAAAATTCCTTTAATGAGAGTCAAATTATGTCAGTATGTTGCATACCGCTGTGAAGACCCACGTAACATCACATTGCCTTTTATCCATCATGAGTACAGCTAGCTGCCCCAAATACATGAAATGAGATCTTTTGTGTCTGTTTTATCTTCTTCAAGAGCAGTCTGATAAGAGCTGATACTGACAGTCAATAATTAGTTAGATCCCTGTATGGTAAAAATTATAAAGCTACTGCATTATTTCCTGGGAGCTTAAAAATTCAGAAAAAAAACATTGCAGCTTTAAGCATCGTCCATTGGTAATAGATGGTTTTAGTCTGATGTTTAGGAAGCTGACTTTATGCTAGAGAATGCTGATGCAGACAGACCTTGCTGAGCTGCAGAGATGTAGAGACTAAAAGATGTTGAGATAAACAACAAATCTCCCCTTCTTGAATTCAGCAGGAGCTCAGATGACACAGTAAGGTAAATTTTATACTTGCTGTGATATACTTAGCCTAATAACTTTAGTCAATAACCAATAAACACGGACTGACAAAACCCACACTGTGTAAAGGATGGTAATCATTTTCCTTTCCAAATATGAAAGACAACTGAACATTAAAGTATTGCTATATTAATTTACATCTTACAATTCAGATCAAGATACCAGTCTCTTCCAGTATGCCTTCTATTCCATATGGCTGAACCGATAGAGCAGACCAAAGACATGGCAATAAGGATGCAGAACAGAATCAAAATCTGAACATTTGTAATTCGTTCCACATTAGACATTTTAAGAGGTGGACTTGTTGAATTCTGCAAAACACAAAAAACAACAGTGGCTATTAAATATCAGAAGAGGTACACACAGCTCTCACTTTTAAATTACATGTTATTGTATCCTTTCCTAAATATTCTCCCAAATATATCACCACCATAAATGGCGTAACTGTTTCATTTGAAAGAAAATAAAGACAGATTATAAATCAATGAGTTAGCTTTAGATTTATCACAATCAGTTTAAACAGTCATACCTAACACTCATAAAAGCAATAGCCATCAATAAACATTAAAAAAGAATGTGCATCCACTTTATCAGTTGCAATTGCTAATAAAATCAAAAATATTTCAAGTAACAGTTTTACAAATCAGAAAAGCAATAAGAGACATGCATGACCAATCTGAAAGCATTCTTTTTTTCTCAACAAATGCATCTCAATTGTCATATTTCAAATAGCACTAGGAAAATTAATTTCATAGTCTGAGAATGGTTCTCATCCTTCTTCATTTTGCAAATAAAGTTTTGCTTTGTTCTCTAGTATGAATGCTTACCATTGCACTTGAAAGAAAGTGCCACAAGAGGCCAGTTTTAGGAACAGTCAAAAATAAAAAAAAAGAGGAACAGGCAAACTATAATGATCCAACTTGCTAATAAAATAGTTTTCAAAACACATTACAAATGATAATCAATGAATATGTTTACTAGTGGAAAAACTCTTGTATGGCTGATTAATAATAACAAGAAGAAACTGCTCTATTTCCATTGGTTTTATTTTGTGAGAAAGATGCTTTATTACTGATATTTTAACTACTATATCAAATCTAGCTATATTTTCTGAAAATATTTTCTGTGCTGGATAATGGCATAATAAGGTAACAAAACAATTTATAGAAAATACAAGTGACAAACCTGCATAAGTTTTGTGTCATGTCCTGTATAGACAACTATCCCATGAACCCACTGAGTATTTCTCAACTGAGCTCCTCGTAGAAGGATCTGATCAGATCCCAATGGAACAGTACTAAAAGGAAAGAGTTTTGTATTTCATCATTAAACCAATCAATAACAATTAATAAACATAACCAGTAGTTGTTAAATCTTATCAGCTAATTTCTCAACATTGAGATGATTATTGTAAATATGCCAGGAATCTAATTTAATCTAATATTAACTTCTTGGGAGTGTTGACAGCGAGAAAACTTGACACTTTAAAGCAAGTACAAAAGTTTAAATTTGCAAAAATATTACCACTTAATTTTGACTACAGACACTAAAGATATGGCAACACTTCAGAAAAAAAACCAGCAAACTGAAACTAAAGGTTAATTTTCTTGGAGTCATGATTGTGAAAGCTTTTTTCTAAGGGACGCTGAACCCCAACTACTATTACAAAATTGATTTTCCAAAGCAATTTTCAAGTGAAATAATTTTCTCAACTCTCAACTTAATCCACTCTTCCAGTAAAATAATAATGTTCATAAAGGTGATATAACTGTTTACAATTGACAATAATATTTTCTGCCCCTTCTTTAAATTGTAAACCTAAGTATTTTGCTTTAAGACTTGCACTGAGTAAATAAGCAACAAAATCCTGTAAGACGTTGAAAACATTTAACATAAACATCTAACTATATATATGTATATACATAGATTTTCTTAAACTAGAAAAAAGTTTTAGATACTTACTGCAATTTTATGGGACAAACAATACCTATTTTGCACTTTTCTTTCTATAAATACCAGTTAGCAGCTCAGACTCCTCAACAGTTTGGCATGCTTACTGAAAAGTATTATCTCTACAGTTGTTTGAAATCAACACCATTATGAAGATCACAATAAATTACTTAATAACAGTAGTTACATCTCTGATATATAGGCTGTAAAGAGTCAGAGGAAATCATAATATTTCACATTTTTGCAGTACAAAGAGCTTAAAGTCAGTCTTGGCAATTAAGTTACAGGTAATAATTCTCCTCTCATACACAGGCTTTAAGATTCAAAGTAAAGAAGAAACAACACATTCTTCCTCCCCTAAAATTAACAGTGTTGATTTGCAGGAACTAGAAAAAAAAATATTTGATCTGGAAAAATATTTGAGTGCTTTTCTATAAAAGGCAAACAAATAAACACCATTCCACTACTATTTAGTGCACTTTCTGGGAAGATAGTATGGAACACATTGACTATTTAAAGAATCATTCCCTGCACCAAATAAGTATGTCTTAGCAACTGAAATGTAAAATAATACTCTCATGGAAAACAGTTCCCAGTACATATACTTCATCAAAAGACGGAACTGAGAAAGAAAACTGAAATATAAAACATACTGAGATTTGCTTGCTTTCTAAATCTGAACTCTATTGCTTTTGTCATATCACTGCAAAATTAAGAGAATAAATGACCATTCTTGCATAAAAGAACAGTTGGGGTCTATATTACAGATGAATCATTAGAGGGAATGCTGTTTCCATCAAAGATTGCCTCTGCACTTGTATTTATTTATTTGCATTCCTGGATGAGAATTATTCAAATATTTTTGGATCATCCATCCATCCATCCATCCACACAATAGGCAGATGTTTCAGTTAAAGAACTGATTGCATGCCATTCCAAGAAGAATCAGATATTTTTAGTCTATTGACACTAACAAGAATGTCACAGAACATAAAAGGCATATAAGAGGAGACTGAGGGGAGATCTTCTTAACATTTACAAATATCTAAAGGGTGGGTGTCAGGAGGTTGGGACATCCCTTCTTTCTATTGTAGCTAGTAACAGGGCAAGGGATAATAGGATGAAGCTGGAACATAAAAAATTCCACTTAAGAAAAAAATATTTTACTGTGAGAGTGATGGAGCAGTGGAACAGGCTGCCCAAGGAGGGTGTGCAGTCTCCTTCCTTGGAGGTCTTCAAGAGCTGCCTGGACATGCTCCTGTGTGACCTGATCTAGGTGAACCTACTTCTGCAGGGGGGTTGGACTAGATGATCTCTAAAGGTCTCTTCCAACCCCTACCATTCTACGGTTCTATGATTCTATAAGCAAAGAAAGTTAATTTTAAGCTCCCCACAGATAAATTGGAAACCTTTTCAACTACGGATCTTCTCTTGTATGCCAAAAGACTTTTTGTACCTTCAACTAACATAATAGTCTCTAGGAAGTCAAAACCTTTTACTCTTAATTCTTGTACTCTTGAAGTCAAGACGTTTTTGACCGATTGAACAATGAATTTTAAGACTTCTGCCCCTCCTGATCTTCCTCTTTGTTTTTGCCTCTTAAAAACTGTGAAGAACATCAAGACAAGTCCTTTCTATTGCAGGACCCATTGATTCTTTTCCCATCGGTCAGGACACTGGCTCAAACACATACCCTTCTACAACCTGGGACAGAAATTTATCTTTAAGGGTCTGTTATTGGCACAGCAATTAGAAGAGAACTGGGACTGCAACCAGGGGGAGCTGTCTCCAGCAGAAATGCTTCAGAGACAAAAGAGATGAAGATAGACAGTAACAAAAAACCCAGATTGGCCAGGTGTCATGCTGATCCTCAACGCTGTGATCTTACTCCACTCTCTAATAAGGCGATGGTGTGATAACTTGACAGAACTCTCAAATCTCCATTTCCTAGCTTCAGCCTTCTCAAAACTGCTTCAACTCATCTAATTCCTCTTGTATGCTACATACATAGTGACTCCTCAGCAGCTATTTGAATTGTATTCAGTAAGGGATGTTCTCAATGGGGAAATACCCTTTCAGCATAATTTTCTATCAGAGCTGTCAAGGTTATATTAAGAGCTAAATATTTCTAAGACTCATTTGAAAGCTTACATATCTAAGTGTTTTACTCAACAAGCATTCTTCACTGTAATCCAAAAGTTTAAGAATGTCTTCAGAAAAACATTTACTTTAGGTCTGTATAAACTAGTACCTGCCCTTGTTTTTAAATTGTTCACCCTTTTTCTCTGAGCCACTGTCTAATTATAATTTCAAATTTTCCAGGCTAAAGAACTTTCCTCCTTTCTCTAGTTAATTGTCTTTACCGCCTCAAACCAAGTGATATGTTTCTGTATGAGCATAACAAAAAAGCTGAACACTTTGGAGACAAGACTTAACACTGAAGCTGAACACATCACAAAAACTTTTGGCCTTTCAGCCCACAGAACAACTGCAGTGTTCTATCTCCTTGAATATCGAGTATCTAGGAAAAGGAAGGAGAACCTTTGTTTTTTTGAGTTGCTTTCCCATGAAGGGAAAAGACTGAAAAGGTCAACCAGATAATTAACCTCATTGAAGTACCATAAATATTCTATCTAAAGGGAAAGAAGAAAAAAGAGGGAGAGACATTCTCACTATCCTCAACTACATTTGCAAAAATGTTAACATGGAAGTGTACAAAGTAGAAATCACAACTGCTGGATCTACATAATCTGATATGAAGGTCTTGATGATCTGGATAAATAAATACCAGTTAGATGAACTTGTGCTACCTCTAATATGAGCAGAAAGAGAACTCATTCCTGATTTTTCATGTTGAAAATAACGTCAGGATCCAAAAAGAGCCACTTACCTGCAATTCTTTTTCACTGAAGGTAAATATTATATTAGAGCCACACTTTTGGAACTATCCTACTGCACATGAACTGTATCAAGAATATTCCAAAATTGAATTTCTGGCATGGCAAATTGCTTGACCAGCAGATGGCGCGCTCCTACGTGTTACTAAGGCACAATCGCCATCAGCACTTTCAACGCTTCTTTTTAAGATCAATTTTTGAAATTAAGTAATTAGATTTAAAAGAAAAATATGGTTTTCTCTCTAGACAGGGAGGAAGGATGAATGTGTGGATCTATTATAACTATTACCTTCAGAGAAGAATTACAGGTAAATGTTTTTCTCTTCTTAACGACAAGTACAGTGGAATTATAATACATCCACACTCTTGCGACTGATAACTCCCGGAATGCATCTGTAAAAAATCAGTAAATAAAAAATGGAATATATAAAAATCGTATTTAATAATTAGTTAGCACTACATATAAAACCACAAACATGAATAATACTGTATATGGAAAAATAAATGCTTACCAAATAAAAAAAGAAATCCTGTAAATCTTTGGGAATGAAAGACTCGACAATTCTCGATCTAGTAATCTAGAATTTTATACTCCTAATACATCACATTCAGTTCAAATCAACAGAAATCTCTAAATATCAGTATTTTAAGAATTTCTGAAGCAGTTACACAAGTATGTATGTTGTAATTGCACTGAGGCTGTTTATTTTTACAGAAACACACTTTCAGTAACCTAGGGTATGCATTTAATGTCAAGAAACTGCTTTATTCAGCTTCTATAAGTGAAATTTAACAGGCAATGAATGAGATGCTTACAAAGTGAGTTTCTGGATATATATTTCAGAACTGTTAGAATTCGATTAGCACTCCCTTCTATTATTAATAGTTATTGCTTTATGGAGATCAACTACTATAAAAACCTCAAATTGTAGACATTAGAAGTAGTTTTACACCTCAAGTTTTTTTAAAGAAAAATGCCTAATAAATAATACATCAGAAAAAAACCCCCTTACATCTCCAGGCTTAACAGAATAAAGACTTTGCTATTCATATTTTAACAGGAGGTGTTTAACAACATATATATCTACTGTTAATCTATTGAGATTATCTTCCTCAGATTTACATACCCATGTCCATCCAGCCTGATGTTTCCAACAAAGTCATAGAGATGTCTGTTTGGGCTCTCACATTCAATTCTGCCCGAAAGTCTCATCAAACTTTCTATGTCCTTTATGTCTGATGTTAGTGGTAAACCCTATAAACAGAATTAGTTTGTCACTACATTTTAAGAAAAAGAATTAAAAAAATCACTTTCCAATATATAAAAGTAAGTAGTAGTATTCTGATAGGGCAAAACTAGAAAACCAGTATCCCTAAGGAAAAGAAATGGGACTGCTGTCACTGTCACCGCTGCATGCTACAGACAGTGAAAAAAAAATCACTTTGGTATCTTAAAACATCGCGATGAACACAGGGTCATAACCCACCATATAACTCAGCAAGAATGTCCCTGCATAGAGATAACACATTCAATCAAAAACTGCTATTCCCTAACTGCTCTTCGAGGACAATACCAGCACAATTAGCTTCTTTCTGCAAGCCTTCTCCCTCATCTACCCTGTAAAAACAAATCCAACAAATATCGTTCTCTCATTCCCCCTCCACCTCTCAAAAAAAAACTCCCCAAAAATGTGCAAAATATGACTTAGGAGTAACCATTCACTTCTTCCACATAATTAACTGAACAAAAAACTTTTGTGATGTCAATAACTTGCAGCTTTTTATTCAAACCATTAAAATGTCTCAGTATTCTAAACCAGCCATTAATATAACATTTTATAAGCATTAAGAAATTAAACTATTAGCAATAGTCTCAAAAATAAAATGCCTACCTGTCGAATCTTTAAGTTTGTCTCGCCATCTAAGTTAGATGTTTCGATGTAGCACATAGCTTGTGGTTCACTATTGAGAAAAAAACAAACCCTTGAGTTTTCTGTAATCTTTTAATAGCTAGTTATGCAACTGGTTTTCTTTCTTATCACATCTTCAGAACTCAAATAATTTACAGCCAAATCTGTAAAATCAACAGTAATTCACATATTCAGAGAAGTTTGCCAAAACTTATGCATCTACCTCAGACAAAATACTGCTAAAAATGACATACATAAACTTTTATATTTTCACATGAGGTTAAGTGAATTTGTACTGCCTACTACTATAGTTTAGGCATCCTGTAAAGGGTTCACTTATAAAAAAAAGCCTGAACTATGGACAACATAAAACAGTTTTTGAAATGTATCCGTCCTCTTTAAGTAATTTTAAAACCTTTTTTTAGAAATTAGAAGTTTATGCAGAACATTACTACTTGAATAGCTCATCTATTTGGCATATAATGATAAAAGACTTATTGCATTTAACTTCTTTCAAGACAGTTTTCTGATGTGTAACAGGGCAGTATTTCATAAAACACTTTCAGGTTTTAAAACATGTTACAACCATTACAGAAATGTCAATCAGGAGAACAGAAATACAGGACTTGTCCACAAGTGGAGAGTAAACAAGATCAGGTCTAACAGGTCAGGATTTCTGAATTACTCCACCCAGCTCCCATTTTCTGACAGAACACTTGCTACTTATATCTGCAACAGACTAATGGGATATATTACTGTATATCTACAACTATTTACACCTGCAACAGAGATGTCTGTCCTGTAAAGGACCAGAAGAGTCACAAACATTCTTTACAACTTTACAGAATAAATGTTTACTCTTCACACCACTTTACAACTTCCAGTATTTTCCTTCTTTCCATCATGAAATTCAAGCATCATGTTTTTTTGAATATTTGCTTTCTTAAAGCAAGAGTGGCTACTGATAAGAAACTGAGATTTAAAATGCTTCCAGGATGAAGTTCTGTAGATTATTCTAGCATTTTTATAAAGTGAAAGCATCAAAACATACTAAAACATTGTAATGCATTCGTTTCAGGCCAGCATTTTCTTCTTGGCAAACTTCTACTAAAAATGTAAATAACTTATATTTAGAACATTTGGATGTAATCACCTGTATGACATATTATTACATTTCTAAAATATTTATTAGTTAATAGTAAAAAACAAATATTTTTGTGAAGCGCTTTTAAAACAGACTAAGAAGCAAAGACGTTTCAAGTGACACACATGCTTAACTGTAATTACCGTAGCAGACAGTAGTGACCTCTAAAGTAAATAAGTTACAGTTAGATCAAGGCAGGCCCATTGATTTGTTAGGGAAAAACAAAGTGCAGTAACAGTGCAGACAATAGCATAAAGCTGACATATCTAAAAACCATGCATTTTATCACAATACACAAGGCCAGGGCTGCTTTTGCTGTTGCATGCAGCAGAGATTGTGCAACATCCAAGTTTGTGCAGAGGGTCCTCTACCAGTCCTACCAACATGGAACTCTATACTTTGCTGAAAATAGTGGGTTGGTGTAAATGTGTATATTCTTAATTTGCTCTAAGGAATTAAACATATATTTATCCTGGTGTTCCACTGTGTGTTTATTCAATGACAACTCATCTGATAACATTTCACGGGGACAGTGTAAAAACAAAGACAACAAACAAATTTTTGGTTACTGGAGTGTTATTGTGTATTTACAATTTAATGATCTGTACTTTTATCAACTGAACTCTGGGTTTTGGCAGAGAAAGGTGAACAGCAAAGCCAAGATCGCCAGCATGGCAGTGTTCTTCGTATTTGGTATATGAGGACCCACATACACGTATCCTGTGCAACTAGTTTATTCTAACCTTGATGACAGACTGATGAGATCAGCTGGGAGATGCTCCCCATTGGTCACTTTCACTACTTCCCCTACTGCCACCTACACATCCCAGTTTGAAAATGATTAGAACAGAAAAATAAGTGACAGGGGGGAAAAAAAAACCAAAACAACAAACCAAAACCAAACGAAAACCAAACGAATGGATAAAGACAAAAAGACAGAGTTTGAAATTATTATAAAAACAATACATGTTAATTAAAATGTCTGATGGCAGTTTTTTCAAAATCTATTTTAATCAGGTCGAGAAGGAAAGAGCTAGAATATTTTCTTTTGGTTTTTTACTCGAGTAGATTGTTTTACTGTAAGGTACCAATTTTAAGCTGCAGAAAACACTGATACTGTATAGTAAAAAAACACCGAAACACCATTATGCTTATTTCTAAACTGACAAAGTTTTAGCCACTCCATGCATTAATTAAAAAAGCCACAACAACAGATGTCTGAACAAGTTTTCAGAAAAGTCAGGTAACAAAAACTTTTCTACATAGACATGTTGAAATTTACTGTTTTGTTTTAGCTTTGTAAATTTCATTTTACACTGAACTAGTAAAATTCAAAAGGAACCGAATCTCAGAGGCTTAGATCCTTCCACTGTAAGAGGTTATAGTTTTCTAAACTAATTAAGATCCTTATTATTCTCTAGAAACTGCTGTTGCTGATAAAAATCCAAATATTATTAGCTTCAATTAAAACCCGGCCCACAGGCCTGCACTGCTAATGAAACTTAAAAGTGTAACTGGGTGTCAATAAACACCTGGAAAGCAAAATTGCTGAGACTGTCTTCCTGGACAACACATGGCCACATAGAGATAAGACGTAAAGTAGCAGCACAGGGTTCTCTCTCAGGAGGGCTGCAACAGGACCCTAGTATTATAACTAAGGAAGTTTCAATTGGAAGAATTGTCTGAATTGGACCCAGAAAGCAATCAGGATTCAAAAATTCCCTTTGCAAACTGGATCCTAGAAGAAAACCCGGCAGGAAAATTCAACGTAATAACTATAGTTTTCACAGCATATTCTGTCAAGGGCCACAAAGTAAGGTTAAATGAAGAGCTAACAGTCCTGATGTGCCCAGTAGAAGTTAATTGTTATTTCAGTTCATCAACATGTGACGTAGGATTCCTTCAGCAGGGACAAGGCTCATAGAAAAGGCTTTGCAGACAAGTAGTATTTTTCTGTGTGTAAACTATAACTGGAGAACACTGAGACAGAAGTGTCTGTCAAATCCAAAAGGATAAAACAGTGAAAAGATGTCTAAGCAAAGACTCATATTTAGGATGTTCATCAGGAAGACTATAAAGAAGATGCTCTAGAAGGATATAAACTGTTTTGCATGCAAAATAGTAGGCTTAGCATGACCAAGCCCATAATAATTTAATAGATAATAATTAAATAGAAGTGTTTCTGAAACAGCTATATTTAATTTTGAGAAATAATGGAAAAGGAATAAACGATGTACTAGTCTACACCACACTGTCACACATAAGAAATGCATAAGATCCTAACTTCATTAACTGTATGTATGAGCAGATTCATTGACTTCTATGAGATCATATCAGGGTTTATACTTAACCTATAATCATACATAGGACAAATTGCTTCTGCTTGTGTCGGAATAAATGAAATTGCATTGTAAATATGCAGCAATAAATCAAAATACATTTGATCATAATTAAGCAATCTTAATTTTAAATATTATGTTGTTTATTGACCTGATCAAATAGATGTTGAAAAATGTGCATCTTCCACATAGTATGTGGACTACTTAAATACAACTGTCCAAGGAAATGATGATAAACAACCTCAGATTGACCATGTGAAAAGGGTCATAGTATTACATATTATAAACTATTACTTTCAGTGCTGAAATTATTAATAAAATATATATATGAGAATAAAGTGAATGTTCATCTCAAAAGCAGTGCTAATTTGACGGCTCACATCTCATGTTTACTTTTTTCCTGATTCCTGTGACTGTATCCATTAAAAAACATTTTTGCTTCCTGAAATTTATCAACTGTAATTTATTTATATGATGATATTTCTTATCTACAAATACAAAACCTAACATGGTTAAAAATGGCAGTTGAGGTCCAATTTTTAGACAAAGAATCAGTCTTTTTGTATTAAAGCCAACAACAATATAGCACAGTAAGTTTTCTTAGAGGAAAATTGAGTGCCAGTGTAATTTTGGCACTATAATTATCACAGTTTAAAGAAACACTACCTGAAATGATAAATGTCTAGAACAACAAAAGAATACACTTCATAACAGTAGCATTTTTGTTTATTCCTTATTTCCTTGGAACAATCACAAATAAATAAATAAACAAATGCAGGGTAGAGAAACCAGCCTCTACACTATAAGCATCAGTGGGCATCTCTACCTTGATGAAAGCAGTACAGTGTCAGCAGGTATATACTCTTTGCCTTTTATTATAACTATATCTCCAACATCTACCTGAAAGAAAACTGGGAATTGGTTAATGGTTTCAAACAATGTATGTTATCCCTTTTTTTTAGCACAGTAATTATTTACCTGCTGAATTTGCTAAAAAGACTGTTAGAAACTCACACACTTAGAGAATTACATACTCAAAGGTAATTTGAATTATTTAAAAATCTTTTCTTTAACAGGCCTGATCTTGTCCTTTCTATGCGGTTCTCCATTTTGCTAGTTATTGTAAAATATTTTATTTTAAAGACTGAAGTTGAGTTAAAGAAGAAACTAACCTCCCCTAAGATTACAGTTCTGTTGCATCGAACTATAGACCTTATCCTTGCTTCTTCAAAGGTATAAATAATTTTCAACTGAACCTTGCCTCTGAATTACTGTGGGTCAAATTTTTTTCAAGCTTTTAAGTACAGAAACCAATAAAACTAAGGTTAGATAGACAGCATAACATTTAGTACTAGAAAGTTACCCTTCCCAACTACTGCACAGCAACCACTGAATCACAGAATATTGAGGGTCTTTAAAGTTCTCATTGTTTAAGCCAATGAAGTTCAGTAAATATGCCAAGTAACTAGTTTCCAGAGAGAAGCTTCTGCCTTGGCACACCGAATACTACTAAGGAACTGTATAATTCTGTCATATACAAATTCTCACAAGTCAATCATATTATTCAAGAGATTTTTCACTGAACTAGAAGTCCATAATTTAACGTCAGTTTTGCCTGACTCCTGCCATGAAAAATAACTTGACTTAAAACTATATTTTAAGAGACAAGTATTATCAAACAATAAAATACAAAATAATACACATTTTATATAATACTTGTTAATCTTAATAAATGAAAATTATTTGGAGAATTAAAGTAAATATTAAATCTGCATTACGCTATAAAAGTCATCAACATAAACACACCTTTTCCCAATGGACAATCTCCCATGCACCATTTCGTAATACTGAAAGAGAAAAACAAAGAAAGATTTTCCAGTTGTACAGTCTAACTTCAGTACACAAGTATGTGTTAGATTCAGTAGATTCAAACAGCCATAGGGACAAAGCTCATTTACACAACAGTTTACAGCATGCCTCGTTTCTATAATTTCAGGTAAAAAACTTAAATTATGCAGCACATTCTGTGTTAATGGGTTTTGTACTATAGAATCCTTTATTAAAGTCAACTAGAACATTTTAAGGAGTATGAGAAACAATTAAATCTGACATAATGTAGCATCATCCAAAACAAACTAGTAATTGGAATAAAAGGTTCCAAAGTAAAATTCAAGCCTTTTTTCTCAGATCCAATATTACTGAGGTTCATCCAGAAAAGATTCATAAAAAGTCACCAGCAGCCTTCTAAAGATTCAGGTGTTCTGTTACTGGCATGTCAGAGAACTTCAAGATCGCTGCAGTCACCTTCTCCGTAAATCCCCTAAATCAATCCATGATTTAGTATGGATTTTCGCTGGTACTAATAATATTGCAAGCACGTTCCACTGTTCTAGGCTTAAGTTCTGCTACTGTGATACAAAAAACATGCCTTGTTTGTTATTAATTGCCAAGACTGTGTTTTCAGAGAATAATAATGTGATTTTTTTTTTAATTAGCACCAGTCACAAAGGTATTTAAGATTGATATGCAAAAAGAAAATGAAGTGAAAACATTGCCATGTATCAATACTCTAATAACCCCAAAAGACTGCTCTCTCTCACTGTTTCACAGCTTTCAAACTGTCAGGATGCTTATCTAAGTACCTGATTAGATTCCAATTCTTATGGAATCATGTGTTGATTTCAAAAAAGTGGATCAAAATGTGGGAATTCATATGTCCTTTATTACCTAAGTCTTCCATGAGATTCTGTCCAGACTGAACTCTGTTCTTGTACATCTTGATGGATTCAATCATTACCTAACCTACTTAATAAATCTTTAGGAAGATAAATGCTCTTCCTCCCCCGAAAATTTGTTAATGTTGATATGCTCTGGGCAATAGTAAATGGAGCAGTCTCCCTTTCATAAAGTAAGGAAAATATTTTAATAACTGTCTCACCAATCAGTTGACCATTACACAAACCTATTTTGACAAACCCTTCACTGGGAAAACTACAGATCCAGAATTATGACTGGTTTTAATAATGTCCTAAGGAACCCAACAGTCAGTAACTGTGCCACCAGCTACGTACGTCCATTGCCTTGTGTCAGCAGTACTGTCTGTGGGGCCATGGTATTAACCAGATGAGAGAAATGAAGAGGATTAAAAAGACACCTTGCATCAATCCAGATGGCTATGTTTCACAAATAGCTATAGAAAAATAACTGACAGTGGAGTTCTGTAGATCTGAAATGTAAATAGCTGTCAGAAGTGGCCAGGAGTGATTTAAGAAATGCTGGCTGCAGAAGCACTTGCTCTGCTGAAATAGATCCCAAGGCTGTTTCACATGCAGCCAAGCTGACCTAACACAGCATTGCAAATGCAAAGGGAAGAGCCTGTTCTGCCCTCTATACACCCTCCCTGCACAATGCATGCTGCCTCTGGTGTGTGCTGGACCCTTTGATTTGCCAGTTTAACCTGCTAAGTGGAAGAAAACTGTCAGCTTCTCTTTCTGGATTTGTTTGCTGTTGGTTTCGCTGGTTAAAATCAGCTCACAAATGGACAAGTCAGACTCATGAAAACATGCTGAGACATCTGACATCAAGAATACTGTAATGCTAGCTTGATCCAATAAGCTTTTAAGTGCAATTAACATACACTGAGATTCAATTAAAACCATTTTCTTACAAGAACAAAAAAAGTGGTGTTACTGTGCACCTTTTATACAATAGTTTGAGAAATTGTGCCATGAAGTCTTCTGCAGCCTCATTTTCACTTTTCTGTCTTCCATTTTTCAGCTGCCTCTAACAATGCACCATCTGCCCTACACAAGACTATTTCAGCACGCTGTAGAAATGTACATTTCATCGCATCAGTGTTTGACCGTGTCCTGCTGTGTATGTATGCAGCCTGAGGTAACAAACTCCATCCCTAATGCATCTTAATAAAGCTAAATCTTCTGCAAAAGGTTTTTATAGTCTGAGATGCAAAAAATTCAAAGCCATAACCAGAATGAACAAGTTTTTTAAAAAAAATCTCCTACCTTGAGTTTGTTTCCTGTTCACTGCATTATCAGCTTTATGCCTTTTCTAAATTAAAAATGAACAGTGGTTAAAAAAATACTGTTGACATGATAAAGCTTTCACAGTTAAGGTGAAAAACACATATATTACCCCTTCCCAGTAATCAATTCAATAAAAAAAAATCAAAACAACTTTAAAGAGGAATATGGATTACTTGCTTAGTTATGATCATGAGCAAAGTCACATCCAGTTCCAGACTAATTGCATCGTACTAAGATGTCCTCTCATGGGCAATCACTATCTAAAAAACTTGCGTAAGTAAGCAGTTCATTTGTGTAGCATAACTTTGCCCTTTCCTGCAACTGAGAAACAGTTCTCCCAGAGTAAAGATCATGGAACCATTCCTCATACAAGTGTCTCGTACAGATCTGAAGTCAAGCAGTGACTGTATAAATATATGACCTCACTATCACGCAAGTGCCTGCAAACTTCAGCAAGAGTAAAAAACAAGAGACAATAATACCCCCCCCCCATCCCCTCCTCCCTTCACTCTAAAGCAGGACATGATGTCCCTCAGTTTTAAGATACCTTTGAGAAACCTTTTGGTAGAAATCTTGATGCAGCTACTAACGTCAACATTTTCAAGGTATGATCAAATTCACCTACCAAAACCTTAAAAGACTACTAGTTTAAACACAGAATTTAATACTAAGGAACTTAGTTCTTGAACAGGAGTATGATTTGGAAAACAAATTTAAATAGAATTAACTGGTTTAGGTAAGCTTTTTGAACAGACCTAGAATCCATGTCTTTGAAATACAAGGCAAGCTACTTAACAAGATGTATTTCTAATAAAATGCTGGTATGATTCTAAGCTAGCAACTCTTAAAAAGGTCACCCTAGTATGTTGCAATGATTCTGGTAAGGTTTGTTTTTTTTTTTTTTACTAGATTTTTAGAGATTATCAGCAGAACCTCCTTTCAAAAAGATGGCCAATTTCACAGATAACCTTTGATCAATGGGAAGGCAAAATAACTTGATCAAAACAAATGTTTAATTGCCCACAGTGGCGTCTCTTCCAGCTTGAAAAGTAATAGTTCAATGTCAGTTGCCTTCTGAGCTATACTGGGTGAAAATCATTGGAAACAGCTGATAATCTAGCATTGCATGTTGCAAATTTTGCTAGCACTTATGAAGCACATATTGAAAACACATGCTGTTCATGAATAATGTCTTCTGCTAACATCTTTCGCTTCTTGAGATTTCACTCTAGAAAAAGCAGCATTTGGTTCTTCAGTTGAAAGTATTCTCTCAATAACTGTATTTTTTGATATTGCTAAATATGGTTCCAATTTGTAAGGCAATTAATCTTGCTTTAATATTAGATGCACAGAACTATTCCTGGAGATCTTGGATATCTCACAGCAAAAAGAAACTAAGACATAATGAAAATGAAAGGTTAAGGAAAAACATGCTGAATGTTTTGTTACATATCAAGTGGTCAGCCTTCTCAGGAAAAAAAGTATAACTTTTATGTGTCAGCCAAATATTCCTGCACAATCTAATCAGCAGGAAACAATGAATTCCAAATCTGATGACAAAAATAAAGCAAATTGTTGTGATTGAACTATAGTTTGTACAACTCAGCTGTGCAAGTGAGAAACTCATTACATTACCATCAGCTGTACATATATATATACACATTCATATATATCTATATATATACACACATACACCCATTATATACAAACACACAGAGCCTTTAAATTATCAGCTAAATTTTCCCAGTCAGCTTCTTCATCTCATTCAGTTTCAATGAAGCACAACAAGAACTAACTACATGCTGAGGCAATGCAAACTTAACAGAAAGAAAAACTATTTGATTTGCCTTTAGGTACCTTTGTGGTATTTGGTACTGAGAACATTATTGTTTTAGCCAATATATGCAAAAATCCCTAAGCCTGTCCCCTGTCTTCCCCTCCCCACCAAACTGTACAATTCAAGTTGCAAAGAGAAAATAACATAAATGATCTCATCTGCGCTTTTTTTTTTTTAAAGGACACTTTGTACAGTAGCAGCAGCCTCAGTTTTACATTTGCCTAGACACTGACAGATGGCATAAGTCTATAAGCATTAACAGCAGAATGGTTAAAAATATCTGAAAGAACATTAATTTATTTTATTTATGTGAAGGGAAAGTAACAAAGGCACTTAAGGAGAAACTGACTATTAGGCAGCAAATAGTAGAAATGCAAAATAGAACAAAAACATCAACATCGCAGTCTCTTCCAGGACCACTCCATGGGCCAGGAGCTTCATACAACCCAGGCGGACAATATACCTTGCCTACCACCCAATCACAGAGGTAAACAAGGAAAAGATTGAGTTGACTGCATCAGCAGGAAAGGCAGCACGTGCACAGCCATTCTCCATTTCAGAGCTTTACAGCTTACTGCTCTTCCTCTAGATCGTGATTCTGCACACACATTGCAATTCTGCTCTAACACAGTAAGCCTCATCCTCCCAGCAAGCCTACTATTTGTGTGCACAGAAAGATGGTATTTCCTGTAACCCTTTCCAAAAATCAAGAAAGCACCCCACAACATAAAAAATTAGGAATACTCCTCCTCTGGGAGACAAGGTACTCTGCCATATTGTGATGTATCTAACTCTTGTCCTCCACATAACTTATTTGCAGAATTGGAACAACAGAGGATGATGAAATCCTTACTATCTACAGTGATTTAGTAAATCAGTAAGATTGATTCCTTAGATACAAAATTCATTAGCTAAAAGACTCAACTAAGTTATGCAAACTAAAAAGACAGATTCTACCATACGCTTTCAATGAAGAGTAGGCAAGAAGGCACAACTTCAGTATCTTTTGTGTGAAGTGGAAGTCTCTGAAATTCCTTTCCATACCCACAAAACAGAATTTGTCAAATGGAAACTTCCAAGTCATAACATTGTTCTAGCTCTTCTAAATTTTTCATACAATACAAGAAGAAAGCAAAACCATAAACTGACAGGAGAACACTAAGAAGCTTGGCATAGACCAAGGCACCTGCCTAATAACGAGTGTTCCATGCCTGTTCTGGGCCATCTGGTGTCAAATATGAAAGATTAACAATAAATTCTATTTGGTTGGACTAACAGGAAAAACTGAAAAAGGCCTATTCCCTTTGCTATCCACAAAAACAAAGTCACAACAGTGAAATAAAAAATTTTATGTGTTTGACTTCAGAAATACAGAGATGCATCAGATGCATAACCAGGATTTGACAACTGGAGAAAACAAAATTTTTAGAACTTCAAAAATGCCACATAACTGACCTGTACTCCCTTCATAGAAAATGTATTAAGCCAAATAGGTTACTATTCTTAAAGTATCACATTAGAATTCCGGTAGCAAGTTAAAAGACATTTTTTAGAAAGGTCCAGGAATAACCCAGTTGGGAAACAAAAATACATCAAGTTTCAACTATGGAGGACAAGAGAAGGTGCTTGAGACTAAGCAGTCTCCTAGAGTCTCAACTGAGCTCCTGAGGGCTTGTCTGTTTTTTTAAAAGTCATCTCAAATAAAAATGTAAACATAAAAAGGATCTTGAGACGATTTTTTTAAAAATTCCTACCTTCTTCATGGACTGGACTAAAGCCTTAAGTTCTCACAATTTTTCTAGAAAATGTTAGTCTATTATCTCATTCACAGATCAAACTGAAATCTAGATCACAAGTATAATTAGTGGGAGTAAAGGACCCTCATCATGCAGGAGGGGAAAAAAACCCAACATTTAAAGGTTATCTGATTTTAAAATAGATTCCACCTGCGACTCACTCTGTAGCTTTCAATCTTCTTTTAGCAGATCCATTGTCTGAAAAAATTGGCAATACTGTGGGCTTGACTGGGTTCTGTGGAGTCTTTGGTTTCAGTTCACACTTTAAAAACATGCTTATACTTCATTAATGAGAAGTGTTTAACTAGAAATAATCTATAGAATCGACACAACATTCACTGTTTTACCACATTATTGTCACTTATATATGTGATTTACTATATATATATATATACACACTTCCAAATCTTAACAACATAAAGACTTCATAGTAGCTTTATAAGACTTCAAAAGCATGCAGAAGAGTGGTTCAACACAAAATTGTTCAACAAAGTTTTGGTAATTTATGAAAATGTTGAAAGCTATTTAGAAAATATTGCTATTAAATACTTACAATATCCTCTATTATCTCCTTCACTGCAGCTACAGCTAAAATAAATAAGAGAGGGACCAATGTTGTATAACGGCCGGTTGGTGATACATCTGGTATTTGCTATCAAAAAAGAAAAAAAGAAAAGAATTGCTTGCACTGCTGGTTGAAATATTGTAATACAAAAAGCAGTATTTTCCGTGTAGATGTAGACAATACAACTGGATTCACTTTTTAGATATGGTGCTGATTATTTCCAAGAGGGTTACATTTTTCTATGATCACAGAATCATAGCACGGTAGGGGTTGGAAGGGACATCCAGAGATCATCTAGTCCAATTCTTTGCTCAAGCAGGTCCACCTAGATCAGATTGCACAGGAACATGTCCAGGCAGGTCTTGAAGACCTCCAAGGAAGGAGACTCCACAGCCCCCCTGGGCACCCTGTGCCAGGGCTCCATCACTCTCACAGTAAATTTTTTTTTTCTTATATTTAAGTGGAACTTTTTCTGTTCCAGCTTCTACCCTATTACCCCTTGTCCTGTGGGTATATACAACAGAAAAAAGGGATGTCCCAACCTCCTGACAGCCACCATTTATATACTTGTAAATATTAATGAGATACCCCCTCAGTCTCCTCTAAACTTAAACAGTCCCAGTTCCTGCAGCCTTTCCTCATAAGGAAGATGCTCCAGTCCCCTGATCATCTTGGTGGCCCTGCGGTGGATTCTCTCCAGAAGTTCTCTGTCACTCTTGAGCTGAGAAGCCCAGAACTGGACACAGGACTCCACATGGCGCCTCACCAGGGCAGAGGAGAGGGGGAAGAACCTTTCTTGACCTTCTACCCACAGTCTTCTTGATGCATCCCAGAATGCCATTGGCCTTCTTAGCCACAAGGGTGCATTGCAATAACCAAGTCTCCCAGTTCTCTCCGTAGAGCTGCTCTCCAACAGGTCAACCCCCAGCCTGTACTGGTGCATGGGGAAGCTGACAGTAAAATAACATTTTCATTTTTTAATAGCATAGCATTCAGTGGAGTTACTTTCAAAGGTTTCAGTGTCTGGAAGATAATCTCCCTCCTTTTCCATGTTTCAGATTAAATTAAAATACCTGTTTATAAAACACAATTTTTTTTTTGCAGTTTAGATTTTTGTTAGAGTGGACACAAATCCAAGACATTGTTACTTCCCTACTGTTTTAACTTCTAAGAGATATTTTTTATCACACTAATTATTAATTGTTGACTTTCAAATAGCTGCTTTCTGACAGACTATTGAAAGAAACTCATTTTTGCTAAGCAGGTTTGGGGATAGGTGATACAAGTGAATGTGTATGTAAAGTAAGTGCTGAGATCTTCTTGCAGCTACTTATGTGATATACATGGATTATTATCCGTAATTATCTTTATATAGACTACAGTTGTTAATAGCAACATTGACAGGTTAGAGGATTACTGCTTTACTGGACTTAAAGGCAACAGAGTCCATAGGACCACAATGAGATCTTTGCAAGAAGAGTACTAACAAGTGGTGCCTTAATGTAGTTAGTAGACACCCTCAATTTATCATAAAACAATCTGAAATACAGTCTATGTTATTTATTCACTATATACATTTATTTTTGCTACCACCACATTGTGCATTGGAAAGAAAACAGGATGTTATATGTACACATGCTATATTTCTTGGGGTAAGACCAATATACATCTATTTTCCAGGTTACTCTAGACCACATTTTTTCAAGCAATTACATGGAAATTAGGCAGAAAGTTACTGTTGGGCAAGGGCCTGTGTGTTTGCTACAAGGAAAAAGGATCTATCACTTCTTCACCTATTCCTATGCTTTCAGTTCCTCTCTACTTGTAGGTTCAAACCTTCCCATTCCAGTCACACATTATTTTCCAGGAAAAAAAAAAAAAAAAAGCAAAAAGAGCACCAGCCTGTACCCTGGTTGCATTACCCCATATTTCTTACTGTGGCCTCACTGATAGTCTGATAGAGATGGTGGACTTTTAAGTCCTAACATTCCACTTCCCAATGTTTCACTTCTCTACCTTAAACACGTATCTGCCAGCTTATCACCCAGTCTTGCCAAGCCTCAGCTTCTGAAACCTCACTTTCTGTGTCACTAGCTTCACATGCACAGCAGCACCACAAGAAATGCTGCAGGTCCACTGGTTTAGCATGATGTGCCAGACAGGATCAAAATGTTTGTTAAGAAGCCATGGGTTTGCAGGCAGACATCTTAATGAAACTGAACTTCGGATTTTTTACCCCTCAAAAATAGTATAAGCTACCTGTGCAGATATATATCCTGAGAAACTGCTCCAAGAACTTAGAATGGAAGCCATGAAAACTGAATAAGTACAGAGGAATCAGCTTTCACTTGCTGAAACATCTGAAGTGAGGAAGTAAAAAGTACACATAGTAGTATATGTGCCATTATTTTAGTAATTTTTCTTGGTATTCCTAACACAATAATGTCTACAACAGACAAATCAACACATTCTAAAACATCCACTAGAAATTATGCAGAAAATATGTTTTCATCCAATATGACTAAGAATACAGAACTAGACAACAGTGATTATCACTCCACCTGCCCACAGTTAAATTTTCAACCGTCATCAACTATCACATTCACAGAATAGTACACAAAAAACCCACAATCTGCTTTATCAAGTTGAACTACTGCATATTTAAAATATTCTGATATATCTGCAAAATGTTATGTACTTCTTTCTTCAATACTTCTTATATATTTCTTCTTCTTGGCTGCAAGTCCTATCCCTCAAAACAGTCCACAGGATTAAAGTCCATAAAATCCAATTTTTTAGGCAGTACTCTCCATTATGAGAAATGCCAATCACAGGTAACATTTTTCTGTATGTGCCAGGTATTTTTATATGGAATTTTCCTGCCATGAATCTTTTTCACTTGACAGTACTTCACCTATACTTAACCTGTTTTACAGAAAAAAACCATTTATGTATTGTGTTATCTCCAAGGAGTAAAAAAACTCACAAAACCAAACATTTATTAAAGGTATGTTTACACAATTCAGCTATTCTGTTAGGCTAACAGTCTCAGAAAGAATGGTACACCGACCTCAGTATCTTTGCAAAACACAGTACAAATACTCTCTCAACAAGATTAAAATATTAGCATCCTATTGTTGATCTTACCTGAAGTAATGCAATAAAAAGAAAAAATGCATTAGCAGCTCTTCTGAACTGGGAATAAAGGAACCTTGGCAGGAATGTGATTATGTTGTACTTTGCAGTGCTGAGAGAAAGAGAGACAAAATCACACGTTTTTATTACAGTAAAAAAAAATTCTTCAAATGTATACCTTCCCTCTCAGTTACACAAGCTTTTAAATAAAACCGAACCCTTTTGTGATTTCTCTGCTGGCAAACAGATTTGTTTTGGCTAAAAGAGAAAATGAAAGAACTCTACAGAGACAGTCCTGCAGCCATCCATGAACTGGCTAACCCAGGGAAGCGCCCGCCACCCACAGAAACTGTCATGAGCTTCCATGTCAAGGCAAGAAGTTCCCTTGTCACCTCTGCCTGCGCTGTGGGAAGTGGTCAAGCTCTGCTGCCACTTAGTTACAGGCAATGAGGAAAGAAAAAAAAATAAAGAGAAGGCAGGAGGCCAGAAGTTCCACTGTCACCGTGGGGGAACAGGTAAGGCAGGCCCCAAGCTCTCAGCTCCTGGGTCCAGAGAAGTACTCTGTCCTGCAAGCCATGGTGTACACTGGGCAAGTAACATTGTATGACAACTCCAGTTTGGACAAAATTCTTGGGGAAAGAATTGTAAGAAGAACAAGAACGCTCCTAATCAGGACTGAGGAGCTGTGGAGCTTAATGCGGGGTGTGAATTTCCACGCTTCAATGCAAAAATCCCAACAACAGGATCAATCAAATTTAAATTGTACATTTAAGAAATGATTAATTACAAAATTCTATTACAAGATAAAAAACCTACACCTGTCAACTGAATGGAAAATTCACTTTTTTTTTAAACAGACATCTGATAAATATTGGATATTAAGCCTAGTTTTTCTAGGCTGTAAGAACAGAATACAGTTTTTCGTAGAGTAATGATCTGCACTAAGCCATCATCACAAAATGTTGGAACTTCCAGCTCTTTGTCAGTCTTATATTTATCTAAGAACAGATTGCTGCCATCTAAGGTCCTGTAACAATAACAGTGAAATTAATGCCAAAAACTCAGAGGCTGAAGACTTGGAAAAATATTTTAACCCCCTTTAAAGCTAGGTATTATTAACTTTGCATAAAACAGTCAATTTAAAGGTGGAATCAATATGTCCTGCAAAACACTCAGCACTATCAAGAAACAAAGGGAAGGACAGAAAAAGCAATTTGTGTACACAAAAAGCATTACAAAGTATCTCAAGTCCACAAAAAGCCCCCACCACATTATTTTCAACATCTGTAATATTTCTGTATATATCAAAGGTATTTTCAGAAAAAAATCACACCTATTTGGGACAGGGATAGCTTTGCCTTTCACTCTGAATTTTTACAACTGCAAATGTTCATCCTAAATATACATAAGCAATCAGTGTATTACTTAAAATTCAACAAAAAACACACATTGTAAATTATCTTCAGGTATCTAAAGCACAAACTTGAAATTCAAATGTTGTTTAAAGAGTTTCAAAAGCATCTTTGTAGCTGGTTGACTGAAAAAGACATTTTCCAAAGAACAAACAATGCCACAATGAAGAGAATTACATCTATATTTCTGATTTTTTTTAATGTCTATATTTCTGATTTTCTATATTACATGTATATTACAAATATATTTCTGGTAGCTGGATGCCAAAGACAAAAAGTAAACTGAACTTCAACTGAACTGAAAGCATATCCAGAGATATGCTGATGGTGCAGCTGTAAAGGCAATCCTTTTCCCATCCAGACCTTTGTCACTGTTCTTAAAAATTCTGAAGGTCAGGTTTGTAAATGACACAGGTCTGCTGCTCTAGTTGGTCTGCTTCATTCTCTCCCCAAGTGTCTGAGACTGTAACTAGTGGTCAGAGGAATTGTAAAAGTGGAATAATCTTTAATTCCTTTTTTTCTGTGCAACATGCAGCATTCAGAAATTAAATATATATATTCCATTCACAAATTAGTACCTGACATGATTATTGCAGAATTTGGTTAGCTGGGGCTGATTGATGAATATTGTTCTCAATTCCTCTTGATCAGCTAGAGAAGTTTTCTCTGAAACATCATCTGGCTTCTCATAGCCTGTAAAAAAACAGCATAATTTTGCATATAAATAGATTCAACGTGCTTCATGACAAAAAAGACATTTGTTGTGAACATGAACTCAATGCATTTACATTTCTCACCATAACAACTAATGTTCATTTAAAACCAAAAGGGTTTCAGCTTTTTAAATAATTTTAATTAGATACACAGATAAAAGTTATGTAGTCAATATGCTTTGTATATACGATAATTATTAACAACTGTAAAATCTGGTGAATTAATAAGTATACTGAAATAGCTTATGCCACTTCATGGGTTTGTAGAAGCATTTGAATCCAGAAGTGAGTGTAGAAGAATAAAGGTTACTACCTCACAGCTGAGTGATCTTGAGTTAAAAACCTGCAAAATTCTGGAAGTTACTTCTGGTATTAAGGTAAATGTTTGAAAAGAAAGACATCAAAAGAAATGTATATTAATGTATATTAATACAAAAAAAGTTCAGAAATACACTAGTAGTACCAATAATGAGTTACACGAGCATTATGTAATGAAAATGCAGTTATCTGAAAAGCACTACAAACTCAGAAGATCTCTATATTGTACAGAGATCATTCAGCAGATCAGTTACAAGGTTTGCATGCAAAATTTAACATTGATCATTGCTGAATTCATAGGAAAGTAAAATATTTAAAGTAATGTTTACTATAACCTTTATAAAATTCATTTCATGCTACTTAATCTATTGTCCTGCACTGTACTTGCCCAAGATACACTTAACACATTCTTCCCTCCATGCTGCTTCTAAACTAGTTACACACATGGAGACATCCTATAGTAACATAACAATTACAAGTTTGCAGAAGAACACATAAATAGCTTAAGTTCTCATAAAAATGCAGTTAAAATTTAACCATTAATCTCAATGGTAGAAAAACAATTTACCAAGAGGACGTTTCAACAATGAAATGAGATACAAAAGGCATCTAGTATAGCCACCTTGAATCGAAATTCTATTCATTTGCACAAACCAACTGTTTTTACAAAAACTCATAGAAAAGTCATTGTCCCAATTAAAACTAAGCAAACACAGGAACCAATGCAAGCAAACAAATAAAATTAATGTGATGTACTTTATAGTCAGATGAATTCTGTTCTTCCAGCCTTCAGGGAACACCCCCCAGACGGCCATGACCTTTCAACAATAACCGAGAGTAGCCTAACAGTTAGACCTACCAGCTGCCTCTGCACGCATAAACACATTTGATCCCAGGGACTCCCGTATTCCCAGTTCAAGTGTTCCCTAACCTGGTCCTCCTCCACGAACATAAGTTTTTCTTGCTACAGACTTTCCTGCTGGTATCAGGAACCTGTAGTTCCTGAAGAGTCATCTTATCAGTAGAGACCGAAGTGAAGAAGGCTTCAAGTACTGTATCCACTTTTATGTCCTTTATCTCATGGTTCCCTGTCAATTCAACAGCAGGCTCCCGTTTTCCACAGCCATCTTCTTCCTGCTGTTACATCTGAAGAACAAGAAGGGCTCTTAGAAGTCCCTCAGCAGATTAAACTCCAGGTTGGCTTTGGCTTTGCTAACCCCAGCCCTCTATACTCCTCTCCAGTCACTCATCCTCACGTGCAGCTTGTGTATGTTCCCTTTTTACACTTAAGCTTTGTTAGGGGGTCCTTGTTCCTCCATGCAGTTCTACTGACACCTTCATTTGATTTCCTCCTCTTTGAGATAGGCTAATCCTGAGCTGTGAGGAGGAGAGCCTTGGAAACCAAGGCCACTAAGCATTTGGTGTTTAATGGGTTACCATTTCTACACTTGCCTCAAGCACTCTGCATGACACTAGCCAGATTATTCCAAGAGAAGTATCTTCAGTGTCATTTTTCATTTTGTGCGGGCTCAAATTGAAATCATCATATTAAAAACATCTTTCATATCAGGAAAGACTGTGGGAACTGGGACTGTTTAGTCTGGAGGAGACTGAGGGGAGATCTTATTAACATTTATAAATATCTAAAGAGTGGGTATCAGGAGGTTGGGACATCCCTTTTTTCCATTCTATCTAGCAATAGGACAAGGGGTAATGGGATGAAGCTGGAACAGAAAAAGTTCCACTTAAATACAAGAAAAAAACTATTTCACTGTGAGGGTGAGGGAGCAGTAGAACAGACTGCCCAGAGGGGCTGTGGAGTCTCCTTCCTTGGAGGTCTTCAAGACCTGCCTGGACATGTTCCTATGCGACCTGATGTAGGTGACCCTGCTTCTGCAGGAGGGTTGGACTGAATGATCTATAAAGGTCCCTTCCAACCCCTACCATGCTATGATTCTGTGATTCTATGAAATGGTATTGTCACACTTCTGGACACTCTCATCACGTGCATCTACTAGTCAGTGGAAGCTATGCTTCTTTCTACAGTCTTCTGTAAGCTATGAGGAATCTTGTACCAACAGATGAAAGTTATGATGCAGGTAAGAGTGATGTCAATGTATTCTTCTCTCTCAAGACCTTTCACTGGTATTTCACCAATCAGGCCTATTGGTGATCCTCGTAATGGCTAAGTAGTCTATTCAGGCTGAAGCTTGTAAACACAGGTATGGCATAAATCACTCACCAAAAAGTTAACAATGATCTGTGTCTACAGCTGCTTGTTAAATGAGCATTGTTCATTCTGTACGTCAAATCAGAAAGATACATAGAAAAAATATAGGTTAGAATGCAACTGAATTCACCTGAAGATACTTTCATGTCAAGGATAATTAAATGTACATGAAAATTTACAGTTCATTTCTAGCATATTCTATAAATCCTTACAAGCAGGTGATGGAAAATCCAAGTCCTCCTCCAGTCCATTACACAGTCTCTTGCTTACTGTATCCAGACCACATATATTCAGGCACCGCTTTGCAGATCAAGCCTCCACATATTGTGCAAAGATCCAGTAGAAACTTGTCATTTCATGCCATTTACAATTTGGGATTCACAGGTTTTATTACTACGCTGTAACTCCCCAATACTACATTAATCCACTGACATTTCTTTATTTCCTTCCTTCTAGCTCCCTCAATGAAAGGCACACATCCAACACACTTCTAATCAAATTTCAGTATGTATCTCAAGAATATCCTTCGCAGAAAGGGCAGCCAGTCCAACAGACTAGCCCATCTGAACAAGTGTTCACAAGATACACTTGTACGGTTCTTTGAGTCACAAAGAATGTGGCAGGTCAAGTATGCCATTTCCTAGTCTTGTCATTACCTGTCTTTGGAATGACAACTACCATGACCTCCAGCACACATCTCAAAAACCATGTATCACAGAGTCATAGAATGCTAGGGATCTCTAGAGATCATCTAATCCAACCCCTTGCTAAAGCAAGACCACCTAGATCAGGTCACACAGGCAGCTTTTGAAAACCTCCAGAAGAGGAGACCCCACAACCTCCCTGGGCAGCCTGTGCCAGGATTCCAGGATTACTATTATAGTAAAATAGTTTTTCCTTATATTCCTACAACACAACTGGACATAGGCATATCTCACACGATGACTAAGTTTTCAGCCAAGCCACAGGTGCACATGTCATCACATGTTTATACATGACTGAGCCCCAATTCATCACATGGCGAGTGCACCTTCAGTCTGAGCATAGATTTACTTTCCAGTTGCTCAATGAAGAAACAAAGATGAAATATGGCTCCTGCAAAAGTACTTGGATGGAAAACTTAGTATTTTGACATGATAGCTTCCAGTTTAGCCTAAGTTCAAGAAAGAAAGACTTTGCATATTTGTAGAAGGTATTATTTTGATTTTAAAGCATTAATTTCAAAACTTATGCCAGCATAATCCTTGAATACTAATAGTGATAAAGCAAACGTTAGCAGGCAGTATCCACTTTGTATTAAGACTGACAAATTATAGACATTTTTTTCATATACCAGTATTACAGCTTTCATTTTTTCTTCTGTAATCAAAGATATAAAAAAGGTGCTGAGGAGCTTAATAAATATTCACTGCCTCAGTTCCTACTACTTTTTTTTTTTCAATTTTCACTTGAAAAGCAATCTTAGGTGTTAAGTTCTGAGCCTGATATCATCCTCTATACTCTGCAGCTTCACTAAAACCACCTCTCTAGCCTTCAGTGCATACTACTACTCTCAAAGCTTTAAAGTTACAAATGTCCCATCACCTTCCTGCCTAAACTTTAGAATCCATTCAACTTAAGAGTACACAGACTAAACTCATACACAAAGTTCACTATCATGCAAATATAATTTCTCTTTCATGTTTGTTATGTTTGTCTGTATGTGTATAAACATAAAGCCAGCTAAAACCTTACACATTACTGATGTCTCAGATGGTAAATATACTTAAATGACTAAAATGTTTTCCAAGCAACAGGAGACAGTAAATGTTCTTTGAAGTGCTCTGCTTTCATATAAGACTATCAGTAAGAATGTAAAAAAAACAAACATAGAATTATAACTCCACATTTGACATAGAGCTTCTACATCCCATCCTTCCACAATGCCATTTCTTTAAATATCCATATATCACCCTCTGCAGCAATACCTACCCACCTACTTGTCAACAGTCAGCATACCTGAGTTTCACAGCTCCTCTGCACCTATGATGCTATCCTAGTTAGCTCACAGATGCCCAATGCTTGGCCAGAAACTGGGGATGCTTTTCTTTCCAGGTAGCTGCTGATTTTCAAAATTGCCTGAGGGAAGTATTTGGTGCACAGCTGCAGGACAAGCCAAAGCTGCTGCTTCTGGGCTGTCAGAATGCCAAATGTCTTCAAGGGACAGTATACCACCCTGGCCTGTGTGCTTGGCAGACCTACCCTAGAAGGACCTGTTTTTGTTTTGAGGTTTTTATTTTGGTTTTCAAAGTCTATATATTGTGGTTTATAAAAGGAATTTCCCACCAATTTGTCAGCTGTAGCAACGTATGTTCATAGGTTTCACTTCTGAGTGTGACTGGGAATTTCCACACATGATGCATTCACTACAATTACAACTAAAAATTATCTATCACATTCCCCCGGTCTGTTTGTATTCCACATCTTCAGAAAACTATCATAAAGCATTTCCAATTTCTGCCATGTCTCACCCACGCTTATCTAGCATAAATAAATTAAATCATCAAAAGCTTTATTTAATTATATTAACTCTTTTAAGTACAATGTGCAAGGAAATCTCCAATTTATTTACATAAGATGAGTAAATAATTTTATACCAATTCATTGGTACTCCAATGGCCCAAAATGACGTCAAGAGTCAACATTAAAAGAGGACATGCTTTTCAACAGGAGAGGATGTTAAATACTGTAGTAGTTTATACATTCACTTGAAAGGCCTACCAATCTACAGCCAAGAGGACAGAAATTAAGACTACAGATTTGTCCCACTATTACAATCCTTGATGCAATCTGGCATCTTAGCATGATTACCTGTAAGGTGTGTATCATTTCAACTATTCATTTTCAAATATGAAGTAGTACATCTATCAAACTACAGTCACAAGCAGGAATATAACTACATTATGACACCAAACTGGGAGGACCGTCTGATTCACCAGAAGGCTGTGCTGCTATTCAGTGGGATCTTGACCGGCTTCAGAGTTGGGCAGAGAGGAAACTCATGAGGTTCAACAAGGACAAGTGCAGAGTCCTGCTTCTGGGAAGGAACAGCCTCATGCACCAGTACAGGCTGGGGATTGATCTGCTGAAGAGCAGCTCTGCAGAGAGAGATCTGGGAATCCTGATTGATAATAAACTATGTGCCCTCGTGGCCAAGAAGGCCAATGGCATCCTGGGATACATCAAGAAGAGTGTGGCCAGCAGGTCAAGGGAGGTTCTTCTCCCACTCTACTCTGCCCTGCTGAGGCCTCTGGTGTCCAGTTCTGGGCTCCTCAGCTCAAGAGGGACAGAGAACTTCTGGAGAGAGTCCAGTGCAGGGCCACCAAGATGATCAGGGCACTGGAAGATCTTCATTATGAGGAAAGGCTGCAGGAACTGGGGCTGTTTAGTCTAGAAGAGAGGAGACTGACGGTGGATCTTATTAACATTTACAAATATCTAAAGAGTGGGTGTCAGGAGGTTGGGGCACCCTTTTTTTCCATTCTATCTAGCAATAGGACAAGGGGTAATGGGATGAAGCTGGAACAGAAAAAGTTCCAATTAAATACAAGAAAAAAAATATTTCACTGTGAGAGTGATCGAGCCCTGGCACAGGCTGCCCAGGGAGGATGTGGAGTCTCCTTCCTTGGAGGTCTTCAAGACCCATCTGGACACATTCCTATGCAACCTGATCTAGGTGGACCTGCTTCTGCAGGGGGGTTGGACTAGATGATCTCTAGAGGTCCCTTCCAACCCTACCATTTTATGATTCTATCTCACCCCTGACTTCTAACAGCTATCCATCTACGAAATTTTAAATCTCAAATCTATAAAAGTAGAGCTTAACTGCTGACTAACCTATGAAAAGGTCTCAAGTATCTGTTCAGCAGGTCTACGTAAAAGCTCACTACTTCACATAAAAGAGAAGTCCAAGGATCCATTGGCATCAAACCAATTTGCAGGAACTCAGCCTATTAATCAAATTAGCAGAGGCTAGACTGTCACAGAAATATCACGAGTAATCACAGGAACAATAAAAGTACACCTGTACTTCAGAATGGAAGGGAAATTTCAGAAGATCATCACTTAGTGAAAGTAGATACATTTTTGATAAAGGTATATTTGAAAGGATGTACAGCAAAAATGTAAAAGTTTGTTGCCCTTCTCTAATCTCTTGGAAGGTTACCAGACAAAACAAGAATGTTGACCAAAACATTCAGAAAGCTGACAAAGAAAAAACCAAAAAAAAAAGGTGAAGTACAGAATCCAGACAGGAAGGATTAAAAAATCCCACCAACAAACAACAAAAATGTAGCAGCTTTTAAAAAATTTTAATAATAAAAAACAGTGTGAAGTTTAAGAGTAAAAACTTAAGATAAAGAATGAATCATTCTACTTTGTCTTTTTTTTTAATAAAAAAGTGTAGTTATTATTGTGTTACAGACATTAAACTGAGGTCCACCGATCTCAACCTACAGTTTGGTCATCACACTAAGCTATCAGAAAATCAGTAGTCCAGAGCTTAAAATTAAATGTAGACTTTCTCTTTGGCCTAAAGACCACAATGATTTAAGGTCACAACAAATTATGAAGCACCTCTAGGTAATAATTCTGGAGTCTTACATCCGGAAAGAGTAAACCAGCAATTAATACATTTCAGACACGAACTTTGATGCTGTGCTAGTAACAGCTGCCATTCAGAAAGAATGAGATTATTCCAAGACTTTTCTTCCTCTGCTGTGGCTTGCCACATTGCTGATATTTAACCGCAGCTGAGCTGGCATTTAACCTCAGCTGAATTATCAAATAGATTCCATGACATAATTACATGGTCCCACTGACAGAAAAGGATCTGAATATAAAGTTTTAAGTTGGCACTTTAAAAAGGACAGTAGGAAATGCCAACACATCACACAATTCTGACAATTTATTATGCAAAAATGGCAAGCTTCAAAACTAATTTCCTATTAATACTCAGAATCACACTTTCTGATCCTATATTTTGATTCTTTTATTAATTTATATCGCTACACGACCAAAAGCAAAGTGTGCTTCACATCAAAGAAATGCAACTATTACCCTAATAAAAAAAGTTACTAATTTACAAAGCTGCTCCATAAACTAGAATGATTGTATGTAATATTTTGTTCTGGGTAGTTACTTCCTAGAGTATGAGCTGTACCTGAAAAAATTCACAGCAAAATGTGGATTTTGCAGAGAACATGATTTTTTTAAAATTTGCCAGCAAAAATAATACCCAAACAAATAATCATTTCAATAAACAAATGTAAAAGCCACCAAACAACCAACAAGAGGCCCAATTATGAACATATTTTGCTTTCAAGAATAAATCTGGAAGAAGCAACTGTTCCAACACATAGTATTTGCTAGGACTCTTCCTAAAACAGTTTGATAATAAAGTTTCAAAATTAGTAAAAGAATAACAATAAATTCTACAGAGTAAACATTATCCAAATATTTTCCATATATCCAATTCTTCCTTTAGGTAGCGTGGTTTAACAGTTTCAACTTTCATTCCTTAAAACACTCTCATTTTCACCACAAGAAATGAAGAAGTTTAAATACAGACAGATTACAATATGGAAAGAAAGAGAGAGAAAGAAAACTGCCACTCAAATCACCAGAAGGATTTAAATTCAATTCTCTTATTCAAGGCCGGGCTGGATGAGACTTTCAGCAATCTGGTCCAGTGGAAGGTGTTCCTGCCCATGGCAGGGAGACTGGAACTAGATGATACTTAAGGTCCCTTCCAACCTAAAACATTCCATGTTTAAAAATTTTTTTATTCTCAAAGTACAACATTCAAAAGCCAACAATTTCTGATTGCTTATATTCCTGAAGAATGCAGCACAATTTGAAAAGAAATGGTGCCTTCAGAATTATTTGTTGTAATGCAGTGATACATGACCCATCAGCCTGTCCTTCTGAGAAGTCAGAGCAAGAAAGGAATTCCTATGACCTACTTGAATCTGCTTGGTAACGCTGAAATGGACAAGCCTGTGCTAGAGATGAAGTGTTTCTCTGTTGTTAAACACTGAGATCTCAACATAGTTCGCAAAACAGACTTGGCAGAAAAAAAGACAAACACTGAGCACTACATCTGGCAAAATGCTATATAGTCCTGTTTTCCGTGTCTAGAAACATCTAAGGATATATAAGGCATTACAAAAACAGATGGTCTGCCGAGGACAATCTTGTGACTACCATAGAACTTCAAAATACTTTCCCCTTTACGTGAAAGTCATCTCATCTTGCACAAGTTCACAGCTTCACCTAGTCTGCATACAGACGTTTACCTGCACTAATATGAAGAACTACTTATTATCTACTGTTGTTGGTAGATAGCACCACAGCATCTCACATCGCTGTGCTTTTTTCTCCACCAATACATGGAGGAAACAATGCTTCGGTCTTCAGAGAACTCTTGTACGAACTGCCAACCACAATTCCACTCTCCCAGAGTCTCTTGAAATAAAATGTTTTCAATGATTCAATTTCATATTATTTAACAGATGCATATATTAACTGTGCAGCTATATATAGCTAAAGTAATCATAGTTAATTACTGTATTTAATAAAACTAGATGTAGGCTATGCTACTCAAAAATTTTCCCATGTGTTTTGCAACTGCAGAATAGATGACACTTATGATATTTCCATGGCATCAAATGTACTTGAAGCCCAGGTACAATTCTGAATTAAGGTTACTGCTGGTGAAAAAATACATATGGTGATTTCCTGAATTTGTTTAGGAAGTACAGATCTTTTGAGCCATGAGCAAGATTTTATTGATACCACTTTAGAACTGTAGCATTTCCTAGGCTTATGGTGAACTGAAGGTGTACTTTGCAACTGTTACAACTGGCACAAAAATCTACTAAAAAAGGTTATAGGCATGCCCTGGTTATCCTTCATCAGCCATGAAGATCACAACAACCTGCATAAGTGTGGAAGAATGACACAAAAACAGTAGTTTCTTTTTAACTAATTTGTTTTTCCTCTATGCAGGTGACATCTTACAGACGCTAAAACTCCTACAATTTTTATTTTGTAACTATAGACTGTAGTGTCAATTCCTCTCTGCAATTGCAGTTGTCAGCCAATGCTTGGGAAAGATACATGTGGACATCATTGTGATAGTTCTGACTTAGAGAAAATCAACTATTACACTCAGATGAAATAAACTAATAACAGTATTACTATCTCTTCATGTCAGAGAGCTTAGTTCTGAGATGATGTCAAGACAGTCCAGCCTGATAAGGTATCTCATGATCCATGGAAAAGGTCTCTGAAGCAGAAATTAGTTGCTGCAGTGACAGGAGAGAGAAATAAGGTTTTAACCTCAAAGATATAATTAAAAAATTCTAGAATAAAAGAAGCAATATTAAGTTTGTCTATCAGATCCCCACAAACATGAAATTACTCTAAGGAACGGTCCATGCCCTAACAGCAGTCATGGAATCTGATGTTTATGATTACAGTATTACCAGTAATTTCTAAAAAACACAGGGAGATACTGTTAGTAACAACTCTGCACTGCAGACAAGGCTCTGGTGGAAGTCTTGGAAGGCAGCCCTATCATCAGCCTGCACAGGGCTTATCTGAAAGACTTATAAGGTGGCCAGAGCTAGAGGGTTTTTTTTAAATTCTAGGGATGAGACCCATATTGCAGAACTCTGCAGTCCTCTTTTTCAGAAAATAATAATGGTTACTTGCAAAGAACTGTTTAGAAACACCACCCACACAGTCCAAAGGTGTGGACTAACTACACTTTGAAGCAATTTATCTCAAATCTAACCAAACAAAACAAAATAAGAGGCTCACTGACACTGATTTTTTTGTGAATGAACTGAGTATAAATAAAATCAACTAGTAAACATCACATTATTGCATTATCATAGAACGGTAGGGTTGGAAGGGACCTTTAGAGATCATCTAGTCCAACCCCTCTGCAGAAGCAGGGTCATCTACATCAGGTCGCATAGGAATATGTCCAGGTGCGTCTTGAAGACCTCCAAGGCAGGAGACTCCACAACCCCTCTGGGCAGTCTGTGCCACTGCTCCCTCCCCCTCACAGTGAAATATTTTTTTCTTGTATTTAATTGGAACTTTTTCTGTTCCAGCTTCATCCCATTACCCCTTGTCCTATTGCTAGATAGAATGGAAAAAAAGGGTGCCCCAACCTCCTGACACCCACTCTTTAGATATTTATAAATGTTAATAAGATCACCCCTCAATCTCCTCCAGACTAAACAGCCCCAGTTCCCGCAGCCTTTCCTTGTATGAAAGATGTTCCATACCCCTGATCATCTTGGTGGCCCTGCACTGGAATAGTTGAAAATTATTATATGTAGTATTGCTCAAAGAAAAATATGGTATGTGTCAATAACTCCACTGCTATAATGAAAACTACCACATCAATTTCCACAAGTTGTTTCTTCAATGAAGTTTCATATCTATTTTCAGTCCCCAATAAAGTATTTTTACAGAAGCTGCTCAAACCTTGCATTCAACTGTTTCACAGTTATCCAACCTTCAACACTATTCAAATAAGCTAGCCTGGTTTTTTGCTTTGTTTTGTTTTCTTTTTAATGCATCTGCACATCTAGATATTTACCTTTCAGGAATGTCACACTTGCTCATTTAATAACCATGACGGATCCTGCAATTAGATCATTTTAAAGAGAGCATCAGTTTTCCTAACTTACTTGTGCTAAGCTTGCAGTGAAAACTGTCTGGGATGAACTGAAGAACTTAAAATCTGGAGATTTAACTAGTTTCTTTATATACAATGACTAATCAATGTGAATATAGCAACATGGCTGCTCTGCTTGTAAAAACATTTCAAAAGTGTTCCTGGAAGGATGCACTTTCCTCATTTCTTCTTAGAAAGACCCATTCTTCTATTTCTTGGCCAGCTAGCACTTCCCAGGTAGAGGCAGAGCCAGATATTCTATAAACCTACTTTTAGGAGAGGATGGCATGTAACATGGGACAAACAGAAAGGAATAGCGTACTTCCAATCTATCTTTCTTCATGCTCTTCAACTTGCTTTGTTTGAAAGAAGTGAGAAAGATACAGGAAGTTTCTACCTCCCTATACAGCTAAACAAAGAAAAAAAAAAAAATCAACCTGATGTAATGGCTTAAGGGGAAGAACTTTCAGACAAAGAAATAAAACCTTCATACCTGCCTGGGGAAGCATGTCTCATTACAGTGCCACTGCTATCATTACGTACCACAAACTGGAAATCATATACTGTCCCACAGACCACTGCCTTAGTATTCATGACTTAAATTTTTACTATTGCATGCAATTGAAACTACACTGAGATAATTTCACCGCAGTAATTCTTTTTGCAGTTCTTGACATGATGTCACCCAACCCTTAACTAAACACCAGTCCGAAGCTTTGCTGCACGTTCCGTGTGTTTATTTGTGATGATGAGCAAACACTTACACACTACATATAAAGGACAGATGTCGACTTATTCCTAGGACGAGTATTCGAGGACAAATATCGCAGACCATGAGCCGCTGCTACCTCTCCCCCTCCGCCCCCGGGGCCGGTGGGCCGAGCTGCCACTCACACCGGGAAAGAGAAGGCAACCTCTCGCCCTGAGACGCTGCCATCGCCGATGCGCAGATCGCTGCCCGGGCGCACACTGGCCTCGGCAGATAACAGCCAGCCATAGATATAAGACCGCGTGGAGAAAACCCCCACTTCCAGCAACGTTCATGCCCCAGCGCTGGGGTCTGTGCTCAGCCGCGACATGCGTCCGCCGCCGCAGCTCCATCCGGTGGGGCACGGCGCGATCAGAGGCCGCGATGTGGGGCGGGTGGCGTTGTAGCAGCCGGCGCGACACCGGCTCCCGTCGCCTCGTCTCCCCGCCGCCCCCTCCCGGCCAGGCGGCGCAGACCCCGCCGCGGCTCCGCGCCAGAGGGTACCCGAGCGCCGGCCGGGCTCTCCTGTCCCTCCCTGCCGGCGTGGAGCGGCGGAGCGGCTGCCGGGAAGCACTCACCCTCTGCACGGGAGCGGATCTCGGACACAGTTTTCTGCACCGCCGGCATCGCCGTCAGGAGGAGGGTGGCGACGGTGCAGCCGCCTCCGCCCGGGCTCCCTGCACCTGCCGCACGCCGGAACGCGGGGCCCCGCAGGGAGGCCCGGGGCGACGGCGGCGGGTCCCAGCGGCGGCTCCTCCGGCAGCCCGAGGCGGCAAGCTCGCGCCTCGCCTGCGCCTCCCGCCGCTCGCGCCGCCGCTCCTAACTGACAACCGCGGCGCCAGCGCTGCGCGCTCGCCTGCCCCCTCCGGAACCTACCAACTCCGCCCTCCCCCCACCCACCTCCTCGTTCCGTGGCGTCCTGCCGCCATGTCCCGCCTATCCCGAGCCCGGGTTTGCCGGGCCGCTATGTCTAACTGGACACCGGCACTACGGGAGATTTAATGTCCCGCTTCTGGAGTGGGCGAAAGGTTTCCGATGTGCCCCCTACCCCGTGACGCGAGGGGAGTGGAACGCGCCGAATCCTGGGCCGTTGCCCTACACTAGTGGATGGGCGGGGGAGTCCCAGGGAAGGACGGCCGGTGTCTCCGACACCGACGCCCGGGGCGGCGGAGCTCAGCTTCGGCAGGGCGAAGGAGGCTGTTGAGGGCGGCAGAGCTCAACCTCAGCGGGGCAAGGAAGGCGGCCCTCAGGCGGCCCTGGCGCGGCGGTGCGGCCCGGCTCGGCGGCCTGGGCAGAAGGGGTCAGGGGGCAGAGAGCGGCAGCCCGGGCGAGGGAGCCTGCAGAGCTGCTATGCCTCGTTTATCCGCAGAGGGGACTTCTGACCTTCGCTCTGTTAGCGCCTCAGCAAGATGTAAACGAAGCTAAGGGCGCGCTGGGGGTCGGGAGACGTCGAGACCTGGAGGGGGAATTTGAAACGTTCCTCTAAAGCCCTCCTTCAAGGAGAGGGAGAGAGAGGGTTGTTGCCACTCTCCGGTTGACAGGCAGCTGTCAAACTCTCGCCCAGCTTTTTATTTTTAATCTCCTGTAAGTCAGAGTGCTGCAGTTTGACAGCCCTGAGTCAGTGTGAATCCGAGCTCTCCTCCTGTGTGGGCTGGTGGAAAGGAGGTCCCAGCTGCTGATGCCTCAGGCTGAAGCAGCATTGGCAATTTTACTTCCAGACTGTTAATCGTGACACTTGAGTAACTGCAACAGGTTGAGCAATATGTCTCTGGCATGTTGTCCCCGTGTCTTAGTAAAAAACAGTCACACTAAAAACAGGATGGAAAAGAAAATAGGGAAAGTGATAAGATTTCGAAGTCGGTGTGCTTGCTGTAATTATGTTTTACATCCATTTCAGTCAGGCGTAAAGCACATTGACTGCCTAGAGCACGATGGAAGTTATGAAATTGCATAAAGCCACTATTGTCCCATGAATCTTGGGAGGATTTGAGGCTCACATTTCTGCTAAAGGCTACCATTGTGTTGTCCAGAAAGTACACAACACAGATTACAGATTTGGGATTGCTGCTGGTTTCTTTACAAAACATATATGCATGCTATGAGAAAATGTTTTTTAACAGCAACAGCATCGCTTTTTGTCTGATAAAATAGTAATAAATAAATAAAATTGTAAATTGGTCGAGCAGCACTTCTTTCTTTTCTTCTTTCATGGAGAAAAATAAAACAAGGTTTTGTTTTTCTTACATGCCGAGCTCAAATACGGAGAAAGAGAAATACTTTGCTTCACAGAAGACTGTTGGGAAATAAATGCAGCTTTACTTTTTTCAAGCCATGGACCAGAAAACCTGCTGGAGAGTCCTATTCAAAAGAGAATGCTTTTCTGCATCATCCTATGCAGCAATCTGTGTGAGTTGCTTATGTTTTTGTTGGGTTTTGTTTTGGTTTTTTTTTTTTTTACTGAACCAGAAACAAAGACTGTAGGAAGATCTCTCTTCCATGGTTTGGGTTTTTTAATGGGTTTTTGTTTGTTTCTGGTTTTTTTTATTTGTTTGTTTTGTTTTCTGGAAAAACAAAATGCCTGGAAAGAACATAAACTGCTCATCCAGTTTTAAGAAATACTCAGTCAGACATGAGCTGAGGCTTGGCTGATGAAAGTTACCAGACTGTGAAACTCACATTTGTGGGGGGTTGGACTGGATTGTCTCTGGAGGTCCCTTCCAACCCCTGCCATTCTATGATTCTATGATTCTATGACAGTCAACATCCATTTTTCCCTAAATCATTGCAATGCTGGTGACAAATAAGATTGTTACCTAAATCCACTTTCAAATGCCATTTTATGTCTAATTTTTTTTTTTGTTGTTGTTGGCTGCAAGATCCCTGTAGTGGTGGTTATTACTGATACCTTTGAGGAACTGGAAATTTAGAAGATAGTAAAACAATACTGCCAAGTGCTCTTTAAAATTGTGAATAGATATTTTACAATCAAGACCACTATCCACATCACAGAATAGCACAACAACAAAATTAGTAGCTTTATTCTTGGTATATGTTATTGTGAATGCTTAATATCCTGTTTTTGGTTTATTTTTAAAAATCCTTTACAAAATTTATAGTATGAATAATATTTTTCAAAAGGATAAAGAATAAGGTTCTACTAAGTCTTGTAATCAATTAACAATTTCTCCACTTTAAAAAAGACTTTGAACTCCAAAAACTTTCTCCAGTTTTTGTTCTACAAATCCTCAATGGTAAGCTAAACACATTGGTTAGCCATTTAGTTACACAACACAGTTCATCCAGATGTTGTCAAAGTGTAGGAAATTCAACGGCTGTATTTTGTAACAGTCCCCATCCACTTGCAATATTTCTTCGGGAGAAGCTTCCATCCTTTCTCCCTGCCCCCTACAAGTACTTCCAGCAGAACCATCTGACCCTTCTATTTATTTCTTTCCTTTGGAAAACAAGTATATGAGCTGCATCACTTCACCTCTTCCATCATAAATACAGCCTATGTCACTCAAGCAGTTTCCATCTCCGCATGTCGCCATTCTTCTTTCGAAACAGGTCAGAAAAGGCTTCCGCAGCTTTTTAAGCTGAGAGCGTGCTCAGTTTACACACTTGAGAGTATGCTCTATGTTTAAGGAATCCAGCATTTGTTTCTGGATCATTCGTCATTTAGAAAGTGCATGACAGGGCTGCAAGACAGAAGCAAGACAGTCAGTTTTCCAGAAAGATGTAAATTAAACAATATGCCTTTTATTATGCTTTAAAGATTAAATGACACTCTAGCTTGAGCTTCCTCTTTGATTTCAATGTGTATTTTTAAGTATGTGGAAGCATTAGTGGAAACAATTGCAATTTATTAGCATTAATTTATTAGCAGACACTGCCCTTTGTCACAAAAGAGAACAGAAATCTCATTTTAAAAATATATATGCATATCAACAAAGAACAAGTAGTTTCAGATGGAGAAAAAGCCTTGCAATGACAGCTGAAATGCTGAGCCTATAAAAGAAAATTGTGAAAGCTCTTGGTTGCAAGTCTATTCATGTGTCAAAAATGGCACATATACTACTTCATAGTTTTATGGATTAGACTGAGCTATGATGAGGCAGTCTTATCTCACCAGTTCATTTCTGTCAGCCTCAAGTGGTATAGACTACTTAACCCAACTGATACCTGTTCTTGCAAAAGGTATGAACGCTTATTTTATTAGAACTTTAAAGACAGAATTTTCCATTGTTTACGATATACCAGCTGTCCACAGTAGTAGCCCTCCCAGGGTAAAAAATACTCTCCTTAAAATGAATGCATATATAAACAGTGAAAATGAGGTCTGCAGCCTTGAAGTTTTCACAAACTTGACATAAATAAAAACTTAATCTAGACTTTTCCTGTAACGCTATTAATGGATCTGAAGTGGTGCAATTTTCCTTTGTGAAATACTGTCAGAAAACAGGTGGCCAGGTTTCATACAATAGTGGAAGGGAAAATTAATACTATAACGGCTGCTTCTTTTTCCAGAGTTGTCTGGAGAGGATTTCTGGCATATGTCTTTTACTGCTTCATGAGATATTACAGCAACTGGAAGCTGTGCAATTAATCTCAAACTCTCACTTTAACCAATACCTTTGTAGTTTAGTATATAAAATACGCCCATAGCATGGCAAGTTTCTAATGAAATTTTAAAAATAGCTACATCTAAAAGCAACCAATTTAGCTCGGATGAGTCTATAATTTGCTTGTCAGCTAGGAGACTATGTATGGTATTGCTGAAGACTAAACCAGTGCTGAGCTCAAAGGAGCAAACACACATTCTTGCTTTCTTTACCTTCTTTGACTCTCTAAAAGGATAACATTTGCAGGCTTTGTGTAGTGATTTTTAAATCCATTGTGTGCATGTCTAAGCATAAGCTTGTGATACCTGTTCTATCAGCAGATAAGATAAAGTGCTTTGAAATTCTCCTTGTAGCCATTAAAATGGTGACAAAGTGTTTTATTTAAAAATAAAAAAAAGTTAACTCATTATTTTCTAAACTTTGAAATTTCTCATTAGGTTTGTTAATCTTCTCAGATAAATATATCTTCAAAGCAAGTTTATTTAAATTGTTTGACTTTGCTGATGTTTCAAGTACTTTCAGGGAAATTTCTGACAGTTCTCTGTGTGGTTTAACATCATTGTGATATTGAATATAGCAACTAGCCTACACTCTTTAAGCCAGCAAAGTCTATCCAATGTTCACATGTATGTATCAATACCTCCCTGCAAGATATGAAGAATTATTTGTTTTCTACTTGCTGCTATTTATGTGCTGGTGTTTTGCCCTTAACTGTTATGTACCCCATCCTGCTGACTTAAAAATAGATCACCTGTGGAAACAGGCTGTGAAGTTTTCATTATAGAACATGTTTGACCTGGATAAGCCAGTGTAAATTTATGTTTTGTGTAACCTTTATGATTATGAAAGACAAAACTTCTCTTTCCCTAAGGCAAGACATGTTAAAAAAATAAACCTCAAGCCTTGAAATGGATATTGAGATATATAGAATATATCACAAAGCGTATCAGATAATTCTTCCTCTAGGCTGATTTATAGAAATCAATGAAGACATTCCTGTTAGTTTCTCCCTCCACTGCTGTAGCAGTGCCTGAGTGAATAAACACAACACAGGAAAGCAAAAAAACCCAGACAAACAGAAACAAAGCAGATTCAGAGTGTAATAAATAGAGACTACATCCTTTCATGGTAGACCCAACTCTATACCCAAGATTAAATGTCCTTTACTCAAATTTCCTCTATATATACACTATTAGATTCACATTCATGGCACTGGAGGAAGAAGATTCGGGATACATCATTCCATATAGCACAGACCCTAACTCACAGCTGCAACAGAAATCTGCAAGGACGGGATCTCTGGTGTGCATCCTTTAACAGCTTGTGGCAGCATCAAACGGCCCACGTTGGGCACACTAGGTCCTGAAAAGACATAATCTCACATGCTAAAGAGAGCTGTGGTAGCTGGAAGCAGCCAACCTACAGATGCCAGAATGGTGCAATGCAGTTATAGTCAGTTCCTGGTCTGTTTTATAGATTGGCCTTGGAAAGACTACAAATAGTATTAAATGTGCCATCAGGGACATCCCTTCTGTTCAAGAAAAGTGAAAGTATCAGTACTTCATCAAATCTACCTCACGACCCTTTTCTGAGAAGAAGGTGGGCATCACGGGCATCTGTGGTGGGTTGACCCTGGCTGGATGCCAAGTGGCCACCAAAGCCACCCGATCACTCCCCCTCTCAGGGGACAGAAAATACAACAAAAGACTTATGGGTAGGGATGAGGACAGGGAGATCACTCAGCAATTACTGTCACAGGCAAGACAGACTGAACTTGGGGAAATTAACTTACTGCCAGTCAAGAGAAGAGTAATGAGAAATAATCACTAAATTTGAAAACAATTTCCCCACACCCTTCCCTTTTTCCCAGGTTTCTACTTCCTCCCCTTCTGTGGGACAAGGGGATGGGGAATGGGGATTACAATCAGTTCATCACAGGTTAACTCCTTCCTCTTCATGAGGAGGACTCCTCAGACTTCCCCTGCTCCAGTGTGAGGTCTCTCTCATGGGAGACAGTCCTCCATGAACTTCTCCAACATGGTCCTTCACACAGGCTGCAGTTCTTCATGAACTGCTCCAGTGTGGGTCCCCCATAGGGTTACAAGTCCTGACAGAAAACCGAGTCCAGCATGGGCTCCTCTCTCCATGGGGTCAGAGGTCCTGCCAGGTCCTGCTTCAGGGTGGGCTTCCCATAGGGTCACAGCTCGCTTTGGGGACATCTACCTGCTCCAGTGTAGGGCCTTCCCCAGGCTGTCGGTGGATTTTGCTCCCCAGTGGCCTCCATGGCTGTAGAGGCAGGGCCTCACCATTGACTGCACCATGGGCTGCAGGGGAATCTCTGCTCTGGTGCTGGGAGCACCTCCTCCCCTCTTTCACTCACTTTGGTATCTGCAGACCAGGTATTGCTCTCACACTCTCACTCCTCTTTTGTTCTACAGTTTTGCACCTGCATAGTAACTTGGCCTTGAGCAGCAGTGGATCTATCTTGAAGCCAGCTGGCATTGTCTCTATCAAATATAGCAGAAGCTTCTAGCAACTTCTCACAGTATGTACCCCCTATAGCCCCCCCACTACTAAAAACTTGCTGTGCAAACCCAATACAGCATTGTGTCTTGCATTATATCTTTTTGGGATTTTTTTGGAGAGGTGGGGTTGATTGGGTTTTTTTGTTGTTATTATTTTTGTTTGTTTGTTCTTTTACATCTGGAGGGAAGAGAAGTTTATCTTTTGCCAAAATAGGCTTTCCCATAACTTGATTTGCACATAAGTACGCTGGGAGACAGAGAGACTATGTGAGAAGAGATCCTTGGGGACCTGTGCTGTCTGCCCTATACTTCTATAGGAGTTGTCACACATGATTTCCAAATTCTCAACTTTGTAATTCTCAACTTTTATATTTTGAACAGATTTTAAGGTAACTTTATGGCATAGGAAGAGATACATGTTTGTTCTTTACAGGAATGTGAAAAAGTGAGAGACCTATATTCTTTTCCCGATTCTGCCAAGAAACCTGTTGCCTGACCTTGGATAAGGACTTCTAGTCTGCTTAAATTCTATTTCTTTGAGATTTGAGCTTTTTGCAGGAAAGTTTCTCTCTTGATATTCATCTTAGTATCACCAGCCACACTACAGTTAGTTCTTGGCTTCAGTAATAGTGCTGACAACGCTGCTCCTCTCACAGAAGGTGTTCAGCCTTTCAAGGCTGGGCAGAAATGACCATCATCTTGGGCTTTTATGGTCAAAGTAGTGGGTATAGATCCACAGTAGAGACAGTTTCTTACAGGATTGCTAGTACCTAGCTGCTGTACTCACAGGATGTCATATGCTACAACAGGGTAAACAGGAAGAGCAGTCATACAAAACAGACAGCTAAAGGAGAACATGAAAGTCCAGGTCTGTATACAATTGTCTTGATAGTCACTCAGAGCTGTAGAAAATAAGAGCAGGAAAAACATCACACCTGAAATAAAAAACTCTGCTAGAAAACAAGGCAAAGATTTGAACTGTTGCCAGACTACTTGGCGTTCATAGTGAGTTCAAGGCTATCGTAGTTTGTGAAGCTGCAACAAACTCACAAACAACCATTACTCAGCAGACAGAAACCGCAACAGTTGTGCTGGTACTTCAAGTATAGTATTGTGGCCAGCAGATTTATCACACAAAGATCATGACACGGGAGCAAGCATTGCTGGTACATAAAGAAAATGGATTAGGAAGAGTCTGGCCAAACAGATGGCCTCTTTATGGCCAATCACACCGTTATGTGAATACTAGATTAAAACCACAGAAGAGAAACAAAATGCAGATGTTTATAGGAGACTGTTTTCTTCTGAGGGCAAACCATGTAAGAAAATGCCAAAAGGATAATGATGAGTGGCGTATATAGGTCTTAATTATACTGCATGACCATTTAATCCTCCTGTTCAGAGATACTTTCCCTTGAAGAAATGGATGAAAATTTAAGTTATATGGCTTTCCATTGATAGCTAGAGTATAATTCACCACTGCTTTCTTCCATTTTATGCTGGCTTAAACATTTAAAATGTTAAAGATGATATTGTAAGCATGGAATTACTGGATGGTGAATGAAACGCCTGAAATTTACACTTAAACCATCTGCAGATACTTTTCCAGTAGTATTGTTAAAATGCTCATATCCAATTAAATGCATATTTCTGGGAAGAACAGGAAAGGAGGATAGGGAGAATCTCTGTCAAAATAAATGCTTTCAGTTTTCCAGACAGTTAGTTACAAAAAGTACTTATAAGAGATTTATTTATAAGAGATTTAAATATTGATATAGATACCATTAGGTAGAAGGAATATAAAAATGTTAGTAAAGAGAAGGAAATCATGAGCCAAAAATTCATCATCGGTCTGAAATCCACCCAAAGCAGAATAAATTCTGGTAAATACAGCAATATAGTGCATGAGTCAGCTCTGTGTTTTGAAGAGACTGATCAGGTGTCACTCTGTAGTAGTAGAGCAGTACAACAGGCTTTATCTGCAGTCTTGCAGTGTAGCAGGTTTCAGCTTGGAACAGATCTCCATGCCTCCTTGTCTGCTTGGTTTCAATGCACCCCAGATATCAGAAAAAAGTGTGTGATGGGGGACTCCTAAATACTAATGAATCATTTAGTTGATAAACAGCAGTCTTTGCAGTGATCCACCTGATCATCAGAGGAATGCTTTATGACACTGCTCAGAAGAAACTGAAAATGAAACTGGGCAAGTCATATCACTGAACATCTAAGCTTGCAGATTCTCAGAATGGTCAGCATTTGACAGCCAAATCTCTGAAGATTACACAGTTTGTGAGATATATTCTGTCCCAGAACTATAGCAAGAGAACAGGGTTCCCTTCTGTAATGACCCTTCCCAGTGTCTTCCCCAGTATCAGGAGAGTCATTACTAGATTAACATTCAACCAAGAAAACTATTAAACTTACTGTGCTTTTCAGTGTCATTTATGGAGACAGCTGTGTGCCAGGGAGGATGAAGTGTGATTGCAGCATTGGACTGGAGCCAGCAAATAGTTGTAGATAGGAAAGATAGGAGTAAGGGAATATCGTGCAAATCAAAGGAAGAGAGGTGTGACTTGGAACTTAAAACAGTGGATGAAGTGTCTTTAGCTATCAAACTACACCTCTTTAAGGGCATCAAAAAGCTCATGCTTTCTACAGACTCATGGACAAACATCTGGTGTTTGACACTGAGGTGAGGGCTTGTCTTAGTTCTTGGTTAAGAGCCTCAGCTCTTGGGCTGTTTGGGTCATAACCAAATGTCTTAACAGCTCTGGTAAAAGGTAAGGTTTGAAACTGGTGACTGTCAGGATACTCATGGGGTTTACTTCACACTTCAGCAAGTGATACCAGGAGGATGTTAGTCAACCTGTAAAGGGATAACTTTGTAATAAGACAACAGGTGGTTTAGATTTAAATTTAATAGTTTTAGTGAAAAGTTAATCTGCATGTTGGATTTTTTAATCCATGGTTCTAGAATGTCTTTGAAAACAACTGTAAGACTACAGAGCAAGCTTGTCACAAGTTAGAAGTTGCAGCATTCTGGCTACTTGTTGAACCTTACAGGCGTTAACACATGCAGGAAACGCTGCACAGTTTAGGCTTTGATCACAAACCACTTTTCATGAGTTCCTAAAGAAGTTTCCTTTTCGTACTACTTTTGTAAAAATTTTTCCTTTGACATATTCCACATCATTCAGTAAAAAGACAAGCTGAGAAGGAAATCCCAGGTATGCTGAACATGACCGTACTTTTTGCTGTTAAACTTAGGAGTGCAAGGATACTGCCCAGAATTTTTTCAGTGGCTTTAAACCCATCATGTCACTATGTAGTACACAATAGCAAACCACAAACCTCTTCTGACTGAAAAACAGTGCCAAATAATGTTATGATATAAATCAGTATTATTCTGCAATGATCTGACCTGTTGCATTACCCAATTTCTTTCTGTTCTCTGCACAGCAAGGTAGTATGAGGCAATTAAAAAAAAAAAGGTGAGCAGAAAGGCATTCTTATGTAATCTTTAAAATAATTTCATTACTAAATGAAGAATGTAATTATGTATAGCCTGTGTTGGATGTACATGACATGGTATTTTACTTTCTAATAACAATAAAATCTGTCTTCAGCATTCATTTAGCTCTGCAGTATCACAGTGAAGAGAGCTATGAGGTTACCTAGATGGAAAGGCAGCCATAACTCATTGAAAAAAAGAAGATTTTATGATATTGACATATTTTGTTTCAGGAGCTTTTGAACAACCAATGTGAGGGACTACAACATCCCACCATCACTTTAAGAGTACCCATTTGTTTGCCTACACTGGATCTAGCATATACCCAGTTACCCAGAGGTGGTATTTACCATTATAGAGCAGTGTTATTTTTATCTGTCTATCTCTTTGATAGACTGATCCATTGTGTTGATGTAAGTGGTTACAATGCATGTTCTCTTTTTCATGTAGTTAGTAAGTACAGACAAATCTGAGAGATGAGATCGTTGCTCATGTACTCAAAACCTTGCAACATTAAGCCCTTATGAAATATTCTAACCATGTGCATTTATGAAATAGTTTTCTTAAAGAATGTACTCAGTTAATGTTTTGCATGACCTCTAAACAAAGTTATGTCCTTGTGCTGGGTTCATTACAAAATGAAAACATGCAGCATGGTAGGAGTTGCTGAAAATCTTTGAACGGTTCTAATATAGATAGAGTGAATGTAACATGACAGATGCCTATTATTCTGTGTTAGGGAGGTGAGAATTCAGTTTTATTTTTGAGATGTTTGACATGCCAAAAAAATCTCTATCAGTCTGGGTAATCAACAGTGTAACAAGTGACTTAGCTCATTCTCTTCTGCTCCTTTTTTATTTATGTATCTTCACACTATAACTATTATGTGCGCTCTATTTCTGGTTTTCAGAAGCGTAACTTGTTACATGATTAGTCTGTTAAATCTCTGTATGCATATTCTCTATTACTTTATTTGTATCTTAATGGCCCAGATTTTTTTATATATATATACACATGGTCAGATAAGGGCAGTGGAATGACATCAAATGAAATGAGCATTGACTGGCAAGTGGAGTGTTAGAAAGGTATGCAAGGAGCCAAGTGTATGTCTTCCGGTAGCCCAAAAGAATGCCAACTGGCTGGATGACTTGACAGAAACAAGATTGCAGCTCTTACTTAAAAAGTACTTAGGACAAGTGGCTGTACTTTTTGTACCTTTTCCCAGGTGTACCAGGTTATCTGTTCTATATTTGAATTTAGCTGAGTGTGTCAGTTTAATATATGAGATCTTAGAGGTAAAGATGGACTTAATATTTCTGTAGAGATGGCATCACTCAAGGTTGGAGACTTGGCAAAATTCTTGGAATTGAAGCTGAAAATGCCAAGCATCGTCTTTGTCTATGATAACTTTTCCTGAGAACTCAGAAACTAACTTTTATAATAGTGTTGGGAATATGTAAGATGATTTCCTAATGTCTGCAGACATTCAGCTAAACTCCAGACCAAATTTGATAGTATCACATGGGAGCCACTTTGTTCTGTACATAGTTTTTCAGCAGGACCTCTAAAAGTTCTGGCAGACATTTATAATGGTTCTCAGTGGGACTGCAGAGGCTTTTTACCATGAGCAAGGAAGTGGGACTTTCTTTAAATCATCATCAAGGAAGGCTTTTTGTGTGTTTTGTCTCGTTTTTTACTGTGAGCAAGGAAGTGTTTGGATTTTTTTTTTTTAATCATGAGCTAGGAAATGTTTTTTTACATGTGGTAGGAAGTTAATCGTGGTTTTTTTTTTACAGGAAGCAATTACAGACCTCTGCAAGTAGAATTTCCTCATCTTATGCAGTGTTTTTCCATATCAGTTCTGAAAAGGTCACAAAACTTGTGGAGTGCATATTGTGTGCATTATATCTTCAGGATATGCTCTTCATCAAAATTTCATTGATACTTCCCCATCATCTATACTGAGTGGTTTCCATGTTGTAGAGATCGCTAAGACCACAGTACTCTAGTGCAACATCTCTCTCTGAGTCAGAGCCTAATGGCATTACAAGGTCTGCAACAGCTGCTGCAGAGATATATCTGTGACTCATCTGAAATCCTACTATGAATAAAGCAGTAATCCAGCATCATAGCCTATTCTGCTGGCCAGAGAAAAATGCTAAATATAAATAAATCTGTAACAGAATACAAATATAGTGGAAGATTGGTAAGATTTCAGGGAAGTCAAGAAGCTCTAACTATTATATCAGAAAAGGAAAATTGAAGGGGAAATGAAAAAAACATTTTCTCTAAGTGTCTCATTTTTATTTATCTTTTAGTTCTCTAGAGGTACCAGCATCTATTTAGACACCATGAGACTAATCTAGTGTTTATCTGAGAGAAAAGAATAATAAAATGTAGATTACCATGTGAAATCACTACTGGAAATTAAATCAGAAGATTATTTAGTTTTTTAAAATACAGAATAGTATTCACCATAGGTGAAGTTTAACTAGTTCATTTAATGTCAATTGCAAAAGCTCCATCAGCTTCAGCAATGCAAATTTTCATTTTGCATCTCTTACCAAGCTTGATGCATGCTAGGATATAAAGATTAGCTTCCTCTAAGCAAAAAAATGAATTGCTTTATACATTCTTTTAATTCTCAAATATTAGCCTGATGAAAAGGAGGCTATTCCTACTCAGAGAAATACTTGCTGTAAACTTAGGTCCAGAGAGATCACTTTGTCACTTTTCCCTGTGGTGCTCTGAAATAAACTGAAATCAGCATTACTGAATGCAATGATCAGAATGAATGGAAATTAAGGTAGATTGTGCAATTTTAATAAGCTTAGTTGTGGCTTTCAGCAAATACCAGACACAGCTGCAGTGGGCTTAGGACCCAGAGAACTGAGTGGTCTTGAACCAAATGGAACTCTATGCAGAGCTGATTTAAGGGTAAAGTAGAGTTTACTGAAGTAGGAAAGAAAATGTTCTAGTTTTTTATTTGCTAAAATCAATGCTTTTCTGGGAAAGAGGAGGGAGGAAGGTAAAGGTACTTCACCCTCCATTGTGGAAGAGCACTGACAGCATAGCCTTTTCATTCACTGGTTTTTTTCACTAAGCTGGAAAGCAGACCTGAATTGGGCTCCATATAATGTCTCTAATTTCCTGCAGTAATTTCCACAGTTGTCTCTTTACTAATAAAATGCAGCTGATAATAGCCTTTGGTAACATTTATAAAATTCTTACAACAAACGAGTAGTACTGCTCACTTTTCAGTCTTCTCTAGTAAAGGAGCAAATATAGAAAACTGACTACAACAAATTTTAAAAATAATGCTCTATAAAATTCTGCATTATTTTACAGTCCTACTAAGCATTTCCTGTATATTCATGGAGAACCATTTTAATTGTGAAGATGAGGGGACTCTAATGATTGGCAATATTGAGACATTACTCAACATACAGTGATCAAACAGAAACTGCAACAGGCTCATAAATCAAAGCAATGACTCAGCATTCAGCACATGATCTTTGCTTTCCTTTCCCAAAGAAAATGTAGCAACTAAAATAAACAGATTTCTTTCTCTTACAGAGAAGAGCAGAGCGGAATAGAAACCTGCTCAGCTTCCTGTGGGCTCTCTCCACTGCTCTCAGTTTTCTGAGTGAGTGTGGCCAGTAGGTTCACCCTCAGCACTTTTGCTCTTACTGCCTAATGGGAACTGGTCTTACCACCTGGAAAGAAAGCTGGAGTCTCAGCTACAGTTGCCATGTTAAGGTGTCTATAAATATATTCAGGCATAGGCCACGAATAGAAAGAAGACAGACACTGCCCAGTCTGAAGGGGAAAATGAAGAGTGATGCAAATGCATTGCATGGTACAAGTGCGTTGGTCCACTACCTAAAGAAATGTTTACTAATGCAAGGCTGAGAGAGAAGCTGTGAAAGCTGGATCTCTTGTTTTAGTGCTTGAAGGGTCAAGATAAAACCGAGGAGACATGTACACTAATTGGATTCTTGTTGATTGCAAAAGAATGTTACCTTTGCTTGGTTTTGTAATTAAATCATTCGGGGGATGGAGATGTTGTCACTGAAAAAGCACATGATACAGGCTGCATTTGACAGGTGATAAAATTCACATTATTAATTGAAGTCTCTGCACACACAGAAGTGAGTAAAATCAGTAAAAATGAACTTATCCTTACAATCTCTGACCCAAACAAATTTAGCATACTTTTTTTTCCTGTAAGATGAGAGCTTGATTTTAGTCCTTTGCATAAAAATCCCGATTCTGTGGAAGACAAATGGCCAATTATAATGCTGCACCATTTTTGAAAAGAATATAAACTACAAGAGAAGAAGAAAAAAAATAACTGGCAACAATTATTTTGTTATGTATGTTCTACACATAATGATGAGACAGATGGAAAAGAACAATTGTGAGTGGTCATTTATGAAACTGCAGTAGGACATTCATTCATGGCATGAAGGGGAGTACTGGAAACCCCATGAGATGCTGGTAATCACTTTTACAAGAATTAGTGTAGGAAGCTCATTCGTTCCCCATGTCACAGCACTTAGAAATTACTCAGTTAATGCTCTCTGGGGAGATAAATGTTATATGCTATAGGAGCACATTTTATGGTATTTATTAATGTAGTTTGATGTTTGACAGGCTTAAAATTTGCTCTTTGAAGATGACAAATATTATTGTTTTAATTCATGTATTTTGCTTCTTTATCACTGAATTTACAAGAACCACCCCCATCTGTGTTTTTACTTGACAAGTTTTCTGACATGAATCAGTAAAAAAATGTTTGCTGTTTTAAAAATCTATTGTAGACATTCTGTCTCAGATATTAATAGCATCTCTCAGCCACCGAACAAACACAGCTTATCTGGACTCTTTTCATGCCTTGGAACACTTTCATTAGGTTCTAAACTTTATTTTTAATCTAAGTCTTATGTTGACAGTGATGTAAAGTTCAAACTGGTATGTGTTTATGAACTGATAAAAATCAATACACTTGATGAACAATCTGGCAAAGTCCTGAAAAAGTCCTCATTATCCATTTGGATGAAAAAAAATCTGTCTGATTTTAAAATGCTTGCTGAGGTATCATGCAGTGTCTTATTGCACAGGTTGCTGTTATCTTGTGCTTTATCTCAGGGCTGCAGTCTTCAAACCGCGACACATTTGTTATTTTTAAAACAGTTCATGTATTTTATAGCTGACCCATTTCAGTTCTTATTTCACCAGGGAAATACTTAGTATATTCGTTCAAAGCCACTATTTATGTAGTTAAATTGAAGACATTGCTACTCTGGTGAGTGCCTTTCTTGCTAAAATTGTGACTTGATAGGAGTGGGAACAAAAGGGATGTGGTGAAGAGCTTATATTACACAGTGAAATGGGACATGCCCTTTTCCTGATCCAATTGTTCCTTTTGCAGTCCTTTATCCATGCAGCTGAATGGCCAAAGAACAACTTGACTATGTTGGGAACATCTCCATTTCACTGCAGCATTGCAGTCACGCTGCCCTTGTGCAGTTGTAGCAGGCTGAGCAAACACATGTGTCAGCTGCATGCTAGGATGAAGAGTGAGCATACTGACAAAAGGACCAGTATTTTCTTAAGCACTCACCTTCTAGGAGTTGTGCTTTTCTCCCCTCTAGAAATAATTCTCATTCTCAGTGTGTGCTGAATCTGTCAATGTCCTCTTGCAAAACATCTGAGGACTGTTTGACCTGACACAAACCCTGTCTCTGGGACAGCAAGGAGAGTTGGATGAAAGAGTCCCTGTAAAAAATATTCTGTAAGAGTCCCCGTAAAAAAAAAATATAAAAAAATCTGATGGCATTGCAATGTGAATGCACCTGATAATTCTGAAAATATACAGAAGACTGAGTATCAGGAGAGTGCTTGGTAATTCTGCCACAGATTTAACCATATAAAGGTATTCAGAATCTAAGTGACAATCCACTTGAAAATAAGTGAAAAAATCGGATATGTGCAAGAATCACTTTTAGTGATCAGAGATGACTATTATATTGACAGAAGATGAACAGTTGCTTATGCTTGGGATACCTTCACGGGCAGTTTAGCTGCTATCCCTTATGTGGACCAATCCCTGCCTTGCCAGGGCTCCCTGTCCCTATCTCCAAACTCACACCTTTATGAAAGCTTTTTCTGTCTTTATGCGAGAGTAAAGGCAAAGTCTGGATCCTCAAAATCGGGTATAAAATGGCTGTTGTGTGTGCACATACGTGCATACGTGCCTGAGGACATGCACTAGATACAGATAGCCTGTAGTTCTTTATGAAAACGAAGAAGGAAACAATATGAGGTGGTTTTGGGTGCCCGGGTCCCAGTTCTGTTTATCATTAGAGACAAAAGAAAAAAAAATGCAGCTTTAAATAAAGTACTGTTTATCAGAGATATATTTTGTAAGACTTACAAAGTAATCATTCTCCGAGCTGTATATACAGCTGTAATGTTATAATTGGATGTATTCTCTGGAAATTCTTATATCTGTGGAGATTGTGAAGGGAATGATGAATGCTCTAATACAGGGATAGTTTTCCCTCTCATGTTTATGAGTAGGCCTCGAATATTCCTCCTGGGTTTTACAGCATTATAGTTCCACTTGAATCTTCCTTGCATACTTTGATTTTATGACACCATGAAGGTTATTTGGCAATGGAGTTACTTTTATCCTAATTACTTTTCTTGAGAAAGTGAAGCAGAGACTAGAAAGAAAAAGGAGAAATAACTATAAAAGTCCTAATAGATACCTAATGTTTTATTTTGTTTAGCCTAACAGCTCACCACTATGAAACATGTTGATGATCAGTGTTGGACCTGGCTGGAAAAAGTCTGAGTTACCAGTTATGTCACATATTAAACAAAACTACTTTAAGAGTGGAAGAGTGTGAAACTACATAGCATATGACTCTGCTAACTTTATGATTTCTAAAACTTTATTTTCCATAGCAGAAGTGAAATATTCCGAGGCTTTTTCCCACTCATTTTTTTGCCACCAAAACACTGGCATTGTGCTGAATATATGATTTTTAGAGAATGCATTGCTTCAATTCTTTTCCTTTGACTTTCCCTCCCATCCCTGAGGGATATTGGATGTATACCCTGTATGGAACATTTTTAACAAGATGTTAATCATGAATTTTCTAACCTTGCCAAATGTCATGAAGCTGTTTTTTACCATTTTATCTGCTGTTTTTTGGTTGTTAACTTGAATTTACTCACCTTATGGAATACTTCTGAAATTATTTCTGCTAGCAGGCATAATAATTTATTCAGATAAGCTTTCTTTTTTAAATTAGAAGATTGTAAAGACATTTACTTCTCACTTAATAGTAAATGATGTGTTAATTTATTCCTTTGTCACTGTAGGCCACACATTTCAACATAGTAAGAACTCCTATCTTCCTTTTTTAAGAAAATGGGTTTTTTTCACCCCTTCACATCAAAATGTCTCAGAATACAAGAGAAAAGTTGGTCAAGTTAGTCAGTTGTTCTGCTTGGGCTATTGATTCTACATTATTTTTGGAGGACACTTTTAAGGTTTATATGAAGGTTGGGATGAAACTGGAACACAAAAAGTTCCTCTTAAATATAAGAAAAAACTATTTTACTGTGAGGGTGAGGGAGTCCTGGCATAGGCTGCCCAGAGGGGTTGTGGAGTCTCCTTCCTTGGAGGTCTTCAAGACCAGCCTGGACATGTTCCTAAGTGAACCTGCTTCTGCAGGGGGGTTGGACTAGATGATCTCTAAAGGTCCCTTCCAACCCCTACCATTCTATGATTCTATGATTCTATGATTCTATACTGTTGTGCTGGTTTTTTCCCCCTTATTTCCTGAAGCTTTTTTTTAATGGGAGTTTTTCTTTGCTCTTAAAAAAATAAAACCAAGTTTCATCAGTTTCTTCTTCCTTGGAATATAGTTACAGACTTTACCAAATGAAAATTAAAAAAAAAAATAAAAGAAAATAAGTGAAAAATTAAAGCCTCAGTCTAGAAATTTAGAATCCCTCTGTACTTCACGAGTAGTGATTTTACCTTATCTTCTGTCTTTGCCTACAATGCTCTGTGATGATCTGAGAAGTTAAGGTCAAGGTCTGTCTCTCAAACATAGGGGTAGTAGCCATAACACTGAAATTCTGTTGTTTAAGCTTTTTTTTTTTTTAAGCTAAGTGACCTTAGAAAAGCAATGTCCAGAAAGGACTGGGAATCTGTATCAAGATTAACTGACCAAATTCTGCCCTCAGCAGTTGTAGTTCAAAATATTTGCTGCTTCTGCTTTCGTCTTCCATACACTTGGCCCCCAGTTTCTCCCTCTTGCCCTTATCTTAGCATTTGTAAACCTTTGAGCATTTAACATGAGCATTTAACACAAACTCTTATGGACAGAGATGGTAAAGAGTAAATCTGAAATTTTCTCCTCCCCATCTTTTTAAGAAACATATTATTTTACACTCCAATCCTTTAATGTGTCTAGCAGATTATTTTTTCACTGTCTCGAATTTTGAAAAGGAATAGGATATAATTTAAATTCTAATGCACATGGTTCTATCAAATGATATTCCATTTTTTAGTTTAACTGAGTGATTGGCAGTGTAAAATAAGACAAAATGTTTTTAGACAAGTTTTAAAAATCAGATTAAATTGGTTTTGTAATTGCTTATATGTCATGAGAGTAATATCAGACCTTCTCTTTTATTTGTGACTTCCTAGTTTCTAAGAATACAGCAAATTCTTGTGACACTATGACAAAGAATTGTTGTTACATTTTAATGTCAACCTGTGGGTTTGTTTTGGGGTTTTTTTTGGGAGGAGGGAGAGTTGTTTGGCTTTTTGTTGTTTGGTTTTTGGTTTTTTTTTTGCATTAGGAAAGGTGATGCTATGAAGCACTGCTTTCACAGATAGGTGGTAAGCATGCATGAGAACAGGTCTTCTGTCAATATGGCTGATGCCTAGCAGAACGGGACAAGTCAGAAGGAGACATTGCATAGGCTCTTTTGGGATTAGAAAATAAATGTTTCTCTCAGCTGCCAACAATGTCACAGCTAGTGCTTGATTATACAAGTGTTGAGCCTTCTTCATTCTTTAGGGCCTATTTTGTTTTCTGGGGGAGAGATGGAATTTGCCTGTGGCATCCAAACTTGCCCCAGACTCTGAGTATGGTATGCAACACCAGGTGTGTCTCCACTGTGGACATAATTTAAACGTGTTTGTTCTCTTGGGTTACACTAGCATAGATGGAACTGTCCACAGGGAAAATTATATTTGAGCCTTTGTATCCACCTTCCCAGTGGAGTAACTACTACTGATGTTGTGAGCTCTGTGTACAAAACCATAAGTCTCTGCACTGCAGTCTCTCTGATGGGTCCTGCATAGGGAACAGGGAGATAAGGAATTTAAACTTTTTTGGCTGTACTCTCATTCTCTCAATTCCTCTAAGTCTTTTTTTCTTCAGTATCCCACATTCAGGAGTGTGGTTAAGCATTTTTTTAAAAATTCAGAACAATTTTATTAGTTCTGGTTCATTTAAATTGTTCCTTACATCTGGAAGATGGCAAATCTGCTTCATTGGTTCCTGAGGGGATAATAAATATCTGTAATAATGGTAAGCAGAAAAACTGGAAGAATTTTTGGTTTTGTGCCCCTTACTTCTTTTTGGAAGAGCCTTTTCCTTTGCCACTCACTTCTTTTTGGAAGAACCTTCTTCTTTGTTGTTTACCTTCTCTTTTTGACACAGGCTCTCATGAGAACAGAGACCGTGATGTGCTAGGAGTTCAGAGTCACTAAGAAATTGAGGTTGGGTTCATAGTGATACCGCTTTTTCTTCTGAGCCAACAATAAAGTCTATCACATTCAATTAAACAGTTAACTTTCAAGACAGTAGAGTCATCTGTGTAATTTTTCCACTTTAATCAATAAGCACAGTTGCTAGAAGTTGACTTCTATATTGCTTTAACTTCCTAGATTAGCCCATTCCAACCCCCCAAGTCATTCTTTCTTGGCACCATGCTCACACTTCTTCCATCCCCCCTTCACTGAAAAGGCTTACATTTAAATATTAAGTTAGTGTTAAGTGAGAAAGAATTTGAAATGTCTAGGGAATTACATTTTAAACACTGATCTGAGCTATTTCCTCTATGTCAGATACTACTTGAAGCAATTCTGTGCCATCTTGTGTCACACACCACCACAGATTACTGAGTTGAATGCATGGTCATTGAAGATAGTATGGTAGGAGAGAGAATAATGCTCCTTAATGTCTTTTTAATCTGTTTGCTCTCTGGACAACATGACATAGGGCTTGTACTTAATTCTGCAGAAAGGCACAGACTTGGTTAGGCTTTTGTTACTGTCTAAAGTGTTCCAGCTTTCTCTTTTCTCATTATCTGTAATCAGTGTTGTCATGGTTTGACGTGGCAGCCATTTCTAGAAAGGGGGAAGGGTCTGTAAAGATGGCTCCCATAGGAAGTTGCTCGAAACTCCCCAGCTCTGAGCCAGACCCACTTCTGGGGCTGAGCCAATTAGATGCCTCCACGATCACTTTTTAAGAAGAAGAGGCGGGTTCTTCCTGTTTCTTCCTTCTTCTCTCCCTTCTTATGTTTCTCTTCTTGTTATTTCCTTAGGAGGTGGAATTATGATTGCAGGACTATGGCTGTGGGTGTGTTGTAAGGAGAGGATTTGATCCAGCCAAAGGGCAGGGAAAAGCACAACCATTAACCCGACCCAGATGTAAAGTGCAACTTGGCAGGAACACCTGAGCAAAAGAGGTAGCATGCTTTCTTTAACTTTACACTACATATCTATTGTAGCTGTTTAAGATAGCTATTTTTCATTTCTTTGGCAGGATAAAGCTACAGCTAGATTTTACCGGAGGAAATCAGAGAGCCCTGTAGCAAGTGCTACGAAATTGTACAAATCAATCAGTGTCACTGAGAAGGAATGTGATACCTTGCTAAGGTAACGTGTAATAATACCCAGCATTCCAGTTTGATGAAATCTTTATTTCCAGGTTAGTTCTTAGGTTTCAGACTAAAGGTTATTCCAGGCTGTCAAACAATGACTTTAGACCTTCAAACATAGCTATATCCTGAGTGTGTTCTGCTGTTTAGTTTATAAGTTAAAATTCCACTTCTGCCTCAGTTTATTTTCATACATGTGCTTCCAAGGGCCCACAAAACAACCAGGATCTGGGAATTTTTGTAGAAGCAGAGTATAAACTTTCAGATGTTTAAAGAAATTAATCGATGTCAGAAGGCTGACTAGTTTAAACCATGATGCTATTTTATTTTTTCTTACGTTTACTAGGTCAACAGAAGGAATCAAAAACTACTCTGAGATATAAACATTTCCAAGACCAGTACAGGTCCACGTTTGCTGTATAATCTGGAAATCTGATCTCTGTCAAACATGCTGTTAATTTGAAGCAGATGAAACAATTGCATTGCTGTGAAAAGATTTTGCTTCTCAACAATTTAGCTTTTTCTATTTCTAGCTATTCCTGTTTAGAGACTGTCCAAGGCAGGCTCCTTTTGCTTGGTAGGTGGTCACAAACATTCACTGTTAGATAGCTTAGAGAAAGCTTTGCCACTTCACTTGCAGTGACACCTGTCTTTTGAAAAGCTAGTCATATACTCTTTTTTTTTTTTTTTCTGATTTAGATTTTCTCTCATGCAATTTGGAACAGTTTACTTTTGAAACATTGTGAGGAGCAGAACTTCTTCTCAGAGTGCATGCTAAGAATTGGGCTTCAGCCTCAGGCACAAGAATCCTGGCACAGCTCAGAAGCAAAGGGGCACACTGGGAATTCTGCAAAAGCAACACCTCTAAGCACTGGGAGTTGTGAACTTCTTGATGGACAAAATATAAGAGTCTAATGATGTATTTGGTAAAAGCCTTATACCAAACAGTGGCAAGGATGAGGGCATGAAATTATAGTGTTATGCAAATGTTAGCAAACATGGCAAACTGAACCTTTACAGAGTGTGCATTGCTTTGGAGATGGGGTGAGTGTTGAAGGAGCTTTTATTTCCTTTCTAAGTTTTTTAAAAAAATATCTGCACCAAAAAATGAGAGGAAGAGGAAGGCAACATGCTGTGGTTCATTATGTTATTATTTTCAATAGCTGCAAAGAAAAAAATCTAGTCAAGGACTTTCAAAGAAAATCTATGATGTAGGCCTCATATTAATATGGATATCACTAATTCAGTACTAAAACCAATAATTTACCACATTACATAGAAAAAAGTTTAGAATTTTCATAGCATGGACTACATTTGAAGAAACTGTACAGGCTCCTCTATTTGCAGTCTCAAGTGAATGGTTTTCCTCCTATTTGCAATTGAGAACATCCCCTTGATAACCACAAGAAATATTTAGATGTAATAACATTGGAAAAAACCCTTTAAAACAAAATAAAATACTCTGTGTAATTCTGCACACACAAATGCTTTTTTTAATTTCCTCTTTTTTCGTCTGCTGTACTCCCTTATGCTTAGCAGCTAAAATAAAAAGGAATGAATGTCTCACTAACCATGCTCTCTGCAGCTTGGAAATTTCAGTTATAAGGAACTTCATGAAGAAAACAATCTTTTTACTTTGCCAGTTAATCAATGTACTGCTCTGGTTAGGAAAAATGTAATGATATCATTGAAAGATAGGTAGTTTCATCATTGATTTAAGTCATGAATTGCAGTCTGCTGGCTTAAATTTCATCTGGTTGATTTGTGCCACTAACCATATTTGTCATATACATAGCTAATTTGAATGAGAGCTTTATGTGTTGCATTACAGGATAAACGACTCCTCTGCTTCTGCTAAACACACAGTAAAACACTTTAGAGCAGCACCTTGCTTCTGCTGTGTATTGCTTCAGAGGGGATTGTCTTTTCCTGTGTGTTTCTAGTGTCTAAAAAGCACTCATGCACATTATGGAGAGAAAAACCCAAATACCTTTCTTGGTCACCTCTCCATTCTTTTCCAAGAGATTTTTAGGTCAGATATTGCTATTTAAAAGTGAGAACTCTCTCTCACCCATGGCTCAAGAAAGCGAACTTTTTGCAAGGAATCTGCTGGAAAGTGCAGTGAAGGGAGAAATCTTCCTATAAAACTAAAAAACAACTGCAGTCCCAGAATAGCAATGAGCTTTTGGTAGCCCTTTTTTAATTACTAGAATTGCTGGTCTTCCTACAGTATTTTACACCAAGACCTGTGTATGCCATGTGCCATCTCACACTCAAGAGATGCTATGTGTGTAGTTAAAAAAGAGTATTTTCTTGACCAGGAACAGGCTTGGCTAAGCTTCACCCCCAAATAATACAGTAAGGCAGAAATTTCTAAAATAACTATGTTCTATTCATTAACTGTCCATCATAAGGAAAGATCTGCAGAATCCTAACAGCAGCTTATCATGGCTTTGTGGTTTCTGATGGGAAAACAAATACATCACGTAAAAGGAATAAAAGTGCTTTCTCTGGTTATCATTCCACTCCAGGCTTTTATGTCGCAGATTGTCTGGCAGACTCTCACAATTGTTTCCTTCTGCAGTTTCTGGAAATGATCTTCTCTTCAATAAAGAGAAATATGCCCACAGCAAAGATGGATTTTATTTGTAGTATTCCTTTGTATTTTTCCATTTTACCATTAACTGACGTTTAGCTCTCAATCTCTTTCATCTGTATGAAAATTGTTTCTGCCATGACTTGTACAGTGCCCTAGGTAAGTGTTGATATGCCCTGCAATCTATGTCCTATTAATATATTCATATTGTTGTTAAGTCTTTGATAAGCACAGTAGATCTGAGCCATCACCCCACGGACTGCATTGAGCAAATGACAGTGCACTTCAATAGTGCAAATCTGGTTGCACATAAGGAGGTGAAGGAGTGCATAGAGCAGATCATGAAGAGGTAGGTCTGATGCAGAGGTGCATACACACTGATACTCCCTAAATGGACTTTTCTGTCTGATTTGTTAGAATTCATCTGTTCAGGCTACCATGAAGGCTAATGTTTGGGATGGATTATGGAAGAAAAACATCCAAGACAACTACTTTTGACTTTGAGTCTGATCATCTGTCTAATGAAAGGGAACAGCAGGCATTTAGATATGAGCTAGCTGTCTAGTCCATGCTCAGAGAGTGCCTTTCCTCCTCCCCCCATCCTCCTCCTTGGTAGCTACAGCAGTGACATCTCCTTCTCCTGAGGCTGCTTTACTGGTGCTACACTACAGCGGGGACAGATGGCTCCTTCCTCTCGCCTGGCTACTGAGCCACCTCGGAGACACGCCGAGTCTCCACCTGCCCAAGGCCTGAGAGCTGGCCACTGGCCTGTGAATTGTAAGATCTTTGACTATGATTCAAATGGGCACCACTAAAAGTAAGCCTTTATATATTTTTCTCTCCTGCACAATGTGGCTGCAAAGCATATTTCTGTGAGAGCTGGGGAAGAGCGCATCGAGCCCGACACATGATGAAGTGGTTGGTCTCTGCCTAGCATACTTTATTTGATGAAAGACATCACATGTGGAAGGTGTCATTGCTGGCTATTTTCCTCATGTCACTTGGAATACCTCAGAATGAATGAGTTCAGAAACGAGCATTTCCTGCCTTTCCAACCTCAGTGCAGAACACACTCATTTTTTTCAGTTACTTTCTTCAGTGATTTCAGTTGCTCCCTGTATGTGCAGCATTATGTCTGTGCTTGTGATTCATTACATTGCTTATGGGTGTTTAGAGTCTGGAAGCCTCATGTAAAATGTGATTTGTAAATACAGCCTCCATGTGCAACGGGGAGGACTCTAGCACTTTCTTGCCTGCTGCACTGATCAAGTATGAGAGCAGGAAATAAAAAAAAAAAATCTACCCAAAGAAATCTATTCTCTATTGAAAGAGCTTAAAATGGAGGTTTAAAATTAAGAACAATGCTAATTACAAATATACATGTAACAGAAAGGTTACCAACTCTTTGGTTTTCAGTGTTACAAAACCAATTAACCTCTTACTTCTGAGACATCAAGAGCTGGAGGGACTGAGAATTCTCCAGACTCTTCCCTCAAAACTTCTGTCCATTCCAAACTATTGGCCAATGTTTCTCTCTGCTCCAAGTATGTAAGCAGAATTTGACAGCTAAATGCTGTGAGAAATTAAGTACAGCAGTCCCACATAAGATGTGGTAGGAAACAGAGTCAGTCTTTAATCCACTTTTCTATAACTTTGTTGTCACTGACTTCACACCTTATCTGTATGTTTTCTTTCTGCATATTTCCTAGATTTAACCACTCCAAGTGCTGAGGAAACCAATGCTGCCATAGAAAAATCATAATTTCTATGTTAACATGACAGAGTCAATCAACAGTATTGAACATTTTAGATCCAAAACACGAAGCTCTTGGCTCTATCATAGAGTAAGATAACAGCTTGTCACTCTGTTTGCAGAACAAGATGAGCCTCTGCTAGTAGCGGAAGGATGGAGAGTCTGGTAATCTCTGGCTCAATCAGCATCTGAAACAGAGTGTTGTCTGGTGCAAGCCCAAGGCTGTGCTCCACTTCGCCCTCTCTCTCTCTGCGGTAGTTCTCTCTGTGGAAAATCACTACCATCCCAGACCCACTACACTCTCTCAAGTGCTGATTCTTTCTGCCTCATCACAATGCTCTCTCCTTCTTCTCTTGAGACACTTCTCTCAAATGGTTAGAACCAGACTTTTTTTTCTAGCTGGGAACAGTCTCCCTGAAACCAAAACAGATAATCTGGACCTTGCTTTATTCAAGTACCTCTATTCTGCTGTAACCTTCAGCATCCAGGTGGGTTTTTTTTTTTTCCATACTCACACAGATCCAGCCACTTGATCAGCTGCATCACCTTGCAAAGATTGGGAAAAACAATGACAAGCAAATTCCTGTTTAGTTAATTGAACTGTTTCAGTAATGTGGAAAAAGCAGTGCATTCCCTTCCTCCATCAGCTCTGCTCTCTTATACAGCAAAGTATTTTTTTCCCTGAGATGCTTCCAATAACACTCAGCCTGAGGCAGAGAATCTGGCACAGAAAATTTTAGTCCAAATAGTTTGACAGAGATATAAACAACCTAAATAGGATATTTCAATGGAAACTGTCAGGCAACGGACAATAGGTGGTATTACCATCTCTGTCTACCACCATGAATATCCATCTTTCCTGGAAAAAGAGGACTTGAACAAAGGGGTTCAAGTCTTTCTCCATAAGTTGCCTACAGCTGTTCAGCTTCCAAGTTGTCAGTATTCATGGCAGGATGTAGCATTATGAATACATCAGAATTATTAAACAATTAGGCAAGATTTTGTATTACCCTCCAGTAAGTGTGTAACACTCACACATTAGTAAGTGATTAATTATTCTACTGGGTCTTAGACCATAGGTAATTATGTGCCATTTTAAAGACAGACAGTGGAACAAAGTAAAATACTTGAATGAAAAGGGGGGAAAGTAGAGAAAGACAGAATTCCCAAGAAGAAAAGAAAAAGTCTTATTCATGATCTGTACTAGCTTATACTTAGAAGATACTGATGTAGCATAATGCACTTAAAATTACAGCTGCATCAGTAGCTGATAGGAGAAAGTAATTATCCTTTCAGCTCAAGCCGAAAAGAAAACTCTAATTTTTTACTGAAATAAAAATTCTTCTGAATGTCTTATACAAGTCTTTCAGAGCTTAATCACAAAAATAGCTCCTTGTCATAGCGAAGCCTTAAGTAAAAGTGACATTCTCTACAGAAACAAATAGCAAATAGCCTCTCCTTCTAGTCAAACAAATACAATTTGTAATCTGCTCTATCCTACCAGCTGAGGTTTTCCAGCTCACCCCTTTCCTTCCCCCAAAGTACTCACAGTTAGGGAAATGTTAGGAAAATCCTCTGATGACTTGATTGAAGCACAACTGCTGTCTTGCCCCTCACCCTCCATTTGAGTCCTTGCCATGTTAGACTAAGTAGACTAGATGTACTAGCAGTAATAGTTGGTGACTATGTAATGCATTACTCACTCCAAGAGTGAGTGCTTTTTACCCTTCCCTGTTTCACAGTGGTGAAGAGGGGTAGAAGCCAGCTCCATCCCAAAACCAATAACAACAACAACAACAAATATATCTGGACTTGTTTTCTACCACATCCTTCATAGATTCATTTCTGTTCATCTGGTGGATTGCATATTCAGAACATCTTGCAAAATTATTGGGACTAGAAATGATCTAGGAGTCCAGCATCCTTTTCTAGCAATGTAAACTGGCTGTCCCAAGAACAGCTCTCAGAGAGGCCAGGTGGCAACAGAAGCCTCAGAAACAAGGCGTCCCAGCCTAGTGGAGACTGTGGGAAATGCTCTTGTGAAGCTGCACCTCTGCCTTTTCTGGGATGTCTGGCCTCTGGTAACACTACCTTGCACACCTGGACAAAGGAGATGAAAGGTCCCAAACCACTTTTAGCTAACACAGAACAGGCTTAACTGATTCTTAGATAAACCTCTAGGTAGAGTTTTTTTGACCTTGACTGTAAGAAACTGTATATAATTGGTCTGTACGATACAACGAGTCCTGAGAACATTTCAGTGTGGAGACAATACTTAGCTCAAAATTTAATCTTACTGTTTCAGTACTGCTGTTTAGAGGAAAGTTAGTACTTGCCTTTCTGTTTTTGCTGTGTGCATCTCTTTCCACACATGGGCTGCTTAAAGTAATTTTTCAAGCCACACCAACTCAGACTCCTGGAAACTAAGCCTTGATAGATGATGTAATTTCAATGATGGATTCCCATATCTCCTTCCAGAGTAGAGGCACCTTAACTGTTCCTTCTTCAGTTATTTTATAACCAGCAGTAACAATAAAAGAAAGCAAGCAAAGACTTTGAAATCTATTCACATTTTACCTATTGCTATGGAAACTACTTTTTTTTTGGTTATTTTTCCCCCACACATCCATACATGCTATTATGCTTAATTATGAAACTCTGGTAAGGCTTATCTTCTTATGATGAAGAATTTTATGTAACTTATGTAACCTCCCTATAATTGTTGGAGGAGTGGTAAGTCTAGACTATAAAATAATGCTTTACAGTACAATTTTAACTTGAGATATTGTGCTTACCAGCCTCTGTGGGCACAATGACACGGGCTTCTCTGCCTGCCTGAGAGAAACCTGAGTGGATTATTTGAAGACACAAGAAAAACAGCTACAAGTGATGTGTCCAGTCAGACACTGGGCATACAAGAAAGAGATCTGAAAGGCATCTTACTGTATTCAGTAAAAACAATGCTAAAGGCATCTCCTTAGATGCAAACATCACTCTGGAGATCCTGTTACATGCTGTTAATCTTATTTCTGCAATCCACCATGTAGACTTCTTTTATGCTGTGCTGGGGACATCTCTGTTTCATAAGACTCTGCCTCTGCTCTTCTCAGTACCCACACCTAGACCAGCTGTGGAAGAAAACCGCCTTTTTCCTTAGAGCATTAAGTAGGCATTTTGTCCTGTCACATTCTCCATGTTATTACTATGTTATAACATAGTCAGCTATGCTATCCAGAAGGCTGTGCTGCCATTCAGCGGGATCTCAACCGGTTTGAGAGTTGGGCAGAGAGTAACCTTATGAGGTTCAACAAGGACAGGTGCAGAGTCCTGCACCTGCAGAGGAACAATGCCATGCACCAGTACAGGCTGGGGGTCAAACTGCTGAAGAGAGACCTGGGAGTCCTGATTGATAATAAGCTAAATATGAGCCAGCAATGAGCCCTCATGGCCAAGAAGGCCAATGGCGTCCTGGGATGCATCAAGAAGGGTGTGGCCAGATGGTCAAGGGAGGTTCTTCTCCCACTCTACCTTGCCCTGCTGAGGCCTCATCTGGAGTCCTGTGTCCAGTTCTGGGCTCCTCAGCTGAAGAGGGACAGGGAAGTGCTGGAGAGAGTCCAGTGCAGGGCCACCAAGGTGATCAGGGGACTGGAGCATCTTTCACATGAGGAAAGGCTGTGGGAACTGGGGCTGTTTAGTCTGGAGAAGAGGAGACTGAGGGGAGATCTTATTAACATTTATAAATATCTAAAGGGTGGGTGTCAGGAGGTTGGGACACCCCTTTTTTCTATTGTAGCTAGCAACAGAATAAGGGGTAATGGGATGAAGCTGGAACACAAAAAGCTCCACTTAAATATAAGAAAAAACTATTTCACTGTGAGGGTGACAGAGCGGTGGAACAGACTGCCCAGAGGGGTTGTGGAGTCTCCTTCCTTGGAGGTCTTCAAGACCCCCCTGGACATGTTCCTGTGCGACCTGATCTAGGTGACCCTGCTTCTGCAGGGGGGTTAGACTAGATGATCTCTAAAGATCCCTTCCAACCTCTACCATTCTATGATTCTATCCCAGGAGCTTTTAATGCAAATAGGAAAGAGTAAGGGAAGGTTCAAAATCAAAGCAAATGGTCCTGACAAATAGCTCTTGCAGCTGCTGTCAATCCAGCTCTCTCTTGAGGCTCATAAACTAGAAACTACTGTTGCAGGCTGGCTGCTGTGAAAGAACTATTTCCCACTTCTTGCTCCAGATGCATCTAATCTCTCAGCTACTAGTGCCAATCCTGCTGAGTCAGCTCCCTTCTCTGCTGGACCAATGTCCAACTTTCCTGACTTCACAGATCCTGTATTCTCAGTTCACCAATTTGCCTGCAACTTGGAGCACACAGTAGAGAGCTGGGTCAGAATCAGAGACAATGTCTTTTTACTGTGTATCTGGAGGTCTTTTTCAAAGCTGTATCAGTGACAAAAAAAATCAAAACCAAAACAGCAGACACTGCTTCCTAGACTTCATGAAGAAACTGCCACACAACCCATACATCTACTGTCAACTGGTGCAGGTACAAGCTAATGGCTGGTGGTTTGTTTTGTTGTTTGTTTTTTTTTTTTTTTTGTAAGCAGTGAATATAATCACTGGAATGGTATTTACTGATCATATCAGCTATCAGGGACCCTATGGCCTCTTGAGAGCCATATCGGAGCATGCGGCAAGGAGGCTGCATTCTTTTTTCTGCCACACAAAACTTGAGGTCTCCAAAACCTAGTCTTCCACAAGGTTCAGCCTGCTCACAGAAGAGATACTTTGATGACCTGTTTCTATCATCCCCATTTCTGTGCATCTTGGAAACTAGCCACTACTTGGAAGTGGATGATCTATGGGCTTTTAAAAATCAGGAAGAAGCCACGATTATGTGTCTATTACCTCAGGTAATACAGGTGCTGGAACCATGATTCTGACTTGGACAGCATTAGAGGAGAGAAATGATAGGGTAAATTTGCATATGTCCAGATAATCATACGAATAGACACCTAAGATAGTTCATATTTGGAGTGGAATTGCCAAATGCTGTCCAGTTCTGAGGTAGAGTGGGAAGGAGAGTGATACTGTGCTGTGGAGGTGTAAGCATGGCCAGGTGATCTACTTGGGAGGGCTCAATCCAGGATAGTATTCATCACCATCAGGCTCAAATTTTAGAGGAGAAATTTAATGGAAATTAAACCTAGAGTAAGGGTTTTAAAGAATTGCCCATTTGATGTAAATTCCTATTTAAATTTATTCCTTTTTGTTTAATGGGAACAAGACTAGGCCATTAAAACCACAGAATAATTTCAAATAGTACTTGGTGGCTAATTTTAACATATTAGAAATCTGTGATGCTCTTGAAGTAGAAAACTTTGAACATTAACCATTTTGCTTTGTCAAAATATTGCAATTTCACTGTCTTTGATTTAAATGTAGTTAAATCTCAGCTACACATAAGCAGTGAGTCATGAATTTAAATGGCACAGACTGAAGTCTAACCAAAAATATTCAAATTTTTGCAGGAGTTATTGATCTTATCTGTCCTTTATACCGCAGCTGTAAGTCATACAACATGGCTGTTACTCTACTGAAAGTAAGTTCACATGAAAGGGAAAAGCTTCCAGTAAAAATGCTGTGTTCTTTTAAAAATATCTATGTTTGCAACTCTCATGTTTTCTTCTGTCATTTCTAGAAGGGAGACACTTTGCATTCTTTGCCATGTAGTCTGGCTGTTTCTGAAAGATTTGTTAAAGTAAAACCTACTAGATATGTGTTCAGTAGAAGCACAGAAGCAAACAATATGGTTTCCAGGTTTTTTTAAGTGGGAAAATGTTAAATTTGAAAACTCTATCTCTAAACCTAAATACCTGAAATTACATACTTACCTGGACATATGTAGTTCCTACAAATCTTCCTTGTCCATCTCTGTACTGCAAGAAGCTCTTTGTAGAGACCTTCTATTGACTTCAAATTCATCAAAATCTCTGCTAACTGGGTAGCTACACGCTTCATAGTTTCCAACACATGCAAATCTGTGTATATATCTGTAAATGTGTATGTATATGTATATTCTGGAATCCTGCCTAAGGAAGATTTCAGGAATATGCTGTCAGGATACCAGCTACAGTGAAGAGAGATTGGAGAATGTTGTAGGGATCCTTCTCAGCAGTCTCATACTTGCATTTTCTCTTACACAGTGCAGCATGCCTCCTCCTAAGAGCTAGTTTCCAGGCCCTGCATGTGGCCTGGAGACACTGAGGTGCAGTATGTAGGGTTTCAGTTGCAGCAAGATATTAAGTAGATCCTGCAACACACAAAGAAATTACTTGCATATTCATTCCTATGCTTCCTTTTTTGAAAAAATGCTTGTAATGTTGCAGAAATGCTTTTGTATAATTGTTCTGGTTTAGGCCCATCAGGGAACGGAAGACCACGATTAGCCTCAAGTACCATAGACCTGAGGATTGCCAAAGGGCAAGAAAGCTTAATTGCCACTTAAGGTCCAGGACAAAACAGACCAGGCTACTCGGCTTGGGGAAGAAAGCAGAAAGTAATTTATTGCAACATCAACTAAAACATAACCTTAAAATCCCATAACATAACCAAAATAAAACAACATGGAGTGGTACAACGATGAAGAGTCCGACCAGCCCTTTAAGACCATCTCCCCACGCCTCCTTTTTTCCCAGGCTCAGAGCCCTGATCCCGGTGTTTTTACTTCCTCCCCTGCTGAACAGCCCAGGGGGGCAGGGAGTAGGGGTTTCAGTCAGTCTATTCCTGATAGCTTCTGCCATTTGTCCCTCCTCAGGGCAGGTGGGCTCCACACCCGTCCTCCCTGCAAGTCCGTGGGGTACCTCACACACAGGACAGACCTGCACGGGCTGCTCCAACGCGCATTTATCCCAAAGGCTGCAGCTCCTCTCTGCCTCTCGTGTGGGGCTGCTCTGCGGCACGCAGGCTCCAGCACGACCTGTGCCATGGCCGCCTCCTCACACAGTCCCTTGCCTGTCTGGGTGCACTCACGTGGAGCTGCTGGTAGCTCTCAGTCCTACCATTGCCCGGCATGGGTTGCAGGGGTACAGCCTATGTTCTCACCACGGCTTGCAGAGGGGTCTCTGGGCTAGTGCTCCTCCTTCCTCCCTCCTTCTCTGGCTGAAGGGTCTGCGTGGTTGCCTCCATCTTGTATCACTCTTACACCTGCCAGCACTTCAAATTCCCGTCCCTAAATAGTGATCGCAGAGGCACCAGATTGGCCCAGCCGGGCCGGAGGTGGGTGTGAACCCAGGAGCTGGGGGAGAGTCCAAAACTCTTTACTCCACTGCAACCCGCTCCCCCTGTTACCAAGCAAAAGCTGCTCCATGCTAAACCATGACAATAATTCATTCTTGACCTTCTTTCTTCAGGTCTGCTTTTACATTTGGTGGCATAGTGCATGTAGATATAAGATTTAGTGTTGAGCTCTGGCCCATTTCATATGAGGAATCATAAACTTCATTTCTGTAAATAAACAGGGTTTATATCACTCAATTTTCTGGAAATTGTTGTCACCTTGTCTACAAATTATCGTTATGATTATGATTTTGCCACTGACCTGCTGACACCTTAAGGATCTTTATACTCTAAAATATTTTATGCACACACATATGCTGTTCCCAGAAGAGTCATATTAGCATCTGTGTATGAGCTTGTGAGGATTTAAGTTGTCTTTTATAACCTGTTTTAACTTCAGTGCTGCATTTTCTTTTTTTGTTTATTTTGTTTGAATTTTAAAAAATATTTTTACTTTTTTTCTCCTTTTCTTTCATCTGAATATTTTTGTCCTTAATTTACCTTATTTCCACTTACAATTTTTGAATTCCTAGTTGATCCTCATCTCTTTCCTGGACCCTTTTCACCTTTAACTAGTCTTTTCTATTGGGCAGTTTCTCTCTCATTGGCTTAAGATGCTATCTGCTACCATAGTAGTCTAGGAAAATAAATAATGATTATCATAAAATGACATGATTAAAGCTGATTGAAAAAAGCCACAGCAATGAGGAAAGAGGAGATGAAGATCTGAATATGTGGCAAGACAGAGAAGATTCGCTGCTTCTGAACCAACCCAAGCAATGTTGTAACTGGAGATGAAATGATCTAGAAATTTGCTATATTTCTCATTCTAAGGCAATCTCTTACTAGGTAAAAATATCAAGATGATCAACTAAAAAACATACAAGAGAAACCTGCTGTGTTTTTCACTTCTAGACACAAAAAACATTCTTGTAGAATATCCAACTGTTTGGGTGTTGTTTTTTAAATTATAATTTCCTTTCCTGCTGCTCTTTTATGGCTCATATCTCCCATGCAATAGATATTTTTGTACAGTTTTCTCCCACTACTTTTGTAAAGAGAAAGTGATAGTATCAAAAGCAGTGATATCAGATGGCCTCATGCTAACCTGCAAGAAGAAAGACTTCCAAAATAAGGAAGAAGTAGTCAGAAGACCATCTCTCCTTGTACACGAAATGATCTTTTAAGCTTGAAGAAGGAATGAGCTTACTCAATTATGGCTGATGGATCCTTGCATAGTCTTTAGAAGAATGCCACCAAATTGGTGCCATTTTTGGGTTTCATATGAGCACTTTAAAGCACTTTTACTGGTATTGCTAGTGTTGGATGATGTGACCTTACAATGCCTGCCTTGCCCTAAGGCATATCCATCCATCTCTATGTGGCTCATGCTACATGCTGTAAAGTGCTTTCTCTTTTCTTGTGTATGTGCATTCTTATAAGAGAAAAGAGTGCCTTCATGAAAGACATTTCCAAGTACACTTATGAGCAGTGTCATTTGGGTTACTGCTCCAGGCCACTTGCCTTTGATCCTACCAAAGAGCAATATATACACAACCTATGGCCAGTTTTGGTGCCTTAATAGGTCCTGGTCTCTAAATGAGTTGATCTTTAATATGGTACTATCCCTTGAGCTTCTAATAAGAGGCTGAATACAGTGCTCAAGTGAAAAATAAGTAATAAAGGTGTTGGTAAAGAAAACAAAGGCATCTTAAAAGTGCTATTAATCTTTCATGGACTACTTGATACAGAAAAAGATAAAGTTTATGCATTAGCTGCAAGAGGATATTGTTGCAGTTTTATGTCGTGTCACACTTTAAATTTAAGGGCTTCTACTAATCCTTAGACACAAAGTTCTTGTAGGTCAATACCTAGAGAAAGAGCAGCGGCAAAGGCAGTAAGTCAAATAACTAAGAGAGGAGGTTGTTTACTTGGAGGAAAATGTTGTAGATCTCTGGTTAGAGAACTTTGGCCTTTGGTTAGTTCAGACCACTATTATTGTACTTTCACTTTTCACAGTGGCTAATTCAGCAACCTTAGGAAAAATACTCAACTGGGAGATGTATAGAATGTCTTAATCCTGTCATTGACAATTACTCCAGGCTGCTGTTGTTTCTTATGTCCTCACCTTGTTCTCAGTATAAGCCAAATTTATCCGTTTCAAAGAACCGAGAGGTTTAAATTTTAATTTTACTTTAATTATTATCATGTAATTAATTTAATTTACTTTAGTTCTATCTTGATGTTGGAAAAAAAATTGCTTTTGTCACTTTTCTGGAAAAAAATGTCTGCTGCCTTATTAGGCAACTTAGGGTATTACCTCATAGTCACGTTTCAGTTTTGTAATGAAATTTTAGCTGGAGATAGGCAAGAAATAGATTTAAGTTAGACATATGCAGAAATCCTATTATGTATTTGAGAAATGTGTATCTGCATAATTTTAAAAGTGTCATAAATAGACATCTGCTATTTCTATGAACTGTCTTAATGGCATTTAAATGTCACAGGGCACTTTGTACTGTCAGGCAGAAGTATTAAATGTTTACTCCATATATTTTGTCTTTTATAATTTTTTTTTCCATAAATGAGAAAAAAGTTAATGTAGTAAGACAGTAGCTCAGATTGTTTTACATGAATTACATTCCAAAACATTTTTGGTTTTTAGATAATTAGTAGGGAGTATTTAGCAGAATGTCTTCATATCAGATAAAACTTTTAATGTTTTATAATGTTTTAACTCTTTAGAAAGAAGATCTGAAATCTGCATCAAAGACATCAAAGTTGTGACCATATTTGTACCAGAGTTTCAGGTTTTATGGGCAATTTCAGTCTGGGATGTCATTTCAAGCTCAGGTGATTGATTATCTGCCTGTTTAGTTAGATACTTCTGCTTGCAATTATACTAGCACAAAATCTCAGTAAAGAAATGGATGATTAGCAACAAACTTTTGTATAACTACAGTTTAAAGCTAGATGTAATTAGTCATAACAGTAAGGAAATACAGTGGAATAAATTCTTAACCCCTAAATATTTTTTTTTCTATTTCTTTTGAGATATTTCTGGGAGTTATGAAAGTGAAAAACATCCCTAGACCTCCATTTAATAACTTCTAGGTTATTACTTGTGCCTGAATATCAGGTTAGAAGGACTTCTGGTCCTCTGACTTCATTCAGCCCTTTATGTATTTTTTAAAAAGCACTTTTGAAAAAAGAATTCTTCTTTTTTGTAAAATACTAAATCAATTTCTCTTTGCAAGGAAGTACCCACTCTCTCAATATAGAAACACTTGGGAGGTATGATAGTACCCCAGTATAAAGAAGACAGAGTTATAAGCTTCTATTGTAAAATACTTGGATTTGTTTTATAGTGTCTTGTTCTTATACAATAAAGATAACAGAGCCTGTATCCTCACCTGAAATACATTAATTTTCCAACTTATGTGTTCAAGTGCTACTGTGTTATTACCCTGTAAATTTGATTGCAAAAGAAATGAAATATTTCCTCATGTGTACCACTACTCACTTTCTTTCTCCTGATTGCAATAATCCTGAAACATTCTTGTAATCTCTGGAGGAGTTAAAAGATTAAAGGAAAGCAATCATGCGTCATGTGCTTGGAAACTTGGTTAAGTAAAAGTAGCATTGATTTATTTCTGTTTTTTACCGTGTTGTTGATGTACTGGCCTTGCTAGGATTTACAACAGACTACTTCTGCAGTTTTAATTAAATGTGACAGACTTAAAAATGTGATAGTGGTAAACACTAATTAAAAATCATTGTTTGCCTGAAGATGCAGTTTAGTGTTCATAACTTAGAAACACATTGTTAGTTTAAAAGTAATATTTAGATCAACTGTTTCAATATATAGCATATGAATTGAACTCAGAAAAAATACTCAGTCATTTGTGGACTCAGAGCTGAACAAGTATTGAAGGACACATAGTAAAAAAATCTGCTAACCATTATGACCCTATAAAGTTATCGCTAATAAAACCAGAGGTGGCCTCTGTATACCAGTTTCCATTCTGCAGTCTGCCAGTGGAACATCAATATCCTATTAACATTCTGAAACAGAAAGATTTATGTTAGGAATGATTACATGATTCACAAACCCCACACTAATGCAATTTAATTGCAGGGAGCAGTGCTACATCCTAATAAGATCCTAAAAGAGGGAGACTTTTTGCCATGGCCGGCTTACTACTTAGCAATATGGCAGATCTCATCTTCATTAACTCAATCATTAAACACCTAATTTCTGTAACTGCAGATATGTGGAAGTTGTAATTCGTTGGTCTGCTAGGCCTTCCTCCATCCCTCCTTCAGCAATAAGAGTTGTACTCTTGTGTGGGACTTCTCAGCATGCCGTCTGGAAGCCAGAGTGTACTTTGGAGTATGCATGGGATTTTTGTGCTGCTTTTACATCAACTGGAAAAAACACTCACTGAGGAGAGAAAGGCTCTTTACAGACAGCCAGGTAGACTGCAGCTCACTGGGATTTCATCAGTAGAGGACTCTTCTCTTCATGGCCAAGTGACAAGAGTATGATCTGACTAAAACATCACAGGGCACATTCCGCCTCTTCAGCTCTGTTATCTTGACATTACTCTGCCCTGTCTTCATGGAGATATTTAAAAAACACAACTAGAGTGGAATCTTTCATGGGAAAAATACATTTTAGACAGTAAACTGATGTCAAGAGAACTAAACTAGGATTAATCTGTCTCATATTGAAGACAATGGAATTCAATATTCATTGAATATTAAATGTAATATTCAGTACACTGTAGTATTTATTGAGTCAGTGCAATGCTTTCCATTGACTGCCATGGATTTGGCTCAGAGCTTTGTTATTGCTTTTTACTGGATCATTCCACTTGGCCTCAAAACATGCAAATCTGTTTTTATCAAGTAAAACAGAGAAAATAATTAAAGTACTGCTTTATTTATTTTACTTGGACTTACTTTCCGCTTACTAAGAAGTTAAGAAAATGTTATTGAGGAATACATTGACTTCACTATTTTTATTTGTAGTACTATAAACATGTCACTTGCTATTTTTTTTCTCAAGATCAAGGAAAATAAAAGAGTTCCACCTTGAGATATGCCTAGGTATTGCAGGTAACTGATAGCTTCCTTAATGCTGTGTGAGCACATTTGAAGATGAAAAAAACTGCCCCTGAGTATGTGTTGGTGTATAACTAGAGGTGGCAAAGTATATGCTCACTGAAAGTGAAGGAAAGAGGTACAATGTTTATCACAATTTCATGCCAGAGAAGTGTGCTGTACAATCCAGCAGCCATATAAATTGTCTTTCTTCTGCATTAATGGCAACTTACAGCCTCGATTCTGCAAAGTCAGATGCAAATGTCATTTGACTTCTTGCAGCCAGTGGGACGCCCCATTATGACCAACATTGTGCTTGTACTTACGGGTCTGCTCAAGAGGCACTAGAATGCTATTGAGATTTGTCTTTTATCATAAAATCATTATGTTTGGTAAAGACCTTTAAGATCATTGAGTTCAACCACTAAGCTAACACTGCCAAACCCACAACTAAACTAAACTGTATCCCTCAGCAACTCATCTATGTGTCTCCTGAATATCTCCAGGGATGATGACTTCATCACCTCCCTGGACAGGCTGTTCCAATGCTTAATAATCCTCTTGGTGAAAAAGTTTCTAAACCTCCCCTGGCACAACTTGAACCCATTTCCTTGTGTTCTGTCATTCATTACTAGAGAGAAAAGATCAATCTCCACCTCACTACAACTCCCCCCGAGGTAGTTGTATAGAGTGATCACATTTACTTACTCTCAGCTTCCTCTCCAAACCCTTCACCAGGTTTGTTGCCTGTCTCTGGACATGATCCAGAACCTCAATGTCCTTGTAGTGAGGGGCCCAGAACCAGACACAGTATTCAAGGTTCAGCGCACCAGTGCAAAGTACAGGGAGACAATCACTTCCTTGGCCCTGCTGGTCACACTGTTTCTGATGCCACTGGCCTTCTTGGCCACTGATAACTTGTCGTCAACTGGATTTAACTCCATTCACTATGACTCTCTGGGCATTGACATCCAGACAGTTTTTCACCCATCACAGAGTAGGTCCATCCAAGCCCTGGATAACCATTTTCTCCAGGAGGATGCTGTGGGAGACTATATTGAAGGCCTTACTAAAGTCTATGTAAACATCATCCACAGCCTTTTTCTCATCCACTAAGTGGGTCATCTTGTCATAGAAGGAGATCGGACTAGTTGAACAGGACCTGCCTTTCATAAAGCCATGTTGACTGGGTCTGAACACTTGGTTATCCTGTGTGTGCCTCATGGTGGCACTCAGGGTGATATGTTGCACAACTTTCCCTGGCACCAAGGTCAGGCTGACAGGCCTGTAGTTCCCAGGCTCCTCCTTCTAGCCCTTCTTGTAGATGAGGATCACATTTGCCAACATCTCGTCCACTGGGACCTCCCTGGAGAACCAGGATTACTGGTATATGATGGAGGGTAGCTCAGCAAACAATGTTGCCATATCCCTCAGCACCGTCAGGTGGATTCCATCTGGCCCCATCAATTTATGCATGTGAAGGTAGAGCAGCAGGTCACACACCATTTTGCCTTGCACTAGGGCGGCTTTATTCTGTCTCCTCTCCCTGTCTTCCTGCTCAGGTCTTCAGGTATCCAGAGAAGATCTGGTTTTATATTTAGGCAAATAAGACATCAGGTCTTTTCCTCATCCCTGTTCACTAAGTTTCCCCCTTCATCTAGTAAAGGATGAAGATTTCTTTTAGCCCTCCTTTTCTTCCTAATGTATTTGTAGAAACTTTTCTTATCACAGAATCGCAGAATGGTAGATATTGGAAGAGACCTCTAGAGATCATCTAGTCCAGCCCCCCATACTAAAGCAGGTCCACCTAGATCAGGTCACACAGGAACATGTCCAGATGGGTTTTGAAAACCTGCAGAGAAGGAAACTCCATACCTCCCTGGGCAGTCTCTTACAGTAAAGAAGTTTCTCCTTATGTTTAAGTGCAACTTTTTGTGTTCCATCTTTTTTCCATTATCCCTAGTTCTGTCACTGGACACCACAGAAAATAGTGTCATCCTATCCTCCTGATATACACCTTAGTGAGGTTCCCCCTCAATCTCCTCTTCTATAAACAGTCCCAGTTCCCACAGCCTTTCCTCATATGGAAGATGCTCCAGTCCACTGATCATCTTGATGGCCCTGTGCTGGACTCTCTCCAGAAGTTCTCTGTCCCTCTTGAGCTGAGGAGCCCAGAACTGGACACAGGACTCCAGATGAGGCCTCAGCAGAGCAGAGGGGGAGAAGAACCTCCCTTGACCTACTGGCTACACTCTTCTTGATCCTATGTTGATATTTATGCTTTCTTGTATTATGGTTCTATATGTGATCACAACAACATTTCTTACATAGATATTGCTGATAGTTTTCAAATATGCATCTTTTTTTTCAGAATTTACTTATGGAACCTGAACAATTCAGGGATATCTGATGCCAGAATTAGGCATAGTGTCCCACTAATAGTGTCCTGCAGTTTGAATTATATGCAGTAGGTGTGGTGACAGTCCACAGAATGTAAAGCTCTCAAAAATGAGTTCTGTGTATCTATAGTCTTTGGCTAAGCACTTTCTAGAAAAAAAATCTCTTCACTTTTGTTAATAGAGAAAGCCAACAACATTCTGTCTATGGCTCATCTTTCTTCTTCTTTTCCTTGTTCTTCCTATTGTTGTACTTACTGCCTCACTCCTATTTTTCAAATAATGCTGCAGTAAGAATGAATCATTGGCCAAGGAAAATACTGCCTAAGATTGCAAGAGCAAGTAGGGAAAACAAAGTCAGAGAAGAAATGTTCCAGTTTGTTTCCTAGTAGTGACAGAAATTTTTAATAATGTTTTCATTGATTATATTCTCTTGCTCAGCATTTACACTAACAGAAAAATTATTACAGTCTGTAATGTGCGGGACTCAAGCACTGATGAATGATTTACTGTGCCTATCAGCTACTTAATTAGAATTAATTATTCATAGACTTCCCCAATGAAAGACCTCATTATTACTATAATCATATAATGTAGGTTGTCAGTGTTTTCTGAAATACCTTGCCTAATGGGGTTATGGCAATTGCTTGTGATTTTAGTCTAGCAAAAGCAAAGATTAGAAAGAAGCCCCGAAATGACAGAAATTTCTCATTGCTCTACATCAAAGAAACTGAGCAGCTTGCACAGCCTGGTGCCTGGCCTAGACCAGTCCCTCCACAGAAGCATGAGGTGAGGACATTCCATTGTCCAAGTAGGTTGTGAGAGGTGCAGTATATTCCTAGCGAGGCTGTGGCAGGACCTCTGCAAGCACGATGCAGGAATGAAATCTGGGGAGGATGGGAGCAGGTAAGTGGCAATTCTGTCTGCAGGCAGACCTTTGCAGACTGCTGAGGTGCTGGACTGAAACCTTTCAAGGAGCTAGTGCTTCTCTACAGAATGCCAGCTATTGCTAACTGGCATTAACAAATGCTAGCAGATGTTAACTTGTGGGAGGCAGGAGGAGGAGAGAGAGGATAGCAGGTTCTCTGAGGGAACTGGAGAGCCAAGGCTGTCTTGTGGAATGTGAGAGTCAGAGTGAAAGCCATGAAAATGCTTGGCACTGCACATTTTCATTGCAGATGCAGATGAGACATTGTCTTCATTAGAACACCTTTGCCTTAATCAATCCTAAATAGTTTCTCTTTTTGAGATGTTCCTGAGAGTTTCCAGTTAACTTTAAAGAGTACACGTGTATTTTAGGGCTGAGTTCCTTCTATTTCAGATGAGAAGAAATGTCAGAAACATGGTAGGACAAAGTTAAGCTCTCTTGAAAATAATATTTTCTGTTCCATGTGCTGCCTTTGCCTTCATCAACTGCATCGTAGCATGGTAGCAGCCCATGAGGAAAAGTCACTGCTTAGCCAATGAAATACATAGCACAGAGAAAAAAATGAGTTGTAATAGCTACCTTTTCTGCATATATCATAGGAATTCCAGGGCTGTTAGTTTTAATTAGGTAGTTTATTAAAAAGGATATAGTTCACAGAAAATATTCAAGCTTTTTCTCTCAATTTACTGGAATGACACTAAATTCGCAAAGGCTGTGTAAGTGGAGCCTGAAGACTTTCAGTTTGACAGTGTGTTAAATCAAATCTGGGGAGAAAATGATGTGTTTGCAACTAGAAAGGAAACTATTGATATGTCATTGCTTTCTTGCTCATGGTGTAAGCTTTAGTTCCCTATATTTACTTTGTGACCAACAAAAACATTTCAGAATTCCTCTTTGGCATTTTTTCAATAACATTTTCCAGTGGTGCTAGCTATGGTATCTGATCTGTCAAAGGAGAAAGAAACAAACACTAATAGTTTGTCAGTCAGTGTTTTATCTAGACCAGAAAGAGAGAGAATGAAAGCAGCCTGAGAATGTTGTATCTTACAAAAGTTCTGCCATGAAACATAAGGTCTAACTCCTTATTTTATCTTGATGGTCTTTGGATGGCAATGTCTTTGGTGGGACATTTCCTAACAAAATTTGGGCTGAACTTTTAGATATTCTGTATCTATTTTTAAGCTACTTGAAAAGATGCCAGAGACAAGGGAACCAGCATTTATCCATCTATTCTTGGAAATGAGTCTAAGTTTACCTAACTAATGCTGTGGATTAGCTGGAGTCACAGAGGAAGATCTCAACCTATCTGAGCAGTGAATGATATGAACTGCTTTCTGTATTATGGCTGGTGATGACTGTTGAGTCAAGCTGATCAACTCTCACTTAGGCTTATCAGTAGGGATGAGATCCATTAAATTGTTCAGGTGGGTTTTCATCTGGAACAAACTTTTAGTATTTGGCACATATCCAGAAATGTGTAGCAAGGACAAAGCCCCAGGTGACTCAGATGATTGCTCTGGTGATTGCTAGATTGCTGGCTGCTGACTTAGTGCTGTTGAGGTTGGGAAGGTAAGAGTTATCTCTCATGTGAAAATGCAAGTTGTAGAAACGTGGAGAAGGAGGAATGAAAGGAGAAGGTTTGGAAAGAAAGAAAAAGGAAGGGAAATGGAGCTATCCCTTTCCCTCTTCCTGAAAAGAACATTATATACTTTGAGTATTGCTCATCTGACAAAAAGTCTTTAAACAATTTTGAACTTTCTGTGAAGTCAGTATAAAATAGCAGTGCATAGAATAGCACACCATTATTAATTCTTACATTGTCCTCCTTTTCCTCCTACTTCACAGGTTACATAGACACAGTTACTGTTATTTTTATCCTTAGCTCCCAGTATATCTGAAAATGAACACTGAAGTATGCTCATATAATGGAATTGGGGAAAAAATACATGTGTTATTGAATTCTGCTTCAGTTGCACAATTCTATAGCATGTATGGGAAAGTGTGTTCCTCAGCTCTGGGCTGAAGCTGATGCAACTGAAGGTAATGGCAGCCTAGCCCTTTATGTTTTTCAGTATTCCAAAATGCAGAAATCAATTTAACAAATTTCTATTGACTTGCATGACATTATTGCACTGTCATCTGCTCTTCACAGAAGTAAATGTAAAGCTATAGATTTTTGTCTGAGCTAGTCAAAGAACCATGGTCATCTTGTAAATGACAAAAAGTTGTTTTTACCCAAGAGTTCTTGCTGTGATGTTGCTGTGTGTCTCGCTGACACAGAGCCGGTGGAAGTGACATATAGCTGCCCTCAGAAAATATCCTAACCTAATAGTACCACCCAGTTAATTCTGATCGGGGGAGGTGTAAATGACAGAGTAGCCACTCGGTGTGTTTATTTACTGGGATGCATACCCTCCTGTGGCAGACTGCAGGTATTGCAACGACATGGAAAAAAACAGAGGCTTGGAAAGCTTCAAAAACCTTTGCCACTAACTGTGGCAAAATTCAACATAAGAAGACATTATGACATTTTTTCTAAAGGGAGGATTGACTTCTAGAAAAAGGGAAGAGACTGATCAATCACTTTCCTGTTTCTTTCCATCAGCTTGAAAGGAGATTTAGGCCTCGGGGATTTTTGGTTTGCCCTAGATATTTGGAAATGGTCAGCTGGGACAGTACTAATACTGAAGCAAAACAAATCTCAGCTGCCTACAGCAAAAAGCATTCATGATTATGCCTGTGACTCAAATTAGTGTCACTTACCATATGAGTCAAATATGAATCATGATGGATAGAAGCATAATTCATGATTGTCTTGTGATTATTTGCTTTCTGAAAGCCTTGTGTATAGAACCATAGAATCATAGAATGGTAGGATTGGAAGGGACCTTTAGAGATCATCTAGTCTGACCTCCCTACAGAAGCAGGTCAACCTAGATCAGGTCGCATAGGAACATGTCCAGGCGGGTCTCAAAGACCTCCAAGGAAGGAGACTCCACAACCCCTCTGGGCAGCTTGTGCCAGGCCTCCTCAGAGCATCCTCACAGTTAAATAGTTTTTTCTTATATTTAAATGGAACTTTTTGTGTTCCAGCTTCATCCCATTACCCCTTGTCCTGTTGCTAGCTACAATAGAAAAAAGGAATATCTCAACCTCCTGACACCCATCATTTAGATATTTGTAAATATTAATAAGATCCCCCCTCAGTCTCCTCTTTTCTAGACTAAAGAGCCCAAATTCCCACAGCCTTTCCTCGTAAGGAAGATGTTCCAGTCCACTGATCATCTTGGTGGCCCTGTGCTGGACTCTCTCCAGAAGTTCTCTGTCCCTCTTGAGCCAGAACTGGAGCCCAGAACTGGACACAGGACTCCAGATGAGGCCTCACCAGGGCAGAGTAGAGGAGGAGCAGAACCTCCCTTGACCTGCTGGCCACACTCTTCTTGATGCATCCCAGTTTATTATCAACTAGGACTCCCAGGTCTCTCTCTGCAGAGCTGCTCTCCAGCAGATCAATCCCCAGCCTGTACTGGTGCATGGGGTTGTTCCTTCCCAGATGCAGGACTCTGCACTTGTCCTTGTTGAACCTCATGAGGTTCCTCTCTGCCCAACTCTCAAGCTGGTTGAGATCCCGCTGAATGGCAGCACAGCCTTCTGGGGAATCAGCCAGTCCTCCCAGTTTGGTGTCATCAGCCAACTTGCTGAGGGTACACTCTGTCCCCTCATCCAGGTCATTAATGAAGATGTTGAACAAGACTGTCCCCAGAACTGATCCCTGTGGAACACCATTGGCCACAGGCCTCCAACTCGATTCTGTGCCACTGATCACCACCCTCTGGGCTCTGTCATTCAGCCAGCTCTCGATCCACCTCATCATCCACGCATCAAAGCCACACTGCCTGAGCTTTCTGATGAGGATGTTGTGGGAGACAGTGTCAAAAGCCTTGCTGAAGTCAAGGTAGATGATATCCACTGCTCTCCCCTCATCTAGCCAGCTGGTTATGCACTCATAGAAGGCTATCAGGTTGGTCAAACAGGATTTCCCCTTGGTGAATCCATGTTGGCTATTTTTTTTTTCTGTAGTTTATCAGTATATTTTAGTCTGTCTTACATTTTTAAACCACTTTTTTATTTTTTACTGAATATGATGGTGTCTTCAATATCTTTGTTTTACAACTGTTGATACTGTACTATTTATACTGCATAAAAGCTTGTGAGATCTATTGAGATGACTCGAGGAACAGTTTAAACCTGAGCTATTGTGAGACTGGGCATGGAAATAAGAAAGTTAATAGAATATTTCAGTCAGCACTTTGAATACAAGTGTATTTACTCTCACTGAACTTCATGATATGTGTTAGTTGTTAGGGAGCTGTGAAAACAATAGAGCCATGTCTGCATTAAGAAATAATGATGGATCAACACTAACATGGCCGACAGGCCTGGGAAGATGATAGGAAAAATATACACATGTCATTTTGTGCCAATGTTTTACAGAGCGAATATGATTGTCACCATGGACAAACCTGTCTTTGCGTTCTTAAAGCATGACAGTGGTCCTTTTATTTAACTCTCACTTAATAATGCTCTGTTGGGTAGATAACTTTTTTACCCCTATAAATTTCAGAATTCACTTTCCTGTTATTGAGGAATATGGGCTTTACTGGAGCTATTTTACTGACAAATATATGCTTTTAAAATATGTCTGACTAATTAAATTCAGGCTTATAGAAAACACAATATTTAGATATTTTGCAATGTACCAGGACTGGATGATCGCACTGCTGTGTTTCAACAATGTGACAGTGTAATGGTGGTGATCACAGACTAGAAATGGGGTCACTGTGTATCTTTATGAAATCATAGTTCCATCTTCACCTGCTGGGACCATGTAATCATTTCTTGTAACATCATCTATGTATCACAGACCATTATGTTTCTTCCTTTTATTCCTGGACTGAACTTAGTCCCTTGGGTGTTCTTGAAAGGTATGCAACTTGATTTTAGGACATTAATGTGCATTTGGCTTCAGTTTCCCATATTCCATGATGTATGAATAGAGGTAGAAACACTCATTGTGTATTGTCAAGTGTAAATAATGTGATACTGTGTCTGATTAGAGATCCCTGGGCTAATTTTGAGCAAGCTGGCATGTGTTCACAATATAGGGCAACCTGTTGCTGAATTACTATCACAAAATCTGAAAGCAATAGAGGAGATGACTCAGTGGACAAATAATCCTTGCCTGTCTCTGGGCCAGTTTACATTACGTTGCTGCAGCTGTATAACTTTCCAGTGCTAACTTGACAATGCTGGCTAGTATCTTGGCTAGTGCTTCTGCTTGTCCACATGTTTCTGCTCTAGAGTATTTTCTCCAGTGTTTCACTCTTGTCTGCACCACATGCGAGCATGCACCTGAATTTTGTTACTATACTCTAGCACCAGGTTTATCAATACTGGATTCACTACCCTAAGTTCTTTTCCCAATGACTTAGATAAATTTCCGAATCTGATATCACTCAGAGATTTTTTATTTTCAGATTCACTGTTTTCCTGATTAATTTATTTTTGCTATATAGTTTGTATTCATTGTTTCTAGATGTAACAAATTAAATTTTGGTGAGTTGAACCATGATTTTGAGGTTTGGCTTCCCTCTCTCTCTCTGATTTGGGTAATACTGATTTGGAGTAATATTTTGTCATGTTGCAGTACATCAAAATACCTTACTGAACTATGTGGATTACATCTGCTTAGTTATTTTAAATCAACAAAATTTATGTTCTTAAAGAATGCAATTAGATCTGTTTGGTAAAATGGATCTATTTCCCATAAAAACACATTAACTGACATTTAGAAGTTTCCTGCAATTCTTAATCTATTAAATCATGTACCAGTTTCTTGATTTTATCCAGGACTGATGTCATGCAAAATTATTCTCTTTGTGAATCCTTTTCTTTTTCTGTTTTGAAAACACTTCTTAACAAGGAACCCATAATAGACAGCGCATTTATATACAGCAGCTGAGCAGTTAGGAATGCATTAATTAGTATATTACAACAGTGGCACTTTTTATTTATTATGCCATCATCAGAGAACACAATTAAGTTATTGTAGAGTTGCTATGGTTTCCAAAGGAGGTACAGTGCAGACTAATTACCTCAAGATGCCATATGGTGCTGAATAATTCCTGAGCAAATGCCCCATCACCTCTGCCTCTCCTACGTTTGTATAGTAAACAAGGAATTGATACAATGGAGGCTGAGAATGTAGTGATTTCCCTTCATAGGTCTCCACTGGTTTCCTTTTTGCCCTGAGCATATTTCCATTCTTCAGAATTTATTGTTTAATTTTCTCCCATCTGTGCAAAGATTCTAATGAATGAACCACAAACAAGCGTGTAAGACAACACTGCTGCTGGACATCTTGACTTAAAATGCTTCATCTGCACTATACCAGCCATTTTTGTATCATCTGTCATGGTTAACCCAAGGATCTATTGAATAGAAAAGATGCCTGATCCTGTCCAGAGGGCAAGTAAGCTATAAGAAACACTTTAAGCAGTATCTCTATACCCATTAGCCTAAAACTCACCACTTTGCTGATAATAGGATGATCTTACAGTGGAGCAATGTAGATAGACATTTCTGTGGACTTTAGGCCTGACCTGTATGATGCCCCATGTAGCAGTGTACATGAAATCATTGGGATTAAAAAGAAATTATAAAGCTTAAAGACAGTGAAGTTTGAGGCCTTTCAGTCTTAGAGACAAAGTGTTCCCATAGATCTGTACCGGGTCTCATGGCTGCTTTCTCTTCTCAGTAGTGAATAAGTTAGTTGAGTGCAAAAACTTTTATTATACAGCCTGAGAAGCAAATAAATAGATGAACTCCAGGTCTGCCCATGTAGTAAGTATCAAACTATAACTTTACCATTGGAGGATATGGTAAAATATGAGGCCACAAGGAAACGTCTTTGGGATAGTGCCGCAGAGATGCATGTCATAGTCCAAAAATTTTGGCCACTCTGAGTGTTAGTCCACAACCAGGGAACTTGCAGCATCAGGTCAGCAAAACAAGTCAGTCAGACTTTGGCCTAGGGCTTTTGTGTCCTACTTCTGCTACTAGTATCATAGGATTGCCCACACACTGCCCTAAGAAACAACCTTTTAATTTAGTACATTTGCCATTCAGAATTTAAATTGAGACTTGCAATGTAGTTGGTCTAGGAAAGCAGCTGTGAAAAACCAGAAGAACAAATGCTTCCTCTCCAAAATCAGAGCTTGCTTATACAGAGCTTGCTTAGGCTTTTCCAAGTATTTGGGGTTATTTAGTGATCTCACTTCTCCACAACTTCATGGGGCTTGCTTGTCACTGAGCTGGTCTAAGCTGGTGGAGCTGCAAGTTTTTCATCTTCTCTATTGTGGGGATTCTCATGAGCACAGCTAGCAGAAGCAGCCACAGATGCAGCAGGTTGTGTGTGGCACTCTGGGCTCTGCTTTGGCAGCTTCTGGACCCTCTGTAAAAAACTCTGAGGAACTTAAGTATGTCTGCTCCTCCTGGCTGATGTAGTCCTACAACTCTGATGCTAGGAGCAATTATTCAATAGTAGTGTGTATGTTTCATAATACTTGAGTGATAAAAGCTTTATAATTGTATGCAACAATTATGCAAAATGATATAACTAAATTAGTAGTAGTGATATGGTAATATTAATATCATTAGGCCATTACTTTCTTAGTAGGGTATTGCTTAATCAGAATTAGACCCCTGAAGTGAAGTAGAACATGCTTAAACCACCAGAGATCTAAATATCAACTCTTATTTTGCAGTACTGGGATTTAAGTACAATGATAACCATCTGCCCTGTTGGATTGTTTCAACATTCAAATAAGAAAATAGTTTAATCACTGGGAATTGCAGTCATTGCATTGGTTCAGGCTCTATTTGAAGTGATCTTTTAATTTCTTATGACTGCATATTTTTTGGCTCTTTTTTTTTAATTTCAGAAAAGGAAATAATAATTGAAATGCCGAGATCAAGTAAAATATTACATTTCTTCCCTTAAAGTACTAGCTTCTTAGAAACACTGAAGACAGATTGCTTTCTCAGGTCATGAAGTTGAGAAGAAAGCACTTATTAAAGCATCAGCTTCAAGAATATGTATGTTTCCAGAGATAGAGCTGCACTGTTAGTTTGAAGGCAATATATATAATTCAGGGATAATGAAATTATTTCATTACAAGACCAGTATGAAATAACTTCTTTCAGTACATCATCTATTGACCATGAAACAGCAGATTGCATAGTTTGATAATTTGTTGGAGAATTACTTGGCTGTAATCTATCTTGTTCCAGACAGAGGAACTATATATTTATTGCATATAACTAATCAACCAGAACTTTACTGAACACAAATACTTACATTCCTGAAAGTCTAGAAAATAGACATTCTAAGTTATACCTTTATTTTACTGTAAAAAGCAATGTAGAGATTCAACTCCTCTAAGGAAAGATCCAAGAAAGAGGTCAGACATAGAATGCAAGTGGAGCAGTGAGGCTGAGAGGTGGGGGAAGCAGAGCAAGCAGCGAAGTGGAGCAATGGAGAAAATCCAAGCTAAGACTGTGGGAGCTTTTGCTCAATATGAAAACATTTCTGCTTCAACCTCTCTGTTTGCCATGAATTTTCAATTTTATTAAATGGCTTTCAGAAAATAGATTGTAACAAAATATTTGCTTTTAATAAAATCATTACTTAGGAAACAAGGAAACTATTATAGAAATTAATATATTTTTCAATTCTTATATGAATTGGTAATTTTTTTTACTCTGCTTTATTTTCTAGTTAATGGTGCCTGAAAGTTAGAGGAAAATGTTTCAAATTCGGAGAAGATTGGACAGAGAAAGGAAGGTACAAGGACAACAAACAGGACACAAGCAGGAGTGCTAACTAATAGCTTGTCAAATTGAACAACATACACCAAAAGTTGTGATATACACATGAAATACATCCATATGTGTTTACAAAAGAAATCAACAACATTTTTCATTTACTCTGAAATAAAGTGAGACTGTTCTGAATCCAAATGATGACACCAATTTCAATTACTGTGCACTGAAGAAGCCTACTAGCTTTTGAAATCAATCATCTCATATGTGCTGCCTAGTGCAGCCTTATGAAGTAAGGGTTACAACAGTGCACCGACAGAGAGGAAACAATTTTCCTTTTCTTCCAAAGAGGAAAATAACAAGATACATCCAGGCATTTAACTCCACTGAGTCTGAATGTGTGTGTATCTACTCCAGTTGTAGTCACAGATGTCCAAAACATCATATTCTTTCCAAACAAGTATTTATCAGTACAAAGCAGTAATTTTATGGTACATATGTATTTTCAGTAACACAATCATGGTATTCTTGTGAGCTGTATCACCACGCTATATGTTATATCATAATTAACAATTTCTCAGACCTAGGACCCATATTGTATTACTTATAATGTCCTAAGAAACAAAAGTATATGTAATCAAAGGTGTACAAGTTTCAAACTTTTTTCAGCTACAGTGTTTGCCTGAAGAATTTGCTGTATAATTGTGGTCAAAATTAACATGAACATTGACATCCTTAGGTCTCAAAAAATAATCAATCTGTATTACATGGACAAATATGGTAATACAGAGGTGGTAAAAACATGGGAAGGCATTGTATGAGAATTTCTTCATTTTTACTCCAAATTTGACAAATGAGTGCTTTTTAAAAAGTGATATTTTAATGTTACGTGTAAGCAAACACAGTGTTAAAGCTGTCACTGAGTTTCCAAAACAAAAAACCCCTGCCCTTGGTGTTCCTGATGTGAACTTTATTGTATCTGCTCATGTGAATGTAAGTTCGTACTATATGTTGCCCTCCACTGTCAAGCTGCCTGAGGGAAAGAGCAGAAAAACACCCCACTTCAGCATCTGTGCCTCTCATTTCAGTGTGGCTTTAATGTTGTGGCATGTGTGCTGCTGATATTTTTAAAGAAAAGGACTGAAACAAAACAAATATTTGACAGGTACTAGTTCAGAGTTAAGTATTTTTCATCAAGACGGAAACGGTCTTTTGGTGCTAAGAGTGGGCCAGTTCTCGTCAATGCTCTACATTTGCACGCTTGCTGTGTATGTAGTCTGTCATGGAGCTGCTCAGAAAATTCAGCTCCTATTGTAAGGCTTAGGTCTGTACAGTTGAAGCAAAGTGACTAAATATTATTGAGGGTCTGGGTGATGGTGTAACATATATGGTTGCTTTGAAGATCAAAGTGCTTCTGCCATTAGCTGCTGGCATCCATATTGTGTTTACACCAACCTTCAAAAGTCTCCTTTGCCCCTGTACCAGGCAACTTGAGCACCCCTCTGAGAAAACTCTGTATTGACCTGGTCTGTAATAAAGTATCAAAATGCTATGACTAATGCATCAGGTATGACTTTTAAGGCCATGTGAACTATAGAAGATGCTGTATCCAGCATCTGTAAAGAAGTTCACCCCTGAGGTCCCCTGCAAGTCCTCCCACAGCAAAGGGTGGTGACTTCCTTCCTCTCTGCTCCCAGGTTAAACCATTTGGGTAACTGATGAATGCTTTTACACCTCATTGTGAAGGTACTCTACAGAAAGATTAAGTGTATACACACTGTGGTAATAGGTAAGAACTGCCAGTAGAAATCTGTGGAAGCAGGTGGTGAAAGGAATAGCAGATGGCAGATTTTGAGAGATCTCACTGAAGAGAATAACTTTTGATGAGTGAGTTAATGACTAAATCTTTTGCTAGCTGTAGCAGTTTTGCCTGGGCCAGGTTTTTCCTAGTGGGGGGAGCTACAGGGCTGGCTTCTTTAAACAAAGATCTGCCAGAAGGTTCCCCTGTAGCTGACAGGGCTAATGCCAGTCAATTATAAGATGGACCTCACACCTGACCCAGACCTGGCCAATTAGTGATGGAGGTAATGCCTCTGTGAATAACGTATTCAAGAAGGAGAAGAAGTTGCTGTGCAGTTGCTAAACTGCAGCAGAAACAACAGGGAGTGGGAGTGTGACACCAAGGTCAGTGAAGAAGGAGGGGGAGGAGGGTACTTAGGCACTGGAAGAAAGACTCCTGTGACCTGTAGTGAGGACCATGGTGAGGTAGCTGTCCCCCTGTTGTGGAGGCCACCAGGGAGCAGAGATCCACTTGTAGCCCATGGAGGAGCCCAAGCTGGAGCAGGTGGATGCCTGAAGGATGCTATGAATCTGTGGGAAGCTCACCCTGGAGCAAGTTCCTGGCAGGACCTAGTTGCCCATGGGAGGAGAGGAGCCCACACCAGAGCAGGTTTGCTGTCAGGACTTGTGATCCTGTGAGGGACTCAGGCTGGAGCAGTTGGTAACTGAAGGACTGTTCTCCTGGTGGATGACCCACACAGGGTGTGAGGAGCTGCCCCCATGGGAGGCCCCATGCTGGAGCAGTTCGTGAGGGATTGTAGCCCATAGGAAGGACCTATGCTGGAGATGTTCGTGAGGGATTGTCTCCCATAGGGAGGGAAGCAGTAGCAGTGGGAAGTATGATGAGGCCTCTCCCTGAGAAGAGGCAGCGGCATAGTCCATCTATAATGAACTGACTGCAATCCCCATTCCCCATCCCCTGCGCTGCTGAGGGGGAGGGAAGGAGAGTCCTGGGAAGAGGAGGGGTGAGAGGAAGTGTTTTTAAGACTGTTTTATTTCTCATCTCTCTGCTCTTATGGTTCCTTTAATAAATCAAACCTTTTTCTCTCTATATTGAGTCTATTTTGCCTGTGATGCTAATTGCTGAATGATCTCTCTGTCCTTATCTCAACTCACACACCATTCATTGTATTTCTCTCCTGTCCAGTTTAGAAGGGGAGTGATTTTATGATTTGGTGGAAACCTGGCAAAACTACCACACTAGCCTATGCCTTACATGATAGGCTGTACTGAGGATGTTTGAGATGCAAGGTGCTGTACGCACCCTGTTGCACTTCAGTCTAAGTGACTAGATTCAGCAATACTTAAGGTTTTCCCGTGAGGGTCACAATAACTGGTGGTCTTTAGCAAAAGAGTGAAAAATGTGGAGATAGTAAAAATCTGACATGACAAGGTCCTGGGCAAATGTGTAACTACTGATGGAAAAAGGATTGCATGAAGATCTCTGCTTCCATGGTTGCTCTCTGTGTTGTTGGAGGGGAAGGTTTGAAAATATCAAAGGAATGCAATAACAGGATCAAGATCAAAGGGAAAAGAAGTATGCACATTTTAAAATTTTACAAAATTTATCCAGTTTGAAGTCTTTAAGGGATGTTTTAGAGACTTATGGTTTTTGAACATTTGGGAAATGTCATTGATTACTAAGACTAATTTGGATCACTTGTAGAGACATCATTAAATAATCTGATATCTGTGCTAGAGCTAAACCACCAAAATACTTCACTTATTTAAAGGAATCTTCACCTGCTGAGCTGATTTAGATTCATATGGGTCTTTGTTGCTGAAATCCATTCTGCAAAATCCATTGCAGAAAAAATAGAATCTGCCCCACAAATTGTAAGGTGTAAAAAAATTTCTGAGAGAAACCTCCCAAATTACTTGGCCTGGAACTGAAGTGCCAGCAGAAGGGAGATTTTGAGTCACATAAATATAAGTCTTTGGAGACCACAATAAAATGGGATTCTAGTGACAGTGCATGTCTATAAAAATCCTCTGCAGTATCAGACTTCCCAGGTGCCTATTTTATCAGGAATCGTTATGCTGCTCAGTGTTCCAGGAACAGTTCTGGACAATGAAATAGCTTTTGAATTCAAAGAGGTGACATTTAGTCATCAGGCACTTAGCTGCTGGATGTAAAGGCTACTGCTTGTGAAAAGAATTTGCTTGAAAGAAGAGAGTGCATGTGTGTGTTATTAACTGGAGAATAGGAGTAAACTTTTAAATTAAATATGCTGCAACTCAGTCGATACTTTGGGCTCAACATTACTGATGGGAGTGATGTGAAGATCTTAACTTTCTGCTGAGCTTATTTAGAGGAACCTTGCCAAAGATTTGGTTTTAAATCTTGCCTTTGTAAATACACTTTTCGAATACAAGAATCTAAAAAAGTGAGACTGTACATTTAAATATGGCTGTGATGGGTACACGACATGGAGAAAATAGTCATTTATATCTAAATGTTCAGCTGAAGATTACATCCTTTGGGAATTCAGAAGCCTCTTCATCTCTAGGAAGCAAGGAAATAAGACAATAGTAAGCAGTAAAGCTAATCAAACCAAAATAAATCAATACAAACAAAAAAAGATCTTCCAAAAGGTATTCTGACCAGAAACCCATGTTATAAATTAAGGAATCTTGTATCCATGGGAAGAATCTTGTAACTAGAGGTGATAAAAGCATGTGGTCAGTAGTAACATTATGTGGTTAGATGCACTGAAAAACTCTGACAATGCAGGCTTAGGACACAGCACCCAGACATGCCTGCTGGAAGCAGAGTGGAGTACTATCACTGCTTCTCAGCTGTGACAAATAGAGGTAGAGCTAGAAACAGAGAGATACACAAATATTTATTTTGTTTTGAAACAGCTTTGAGATGAGTCAGAAAAGAATTGTAATTTAGCATAAAAGCCTGTTGACAAGTCAGTCATTATTAGTAAAGATTTAATCAGGAAGGCTATAGAGAAATTCAGAAACAATTCAGTATTTACTGGAGGAAAAAAATAATACAATTTTCCTTTCTATTTCTTTACCACTTTCTTTTCCAGTTGGATCCTAGTTTGGATCGCAGGTATGAGAAAGCAGACTGATGCTGCACCAGGAGCTCCTGAGGTTTTAAAGCCCAGGGACTGTTCTGACATTGAGAATTCCTGTGGAGACATACTGTCTTCTCCTTTCATTTTCAATCTGGTTAATGAACCTGTAAATTGAATTAGCTCAGTCTAAGTGCTCAAAATTCAAGCTGAAATGAAAACAAGATTAAAATAGTTTATGGAGACTGCACTTGTTTCGGTGCTTTAGGTTTCCTGAGGTATGTAGTAAGACTGAAATAATAATAATAAACAATAGCAAAAGAATGTGACTGAAGATATATGACCTATTAAAGAGTGTTCAAATGTCAGAATGCTGGGTACTCAGCTGGTGAGTCAATGTTTCCCAGTTCTAAAGAGATTAAGGGTAGCTAAAGGAGAAGGCATTGTATTTTTCTTTTTTCCCCCACAGTACTACGGTATGTGCATATTCTTTTGGATGATGTCTGGCACCTATTTTTTAAAAAACAGTAAATTAGTGTCCCAGGGAAGTGACTACAAATTAGCATTGGAAATAACTGGATTTATGATAACAGTGCACTCGGGGAAAAAAATGGGGAAAAAACTGGACAGCATTGCATCATTTGTTCTCAATGTTTTGAAGCAATTCATACTAAAGAAAGCAAGCATAATCCATCCTCACAAGACTTTTGTTCCTCTGTAGATCAAAAAATACCCAAAGGCCTTTCTCCTCTGATGATGGTGCCTCTCTAGCCCCCTTTGCACTTACCTGGGGCTGCTGTGTGCCACCCTTACCTAGAGACCAACTCTGATAATACCTGACATCCCTGTGCCAACAGGCCAATCACCAGTTCAGGCTCTTTCATTTGCACTGACCAAGCTCTGAATTTCTGTTGGTATAAAGCAGCGATTTCATTCACTGTCAATGTGGTTTCATCAGTCACCCCAGACAAACATTTGCTGACATGGCTTCCCTGCTCATAATAAGGGTTTGTCTGGATCAAACTGAATGAGGCAATTCCCAATTTGGTGGCTGAGGTCCACAGAACCTAAATGACTTCTTGCAATTAGCTCAGACCAATAAACAGACCAATGCCCTAATCACTTGCCCTTTTGGTTTTTCTCTATTCCCTTCTAGACTTAGTTATGGATTACTATCATATGGAAAAGTCAAACCAGTCTCATCTCTTATGCGTTTGTGGATGACTCTTCTGCCTCCAGGTCTCATAAAGATTTACCCTGGGGAAGTCATTGCTCTTAAACTCCTCAGGGGCATGCAAGACAAAGCTGATCTGTTTCGCTTATCCCGAAGGCTGTATGAAGTGCTATCCTTTCCTTTCTATCTAGGATTTAATACCTTCATATATACCCAAGTGTTTCCTCCACCAATACTGATATCCACCCTAGGTTAAATTAAAAATAGCATAGCAATCCAGGGATTGGGTGACTTTTCTTATCAGATAGTGACTGTGCTGGAAATCACAGTGTATGCAGATTATCTTCCTTACACAGAAGTCAGTCTGCTGCTACATACATAAACAGCAGTCAGAAAAATACCAACTTCACGAGATTTTGGAGTATTTCTTTTTTTGAGCAATGGTCTGAAGACATGGAGAACAAACAACATATAAGGATTTATCAAGCTTTGAATGAAAGAAACCCCCAGAAAGAATACTAGTGGTAACATTAGCTAGTAACAATGGAACTAATGAAAGTCTGTTATCTTACTTTCATCCCTGCTATTCCCAGAGTAGAATATCTACTGTCTACAATCACAATAACAATGTGATTGAAGAGATAAAAATGACAAGAAGAAAACAGCAAATATGATTTTTTCCTGTGAAAGACAGAGATGGGAAAAAACCCCAAATCGAAATCACTAGTAGTCATAGTTTTGGCTCAAAAATGTATGTAAAAAATATTACATAGTGGAAAGCTTGAGAGAGGCATGCAAGATCTGTACTTCAAGGCAGATAGAAGGTTTTGGTAGACATTTGCATGCTCAGCAGCAGAATTTCCATACAGTCTGAAAGCTGTAACTTGTGCATGCTCACCCAGAATAAAAAATCTGATCAAAAAAGGGCTTCTTACATGTTTTCAGCACTCATTTCCTCAGAGTTAAAATCACAGAATAAATATTACCAATTCAAAACCCAGGTTGAATATAAACCCATTTGAAAAACGTTTTCATGATGTAGGAATAAAATGTAAAGAACATAATCTTACATACAGTACTTATAAATCCATTTCAATTCTTTATAAGAGTGATTACAGTAAAACTATATAATGAAACCTTTCTTGTCTCTAAGGAACATTCAAGAAATGTGTTTAAATAAGGTCACACACTAATGAAGTGTTGACAGCTCAGCAGTAGGACTCAGCAGCTGTTTAACAGAAAATAACAGTGAGAAGACCACCACATCTAAACTTTAACAATGCAACATTCAATTATGTAGTTAGAATTTGTCCAAAATATCAAAAGCATCATGTAGGCCCTACATACTTACCTTATTAAAACAGCTATAAGTATTTTGTGTATAGTATACATATGAATATATGTATGTATGAGTCAAAAGATGACAGAAGTTTGAGAGAATTTGTTTTAAATTTTATTGTTTGCTATTACCAGAGGTACTATCTGTGAACATGGATCACCTGAAGAGCGTACTTGGGGTACTTAATAAATGATAATCAATCCCATGAGAAAAAGCAATACTAAATTTCACTAAGGTGCTGGTTCTTTCCATTCATTTTACTCCACTGTGACTGAATGCCAGATCATTTTAATGTCTATACTTGTGTTATTTTCATTTTTCAGTAACAGGCCCAACACAGAAAGGTGGCCTTTGTCTGTAGTGGTAGCTGAGAGAATCTCAGGATAGGGTTCTGGTATCTCTGCTGTTGCTGAGGCTGTTTCATTTGGAGCTCCAATAATGGAAAAGACTCTTTGAAATTTTATGTTAAAATTTTTTATCTTTGTTCACAATGAAGAGGGATTGTTGGCAGTCACTGAAAATTAACCTTAAAAAATATCATGAGTCTGAGCATCATTTTTCTTTCCAAGCAAAGAATATACCTCTTCTTTTAAAAGAAGTTATTGGTTGTTCGTCATTGAAGCTATGATAAATGCAGTATGAGTACAAGAGAGAATATTGTTCCTAGTGAATCAGTGCTTTCTGTGGCAGGTTCTTCTTTCAAATCTTCAGCAGTATTTGGATTGTGACTTTTCATGGAGAATGATTATGAAATTTTAAACAAAGATGTTACAAACCACACAAAAAAAAAGATTGGCGCACGTTTTGACATTTAGGAAGTTTAAGCAGAACTTACAAGAAACATGTACAAATATTGTGGTCTGCCATCTATGTCTTCTAATTTCCATTTTGTTTCTTTTACAACACAGTCTCATCTCTAGTTTCCAGCACTAAGAATAGCAAACCAAATCTGAGATGGGCTCAAGTAGAGCCATTGTGGAATCACCAGACAGAAAACAACTTTTTTTTTCATGTTTTTTCTTTTTTTCAATGATTGTTCCACGGCCTAGTAACTCTTTGACAGTGAGCCTCAGATGTGTTCTGTACTAGATTCTGGCATCCAGACCTCCTTTCCTGGGACCCGCCTGTCGTGCTCAGTTGTGAAGTGGCTCAGTAGAGAGGTGCACACTCTGCCTTAATCCTACACCAACCAGGACATGACTAGGCTGCACATGTGGCCCCATAAACTATTAAGTTCATTCATCACGCTATTACGTGGGTAGACAGAACCCAAGGCTAGCTTTTTATCAAGCTAGCATATGATATAAAGGAGTATTCTGTCTGAGCAATTGCCTCTTATGACATACTTTTTTGTTTCCTGCTGAACTGGAGATTTTTTTTTCCCCTGATGCATCATCAGGGTTTGTTTGGTTGGTTGTTTGGTTGGTTTTTTGGTTTTTTTTTTTTTGGTAACACAGTTGTTCCTTCCTCTGCAAATTGCTGCTATAATGGAAATTTTTTTCCTCACAATTTTTCCTGTTCAACTAGAACATAGGAGAAAATATACCAAAGATCTTAGTGGAGATCAGCATATAAATTCAATTCTATTCCAGACTCTAAAATTTGGTGTCACTAACTACTGGCTAAAGCTCCTGGAGAGACGGCTAACACTACTCACATCCTGATGAACGCTTATATGACTAGAAAAAATGGAGCTACAAGTAATGAATTTTGAGATTGACTGTGTAAAAAAAGAAATAATATATTATGGGCCTGTTATCAACCATCTGACATGTATCATAGTTTCCAGCCACTATTTTTACTACTATAGCCAGTAGGCTAGGAGTATTTGAGAGACTCTTCTGAAGAAGAAAAACTGGTCTGTGCCTCATATAGTTCAGATATTTAACACATTTAAAAACTGACCTTTTACTTAGTTTAAAGTAAACAAACAAAATAAATTTTTAGCAGAAGTGAAACTACTGCATAAAGACAGAAGCTCTTCATGAACCACCGCTTCTGCATTTAGCTCAGCAGCTTGGCTCCTGTGGAAAGCTACCGTGGAAAAACCAGAAGTGTAATAACTATGCTGAAATAGCTGAGAATTTTAACTTAAGGATAGTCATTGACTACTTTTCCAAATACAGTGTAGAGTGTTTCTCTCTAAAGAGTTTGGAAACGGAGGATTTGTACTACCCCGGGCAAAAAGGGTCCCATATGTCCTCTTACCTCTTTGTGCACCTGTGTGCATGGCCTAGATATATGCATTGTTTCCCTCATTTATTTAACTGCATTATATAAACTGGAGAAACAATGCAGCCAGCTCACTAATGTAAACAGAAACATAGTCACACAAACCTGTTCTATCTAACAATTGCTAAATAAAATCTACAAATAAAATGAAATAAAACACTTGTTATATGAATAATTAGACATTATGATAGCAACAGCATGCTTGGTCTTTTCTCATCTGTACTATTTCTGTTTAGCAGCTGCTGTGCCTGACAAAAACCTGCCAGATACAAGAGCTCCCTGATGTGTACCTGAATATGCCCTGTGTGTCCTCCTGAACTTTACTACAGCTGAGATGTTATTCTGGACCTGCAGAAAAGTAGACAGATGTTTTGCCATCTTAGCAAATGGGAATATTCTTTCTCTAAGCAAGTGGGAGATGCAGTAAATTTGTCTGAGACAGAAACAATTTTAACATTCACTGTTCAAATTATCTGGTTTTGTAACCTCTAAAGCATGGAGCATTCTGTTGACAAACTTGTAACAGAATAAAACCCCTCAATTTTCCACATATGCTTTTACAAACCAAAATACCTGCTTCCCAACAACAGATGAAAGATCTAAGACTCTTGAATATCTGAGTCATGATGATTGCTCTTCTAAGTGTACATTAACAATTAGAGATTACAGAACCTTCTTCTGAGTACTACCATTGACTGCAAGTCAGAGGTGGTTGCAAAGAGACTTTGTAGTCTGTAAAAAAAATGAGTATCACAAGACACTTCACTCTGAATTCATACCATCTGTCTAATGATGAATGACACCAGCGTGAATGGTATCAACTCAGCCTACAGATTTGAGATATATACTTGGTAACCTGAAAATGCATAAGGCAAAATGGCCCTACTTACACCATGCATCAAAACAGAGAAGATAATGCTTTGTCATAGAATCTACAAAAATTATCACACGTCCTGAAATGAAGAAGATATTGGTTGATTGCAACCAAGTTTATTTCTTTTTTTGATATCTGTTTTCTTCCAAAACTCTTGTTCTCATGATGCAGATTTCATTTCGTTGTTATTTTACTACTACCAATTCTACAAATTTTATTCTACAGGATGGACAGAGATGCTTAGTTAAGTTCCATCCTTTCTGCCTTTGCTGAGAACTTACACCCAGTAGATGGTACAACTGTGTGCATTTCAGGTCTTTGAAAACCGAAATGTCTTATGTCATGAATACAAGTATAGCATCTGTAATCTCTTTCCTGCTGGTTGTGTGTACTTACTCCCAAAGTCACATGTTTGCTCTGAGAAGGTACAGGTGGAACATCAAGATGAAGCCCTTTGTGTGTAAACACTCCTGTCAAGGGGCAGGCTCCACTGTGGTTAACTATTTTTCAGCAGACAAAAATATGCAAACAGTTTCTCATTTCTCATAATCAGACATAAAAATATTTTCCAGTGAATAATGGAATTTCCATGAAAGTAAATGATCAGCTAATTTCCTACTAACAGAGGACAAGATGCTAACAGTATTTGGAGTATTTTTAAAAAGTGATACTTTTAATAATAATTAATAAATAATAAATTCCACATTTATTCTATGCTAAAACTACTCTGTTTTCATCAAATCCTTTGCACCACAGGCAATACAAGCTTTTCCATTGCCTGTAATAGGAGTAAAATGGTTTCTATGTAAAAAAAAATATATAGCATCAGTTGGAGGAGATAAAAATATTATGAAAGTGTTGTGAAAAAAGGTTTCTGTTATAGAAGCTCAAATTTTTTAATCTGTGGCAAAAGCATTTGGGTTTTATTATTTTATTAAAAAAAAAGAATGTTAATAAATTTAATTACTGCAGGTTTCCAAGAGATCACTCAGATAACCACACAAAACATTAAGATACATTAAGATCAGCTTTGGGGTAGGTAACAGGCTAAGTGATTTCTCCAGGTATCTTGTAGCTCTGTTTAGATAATTCCAGAAAAGATATTTTGAAATACTAATTCTGCTATGGAATATTCTTAGTTCTAAGTCAGTTTTAAGTAATCATGAACTGTATTTGCTATCAAAGGTCCTGTGTGGAAGCACAATCTGTGTGATTCAAACTCCTCAATTGTATTTCATGAGGTGTCTTATAACTATATTCAATATTAGTACAGACTGATACAAGCTGTTTTTCTTCTGTGAAAGATTAGTACCATCGCATTTCAACTCTTGTAACTTATTTTTGAGTATTTTTTTCTGTGTGAATAGTAGTAGTTGATAATACAAAGAATCATGCCAGAAAGAAGTGTGGCAACCACTAGCACTGTGAAACACTCATTTGGGTTTCTGTTCTGTAGCCAAAATAATTTTTGAGATATTCACAATAATTGAGATTTCACTTGGTCTGAAGAACAGTATTTTCATGCCTCTTATTCAAAAGAAAGTTATAATAACCCCCAACTCCTATCTAATTGCTGAAAGATTTGGGCCTGCATTGCCGAATTCTTGACCAGAAAGCCTTTTCAGATGCTTGAAGCTCTGCAGCTGCCCATGACCACAGGCAGGACCATTCTGGGTTGGCTGAGCAACTGGGGATTCATTTCATGCCTGCACCTGTTGGGAGGTCACAGGCTTCAGGAAGCAATTCAGTATTCATGAGTCTAGAGAGAAAATGAAACTGTAGAGAGCATGTAGGGAATGTTTGCCAGGAAAGTGAGAAGAGGACAGAGTTCTGGCTGCTCTAAGGACTGCTTTACATTTTACTTTAAAAGAAGAAAACGCAGAAATAGCACCGTAAGTAGAGATCATCATGCAAACTTGATCCAGCTTGGGGATCTAAGTTACTACTATATAATATTAGGTAGACATAGCCAGAAATCTGAACTAGGGATTTGTGATTTTTGTATCTAGAAGGGGGAACTTAACACTGTGCCAACTTCTACTTGTGACTTACTGGGACAGGGGAATTTTCTTTCCCTGTAGTTGAATCCACCTTACTCTATGATCTTCGATGCCCTAATTAATTAGCTTTCCCCTATTCCTTGTTCAGATTCCCTTGGCCCAGACAGTCCTTTGACTAATTGACAAAACGGAACAGAGACTGTGGTTATTGTGTGGTACTAGCTGTGGCTTGTTTTTAATAACCCCGTGTTACTCTGTGCAACAAATTGTGATTAATTGCTTTTCCACTGCCAGTCTGTGAAGAGGCCAGCATTGCAAAGCACCAATTCAGAGCTCCCCACTGCATCTCTGTAAGCATATCTAAAAAGCAAACTTTGGTGAATGAGGTCTGGGAATTAAGTGTTTTGATGAAATAAATGTGTCCATCATTGACTTTTCGGTGCTGAAGTCTGTGATTATCCTCTCAGGTGTAATGTACACAAACAGTTTTGACTCTGCAGATCTTGTGAAAAAAACTCTTCCTCTTTGTCTTTCTCAGCAAACAAAACCTGCGGTCATATAAACTCGTGTCATTCCTCTTATTTGGTTTATCATGCGAGGCTTTGAATTTTTATTTTAATCAAAGAATTTCTCCCTTTCTGGCTTTCTTTCTTAGTGCTAAAAAGTACACGATGGCTTTTTAATATTTAATTGATGAGATCATTTTACAGGTTTTAGTTTAAAGGTAACCATAGCGCAAAGGCATTCATTATTAACTGCAGAAAGGCAGTGCAGCTTCTTCGGAGTGCTCTTTGGTTTAATATGAGAACCCTTGTCAACAGAAAACAGCGCTGATATTGTTGTTAAGTGTCACAAACTGGCAAATGCAATGGGCACCACGCTGGAACAATGCAAACTGCTTATATCAATGGAAGATGCGATGTTTAAAAGCGAGATGAAGGCAGATGGTGAGAGGCTGTTGAGGAAGGTCCGATTCCGCGTTGCGTCCTCGCACAGCGGGAGGGTATTGAAGGAGGTGTACGCTGATGGGGAGGCTGCCGACTCTCTGGACTCCGAGTACACTAGTAGCTCGGAGACTGACCAAACCAGCCGGCTGAGCGAAGTGGATGGGCAGCAGAATGGACATGTAGGCTCTGAGTGCGACGAAAATGAGAACGAGCAGGATGACTTGCTCATTTTAGTCAGAGCTACTAAAGAGAAGGGGTTTGGTACTAAAAGAGTCAACATCCTCAGCAAAAACGGCACGGTCAGAGGAGTCAAGCATAAAGTCAGTGCTGGCCAGGCCCTCTTTGACAATTTGGCAAAAGTCTTTCAGGTAGGTGATGAGGTTCTTCTGCCCTTAAGCTCTGTATGCCCTCCTTTTAACTCTGCATGTAATTCTTCCTTTTGTCCAAACCTGTCTCATTTATGATTTCTTGATATTCCACCTCGTTCCCATTAATATCCACTTGTTGCTGTTGCATGGGAGGGGCTCACTGCTCTCTCTAGTATATGATAACTCCACACTTTCCAACCCTTAAGATTCTGTGATTCTGTGGCTGTGAATTTTTTCTTTCAAAATTGACTTAAAGTTTACAGAGTAGAAATGTGTATGTAATCCTTCCCATTTATAGACCAGGAAAGAAACATAACAGAGGAACTAGCCAGGGCTTTATTGGAGATCTGTACAGATCCACTGTACAGGGATGTGTCATGTTTCCACTCCTATTATATTAGTTCTAATGAGTTCACGATGTTATCTACTGTTCCCGACAGGTAAATATGTATACTTGTAAATTCCACTGTGTGTAATCTGCAAAGTATATCAAATTAAGTGCAGGATGGCAGCAATGATGGTTTTCCCACATGAAAATTTCAGAGGAATGAAATCTTAGTCAGAGGTCTCTTTTATTAATGTCTGTTTTCCATATATTTTTCAGAAGGAGCAGAAAGTCTGTGTAAACAGTATATGCCAAAACGATGCTTTGAGCAGACAAACACAGACCTCAGAAAAATGAAGCTAAAAGTTCTAAAAAATTTAGCTCGTATATATAATTTATCTAGAGACACTATTCGAACCTTTAAATCATTAATATTCAAACAAAAGAGCAACAAGTATGCAACCAAACTCTTTCTAAAGGTTGTTATAATCCAGAATTATGATGGTCACTTAAATTTGGCTTCAGAGCATTGTTTTAAAACCATTTATGCAGTTTTAAAGCATGAGGAATTTAATATTAGTTGTGTATTGAAATGAAATCTTCTGAAGGTCTTTCTTACTTTGAAGCAAAGTCATTTCACAATACATTTAGAAACCCCTATAGATTATAATTATCTTGATTCTGAATATGACTTTTTCTTCTATGTTGTACCTAAATTATAACAGTCTTTTTGTCAATACCAATGTTCCTGTGAAAGTTGGATGTTTCAAAGACAAAGTAGCCATTCATTTTTGTTCTTTACATCTTGTAACAGCTTTCCTTCTTTCAAGCCACTCTCTGAAGAGTTTGTCCTTGAGTTCCCTACTCTGGTAAAATTTGTAACAAACTCACATTTTTCCAAGTAGATATAAGTTAGATGCAAGTAGATATAAGTGTTGATTGGGGAATATCTGGGTTTTTTTTTCTAACCTTGAGTCCAAATACTGTTCTGTGTTTTTTCACTACACCATTTCACATTACTAGCCTCATTTACTCCTAAAAGCTTTCCTCCATTGCATCAGTGACATCAAGATAAGAAATTTGAATAAACTAAATAAATGGACCTGTTTGAAGACATATGTATCTTAAATCATCCCTGTTCTCTTTCTGGTTCTGTCTCCAGTTTAAGGTTGGAAGATCTTCAGGAAAAATCCACAGACTGAAATAAATTGATTGCAATTAAGTGACATCCCACCATGTATTTCACGAAAAAATACAAAAACCTATTTTTGCTGCCAGTGTTAAGGCTGGTCCTCAGTACAGGGAGAATATCACAGAATCATTTATGTTGTAAAAGTCATTTTTCCAACCACTAACCTAGCACTGCCAAGCTCACCACTAAACCACATATGTAATTGCCAAATCCACGCATTTTTTTAGTATCTCCAGAGCTGGTGACTAACATATTTTCTCAGGCAGCCCATTTCAATGCTTTGACAACCCTTTTGGTGAAGAAATTTTTCCTAACATCCAATTTAAACCTCCCTTAGCACAACTTGAGGCTGTTTACTCAAGTCCTATTGCCTGTTACCTGGGAAAACAGACTGAGACCCACCTTTCAGGTAAGGTTTCCATTCAGACAGAATCACAGAATGGCGGGGGTTAGAAAGGGCCTCTAGAGATCATCTAGTCCTACTCAAGCAGGTCCACCTAGATCAAGTCACACAGGAATGTGTCCAGGTGGATTTTGAAAACCTCCAAAGAAGGAGACTCCACACTCTCCCTGGGCAGCCTGTGCCAGGGCTCCCTCACCTGAACAGTAGAATAATTTTTCCTTCAGTGGAACTTTTTGTGTTCCAACTTTTGTCCATTATCCCTAGTCCTGCTCCTGGACACTGCAGAAAATAGTGACACCCCATCCTCCTGATATACACCTTTTAAATACTTGTAAGTATTAATGAGATCCCTCCTTAGTCTCCTCTTTTCTAGGCTGAACAGTCAGCCTCAGTTCCCGCAGCCTTTCCGTATAAGAAGGATGCTCCAGTCCCCTAATCATCTTGGTGGCCCTGTGCTGGACTCTCTCCAGCAGTTCCCCATCCCTCTTGAGTCCAGAACTGGACACAGGACTCCAGATAAGGCCTCACCAGGGCAGAGTAGAGGGGGAGTAGAACTTCATTCGACCTACTGGCCACACTCTTCATGCATCCCAGGATGCCATTGGCCTTCTTGGCCATTCCTAGCTCATGGTTAGTTTATTGTCAACTAGGACTCCCAGGTCTCTCACCTCAGAGCTGCTCTCCAGAGAAGATGTATATCCGTCTGATAACTCCAGAAAATGATATGTAGCCATCTACCACACAAGCCCATTATTAAAACCTGTCAAATAATGAATGGTTTGAAAAGTTGTATGAATCTTCTATTGCCAATATTTTACAGCAGAAGAAAGTGTAAAAACTGAATTATCAGGTGAAAACAAGCTAAATGGTTTCTCATACAGTACATAGTTAAATTTAAGAACTCTTTGCTATAGACATTGTAAAGTCCAAAAGGACTTTAGGCAGGTTTAAAAGCAGATTAGGAAAATAAATGAATAATTGAGATTTCTAGATGACCGATTTCCAGAAATAACTGTATTTTCTTACCTGAAGCATCTACTGGGTCAAAGACATATATTCACTAATATAGAGAATATCAGGGTTCTATGCGAACAGGTTCCTGTTTCTCCAGAAATAAAGTTTGAAGGGCAGTGAAGAAGAATGACAGTTTGTGTATCTTTTGTCATACTGTGAGCCAATTTTCTATGCCATGATGGTGAACACAGAGGAGAGCAAAGCACAAAGGTTGGCTTTGAGACTGCATGATCCAGATGTGGAATATGATAGAAATCTGTCCAATTACAAATTAAGTAGTGATTTTTAAGATGAGATTAAAGGATGATTTCTAGTCTCTTGACCAGCCAATTAATTATGCAGTAATACCACTTAGAGAACAACAGAGTTCTTCCTTTAAAGATATGAAATATGTCTCTGCTGGAAGATATAAGTCAAAATCTCTTGATCTGGGCATTTCTGTAAGTTGTCATCTGGATTTTGTGAGGTTTTCTGCAGTTATGTGTTTCTCTTCTCTTAGATAAGTGGTAGCAGATGTATAACAACAGTTAAGTTGTAGACATCACTTATCCCTGAGGAGAGTCCACCTCTGCCGCTTTAATGATTCAGCAGTATTTGACCTCATAATACATTTCTCTGAGTCATTGTCAAAGCAGTTATTTGTAACCTCAGAGGATGTACATGACCTTTTGACAGTATTAGATCCTGAGCACTGATAAATTCTTGAATGCAAACAATTCTTAAGTAGTATTTAATGTATCACTTATTGACTAAATGTGCAAGCAGCCAAATACTGTGAGTATGTGTGCCCTGCGGCCTTGAAACTAGGGTTTTTTGAAACTTTCTGCACTGCCAACATTCTGAATCTTCTGTAAATTCTTCTGCTATGCTATTACCCCAAATCCCCAGATACTTCTTTTGATGGAGGAGAGATCCTTTAAAACAAATAATTTTGCTCGTATATTCTAAGAACAGGTAGGGATCAACTAACTGTGCTTTATTAAATCATACAGTCAAGACCTTTGATGTTTTCTGTTCAAACACCTGTGCTAAAAGCACTCCTATGTATTTTAATGTTCCATGGATTTGGTTTTTTATTTTTTTTTATTTTTATATTTATTCCATACTTTCTAACTACAGCCTTTCTACAGAATTGGTACAGACAGTTCCTTCCAACAACAGACTCATCTGAAAAGTCACACCTTCTGGAGTTTTGGGGAATTTTAAAAGAATAATGAAATACAGGAAGTGTTTCTAGATGAAAAGGTATTTTTAGTGGTTGTTGTTGTTATGAGAACCATCAAATCATAGCACTATTTGATTGGAAAAGACCTTTAAGATCATTGAGTCCAATCACCAACCTCACACTGCCAAGCCCACCACTAAACCACATCCCTCAGCCCCTTATCTGCACAGCTTCTAAATATCTCCAGGGATGGGGACTCCACCATCTACCTGGGCAGCTTGTTCCAATTCTTAACAACTCTTTCAGTGAAAAAGTTCTTCCTAATGTCCAATCTAAACCTCTCCTGGTGTAATTTGTGGATATTTCCTCCCATCCTGTTACTGGGGATAAAGACCACCACCTCACTACAACTGTCCTTCAGTTAGTTCTGGGGAGTCATCATGTTTCCCTCAGCCTTCTCTTCTCTAGACTAAACATCCCCAGCTCCCTCAGCTGCTCTTCATCAGAGCTGTTCTCTAGACCCTTCACCAGCTTTGTTGCCCAACTCTGGACACACTCCAACAGCTCAATGCTTTTCTTGTAATGAGAGACCCAAAAGTGAACACAATATTTGAGGCTTGGCCTCACCATGCTGACTACAGGGGCACAATCACTTCCCTGGTTCTGCTGACCACACTATTTCTAATTTAATGTATATATACTGCCAAGTAGATGTGCATCCCCTGCTCCACCTTCCCTCACCCATGCACTGAGCATAAACAGTGACTTCCCATTTTCATTGTTCCTTGAGAGGAGCAGGTAGGTCTCTCAGATTGGGCTGTCTGTCTCTGAAGGTGAGCTGCTCCAGCGCTGTGACAGTAAAAGATCTCCCATATAAGTAGTCAGCGCTGTGCAACTGATGAAGCTGTTGGAAACCTGCTGGGAAGCAGGACGTGTCCAGGGATTATTTTAGCTTCATGGCAGGACATTTTAGGGGCAGAAAGGCGGGGAAGAGACCAGCCCTAATGATTCCTCAGAACAGTTTCCATGGCAACCCCTCCATCCTTTCCCTCCCTGAGGTGAAGCCACAAGCAGAATGTTGACATGGCAACCAGATGGGGCGGAGATATGAGAGGGAGTTGCTGTGGCAACCCCTTCCTGGCAAAGAAGGCAGGAGGCCAGTAGTGGTCACCTATGGAGGGCAAGGATGGTCATGTATGTCCACCCACCCCCAAGTACATTTAGCCTGAGACCCCAGGGGTGGCCTCCTACAGCGGTCAAGTGGTTGGCATCATTTTATTTGTGAGAAACATTCACTATTCAAAAGCTTCAATAACAGAAAGGATCTGAAGCTTTCAGTCTTCAGGTTTGTGCATCTCCCTGATATAAGTGAAATGATCTCCTGCTGAAACACTAAAACTGATGGTGTCTACCTCTGGGGCTGAGGATGTGAACTGATAATTGCAACAGAAGCACAAGCCCCTTTGCATAGCCAGAGCAATTGTGGTCTTGCTTCAGTATATTACTGTAATTTTTTGTTTGCTAATACTTACAACACAATTAAAATGTAAATGGATGTTTTCCTATAGAAAATAGTAGGGAAATGGTTCTTGTTTCCTTGAAATAAATGTAATTTTCTTCGTCATTAAATTTGATGAGTAGGCCGTCCCTGTGACGGCTTCCAGGTGATGTATAGCAAAAATCCTTGGACTCTATTGTATATGTCTAAGCAGTGCATTGATCATTGCATGCCAGATGGGGTTTCCATCACAATTTGCAACGTAATGGAGCACAGCCAAAGGTTTTGCAAAGGTATCCTCTTATTTCCACTGTTTCAGCCTGGGTCTTTTCCTCTGTTTCCACACTTACACACTCGACTGGCCTTACAGCCTCCTCTGAAAGGTCACATTGTGCTAAATTAGCTACAGATCTTTTTTTCAGGCAGGGCCTGCTGACATCTACTACAAATGAGCAGGCCTGGTTAACAAACCTGATTAATGCCTTTTTTAATGTTGCATCAGAGGCAATATGGGTGAAAAGTCCGACATAATGTACTTGTTCTTTATGGTATATTTGAGTACCATGTCTCAGTTAGAGCTAACATTTAAGGTTGCAAAGTGCAAGTCAATATTCAGCTCAATATAGAATTAGCTTATTAAGAGTTAAGAATCAGGCAGATTTTCTTAAGAGAAGGAGCGTTTCTGGAAGGGAAGTTTCTGATGCAATAACACAAGTGAAGGTTTTAGGGTGGATGGCACATGTATACCACTTTGGCCCCTGGAGCACATATCCCCAAAACTCTGGAAAGAGGAGAGAGAGAGGTCTGCACTTTCACTGAAAAAGCCATAGTATTGTCCTCCCCACTTCTTTGGCAGATGATCAGTGCTGACTCTCCAGCGCTATTGAGTTCTTTGAACTTAAAGACCTCTGCTATGACTGGGCTGAGACTATAAAAGGTCTCCTGAACTTTCTCCTTGTATTCTCTTCCACACACACTGTCCTGTGACTGCCCTGTGACTCCCAAATGGGCACTGCTTGCAAAAGAAAAAGACATGCTGTATTGCTGGTAGCTCCTAGTTAGAGCAACATGCTGATAACTGAAAGCCATAGCATTTACTGTAGTAGTGCCTCTTATATGGATAAATCCCTGTGGCCTGTAGGTATCTCCTCTAAGGCATACATTTCCAGTGTATGTTCCTTGTGTTAACAGGTCTGGAAAACTGAACAGAGTTGAGCTAAAATACAGTAAAGAACAGGAAAAAAATGTAAAGATACAGAGGACCAAGGGATTATGAAAAGTAGGATTCTGTTTGTTATAGAAAATTCAGTGTTGGAAGGACAACTGGATCACCACTGGAACATGCATAATTTCCCTTCATTGCTTCCTTTGTACCTTCTGTAGCGCTTTGATCTGTGACCACAGTGCATGGGACAGTGATTCAGCTGATTCAAATGAATAAGTCACAGTTAAAACAGGTAATTTCCAGAGCTGGTGGCTGAATAGCCACACTGATTTAAAAAAGATGTTCATGTCTGTGAGCTCTCAGCTGGAACCTGGAGTTGGTCAGTACTTAGGATATTAGTATATATTGTTCTCATGTTCTTTTATAACTCAGCTGTAAAGTAGTGAGCTCTGACAAGTCTATTAGACTCTTCATGATATTTTAGTTTGTTGCCATTGCACTTGAAATACGTATTTGACAAAGACTTGAAATAACCAGTAAATAGACTTTATCTAGACCTCTGAAACTGATACTTTGAGTTAAAAAAGACTTTGTTGTCTCTTTTAAAAAAAAATGTCGATAAGGGATGTCTTGACTTTTCAATACAGTCAGTATTTGGAAGCTTAGCAACAAAACTATGGTTATGTTTATTACTTTTTCAAGATTGGAGCAATAATTTCAGAATATTCTAGCAGTCTGATCAACATGTACTGGACATACATACAACATTCCAGAGCACTATGTCGTGTCAAAATTATCTCTGTACTGGACCAGTACAGGCTGTTGATTGACTTGCTGGAGAGCGGCTCTGCAGAGAGAGAAATGGGAGTCCTGGTTGATAATAAACTAACCATGAGCCAGCAATATGCCCTCATAGCCAAGAAGACCAATGACATCCTGGAATGCATCAAGAAGAGTGTGGCCAGCAGGTTGAGGGAGGTTCTTCTCCCCCTCTACTCAGCCCTGGTGAGGCCTCATCTGGAGTCCTGTGTCCAGTTCTGGGCTCCCCAGCTCAAGAGGGACAGAGGAGTGCTGGAGAGAGTCCAGTGCAGGGCCACCACGATGATCAGGGGACTGGAGCATCTTCCTTATGAGGAAAGGCTGCGGGAACTGGGGCTGTTTAGTCTGGAGAAGAGGAGACTGAGGGGAAATCTTATTAACATTTACAAAAATCTAAATGATGGGTGTCAGGAGGTTGAAGCATTACTTTTTTTCTTTAGTATCTTGTAACAAGACAAGGGGTAATGGAATGAAGCTGGAACACAAAAAGTGCCATTTAAACATAAGAAAAAACTATTTAACTGTGAGGATGCTCTGAGGAGGTCTGGCACAGGCTGCCCAGGGACAGAGTGGAATTCTTCTTCTCTGGAGGTCTTCAAGACCTGTGTGGATGTGTTCCTGTATGACCTCATCTGGGTACCCCTGCTTGAGCAGGGGTGTTGGACTAGATGATCTCTAAAGGGCTCTTCCAACTCCTACTATTCTATGATTCCATGTGTCTTGAGTCTTATACAGGATCCATAAATGGATGAAAGTATTCTTGAGACTCAAGTGCACTGTATGGGGTGGAGCAGAGGCAAGCCCTGGGACAATAAACATTTACATTTTCTATTTACATATGTTCCTTCTTCAGAAGGTACTTTAACTGCTTCTTGAATTACACTTAGATCTGCTGGTGAATTAAAATTATGACACTGAACTAATATTTCCCCATTGGCTGCAATATTCTTTTCTGTTTAGCATAGACAATAACTAAGAAAAACACAAGACAGCTGAGAACTAACCTTTATGCTTTTTGCAGTAGAGGTGAGGCATTAGTGCAGAATCTGTGCACACTAGTCTTCCCTGAGACAGAGGCTGAACTGACATGCTTCCTAGCAAGGGTTTGTGAAACACACTGGAGTGTCAAGTATAATCAAACTCTGGTAGATGGAGGATGGGAGCAGCAGTGGGGAAAAGATCATTTAGCGCTTCATTACCACCTTCTCTCTTCTCTTGATAGAAACCAATTTCTAACAACTGACTGGTACTGAATAGGGTCCTTCTCAAGCTTGTCCAACTAGAGTCTAAATGTCTGTGGTCTGAGAGGGTTGTACAGCGTGAAGAAAATGCAGAGCTGCTGCCTTAGGCTGTGAATGAGAACAGAATTTATTTGTTCTTTCTATGCTATGTGGCTACTTTCCCAAACAGCTCTTTTTATTAGAAAGCCTCATCCTCTGGATCCTTTGCATGACAAAAGGCATAGCAAAGAAAGTATGGCAACACTGAAGTAAATCGGTTTATATAGAATGTGTAATTCTACAGTAAATCAAGACTTGAGGTATAGATTCAAAAATCCCATAGGCTTCTGAGGAAGGGAGCCATCAAGCTCCAAAGCGATCATAGAATAATATAATCATAGAATCACTATGGTTGGAAAAGACCTTTAAGATCATCAAGTCAAATCTATGGACCTTCAGACCTCTGATGTCACTTTGTCTCAAAGGCAGCAAAAGGCTTTTATTAATGAAAATTTGACTAATGATCTGTCTTGGCCATGTGCCTCAACATCTCGATGTTGACAGAATATGAGAGTTGCCTCCTACACATGTCCTGTGGGAACCACAAAATAGGCATTCCTTCGTCTGTCTCACCTGTAGGGTTTGATAAAGTAGAGCTTCTGAGCTTGCCTAGTTGATCAAAACCTACACAAACTGTACATAAGCAGATGCTGCTTTGTCACTGATCGTGTCTGCAGGAGTCAGTGGTGGGAGTTTGAATTAGTCACGAGACAGCATGAATAAGTTGCTGGAGCAAGAGTGGAACACAGGCTTACTGATTCTCAGCTTGCCATACCAAATGCTACTATGCTTCAGCATCATACTTCTATTTTTTCTTTCTCACTCTTAAGCATTGTAGTGATGTGATTGCATCAGCATGGAGTTTTCCTAGAAAAGCTTGTAGCCTGTGACTTGCTTGTTAGGGACAAGAAGTAAAGAGGAGACTGAATCCGGATAGCCACGGCACAAGAGACTGCAAATAACATGTTCTGACACCTTGTTTCATCCTCTCTCTCTTTAAATCTAAAAATACATTTTCTTCTTTTTTGGAAAAAAGAACTGTTGTACTTGTTCTCAGGCAAGAAATGTGAATGCCAAATAGAAAAAAGATGCTTCCCGGTGGTACTAAGTGGGATACCTAAATCATATTGGCCTCAGGAAATTTTCTGAGCTGAAAATAGTCATAAAATGAAACAACATTAGGAGGCAATACCCTAGATACTTGCCATTTTCTTACTTTTAATTATCTATCTGATAAATGACCTGAAACGCTAAACAAACACTGGGTCAGAACCTATGTTACTGCTCTGGGATTTAGATAATGTCCCTTTATGGAACTGCTCAGTAAGATGCTCAAACTTTGAATTAACATGGAAAGTGCTTCATCTTTTAAATTGACTTGAAAAAGGGAAATGTTACATAGACAGCCTACCAAAAAGAATCTTAGAAGGGTAATGCAGAAAAATTTTCTACTTATTAACAGTATAATTTTTTCTTTCCTGAATTGGTGTCTTACAACAGAGATTAAAAAAACTGTACTGATTAGTCTTAACCATTGATTAAGAGCAATAACGCTTCACTTTTCTGTCTGTGGAGCTCAATTCTGTAACTCAGTAGGACAACTAGGAGAAAATATCTTTTGAAGTATTCTTAAAACTGAGACTATGAGACAAGTTGGGGCTATTCTGTTTTCTTTGACAAGATACTGTCACTTTGGCATAGCTGCCCGCTAGCTCATTTGCTGTATCCTCTTGCCCCTGAATACCTGCATGCCTTTGACACAGCAAGCACAAATTTTGTGGAACACACAAAGCTAAAACAAATTGCCTACAAATATGAACTATCCTATATGGTTGATTACTAACATCAAGTGCATTAAAATCATTACTGGCTCCTAATTTTGAATACAAATAAATTACTCAACAATAAAATATTTTAGGGTCCTTCCTGCATCTGGGTGTGTTAGGTGAGATATGTTTTCTGTTTTTATGAAATTTACAAATATAGAAGCAACTATTTGGCTATACCTGGCCAGTTTGTCATCAGATTGCACAGCTGTGCAATTGCAAAAATATTAGAATAAGGAGGAAGAAACATAGTTGCCCTACTAAACAATAATAAAAACGCTTAAAAGAGTGAGGAATTATTTTTACCTGAGTGGTATTATTCTTCAGGCGTGCTTTTGATTTCATGCCATAGAAGGTATTAGCAAAAATACTTTCTGACAAGTTGCGTTACAATTCCATTTAGTTTTCAGATCTCAGAATTGTTTAAGTTCTGAACTAGGATTTGCAAATACTTACTCCAGTAAGCTTACATAAGCTAGACAAACATAAATGTACACATGGCATGCAAGTATTGTGTTATAATGACCCAGGAAAACTGTATTTTGGGAGCTGACCGAAAACACACTCCGGAATTGCCTGCTGCTGATAGGGTCATTGAGGAATTTTCTTTCCCTAACAGAGAAGAAGTGATGTAGATAACACTTGCTAGATGGTTCTGGTCTGTCAGAAGCCTGCTGACATTTGTCTACTAATGTTGGCAGTTTATTATACACGGCAACAATACGAGGTATATGATTAACAGCTTGAAAGAAAGAAATTGTCAAAGAGGTACTGTTCTTTTTTTTTTTTTTTTTTGGTTGGAGCTTTAACTTGTGACTGCATAGTTTGGTGTCATCCTATTTTTGAAGCTTAAGTGCAATAAAACATGCTTCAAAACAGAATTTGCATAGACAGTATGACTTTCATGCATGAAAACCTTCCTCATTACTGCAACATCCAGTATGAGGTAGTATGAAGCATGAAACTCAAATCTCACTGATTTTTCCCAAACTTGTAAGACAAACAGTAATTAGGACATCTCCAATGTATTGATTTTGAAAAAGAGCCAGAAAACGCAGCTCTCTGTCCAAATAGACAATCTCGTGGGTTTGCTTGACACAGTAGTTACATTCTGGAGATGCTGCCACAGTGCAACTCTTTACAGCCTCTATCATACAAAGCAACAGAAATGGTGACAGACAAGCAGTTGGAGTCAGTGAGGTAGAAACTCATTTCACACAAGGCAAGAAAGAAGACAGAAAACCCATCATTCATTGCTGGTATGAATTGTGGAACACATTTTAACAATCTTAGTACAAATCTGCTTTGGAACTGTATCAAGAGACACCATCCATCAATAATGTCAGAGAACTCCGTCTTCTCTACCACAGAAATACCACATGCATACTCATTCTTCCTCTACTTCTCACGAGTAAATGTGGAAAAGCTTCCTGCCCAATATTTGCACACATTTATAACAATATGTGCTGTTATAGTCTGCAAAGACAAATCAGTCAATGCTGGTTTCAAAGGCAAATTTGGAATTAATTCCCAGTAGCCTTGTTTGGAATATTACTTACTGCTAATTATCTAACAAGTTTTAAAAATATTGACAGCAATCAAACATTGTTATTTAAGAAAAGTCTATTTCCCCATGCAGCTCCTGTAAGACAGAAGGTAGTCAGTTTCAAACTCACCAACTGAAGTTACAGCTTTTCAAAGAAAAGGAGATACTTTCCTGTCCAGTTACTCATGTCCTGCTTTTGGTTTACTACTTCTAAATGCAAAGCACTCTTCCTTCTAGCCCCACAGGCATCTGTTAAGCATTTCATTTCTGTTCAAGTGGAGCATGTCATAAGAGATGTAAGATGTAAGAATATGATAGATATAGTGAAAAAGGAGACTTTTAAGCATTATTACTGGAGTTCTTTCCACCTATTGCAGGTCTTAATCTGCATCCTGAGAACTTCTTTTTCCAGATGTTGGCTGGTGCTTTCAATCAGATTCCCAAACATGCAGTGCATGAGTCTGAATCCCATCATGACACAAAAATATAACCACTTAATCATAGAATCATTATAGTTCAAAAAGACCTTTAAGATCATTGAGCTCAATCACTAAACTAATACTGCCAATCCCAGCACTAAACTAAACCATATCCCTCAGTACTTCATCTACATGTCTTTTGAATATCTCCAGGGATAGTGACTCCGCCACCACCCTGGGCAGCCCATTCTGATGCTTAATAACCCTCTTGGTGAAAAAGTTTTTCCTAATGTCCAATCTAAACTTCCCCTGATGCAACTTGAGCCCATTTCCTCATGTTCCATCAGTTGTCACTGGAGAGAAATCAACCCCAACCTCACTACAACTCCCCTCAGGTAGCTGTAAAGAGTGATCTCCTCTAGGCTAAACATCCCCAACTTCCTCAACTTTTCTTCATCAGACTTATTCTCTAGACCCTTCTTCTAACTCCCTCTCTTCTAACCAGCTTTGTTGCCCATCTCTGAATATGCTCCAGTTCTTCTTGTAGTGAGAGGCCCAAAACTGAACACAGTATTCAAGGTACGGCCTCACCAGCCCTAAGTACAAGGGGATAATCACCTCCTCTGTCCTGCTGGTCACACTATTTCTGATACAGGCCAGGATGCCACTGGCCTTCTTGGCCATCTGGGCACACTGCTGGCTCATAGAGGGTCATATTCAATCCCTCCAAGTCCAGATTTAGACTGTTATGAAGATTTAAAAGACAACAATTTCTAAATAACTTGGTCAGGAAATAGAATCTGTTGATTTAAATGGGACAGCAAAATTTTGCCATGGCAGCTACTCTATTTGTATCTTGTTAGTGGTCAGGCCTTTGGAAACCTGCTTGGTGCATGAAGTTCTCATGCATCCTCATGTGAGACTGAGGGGTGGAAGAGAACTTTCACAGGCCAATATTTGCATCTGCATACAGGTAACTAACACTATCTTGTTTTCTGCCAGCACTGACTAGGAGTAGCCTTGAACCATGTAATTCCTTCAACCAAATAGTTTTATTCTCAGCTGCTAGAGCAGTTCTCTTCTGAAGTCAGAGCAAATAAGGGCAAGAGCAAGAGCTGTCAAAACAGGAGAGATGTCTACTGAAATTTCCAATCTGTTTTTCATGCTGTTGCAATTCTTGCTTTGGGAGAAGGTTATGAACTGGCAGAAATGTAATCAGTATGGAGTTTCAGCATTGTTTGAAGACATGATATTATACCAGACTAAATGTTGTTATTGATTTTTCTTGCTGCAGGGAATTAAATAATATCTATGCAAAGGAATCATTGAAATGTTTCCCTCAAAGAAAAGCAGATAGCCAATTTAATAATCTCAGCATCTGCATTTGTAGTCTTATTACTTGACCAGAACACATTTAACTCTATGATATGTTATAGATTCTAGCCCTAATATAAGAACATTATTATAAGAATAACAATTTCTGGTTTATTTAAAAAATAAACATCTCTAGGACAAATCCTTAATCAATAGCAAAGCGTAAAGCTGCTTAAACTAACCTTGCTAAAAATTACTTGACACTTATTTTGAATAACATGTTTAGGATCTGGTATAAAGTTATCCTCCTTTTGTCTGAGGTGGAATTAATTTTCTCCCCAGGAGCTGATACAGGCCTGTGTTATTTTGTTTGTGCTGAAATTGTCGTTGATAAGACGGGGATGTTTCGGTTATTGCTGAGTAGTGCTCACACAGAGTCAAGTCATTTCTTCTCACCCTGCTCTGCCAGTGAATGGGTTTGGAATGTGCACAAGAAGCTGGGAGGGAGTATGGTCAGGACAGCTGACCTGAAGTACCCAAAGGACTACTCCATACCACTGAATGTTCTGCCTAGTATTTAAACTGGGGGAAGTTGTCAGGAGAGATGCAGACCACTGCTCAGGCATCGGTATGTGGGTGATGAGCAATTGCATTGGGCATCACTTGTTTTTTCTTGGAGCTAATTTATCCCTCTCTTTTTTTTTTTTTCAATATATTCCTTTTCATGGCAATAAGTATTATTATATTTATTTTTATAATTATTGTCATAATTATATTTTATTTCATTTTGTTTAGTAAACTCTTCTAATGTCAGCCCATGAGTTTGACTTCTTTTTTCCTGATTCCCTCCTCATCCCACTGGGGATGAGAGGGCAGGAAGTGAGCGAGTGGCTGTGTGATACTTAATTGCTGGCTGGGGTTAAACCATGACAAAAGCATACAGCCTGGTACATCCTGATATTCAGATTTACCTAATTGGCTAAAAAAGCCACCTCCTCCCCCAGCTGCTTCATGGAAATGTATTTTATTTTATTCACACAGAAGTGGTAGATGAATCATCTATCCTCTTTTGTACATCTAGGCTAGCAGACACAATATAACTATTCTGTGGCAGAGCTGGTCTATGTATGCTGTTTAGGAGTTGTATTCACTATGTCTCCATAAAATTCTCAAATTCTCTGCCTTTGGTTTTGGAACATATAGCTTAAGAAAAGGAATGAAGCACTACATGTGTGCAAAGCAGATAGATTTTTAATTTAAAGAAATGGAGATTGAGTGTGTTGATTGAGTAATCAACTACTCAGGGTTTGAAGATCCAGATACTAAAGTTCTATGTATTATTAAATAATAAGATAGATGAAAGCATATTTCTAATTAAGTGAAGTAATATAGCAGCGAAACCAGATCCTTCATCACTCAATGATAGTACAGAACTAAGTAGTGCTATAACTACAAGAGATTCCTTTTTATCGCTTCTGTATATTGAGGAATAAGGTCCTCTCTCATTGAAGAGTAAGGAGTGAATCAGTACCTCATCAGCACTGTGTTGCACTAAGTGTAACTTAACTTTGCTCTTTGCCTCATTCAAAGACCTGTGTAAAAATCATTACTGGCTGCAGAGTGCTTTGTGATGCTGTGTGATGGAATGCTGTGTCCACCTGGAAAATGGTTGACCTGTGAGTTAAAATCTGTGAGTTATAGATGATAACTTCAACAGGAATAGTCTGTTATTTTCTCCGTCCAGATGAGTAAGAATTTCAGGTAAAATTTAAATTCTATAAAGCATCAGGAAAGAAAAGGTATACCATTTGTTGAAAGTTTGGGAATGAAAACTAAGCACACTGAGAGGGGGATTGTTTCCTAGTTTTGTTTACCACTCTGATAGTTTCAGGATCTCAGTTCATCTCATTCCAGTTTCCATTCACAAGAATACAGTAAAAAAATAAAATAACTTTTGACAGAAAGCTTTTTATCTGCCAAACATGAAAACTCCAGGGTGCATTCCAAATCAAAACCAGGCTACATGTAACACTTCCTTCTGATTTTGTTGCTCAGGAAGATAAATTGTGAAGAATGGATTCTAATTTTGAATTTTCTTTGCTACTGATTGCAGTTGAGGTTGTCACCTTATTTAATTTATGCTATTAACTTTAGTTGTTTTCTGATAGCAGAAGGAGTTCTGATTTATAAGACAGATTGACTCTAGAGTGTAATTAATCCATGATGAAAAGCTGAAATGAAAGCCAAGGAAAATTAAGTAAATTTTCAACTATACCAAGTCTAACTGATAAGAGCTTTCCTGAATACTGGTTTTTACTTGCTGGTTATCTTTAACACTAGGAAAATCACCAATTATAGCACTGGTGCAAATGAAAAAAGAGAAGTCATGGAATATTGTTGTGTTTCCTATGATACCCTGCTATATTGAAAGTAAGTCTTGGGAAAACAGATCCATTCACTACTCAAAGCATAGCCTGGCAAAGAAGGAAGAGCCATATAAAATATCACAAGCAGGACCTCAACAGCTAACTGTTTTATTCTCCAGTCAGAAATATGATGAATCACATTTGTAAGAAGCTCAACAGAATAGAATTCATTTTCATAGACCACTAGTGACTTTTAATTAACCAAACTGTAACTGATATTTGGGAACTATAAAAGGAATCACTGCATGAGTAAACTGCACCTGAGTGTTTAAATGTAAAATGACAGAGTCTGAGATCCAGGTATGTATGTATGTACATATGTATTATTATGTTGTTGTTTTTATTAGCATCTATCAGTTTTCCAAAGCTGTTGCCAAATTAGAAAGAGTAGACACAGTAATGTTCATGACAGCCATTTGCTGATGATGAACACAAGCTTATTTCTCTGTACTATGAAATGTCTATTGAGTAAAGCAACAGTGACAACAGACAGATGAGAGGAGTATCCTCAAACCAGGACTCACTTAGAGCCATGGCTTTTGCTAACTTTTCCACATGATCTGAGATATTGAACACCTTCATTTTTATCTACCCACGCTCAGCAAGTTCTATTGTAGTTCACTTCTGCTAAAACCATCTTTACGTACAGAATATTCTCAAAGAGGACACAAGCTGCCCAGTGATCCTTCCAGGACAGCCGGCTAAAGATTCAAACATTTTTAACAGTGTGATAAAGAACAAGAAAAGAAAAAGCTGCTTATGAAAAGAGATAATAATTTAGGGTGACATTATGGGAAATGGCACATAAGTAAATAGTGGAATTACCATCAAAGTCTAAATAGGTAGCAGGACAAAACCTTCTCTCTCAGGACAATTAAATGTTTTTGAAAAATTCCTACTTATATTTTTAAAAAGTAAGGCCCAAAGTAACTGAAGATGTGAACTGTCATTAGAACAAAATAGCTACACAAGAAAAAGAACGTCATTTATTCAAATATTTTAACCATAGAACCAACTATGGGCAAGTCTAGTGGTCAAACACTAAGTACTAGTCAAAAGCTGACCTACATGCTTTCTTCTTTTATTTGCAGCCCTTCTTTTTGTCTTAAGAACAAGAAAACAGAAAGGTTCAGAAAAAATGAAAGTAAAAATTGAACAAAACTTTTTAAACTCGAGGAAAAAATCCATTTTATTGAAGTTTAATTCTCATTTTACACAGTCTATTTCTCTATGTTGCCAGTGATAGACAGAAGTGAAACAGATACCAATCAAATGTTGAATAATACTTATTTTTCATATTTGTACATACAACTGTTAAAAGCAAGTAGTAATTCAATACTGTTAATCAATAGGAAATTAAAAGGTGTAATCTAGGACAAATCTTCTTCTAAGAATAAAGACTTGTTCTCAGATTTCCAGGGCTTGCCCATTATTTAGAATTGTATAATTAATATTAACATTCTTTTCATGACCCATCTGTGATCCATTGTTTGAGTTCTCTGTTTTTCTACACTCTTTACATATGTAGCTTCAGGCAGGCAGGTGCTAGGCAGCTCAAGCTATACATTTTTAATTTACTGATGGCAGCATTTCTTTAGGTGATATGCAGTAGACTTTTTTTTTTTTCTCTCTTACATTAATTAGTTTCTGATTGCAAAGTATATGGGAGAAGTAATAGTGACCTTCCAATTTGCCTACTCTGACTTCATGTTGTTGGTAGAAAATTTGACAATCTGTCATTTTTATTTGTATGACTTACAAGTTTTACAGACATTTCAAAATTCCTGTATATTTCTCGTGTCAAACACACATTGCATAAACTGCTATGCTGCTGTTCTGTGAGCAGTCTCCAGGTAAAAAAACTGTCTCCAGGTAAACAGCTGCAAATAAAGTACAAATTCAGCTCTTTCCTTTCCTTTGTCATTGATGTAACACAATAATAACTCCCCATGGATGATTTTAAAGCTCTGTCCCCTTAGTTTTGTGTAGATCTGATGTGCTACTGGAGCCAAAATGAGTTTAATATGCAATGAAATTTCAGGTCAAAATTTAGATCTAAATTAAAAGTCCTCCAAACATAATGTACATTTTTGTAGACATCACATCTGTATTCCAGCCTGTCACAACACAAGCCATTTCTGCCAGAAATAATATTCTTCTTGGGAAGTTTCACTCTGACCAGTGATATGCCAGCTTGCCTCATAGCTAGTGTACTTTCTATGGACCGAGTGTGAAATTTGGTGCCAATATTAACAAATAGCCAAACACCTCACTACCTTTGTAAATAATTGGTACCTGATGATTTTTAAAGAGGTTCAACTCAAATCGGACAGTGCAGGAGGTGAGATAGAAAAGTATAATGAGAGGATACTGGGGAGTAAATGGCTAAAACACAAGAGGTGGGGAAAGTAAAGGTCCTTCTGTTCTCCAAGATTATAAATGTAACTGAAGTATCTTTGGAGAAACTAAGTAGAGCTGATTGATAAGATGAAATTATGTAGCATTTTTGCCAAGTTATTTTGTAGAGGAGTTTGAAAAGATAAAGCTAAAAAAGAGTCAGAAGAACTAGTGGAAACCAAGATCATGGCAAATAAGAATGGCCAAATTGTAGATAAAGTAGATAAAGTAATTAGTTTGCAGAACATCTCAGTTGGTAGTTTCACAAAGTCTATGACTGTGAACATATAGGATGGGCTGAATTAAAAAATAGGATCATTGATGTTATAGAGGGAATACAAGGGAGAAATCAAATACTTATAGAGAAAAACTGAGTTTATCCATTGGAAACTGGAGAAAGCTTCCTGCTATCTGGATTAATAAAGACATCCTGAGGTGAAATGGAAGAACGGTGTTTGAAATGTTATTTGGAAGATGGAAAAGCTGGTGTGATAACTGTGAAGGTGGTCTGTAATGATTTTAAGGACTCTGTATTTTCAATGTTTGTTAAGATGATTAAGTAAATACATTCATAGAATCATAGAATCATAGAATGGTAGGGGTTGGAAGAGACCTTTAGAGATCATCCAGTCCAACCCCTCTGCTCAAGCAGGTCCACCTAGATCAGGTCACACAGGAACGTGTTCGGGTGGATTTTGAAAACTCCAGAGACTCCACACCTTCCTTGGGCCCCCTGTGTCAGGGTTCCCTCACCCTCACAGTAAAATAGTTTTTACTTATGTTTAAATGTTCCAGCTTATTTCCATTATCCCTTGCCCTGTCACTAGATACAACAAAAAATGGGATACCCCAAACTCCTGGTATCCATCATTTAGATACTTTTGAATATTAATGAGACTCTTCCGCAGTTTCCTCTTTTCCAGACTAAACAACCCCAGTTACCACGGCCTTGGTAACTTGGCTCTAAACACCAAAGAAAAGAAGGCATTCAGTAGTTCAACCTTTTCTGCATCCTCAGTCACCAGGGCATCCTCTGTGTTCAGAAGTGAGCCTACATTCTCCCTAATCTTTCTTTTGCTACTGGTGTACCTGAAAACCCCTTCTTGTTTTCCTTTACTTGCCTGTACAGGTTTAATTCTAAAAGGGCTTTAGCCTTCCTAGTTGCACCCCTACATGTTCTGGAAAAGTTCCTATACTCTTCCCAAGAAACCAAGCCCATTTTCCACCTCTCATAGATGTCTGCTTTTCCCCTGAATTGTCCTAGCAGATATTTGCTAGGCCTCCTGCCTCCTTTTCCTGCTTTTCTACTTGGAGGAACACACCAGTCTTGGGCTTGGAGGAAGTGGTGCTTGAAGATCTACCAGCTCTCTTGGACACTTCTACCATCTAGGATCCTATTCCATGAGATCCGTCCAATCAGGTCTTTGAAGTGGCCAAAGTCAGCTGACCTGAAATCCAGGGCCACAGTCCTGCTTGATGCCCTGCTTCTTCTACAGGGGATCTTGAACTCTACCATTTGATAGCTGCTACGGCCAAGGTAACCTCCAAACTTCACATCCCCAACCAGACTGTCTATTTGTTAGCAAAAGCTCCATCAGCACACCCCTCCTCGTTGGTTCCTTGACCACCTGTGACAGGAAGTTGTCATCAACATTCTGTAGGAACCTCCTGGGCTGTGTGTGCTTCACTGAGTGGCTTTGCCAGCAAATATCAGGGAGGTTGAAGTCACACATGAGGCTGGATTGTGACTGTGAGGCAGCTCTCAACTCTTCATAGAAGGCCTCATCCACTTCCTCCTCCTGATTAGGTGGCCTGTTACAAACTCCCAAAACAGTATCACCTACATTATCCTGCCCCTTAATTTTCAACCATAAACACTCAACTGGCCCCTCATCCCCACCCAGGCACAGTTTGGTACACATTAATTGCTCTCTCAAATAAAGAGCCTCGTCAATCTGTCTTTCCTAAACAATACATAGCCCTCCATGGCTGTGCTCCAGTCATGGCAGCTGTCTCACCACATGTCTGTGACAGCAATGAGGTCGTATTCTGGCATCCACACCTACATCTCCAGTTCCTCCTGCTTATTACCCAGGCTGTGTGCATTGGTGTAGAAACACACAAGTTTCCCTGGATGGATGAAAGAGGATCCTCTTGATTTGATACTCCTTCAAGGTGGTCAGTCCTCTGCATCTCATCTTGGTGTGCGGCTGAGGAGCGCCTGTCATTTCATTTCCTGCCCTGACCTGTATCCCTGCAAGATGGTTCATTTGGATACAAAGAATTCTGTAATAAACCTAGTAGGGAAGCAATGCTTTGAATTAGTCACATTTCAGGCATATACTGCAACTAATATAAAGATTTGAAGATTTTGGCTCAGTCTCTTCCTGGCTTAGCTTGTGACACTAGTTTGCACCAGAAATAGTGCCATTATATGTGCTGCATTGCAATGCATTGCAATGATCTTCATATGAAAGGACAAGGTACGTGTGACATTTTAAATAAGACATATCCAGAAACCTAGCAAATATTCACCATAAATGTTCCTAGGTCTGATTTGGGAACATCTATCTGATCAGTGATGTGAGTACTCTGATGGGCTTCTGTCCTATTTTGGCTAATTTGTTATATGCTCAGCTCTACTGAAATGTAATAAAGAGGAACCAGCTACTTCTGAGATGGCACTATGGAAATCTCCAGCTCACAGCCTTTCTTGTAGCTTGCCTACAGCACAGGTTTGTAATTTTGACCTTACGTAAATCTTATGAAAAGATAAGGGCTGCACCTAAATCATTCCTTCAATAACTGCCAGGAATGTCAAGTGTGGAAGTGAAGTACTCTGTCTTGAAAGAATAAAGCAGAAAGCAAGAGACAGGAGAAGAAAGGTTTCTGCATGCTAGCAGTGTTGGAAGAAGTACAAATCTCTCCTGGAGGCCTGGGGAAAAATGGGTGTTAAAGTCCTGAGAAATAACTCTGACTTGGAAGAGAGATGGAGAGCTGATTGCTTGAATGGCTTGCCAGAAGGGAAGAGAAGCTTAGTCTGCAACCTCGTCAGTTTTCTGAAATAAAAAGAATGAAAAAAGGACTAGGAAAACATTAGTTTTCAGTTATAGCTTGAATTCAGGTTTGGCAAAGCCAGATGAATGGGAGGACATAGGATTTTCTTTACACTATGCTGCAACAACATCTGTTCGTTACCAAGATTATCAACAATCCTTTTGTTCATTCTTTTCACTACAACTTAAAAATACCTATATTTTAACTACATCTATGGTGAATTTTCTTCCTAACTTTGTTTTAGCCAGAACAAAGTGTAGCACAGTTTTCCATCAGAACTTCAGTCCCGACCACAAGGGAATTTGAAGTTCTGTGGATTTTTTACAGTTTTTACCATTTAATTTTGTGAATTTAGCTCCTCATCTATATCTAACTGGTACAGGCTACTTCCTAAGAAGTGATATTAAAATTTAATGAGCATTTCTAATCAGCATTTGTTTTATGCGATCAAAGACCCAAGAAGCAAATCTCCTGTAACACTGTAACACAATTTTGCAGAAGTATAGGTTTCAATTTCCTGATCCAGCGATTACATCAAACAAAAAGAAATTGTTTACATCGCCACTCAGATTGTTCAGCTGAAAGCCATTTATCAAACATGGCAGAAAATCAAGCATTAGTAAAACTAGCTTATAACTCTCCCACTAACACTGCACCTGTAGAAAACAAATGTTTCCCTGGTGTGATGCAAGGTTACAGCACACTACAATTAGTCCTTCAAAATAGAGTAGGAACAGAAGGAAATATGGAATAACCCATTGCAAAAGAAAATCCGTTGTTAGGACAAGTGCAAGCTGATGTTTGCATGGTGTATTCCATACAGATTAAGGCAGGTATTAAACGTGTTCCAATTAAATATACTGTAAAACAGCTACAAAAAGTGAAAACTAGTTATCAGTAACAACAGCATTTCCCCACTGTAAAACTGAATTAGTTTTGCTTGAAAGAAAAAGTCTTACTGGTTAACGTTCATTATCTCAAAAGAGCCATTTTGCAAACACTACATTTTGTAAGTAAAGAAATCCCAGCACTTTTCCTTCTGTATAGGAAGTCTTGTTATTCTGAAATGAATTGATGAGGGAAGAGGAGCATAACAGATGAACAGTTTTTTTTGATGAGCAGCATCAGAACGTTTTAAAACTTTTTTTACTCTCCCTTCCTGATCAGTTTGTTTCAGAGCTGACATTACAGTTATTGAAGCAACAAATGAAAGACAAGACTGGATTGTGCTCTGGCCCTGCCAGTGAAGGCTGAGAAGCAATCAAGCTCTCAGTGAAGATGAACAGCAATAGCAGAAGAAGCAAGTGTACTTCCCATGTGGTCTGGGGGCTCTGTGCTCACTAGTGAAACAAACACTGAGTTTGTTAAAATGCATACACTGAGAAACTCCTATGGAACTTTAGCCGAGTGAATTATCACTGTGTGCTCAACGAATTGTATCCTAAGAGCTAAAAAAAATCACTTGATAAAATTCACTTCCAGTTAACATTCTTAGTGATAAATATTTTTCCTTTACACTGTGTATGCTAGGAAATATTGCAGTTTCATTCACTTCATTTAGTGAATGCCTAGTGAAGGCAGAGCATTCCTTTCATCACATTTACTTTTGTAGGCCTGAATCTCGGTTATCAATTTGAACTGGATTAAAAACCTCCAAATGTATCTACATCATTAGTCAAACTCATATATAAAATTGATATAAAATGATCGTCCTAGAGTAATGCTTTCTGTGGTTTATAATGATTGATATACTCAAAGAAACTAAAGCAGTGGGACAACATCCAAATCTTCCATTTAAGTGCGACTTAAAACTGGAAATATTTGTCTTCAAAGTCATATTTTGTAGGCAAGCTCATAATAAGGCTGAAAGAGAGTATATCAATTATCAACTGTCCATTTTGGAGTAAAATCCCACAGCATACTTTGTGAATAAAGAGAGAAGTTATCTTATGCCTTGTTGAATCTCGGTTTAGATATTTCCTGACTACTGCCTTAAATTGTACTGTGAGTTTCCTGCTGTAAATGACAAAGAACTGAATCTCTCTGTCCTAAAAAATAATTGCATATTATTTTTCCGTGGTGATTGTGCTGGTTGATGAAAATTTTCTGAAATCAGTTTGTCTGGCTAGTGCTGCTAAGAAAATTACACTGTTCTCAGTTATGTGTCAGATTTTTCTGATATGGAAGGGGTCATAAAGATTGTCTTTGCACTGGTAGTGGAAGTTTCAAAGTTATTGGCAGTCCAAGGTTTATATAGGCCAACTGTAAAAAGATTACTTGTGAGACCATTTGCCTGTCTCTAATATGTTCTTACTATTTGCTTTATGCTTCTAACATTACTTTTTTGTTTGTGTCTTTATAAGGCTGATGAGATGGCAAATTGAATCACAAAGTTCCTTGCAACAATGGAGGGGTTTAAAATAATGAAAAAAATAAATAAAGTCAATTGAGTAAGAAACACCCATGATTTGTTTCTTGCTACATCACTGAGTTACCTGAGAGACAATGTTGAACTACATTTAAAGGACAGTGTAACATTTTTATGCCAATTAACACTGCAATTATATTTCATTTACAAGCAACATTTTAGGCAGTTATATTAATAGTTACACATGCAGTATTTGATGAGGAGTGTATAATTTAAAGGTTTTTCACATCACATCAGGATTATGTTTGAGGGCTTTGCATGGAAATTGGAAAAGGGAAACCACAATTTGGCAATTTTGTGCTACACGTTGTTTCCAAGATAGTATTTTAGTTGCTATTACTCCTTGCTGTAATAATTTTTTCTATTATTCTACATGAATAGATACAATTGCCTGCTCCAATAAAAAGGGATATGAGAGAGTATATTTTGATGAGGTGTAGTTTGATCCTCTAAATGTTTGTGTGTTATCATCTATAAAATACATTATTGTGCTGACTATGCAGCATAAAATACTTCAGGGATCAAAAATACCCTACCATTTCGAGTCACTATATTTCATTTGTAAAGAAAAAGAAACATGAGATATACTAATTTGATGAAGACTATAAGGTATAGGAGACAGAAACACTCAAATAGTGTTAACAGATCGGCTATTATGTGTCTTAACCTATGTCCCATATGCCAGACTACCAGAAGTAGCTTCATTGATATTGTGATACAGTCTAGGTACAACTTGCCTGACTTCAGGCTTCTTCTACTGAATACAGGAATAGTATAAAGAACTGCACATGTGAAAGGAGATTATTGACTCTTTTTTCAAACAGTTTCTAATGCCTCATGTAAATTGCTGAGGACAAGGCTATTTTTAGTAGCTCTTGTGTAATTTCTTCAGTGTTTGTGGGCAGTGTCCCTGAGCAACAAAGAAATTCTTCTCTTCTCTTGCAAACCATGTAACATTTTCCAGGGTCTTCCCAGAAATTCTGTCTTTTTCTTTCTTTTTTTTTTTTTTTTTTTTCTCTGGGAAGAATATCTTGGAGATGTTGAAATGCTAAATATGAAGAGAGAGAAATAAGGAGTAAGCAACCAAATGAGAGAAAAATGCGTTTTATCACAGTGTTGTCTGAGAGAATTGCAGACTAGATTAGAATGACTCAAAGGATTATCTTTTGCTCCTGATTTTCAGAGGTCCTATGCAGAATGGCATAAATAAATAAGAAAATACTGATAGACCTTCCAGTGCTTGAAAAATAAAATCCAATTAGGCATGGAAAGATGTGGATCTTTTGATTGATTGGAATGCAACAATGAATTTTGCCCTGGCTGACTTCCACAGCATGGGTGTGCCTTGTTAAACAGGAGCTTCTTTTTGCCCCAGACTCAGTTCTACACCTGTATTGGGGAGTTTGACTTCAGAAGGTCTACACAAGCAGAGACAGTGGGGTCTAGCAGAGACTATGAACCTTAGGGAGATAATCTGTTCTCTTATCTGAGCTCAGGTCACCTGAAAGCAGGCTGTAGCCTGGTTGTGTGGGTGTGTGCTGGATTAATGGTAATAGAACACTGGGAGGTGAGCTCAGTTGTAGTCTTTGTAGCTTCTGAACCTGCTGAGAGTTGAAGCATTACAAAGAGCAGGGAGAGGCAGAGTCGTACCCTGTGCTCTTCTGCTGTGGTATTATAAGTATTTTTTTCTGCTTTGAAATGAAAACACTTTGACAACCACTGAACAGCAGTCTGTGCCAGAAGCTATGTGGGAAAGCCTGCAGTGGCAGAAAAAAACAGTTATGATGTTATGTTGTATTATTCAAAGAACAGAAAGGGTAGCAACATGCATACACATGGTGTCAGAGGATATGAAAGTCCTTTTGTTTTCTTTAATATACAGTCAAGTGATTTTAGCATGAAAGGAACAGTATAAATATCACATGTAATATTATTATTAAATTTGTTATATAACATCTCCAAAATTAATATATAGCCTGAAAAGTACAAAGGAATTACAGACATATACAAATATACTATATCAGGGGCTTAGATATATTGACATCCTGTATCTATTTTACTCTGCAGTTGAACTATTTTGAGAATGTCAACCTTAAGGAGGTAAAACTATGCTGTTTTAGAGTCAGCAGTATCTAGTGGCTAGGTAGATAAAAGAGACAGGAGTGGCCCAAGAGTTAGATCCAAGAATTCAAGTACTTGCAGGATCACAGCCCTTCACAGCTGTGACTAGCTCCTCAGAGTTATTTAGCCCTATGAGACTGAAACAGGAAAAAATGAGATGTTTCATGCCCTGTGTTGGGACACCCAATCAGGCAGAGGAGCCTGTGCTCCTCTCCAGTTTTTGGAAATGGATATAATCCTAGAGTTGCTGTTTGTGGGGGAGTTGAGTGCCAGAATACAGGCAGACAAAAAGTACACAAGCATTAGTGCTATTTTAAATACTGAGAAAAACAGTGACTGACCCCTTTCTTGGGGAAAACAAAACTGTTACCTGTATTTTGGACTGTCCCAGACGTTCCAGCTACATTGGTTAGGAGTATATCTCTTGATGTCCTCATTTGTAAATTGGTATTGTTAGGCCTTCCTAGCTTGCTGAATAATTATGAGAATGATAATGGATTATATCATTCCACTGTCTCAGGGAGTTACAGACTCCAAGTTCTACATTTATAGTCACTGTAATTGCCAAAACTGCATAAGAAAAAGTGTCGTGTTTTTGAAACAATGTGTTTGAGAGACGGTCAGTTCGTGCTTTGACCTGACTAGATGACTTGCACTGTGGGAGAAATTTAGTCTTTATTCTACTGAGTTTTACTAAAATATGCAGTTTTCTGAAGTTCAAGTTTGACTAAATCAAGTTCTTGTTATAGTGCCAGGTCCTTGAAGACAGTGCAAACAGGATTACAGCCTTAATGTAATAAAGCACTTAAGAGAGTCCTTAGATTTAAATTTTTGCTTTGTGAGAGCCCTTGGAGGGTTAGAACTGCAAACAGTGAAAAGGAAGGAAATACGGTTTCATACCAAGAGTACACACCATGGTTGGGAACCACTTGCAATTCCTCCTGTGTGCGTAAATAGATCTTACCTGCCAAAAAACCCTATTTGACTTTGGTTGATGAGGTCAGTTTATTGGAAGAGTTCTTTAGGACAGTGAATTAATTGTTCCTGAAAAATGCCGTTAAACTTTTTATTTGAACCAGGCAACCAACAATGACAGACAGAAGGGACTGTTTGACAGCTCCATTAACATGATACTGTGTATTTGTGATTGCAAATATTGCAGTTTTTACCAGAACACAGACCTTCAATCTCCAACTATCTCAGAATATTGTAGGTTTTCAATTAAACAGCAACATGATGAAAAGTATAGTTTGAAAAACATGGATGTTCTGATGAAGTGTCATGTAGAGAAAATTAAAACATTTTGGCGATAGCTTTTTACTTTAAAATAATCTTTCAGAAAGTGTTAATTAGTTTCTGTATAATTTTGAAAACCTTTTAAAACTCAAAAGCTAGCAAAACATTTTCAGTCTTGCAAAAATAAAATGTTTATGTTGATTTTTTTTTGTTTTAAATGCAGAATTCTTTCATCCAGAAAGTCTTAGCTGTTTTCTTACCTTCTGTTTCTGAGTAGAAAATAACAGTCCAAACCAAATAGTGATCAGAAAATGTGTGTTAGACCATAATTCTTGCCACTCAGTCATTGATACTAATTCAAGCTATAAGTAATGCATTACCGATTACAAAGTGTGCAGCTTAATTCTAACTTACTAGATATGCAGGTACCTATAAAAATATATAAACATATATTAAAAAAATACATTAATATATATAATCTGATTATCTTTTGATCAACATTTTCTTTAGATGATGAATGCTGCATTTAGTCACTGAAGCATCTCTGGTACAGGGTTTATAATGTGCTCTAGATTCCTGCTTCATCCAGCTCAGTGGACAGCAGATACTTCTGCCAGTCTGATAGTATCTAATTACAGAGCCAAGGGGTGCATATTTCAGTAGAACACTCTGAGATGTTGAAAGATGATATTCTGAGACAGAGAAGGGCATATCAGCCCTTTATTTAGGTCACAGAAGCAATTCACTACTGCATGAATAACATTAGTTGAGTGCTATATCTGAACATAGGAAAAGCCTTTAAAAATCTCCTGTGTGATAAAGGTTGGCATTAACATTTCAGCTTTTGCCAAAGTACTATACCAGCCCTATAATCTTAGCAGAAAAATATTCTGCTTTTTCTAGAATGCAGTTGTACAAAATGCAAAGTATGCAGTGGGTTTAGTGTTTTGATATTTGGCGTTTGTTACTTTGTATTTTGAAGGAACCAAGTGTAAATTTGTCCATGATGCCAACATTGAAATAAATATAAATATATGAATACAAATGTAAATAGCTATTATTTTTATATCAATGAGCTCAAACTCCATGTTTATACCTTTTATACAGAGAGAGGATGAAAAAAAAATAATCCCATGACTACTTTTGTAGTTCTGCTATCATAGTTTTCTTTTGCAACCAAATAAAAAGGAGGTTAACGTCATGAGTGTTCCACTTACTACTGGGCTTGTCTGTGTACTTGCTTGTAGACATGGTCATATATGAAGGTTTTAAAAAATAAAATGTTACCACTGTTGTACAAGCAATCACTTTTTGTCCCAACATCCTGCAGTGGTCCTTACACCACAGGTAGAAAAACCTTGGCTTAGACCACTTCATCTGCTCTGAATTTTGTAGGCTCTTAGCTGTTGTGCAAAAAGTATCCAACTTATGCACTTTGGTCCAAAGATAAAGTCAGCAAGGCAGACAGAAAAATGTCCCCAAAACAGTGAAGAAAATCTATAGCCTCAGGAAAGAAATTAATGACAAATATTCTGAGGAAATAGTCTAGAATTATTATTCAGTAATTAATTTTATAAATCACCCTCACAAATAGCAGTGTGTGTAGTAGCTATCAAGATTTCGTTTAAAAAAGTTTTAGGATTTCATATTTCATTGATCTCTCTGTTTTATCATTTACTTTGTTTTGCTTCATTGTCCCTTTTTTGTCATATTTAAAATGTTTTTATTTCTGCATTTAGTCTGTGCTACTCTGCTTTTGTCAGTATCCTGATATTTTGTGTTTTGGTTTATTATCCTTTTTCGATAGTTATTTCTCTCTTTTCAGCCCCTTTCCAGTCCCTTGCATCCCTTCATTTTGTTGCTCATCTGCTTGCTCTATTAAGCCTCCTCTTTTCATCAACAATTTCTTCCTCTGTTCTGTGGTCTCTCCCAACGCTAAGCTAGGGCACTTAGCCTCATGGGATGGCTTGCATCATGCTGTTTGCAGAACACTTGCTCAGTTAATGCTTACATTTAGTTGCAATTATGTCAGATGGATGTCAGTGGGATGGCAGAGGGATAAGTTTCCCCCCAGTTCTGCACCAATGTGTAATTAACTCTCCATTTGCAAAAGCTCTGATCCACCTGGTAGAGAAGACTGTGAAATAGCTGTTAGGTGCAAAATAAGACAGATATTTTGGTGTTTTTTTTTTTTTTTTTGGTCATGTTAACCATGAATGAGATTGAGATGGTGCAGCAATTACTTTTTCTCTCTAGATTGAGGACAAAACAGGGCAGCTGTTGCTGGGTTGCTGGGAGTGGCACCTATCATGAAGTGATGTTGCCACTGTTGCTGCCTACTTGATGCTCCCAAACAAAATACAAACTCTTCAGGTTGATGCAGTAAAATAGATACTGTCTTTGGACCAGTGGGGAGATTGTAGTGTTGCGCTCCTAAACCAAGAGCTTTAAATAATGTACATGATTGTTACTAATGCAATTTTATTTCCTTCCGAAACCTTAAATCCCTTCCTTATCAGTCTTTCTACATGGGCACTTTGTCTCAAGCACAGTCTTGGCCCATGTGCATGGGGTTTTCTGAATCTGACACAAAAGTTGCCACCTCAGGACAAACAGTTTCTATAAGCTGCAGGTTTCAAAGAGAATCCCATTTACAGGAAGTGTGAGACAGTGGTCAATGTAAGTTGCTCCAAATCTTTTGGTTTGTTCATCTATCCAAATTCCACAGCCTGAGTAAAGTTTTGTCATGCTTGTTAACCACAGAATTACCTTCTTTATAACTTTAGCTAAAATTTTATGTGCATTTATGAGTGATATGATACTAATTTGAAGTTTCCTATGCAAAATTGTAAAAGTTGCTTTTCACAGATGTCTTTCTATTTATTTGTTTACAAGCTTGTCATTTATTATATCTTTGCCACAGTTTCAACGAAAGCTTGGTGTTCAACCATTATTCTGCTGATTTGCCTCATGAGTGTACTCTAGTCACCAAGTATTATAGGCTGTAACCCTTGAATTGGGTAGCAAAATAAGAACTGCCATAGATTCTCATTAAGAAAAGTGCTGTAAATCTCTCTATCTGTCTTGACTCCTATTTTTAATTACTAATGTGGTTCCAGGTAGGTGACAGGAATGATTTTCCTGGTATGATAAAGTCCTGCCACGGACAAGTTCTGTGAGTTTATAGCACAGAAAACAAGGTGTTTACTAAAATTTCCACAAAGAATTATTTAGTCAGTGCCTTGGATATTTTGCAGGGCAAACAATAATATTTCTTCCCTGCCACATTAGGGAGAAAATAAAGGAATAAACACAAAAGTGACTCTGCATACGCACCTTCCACTTGATATCTTTCCAGATCACTTTACAACTTTCCATTTTTCCATCCCTTCAACTGCTTATTTGTATGCTATAAGGACACCGCAGTCCTGATGCTTCACTAGATAATGACTGTCTGTATCTATGCTGCCAGCCTCTTGTGTCTGGGAACAAACAGCATTAGAGATTAGAGCTCTGAAGGAACAAGAATTTTCATCCTGTTGAATAGTTTCGCACTTCAAAATGTATTTCACTCCAAGAGGAAACAATGAGTATGTGAAATTATCTTTTTAAGGAATATTTTAAGAACTCCTTTAGCTTACTTCTGAAAAGGGTGAACTCCTCTTCCTTCCAGCAACCCATGTGTGGTTACTAAAATATTTGTCAGTGTTTATGTAGAGTACTTGTCTTTTAAGTAGAGGATGAGCTAATCCTCTCACTTTGAATGTGTGAACAATATGCTGGAGAAGAGTCAACACTGCAGTAGCAGTATAACAGATTTTCAACCTAGACAGCAGGCTGGAGAAAAGTAGCTCACTTTTTATAACATTTGTTCCCGAAAACGAACTTTTGACATTCATTCAAAGTTAAATAAATACTGACCTATCACAACATGTTTCTTTCCCAGAATGGGAGGTGGAAAATTGCTACATTACATATGTTTGCAAGTACACTTCCAATGATCTATAAGTGATCTGTGAAATGAAAGTGTTTTCCCTGAGAACTCCTCAGCATACATCGAATCTTGTAAACACCTTTCTATGCTGAATATGCTTCTTACATTAATTTTGTTTTTTTTCTTTCATTTACATAGTAAGATAAATTGTGACTTCATTATGAAGCAAAATCTGCAGTGGCATCTGCTCAGCTTTACAACCATGTCTCAAAAATTCACACATCAAGGTTCTTTTTCCACAGGTTGCTACAGTGTGCTACAGATATCCTTGCTTTTATTTTCTGACATGTGTTTTTACTCCTGGAATACTGCTGAAATAATTAAATGCCATTTGCTGAACATAGAGGATAATCAAATAGCTTGGGAATGCCTTACTACCCTTTAAAAAAGCTAGGATCTTAGCTATTTATCTGAACATAATGTCTTTGTTTAGAACAATGATTTGCAGGTCTTTTGAAAATGTACCATCCTTTCTTGAGCAAATTAATCCCTGTCATATTTAAGATCTCTAATTGTTTTCATCCCAGAAAGGAAAGGTGTGGCACAAAGTTTTACATATGAAGAAGTGGCATAAAAAGTAAAATCTGAATTGCAGTGTGAAACTTTTTACAGCCAAGGGAACCACTTCCCTTAGCTGCAGTGGACTTAAAATTGATCACTGAAAACACACACACACACACACAATATGTGCTTTTTTATTGGTGGTTGGATGTTGCAATCTAGTTCACTGTGGAGAGACCTAAAATATTCTAGATTAATGTTGGCCCATGGATGTGATGAAGCTTCACTTAGGCTCCTTGCTTAAAGGAAGCTGTCAACAATACCTGAGCTAGCAAGTTTAGACTCAGTCTGGGTACTGCCACACGGTGTTTGTGTGCACATGAGTCACTGTTGTAACAGAATGAGGCATCAACAAAATGGTGATGATTTATTCACACTTGGAAGTCCACCAGGATCTAAAATATAACTGTTTCTTGAAAATGTTTGACTTGATTCACAATCTCTAAAGCTTTTCAAAAACAGTAAAATTGCACCTTATTTAGATAAAAAAATTAAATCACCATGAGTTGATGAATGCAAGAACTTAATTCCTCCCCATCAACCTTTACATTTGAAAAAACTAGAAGGTTGGATTGTGCTTTCAACATGCTTTTTTTTTTTTTTATTTTTTCCTGAAATGATATTTTTAATGAATTACTCCATATTTGGAAGTTATTGACACCTTACATAATATAATGAGTTTGTTTTTGTTTTGTTTTTTTTTTAACCCAGGTATCAACAATGCCAGAGTTTGGCCGCATAGTAATCTATACAACCAGCCTTCGTGTGGTGAGAAACACTTTTGAAAGATGCGAACTGGTTAGAAAGATCTTTCAAAATCACAGAGTTAAATTTGAAGAAAAAAACATTGCTCTGAACAGTGATTATGGAAAAGAACTAGATGAAAGATGCAGGAGGGTCTGTGAAGTTCCCTCACTCCCTGTTGTGTTTATTGATGGCCATTATCTTGGGGTAAGTAAAGCATGAGCCTGTGCTCTATTCTGCAGTCTGGAAGAACAGATGAAAAATTTAATGAATGAGAAGCAGGGTTGTAGAAAATTGCTTGCAATGCTGGAATGGTGGGAACAATCAAAGACAGAGATCCCTTTGTGGTGTGTGCTGCACAGATCCACATTGATCAGTTTGATGCAAAAGATAACCATGGAGAGGCTATCAGGAGGGGGAAAAGAGGCAGTAATACAATCTAAGGTATCCCATGTTTCTTGAAAAGTAGCTTATCTTTGTAGCTAAACCCATGAAAATCTAGAGAAATTGAGTTTTTTTACTCATGGGAATGTTGGGATTCCTGACTGATCCAGGAAGATAAATACACATAACGTAAACTTGACATTTACTAATATCGGTGTTGAATATAAAGCTAACATCTTGGGATGTCAAATCTTAAACATGAATTGAACTTTATCAGGATCGACTGAACAGTGTAGAATTGGTTAATACTTAATTTTAGAAAGTCTAGCAGTAAAAGAGAGAAAACCAGCCCAACTCTGCCCTGCTGCAAGATATAAAGTCTAAATGGAAAACTAATCCAAATTTGTACCCCGGTACTCTGAGTCTAAAAGCCGGTTGCTGTTTGAATTCACCTTTTCATTAAGGCCAGCCTGTTCTTTTGAGATGTATTTCTCAGAAACCGAGTGTAAAAGAAAAAGGTTCTGGAAAGTGACACAAAGAAAACAGCTTGAGAGCTCAGAGAAGGTATTTGGCTTGAGTGGTAAAAAACTAGCAATTAGCACCAGCAGAGAGGCTGTGATTTGAGAAGGAAAACTGTATTTAAACACAATGGTGTTATTAAGTTTGTATTGCTTAACACTTTCATTTTCACAAAAGATTTAAGTAGTGAAATGAAATGTAATGAGCAATCACACGTAATTGATATTAGACCTATATAAACTCTCAAATATCCTTTATCCTCTTCCTCCCTGTCCCTTCCCTAGCTCTCTGTGTGCTCTCCATGAGGCAGGCTTTGCACTCTAACTAATGCATCTGCTGGCACAGGGCTTGCCAGGCCACAACAACTGCAAAATCACCTGAGTGCAGAATATTAGCAGACAGTGATTCTTACTTCATAGCAGAGGATGCTTGTCTCAAAAACCTGAGTCAGAGGGTTCTCCAGCCAGCTGGGAGCAGAAGCACTTTTTTAAAACACATCTTAAAATTCAACAGGACTCAGACTAAGATTTAGTCACCTAATTATCATGTTCAACATAAAATTAGTGAATTATGGCCAACTCCAAGAAAATCTGTCCGTGTGTGATCAATTTGTCAAATGAATTCAGTTACAATGCTGAAATGGGTTGAATAAATTATTTGCTCAGATGCAAAGGAAGCCTGGTTACAGTCATTTTGTTATGATGGATGGCCCATTAAATCACTGCTGCTTTTTTTTCTCCTTTTTTTTTGAAGATCATAAGAAACTTGTCTTTTAACAGAGAAGTGAAAGTGTAATGAGAAATACAATTACATTAAAACTATTTAAGTGTTGAATGATATTCATTGGAGAGGTACAGAAAAAAAGACAAGTGAGTTAGGAAGCTAACTATCTGTAGCACAGACAAATCTAGTGGTCCAACAGGTAGTCAGCAGGTTTTAATTCTTGTAGGTAAAATCTGAAGAAGGATTTTGATGTTCTGGTCTACAGATGTTTATTGCAGCATGACAGCTACATTCACATTGTTTCACACTAGAAAACAAAAATAATTGATCTACTAACAAAACATGAAAAAAAAGATCAAACTTTAAGTGTGCCTGCTTTTCTTTTCTTTTCTTTTCTTTTCTTTTCTTTTCTTTTCTTTTCTTTTCTTTTCTTTTCTTTTCTTTTCTTTTCTTTTCTTTTCTTTTCTTTTCTTTTCTTTTCTTTTCTTTTCTTTTCTTTTCTTTTCTTTTCTTTTCTTTTCTTTCCTTTCCTTTCCTTTCCTTTCCTTTCCTTTCCTTTCCTTTCCTTTCCTTTTTTTTTTTTTTTTTGTTTAAATTGGTGAGGCACACTGTGATTAAATAGAACAGACTTTAGCTCCAGGACAGGATTAAAGTTGTTCCACTTAAAAGCAAGATTTTTTTTTTGAAAATCTGATTTGTTGGCAGGGAGCAGTCCAGGAGATGCCTGTTCTGCTCACAGGGAGCATCACTGCCAACCAGGGTGGGAGCTCCTCAGCTGTGCTGACAGACAAGGTTTCTGCCTTCCACTGCTCTCCAGCAATTATCATCACATGGGGAGAGTGAGACATTGCTGCTTGCTATTGTATCTCTCTCTAATGTGCTCTAGTTGAGATTAAAGAGGATGGGAAAACCAAGTTCAACATGAGCAGAGCTAACAGCAAAACTGACAGGATTGTGAGAAGACAGACTCCCAGGGTGAACCCATCACTTGCACTGGCAAGGAAGCTGTGTCCACACACTCTGTTGGATAAATGTGGCAAATATCATTATTTTATGGAAGTTTTTATTTCTCTGTCTTGACACGACTTAGTAAGAGAGGTTGGCATTCATTCATTTCAGAAGAGAGATAAGGAGGGGAACACTTTGCATATTGAGAAGTTCTGGTCATGAAATATTCATCCCCCATCTATGTCAGTGCCCAGTGGATATGGGACCTGAAGAAGACAATACATCAATGACTCAAAGGCAGTGAGTTGACTGGAACCTGTGCTGGACTTGTGTTTCATTAGAATGTAATTGAGAACTAATTACACAAAATGGTCTCGTTGGTAACACTGGACATTTCTATAAAGCCTTCTATGATAATTGTTTTCTGATATGCAAATTGCAACACAGAAATCCAGAAGCCTGGTGTGTTAGTAAATGAATCATGCAATATATTTCAAATATCTCTTTTTCTATCTCTCTTTTAAAAATTTTGGATATTTATTTCCTGGCAAATCCTTCCCTGAAGGAGACTGCATATAACAATGGAAAGGAGAATCTACATTGAGCCACACATCTTTCCATGAGTCATAAGGAGAAAAAACACCTCCGACTCCTAATTAAAATATGAACAGGTTTGAAAGGGAACAGGATTATCTTTAAAGAGATAAATGTAACAAAAACACTAGAACACAGTATTTGTGCATCTGATAGATTCAAGCCTTTCAGAAGTATGAGCAGGGTTGTTAGAGCACTGCAGGCTGTGTGGGTAAACCTTCACAGCACTGTGGAATTTATCATTGCCTGCACAGGGGGAAGTAAATAAACCTGAGACTTGGGCAGAAGCAATAGAAAAATCACATTTAATCCTGTCAAGCAAAGTCCTGTATGCTGTAGTGCAGCAGGTTTTTTAATCTACTCATTTTGAAAGGATTGGATCATTGTATTTCTTGACACACACTGCCTAAATATCAGTTTGTCAGGAAACTGCAGGTTCTTTCTGCAGCACGCTCTTTACCAGCTGATCTAATCCCTCTTTTTCACCTGAGGCTGTCTCCATCTGAAATGGAATTATGCCATCTGCTGGGACACCAAAACAGAGTAAAAAATTACTTCCAAAACCCACAAAGCCATGCAGAAAAAAAAAAAGAAAAAAAAGAGCATTCATTTACTTTTTTTTTGCAGAGGCACTCAAGATTGTTAAAAGTTAATGTTACTCGAAGACCTGATCTACTGAAAAATGCCCACATATGAAAAAAGACAAGCAAGGTCATCCTTAGTATGCATGTTAGCTCACTGCACAACAGTTTTAAAATACATTCATTTTATTTTTCACTCTAAATACATGATTGAATTCCAGTATTCACCTGCCATATAAACCTACTTAAATATTCTCAAATATATGATATTTATGTTTTTTTCCCCAAGAGCCTATTTCCTATTTAGTTTTTCCAGCTGTAGTGAACCCATAACAGTATGAGATTTACAGTAAAATTATTTTGACTCATTGTTTATTTTATTTTAAATTATGGATTTTTTTTTTTTATTTAACTAACTGATTATAATTATTTCCCAGGAATGATGAGGCTATTTTTCTAACTGACTTTTGGAAAATACCTATGTAACATTTTTTTTTTCTAACGCGAGGATTATTTCCTTTTTGATGATTTCCAGTGGCCATAAATAATTAGGAGCTCTCAATTGCCTCCATATTTGTTAAACACATTCTTCCAGAGTTCACTTGATGGGGTGGATATGAATGGCTCTGTGTCAGTAAACCTGTGATGTAATTATTTTCTCAAATCACCTAGCATTGTTTCCTCAATTTTGCCCTTTAGGATTTTTCACTTATTTCCTCCATTTTTCAGTTTAATGTTTCAGGAACATCAGAGTTCAATTAACATGATAGTTCTTTACACATCAATCTTTCAGTTCTTAATATTTTAAAACCAACGTTTCTGGTGCTGGTAGTATTCTGCAGTTCAATTTTCTCAGTTTATGGGCATATTTCCAGGCAGTTAATCCATGTGTGTCTTCTGTCACAGGGCATATCATTGTGAGGGATGTAGTGTTATAGGCTTGAAGAGCATGAGAGCTCTAGGCAAAAACCCATTTCCTCAGTGAGCCACAGTGAAAAACCATAGCAGGTTCAGTAACAGTAAGGTGTGTGATTGAGTTCTGCTGCTTTAGCAAGAGGTCTCATATTTATACTTAGCAAAAATTTGTTTTTAAGGAAGTAAGGGATTCAGTTTATCTGCTCAGCAAATGTTTCCACAAGAAAGATGTTGCATGTTTTGATAATTTTCCTTTGTACATAAGGAAGGACTGGGAAGACAGGCTGCTTACCAAAATCAGCAGTTATTCTAGCTTAGTCAAATACAGAGCCATATATCTTTTATTTCTTCAACAAGAAATACATCATGAAAATAATAATGGGTTGCATCCAAGATAGGTGAGCAACAGGCTGGTTTAGTTGGACAGACAGAGCTGGAGCAGTGGGAAACTTAGAGGACCTTGGATTTGTCCTAATTCTGCAATTAGTGGTACAATATCTGATGTTTGGACATTCTCAAGAGATAATTGGGAAAATGCTTTGAAGAATAAAAACAGTCTAGAAAACATGTTGAGTGATTTAGCCAATTTGGCATTTCCTTGCCAAAAGAAGGGCAAAGACCTGGCCACAGCCCCTGGGCTCCTCTACCATTGGAGAAAGCTACCGAAGTTAGTGGATAAAGGAATCATAGGATGGTGCTTTGAAACTTAGCTAGTCACCAAAACTGAATTCTTCTTCCTGCTGCTTCTCTAAATGTATGGCACTGTCCTGTGGAGAAAAAATGAGGGAGCATGGACATGGATCCCGGGGTATAATGCTAGGCCCATTGGGGCAAGGCAGCCTGGGCTCTAGTTATATGGATTTGGTGCACAATCAAGACCAGAGTCAGAGCCACGATTAAAGTAGTTGCTGTCATGTAGACAGCAGGCTGCTTTCTATTCCCTCAAGGTCGGACTTTTCTTGGTTAAAGGTGGTAGACAACTTCGAGGAAAAACAAGATGTGAAAAAATGAGGGAGCTTGCTTGTCGCAGAAACCGCAAGTAGAATGAACACGTTGCTGAGCTAGCTTGAAGCCTGCAGTGTATATAAGTTAGAGCCTGCTTTCAATAAAGTGAAGATTTCTGCTATCACTTATATTGAGTAGGACTGGATTTCTTCCCACCCAGCTGAGGATCGGACCCTAGGCTGCAAAACTTCGCAACACTGTCCCTCATACTCCTTACGTGAGTCTTGGGAGAGACAGTCTTAAATGTGCCACATACGTTTGAGGGCAACTTTGAGCACAATCTTGGAAGAAAAAAAACCAAACATTGCTTATTGGTCAGAAAGCAGCTGTTGGACCTAGTTAACAGCTGCTTTTACTCTATTATTTACAAACTGTGTGTTAAGATTCACAGATCCAAAGGAAAGGTTAACCTGTGCAAAGCATCTTTTATTCAAATTTCACTTGAGGCAGCTGTTGGTCCCAAAAGACACACCAAAACCCTTAAAAATGTGGATAATGATTTGGACATTTAGTTTTTAATTTTAAAACCACAGTAAAGAGATTTTCCACTTTGAAAGTAATACAACTGGACAACTGAATGTCATCTAAAATATAAATCTTTTACAGTATGAATCTATAATGGGAAACCTGTCAGACTTTTAATTATACTGATATAAAAAGCAGTCAGCGTTATCATACAGCATCACTGTAACAAGGAGCTGAAGTCACGGGAATGCTTTTGCCAGCTGTTGCCACAGAGATCCTTTCCTAAATGGGAGCAAATTGTGGCTTGTCTAGCTTAGGGAATTTGCAGTGCTGCAATTACATCAATAAAGCTGCAAATCCTTAATGTCTCTGCATCAGAGGGGCAGTATAAGCTTTGTCTTAATCCACTGCAGTCTAGTCAGGCCCAGAGCTAATACTCCATGGGCCACCTTGGCAAACTCTCTCTTTCTTGTTCCAGTCACTCCTGTTGCCTGTTCTGTGTGAAAGCAGAGAAAGATTAGAGGGAAAACATGAAAAGGGCCAACAGACTGCTAAAAGCTGTTCTGCTGGGGGTCAGAGAGTCAATGCATATGTTGAAGCTGGTATGCTCTGTACCCATGATCACATTTCAATAGAAGAGTCAACACAAGAAAGGCTTGCTGATCTGAGTCTCCTGTTATCTTCTGTGACTAATTAACTAATTATCTTGTAGATACTGTGTTTTGGGTATTTTTTAAATCTCTTTAAAAAGATGTAGCACTGTAAGAGTTGTGTTCACTGAAAAAGTGTTACTCATATCCACTAAGGTCTCAATATTTTTGCTTTATAATTGAAATAAAAATCATAAAATAGTCTCAAAAGTGCCTTTTTTAAAAAATTAGTAAAACCATAGCAAGAAAATTTTCTACAGGGAAACTAACCTTAGTGGATTACAAAGTCCTTTGCAACATTTTAGTGGACCTCAGTTGGCTTTTGGGCTACACACTTGTAACCTCTGGAGTCAACAGCAGGTCATTGTGAATGATTGGATACTAACATATACATTAGTGGCCCATATGGGCTCCCTGTGCACCCCGTCAGTCTTTCCTGTATTTTCCAGTAACAAGGAGAGTGGTGTTGTGAGGAGCTGGGGCTGAAAGCCACTTCAACCGACTGTAGGCAACTCAAAGTAATGAGCATGTGAGCCGTATACCAGCATCCCCTTGCATCTCAGCTGTGGGCTAGCATCCCAGCTCACCTCCCAGCAAACCCACCTGGAAGCAAACATCAAAATTTAATTTAATTTAATAGTCTGGTCACGCAGAGACTAGCAAACTGGGGCAGCACGATGGCACGAACCCACAACTCAGTCTAGATGTGGCCAATTGCCCTTAACAGCAGGTAAGGGCTGTGCAATTTCCTCCATCTACACCTCAGTTTCCTCACGTTTTGATGATTTCTTGTGATTCACTGGTCAAAAGTGTCTGTAGATGCTTGGAATATTTAGTATTTAGTGAATTTTGTTACACAAGTCGGTGTAAGTATTCAAATGTGGCTCTCTAATTAGAGGAAAAGGGGAACAAGTTTTACATAATTTTTGACACTAATTTTGTCTGCAAGATTCTCTTAACATTTACTTTCAGGAGAAAAAAAGAAAAATTACTTCAGTACTGCCTCTGCTCTGATCACAGAAGCCCTCAGAGGCCTAATGTACCCAGACTAAATTATTATTATTCATTATTGTGCCTGGCTTTAATGTTGTTACAGTGTTTCCATTACTCCTTTTCTCATTGTGTTATACGTTAGGTCTATTATGTCTTAATTCAATGCTCAACTGTCAGAATATTTGAAATATAGTTTCCTCTTCCCATTTTGCTGTATTCTCTGATGTGTTGTATATTTATATAATTGTAATTTTTGACATAGTAGCTAGACATATTTTTTATTCTGTCAGAAATAAACCCTGTAAAATAAAGGGAACACAATCAAGATTTCCAAACTGTGTCACATTTTACTAAAAAGCAATGCGATACGACTCTTGGCAACAAACTTCAGGCGCTACTATAAGAACTGCAATTAGATTCTCCTCTCCTTCTAGCTTTTGTAAGGTTGACCTGATTACAAAATACTTAATGTAAGTCAAATTTGTCCTCAGCCTGTTTAAATTTTCAAGACCAAATCTTCTAATCATCTCTGTTTTTTCATGCTACCCTTCTGACCTTTTTTGTCTTCTTCTTTCTAATAGGGTGCTGAGAAAATTTTGCTAATGAATGAATCTGGGGAACTGCAGGATCTTTTAACCAAAATTGAGGTAATTGTGTTTCTGCCAATAAATGTAATGATTGTACATTGTAACTGAGTAGATTTTATTTTATTACCAGATTCTTTTCTTCTGTTGTAAACGGAATGATTCCAAATACTCTTTTTGTTTTCCTCTTTGAATGAGAGATGTTATAGTATCAAATCCCATTAAGTTTGCAAAAGTGTGAATGACAATACTATCAAACCAAAATATCCATCTCTCTTTCCTCTTGATTTTGCTACAGCGGTAAAGGCAAGTAATTTTTCCTTTCTCATAACTTTTGGCATAATCTTTGGTATTTAACCTTCACCACACCTTGAGGGAGTCAGGCCTCTTGTCTGGATGCTTCAACACATCCCTGTGTACTGCAGTGCATGTGCAGCAAACCTAGAGCTAGAGCCAGAATGCTTGACATCTACGAAATCTGGATAAACTGTGGAAGCTTTCAATTACACCAATTTACACAAATTTAGAAGACACTTGAAATGTGAGTCTGCTCCCACAGCTTTGATGTAAACTGGGATCTCCTCTGGTCATTACTTTCTGGCTGGTCTTGTGCTATTGGCTGCTCAAGGAATTTTCTCTTTTCCTTTGGATAATAAAAACATTTTGGGAACATATGTCATAATGTCTAGGTTTTATGGATAGCTGTGTCCCTAGAAAAGGAATATACAGCTATTAATTATCTTGTTATTTTGAAATCATTCCTAACCAAATTAAGATAACACATAAACTTCAGAAATATGTAACATCAATGTTAAAAACAGATAATGAGGATATGATACTTGTAAAAGGCATTGATAAAAGAGCAAATGAAATCTGCATCTGGTTGATTTGACACCAAGGTTTTTCTTTTCTTGCATTTAGCTGAACTACAGCCTACACTTTCCTAACATGCTCTCAAGTAACTCTTTGCATACCATACATCTTTGAGTATATCACAAAATGAGTATCTCTGTGAAGCATATTGGTTTCTCAGAGTCAGTTTCTCTCTTGAACTAAAAAATTCCAGTGAGAACTAGTGTTGTTCACCTCTGTCTTATTCAAGAGGTAGATTTAACACTATCTAGTAAATCATTAACTTGCTTATCCCGTTGTGGTGCAGATGGTAGCTTCTGCGTTTGTCAGGTCTGTTACATAAGTCAGCAAAATTTTCATTGCCACTGGACTTGGTGTGTTTTGTATAAAATATGGAAGAGTGTGTTGGCCATATTGAACCGTAATGAATAACTAACCAGAAAATATTAAACAAAAGTATACATACGATTAAAGCATACAGCATTGTTGTCTGACTAGAAGGGTTAGCCAATACACCTCCTTAACATTTTAAATTACTTTGGAATGAAATGTCCCCAGATCCTGCCTTGAGGAGTCCTAGCCCAATGTGTGTCCTAATCTTGAGATAGAAAATCTCAAGACAAATAATGCCAGACTACAGCAGACTAGTAACTACTTACTAACACAATCACTGCTTCACTGTCTTTGGGGTTTGTTTGTTTGTTCTTTTCTTCAATAGTTGCTTTGCTACAATTGCAAGGAGTGGTCCAGTTTATTCATTATGGCAGATGCAGAAAGTGGTTACATGAACTTTCCTTTGTTCCAAAAGGAAATGACTGTTGTTCAAGAAACTGAGCTAAGGCAAATTCATATTTCATAGAATCACAGAAAGGTAAGGATTGAAGGGATCTTTAGAGATCATCTAGTCCAACCCCCATGACAAAGCAGGTCCATCTAGATCACATCACACAGGAATGTGTCCAGGTGGGTTTTGAAGACCTCCAGAGGAGACTCCACACTCTCCCTGGGCAGCTTGTTTTTACATATTCATCTGAGTTGTCAGTAGATGAATGCAATTATTAATGGTTTTGCAGAAAACTCTTCAGATTTCTTGATGAAGCTACAGGAAGGACTATGTTATCGTGCATATTTTAGTATACTCTGGTAATAGGGATTAGTTTTTTAGTGGTACATAATCCCTCAAACTAACACTAGGACAAATTGTATGGCTTTTTTTTTCTTCTTTGTAAATAAATCTGTAAAGTCTTTACTCAAAAGTGCAATGCTAAAGTCACATACCTGGGCTGTGGTAAGTATGCAACATTATGTGCCTTTAATTTCTCTGATACAGAACTACAAACTAGAAACATTTTCAGCAAGTGAAACTCAAAAATGTCTTTGAAATCTGCCATGTCCACTATTGTCTTTAATCCACTACTAAATAGAGTAAAATTACTGTTTTACTCAGGAATTAGGACAATTAAGAGAGCTCAAGCCTTGCTTACAGCAATTTTCTCCATAACCGTTGAATGCTGATGATCTTCCTTCTGTATACGTAAAGTTTCAGCAGCCATAAATTTGAATACACCACTTATTTCCTTAAGGACTACTTTTGGGAAGCTATGAATTGCTTTTTGATATGATCAACTGTAACTGTAATAGGAGCAATATGCTCAACATGAGCAGGCAAATGCTAAGAGCTATCGTATCTTAATCTAAGGCATAGAAAATAATATGTAAACATAAATTGCCTGGAGTTTAGATTCAATCAATTGTAATACCTCCTAAAATTGATCTAGACCTAAACTACCTCAGACCAAATATGTGCAAGCTATTCTTACCGAGCTATTTTGGCAAGTATAAATACAAGCTACTAAGGTATAATGTGATTGACAAACCTGCTGTGAGACTCTCTGATCATTACATCTGGATCTGACTAGAGGGAAAGTCAGGTGTACTGGTCTTCCATGGTGGTATACCGTGCGATGGGGCAGTGGGTGTTGCTCAGGACACGAACCAGCATGTGTGTTCTCTGCTGTCCTGGAGCCCTTGTTGTCCTACAGCTTATGGTGGTTGAGGAGGTAACATTTTTGTCTTTCTCACATTCTTCTTTGAGCAGAGAGTCCAGCATCCTCATGAGTGCCTCTCTTGCGGGGGCTTTGGTTTCCTGCCGTGCTCAGCGTGCCATGGGAGCAAGATGTCTGTGTTTCGGAACTGCTTTACAGACTCGTTCAAAGCCCTCAAGTGTACCGCCTGCAATGAGAACGGGTTACAGCGCTGCAGGAGCTGTACAGGCTAAGAATGGCATCTCCACAGCTGCAAACTGATTTTATGGAACTGCACCAGTTTGTAATACAATTTTTTAAAATGAATCTGTTCATCGAATTCAGTCAATAAAAATCCATTTGTAGTACACTTTTGCTGATTTGATCATTTGAGCTGTTTAAACTTAGTCCACTGACCACAGTATGAACTCTGAAACACATTTTTCTGTTTTCTTTACACAGAGATTTGTAGTCTGCAAAATTTGCTGTATTATCAGCCATTTAGATGTGAAGTCTTCCCTTTTTCTATAGAGCATCATCAGCAAGAGCATGTATTTCTGAGTCATGCCCTCAAGATTACAGTAAAATGAAGCTTAACCTTTGGATTATTGAGTAGTTGCTGCTTTCAAGATCAGTGAGCATAAATAATTTATGATATGGGCTAGCCCAAGACCATTCACCTTAGCACTTTTCTGAAAAGTCACTATGAATGAGTTCTGGCCTGAATTCTAAGTGGCAACAGAAGAACAGAAACATTTATTGGAAGTCCTGTGAATCAATTTTCTCATTTAGTATTGCTTTACATTTGGTACTAAGTTAGTATTGCTAGATTAAATTCCATAAACATTTATCATGATAAATGTTGATAACCTTTGTTGAACTGTCCTAGAGCTTTATGATCTTACATATCACAGCAGATCAAATGAGAACATCAAATAACATTATAAATTACATATGAAATAACCAAGGATGACATTTCTGCTTTTTTAGCTTACTAACTATTGTGGTTTGATGACTAGCCTAGGACAAGTGTTTCAGGCATCTTTTCTCTCCATGAGGGCCACTGCCAAAACTGTTTAACAAAATGTTAAACCATGTCATTTTTTGCTCTTTGACTCATTCCTTGTAAAGTTGTGCTGACTGGGGTTTAAGAAAGTGCAGTTGGCTTTAGTATTCGCTGCTTACTCTGATAGGGAATCCAATTTCCCTTCCCTATTCCACATACAACCTTCCTTGATTTGTCTGTGATCGAAAACTCAGCTTTCCTTTCACTGTTTTGGGCACAGTACAGCTGTGGCATAAAGCAGGACAGCTACAGCTTCACAAAGTATGGCTTGCAAAAACATGCACATCCTGGTAAGACTTGTGTTCCCTGATGCCTCTTTTCCCTCACCCAAATCAACAGACAAACACCTTTCCTTCATCTCCATTTCCCTTGGCGATACCTAGGTATGGTAGCTGTTACTGAAGAGTTGGACAGGTTGGAGTAACTTATCTTTTTGAACATTTGAATCTCAGGGATTTATGCGTATTCTATGAGATACTGAATGTGCAGGCTTGAATGTGCTGGTAAGATCCTACAGTTTCTACAGTGAGGCTCAGAGGGAAAGAGAGAGATTGTATTTTTTAATGAGGCCATCCACAATGTTTAGCAGCACTCCAGCTAGAAAACTTTGAATTGCAGATGTGCTTAACATTACTGCACGGGCAAGAAGAAAAGAAAGAAAATATAGTTCCCTTCTTTTAGTTAGTACTGTCATGTAACCTCCATCTCTGTCTAACATTGCAATCTGGAATAGTATGATAGGGAATAAAATTTAGCATAAAGCAGGATACTGATGTCCTAACTGTCAAATATCACAATTTCTGGTGCACTGAAACTTATTTTTTCTTAGTTAACATGCTGTGAATCTAGGGGGTGAGCACATTCACATTGGCGCACTAATATTGCACTTAAGATGGCATAAGCAAATTCTTTCTTGAGGGAAATTACTATTGCAAGAAAATGTCAGAGTATTTGTGATGCTGTAATTCCAGAGACTGTACTCCTGAAAAGACATTTTTCTTGATGAGATAATCCATGTCACCATTCTTCCCCTGAAACACCATGTGGCCAAATTACTGTAACTTATCAAAATATGTTAAACATTTTCAGTTATGATGTTCTTGATCTCAAATAAGGGCTTGAAGCTGTTTTTCCCACCTTTCAGGCAATTGGAAAATGACTCTTCTTCAGAATGTGACAAATACAATTTCCTCCCTGGTTTAACTTCAGGGATCATGTAAGAAATATAGAGACTGTCCTAATCAAGGCACTACCCTTGTAACAGAGACAGTTAACTGCTGCAAGCAAAGACGAGCAATATCTCCTTAGTTTTGCTCATAGAAGGAGAAATTATGTAAGCAAAAGATCATGGTTTGTAAAATCTTTTTTTTTTCTGATGTTTTTTATGGAAGACTAGAAAATAGTAAAATAAAACACAGGACACATAATGCTCACAAATACAGCATCCTGCAGGCACTATGTATTTTTCAAGAAACCTATGACAAATTTCCAGTGCTAGAAAAGTTCTTTTCTCCACTGTCACCAACTGAATTACCAGCTTTTTCTCTCCAGCTATACTATCCTTGTAACAACCTGAATAAAAAACATTTTTTTTTCCTTGCAAGATGTTTTTACTGCATGGTTTACTATCTTTGCTAAGGTTTTGGGTCTGGCTTCTTAGCTTGCCTCAACCATCCTAGATACACTGAAGGTGACAGAATGACAACATAACTAAGGCAAACCCAGGATTTGGTTTGGGGATATGACACTTTCTGGTATAAGAGATGTATTGGGCAGGTGGCGATACAACTATTAAGCCGCTCTGGGAATAGAGAAGGAATGGCCTCTCTGTTCTGATTTACACCACTATTGCATCTTTGCTTTCAAGGAGTTAGTAGTAATCTCCTCTGGTAGGATAAATAAGAATTATCCAGCTGCCTCTTTGCAAAAGAAATTTTCTATTTCTAAATACATAAAGCTCTGCTCCTTTTGTTTCTGGCCTTCATTGCTATACTAAGGTAAGGATCCAAGTAGACGTTCTCTGGCTGATAACTCACGGTAGTAACATATATGAGAGCAAATACCAGAGAATGAGGTAATCCTTAGGCTATTTGCTTTGCAAAATAATCTTTTTGATTCTGAGAAGAGGGTGGTTTTGAGTTCTCAGTCCTGTAGCTTGCATCATGCTTTCCAGTGAGCTACATATTGCCCATACTGATATGCTACAGACATCAGTTGGCTTTGCTTTACCAGGATTCACATCCTAGGACATGACGTGATGCAACTAATTCTCTGATTTTTCATTAATAAATTTTTAATTTCCTTTTTTCCATGGGCTCTAGCAACTGTTTGCTGAAAAGTAGAAACTGAAATGCTACAGGGAACTGGCTTCCTCATCAAGCACACCTGAGGTCTCGTGTACTTGAGACTTCATGGAAAAATGAAGTGCCCTCCTGTAGCAAAGGCTCCTACTGACTGACAAATAAAGGAATAATTTCAGATATAAGCAACAAAGACTCTGTGACTGCCACTCTGGCTAGACAAATATGATGTTGCAGCGTATAATGACCTGCACAATACTCACACTCTGGTGACTTCATGACAATTTTGAAAGGACAAAACTTTTGAAAAAACTTTGCCTGACTAGAACAACTTAAAAAGAGTTTTTAAAAATAAGTGTTTAGAACAGAGGAGGAAATGAAACAGAGTACTAGACTGCTATGGATAACTTATCCTGCTTAATATTTGGAAAGGGAACGGCTGCCCAATTTGAGTTGGAGGGAGACATATATGTGTACTTTCTAAAACAAAGTCAAATGTTGATGTGGTAAGGATTAGCAACCCAATTCACACCTGTTCTGAGATCTCCACATAAATCAAATGCTTGTTCAGCATCTACACATGTTCAGTCATATGGGTTCAGACCCATTTGAGTTGAACAAGTACTCTGAGAAGTTGTGTTTCTGAATTTTCATTGACCAGATGGTGATTAATGAGCTTCTTTTGAGTTTCCTTTTCTGCCTACTTGCCTGAAGTTTGGCTTCAAAGCTGAAATAGTAGGTTTTCCTCTACAAGTTGTGACTTAAAACCTTCTTCTCTTCCTGTTATTAATATTGATCCAATAAACTTTAAAGAAGGGATTAATACCCTTAAAACATTTTGCACTTCATTCCAAGTAAAAAAACATGTCATACTGAAGAAATTAATCACATATTAAATTTCAACAGATGATTACACATTGATGAATCTACATATACTTTCATTTTACATAATTTCAGGTTGACATCTGAGTATATGACTAGTTTTCTGCTTTATAGAGGATTTCGCTGTTCATGAAAATTTTTTACTTTAAATACGAAAGGCCACTTTAAGCAGGGGATTCATACTCCTCACTTTGTTTCCTTCCTAATAATATTGGAATATTTCAGAGAAATGCATTTCCCACTAGTACTGCTTATGAGCCTAGGGATTATTAATTTTATTTAATATTACACTATTTAATAAATATTTTTGGGTTTACTCTGTTAGAGTGTAGCTTACTCTTCTAGCACATTGACATTCATTTATTGTGGGAAAAATCCATCTGTTTTCAAGAGGAAATAGTGCATTTGGAGGTTGATTTCCATTCGATCTCTGTTTCCTTGGTTTACTGTTTCTAAAGATGTATAAAGCCTATAGGCTGTCTGATCTGTCAGTAGCCTTCTGTAACAAAATATTTTATATTAATTTGGAATGATGAAAGTTTCAGCAGGCAATGTTGCATAAAAAAGTTGGACTTTTTAATTCACGTCTTAAAACTGTACCAGAAAGAGCTTACTGATCTCTCTATGTAATTCTAAAGTTTGCTGTTCTCAAGCATATTCCTCTCAAATCAATGAGAACGATTCTAATGGTTTAAATTCTTGGTTGATTTGGTCTAGCTTATCTTCCCCTTACAAGTAAAGCACTATGAAACAACAATTCTATAATTAAAGCTTTATAGCCTGTAGTATAAATACGTCTTTCAAAATCAGAATACTATGTGTCTTGAAGTCCTCCAAGATGTTAGCTCACTCTGTGAATCAATTTGCCACACCTGTGAATTCATGATTATGAATGGAAAGAACCTGATAGGTCTTGAAAGCAGAGGTTAATTCTGCTGCAAGAAAACATGCATTGGAAGAAAAGGACAAGGGGAATGGTATACAGTCGTGCCAGGGGAAGTTTAGATTGGGTAGTAGGAAGAACTTCACTGAAAGGGTTGTTAAACACTGGCACAGGCTACCCAGGGAGGTGGTGGACTCACTCTCCCTGGAGATATTTGAAAGATGTGTAACTGGGGTGCTGAGGGACATAGTTTAGTGGTGGGCTTGGCAGTGTGAAGTTAGAGATATAGCTCAATGATTTTAAGTGTCTTTCCCAACCAAAATGATTCTATGATTCTATAAGACTTACCACTTTTGAGTTCTATACCACATGAAAAAAAGTAAACAGAAATTATCTGGAGTTTTAGTCTTTTATTAATGAAAAAAAAATTATTGAGATGAGTTTTACAATTTTCTTGAGTAATTACATAATGGAAGACACTTGAGGTACTTTTCCTAGCTATTGCCTTTGTATTATTGCATTAAAATTAATTTTATTCACCTAGCCTGTGATACATTATTTGATCACAGAAGCATTCAACAGGAAATATTTATATCCTAAATAATTTAGTAAGGAGAAGAACCTAGATTACTTGGCTCACATTAAATAATTTAGAGACTATGGTAAAGCACACTGTAGTCCAACAATATTTTGAAAAGTAAAAATTATTAGAAATAGATGCATATGTTCAATTCTATTTTTCTTTTTTCTTGCATTAATTTGCTTAGGGGATGATGAATCAAGAAATTGCATGAGAAGGAAGTGTCTGTGAAAAAGATTGCAAAATAAGCTTCTTCTAACTTATCAGCTCTACTTCGAAAAATTGGTTTCAAATGAGTTAAAAGATTTATGAAGTCCAATAAGTTTTACACTCAAAAAACCCACACTGAACTAAGACATATAGTGCCTGTCTCTCTTTAGGGCCTCATATATTTTCCACCGATGAGAGGATAATCTTATTGAAAACAAAGGTTTATTTAAAACACATCTCTTCCCAACAATCAGATATTAAGTCCAACAAAAATAATTATTCTTTAGTAACCTTAAATTTGAAAGAGTATAAAAGAAATATGCTGCAGGTTAATGTTCTCTGAGGTAGCTGACAGAGACTTAAATTTTGATCTGGAGAAAAAGACCTGTCACAACTACACAAAACAAGCAACGATTATATGACCCATCAGAAGGGTGGATTACAAGTTATTATTTTTATTATTGATCCTGATCTGTTCAAAGTAAACAAATAATGATCAATATAATGCCATCAAAAATCATAACAGTGAATGGTCATAAAACTACCACTTAAGAGTAGTTATTTTAAATCTGGTGGATGCATTCTTCTCTGTCAGATATGGGAGATACACTTCTCTGATCTCAAGTAAATTATAAAAGGATGAAGGTGAAAAATGAACTACTAGAGAGTAGTGTAGGGGAAAGAGACCTGGGGGTCCTGGTGGACAGCAGGGTGGGCATGACCCAGCAATGTATCCTCATGGCCAAAAAGACCAATGACATCCTGGGGTTTATTAGAAGGGCTGTGGTTAATAGGTTGAGAGAGGTTCTCCTCTCCCTCTATCTGCCCTCATGAGACCACATCTGGAATATTGCGTCCAGTTCTGGACCCTCAGTTCAAGAAGGACAGGGACCTGCTGGAGAGAGTTCAGAGCCACAAAGATGATGGAGTGGAGTATCTCTGTTATGATGAAAGGCTGAGGGAGCTGGGGCTCTTTAGCTTGAAGGAGACTGAAGAGTTATCTTATTAATGTTTACAAATGCATAAAGGGCAGGTGTCAGGAGGATGGAGCCAGGCTGTTCTCAGTGATGTCCAATGATAGGACAAGGGGCAATGCGTATAAGCTGGAACACAAGAGATTCCAAAGAAATACAAGGAAGAATTTCTTCATTGTGAGGGTGATGGAGCACTGGAACAGGCTGCCCAGATGGGTTGTTGAGCTTCCTTCTCTGGAGACATTCAAGACCCACCTGGACGAGTTCTTCTGTGACCTACTTTAGGTGGTCCTGTTCTGGCAGAGGGGTTGGACTAGATGATCTTTTCAAGTCTCTTCCAGCCCTTAAGATTCTGTGATTCTGTGAAATCTACAAAGCATTATCTAAATCCATGTACTCTCTGAGATAACTATTTGGGACTCTGCCTCTGATTTGATCCAACATCTGAGACTGAAGAACATCCAGACACTATCTTACCCCCAAAGTTCATTCATACATTGATTTTCCTTGTAATATGGCTTGTGAATTTTCCTCATCATGTGAGAATACAAGCACACAGGAGGCCAGAGATGTTGTACCCTAGTAAAAGGCTTCCAAACCTGTTCAATGATATATTTATGTTAAACCTTATGAATCAATAGAGCTGCACTGACAATGAGTGCTTTGTATTGTCTCAGGGATCTAATCAGACAGAAAAGACATAAGAGCAGTACCTCTCTCTGAAAAATTGAAGGACTCAGTTTTGGTTAAATATAAGCACAAAAATAATAAAGACTTCATCATTACTCATATATTTGAGATATTGCAATCATTGCTTTTAGCATTATAGGAAAATCATGCTGCCTCTCATTACAGCTTGATGATAAAAAATGATGCTCATAAGTTTTCCTGATCATAATCACAGAATAAAATTTACTGGAGACTATCAAACAACAGAACCATACTTTTAAACATTATTAGAATATTATTATTGTTATTATTCCCTATCAGACAGTTAAGTCTATAATCCTTTTCCTCGTTGTTTAGAGAGACTTATTAATGTGCATTCTACATGGTACAGTGTTTCACAACAGGACTCCTCATGATTTGACATCGTACTCCTGCAATACCTCTGGCAGTGTACACAGTGCACCAAGATCACTGGTGTGTGCCACTTTTTTTCCACATCCCACATTCTTTTACTAGTTTGGGATATAATCTTAAATTTGTCTGTCTTTCTCACATTCTCAACCAAATGTTCACATGCTGAAATAAAGAAAAGTTACCAATAAAATCCTCTCCTCTTTTTATAGTCACCATATCTGATCTTCCAGGACATACTTCATAAACAATATGGTTTGAAAAACTATAATATTTTCCCACATTTATTATCTACTCCTTTATCATTTCAGTGATAGCAATAAGTCTTTCCTATTGCAGCCTATACTTCTTGAAGAGCATCTAATGCTCAATAATGCCAAATATGTCATACCACACTTTCCACTTACCTCCAGCCAATGTGGTATATCTACTTATTGTAGGATTTATATTCTCAGGGTCTAGCCACAAATCCTATTGCCCTGTCTTGGAGATTTCCTACCACCTGTCTTTGCTGTATTATAACTTATGGTCCAGAATACCTTGCAATACCATAACTTGGTTTTAGAAGTTGGTCCTGGATTCACTCAATTTCATCTTCTCTCCCTCAGTTAATCCATCCCGCTTAATAAAGGTAGTTTATTCCACCTTGATCTCCTAAATCCTCAACTGATGCCAGCTTTTGTCCTTCCCTCCTCCTGACAGCCACCTTGAGATGGGGCTATTAACTTCCTGTAACTGTCTTAATCTGATGTACACCTGCAGAGAAACAACATCAAGCCAAAATAGTCAATATATTTTTTTTTCTTTCTTTTTTTTTGGCTTAACTTCATAGTAAGCTTTATTTTCAAGAGTTCTACTAAATCACTAAAGCACTTTTTTTTCCCCCACATGGCATTTCATATTGATAACAACAGTAATAATTGCAAACCGATGAAGGACTTCTTGGCTGTGAATCAAAAAATATATCATGAACAGGGAATTCTGAATGTTTTCAGATTTAACATCCCTTTTTTAACATCTCTGCTTGCCTCAGAAGCACTGAGGGAGAGAAAATTAATCTGAATCTCCAGATGAAAACAATCTTTATTGATGCCCAGATTCATGTAGTTGTTATCAGGCAGAAATTGGAATACACTGTCTTCTTCCATTAAAAAAAACCCCAAACAACTATTTGAAATATTTCCCCCTTTTTTAAAACTATAAAGTTTTCCCAAAAGTTTTACATCTGAAAAACTATGCTTCTGACTTTCCTTCTTTCCTGTCTCAGTTTATGTTATTAGACATATAGAAATAATTAAATCATTAAACATTGCTATAAACCATCTAACTTTTAAAATCTGTTTTTTAATAAAAATCTAATATGTTATAAAGTAAATAGAAATTTTGATCTTTCTGTTTTAAATTTGCTACCTAATGCTGAGCAGCAAATTCACCATGTCATCACTGTTCATTAGAAATAGATGCCAATAGTGACACATTGGTAGCAAATTCAGTAACATTTATGATTTTTTTTTTTTTCCCAGAAAGGAAAACTGTTACCTTAATTGCAAGACAAGGAGCTTAATGTACACATGCATTAGCTGGATATTTCTTCTCGTTGAAGGGTGATTACGAAAACTCCAGAAGCGTTATTTACCGCAAGTGATATCAATGAATGGCTAAAAAAAGCACATAGTGAAAAACAAAACTCATCATAATAAAGCCCTATTTTCTTTCCTTTGGTTCTGATGAAAATAATATAAATCCTTGTCCCACTGTCCTTAGTAATTTGATTTGCTAGTCTCCCAGTGCCATGTCTCATTCTTATTTCCACTGCAAAATTCTCAGAGGTGGGCCCAAGGCCATGCTTGGCAGAACCCTTCCTGGCACAGTGCTGAAGATTTCCTTTAGACTTTACAGTCCTGCATGAGAAAAGGTGAAAGGCAGTACTTCTGCAAAGGCTTTGGATGTTGCCTTATGCCCCATGTACATCTCTTCTCCAGTCTTCTCTAGCTTGCATACAGGATGACACAGAATGAACATCTTAGATGCCATTGTACCTACTTCTAGCACTCCAAATGTACCTCCATGAACTGAACAAAATCTGTACCATAACAACGAAAACACGTCAGATCTTAAATAATGCTTCTGTATTTCACAAAAAACCTGCCTGTCATGTTATTTAACCCAAACATAGTAACCATTCTTTTTTTTGTTACAGTTTTGAGGTAACTTCTTTTTTTTAGCATTTTACTTTTAATTATCTGTTTTAAACTTAGAAATTCTTACTGCTTAGTGTGGTATAGACCTGCAGCTAATACAAAGTGTTTCAAATAAGATGCAAACATGCCTGATACGTGCTTGTTGTCAGTATAGCCTTAATGAATGATTTTCAGCTATATAGTTTAAAGATACAAGCAACAGAAGTCTGGAAGGAGAGTTTGCATTTTTATATTATATAACTTGTATCTCATAAAAATAAGCAGATTTTAAATACATAGTTTCTTCTTTAGATCTTAAAAAAAAGTACAACTGGTTTCAGAGCTAAATATAGATACAGTTTATTTAGATACACATCAATTAGATCAGAGGTATCTGGTTTCTGAGGAGTGAGGACAGTATCAGGAGGTGAAGGAGTAGGAATTGGAAAGGGTGAGATGATAAAGGTAGAGACAAGTAGCACTTAGCCTGATATAGACATAGACAGGTAGGAAGAAGCCATAATATAATGTGCCAGAAAAATCATAGGACTTTTGAATTTATAGTTTTGGTGTCCATTACAATTATGGATTTTAAATTACAAGTTTGTCTTAAGATGTTTTACAGATTTTTCTTGAGGATTGGGATACAACCCATCCCCCATTGCAATTTTATTGATCAACTTCTCTTATTGTCTCAAAAAACAATGAGGTGAACTCAAAAATGTGTATTCTTGCAGTGCTTGAACACAGCAAGCACAGTTAGGATGATTTATCTTGGCCCATACACGTTAACAGAGGTTGTAAGACAATCTTACAAGGTTCCATGTTCAGCCACTTACTTGGCTCTAGTGCTCTCCAGTAACACTCCACTTAGTAAATGTCTTAGTGTCAATTCTTACATGAGAAAAATTATACCAATTCAGCATTTAATTTAGTGAAATTTAGCATGTTCAGAAAAATTTTAACAAGCATTCAGTTGCTTCTCAGATACCTTTAAAACAACGACAAATAAAACCCCCTTCACAAATACATATGTTTGCATCAACCATTTAATTTTAGTTTTCTGCTACATCAAAGTTGGAAAGAACCAATAAATTATTGTCCTCAAATCATGTTCTTTCAAACGTTTCCCATATATTTACCTGGATGCTTTATAGCCTTCCAGTCACCGCTCAAAGGACAGACTTTACTGCCTTTCTTCCCTTTTGCCCATATTTGTCTCATATCAAGGTCAACGGAAGTTTACAAGCTGTTTTCTCTTCCAGTGTGTTCTCAAAGGCAGAACCTAGGTGTGTCGTGCATAGACCTCACATCTTTTTCTGTACATCCTTGCAACGCTCCTTGCTACATTTGCTGTGTCTTCTAACTTCTCAGATTTCTTTTCTATTATGGAAATTCTTCAGTAATTTTCTTTCTTTGATACCAAAGAACCTTGAGTTGTTCACAGAGATCTGGCTTTTCCCTCACAGAAACAAAATAAAAAGAAACATCTGCCTTTTGTCTCTGAGCCAAAGCAGAGTATCTTCACACTGATTCATTACTCCTTGGATAGGGAAAGGACAGAGATTTTAAAATCAGCTCTATTTTGTGGTTTGCTGGAGATTTTCATGTTCTTGAAGGCAACTTCTCACCTTGCTACTCTGAATACTGCCCCTCTGAATGACATGGTGAAGCCTTATCCATTGGATTCTTGACCAGTTCCTTTTAGGTATCCTTGATTTAATCTCTACTGTGTCAGGAATCCAGCTAAGACAATTCAAAAAGAAAAAATTGTATGTCCTGTATAAAAGTTATATGGTGTAACAGTTAAATTCCTGACAGTTTAAATAGTGATAACATATTTTTGGTACAAAGCATTATTGGAACAACAGCATTCTAGTTTGAGGAGGGATTTTTTTTTTCTTTCCTTCAGAAGAATTGATTTTTTTTTTTAATAGCAAAGAAAATTAACCTAATTAAATCTATTAGAGTCTTATTACAAATGGAAATTACTGATACAGTCCAAAGTCAACATATTAAATGCACATTGAAACTAAGAGCAACCTGAAAAAAGGTATTTAAGTACCGATGTATTACTTCACTAAAGAAGCCAGATCTCGACACTGTGCTCTGATGCTGTCTGTAATAAAGAAACAGTGAGTTGAGTTGCACTCTAGTGTTGACTGTGAATGTCCCTGCTATGAAATTATTGTGTTCCTGTTCTTAATTTTTTTTTCTGTTGGATAATCTTGGAACAAACCACCATCCAGTACAAAGAAATTAATAACAACTACATTAAAAAAAAAAACACATGTCCTTTCCTTATAATATAGTATATAATGTAGGTATAATTTTTGTTTCTGGAGAATAACATGACTGAGGAGAATAGCTCTAACCCAGAAGTAGTCTGTTAGGGAAACCAGCATACACAGTGAGACTATGAGACTTATAATGGGAAAAATAAAGACACTGTAGTTTCTTTTACTTACGTCTTGTGGCCTTTTATGGAGATTCTAGCAAGCTAAGGATTTTTTAGTATTGTACCTTCTGCTGCAGACTCGTCTTTATATTACTGAAGGGAATCCTCTACAGCAATTGAACACATAAGTGTATTTTAAAGATAGATTTTTGCAGCAGTGATTTCTTTTAAAAAAAAGAAAATATTTGTTACTTGTACATAGTAATTGCTGCACATGAGATTGACACTGGCCAGAAATGTTCCCTAGATGTGTCCAAAGTTATTTGATCTGGACGTAGATGTTTGTGATACTATTTTTACTTCATTAAGAAAGGTCATGGAATTCTGAAAAATGTTGCTAGAAGATGACAAATTACCCATGCAAAAGGGTTATTTCTTCCTGATTGAATCCAATAGAAATTGTGGCAGAGAAAAAGCAATGTTGAAGGACTTAGAGCAATACTATAATAATTGATATTAGAAACAGAGGGGCAGAAATGTTTTCTAGTTCTAGGGAGAGATGCCTTTGATAAACAAAGATGAGCCAAGATATACCATTGCTTTTCTCTGACCTTGTTTAATGACATCTATATAAATGATGTAAAGTAGTTTATCTTAAATGAGAAGTGTGATGAGAGGGACTGAACAGGCAGTTAAATTATTCCTGTTTTGAAAGAGATGTTGATTTTCTTTGGATTATAAGTTCCTGCTGAAAAGCAAATGATTGTTGTTAATGTACCTCTCTTACTCCAGGGATTTACTCACTCTAATTTAAGCTACTCTGAGCTCATGACTTAAGTGCATATCCTGTATCACAAGAGATCAGCTAGATGAGTCGGCTGAATTTTAATGATGTGGTGCAAGAAATCCTCTCTGTGAGGGTTCATGGTGACCCAGTACAATAGTGCAGATGCCAAAGCTGCATGAGTATTCCTTAGCATTGCTTGGCCCTAAATCCATATGTTTTTCTTGGAAGAAAATACTTTCTGCTTAGATCTTTCACACCTAACATCACATGTGGCTGTAGTATCTGCATAAACAACAGGCCTTGGCCTATTATGTTACCCAGTATATCAATCTGAAATTTGACACAAGGGAACTATGTAACCTCTGCAATATGACACACATTGGAACCATTATCTCAGCAACTCATGATCTCTTTGGAAGGTGAATAAAATATTGACAGTCAAAAGAAAATGCTGATGCTGGTCTCAGTTTGGAAGTTACCTTGACAACTTTCACACTCATTTGTTACAGACCTGGAAGTGACAAGAACTTTTAGAATATACTGGGGAATTGGCTAGCTTTCCATCATCAGGATAAGATGATACCAAAAAGGAAACAAAGATTAAAACCTTGTCTATGTGAGATATGTTGTATATTATGAATGAACTTTTGTCCTGAAAGTATTTTGTTGTCAGCAGCTGTACAAGGTACCAGAAGTAATTCAAAACAGTTAGGAAGCTCCTTAATGACCATATAGTTCACATGTTGGGCAAAATTTGTAGTCACACTGAGACAAGCATTGAGACCATGGTCATGGCTTCATGTTAAAATATACTTTTGTCATATTATTGCCTTTTCTGATAACCAAAAAAAAAAAAAAAAACCTAACCAACACAAGAACAACCACCCTACAAGAAGCTGGCTGAACTTGCAGGTTTTTCAGGAGTGTTTTCATCAGTCTCGATTGTTTCTGTCCCATGCTATGCAGCTCTGCATGCTCAGCCTCGAGCTCTCTTTTACCACGGTGGTAAAAGCTTTTCCCAGAGCTGCCCTTGCTTTTTGAGGGTTCACAGCTAATGTTGTGTACTGTGATGTAAGAAGGAAAGATCTGTTTACTTGCCTGCTGCTTTCTCTGCTGGTAGCACAATTCCCCGTTTCCCTGTTCTGTTGCTCAGAAATCTTGTGTTGCTTTGATAAAAAATGAATTATAAGAAAAAGGCAGAGTAAAATGAGAGAAACAATTTCTCTTTGAATAAGAAACGGTCACTATAGTTCTCAAAATCTTCAGGACAGTGTAAGGTTAGAAGTGAAGGACAAAGCCTCCATCTCTGGAACAGTGGGTTTATAGTGTTATGAGAATAATTAGTTGCCTATGGACAAGGGCTGATCTTTTTCATAAGAAGCACATTGCACATAGACAATCCAAACCACACTACTAGTGGACAAGATGATGTCTAGTGAGCATCAGAAGAAGCCGAGGACCTTCATTCACAAGTGGTTACACAGAAAGAGAGGCACTCCAGGCCAAGATTAAAGGGAGAAATAATGAACTAACACAAAAAGGAGTAATTTATTTTGCTCTAATGTCTCTAAACAATAACTGAAAAGAATCGTCAAAGAAATAGTCTTCAGGAAGTCAGTCTTTCCAATCCAGTGGAACAGACAAATGGATTATTACTGTGATGTTTTGTGTTCTGACCTATGCAATACTACTGCATTTAAGCTAGTAAAAATACATGGAAATGAATTTTTAAAATACTCATGATTATTTGGATGATATAAACATTTGAAAACATAAGAGCAGATCCATACTTCTAAGATAACTGTAAATATATGCAGATAATCTTCCAAAATGAAGCTGTATCCCAGAAAAACTTAAGTAGGTCATGTACACATTACTTACACACAAATACACATCTATATAAAATTTATATACTGTTCATATAGCATTTGTATGTATACAAACATTTATAAACAATGCTTACACAACGAGCAACCATATGGGCGTCTTTAAGCCTTCTCTTTCATGCTTTGATATGCATAATCAACTATTCATCATGTTTGTATTAGACTGCATGCTTTTCAGGACACTGACTCATCCCTCATGCTTTCTGTGAAGTCTATTTGTTGGGGACAATGCAATAAATGACAAGAAATTTTACGAATTATTTTTATACGAGCTTATAATTTTCCTGAGGTCTTCCATCACCTCACAGAGCTCAATAAACAAGACTGATCATGATTTAGTAAGAGAGAGATTATTTTCCCTCCAGATTTGGCTCTGAAGCAGAACCAAACCAAAACAGTATATTTCCAGAGTGTTTCTGCATTCTGGCAAGAGATGGCAGATTATAAAGATGTTGATGAGTTCAAGTAGGAAGTTATCAAGGTAGAGCTGTCTCCTTATAAAAAACAATTCTTGTCATACAGAGGAAACATGCAAGTATATTGTTACTATGAACTGTGTGTGAAAAGGTAAGATAAAATGGACTTGTTTGAAAGAAAAAAAATAATTACAATTACAGTAATCTGTATTTATCTCCCGTAACAATAAGTCCTGCTACTATAGTTTTCATTTGGCAATGATGATGAATTCATATTAGAAATGTTTTAATAGGATTTACTCTTATTGGGGTATATAAAGGTTATAGTCTGGGTTATATGGAGGAAAAAAGCTGTTTCAGTTCCCAATTTCAAAACAATGTTTGCTTCTCATATTCCTTTTCTTTCCTTCCTCCAGCCCCTAATTCCACACTGACTAGATACAAGGCTTCAGATGTGAGATAAAGTACTGTAAGGCATACTGGGCTCCTGTAATTCCCACAGAAACACCATTAAATAAAGAAAAGCCGTGGAGTATAAAACGTGCTGATCCTTAGGGATGACTTGGAGGACATTTTGCTGTTAATAGATTCATGCCTTGTCAGAATCTAATTCACTTACATGTCTGTCAACAGCCTCATCAATGTATGACTATGACTTTCATGAAAATTACTGTGCTATAAAACTGTCTTTACTGTCTGATCTTAATTGATTGATACACAGGCACAGAAAGACAACAAAACAATGATATCGTATTATTTTGCCCTCTGCTCTCGGCAACTGTGTCTGATAGGAAATAAATGACAGGCAGCACCTTTAGAGATGATTTTTACACAGCTTTGAAAAGACAATAAGCCAAAGAGTGTGTGACCTTAACCAGCAGAAATCTACAAAGATATCTTAGAAAGGCAGCTGAAGTGAAACAGGTTGTTCAGGGCTGGGGTTGATCAGTCAGTGCAGACCCTGCTCTGCTGAGTAACAAGGTTCATTTTCCAGGGACTGCTTTGAAAAATAAGGCTTTGCATGCTCTGAGTGCTGGGAAAGCACTCATAGCCTATAATTTACTGGAGTGCATTAACATTGACATGACAACCCTAATTGGAATGTAGTTAGTACCAGGTATTTTTTGCTGTGTACATTAGGTTACCTGAATCACATAATAAAATACAAAGGAAGACTGAAGGCATTTTGAGGACAGCTTTGGCCTTACCCTGAAGGCAATAGCATTTTGGTGGAGGAAGCCCACGGGAGTAAGATTGAGGCTGCCATATGTTAAATTGTGCAAGAGATGTGGAAGTGTAAGATGCCTTGTCCCAGTGAGTCAATGTGTGGTCTCCCTGGGACCAGCTGGTTGTGAGGGAATTTAATTGGTTTTGGCAAAATTTGGGGAAAGACAGATGTTGTGGGGCTGGCTGTGTTCCTGCAAAGTGATTGTCACAGCGTAATTTCCCACTGGTGTGTTTCACTTCCTTGGAAGCCCAATTAACCAACTAAGCTTTACATGCAGCAAGCAGAACTAGGAATGCACTGGTTTTCCCTGGGGCAGATACTTTCTTGTTTGGTATGTGCAAGTTATCTTTTTCAGTTAAATGAACCAAAGCACCAGCACTTTATACCAACAAGGTTTTTAAAAGGGCTATTCTGTATATTCACAATGTCTTATATCTCCAACCCTTTCCTTAACAGATGACATACAGGATTTTTCATCTCTTTTTCTAGGTAACACATACCTTTATATTTGAGTCAATCAATTGACACAAGCCATTTCCAAAACACACCATATCTTTACCTCTACAGCTCTATGATCACTCTTTTCAGGACCTTAGACCTCTCACCTAGGTGGTTCTGCTTAGTTTTCTTCAATGGATTTTGTTATTTCCATTATATCTACCAAAATCATTTGTACTACAGTCAACCTCACATACACAGCATCCTTTCAATTCTTTAAAGAACTCAGGGAAAACACCAGAGGTGCTCTGCCCTGTGCAAGCTCATCTGTGCAGGCTGATCTCTGCCTTTTTCACACAGACAGAAATGTGTTGAACACTACCTCTATTAAAGATTTAGATTCTCCTACTATCAGAAAAACAGTCTCCTAGTTTTCTCCTACTTTTCGAGAATACAAGATGTGCAGTTGAATTTTTTGCCAGTGATGAAGGAAGGTGATTGTTTTCATTTTTATCAGCTACATCATATTTAGTTCAGTCATCAGCATTTATTTTGTCTTGTCTTATACATGTCTAGTGCATGGCCAAAGTGAAAATACTGCGAAAATAGTTTTCATTCGAGCACCTGGAGTGCTGTAGAGAATGCTGTCTATTTATACAGGATCTATACTGGAAATGCATTTAATAATTCTTATTCTATGGTAATAAAATGTGCAGATCAGCATTAGAAGACTGCTTATCAACACATGGTCAAGATCAAGAGTTTCCACTGGAGCTCTGAATGACTTGAAAATGCATATGAATAGCAACAACTTCTTCATTCACAGAATTCAGAACTTTTGAGGAAGCAGAATGATTCCTGGTATTTGCAGCAATCCTAGAGCAAGGCTCCATGTGAAACAGAAGAAATGCACACACAAGAAGTACATACATGTAAAAGTTAAAGCTATAAGGGAAAGTATCTAACTCTCATTTACACACATTACAAGGTCTTGAGTAATTTTTTTTCTACCTAGATATCACCAAACAGGTTGCATTTAACAAATGTATATCTTCAGGAGAGAAATTTAATCTTGATACAAAGACATGAAACAATTACAAATTCACCGTTTCCCTTAAGATTTCTCTATAATGATTAATCATCTTCATTGCTGGAAAAATGTCATGCCAGATATATCTGGCATTACTTTCTGTCCATATGTTCTTATTATGATACTCCTATATTAAATGTTCCTTTGATACATAATTTATTGTGGTGAAGGAACTTGCAATCAGTAATCAAGCCTCTTGTCAAGCCCCTAGTTTTGGTATGAACAGATTAGATTCTCAAACTCTCACTGCAAGGCAATTTCCAACCTTTACGTCGTTTATGTGGCTTTCATCTAGGGATTTCCTTGTTACCTTTTTATTATGCAGACACTTAAATCATACATAGTTTCATGATATTAGTGTCAGATTTGGCACAGCTGAAAAATAAATTAATTTCTTTTCTCGTGTACCTATTACTAATTGAAGTACTATGTGACTACCAGCCCTAATTTTCTGTTGTGTATCATATGGGAGCTTACGTGGAGTTGGGATTTTATTGGGAATAAGATACCAGGTCCATTATTCTTTTGAAGCTTATGCTTAGTTTCTGGCAACAAAACATTCCTTACATGTTTTATTGGTGTTTACTCAAGTACTAATCTAGTTCACTCATCCTGTTAATCTATTAATCTTTTTTTTTTTTGCCATTGTCCCTGTGCTCCCCATATCTTTATTTATTCTGTTCACTATGGATAAATATTTTAATACTTCTGCTAATTGTTAATGAACAAAAGTAATCTATGATGCTCAGAATAGAAACATAAAATACTATAATGAGAAAAAAAGAGAAATGTTGAAGAAACAAGACACAAATCACTTGCGAACATCTTTGCAGTTCCCGGGTCTTGACCGGCTTTGTTGTTGTTTTCTGAAATTTGTAGATTTTTTTTTTCATAGCATAATTTTAAACTTCTTTTTATAAACTTTAGTTCTCTTCAGGATCTTTAGCTTTGGTTATTCATTCACAGAATATTGATTGTTCATAAGCTCATTTTCTCCCTTCCACACACATTTGCCAGATACTGATTGCCTACCCCATTCAAACTACTGTCTTGATTTCAATGTTGATTCAAGTAGTCTTTTAAATAATCTTTAAAATGTAATTCTCAAAATAGACTGTTTTTAACAGGTTTTTAACAACATTCTAGGAAAGTTCTCATAATTCTATTTCTTTTAGAATTCTTACTGTTTTTTTCTTAATCATAATTTCAATGAGTTTGGGGAGGCAGAGGCAGCCTGTACTTCCTTAAGAAGTAATTACTTTAGATATAATTATTACAGAAATTCTACCAATTGTACAAAATCTGAAGAATGTAAAGGCCACAAGTGCCTGGCAAGGCCTGGAATATAAATGTACACAATAGAGAAACGTAAAAGAAAGCTTAAGATGAAACACAAAACGAATAGAAAGACCACAGTGCTTGGACAGGTTTATTTTTGCCTAAAATCTTGTTCTACTTAAATAAGCAGATGAAGCAAACCAGAAACAGCCTGGTAACCAGGATATAGTTTAAATGCTATTGAGAACAAGCAGAGACAGGAGTAAAATAAATCACACCTCTGTTTGATTTTTTTTTAAACTATTTTTTACCTTTTGAATATGTATTCTAGGCTTTTATTTAAGAAAGATTTTGAATTTAAATATATTCAGATGAAACCGGTCCCTTCCCTGCTGGGATATTGCCAACTCTAAATGTTAATTTAACTCATTAGGTACCTACTCACAGTCTGGTAAAGAAAAGTCATTCCTCCAGGTGCAAGGCTGTATTGCTGAGAGTTGCTGAACCCATATGTATCTCCCCAGAAGTGGTAAAGGAATGAAACTGCTTTCTCACTCCTCAGTTTGCTGCTCTGCTGTTCTGTGGGGTTAATGCAGTTTCTGCAGTCTTTGGTTTATGGCAAAATTAAGTTCATTGTAACATCCTAAAGTTCAGAACCCATTTCTGGGATGAAATCAGTCCCTTTGGTAATGTTGCAGAATTGTTATTACCTTTCTAGTCACAGAAGATGGGACAGACTTTGGGCTTGCTATGTGAACCTTAGAAAACTCTAGTTGTAGAAGGAATATTTAAAGCACATATTATATTGTATTATTTTTTATGTCTGGTTAACACTTTTTTTTGGTGTCATTTTCATTTCTTTTTTCTTTCTCTTGCGTTCCTTCCACTGCAGCCTGAGGGACCTGTATTGTATTTTCGGGAGAGACTGTCTATCCTGCTATGTGGAATCATGTTCTGTCTTCAATAGGAGATATTCGTGAAAGGAAACACCTAGAGGTTATTGAGAAGCTTCACCACAACCTCAGATGCAGCTTCCTTGGTATTAGAATTAGCACAATGGCTAAGTAAAATATGCTAAGTAACTGTGTAATTGAATGCCCTAGATTTTCCACCAGATTAACAGCTGGAGTGTGACAAGTATACATGAGGTCCCAGAGATGGTGAAGTCAGGATATGTAAAAAGTTTCTCCTAGACTTTATCGTCACAGAATAGTAAACATATTACTAGAATATACTTCAAAAACAGGAAAAAAAAGTTTTTATTTTCTTGTCTTACAATCTGATACTTAAAACATTTTGTTAAGAAGATCAAGCACAGGAAAAAGTGCCTCATCACCCCTTGCAGGATGCAACCCTCACAGCTAAAAACAGACACTGAACATGGATGTTGATGATTAGAAGGCTGAGCAAGTGCAGCAGGAGCTAATAAGCCAACCTGCTACATTCTCGGTGTGTTTAATATTAATAGCCTCTGTGAGTCTGCAGATGTACCAATGGATGATGATGGAATAAAACACTTCACCTACACTTAGCAAGGGTAAAGCTTTGGGAGCTTGCATCAAAAAATCTCATTCCTGGGAGTGCGTATTGCTCGGAGGCAGTACAAAAATCTGTTATTCAGTTTTTGTGAGAATGCCATTTTCTTTGCCTTGTGGTTGAAACATTTTTTTGTATATTCACACCTCTTTTTATATTTCTTGCTGCCCATGTGTGAAGTAGATAGACAGGACTTGGGTAGAGGTCACTCACAGCAAGGACTAGGACTGATTTGCATTGTCCAGTAACCCCTTTGTCTGGACAACTGCAAGTTCTCCCACATCCAAAACAGATCTTGAAGTCTTCTGTTAAACTCCATAGAAAGACTAACACATAAAACCAATGTGTTAGTAGAGTTGTTTTGTTTTACCTGACCAAGATATCTTCCAGCTGATTCATGCTATGATTTAGAGGGACTTAGAAGAATTACTTTGGAGTTTAATCTAGTCTCTTTTTCAGTCTTGGCTTCATAAAGTTTAATAGCGGAGGACTAATTATTGTTTAACATATCTGCAAACTTCCAGGACTTATCAGTCAGAAAAATACGTACCTCATCTCTGACTTTCTAGCTCTTGATCTGGATTCAGTGTCAGATAAGTTAGTAGCTGCATACCAACCTGAGATCTCCTAAGAAGGTCTTTTGGGTTTATTTTGCATTTTTACTTTGCATTTTTATTTTATTTTCCTGGTTGTTTTGTTGGTTTTTTTTGGCTAAATTTTCTTGATAGAAGCTGTGAAATACAGGTTTCAATGATTTCTATGCAAAACTGTCATTTATTTTTCCTTGATCATCGATTTACAATTGTTTCATGAGTAACAAGAAAATATTAATTTTGACATAAAATCTATTTTACATAGAAAAGATACAATCCTCTGAATTAAAAGTTTAATTTAGCATTTCTGAATTGCCTCGTTTTCATTTTGATGAAAATATCCTAAATTTTATTAAAGAAGGAAAGGTACAGTGATGATAGGAGTGTTGAAATAAATGGATATCAGCAAAAATAAGAAATACTTATAGAGATTGATTTTTCTGATTAAGCTGTTTATTCTTACTATGAATAACAATATATTTTTCCAAAGTAGACTTTGAGACAAAATTGTTAATATATATGTTTTTATTGAGCCAACTTTGATGAAAGGACTTTGTTTGAAATCTTACCTGCTTTCAATACTTGTCTTTTGATATCAACTGGCTGATGCAAATAAATTTCTTATCTGACGCTGACATTTAGGTAAAGCTCTGCAGAAGCAGTTTCAGCAGATGGAGCTAGTGTGCTTCCAATCTCTGACAGCTGTGCTTACCGTGGAAAAAGAAGAAAGGTATACTGGACTGTGGTTAGGGATATGTTAGGGTCAACAGTGAAGATTTTCTTTTGGCTTAGTGGAAAAGTAGAAGGCATAAGTGGAAATTAACTATCCTTTATCAAGCACCAGTGGTTGAGAGGAGTGCAGCGTTGTGATTCAGATACTGGTGATGTGCCTTGAAAGAACCCCCAAGAACAATATTGGATATTGAAATTGTCTCAAAAGTTTTATAATATCTTGCTATTTTGTGCTGTCACTCTCACACAGTAATACATTGTGCTTATAATGTGCCATAAAATATTAAAGAATTCAGAAATTGTGTGACCAATTGTTTGGGTCATATGGGACACATTGTTCATATTGAATTAAATAAGTGAGGAGATGTCTCTGTGGAGACGAAATCATTTAATTCCAGATTCTACTGACCTGAAGAACATATGTCAGTTGTGTTTTGTGACAAGGGCCTTGAACAACCATTGACATTTACTGAGATTTTAAAATTAGAAGATGGTAGAAGCACCCCCTTTATGACAGAATAGTCATAAGATGCTTGCCAATTAGTAAAATTAAATGCTTTAAACTCTTTAAACCATAAATTTCCACTCTGAATCCAAGTGTCCTAGCTTCAGAGATACCTCCAACCTCCCCAGCAGTCAGGGTATAGTTTTCAGTGAGACCTCATCATCAGCTCACATTCATACTGAGGTTTTCTCCTTTTTACCTCCAAGCTAATTTAAAGGGTCTTTTCCCACAGACAGAGTTCCGACAACAGTAAAAATATCAAGCATTAGGAGAAAAAGATAAGTTTTTGGATCTAATACACAGGTATTTGGTGCCTATAATCCATTTAGAGCTCTATGGCTGTACATGGCACTGCTTCCTATGCAGATGGCCATGAACTACACTGAGGAGTGTGTGTGAGGGAGACAAAGAGACCTTGTACCTACACCAGCAGACCTGTCTGTGTTATGGCAATTGTGCTGGGTTCAGTTCTCACATTCAGTGGTTGTTATTTTATATACCAACAAGTGCAGAAGGTAGGAGCTTCTCACAAAACCCCACTTCAATAAAGTGCTGGTGGCTAACAGCAGATAAAAGAAAATGCTCTGAGCTGTCAAGCAATTTTTTGAGTTGTCCTGTTTTGGGTAGACCACCTGAATGACTTGGAATTCAATTTGCTTATCCATATATGCAGGCAGGGACAGGGCAGAGGAAGTCAAGAAAGCAGAACAGTTCAGGAAACTTTCCATTCTGTGCAAAACTTCAGGATTTTCTGTTTATGATGTTAATTTTCTAATAGCAAAATGTGCAGGTGCTGGTGGTAGAAAGTGGCTGTACTCTGCCCTCATGGGGGACAAGGATTCACCCTGTTCACAGTCCTGGCAACTTTATTTCAGTGTGCTGAGAAGCACAGAGTTATGTGCTATTTCAGAAGTTTATATGTGGCATTGGTGCTATCACATTGTACCTTCTCTTCAGTTCTTCAGTTCTTCCATCCTGATTTAGTGTCACACATTATAAGAGCTGTATGTGAAAGTTTCAAAGCCATCATTGGTCATTGTTACAGCAGCGTAACACTGACAAGTAACTGAAGGAAAGAGAGGTTTTATTGCTGTACTGTTCTCTCCTTCCTGCCTGTTTAGGTCTTCAGCTTCTGTATTTTAGTGACTTTATATGCTACCGAATTCTTGAACAAATTTTCAATGAGTGTAAAGAAAGGCATTATTTTGTTATCTGCATGTCTGATACTGAGAGAATCATTCTACTTTAAATTGCATACTGCAGCAACAAACTAAACCATGGTTTTTCACATGCATATATAAAGTAATTCTGTTTTTGAATGCACATTGTTTTGATTTCATTATCTATTTTTTAGTTCAGTTGACTTTAAAAGATTCTCTTGTCCAAATTGTCATCTATAGTTTGTATTTCAAGTCTCTGTTACATCAATCTATAAAATTATGCCAAGTCTGAACTCTTACTAGGCATTACTGCTCTCACACATGTGAATCCGTCATGTATCAGAATCTCCTCTGAGTTTTCGTATGACCAATATTAGTTACATAGAGCATATATGCACCACTAATTAATTATACTTAGAATGTAATTCCCTCTAAAGAACTGAACACTGCACAAGGTTGTTTAATTTTCCTTGTTACAATGAGTTAGCTGAATAATGACAATAAATCCCAACTGCAAACCCAGAGATTTGGGTGTTGTCCCAGGTTTCTGACAAAATTTCTGAATCGTTAGTTTCTTGTACCACTTGTGGCCTCAATTTCTAAAACAGTACTTGTGCCCATCTGCTTTTGTAAATTCTTTTAAATCAGTGGATGAAAAGCGTACAAAAATTTAGTTTGACTTTGCACTACTGTCTACAAAAGAACAAGTCCACTGTTTCTTTTTCTGCCAGGAATGACTTGTCTGTGTGAAAAGTTGGTGCACAACAAATTACAGTGTGAATTTACAGTATCTGATTTACCCTGCACTAGCTCCAGGTGAGGGTATTCTCAGCATACCTATCCATCTCACCTAGCTGCAGGTATCCCCAGGCTTCTGTACTGTTGATGGAGAGTCTCCTGCAAAGGTATTTTCAGAGCATTTCCATGGTGTGGGTGCTCTTCTTCACTCCAGAGAAACCTCTCTCTCCCTAAACAGCAATTATAAGCAGAGTCTCAGGAGATTAGCTTTGCTTCCAAGTCATGTAATACCTTTTCCTTTCACCTGCTCTGCCTCTTACCACTGCCTGTGAGACAAAGTCTTCCACATTTAGTTTGGAATTAATTGTACGTGCTCTAAGAGGTATACATACAGAGCCTAGACATCTTCTACAACCAGCAGGAGGAAAAGGTCAATTTAGAAATTGATTCAGAGCAGGAGACTGACACAGGCAAAGCAGAGATCACAGAATCACAGAATCTCAAGGGCTGGAAGGGATCTCAAAAGATCATCCAGTCCACCCTCCCTGCCAGAGCAGGGACACCTAGAGTAGGTCACAGAGGAACTCTTCCAGGTGGGTTTTGAATATCTCTAGAGGAGGAGACTCCACAACCCATCTGGACAGCCTGTTCCAGTGCTCTGTCACCCTCACAGTGAAGAAATTCTTCCTTTTAACTCTTTGGAACCTCTTATGTTCCATTCAGTTACTGACTTCTCTGTATCCTCTGTCACCAGCGCACCCACCTCATTCAGCAGTGAGCCTACATTGCCTCTACCATTAGTTTTATCTGCAATGTATTTTGCAGATTCTTCTTGTCTTTGACCTTCCTTGCAAGGCACAACTCCAACAAGGCTTTAACTTTCCTAATTGCCTCCCTGCATCCTCTGACAACAGCCTTATATTCATCCCAAGTAGCCATCCCTTCCTTCCATGATCTCTCTTCTTCCTCCTGAGTTTACCCAACAGTTCCCTGTTTAACCATGAGGGTCTCCTGGCCTCCCTTCTTGATTTCCTACCCACTGGTGTACTCTGATCCTGAGCTTGGAAAAAGTGATCCTTGAATATAGACCAACTATCTTGGGCCCCTTTACTTTCTAATACCCTGTCCCATGAGATGTCCCCTAGCAATTGCTTGAAAAGGCCAAAGTTGACCCTGCTGAAGTTCCTACTGCACAAGATCCTGAACTCCATCATCTTGTGGTCACTGCAGCCAAAGCTGCCCTCAACCTTCACCACTTCAACCAGACCCTGCTTGTTTGTGAGTACAAAATCCAGTAGTGCTCCTTTCCTAGTTGGCACATCCACCATTTGCATCAAGAAGTTGTCATTGATGCACTGAAGGAACCTCCTGGACTGTAAGTGGCTAGCCATGCAGGCCTTCCAGCAAATGTCTGGGTAGTCAAAATTCCACATGAGAACCAGGGCCTATGAGTTTGAGGCTGCTCCCAGCTGCCTGTAGAATGTCTCATCAACTTCCCCAAGCTGATCAAGTGGCCTGTAATAGACACCCACAATAGTGTCACGCATGCTAGCCTGCCCATTAATCCTGTTTCTCTCCCTCTCTCTCTCCCTACAAGAGGTGGCAGCAGACTATACTACCAAACATGAAGTTAGCCTTTGTGATGAGCAGATGAGGATGTGGCATGGAGGAACTTGTAATTGACATCCTTAGTAATTCACAGCAGTGGTTAACTTCTCCATGTTGCCAAGTCAACAAAGATGCTGACTTTGCAGAAACTCCCAGAAAGTGAACTGGAGACTCTGATCAAAGAGTCCACATTAGCTCTTGGGTGTTGCTAGTACTCCAGGTGTTGACAGTGGAATGCATAGGGTGATATTTTCCCAGTGTTCATAACTAAGGAAACTAAAAGTACTTTTGGTTCTTTACTGCTGTGGAACTAGGTTCTGTGCATTTACTACTGATGAATATTGCAATGAAATGTTATTTTCCAGTTGCTGCAGTTTTAAAATCATGTGACTCACTAAAACTTCATTATGCAGGAAACCAACTTTAGAGGAAAAGTTGTCATATAGGATGGCCAACTAGAGTGCATGTGAGGCAGACCTGTGCAAGAACTAGTGTAGGAATTGCAGACTTTGCTAATAAATGCTTTTTGTCAGGTTCTTGGCAGGCAATAAATGGAAAAGCTGTAAATCTATTGCAAAGACAAGTAGAGATGCTGTCCTTCTGAATACCAGATAAAGTCTGACTACCTACAGAAGAGATCTGAATTCTGGACTGGCAAAGAAATCTCACCCTCCTGACAGTGTTGCTAAAACACTTATCAAGGAGATGAGTTCTGAAGGAGATACATGAAGGGAAAGAACTTCTGTATTACATCAGCTGTGGTTAAAGAATGCATCAATTAATGATTATTGAAGAAAATTTAGAACATCATCTAACAACATTTCCCTTTGAATTATCTCTGCACACAAGTTTATGAACAATCACAATAATGAATGAAATCTAAATAGTTCTGTAAGATAATAGGGAAAAGAGTCACAGTAACTGGAGAAGTCTTTCAAAAAGAAGTATGTTAGAGAGGAAAAAAAAGGAGCAAGAGATTTGGTTATTGAATTAATTCCGATTCTTCCTTAATAAGGATCTCACTCTTCACTTTTTTGGGTACTATAATAGTTGTGAATGACAAAGATTGATTGTTACAATGTAAATGGATCCTTTTCTGTCCTGTGTTGTCTGTGATATAGCATAGTAGGATTTTTGTGTTAATTAGCTTTGTTAATATAAACATTTATTAATAATAGAACTGAGAGATCAGTTTGTAGCAAGATGAATCCCCTCAGCTAAATACTTTCTGAATTTCATGGATTATTTCTTTTGAAGTTGACTGAAAACTTTTCTACAGTAATTTTTAAACCTTTCTTCCCCAGTGTGGATGCTTTCATACTTTTTTCATTTGCACACACTTGATTTCTTATTGTTCTCTTATCTGCACTGATGTGAAAATAGGCAGGAGAAATGACTTTTTCTTTTTGTACAGAACTCAACAACTGTGTGTGGAACAGATGGAGAGTGTCTTATGTAATACATTTCATCTGGATGACTTTTCATGGGGTGTATGGCTTCTTTAAAAGTCAGGAGTTCTGTAAATGTCATATCAGGGTGGGTTTTTTGGTGGGTTGGTTTGTTTGTTTGCTTGCTTTCCCTCAGGGATTACTTTTCAGTTGCATAGTATTTTTTCTGGAGATTTATTTAGATTGACGCATACTTTTTTCTTAGGTCAAGTCTACCAAAATGCAGCTCACAAGACATTTGTTACCTGTTAAGACTTCATGATTCACAAATGACTTTTTTCTTTTTATATGTCCTTAATAGAACTAAGTCGTAGCATCACAGAAAGCTTGGGGTTAAATGGATTTCATCTGGTCCAACCCTCTTACTCAAGCAGGGTTAGCTAGGATAGAGTGCCCAGGAAGGTGTCCTGATGACTTATGGTTATCTCCAAGGATGGAAATTCTACAACCACCATGGGTAACCAGTGCCAGTCACTCTCAGGTAAGGATGCCAGTGCAGTTACCCTCACAGTGAAAAAGTGTTTCCAGATATTCAGAAAGAACTTCCTACCTTTTGGTTTGTGCCCATTGTCTCATGTCCTGGCTTCATCCTCTTCGCACTCTTCTGTCAGATATTATGTAAGTTGATAAGATCCTCCTGGGCAGTGATTTTTTTCATTGTTTGTTCATGTTTGGGGTGGGTGTTTCTGGATTTTGTACATGTTTGAAAGTAAGGAAACATGCACGCTGTTAAATAAGCCAGAGCCATGGAAATTATTTTGACCAAGATATTATGATCACACACACTGTTTAACTGCTAAGATGGTTCATTACTTTCTTATGTTTTACTAGATTCTCCAGACAATGTCTGGCCAAGCTTTAAGACACCCTGCACCAAGGACTGTTCCAGAAGGCAGGATGGATGAGACTATACCAGATTTGTCTCCCTTCCCTCTCTGCAATCCCTGGGTTTGAGGATTTGTACTCTCAGACATCCCTCATGCTCTGTTCTAGGGCTATCACACATACCTTCAGTCTTATGTTGTCAAAGCACCTCTTTTAGTTGTAGGACCTATATAATGTACAGAAACTCAATACCCTCTCTCCTGACTAGAGTCAGTTTTACAGGACAGGGTTGGAAATGTAGGGGACTGCCCAATTAGGTGAGGAGCATAGAAAATAAAAAAAACTCTTTGGAAGAAATTCAAGGCCATCCTTGCTGCCTTACACTTGGGAAGTCAAACTCACCAAAAATGTCACTCTGGATAGAAGACATCAGCAATAACACCAAAAAGCATGTTCAACAGGAGAAAAGAAAGCATGTTAAACTTTCTACAGTGCAGAAGAGTATATTGATGACAGGAATTCTGTTTTCATTTGTGGAGTGACAGAAAAAGTCTCAGAGGCCCTTGTTGCTCTTTAGAGTCTCAAAGATGGCATTGATTAAAAAATAACTATTCTGAGAGCCACACTATTGATGAAAATAACACATGGAAAGCTCATCTCTCACTTGTGGCAACAGATGGTGTCTCCTTTATGATGTGGAGAGAAAAGGGTATTACAGCACTTATGAACAAAAAAAAGTTGTAAAGTCTGGGGATGAAGACACTGTTTTATTCATTAGGAAAATCTTATTGCACAGTTCCTTGAAATGGAGCATGTCATAAACATTGATGTTAAATTTATGAAAGTCTCCATACCAAAAGTCTCCATACCAAATGTCTGCTCCTCTGTGGGAGATCATGAGACTGAATGTAGAGATGATATGTATTCACAGCCATTCAATGGTGATTAGGGGTGCAGACCTAAAACACACTTGGATTGGTTTGTTTTGTGGAAGGACACAGATGTATTTCTGAAAATAAGGAATAAGGCTAGTAATATCTGTGAGGTACTTGGCTGAGACTGCATGAGCTGTTTCAGCTTTTTTTTGTATCTTGGTGAAGGAAATCAGATGTGAAGTGGTAGAAATTACCATCTGCCCTGACTGACTGTATGAAATCTTTGAAGGGAAATAGCAAAGTGTTGCAGAAACATCAGAAGCATAGTGACACTGCCAGGTTACAGCAAAGGAGGAACTCATGGAGAAAAAGATTTTTCCTTCAGGATGTAAGAATCAGTGGTCTTTCTCCAAATCCTTTGAGATCCCAGAACATTTCTTGAAACTGTTCTTGGATATACAAGCAAGCACTTATTCCTTTCTCCAATGACCCAAGAAATGCTCCAGAAGACTTGCAGGTACATCTTTTTGTTGTGGACTGTTGTTGTGGTTTGCCCAGCTAGCAAAGAAGCACCACGACAGTCTCTCGCTCGGTGCCTCCATTCTCTCCCACCCTCTTTAGGATGGCAGAGGCCCCAGTGAAATGGGAGGAAAAAGATAAGCAAGGCTGTTGTGGATTAAGACAAGGGCAGGGAAGGCTCACTGCCAATTACGGTTCTGGGCAAACCAGTACTTGACTTAGAGAGGAAAGTAGAAAAGTTTATTCTACTGTCTACAAACAGAACAGAACAAAAAGCAAAAAGGGAGTAGTATGATGAGAAAATGACAACCAGCACAACCTCGATCCCTCCTTTCTTCCTGGGCTCAGCTCACTGCTCCTGATATCTCTACCTCCTTCCCCCTCAACGGCTCAGGGGGGCTGGGAATGGGGGATGTGGTCAGTCTCTCACAGATGGGCTCTGCCGCTTCTGTCTTCTCAGATGAGGATGATTCCTGGCATTCTTCCCCTGCTCTGACATGGGGTCCCTCCCCTGGGACATAGTCCTTAACTAACTTCTCTGGTGTGGGTTGTTCCCAGCAGCTGCAGCTTCTGCTGATACAGGGTCCCTCACACAGGACATAGTCCCAAGTAAATATCTCTGTCATGGGTTCTTCACCACCGTTGCAGTTTCTGGAGTTTTAGGGTCCCTCCCTCAGGACAAGGCCTCTTCTGGGCATAAGTTTAATGACCTGCTTTGTCGTGGGTTCCTCCGCACAGTTACAGCTGTGGTTATTGGGTCCCTTCCATGGCACACGGCCTCCTCCAGCCATAGTGATAAAGGGTCCCTCCCTTGGGACACGGCCTCTTCAGACCATAGCTTTAATGAAGAAAATCACTGTCCCTGGCTCAGGGTTCTTAGCAAAATGAGTCTCTGCCCCTGATATGGGGCTATTAGTAAAATGAGTCTCTACCACTGACGCAGGGTATTTAAAGAAATGCAAACAAATTACTGCTTCACCAGTCCTCTCCACAGGATGCCAGGGAGTCTCTGCTCCAGCAGACCTCCACCTCTCTTTCATCACTGCATGGTTGTTTCTCTCACTGTTCCTACTCCTTGCACCACCACCAGCCAGAAGAAGAAGAAGGAAGGAAGAAGAAGGAAGAAACAGGTAGAAGAAGGAGGAAGAAGCCTCCTCTTCTGGCCTCTTCTTAAAAAGTGATTGTGGAGGCATCTAATTGGCTCAGCCCCAGAAGTGAGTCTGGCTCAGAGCTGGGGAGAGTTTCAAGCAACTTTTTACAGGAGCCATCTTTACAGCCTCTTCCCCCTTACCAGAAATGGCTGTCATGTCAAACCATGCCAACTGTGAAAACAAGGATTATGACATGAACGGTGTCTGACTGTTTTCTACAACACTTAAATTGCGAGCCTTCCTAGTGACTGCTGGTACTCCTACAAGATTATATTTTCTTTTAAAAATATACTCAGATGTGAGCAAATACTCTTAAAAACAAGTATTAGTAAGTCTGCTTTGTCATGATGATGGATCAATGATCACTTTATATCAGTCTCATTCATTACATGGTTTTAAACCAATGTCACTGTTAACAATCAGCAATAAAAATCTCCTATGAAAGTCCTAGTCAACCAAAAATTGAATAATGGCCCTGAATTCCTCCTATAGAAATGTTGCATCTGTATCTTGCTACATCTATGAAACTTTCTGATGCCTCGTATTGCAGATGGGACATATTTCTGTGAATCAGAGCCTGATACCCATTCAGTATATCTCTTCTGAATAAGTTTCTGCCAGAAACAGCTGTAATAGATGCTTCCAGGTAGCATTCAAATATTATATATGAGCAACGATACTGGATCTTTTTTCCTTTTTTGGGTGCCTCGGATAAGAAAAAGTTAAATGGATCTGATTAACAGAGAGTGAGTGATCATCAGGAATTCACCTCATCTTCCCCTGGAACCTATTTCTCACAGCTCCAATTCTACAATTAGCTACTTGAAGGGCAAAGTAATGTGTACAAAAATAGAAAGATCTGTCATAATTTCTCTAACGACGTCCTAGAGGTAAGCCCTGTGATTCTTAGCACACAGAATTACTGACAATCAAGAAAGACACTATAGTTTTCATTAACGGCAAAAACTGACTGCTGCAAAGAATGTAATTTGTAGATGTAAATGAATGCACTTGCCTGTCATCTCAAGAGTCATGATCAAACATGTTTTTCTTTATATACATAGAGAAAAATGTCTGTGTATGTAGATGTTTTATCTGCATATCATATATACATATATATGTACTTCTAGATTACTTGCACATTTTGCTCACTAAATCAAGACTAGTTACCTTTGTCAGTTTGATAGATAGACAGCTAGATGTTTTTGTGTTAAGGGTTCAAGAACCTCACCACTTATGTTTCTTCTGTAAGGAACATAATGAATCTTGGTAGTTTCTCCATACTAGAAAATACTAAAAGCAGCAACAACTCTAAGTCACATAGATCCAGTATTCCTTCATGAAAAATAAATTAACAATGGAACAAGTCCAAGCTGTGATGTTAGTTTTGGCTTTAGGACATAGCTTTACAGTAGTTTATAACAAATATACATATCTATGTGAAGAGTCCTCAGAAGGTGTATATTTAGTTATTATGAGCCTAAAGGTTTTTTTTAAAAGAGAGTTTAATTTTTATTTTCAGTTATTTCATTGGTTTTTTAAATTCAGAAATGGCACCACCTATTTAGTGTCTCATTATCCTAAAATAATGAAGTTTTTTTAAGTCTGAGTTTTCTCAAAAGTGGGAAGAGCAAGAAGATAGCACTTAAAACTACAGTATGTAGTCCCTGTTGTGTACAAGTGGCTGCAGGGCCAAGAGCATCTTTGCACTGAAGAGACAACTAATTAAAGCACACAGTAAGTTCCAGCTCTCCTGCCTTAGAGTTATGTACCTTTTAGAGTAAACAATGTATTTGTTAAATACAACCTGTTGCTGCTTAACTGCAGTTTGTGACATATGAAGCAAAATGCTGGAGGGCAAGCAGAATGAATTAGCACCTGTTTGGTCCTTGGATATCATGAGTTTATATACTTTTGGAGAGTAATGGGGAATAATGTCCCTGCAGGATTTTGCCTGAGTACCTGTTGTGCTTGCAAATTAAGGGAGCTGGGCTCCAGATTTTTCAGGGCTACTCCTGTTTCACACAGTCCTTGATGGAAAATTTGCAGCTACCTTATTTTTTTGGGCTTTGGTACAAACAAACCTAGAGAGACAGTGGAATAGATTCGGAGATCCATGAGAGAAAAGGGGTGATTCCTGATCTAAAGTCAAAAATTCACAAATGTCACTGAATAAACATTTCATAAGAAGAATGTGAGCTGTCCTACTTGAACATTTACTCTTTCTAAAGCAAATACAAATATCCAATAATTAAAAAGGGAAAAAAAAAATATAAACCAAACAAAATCCCAAACAAAAATACTTAGAAAGATGAAATTTAAATATATTGAACAGCTGCAATGTTTTTTTCATAAGTTTCTATAAAACATGTGTCTCTGCATTAATGCAAGTATGTGGAGCTAAAGAGGGGATAAACTGGTGCCACTTTATGCCAGCCAATTGTATGATCCAGGGAAATTGTGCCAGCAGCATGTTTCACCCAAAGATGGGTTTAGAGAAAATGGCAGGGCTGATTGCCTTAGATCCTCTCCACCACATCTCAAGAGAGTACTTTAAGATGCAGTGAGTTTTCCCTCTAAGAATCTGGTAAAAGTATGTCTGCAAAGCCAGAGGTGGCAATACTCAGTGTTAAGGAGTAAAACTTTCATCACAGTCAATGAAAAAATGCTATCTATCTGACATGTTATGCTTCTCATAAAATAATGCAGATCTGAAAGAATTAAAAAGGCTTTATTTCATATTTATTTGATATTCACAGAAAAGAAATGCTGTTATAAACTGATGATATTCTATATATACATTTTTTTCAGACCTCAAATTTACAGCTTTTACTACATTGACTCTACTTAATTTTCTGTACTTATAGAAACAAAATAACAAGAAAGCAGAAAAAAACCCTGAAACACAGCTTTACAGAGTTTAAAATACTTGAATTTTTTTTTTTCCTTATTGAGTCAGATGACAAATCCTTGCTTGATAACTGCTACTTTTTAGCTCTTGGATTTCTCTCTTAAATCTCATTAAGCATTATCAGATCCTTGAAAGATTCAGTATCTCACTTCTCACTGTTTTCTGTGATTAAGGAGATTACCAACTCCTTTGCAACTCAAAAACAAATCCTTCTCTTTCACTGTAATTAATACCTGAATATTTTCTATCTCCCTTCTGTTTTCTTTTCTAATCTCAAAATAGGTATTTTTGGCATTTACATAATCTGTATAAGACTCCTAAATAGGCTTTCCAGAGTCTGTACGGAGACATTTAAATGCTTTGAAAATTCATGTAAGAGATAAGAATCTGAAGAATATTAATCGCATTGGAATATTGGGTATTGAAACTCTTAAGGGGTGATGTAAGCAGATAGGGGTAGCTACAGCCACAGTCTGATGATGATATGCTCTCTCCTGTTACACCCCATAGTCTGTGAGGTCACAGGTTCCCCAAATCATACCATTTTCCTCTGGAAAACACAGACCTTCACTTCCTGTTCTGTTAGTTCAGATCTCAACAAAGGCATCAGTAGCCCCTCTGCAATGATCAGTGTCACCTAACTGACAACCCATTCTTTTTTTGAGTCTCTATCATTCAGAAGTCAGAAACCAAGCCAATAATGTATCAGAGTCATTAAAAGATAAAACAAAAAAAGGACAAGGTTTAAAATATTAAGTTTGAGAGCATACTTTATTTCCTTTTAGTGCTGCATTAGTTAACATTTATGTTTCTGATCCTCAGAATGAAGATACTGATTTTTCACATTTAACATAAAGGGAGATATTTGTCCCAAACCTTGGATTCATCATCTGGTATGCAGATACCAATTAACACATAGAGTGGAAGTATTTTCTTTTATTACATGAATGCAAAAGAAAACGTGCTTGTCCTGTGACAGCAGGCCCAAGGTCTCAAAACAACAATTATTAATACACAAAATATTAACATGTTCAATGTCTTAATCATAGAATGGTGGAATAATAGAATGGTAGGGGTTGGAAGGGACCTTTAGAGATCATCTAGTCCAACCTCCTTAATACATAAGTATTCTTGTTCTACCATAAAACTGATTAAAATTTCTTCATCTAAGATGTCAATTAGTACATATGGCTAGTCTGCTTTCCCTACCTTCATCTTCTGCCACTGATGGATTTGGAGTTGGTGGTATGAGGGTCAGTGTTTGTGATTTCACCCTGCCAGGATTACCTTTTATCTGTATTATTTTTGTTTTGGCCGATCAAAGCAATTCATTGTGGTTTACTAACCCAACGACTGATCATTCATTTCAATCTACTACTTTTTGACAAATATACACAATGGTACATTGTTTCAGGATTAATTGTATAATTTTCTTAATTTTAACAAAATTAATCTTTAACCTATAACATTTCAATGACATTACAAGTAATATTCTGAGTTCTGGAAGAGGCAACTACAGTGAGAGTCACTGAAGAGCTGCATATATTTGATTTAATTTGATAAGAGTAAAGTAGAAGTGGTTTTGCAGCTTTCTGAATACTATTTTTCTTGGAAGAGGTGGATGTTATTTTAGTGGTTGTCCTAAATGTGATAGAATTGGAATATTGTAGCAAGGTACCAGTAGGTATTAGAAATAAATTGTTGTTTAATGTTTTATACATCTACATTAGAGTTTCCTGTAGTGTTTATTACTATAATGCCTAAGCATTCCCTAAGTAATCTAGGTCTGCTATGTGGAGGCGTTAATGCACTTCGGTTGCATTGCTGCTCTTCATTTCCCAGTTAGAGAGACAATGCTCTTCCTTACTAGGTCTTCCTTGTACTGTTTATAGTGGAAAAACTTTATTGGAGAATATAATTTTGCATGCATTCTGATGGCAGCCACGTATTTCTGGAAGCTGATTGCATTACTAACCCTTTCTAAGCCTGAATGACTTCTGCTTCTGTCCTCATGCGCTTCACCTTTTGTGAACTGCCTAGTTGCAGCATAGACGGGCATGGCCAGAAATGAATTCACTTGGGATCCTAGGTGACTTCTAAATGTAAAACTTATGTTCTTGAAAAAGCAACAAAAATGCCGTGGAACTGAGGGAAATGAAGCACATGCATTGCATGTTTTCAGTCACAGCACTACTAAGGGGGCAGAACTTAGCAGTCAGCAGAAGCCTCAAATCTCTGGAGCAGTGACTTTCTGCAAAACTGTGTAGAATAATGCAAGAAAAGGTCAATGCTGCCAGACCTACCTCAACAACTTATTCCATTTGCTTTAACACAACACATGCGTATGGAGATGTAATGGATTTGTGTGTCCAGGTTTTGGTAGCACGGGGGCTACAGGGGTGGCTTCTGTGAGAGACTGCTAGAAGTTTCTCCTGTATCTGATAGGGCCAGTGCCAGTTGGCTCTGTGTTGGACCCCCTGCTGGCCAAGGCTGAGGCAATTGGTGATGGAAGTAGCTCCTTTGTTATTAACATATTTGAGAAAGGGAAGAAGTTGCTGCTTAGAACTGCAACATCAGCAGAAGGCAGTGAGAATGTGAGAATGACATCTCTGCAGAAACTAAGGTCAGTGGAGAAGGAGGGGGAGGAGGTGCTGAGGCACTGGAAGAGAGAGATTCCCCTATGAACTGTGGTGAAGACCATGGTGAGGCAGGTGCTGCCTCTGCAGTCCATGAAGGACTAGGAGGAGTAGAGACCTACTTGCAGCCTGTGAAGGACCCCACATCACAACAGGTAGATGCCCGAAGAAGGCTGTGACTCTGTGGGAAGCCTATGATGGAGTAAGTTCCTACTAGAACCTGTGAACCTGTGGAGAGAGGAGCCTATGCTGGACCAGGTTTGCTGTCAGGACTTGTGACCCAATGGGGGACTGATGCTGGAGCAGGTTGTGAAGAACTGCAGCTAGTGGGAAGGACTCACATCGGAGAAGTTGTTGGAGAACTGTCTGCTGTGGGAGGGATCCCACACTGTACTAGGGAAAGTGTAAGGAGTCCCCCCTGGGAGGAAGGAGCAGCAAAGGCCATCTGTGATGAGCTGACCATAACCCCCCCCTTCCCTGTCCCCCTGTGCCACTGGTGGGGAGGAGGTAGAAATCCAGGAAGAAGGAAAGGGTGGGGGGAGATGTTTGAAGATTTTAGTTTTATTTCTTATTTCCCTATTCCATTTGGCTGGTAAAAAATAAAATAAATTCTCACGAAGTTGAGTCTGTTTTGCCCACGATGGCAATTGCTGAGTGATCTCATTGAACTTATCTCAACCTACAAGCTTTTCATTATTTTTTTTTCTCCCATGTCCAGCTGAGGAGGTGGAGTAATAGAATGGCCTTGGTGAGTACCTGGCACAGAGCCAGGGTTAAACCACTACAGCAGTGGAAAGACTTTGCATCAGAACTGTGCTATTTCGTACCTAGAAAAGCTGCAATAGGAGGCTCAATGCCTCATTAGCACTGAAGTACAATACTTCTGAAAATCTCATGAGGCATCTGACTACCTTTCGTAATCCCTAATTATTTCTGTTTAACCTCTTATTAAAAGATGATGCTTCCTCAGTAGTGCATTTCTCTGTTCATTTCAGTATGACAATCTTTAGTGCAGTCTGCCTGTCAATGTAACCATCCATGAACAGCATTTCTTGAAGTCAATACTTTTCTTAAATACTGATTGTATTTGCAAGATATTGCTTGGAAAATGTACATATTTACTTCTTTGTTTTACATACCTGTTACAGAGATAAATCTTACTTGTTTCTACCTTTTTCCCCTGTATCTGTCTGTAGTACTCTCACTAATACTCCCTTTTTCAATAAGATGTATGGAAGACTGCCAGTGGGTACATGGTAATATATATTTTACCATTTACAAGATAATGGGAAGATGTAAAAAATGTATCAATGTATTTGATTACTCTCCTTCCCTTCTGTCTTTTGTGTCAACTTTCTTCTTAGGCCAACAGTTCTCAACCTTTGACAAACTAAGACCATAACTTGAAACTGTACAAACAGTAATCTATGTTCCTCAGACACAATGAAGCTGAAGAGGATTATATATTTTTTTGAAAATAGCTCTTGATTTGTTGAGATATGACCTTGTGGCAGATACCACTTGCCTTCAATCAGAAGCAACTCTGGGCAAGTGATGCACGTGTACATGTATTTATAGAGCTTCTAATTATATGGATCTTACCTCTGACAGCAGAGATATTTTGGAAAATGTGTTTGTGCAAAGAACATACAATAACATTTATTATCTGTTGAGTTTCTTCCTACATAGCCCTTCTTTCCATTTTCATATGTTCAAAAGCATTGTGTTTGGAAGGTTATATTTTCACTCTTACTGAATCTACCGGAAATGTGGAAGCCAAAGGCAGTGATGGGCTTTTGTGAGCTCTTAAACCACAATCCCGACTCTTTCCTTAGGACATTTATTCTTGATACTTCTGTTTTGTCTTCAAGATGTGCAATGTAAGACTCATTTACTGAACAACATTAACTGGAAGTGTCTTAAAAACAATTGTTCAGGGGATGTTATGAGAACTTGTCTTTCATGGAAAGGACTTAATACAGCTCAGGACCATTTCAGAAGAAAGGTAAGTGTAATTTCTAGACCTGACAGACATCATTAGTTTCATCTCTCTAGGCTTTGTTTTCAGAAGCCTAATTACTGACAAATCTACAAGAAGAATTTATATGTAATACTGTGAACGTATTGTGCTACTGATCTGGGATAAAACTGGAAAATTCAAGAGGACATTTGATGTTTTGAATGATGTGGGTTTCAGTCTAATCATGTAATGAGACCTAAAATCTGTGATCTTCAGCTCACTCCAGAGCTGGGAGAACTTTAGGCATTTTTTTAGCTTAGAAGCTGGTAGTGGAAGATGAAACAGTGGAAAACATGTCTGTTTGAATAGGATGTGTGCAGCTCCAATAGCTACCTTCATGGGTTCTGAAATCTGATTTTCTGCTGGGGGATAAAAACTTGTCAGTGGTATTTAGTTTTCGCATCAAGATGCTAAAGATAAGCTATGGGAATTTGTTGCTGTGCTAAGCAACACAATAAGTCTGAGCAGCTTGATTTCAGTCCAGTAGAGCTCTGAGAAATAATTTGCCAGGTATGTTTTTAATTTTGTTTTGAAGCAGCCTTCCTGAGTCTGATACAATTAAAAAAAAAATAAAATAAACTTTTGATACAGTTCCTGTTTTCTCAAATAGATCTCTGTATGGCTGAAGTCTTTTAATAGGCATGATTGAGTTAAAAAACAGTCTTAGCTGATTCTTTATTCTTGTGTCAGCACAGGGAACTTCTCTACCTACCATCTGACTTGTATTTTATGTTAAAAATTTGTTTTCCTTACAAATGGTTACTTTTTCTGATAGGAAGACAGTACCATATGATACAGAGAGTTCATTAGCATGAAGTACCTATCCCATAGTGGTTCTTCATGAGCTAAATTTACTTAAGTGAAAAGGAGCCAAGATCCATGGCCTTGCATGGTTAATGAGGCCTTCTAGGCCACTGGAAGGACACAGGTGGTTATCTATTAAAATCTAGCTCAGTCTATTAAAATTGCTTTCAAATAATTTGTTAGGCATCAAAGCTTACGGTTCCAAATATATCTGGTTTACTATTTATTTAAATATTTAGGTGATATACTAACCAATTTCCTTTAATTTCTATCCTAATTACAGTTATATTACAGTGTATTTTGTCTCTAATTTTATGCTGTGTATGTAGTCAGTTCAACTCTGCACATAAAAACAGTTGAAACAATGTTCTAAAAGGCATTAGTAAATTTGTGATTTTCATAATAAAACCAGTGGCTGGTGCTAGCATTCAAAAGAAGGAGCACAGAATTACAAATCATAAGATAATTGTGGCTATTCAGAAAGATTCAGGTAGGCTTTATACATCCTAATCTTTAATCCCAGTTGCTTTGGTTCAAAGACAGTGATTGTTGAGAGCATAAGCTGTAGCAAAAATGGTGGTATTCAAAATTGCCTGAATTCATTTGAATGTATTATTTTCATCTGTGCTCAGGATTCAGTATTTCACTTGGTTTCCCTTAAATTCTTTGTATTTGGTTTGCATTCATCATGTGTTTCATCTGTGTATCTCTAAACAGTGCTACTGAACAATGATTTTTATGTGCCCTGAAATATAATTAATGTGAAGCTGAATATCATTGATAAATGGAGGCTACTTATCAGTGTTTAGCATATAGAGAAATATGAAAGAGGATAATGGAATTTGTCTGAAGCAACTAGTTGTTTAAATTAGAGATATAGGATTAAGGATGAGACATTTAAAGAACTGAACAGAATAATATACTGAATATTCAAAAGTAGAAACATGACACCTTCAAGTTGGTAATGTCTTGTAAAATTATGGATGTCTTTGTACTTTCTATGGACAAACACAGAATTCACAGTATTAAATGATGCCTAGGTGTGATATGCATAATCACCTTGGAAAGTAATAGATAGGAAAGGCTGCAATGCATTAGAGTCTTAAAACAAGCTCGTTGTGGTGTGTTTGAACTAAAATGAGTGGGGACCACTGGAGTAATAAAGTGATAGGGAGCCAAAGCCTTCACTTGAAGGGACAGAAAACAGTTAGTACATTAAACAGCTTACAACAATGTTATTCTTGCTGTCTGAAACACATTGTATTGCCTGTTAGACTGGAATGCACTTCAGCTGCCAGGGATCTGATATACTGAGATTTTTTGGAGGGCTATAGGATAAGTCTGACCACAAACTAATGCTAGGCTCTGTCCTCTGTCCTGTGGCCTGGATGTGAATAGCAGTAAATAGCAAATGGGGCAGCAAACTGCGCTATGAAAAATGCAAATTCCCTTTTTCTTCTTTCCCGTGTTTCCAAAGATAATCCAACACAAATGTAACATCATCTGCGTATTGATTCACCAGTCCTTTGGAAGCCTTGCTTATCATCACTTGTACCACAAATCAGAAAATTAAATTTTTTTGGCTCTTCTTTCCTCAAGGAGAAGGAGAGGAGAAACTCACAAGAGAGCCTGGAATATTTAGAGGTTTGTAAGAAAACTCATGTCCTATTTAGTGGGTGGTTCATGAGAAGCAGAGAAGACAAGTATGAGCGTTCAAATGAGTGTTCACTCTGTATGGGTGTTCAGATACCTAGGGCCTACCAGCATGAAAGAAACTCCAAGGTTAACACTAAAGAGTTCCTGCAGGATGGGTAGGCTTTTCCTGAGCTTTTAAAGTATATCAAGATTTTCAATGTTTGGATAACATAGCAAACATGACCTTTATTTGAATAAAAGCTAGTGCTTTGTTATGTAGCTTGAGAAACAAGTATAACAGAGTGACCTTGCTCCAAAGTGCAGAATCAATTATAAAACAAGGACCTTAATTGAAAGAAGAATACAACTTATTTTCCATATTTCTTGGAAACACAGGATAGTATAGTCATCATCACTACCACCATGAATAGGTTGTGGCATGGTAATGAAATGAAATTGCCTTTGAAATAATTATTTATGTATAATTTTTAGAACAGAACATAGAAGGTATTGGGATGACTTTGTAAATTTATTTTATGGGCAATTTCACAGCCTTTCTCTCCTGTTGAGAATTTGATAATTGATATTGATTGTCTCTAAAGTGAGTGCAGGAATGTGTGTAATGGTGTTGCTATGGTCTATTTGCTTTACATGCATTGTAGCTGAGAAAATAAATAAGAGTCCCCATGTTAACAATTATATCACAGAGAAGATCACTTTTGCATTTCTAGATCATGGGGACGTATTACTAAACTGAAATGAATCCTCAGTGCAAACGTATAAAGTGTCTACTCCCACTTAAATATCTGCTTTCAGACCCAGAGTGCAAGACCTCGGGCAGAGCTGTTGTAATCTGTGATTCTGAAAAGCAAATAAACAGACTGTAGTAACCCTGGAACTGTTGTGGACACCCTTTCGTAACAGGAAATCAACACACCGTATTGCGTACTCTCAGGGTGTTTTGGCTATCAACTCATCGAAAAAAAAGAGAATCTGAGTGAAGAGCTCTTTTCTTCTATCCTGCAAAGTAGAGATGTGAAGGTCACCAAAAGGTCAGGGACAACTTCATACCACTTTGTTTGCTTGGGAAGGGTGAAGATTTAATGCCAATATGTAGAAAGAGCTGGTACACCTGCATCTGGCAGTAAACCGTGGCTTGTATGTGGAAGTGACAGTGGTTTTTAGCTGAGTGCTGCTTTTGTGGGAATGTGGGCAGATCAGAGTCCTGAATTAACACTGCCCGTGTAACAAAAGTGGATGGGACTTGCAACCATACCAGGGGCATGTTGCTATCATATTGCACATGAACATCCAGCACATTAGCTACAGCTAATCTATTTTGTGTAAATTACACTGCTTGCTCCTGATTATATTAGCAGGTGGAAAACAGAGAAGACTTTAAAGATTTATTTCCAATGGTTTCATTGATGGTGTTGTTAGCATTTACGTCTCTGATCAGTTTGATTGGTTTTGTTTGAAGTTTTAGAGGACTGAAATGATTTCCAACAGGATGAATGCACTATTGTCAGAGTCCAATACTCTCTGAACAGGTTCTTTTAGATATTCCATACATGGACAGTGCAATATTAAATATCCGATATAGTTATTTAAAGATATTTAGTATCACACAGCATTTCTGATCTAGCAAAGTGATACAAAATATATTCTGAAAAGCCCAAACAAATATAAGTTACACTTAGTGTGGGCTGGATGATCAGGTGATGAGGTAGATTGTTAACTAGCTGAAGGAAAGAAGGCAGACAGGTGTGATCAATGGGGTAGGGTCTAGTTGGAGGCCTGTATCTGGTGGAGTACCTCAGGGGTCAGTGCTGGGACTGGTACTGTTCAATATATTCATTAATGACTTTGATGAGGGAACAGAGGGCACTGTCAGCAAGTTTGCTGATGATACTAAACTGGGGAGAGTGGCTGACACACCAGAAGGCTGTGCTGCCATTCAACGAGACCTGGACAGGCTGGAGAGTTGGGCAGGGAGAAATGTAATGAAATTCAACAAGGGCAAGTGTAGAGTCTTGCATCTGGGAAAGAATAACCCCATGTACCAGTACAGGCTGGGGAATGAACTCTTAGAGAGTAACGTAGGGGATGGGGACCTGATGGTCCTGGTGGACAGCATGAGCCAGCAATGTGCCCTCGTGGCCAAGAAGGCCAATGGCATCCTGGGGTTTATTAGAAGGGCTGTGGGTAGTAGGTTGAGAGAGGTTCTCCTTCCCTTCTACTCTGCCCTTGTGAGACCGTATCTGGAATATTGTGTCCAGTTCTGAGTACCTCAGTTCACGAAGGACAGGGAGCTGCTGGAGAGAGTTCAGAGCAGGACCACCAAGATGATTAAGGGAGTGGAGTGTCTCCCTTCTGATGAAAGGCTGAAGGAGCTGGGGCTCTTTATCTTGGAAGAGACTGAGGAGTGACCTTATTAACGTTTACAAATATATAAAGGGTGTGTGTCAGGAGGATGGAGCCAGGCTGATCTCGGTGATGTCCAATGATAAGACAAGAGGCAATGCACGTAAGCTGGAACACAAGAGGTTCCAAAGAAATACAAGGAAGAATTTCTTTACTGTGAGTGTGACTGAGAACTGGAACAGGCAATTTTACTGGGCATCCTCAATCACCAGGAAGGAATAAATGGATTGAAACCAGCTCAGACTCATTGCTCTCTTCAAAATACTTCTGCCAGTTGCCTGGATTCATACTCTATGTTGGGCTGAACTATTTATTCACTCCACTGCCTCCATTTTGATCTGCCTCAGAGAGACATTCACACTCTTTTAATAATACAGGGTGAAACATTTACACCACCAGTTCATCCTCTTAACTGTTAGCAGTTGCTTAACTAAAACAAAGTCCACCTTCCAGTCTCCTTTTTGCTGAGATGAAGTCAGCTTCCTCTCAACAGCTTTTGTCAGGTTATTACCTGAGCTTCACAGGCATATTGCCCTTTCCCATCTCCTCTGAGCCTTCTTCCATTGTAGGAGTTTATTGGTTAGTCACAAATTAGTGAAGTAATTTTATTGTATTTTTTCCTCCAAATACTGAAATGATATGATATGTGAATGTACCAGCTATCATAGTGTACCAAAGATAATAGTGCAGTTCTCTAAGTTCTTCAGAGTATCTTTGGCTTTTCAATGTTTGTGTGTTTTTAGAGGATGAACACGTGTTCTAAATTGAATGTCTGAACAATTTTCTGTTGGTACTGATACAGAGTTCCCAATAGTCTATCTCTAGTTGTGTCCTCAAAGAAACACCTATTTAACAAAGACTTGTAGCAGCTCACTACTGTAATGATCTCTCAAGAGGAATTTAATTTTTAATTAAGTGAAGCACTGTGTTTACTCTTGCTATATAGCTGATTAATCAGGACTTTGTTAGTTGTATAGAGGAAAGAAGCTAAATTAAATACACCTTTAATGAGATGATAGGGGATTGACCTTTGCTGTCATCTGGAGGGCAATATATAAACACAGCCGTTGAGGATATTGTTCCAGAGAAGTTAGATGAACTCCTTTAAAAGGCATTTCAAGTAGTGGCAGATTAGTGGTAAGAAACCTAATCCACATGACTGAATGAGTTCCATGGAAACTGTTGAAGCTTCCTCTAGGTTATTAATGATCAGATCTGACAAAGAATCTAATGTAGTACAGTTTACTCCTACAGAAATATTAAATAATCTTCAGGTCCCTTGATGATAAAGTCCTTAGTAAAATACACGTTTTATTGAAAAACCACCGTTATTTTCCTGAATAACTTAGCTGGGAATTTGGGCAATGAAGGAAGGTGACTTGGTAGACATAGTACTTAGAGATTTCTAGTAAAATCTCATTGCAGCAAAGTTGGTAAAAAAACTGCCAATTGTTTCTGTAGGACAAAAATTTCATACAAAATCTTTCTACTCCATCCCTGTGCCAATAATCTTTATGTCAGTGCTTCATTTAGAGAGATAACAACCATCATTTTGTCAGTACTTTTACTGGGATAAATAGATCTGAGCATACATATCTTGGCAACTAAGAGACTAGGGAATGAATTTGATGACCCAAGCCAGGATATATCTCCGCATTTCTTTCCTGTAGCAACAATGAAATTATAATCTCACCAGTTTTTGTCCCTCTTTATCTCTGAAAAAAAGGTACTTTGTGGGATGGCTATTACATATTATACTTTAATGAGGGATCATATTTTATGATATGAGGTTATATTGCTAAAAGCACTTTAAATATATTCAGCTGCTAAGAAATAGAAAAAAAATGAGAAAATTGTTTTAGTTTTTTTTTTATTGAAGAAAATATTGCATAAAAGCAGTATTAAGAAATACTTCCTCTACAATTCAATCAGTAGAAAGAGTATTACTTTAGCCCTTATATTATTTTTTCCTCTCCTCTGGCCATTTTGATTAAATGGATATGTGGTCTCTGTTCTCAGGATACCAAGGGGAATTAACCTCAGTGATTTTTTCAGGTGACTCTGCCCTCATTTATGCCTTAGGTACCACTCCAGGGATATAACTAGAAGGTAATTATCTAGACACTAGGGAAGGAACGTTAATGAATTGGAAAGCATTATTGAAATTTAGCCTTTACTAACATACACATTTACCAGATATATGCAGTGTCCTTGCAAAGAGAGCTGCAATAATGGCAGAGGGAAGTTCTTCAGATTCCTTAGATCTTTTCTACATGCAATTGCATATTGACCTAGAGATGTGGACTCATGAAATCATACAAAGTGACCTTCCAGAGCAACCTTCTGATGCTTCTTGTAGGGCTGAAAGTCAAATTGGTTTTAAGGTGGATCCTATTTAGTTTGTAAGAGAGCTGATGTGTTTGAGAACTAGTGATTGGGTGAGACTGCATCAGGCTCATCTTGCTTTGATTCTGTGCTACCTGGTGGTTAATCACCAAGCGTTGAAGGTTCCTATATCTTTTGAGCAAATCATTCACAACTTTTTCTTCCTGATGAAACAGAATCCAGAATCTTTCAGAATGGTAACAGATAATTAGAGGGAAGAGTAGGAGAACACAAGATAGCTCTTTGGCTGATGCCCATAACTAAGTTGCTCTCCTCTTTTTCTGCTAAGAAATGCATCTGGCATAATGTACAGAGGTTGAGATGAGTGACTTAGACTTTGCTCAAACAATACATGTAATATGATTCTCCTTAGGAATACTGAAAGACACAAATCATGCAGGCATGCTGCTACAAAAGCTTAACCTGCTTAAAACTACCCCTGTAGCCCTGTCTCACTCTTCCCAATGTATAGGGAAGAGGAGGCTGCCTCTGTGTTGCTTCTTCTTCCAGGCACTACATACTCAGGCTGAGAACATATTCAACTAGTGAAGCCTCTCTGGTCAGAAATGAACTGCTTATTCTTTCCTACTAGAAGGAGGACCTAAACTAACACGTGTCCCTTCGTCCTTATTGGAGGAAGCTGCTATGAACTTTGCCTTCCCTGATACCAAAACATAGTCATACGTGTTCTGTCATCAATTTACCCTTGAAAGACTGTCTTTTGAGGTGGATATCTTGAGATGTTAGGGCCAGGCTAGTTGCCAAATTCCATTTGAGATCTCCTTCCCACATGGTTAATTGCCACAAGTATATCAATCTTCCATCTGGCACTGTTGCAACTTCAGGAGTTTATATTGTAGGTGATGAGATAAAAGGCTCTGCTGTGAGGGATCAGAGTTGTTGTTTCTGGACCTATTTGTTCATGTGAAAGTGTTAATGCACCTGGATTAACAGTAGAGAGGTGTCTTTTAACATCCATGACTACTTTGATGCTTGAGTTTTACTTCAGTGCTTCTAACTTGTTCTGCATTTCCTTCATTCCATAAAAGAAGATGGCTATATTGTTGATTTGTCTTATACAGTAACTCTAGGAATGCAAACCTCTAGGCAAAGAGGGGATTTTTTTGGCTTTCTTTCTTCCTCTTTAATTCTCACCAAGCAATGCTATGAGCAATTACATATTTTTGAGCTATCATTACTGTAGTGTAATAGGTGCACCTCACGGACAAATAAAACTTCTGAGTTTGCTTTAGTGACTGCATCCTCCAACAGATTGGTTCATATTCTGGGAGCTGTTTTCCCCTTTAGTTCTTTCTGTTCAGAGATTTTCGTAAATAACAATTTCGGTTGCAGTTTATTTCTCTTAAGTATTGTCATATCAATTAAATAAATACACATTAAGCATAATGCTAATTGGTTGATGTTCCTCAGGGTTCACTCCTTGGCCTTCTGTTCTCTGCAATTCAGGCAATTCATATCTATAGATTATGATGATGAACAATCAGAGTTGTAGGAGAAATATATTTTGCTTACAATTAATACATTTTGCTTACAGTGTTTTGCTGAACTGATGAGCTAAATGTCCATAAACCACCTGTGCTTCAAAGTAGTTCAGATTTAGCATATGAAATGGTTAGCAGGGCAACTGCTATCAAGAACTTAAGGTACTTTGCTTTTGATTTACACATTTTATAGTAAAGACACTATTTGTCATTCCAATAGTAAAATGTGCTTATTCCTCTTTTTGTTTTCGAGACAAAAATTAGAAAAATGTGAAACAAGAAGCTTTTCCTATGTTTTTCAATCACTCTCTGTTGCATAGTGATGAAATGCATGAAATGCATTTTTTCACGTTACTCGTTATCAGGAACTACTAACAGAAATTTTAATTAGTCTTATGAATGACTTATGTATTCCACTCTTATAAACTAATCTATATTTTACACATTTCTAATTAAAGTCCAATAATACTTTGAGAAGTATCTCCTAAAGTTTCCAGGAAAAGATAGTCGCAATTCTTGGGTTTTATTTACTGGTCTTTTAAAAAGTTCTGTTAGCAACCATATCAGGAAAACTAATTTTTAAAATATCTAACTATGCAAATTTAATCAAATATGGAAGTCAACAAGGGAATATTTTATGATTTTTAACATATTATCTGTAGTATTTTTTTAAAGAAGATTTTGTGAATAAATCCATTGATGCTGCATAAATCAGAAAATAATCCTTTACATATCTTTTACATGTGTGGTCTAGTTTTCTTTCACTTGTTGTGATTAAAAAGTGATAAAATCTTAGTATTTTTTTTACACAAATTGATAGAGGTTAAAAGAGCAGTTCACAAATGCACTAAAATGTACTTTACAGTAAGCAAATTCATGTATTTGGGGTGATGTAGTTTTTCATACTTGTTCTAGTATAGATGTAGTATAGATTTTTTGCAATGAATGACAATGTTAGCTCATATTCTTTTAATCCATTATCAATTGCATATCTTCTCTACAGACTGCTCTCTGGGCAATCATTCCTGATCTTGCGTCACACAGTTGATGATTCTCAGCTCTATATGTGCACTCTTCCTTACTAAACTATATAATCTTTTTTTTTTTTTTTCCCATTTTGTTTCCCTATTTGTCAAGATGATATTTAATTTTAATGTTGCTCTCTAACATAGTAGTGGTTTTCTGGGGTGATATCCCTGCTGATTTAGCGAGAATAATGTTTTTTCTGTCATTTAAGTATTTTATAGATGTATTAGCTAATACTAATATATTAATTAAGACCAAAGAAAAAAAAAACCTTGCAAAACCACATTTAATATTTATTTCCATGTTAATAATGAACTAGTGATATTCACTTTCTGCTAACAGTTTCAAAGTCAGTTTTGTAATCTGTAATAGCTTTTCTGTAGACCAGTCTTTTCTATCATGTTTGTAAGAATGTAGTATGAGAAAGTGTCGAAATCTTACCAGTTCTGTGACAAGAGATTGACTACTGGAAAAAGGTTCCTGAGAAACCTTACCAAGTTACTGGAAAAACTGATTTGGCATGTTTTTATCTCTAGCAATCCTATCTGTGTTCTTCTTCCTCTTTTTGTTCCCTTCACAACTTTTTCGGCTGGTTTGGCTCTGTTCCTGGACTAAGGTTACATTGGTTGATGGTTTTGCAGACCTCACCCCACAACTCTGTGTAGAGAAAGGTCTGTGTCACCCGGCATCTTACTCTCTATAAGCTCTGCAAAATAACTGCTAATGGACCTGAGATTTCCTTACTCCATTTCTTAAGTTTATATTGTGAAATTGTTCAGGTTTGTCCACTCAAAACCAACAAAGCTATATAAATATCCTGTAGCCTGTTGCTACCCTGTTTTTTTTAATCCCTGCAACTATTCTCTCCCCCTATAATAGGGAAAAAAACCAGTACACAGAAATGCATATACATTTAGAGTAAAAAGAAGACCACATATGTCATATGTTACATTTTTATTGCTCTGTAAAACTTACTAAGCTATATTAGTAATTTAAGATTATTTCTAGATTTAAAATGTAAGGCACAATGGCTATGAAATGATGAACTCTCCTGTGAAATTCTTTCATTTCACACTCAGGAATGCATCCATCTTATCACAACATGAGTGCAGCACTGATGAGCTCAAATATTGTTTTAGTGTTGATAAGATTCAGTGTTATCTTTTTAATCCATTTCCAGTTATCTTGTTGATAGCACGTATTACAAGATGGATGGAAACCAATAGTATTGACACACACTTGCCAAGGAAAAAAACCTGCAAATGGCTTTTAATACATATAGGTCTGTAGTGATGTTAAAGGTTATCACTGTAATCTAAGTACAGGTTCTGTTTAAATTGATGGTGTTTGAGGGGCTAACAGGGTACAGCCTTAGATGATTGTAAGAGTCTAGTACTTGACTTTCATCTAGTTTGAAAGATGATTTGAGGGTCAGGAATTGTGTTAGGACCTTCATGATCAGAATTATTTCTGCAAAAACTTGGGTAGTCTTGCAGCATCACTTTCCAGTCTCAGAAACTTTTTACACAATGTCAAAGAAGATATTTGCAATGCTGGTATATAACAACCACTTCAGGAATATTTTACAATGATATTACCAAGATTTTAGTAAGACCAGGATCATCTATTTACCATTTCCTCTGAAATGAGAAACATCTGCAATTGTCATTATATTCCTGTGTGTCCTATTAGCCTGTTGTTTATGCTGTAAAACAACAGATTGTGGGGATTGGTTTTCCCCCCCAGAAAACTCCCACAAACATAAACTTTCTATTTGCCACCTTGACTATGTTCTTAGCCATTCATCGAGATGAAAGGTGCTTACAGAACTGTGGAATCAATTTGCCTCTGTTTGGTGGATAACTTAACTCCCTTGGAAAGAAGGCTGCAGGGTTTGGGGGTTCTTATCTCACATCCTAAACATTCACCTTGAACACCTCTCCTTCTGCTGGGTGTCAGCAGGTGCTGGGTGATGTTGCAGGAGGGAGAAGGTGGCTGGCAGAGCACCTACAGCCCAAGGCTATGTGGGCTTTTTGCCCAGTCAAGGAGCCAGACAGTTAGGGATTGTGAGAACAGCAATGGTGTAAAGCTGATAATACTATGGTCTGTCCACCTGGGGATAGTAACGCTATTGTTCTTACTAGCTTTCTACACACAGGACTTATTGTTGGAATAGTATTTCAGTGTCTATGTTACTGCTACAGGATTACCTTAGAGGATTAAACTGTTGAGTTTTTCTCTGTCAGATGTTTAATCTGCTAGTTCTTTGTATATGTGCATTAAAACAGTGCTCTGTGGTGTTACAAGTTTCTCTTAAGAGAAAAAGCTCCTTTTTTTTTTTTTTTTAAGAAAGGGGCAATTTCAGTGGTGTTTTTTTTTACCCTTTTACACTCTTTTGGTTTCAACAGTTTATTAATCTAAAGGGATATAGGAATTATCTTTTCCGCAGTACCAATGCGCCTATCCTGGTGTATCTAGAGGCAACATTTGAGTTACATAATTGAACTTGGTGCTTAGACTGTTTTAATTGCATTAATTTTAATTATATACAGTACATTTTAATTACATAGACTGAGACATGGGGGCTCCCATCCATTAAGAACTTCTGCAATGCATTTGCATAATGTGACCCTGTTTCTGTGTGCAATGTTACACTTTGTGATGGCTTCATTGTTGGTGGAAGGTGGATTTAAAAACAAATCACTTACATTTGTGTTTTTTAGGAAGCACATTTGAAAGCCACCTGACAGCCTTTGTTCCCCTGTGCTGAAAATATGCATTTTAAACCAAACAATAATATTAGAGGAGAAATTAAAACAGCTTCTTTTTTGTGTGTTATTCAGTTCCTGAGCCAGATGGAGTTTCTGAGGACTCACTTAGGACACCAATTTAAGAGTTTTTATAGTATGTGGGGGGCACTCATGTAATAGAGGAATAATGGCCTACCTCTCTGTTCACCACAAAAACTATGTGGCGATTGTCAAATGTGTATTGACAAGGGACATACATTTACCAGGAAACGCAGGTTTCCCAAAGGGGGCTTTCATAACTGCTACCCTTCTTAGACCCCATTTCTACGTCCGTGATGGGGTCTAGGCCACATGTACCTTCTTGTGTGCAATGTGGTAGCTCCCCTTGAGTTCCTGAAAAGGTCTCAGTCTTTGACCATATTCTGTCTCATCCTCTTGGCACCTAAACCATGCATGGTAATTAATTTCCCTCCATAGAAACACTGTGATGAATGAGTGGCACAGGGTTGGCCTGGTTCTCCCATTAACTCTGAGGCTACCAGTGACCCCAAATACTGAGGTGAAAATGACATGTCTCAGCCACAGGAGAGGTGCTGCTTAGTTAGCCGTATTGAGAGTTTCATTACAGTGACCCTGGCCCTTTGCATTCTGTGTTGTGTTTTGAATATAAATAGTGCTTTTAATTTTTGAAAATGTTAGCAGGATTAGAGTAGCCTGGAGAAGAGAAGACTAAGAGGCAAACTTATAAAAACTTATAAATACCTAAAGGATGGATGTCGAGAGGATGAGACCAGTCTTTTTTTTTTTTTTGTAGTGCCCAGTGACAGGACAAGATCCTATATCTCTGGAGATCTCCTCCAATCTCAACCATTCTGTGATACATTCACTTGGCTCTACTGTTTCCTAAACACCAATCCCTCTGATGCTACATCTTTTTCTTTCCCAGAGAAATATTTGAAATTCCTTTCTTAAAGAATTTGAGGAGTTTTTTTTCTCCTTTTCTTTTGAAAGACTTTCACTTGGTAGTAAGACTCTTACAATAGTAAATACAGCAAAGAACAAATTATCTGTTTGGCAACAATATTCCCTAAACTCAATGAATGTCTTAACTTTGTGAGGTTATATTTGGCTGCCCGTGACAAGAACCCTCAAATTTAGACCATAGGTACATGTCCAAATATATCTGAGAGATTCTGTAATTTGGTCTTTGAAAAGGAATGCAGCACTCAATGAGTTTTGGGGCACAGTCAGATGGATGAATCCATCTAAATTACCCCCATATATCCTACTCTTTTCTATTTTCTCCTTGCAAGTTGACATTTCCCCTTCCCAGTTCAGGTGATTGCTTCCTCCATTTATTTTTCACCTAAATCATTTTGCAGAACTGGTAAGACAGTAGTCACACAGTAAGCTGACATATGGTGCTGGGGAAAGGAAGTACAATTTTCAGTATTACGACAGTCATACACAGCTGAAAACAGCGATGATTAACCTTGAATCAGAAACAGATATTTTACCCTGTAAATTCTCAGAATGCAAAACTACTTTCATCAGTACATCAAATTATGAAAACTGGTCAGATGTTTTCTAGTGATATTTTACTGACAGTAAATGATTCATGGAGAGGTCACTTTGTCTCTCTGGAAAATCTTGATTTTGGCACTTCCTAATAAATAAGAATTAATTAAATATTGAATAAGTGCTATAATGTAATTAATTCAGTATTTAACACAAAAATATGTACTAGATCTGGTCCAATCTGAAGCAAAATGAATCTTTTCACTGAAATTGTTTAAGAAAATATTCATAGGCAATTTTCTTTAGTTTGTTGTTGACTTAGTTGTAGTTTGGGTCCCTTTCTCCCTTATCAGCCACATTCCCTGAAGCATTATGTTCTGCATTATGCAATGTGTTTTTGCTTGGACCAAGCTATGCACTGTGAATTATAAGAATCACATTACTATTGATGCATTTCAGGAGACACAATTTCACTGTATAGCCTGGCCCAGACAGAAAACACGCTTTATAGCACACCTGTATAAGGGTATCCTCATATCGGAAACACAGCTTATGCTGTCATTTTTTTAGACATCTTGCTTGTAGAAAATCCTGAATTTATTTAATTTAATTTTGCATCTTTTGCCTTGAGAAATCTATTTGTATTCCAACATGATGTCATAGTTTGGGAGAGTCAAGCTGTTGATGAGACACAACTTTCTTTGAAATGGAGTCAGTCATAAACCACTAGAACATGCAATTAAAATTTTGTGTTTGTTAGCTATTCATTTGTATTTAATACTGAACAACTCCCCCAGCAGTAAACAGTTGTAACATTATTATTAGGACTTTCTTTTGTATTTTTGCTGTGATCATTAATTAACACTACTAATACTAAATTTCATTTTCTGTCACCCAGCCATTCAACAACATCCTTTAATTTTGAATGACCTGAATACATTACTGTGGTGGGCTGACCCTGTATAGATGCCAGCCCTCACCTAGCTGCTCGCTCACTCCTCTCCACTTATCAGGTGAGATGGTGGGGTTGGTGGGGAGGGAGAAGAGAAAGAAAAGCAAGATAAATACAGGGAAGTCCTTTACCAATTAATATATTGAGGAATAAAAGGAGAAAGAAAAAAAACCCCTTGATTTGGTTAGCTTAATTTATTGCAAATAAGTATCTGATTACAGATTTGGGTAGTGGGAAACAAAGACATTAAACCAACATCTATCTTCCCCTTTTCTCAAGCTCAAGACCCTTCCCTCATTCCAGACTCCTCTCCTTCTCCCTGTTGTCACTGCAGGTCACATTCAGCTCTTTCATGAGGTGGTGGTCCATCAGAACTGTGATTCCTCTCTGCTGCTCCTTCCTCTTCCTCATGCTACTTCTTCCTCCTCCTCATGCATTTCTACTCCAGCATGGAGTCTCCACATGCTGCAGAGAGTACCTACCCCACCATGCAAGGCATGACCCCACGTTCCCATTTCATGTATTGTAAGGGTATTTCACACTTCATTTTGGCTGGAAGTGTCCGCTTAAATAGCCTGTACAGCACTACCTCACATGCATTTTGCATCAGAAAACCGCACCAGCTCATCTGGCAACATTTAGCACAATTATCAAAGAGTATAGATTTTTATAATGTTAAACCATTAGATTGTCCTGTGATTTTAGACTTAACAATTGGATCCGTAGAGATAAAAGTGCTTGTAATACATTTGTTACAAGAAAATGCTCTGTAACATCCTTTATGCATTCTGTCCTTGAATGCAGTGTTGCAGCTCAGTGTTAAACCCCATAGGATGCCACTTTGCTCAGTATTTTCACTGTCAACAGGTCCTGATCACTAATCAGGAGCAGGATTTGCTTCAGGTTGTGTAGAGTAGTTGACACAACATGAAAAATGTGTGCAAAAATTCTCACACAGAAGAAAGGATACATAAGAACAAAGGAAAAACTTGTACGGAGGGCAAGGGGAGATGGATGGACTGAGAGCCAGAGGCAAATTAAAAAAGTATCTGAAACAGAGTGAGTCAGGCTCAAGAAGAATTGAAAGAATTTTGTTAAAGGGGAAGGATTCTTCTTGTCCTCCTCTGAGGAAATCAAAGCCAGACCAAGGAATGACAAAAGCCCATAATTTCAGATAAGGTCCTTTGTTTCAGAAATCTGAGCCTTCCCTCTTTCAAGAGGTGCCACAAGACCCAACTGCACATTCAACCTTCCCGTCAGCCAAAACTACTGTGCCAGAGTAGGTGATGCTATAGACTACCTTACAAAAGGGAAGTAAACTTTAATGTTACTTTATTTTCTTAATATTTGAATTGTTTTCACAATTATACTGTTGGCTTGAATGAAGACAAAACTGTTCATCCATTAACTGTTGGCCTCAAGAGGCAGAGTGTTTATACCAGCACAAGGGCTAATGAACGCTAATGATCCATGCTACTTGCCTCTTGCTGAATATATAGTTCCACAATATTTCCACCAAATTATATCTATGTATTCCTATGTTGAAGTCTAGAAATCAATTTTAACTTGATTTCAGAATGTCAGTTATGGGTTGTACTGTGGCAGTATTTAATCTGCTGCTCTCCTCAGGGTGATTTGCCACCTCAGAAATTAAGTTGGAAAGATTTTGTTTTCACCTTGACTTTTGTTTTCCTTCCAGATAACATTTTACTCTTGCCTGTATTACAGCCTGAATATGAAAGCAGCCTGAATAGCTAGCTCATGAATTTAGCTTATTTTGCTGCATTGTGAATTTGATTCTTTTTCTTCTTGTTGTTTTGCACTTGCTTATACCATTTATAAGACTGATAGCTTTGATTGCTAAGTGCTCTGAACTCTAAGCAGACAATCAAATCTGCAACTTTCATTTTACAGTCTCAATTAGAACTCAGTATTACCAATCAATTAAAGAATAAATAGAGATGTGCTGACTCATTTGGAAAATTAATGGTGTTGGCAGTGAAGGAGAGTGGACAGAGCAGGTGTTTGATGTCTGTCCTTGAGTAACTAACCCACTAAAGCTGGGACTGGATTTGAGACCAGATATAATGTCTGAAACAAAAACATTTTCTGATACACTTGGTTTCAAGCCACAGTGCCATTACAATATTTTTCCGGGAGTGGAATGCCTTAGCTGCTTGTTTTGGAAAACAACTTGCCTGAGGATATTTTCCCATTGCTTGCATAGAATGCTGGACATTATGTATGATTTATGCAATAAAAAAAGGATACTTGCCCAGCCATAAATGGATAAATAAAAAAAAGGAATGGTTCTTTTCAGTAATATTTTTCTCTTTTTCACATATTAAAATAAAGATGTACTTCTGAAAGATGGCCAGATTCTCAGGCCATGCTTTGATTAGTCCTAGTGGAAATCACCTCGGTAAGATTTGACAAGACTTAGGCAGGGAATCAGTCTTTGTTCCACAAAATACAAGAAAAAGCAAACAAACAATATCTGCCCCTTGAACACTCCAACTCCTATCTCCAGCAGTTCTGAATTGTAATGAGCGTGTTTTTCATATATTGGTCCAAAAGAAGTACGAACCAGAAACATTTGACTGTGCTCCCAAATAGCCTGAAGGTGAAAACAGTCCTCAGGTTACAGGAGACCTGTAATAAAGTTCCAGATCTAGTAATTAGTTTGTTATTTATACAAAGTGAAATATCTGTAGCATTATATAATCATTGCAGCCCAGAGGTAAGGATATTTGCCTTGTCATGTCCAAGGAAGTGTCTGCAGCTACTCAGTCTCTCTGGTCAAGAAGCTGAAAGCCTTCATATACGGAGGATTTGGAAAGATCACCTCTATGTGGCCAAGCCACTGTTGAGTATTGACTCATCCGAGCCATCAGAGAGTGAGGCTAAAGTTTGGGCACTAGATCAGACAAAGCAGGCAGTGACCACGTGCTCCTCACATTTTGGAGGTACCTGACCTCTAGATATTCTAGATATGGTGCTTAGGGTTATGATTCAGTGCTGGGCTTGGTAATGTTAAGTTGATGATTGGATTCAGTGACCTCAAGGGTCTCTTCCAACCAAAACAATTCTATGATTCTATTTTGTTGTGCTCCATTGTTAGTTTATTGTAGAGAAGTGCAGTCTTTCCTAAACAAAGAGCTATGAAAATGGGTGTTATGAAAATGTTGTGTTTTAAGAGATCAAAGTCTCTGATGAAATGCCACACTGTCAGTACATTGGATGTAGCTGTTGTCTTTGGTCTATGGGTCCCTAAAAAGACTATAATTAATATAATTTAAATGCCTTTATCACTTTAATCTGTTCTTAACCAAGTGAAAAATCTTGGAAATGGGAATATTTGTCAAAGTTTTTGGTGGGGATATTTGTTAAGACACATCTGCAGGTACTTTCTGTACCAATACAGTAGCAAGGGATATGCAGATATCTTAGGGAGCCAGCATCCTATAGATACACTGAGGGGGTGATGGTCTTCCTCCATGGATGCTCCTGGGCAGTGATACAAAACTTATGTCAACTGTATGATGTCAACTAGCACTATTCTAAAGAGATTAAAGAAATCGTCACATATCCCTTGCTGAAGCACTGTTCTGCTATATCTGGAGTCCTTTGCACATGCAGAAGTGAGGACAAGATTTGCCTTTTAGCACATTCTGGTGGCTTGCACAAACGGAAATGAAAGAGAGTGGAAATAGGAGCCAATAAGGGTCAGAGATGCAGTTTAAAGAACTTTGGGTTTATTCACAGCACATACTCAGGATGAAACAATGGAGGTAGCCTTGGAAAGAAAACAGTCTTGCAAGGTGACAACAAAGAACATAAGAAACCATAAAAAATATGAGGCAGTTGTATATGCTTAGTGTAACTACTTCCTCTGTCAGTGTCACAGTGCTCTGCAGATTACTCATATAACCAAGCCAACCACGTTTTTTACTAAAGAGATGGTTGCATTTCCTAGCAGACAATAATATAGATGTTGAGGAACACCAGTAGCTTAATTTTATGTTGTTAAATTTTCAAAAGTGAATGATACTGGCATCTATTACCAACCTCTCCAGAGGGATCACATACTTAAATGTATGTGTCCCAACTAGAAATTACAGTTTTTAATACTCCCTAGACCTGATGTGTGTGGTACAGTCATCCAGATATAGAGGACACCTTCCCCAGGAGAAACAGACATTTTATTTTCTAAAAATTCCAGTTTTAAAGCAGAACTATTCTTTAAGAAATAGCACTGCAATGCCCTTTCATGTTGCTTTCCATCAGGCTCCATCCTTGGGGAGCCATCGACGTGCTTCATCACTGCTCCAGCTATGACGTAAGCCATTGAAAAACATTATTTTCCTCAGCAAAAACACACTTTCCTCTCAAATTCTAGTTTCAACCAAATAAATTTTATCAATTGTAGTAGCAAGTCATCACTGTTTGGCAGAGCTTGCTAGTTGCCTGATACTCTGCATATCTATATTACCGTCATTCCAAAGAGGAACTATATGTTTCACTTGGGCAGAGACTTGCAACTTAAAAGGTTAATCAAATACAAGGGAACAGATTGCAGGGAAACAGATTAGATGCATCAGCCACACATGACTAAATTCTGCTTTGGAGTTTGTTAGAGCTACTGAAAGTGGTGTCCCCATTCTTATTCAGCTGTAACTCAGCAGACACTCATTGTTGGTACTTCAATGCTACAGACACTTGTGTAAAATCTCATTAAATTTAAGATGTTTAAGGTAAATTGTTGGTGTACAGAAAGGCCTCCTAACAAGTTTCAATAGGATGCTGAGTTTATTGTATTTTGAGGGACGACATTTCAGAAATGGAAGTTACAAACTTCATGTGAAAATTATGGGACTTTCTTGCTCATAAAATAAATAAACCTCATTTCTACATACTGAATTTAAAACAAGACATCAGTCTAGAGTGCCATGAGTCTAGTCTGCAAATAAAAAAAAATAATTCCCTTCAGTGCATATATTTAATAAACAAAACTGTATAAAGAGAATTTCTAATGGAGATCCTGAGGCCTGAAGAAATCACAAACAACAAGCTGAACATGGAACATTGTTTGAAAGTGACTTTTTTTCCTTGAAAAACATTTGGTGAAGAACAGCTGCATCATTCATCCTTAGTCAGCAGTTATAAACTCCATGGGGATAAGGACAGTTGCCTTCCAAGCTCCTGTCTGTACAACTTCCACAGCAGGCTGAGGGCTCCTGCTGCTGTCATCACCCACACAGCTTTGCTCAGTTTATACAAATGCAGCGATTTATTCTAGTTCATCACATTTACTTTTGTCCATTGTTAGAATTGCAGGAATGAACTAGGTTGTCCCTCAGGGTAATAAAAATCTATAATAAGTTTACACATGCAAGCCTCAAAGTCTGTTTTGCTTGGGGTTTTTTTTTGGTTTGGTTTTTTTTTGTTGTTTTTTGGTTTTGTTTTATTTTGGTTTTGTTTTGTTGCTATTTATTTATTTATTTTCAAATGCAATTTTACTGTGCAATCCAGCTTCTTGATTCCTGGAGTAAAACTGTATGTTTTAGATCTCCCACATCACTTTATCCTTGCGAAGACAGTCTTTCACAGTTGTGTAAGTTAATTTATATTAGCCAACTGTAAAAAATCATCCAACATTTGTGTGCTAAAATTGACTGAAAAAGGTTATTAACCCAGGTCTGCCCGACAAAGAACATAGATGCCAACTGATTGGGAAACATGCCACAGAGATTCTGACACTCTCTCCTTCACACGAGATCTTAATTACTCTTTTACTGCTATGATGTGATCACAGCCTGTTGCTCTTCAGCTCCACCAAGAAGGAAGTTCCACACTGCTGTGCAGAATTGCTCATTCCCTGATTTGCTGCCCCTGAGAGGGAGAACAGAAAGGTAGCTGACTGCAGCGCGGTTCACACTATGGCTGCATTTACCTTGTCACATTAACCCAGGGCAAGAGGAACAGAGTTTTCTGTGACTTTCTGTTGGTTTGAGGAGTTTTTTTTGGTTGTGATTTTGTGTTTTGGGTTTTTTTTTTCCTTACTAGTATTGAAGTTTTTGTACTATACAAATGTGTTTTAGTTGGCCTTTTTATATAAAAGGATGTGAGGAGAAGAGATAAATGTGATTAACTGTCAGAATACAAACCTCATCCTCTGTGAGGATAAGGAATTGCTGGTTTCCACGTGTCCATGGACATTTGTTAACATAAAGAGTCCTCTGCCTGATTATGAAACTCTGTTGCCTGATCTTTTGGTTATGAGTGAAACAGCTGGTGCTGATATTCCTGTCTCTTGTCTGAAAGTCACTATGGATGTATTCCTGAGCCCTATACCAGCAGATGCTAAAATGCATACAGCTAGCAAGACAATTATCAGGCTGCAATATATTAACAGAAATTGTGTCAATACCTAAAGAAGAGCAGACATTCATTGCTAGCTCCATGCTGTAAGCTGTATGTCAAAACTGTAGAATTAGATTCTTACAGATGTCTAAGTCTTGTTCTGAGAGCAAGAAAAACTACAATGACTATGATATGAGGACAATAAAAAGGTTAAAATGCATCTATAAAGAGATTTAAAAAAACCCTAATTTTAAAGACTGGGTATATATTTTTAATTTTGTCTTTGTGTTAAAAGATTGTTTTAAAGAAGGTCTGTGACACCATTCTGTTTTAATATGTGACAGACAGTCACCCGTTCTTTTCCCTTTTTCTTGAGGAAATGGTGAAGGCATTGCATGTGTTAACTTAAACTAGAAGAAGACCTTAAAAACCAGAAGTGTGTTTTTGTCAACATCTTTGGCCTTAGTCTGAAAGCATTTGAGGGTTACGCTTGAAGACAGAGACAAACTTCAGGTTACGTTAGCAAATTCTTAATAGTCTTGTATAGGTTTTTGCATTTTTCATGCAATTATATCATATTTACATGTAACAATATCAATTTTCCCCAGAACTAGATGGTACACAACAATGACTGCGGTAAAACCCAGTGGTTTTAAAGTAGTTAAGAGATTCCAAAATATCTTTAAGCAGATTCCTCACTGCCATTTTGCATTGTATCAGCTTCGAATATTATCAAGAAGTCATCTTAAAGGTGCTTCTTATGTTTATGTATGGAAGCAAGTAAAAATTCGTTACTTTCTGTAGCATTTAAAATAAAAGTTATGTCATTGGCCCTGGTGGACATAGATCTTTTTATTTATAGAGAAATTTATTTAAATCCCACTGTTTTCACCATATCCTGTCACTATTCTTAAATTGATCACAAGCCTAAGCCCTGGATTTAAGCAATGAAATCGGAAGAGGAAGCAATCCATTACAAACATCTTAAATTCTAAAGTAAAAGACAAATTAGAAAAGTGAAAATGTTATAGAAAAAAAAGGAGCCTCACTAAGTTTTGAATAACAAGCATATGTAAGAAATTACCATAAGAGTATGGCTGCAGACAGTTCAGAAAGTACTGAATATGGTCAAATGAGGTACAGTGTTCACAAATAATTTTTGAGATTTATATTTAACTTTCTTGAAGGAAAGAAAAATATTCTTTAATTTATTAAGTGTTAATTCACAGATCTTTTTCCATTCACTTCTATCAAACACATACCCTGGCTACGTTATACAGATTTCCAATTTCTGATTACATATCTCATCTGGTGAGCTCAAGCTTGTTTCACTGAACCCCTATGTCACTTTTCTGATTATGAAGTAGAGGACATCCTTTAAAAGAAACATTTTTTATGTTCTACTGAATTCTAAAAATTTAAAAAATGTTACTTTCTTCTCAGGTTGAGCTGTTGTTAGAGGCCTACAAATAAAGCAATTTCCCAGAAATTTGTATTGACTTATTGTTGCACATGGTCTATGCTCTGGTAGTATTTTCAGTGTGCTTTCATCTGTTTGATCACTGTGAAACATCAAAATGAAACTGTTATAGTCCAGCTTTTCTGCTGCTAAAACTTGAACATGCTACTGAATCTTTTCCAGTTAGGTATCTATTACAGTTATTCAAATAACATAATATAATTAAAGAAACCATCAGTCAGTCTCCACTTATCTAAATTCTGAGGAGAAAGAGAAATAAAATGGAAGCCTCACTGAACTTTCATTTAAAGGCAAGCAGAAAGTCATACTCCACCTTGTTTAATGAAAGCAGTGCTATCTACTAAACTTAACTCTTTTGAGGCTTAAGGAGAAGAGCAATTTTTTTCTAATAATTCAGAATACTTTGACAGCTCTGGCAGCCATTGAAAGTTGAATATATCTCTATCTAGTTACAGGGACCAGTGGATAGGTAAGGGAAGGAGAAAGAGAAGGGCTGAGTGTTGTAAGCTGTTTGACATATATGGGTTCATAGTTATCCACACAAATCTTTCCAGATTCCTTCTGCCTAGCATGCAGGCTGTACACAGTCTGTTTGGGAATCCATACTGAACATAATAGGAAGGACCTTGGCATGTTTTGTAAGAGAATGAAGTTTGACTTTGGGCTGGAGGATTTTGCCACTTGGGTAGCTACTCAGAGAGAGTCTGCACTTCTGACCGTACTCTGTATGAAGTATCCAAATACCCAAGGCAGGAGGTCCTTCAATGACTGCAGGCAGAAGGTCTTACTCCTGTACATTTCTTCTTTTTCAACCTCTTTGTTTTTCCTGCAATTTCACTTGCTCACAAGGAAACTCTGTGCTTATCTCTTCCAGGTTTTTATGGATTCTCTTTAAGTGGAGGGATTTCAGGAACTACAAGTTCCAGCTTGACAAAGATGTAGTTTATTATTAACAATATGAATGTATGTAAGAAAGGAATGCTGCTATTTTTTTTACTTCAGTTAACCAGGAGAGTTATAGATTACATAGTACTCTTCTTCATTACTTGTAAAAAACCCAATGTCCTTTGGTTCCACTCCACACAGCTGTAGATAAGTTTCACTTGTGTCTTGTCTACATATTATTCTGGCCTTCCAAATAAGGTATTTTAACATACTTTGAAGCACTATTGAAGGCAAGCTAGTATTACTCATCTGTTTTCTTTTTCTGCCTTTTTTAAAAAAACCCCAAACAAATCCAACAACTAGGAGTCATTTACATCTACAATAACACCTAACAATATAATAACATCTAGAAATACTTACTAGAGAACAATCACTTAAAAAAAATGTCCTGGAGCATATGATTTGAAAACCCTATATTCCATATAATTTTCTTTAATGTTTATATTTACATTGAAATTATCTCAATAAAGTTTTCTCCAATTCCTAGCTTCTCTTACCTGTCACAACATCCTAGGTCTGCTACAGTGTTCTACTTAGGCTATTTCTTAGCACTTTAATGATCTCTGGAGAAAGAGGATACACATGTGCTAGCTGATCAGATGATATTTATGAGCTCTCAATGTGCTACAGCTGTGAGAAAGGTAAATGTTGTCTTAGAATACATCAGCTGTGATATCTCAGCAGAAATAGGGGAGAGAAGTTACTTACCATTGATAAAATCCCTAAAAAAGGAAATTAAACAACAGGAACATCCTTATATCTCACTAATGATTGATCATTTAACCTAGGTGGTATTGTGGTCTGGTAATTATCCAGTGTTCTAACCTTTTTGCTGGAATATGGTACATTTCTGCCTTGCTCAGAAAAAGTGCTCTTTTAATGGTGTTTGACATAAGAAGGGAGAAGCATAAAAGAGTGGAAAGTTCATAAACTTGCATGTATTTAATTTGATCTATGGTGAGATGTAAATATGGGGAAATTTAGAAGGAAGATTCACCCATTTTCACAGACAGTGGAATAAAGAATGGTTATGAGAAAAGATATATTTTTAGAACAAGCTTTAACTATAGCATGTTAAATTACATTTGTTCTATTCAGGTGATAGGAGTTTAACATTTGACAGGGATCAGATCTATATCCTTGCTCTAATATGTCCCTGACCAACATGCTTCCAAGAACACAGTGGTATAAATGAAAAAATTATGTATAGACCAAGGACCAAAAGAAAGAAAAAAATAAAAGAAAAAGCAAAATCAGAAATGAAGCACATACATGGAAAGGATCAAAAGAATAAAAAATATTTTCTGTGGATATACAAATTATGAAATCAATATAAATAATCCACTATTGTAATTTACTTCTTGTGCATGCAAGGAAACAATCTGTTCAATTTGAAACACAACATTAACTGGCACTGCTTGGCTTTCTAATAATTACAATTCTCCTTTTCTAGTCTTCCTGGTATAGTATTAAAATAAGAATATTCCTTCAAAGCTGAAAAAAACTGCCAATCAGCAACCATTAACTTAGCAATCAGAATTTTTTCAGAGTAATCTTTTTCTCCTCCAGAACCCACCACTCATGACATTACCAGTCTATTATTTCACCTTTGTTCACCTATGCAATTGACTGGACAATCTAAGGCTATCAGTGTCTACCTATGTGGTCTGTCAGTCAATATTCCTTCTTGTTTCCTGGTTTGTTTTTTTTTTTTTTCACAAAATTGAAGTGAGGAGAATGTTTAAAACTGAGAAAATGCCACAAAAGCACAATAAAGATTAAAAAAACCCCAAAAAATTGGCAGTAGTATTAAAAAATCCAGTCCCTCAATAATTCAGCCTAATTTCCTTAAATTGATGGCATTTTACTTTGTTATCATCTCCTTTAATATGCAGTATATCTATATTATGTTCCTCTGTTGAGTGTTGAATTCTGAGCATAACATCCATCAGCATATATTAGTGACTAGATACTGATATTTTTTTAAAGGTTATTCCCTAAGAGAAATGAAACCTGTAAACATCTTGTACTTTATTGTCACAAACCTAAGCTATTATTCTTATGTCAAATAAGGAGAAGCCATGACTTGGACTGATTTTACACAGCCTGGAGAAAGACAGAATAAATAATGTTGTGTTTGTCAAGGCTGCAGTGATAGCTAATGTTGTGTGATAGAGATAGGTAAGATTTAGACAAATTATCTCTACTTAAATTATATGTTAGTACTAAAATTATGTAAATACACTAGTTAACAGTCCCTGATTAGCAACCTTTATGAAGCAGATATCCCATTTTGCAACCAAATCAAATGAATTTATTTATTTACCCAGTAAAACCGGTGTAGCCACCTATAGCTAGAAGGAAGAGACATCCTAGAATCATGGAGTTGGTCATTTAGTCTGACTTGGTAGAGGCCTTGATTCTGAATTTCCCTTCACTTGTAAACACATTCCAAGAAAGTATTTGAGGGACAAAGCACACAGTAGAACATGATCTGGCTGTTTGGATTTCCTTTGTGCTGCAAATCACATAGTAGAATCCAAATATAGCACAAGGGTAAACAACAGCAGCAGGGAAGGTACAACAGCATTGGCTTTAGTATGTTTAAAAACACAATCTGGACACAAACTGCAAGGACCTCAGAAATGAACTCTGGTTGCTGCAGCTAACATTTCTGCTGCTGTTACTTGTGTTAGCTGAATTTAACTGTTTCATTATTTCTACTGACACGTGTAGTAATCACAGCTTTATTGAGGCATGTAGCTGTAACCTAGGCGTAGAGCACACTTGAGAAAATAAGAAGAAAACACATAATCAGCAGTGAAAATATTTGGAGCAACATATTCATGTTATCCACATAGTCTTGAAGTGATCTAGGTCTATTGCATTTTCCATTAAATATTTGTGATTTTTGTAGAATCAACTCAAAGTAAATAACTAAGAAAATTTCTCATGTGAAGGTTCTCCTTATAATACATGCTTCCCCTTACCTTCTCAGTGCAGCCTTTTACATTGTTTATTGTGTAAGTGCCATTGTACACAGACCTCCATGGAGTCCTTGGTAGGAAAGGTATCAATTCTTGATGCTCCTCCCTTACTGTCAGGTTGTCATAGTGACTGCAGTGACACTGCACGTAGGTCTTTGGCTTATCAATCAGCATGAGGTACAGTGTTTGCCTAGTTCCAAACCCCACTGGTATTTTATGAAAACAAGGCTGTGAGATATCCAACTTCTTTTCTTCACCACTGAACCTAAAAGGAGTGCTCCTTTCCCAGGGAGGTCATGAGCAGCTGATATCTGAGCTCCTAAGTGTCTGAGCTTCTGCTCCTAGGCCTTAAAATCACAAGAATATTGCACCTAACAAGTATCAACAATAACTGCTGATCATAATCTGCTCTGTGCATAGCTTTTTGGAGTAGAATTTCATGCATTCAGACCAATGACATGTTTTAATTTTCATTGTGATTCATTTCAGGCTTTCTTCTGCAAGTACAATACTCTTTGCAGCACTAGGCACTCAGACAACCTTATTAAAAAAAATCTGCAGGAAAAAGACTAACAGACTATTTTATAGTACATGCATAGTAAATATTTTCTGTAAATTTCAAAATGAAAAGCAATTGCTTTCTGCCAACAAAGAGATTATCATGAGAAGCCAATGTGTATGCTTTGCAACACATTGATGTACCATTGATAAAGTATTTTATTCCTCATTTGAATGGAAAGCTCCTCCAACTCCACAAAAACCACATAATTTCATCTCAGACTGACACATGCAGTTTCCATGAACGCATATGTCTAATGTTCACATTTCTGTTGCACATAAACTCAGAGATCCTGAGTAGGGTAACATCAGAGCTTTCAACACCCCTGTTTTGAAAAATAAGTCTTTCCTCATGAATAAGCTTTCCTGTTCATAAACACCATGAAAAAGAACTCTGAAATGGTGTCTTTAGATACCTTATTTTAACAAGCACATTGAAATCCTATAATATTCAAAGTCTTTTGCTGTCATTGCTGCTGAGAGTACAATATAAGGATCTTTCATTGACCTTTCTTATTCCTCCCCAAGATAGTTCATTTTTCATGCTAGTTCGAAAAAGTGAAAAACAAAAACATAGCAAGTATTCAGCAAGGATACACAAAATTCAACGAAACAAAAGTCTAGCTTTTTTCTCCCCAAACTCATGGAAAAAAATAAATTCAAAAAAATAACTTTATGGCATTGTAAAGCATTCAATGTTCTGACCTCTGCTCTTTTCTATCTTGTTTAACATGAGGTCCTATCAGTTTACTTGTGCAGCAGTGGTAAGATGTGCAAATGTATACGAAAGCCTTTTAAATGCCCCTAGGATGTTCTACTTCCTTAGCATGGTGAAATTAATGAGCTTCAGTTCTTGTATTCTAGGAGAAATCAGATATGATCTCTTTAACAGGAGTTTATGTAGAGAGAACATAATCCATCTTGTGTATCCTACAAGTTGTCACATATTAAACAACTATGCAACCAATGTTTTTCTAATTTAGCTGTAAACTTGTACATTTTTAGCACACAATGCATTCTTTTAAAAAAGACTCCAATGAGCTTCATTGTCACCACGAGGCAAGTGACGTTATTGCACTGTCTGCATCCGTAAGAGCTTCAGAGAATCACCCGTGACAGCTTTTAAGTTACATTTACTGTCTCTTTTCCTACTTGCAGTAATCTTTCAGACATTAGTGGTCCTGTGTCTCCTGCAGACAGTCTGGTAAGTTTGAGGTCAACAACTCTTCTTTTTCTATGATTATCTGAGCAGATCATTATAATGAAAGCAAACAAATTGCTATGGGTTATTAGAGATCTTCAAGATTTCTGTTTAGTTTGGAGGCAGATAGTTCTGCTTTGAATACATAAACATGGAGAAAATGGCTCTGGATAGTTAAACCAGGATTTACATAGGAAAGAAAAAAGTCTTTTTCTGTCTCAAACTAATATATTATATATTTAAGATGGTATAGATACTCTGAAGTCACTATAGCAAGGAGAATTCATGTGTCTATCATAAAACTGGTCATAAACAGATCTTATTAACTGCCTGTAGGAGTAAAAACACTTTAAAGAGACAGAAAAGATAGACGTATAGCCCAGATATTTATGTTAAACAAGTCTAGGTACACTTACCAGCACTATAACAGCAGCAACGTAGCTGAGTATAGCTCTGAAGTAACTTCAGCAGTCCTGTCTTCACGGTGTGCAGGTTAGCAGTCAGTCAGTGGCAATTTCACACCACTCAAGCAAAGAAAATGTGCCTGAATCAAACCAACTAGGCTGTCTAATTTCTGAAAATTAGGTGACTACCTCTGCTGAGAGATTTATAGCCTACAGCCTCATGTGTAGTTCAGTGGGATTTTTTAGGAGCAGAGCAATGAAGCAGTTGCCAAGGGCACAGGATTGCACAGGTGTACCAATTCTTCCATGTGGATTAATAGCAAAATCTTCCACGTGGGAAGACTTCATCCCAAGGGAAAAAAATCATAATAGTCTTCATAATTTGAAATAGTAAGAATAGAATATCTAATAATAAGAAGGATAGTAAGATAAAAAGAGGGGTGGGAGTCACTTCCTGTAAAGAACTGCTCATAACCAAATGAAAATGTTTAGTGGAGATCTCAGAGATGTCTGTGCCTGATCTTCTAGGAGGTCCATCTCACTTGTGTTTCATGTACATATAAGGAAGAGTCAGATAGCAATATCAGATTTTGGCTGAGTTGTATAATTTGAAGGCTTGTGGCTTTAGCCACCTGAAGTTGTTATGAATTCTACCACTGACTTTAGTGTGGTTGAAGTGATACACAGGGGCTTGCTTTTACTACTCTGTTCCAATATTTATCCACAGTAGTTCCAAAGGCTTCAGATTAATTGCTTGCCTAAAGTAAACAGAAGCTGCTTAGACTAGCTACTCAAAGGCCATCTTTACCATAGGTACGGTTCACACTTATATGTTACTTTACATGTAATCTAGGCTAACCTGCTGTTATGATTTGACATGACAACTGTTTCTGGGAAGGGGGAAGGGGCTGTAAAGATGACTCCTGTAAGAAGTTGCTTGAAATTCTCCCCGGCTCTGAGCCAGACTCACTTCTGGGACTGAGCCAATTAGATGCCTCCATGATCACTTTTTAAGAAGCCAGAAGAGGAGGCTTCTTCCTTTTTCTGCTTCTGTCCCTTCTTCTTCTCTGGCTGATGGTGGTGCAAGGAGAGAGAAACAACCATGCAGACTCCAAGGTCAGTGAGGAAAGAGAGGAGGAGGTGTGCTGGAGCAGATACTCCCCTGCATTCTATGGAAAGGACTGGTGAAGCTGAGATTTGTTTGCATTTTGTTAAAAACTCCATACCAGGGGCAGTGATTCATTTTGCTAGAAAACCCGAATCAGGGGCAGAGACTCATGTTGCTAAAGACCTCAAGCCAGGGGCAGTGATTCACTCATTAAAGACCCCATGCCAGGGGCAGTGACTTTGGCCAGAGGAGGCCATGTCCAATTGGAAGGACCCAATATTCACAGAAGCTTTAACTGCAGGGAGGAATCCATGCCAAAGAAGGTCATTAAAATTATGCCCAGAAAAGGCTGTGTCCCGAGGGAGGAACCTTATATCTGCAGAAACTAACTGTAGAGAAGAATCCATGTCAGAGAGATTCACTAGGGACTGCATCCCATGTGAGGGACCCTGTATCAGCAGAAGCTGAAGCTACTGGGAAGAGCTCACACCAGAGAAGTTCGTGTCCCATGGGAGGAACTCTGTATCAGAGCAGGGTAAGAATGCAAGGAGTCATCCTCATCTAAGAAGACAGAAGCGACAGAGCCCATCTGTGAGAGACTGACCACATTCCCCACTCCTTGCCCCATTGAGCTGTTGAGGGGGAAGGAGGTAGAGATATTGGGAGCAGTGAGCTGGGCCCGGGAAGAAGGGAGGGATGGGGGAGGGAGATCTTACAGCACTGGTTGTAATTTTCTCATCATCCTACTCCCTTTTTGCTTTTATTCCGTTCTGTTTCTTGTAGAATAAACTTTCCTACTTTCCTCTCTCTAAGTTGAGTACTGGAGTCTGTTTTGCCCAGAACTGTAATTGACAGCGAGGCTTCCCTGCCCTTGTCTCAATCCACAACATCCCTGCTTATCTTTTTCCTCTCATTTCACTGGGGCCTCCATCATCCTAACAAGGGTGAAGGTGAAGGGGGGGCACTGAGTGAGAGACTGTTGTGGTGCTTTATTGCTAGTTGGACCAAACCATGACACCTGCTTAAGCATGGTGATTGGACTAGATGATCTCCAGAAGTCCCTTCCAACTCCTAACATTCTGTGATTCTTTGTGTCATTCTGTGATATCATTAGTACCATGCCTTGCATCTACAGCTACAGCAGAGAGCTGCTCAAAGTTCCTTTGGTTTAAGCTTGATTTTCAAATTTGAAAGAAATTAAAAAACCTGTGCATGTGTGTTCAGAAATTCCTTGGGGAGCTAACATCCTGAGCTTTCAACTTGCCTTGTTTCATTGCTGAAACATATTTTTCATCAAGAAAGCTATGAAGTGCTCATACATCTTCAGGGTGTGTAAAGGAAACTTACTCCCCTAGTAACATAAAAATCAAAGTAAATTTTTTCAGTGTAACACTATATGTGAAATCTGGTACAATTATTAAAGTATTAGTTTAATTTCTCTTTACATTGGAAGGTTCAAGATATACCTTTCTTTCTTTACTGGGAGAATCCTTCAAGAGAAATAATTTTGTAAACCCCAATCTAGTAATAAAGCCACAGCTCTTCCTGTATGTGGGATAATTGACATTACTAAAACTAACATAATTAAAAAAAAAAAAAAAGAAATCTTACACACATACATATTCTAAAGCACTTACCTGTTTCTATTTTGCTTGATTTTAAACTATTTTGCTTACCTGTATTATTAATAGGGCTTTTCTGTAGTAAAACAGTGAAGTTTCCTCTGGCTGCATACATTTGAAGACAAGTGATATGTTTGGATTAACCATGTATTGTCAGCTATTGAAGGAAAATGGCTTAACTATGGATAAAGAAGCAGAAAATCCCCCCCCTTGATGGCTGTCTGCTCTGAGCTGAAGCATAGGGCTCCACCATAATTTCAGTGTCAGTACTGACCCTGTAATGGTCACAAATACTCAGTTATCTAGTCATGATCTCTGGGACACTCAGAGCATTTTCTCCCTCTTCTACCCTATGAATACACATGACCTCCTTCTATTTCAAAGGGAATTACGCCAGTAGAAGGAGAACTTTATCTAGTTTCCAAAAGTACTATTGATCCTCCAGCAGCTAGCTACTGGAACTGGGGCTGTTTAGTCTAGAAAAGAGGAGACTGAGGGAGTATCTTATTAATATTTACAAATATCTAAATGATGGGTGTCAGGAGGCTGGTACATCCCTTTTTTCTATTGTAGCTAGCAACAGGAAAAGGCGTGATGGGATAAAGCTGCAACACAAAAAGTTCCATTTAAATATAAAAAAAATCCTATTTCACTGTGAGGGTGATGGAGCCCTGGCACAGGCTCCCCAGGGAAGTTGTGGAGTCCCTTGGAAGTCTTCAAGACCCACCTGGACATATTCCTATGCGATCTGATCAAGGTTGACCTGCTTCTGCAGGGGAGTTGGACTAGATGATCTCTAAAGGTCCCTTCTAACCCCACCATTCTATGATTTTATAGTTCCTATGTGCTCTGAGAGCTGTCAGGTCTTCTTAGGGTCAATGCCAGCATTATTATGTGTCTATATGGATTGAGGGCTGCTAAGCAATTGTATGGACAGGAAAGATAAAACTTTGACATGAAAGAGGGAAAAATTTTCATTTCCTATACATCTTAGGCAGAAAAGTTTTTGATTTCAACAAGAGTTGAATTAGAAAACAACACATAGTTTTTGCTCATCTGATGCTTTAGTCAAAGCTTGTTGAAGTCAAAGGAAAGATAATCTTCCATCTGAAAATTTTTTAAAGAGAGAAGAGTGTTCAGAAACCTCTATTCTTGTCCGAAAAGCAGATTAATTACCTGGGCTGCAACTCACCAATTGCACACTTGAGATGCTGATAATTGTTATCAGATTTGCATAAGCCTGGGATGCTCAGTGATAATTCCACAAAGCAAGCACAGTGACAGGGCTTTCTGTGCAGTAGTTATACATAAAAACCATTAACATAATGTACAAACGTGTTCTATTCTATAACATGACTGATCAATTTTTTACATGTGATTATAATATTGCTGTGTCATTCTAAAGCTTTACTGCACATGGTCTGAGAGCGTCTTTGTTGACCCTTGGCAATCGTTAATGAGTGTTGACTCCAAAAGGAGCTCTAAAAGTTCATTCTCTGGTCAATATCATCAAGTTCCATCCAAACTCCTCCCTTACACTTCCATCATTATGTTGCACTAGTTGACAGTTGAACACATAGCCAGGTTAATGTTTACCTAGTTCTTGGAAGGTAGAACATCCTATCCTACATTAAAACAAAGTTCCAATTTATCTTTTATCGCTTTTAATACTCCTTTCCTTCCTCTCTCCCTCTTCTGATGGATAAATCATGATAAAAATCTTGATGTTGTTGAATAGAATAGTTATCTGCAATGAAAAACATGGTTTTACTTAGCTGAAACTTCATGACTTTAAACTCCAACAATATCAGGGTTTTAATGGGAAACGAGAGGAGAACGAGAAAGCAGAGAAGATAAAATATTGTGGGAGTGAAATGACTGCAAGTCCATTAAAAGTGATTGATTTTGATTTTTTCTCAGCTCAGTAGGAATATGAAGCATAGAAATAAGAATTTCTGGGACTAACTACTATATAATAAAATGTTAAGATGGTGATCAGTTTTTTTTTTTTTTATGAAGAGATGAATGCAAAGGCAAAGAACTGTTGTCCAATAGCATTCCAAATGATATTGTATTCTCACCTGCTCTAGTAGGAATTAATACCTCAAAATTCTTTGCCATTTTTGAAAGACATAATTTCCAAACATTAAAGTTCAAAATGATCTGAGCATATTGCAACAGAAAAGGTTTAGAATGTAGAAGAAAATTAATATATTCACATATTTCCGCCTACTAGAAGGAACTGTAAGGGAGAGTATAGATATATGCTAATGGTTTGTAAATGGCCAAAGGTTTAAATGTTATATTTAAGAGTAGACCGGCTCAGCTCAGAGTTATATTGGTAAAAGTCAGTCTTGCTGCTCTCCATGCTACCTGTAAAGAGACCTTTCATTATTAGCCTTCAGCTTCCTTTACAAGATAGTCTTCAGTTTCAGTTGTATTGAACCCATTAGTATGGCATAAAAAATGACATAAGCCTCAATTACATTAAATTATAGAAAGAATTGACGAGTACCCAGTTAATAATGAAACAAGGAGAAGAAATACATAGCAGAGAAATTCCATGAAATCACTCAACTGCAGTCAATGAAAATGTCCCCATGGGGTCTAAGATGAAGATGCCAAACATATTTTTAGTTGCCACTCTCAGGTTACTGATAACGTCTTGGATAGGTGATTTTTTCCATGAACTCAGGTGGCAAAGAGAGAGGCTCAACCCTGAATGAAAACCAGGTGCCTCTCCTAGTCCAAAAGGTAGAATCATACAATCATGGAATCATAACGGTTGGAAAAGATCTTTCAGATTGTTGAGTCCGATCATTAACCTAACACTGTCAAGCCCATCGCTAAACTAAACTATATCCCTCAGCACCTCATCTGTGCATCTTTTGAATATCTCTAGGGACGATGGCTCCTAATTCCCTGGTACACCAGCTATGTCATAGTCACTGTGCTGCACTCAGAAAGGATAATCACAGAATCATAGAATGGTAGGGTTGGAAGGGACCTTTAGAGATCATCTAGTCTAACCCCCCTGCAGAATCAGGTCAACCTAGATCAGGTCACACAGGAATCTATCCAGACAGGTCTTGAAGACCTCCAAGGAAGGAGACTCCGCAACCCCCCTGGGCAGCCTGTACCAGGGCTCCCTCACCTGAACAGTGAAATAGATTTTTCTTATGTTTAAGTGGAACTGTTTGTGTTCCAGCTTCATCCCATTACCCCTTGTCCTGTTGCTAGCTACTATAGAAAAAAGGGATGTCCCAACCTCCTGACATCCACCCTTTAGATATTTATAAATGTTAATAAGATCTCCCGTCAGTCTCCTCCAGACTAAACAGCCCCAGTTCCCGCAGCCTTTCCTCGTATGAAAGATGTTCCATTCCCCTGATCATCTTAGTGGCCCTGCGCTGGACTCTCTCCAGAAGTTCTCTGTCCCTCTTGAGCTGAGGAGCCCAGAACTGGACACATTACTCCAGATGAGACCTCATCAGGGCAGAGGAGGAGAAGAACTTCTCTCAACCTGCTGGCCACACTCTTCTTGATGCACTTCAGAATGCCATTGGCCTTCTTGGCCACGAAGGCACATTGCTGGCTCATTTTAGCCTTTGTAAAATCAATAAATTTAAGTCTCAAGACTCAAGCTTCAAATACTGAACTGTAACATCACTAAGATTTGAAGAACTGGCAGTTTTGAAGAAGTGGTTACTCTGGGCCTTACAAAATCATTACCAGTATACATAAAACAGTTTTTTGACAGTTATTGTTGGGGATTGCAATGAAGGAGAGTGCAGAAATATTGAAGGTTGCTGCAAGACAGAGGAAGAGTCAGAAGGCAGAGAAAATTAGGTTTGTCGCTTAAACTACATTCAAGTCATGCCACATGGATCCACACTGGTTTGTCTTTCATATATTGTTCTGTAACAAATCATGAAAGATGAGAAATATCTATGAAACAGTATTCACATTAATTGTCCTTAATTCTTAGGGCTTTTACAATGTTCCCTCTTTCTCACAGCCTTTCATATTTTGACTTTCCTCTCTCTTCCAAGGTTAGTTTCATGACCACAGGTTACAGATAGAAGTGGATTCTTAAAAAAGATATTTAACAAGATAGTGAAAACTGCTGCAGAGGTGAGAAGTCTTAAAAGCAGTGAGATTGGTTCTACATTCCATTGATCATAGTATACCCAGGACACTGTAAAGCAGGAGAGAATCTAGTTATTTCCACACTTAATGTAAATGTAGAGTTATTTCTTGCACATGGGATACTTTGGCTATAGCAGGATGCAATTATCATGCAAACTATTGTAAGTGATTTTCTAGGCTTCTCAGCTGACATTTTCCCAGTGTGTCCTTTATTGATGTTTTCTAATAAAATGCACCCATACAAGATATGCAGCCTTCATTCTCCACTTGAAAGACACATTGTTTTGGATTTTGAAAGCTGGAGATCCAAGTGTGAAATAGCTGACTGCATTCACAAGCTTTTCAAAACCTTTGGATTTTCTTCACAAAATTCACCAGAATAACAGAGTAAAAAAATCCCAATCCTGCATCCAAAAGGAGCAGTGTTAAAAGTTCTGCTTCTTGAGCTCTTATTCCCCATCATCTTCATAACCAGGCTCTTTTGCTGATGAATTAAATACACAAATATTAGTTAGTTGAAGTACACAATTCACCATGCTTTAGCTTGTTTGGAACTATCTTTTAAAATAGGTTTATTCTTTTGCGGTGGTAAAGGGGAAAAAAAAGCTGAAACTACAAGTAACTGTTATATGTGACTTTTTGTATACTTGATGTAAATAGCAATGAAAAATGAGTTTCTTGTTTCACAAGTGCTGAGAAAGAAAGGTGCTGAGGCTTTGAAGTGGGTCAGTTCATCATTACAAGACTTGTGGTGCATTCACTTCATCTGTTGTGTTGACTTTCAGGAAAATGAAAACAGTCTCAAAGCCATGAAGGCATAATGCTGCTTATAGAAACTCTTGAAAAAGTAAGTGCAGTGTGGCTTTTCATGGCTAGTGAACAAAGTTCAATGGCCTGTCTCTTTTTACTCATGAAAACCCTCAGACCATATCTATTGCCTCATACCCACGGACACATAATATTTCTAACCAGACAAATTCTCTTGGGACTGGAGTCCTAATCTTCCTTTTCTTCAACTTTTTCATAATACAAAACATATCCCCAGATTGATTAATAGTAGCTAATGGCCCTGGAGGCACCTCTGAGTCAGCATTTGAACAAAAGATAACTACTCTTCTTGAGTTTTGTCTCCTGTTGCTAATGGTACACTTTGAAGAGGAGTCTCTAAGTTCGATCATTTCTATGGAGTTTCCTGTCAATAAGCTATAATATGTTTCATTGCCACTATAACGCTATGCTATTACCATTCATAACTCAGCATTAGACAGTGAAAAAGGCACATTTTACTGAGAAGAAAATGAGCTTTAAAGTTTTAAGCTACTTTCTCTCAGTGCATAAAAAAGCTATTTTGAAAGCCTTAATACCAGGAGCACTTATGTACTCCTATCACCTTAAAATAATCTTTTCTTTTTCTGCTTTGCACTGCCCTTCAAGAAAGGACATATTATTTGAAAAAAATCCCCAAAAGAACGAAAATTTCTTGAGGAAATGCAAAGCATGCATATAGTGTGCACTTACACGGTGAAAATGGTGCTAATTGTAACCAATAACTTTGATCCACAAGAGTGAGTGATAAGGAGAAGGAAACAGTTACAGCTCTATAATAAAGTGCCTTTCATTTTGTCACTTGAACCCATGAAACAAATGAATAGAGGAAAAGCTGACAAAGAAGACTAGAAGACAGTCTCCTCATTGCCGTGTAAAGTAAACCCACTATTCTCTGAATTACTATAACAATCTAGATTCACCTTGGAAGGTAAGACCTGCATTACTTTATTCTAGGACAAGGTATTTCAGATGCATGAAATCATCTAAGTCTGGGTGTGCACCACATTATCATCACTCACTGTGCCAGGAAAAGAAATTGGCAACACATTTCTGTTCCCCAAACAAGAAACATAGGGAGTCACAGACACAGCCCTAAAAAAATCATAAAACATAATCTCAGAGCTGTGAAAATATCTTTACCACAGCTTAGAGGACATTCAGACTTTATTTTGCTTTTTTGGCACCCTTAGAACTTCCCATTGCAGAGCCTTTTGCAAAGACTTCTTCTGCTCAGTTCTGTTCCGGTTTAGCAAGGAGCAGCTTTTGCTTTGTAACAGGGAGAGCAGGTTGCAGTGAAGACCGGTAAAGAGTTTTTGGACTCTCCCCCGGCTCCTGGGTTCACACCTACCTCCGGCCTGGCTGGGCCAATCTGGCGCCTCTGTGATCTCTATTTAGGGGACGGGAATTTGAAGTATTGGCAGGAGGTGTATGAGTGATACAAGATGGAGGCGACCACGTGGACCCTTCAGCCAGAGAACGAGGAAGGAAGGAGAAGCAATAGACCAGAGACCCCACTGCAAGCCCTGGCGAGAATGCAAGCTGTGCCCCTGCAACCTATGGAGATCCATGGCAGGACCGAGAGTTACCAGCAGCTCCGTATGAATGAGCCCGGACGGGTGAGGGACTGTATGGGGAGACGGCCATGGCCCAGGCCGTGTTGGAGAGCCTGCGCGCCTCAGAGCAGCCCCACACGAGAGGCAAAGATGAGCTGCAGCCTTTGGAATATATGTGCTTTGGAGCAGCCCATGCAGGGCTGCCATGTGTGTTGAGTTACTCCATGGACTTGCAGGGAGGATGGATGTGGAGTCCACTTGTCCTGAGGAGGGACAAACGGCAGAAGCTATCGGGAATAGACTAACTGAAACCCCCACTGCCTGCCCCCCCGAACCGTTCGGGGGGGACGAGGTAAAAACCCCAGGATCAGGGCTCTGAGCCCGGGAAGAGAGGAGGTGTGGCAAGAAGGTGTTCTTAAAAGGGCTGGTCGGACTCTTAATTGTTGTATTACTCTGTGTTTTTTTATTTTGGCTATGTTTTGGGTTTTAAGGTTATGTTTTAGCTGATGTTGCATTAAATTATTTTCTGTTTTCTTCCCCAAGCCGAGTAGCCTGGTCTGTTTTGTCCTGAACCTTAAGTGGCAATTGAGCTCTCCCTGCCCTTTGGCAATTCTCAGCCTCCTTGGTACTCAGAGGCTAATCGTAGTCTTTTTGTTCCTGGCTGGACAAAACCAGGACAAGTTCCTATTTAGATACTTGGTAAACATTCTCTTTGGCTCCTCCCTGCCGTTTTCTATCTGTCCTGGTTTAGCTCCATCTAAGAACAAAGGAGCATGAGCAGCCTTAAGTACCAAAGGCCTTTGGAATACCCTAGGACAGGGAGGGCTCAACTGCTGCTTATGGTCCCAGGAAAAGCAGACAAGACTACTCAACTTGGGGAAGAAAACAAACATTTATTGAATCCAACATCAACCAAAACCATAAAATCTCAAAGACATAACAAACAGAAAACAACACAGAGTGATACAATACTGAAGAGCACAACCAGCCTTTTAAGACCGCCTTCTCTGCATCCCTCCCCTCTTCCTGGCACCTGATCCTGATGTTTTTACCTCTTCCCTGCCTGAGCAGCTCAGGGGGCAGGGAATGGAGGTTTCAGACAGTCTTTTCCTGATGGCTCCTGCTGCTTATCTCTCCTCAGGGCAGATGGCCTCCTCACCAGTCCTCCCTTCTCCAGCGCAGGTTACCTTACATGCTGGGCAGCCCTGCACAGTCTGCTCCAATGTGCATTCATCTCAAAGGCTGCAACTCCTTTCGGCCTCTCAGGTGGGTCTGCTCTGCAGCCCTCAGGCTCTCCAGCATGGCCTGTGCCATGGCCGCCTCCTCGCACAGCCTCTTGTCTGTCTGGGTGCACTCATCCAGAGCTGCTGGTGACTCTCAGTCCTGCCATTGCCCTACATGGGTTGCAGGGGCACAGACTGCATTCTTGCCATGGGCTGCAGAGGGATCTCTGGTCTGGTGCTCATCCTTCTTTCTTCTCTGACTGTCAGGTCCACGTGGTCGCCTCCATCTTGTACCACTCCTATACCTCCTCTTTTGCCTCAGATTTCTCTTCTTAAATAGTGATGGCTGGGCTGGAGGCGGGTCCACCTCAGAGTAGAGGATATTTTGAGAACTACTTACTGGGACCAGCACTGCAGCTCCCTCCCTGTTACCAAGCAAAAATCAGTTTACACAAACCCATGTGTCGTGGTTTGGCCCTGCTAGCACAGCAGCACTACGACAGTCTCTCACTCAGTGCCCCCATTCACCCCCAATGTCGTTAGGATGGCGGAGGACCCAGTGAAATGGGAGTAAAAAGATAAGCAAGGTTGTTGTGGATTGAGACAAGGGCAGGGAGGGTTTGCTGCCAATTATGATTCCGGGCAGAACAGACTCCAGTACTTGACTTAGAGAGGAAAGTAGGAAAGTTTCTTCTACAAGAAACAGAAGGGAATAAAAGCAAAAAGGGAGTAGGATGATGAGAAAATTACAACCAGCACTTTAAGATCCCCCTCCCCCATCCCTCCTTTCTTCCCGGGTGCAGCTCACTACTCCTGATATCTCTACCTCCTCCCCTCTCAACAGCTCAGGGGGACAGGGAATGGGGAATGTGATCAGTCTCTCACAGATGGGCTCTGCTGCTTCTCTCCTCTCAGAGGAGGACGACTCCTGGCATTCTTCCCCTGCTCCAACACAGGGTTCCTCCCCCTGAACACAGTCCTTAACAAACTTCTCTGGTGTGGGTTGTTCCCAACAGCTGTGGCTTCTGCCGATACAGGTTCCCTCACACGGGATGCAGTCCTTGGTGAATATCTCTGGCGTGGATTCTTCACTGCGGTTGCAGTTTCTGCAGTTGCAGGGTCTCTCTCTCGGCACAAGGCCTCTTCTGGGCATAAGTTTAATGAGCTGCTTTGTCGTGGGTTCCTCCCCACAGTTGCAGCTGTGGATATTGGGTCCCTTCCTCGGGACATGGCCTACTCCGGCCATAGTGATAAAGGGCCCCTCCTTCGGGACACGGCCTTCTCTGGCCATAGTCACTGTCCCTGGCTCGGGGCCTTTAATGAAGTGAATCGCTGCCCCTGGTCCAGGGTCAGCTTTAGCAAAATGAGTCTCTGCCCCTGATGTGGGCTCATTTTCAAAATGAGTCTCTAGTGATGATGCGGGGTCTTTAAAGAAATGAAAATAAATCTCAGCTTCCCCAGTTCTCTCCATAGAATGCAGGGGAGTCTCTGCTCCAGCACACCTCCTCCTCTCTTTCATCACTGACCTTGGAGTCCGCATGGTTGTTTCTCTCACTGTTCTCGGGGCAGAAGAAGGAAAGAAGATGGAGGAAAGAAACCTCCCCTTCTGACTTCTTCTTAAAAAGTGATCGTGGAGGCATCTAATTGGTTCAGCCCCAGAAGTGGGTCTGGCTCAGAGCTGGGGAGAGTTGCAAGCAACTTCTTACAGGAGCAATCTTTACAGCCCCTTCCCCCTTACTAGAAAAGGCTATCATGTCAAACCATGACACCATGACACTACGTCAAGTTTCTAAAGCACTCATGAACTCTGGTATGAACATTCATTCTGTATGTGGAGGTATAGCATTCCATTACATAGCTATTCATGGCTCATGAGTCTTTCTGACCTGTGGAAAAAAAATCTCTGAAAGTCTAATCTTCCTTCTCCCTAGGTGACATCCCATCTTGTAGCTCTCTGAAGTGGTCATGAAACTCCTCTTAACCTTAAGGAATAAGAGTAGACTTTCTGTACTGCTGTACCTTAGCAGCATGGAGGCTCAGATATAGTGGATCTAGCCCTTTAGATCTGCAAAATGTTGATATGCCACTGCTGACACACCATAAAATTCCAAATATAAAAGAGTAGGAAACCTTTCCCCAACTATAACAGCAAACCTTTTCCCCAAATTTGTTTCTCTCCTTTAAAATTCAGGACGTTACATCTAATAAAAGTATTTTAGTTTCAGTTTTACCTTAGCTGCTGGGTTTGGTTTCAGGAGCAGTGACAAGTGCTGCTCTTTACTCAAACACAACTGTATCAGTGTCAGACCTTGTCCTTTGCTTAAAGTGTGTACCTCTCCAAACCTATCCTCCTGTGGGTCACAGAGTGACCCTTTTAGCATTCCGGATAACCTGGACCGTGGATGAGCTAACAATTTAATAAATACAGTCCTTAAGAGTATATTTGTATTACATTTATATATCCATATAAATGTAAATATACACAGACTGAGATAACTAGAGATTTACTTCCTTTTAGTTAAAAGAACTTGTAGTGTGTTTAAAATGCACACTTTTGAGAAGCATGAAGTAAAGAGATGGAAATATTTTGTGGAGGCTTAATTGGTTGGGTACGTTTAAAAGTCTGTCTTCCAGTGGCTTTTCCTTCCTGGAGACATTTCTGCAGCTCCTTGGAGAAATTACTTGCTCTTTCTCTAAAAATGTGTAGATTTGAAGTGAAATATGGCTCTTCTAGGTCAGACACAAGTCACTGGGACATAATTTACTGAGCTACTGACAGCAAAGGTCAAAACTTATGCAGAAATTTTGTTTTCTGTTATTTGGGTTGAAGATGTTTTCCATGCCTTAGGTAAGCAAGAATAGAGAAACTAAGAACCAGGAAAATGTTTTCTTGTGGAAGATATTCCTATTCAAATCTTAATCAGACCAATTTATATGCTTTCTGAAACCAGATGAGATTGGAGTACTGTTCAGTTTTCCTTCATATATTTAGATGATTAGTAATATGCTTGAGAAGGATTCAAGAAATACACAAAACATTATTGTATGTCCAAGTTTAAGAGTAAAAAAGCGTAGGAATAAAATAATTTCAAGGAAAAGAAATAGTAGCTCTTACTTCTTGATTGTGGAATACCTTGACCTGTGGATTGCAGCAGATAAAAAGTGTTATCTTGTGAAATATCACTACACTTTTCTTGAGTGTATGCAATTGGCCATTATCAGACTTCCAGATATGCATTTTCCATTTGACTGTGGTCATTATCAGATATGGGAAATAAGACAATTTTTGAGCTGTCTACAGTGGAGCTGTTACAGTCACTAACATACTCCAATAGTAAGAGAAGTTTAAATATTTTAGCCATCAAAATCTATTGCTTTCAGTCAGAGAGCATAAAGACTCTAAAGTTTTCTTTCTATTTTTTCCATTTACTCATGTAAAATGATTCTAACATGTTTAATGTGTTAGATCCTAATGAGTAAAGCATATATATTATACAGAATCTGTTCCTTTGTGTAAATTTTTAATTTGTTCACTGTACTTTGTCCAGCCTGTATATTAAGAATGTAAATTTACTTCCAATAACCCTTGGCATAAATGTATTGTAATAGATTTGTGCCATTACGGGCTAAAAGAGAATTTTGATTAATCAGAGGATACTGTCAGGACTCTGATTTTGCTTACTCGTTATCTTTGTCTTATTCCTACACCACTCCTCCCCCTCAAACCTCTGGATATCAAGATCATTGTAAAGAAAGGTGAAGTTGTGAGAAAAAAGAGTCTGCTCCTACTGCTCAAGACTTTAGAAGTAACCTTCTGATAGTATGGACTTTCTAAGCTCTATTTAAATAAGAAACATATGGAAAGTACAGGTAATGACACAATTAAGTATCTTATAATATCAAAAGATGAGATGATGGTTGATAAACTGGTGTCTTTTCTCCTTTTTTGCCTACCAATTTTAAAAAGCCCTCAACAAATACTTAAGTGTATCCTTCACATAACTTATTTCTTCTGTTTTTTTCTGATTTGTGTGAATAGTATTTACAGGTAGCCTAACATAAACCTGCTGTGATAGACAAGCTGAGAGGTCATCAATACTGTATAACAAATTCTGAAGGCACATTGGGAATGAAAAGACATTAACCACCTTGTTTTTGAAGGAATGAGACCTGATGGGGCATACAGTAAAAAGCTAAAATAAGGTGTTAAGTTTTAGACCTTGTAGTGAGTAGGTAGATACCTACCTTTTGCTGACGAAGCAATCTGCTGCGGGAATGAACGATGGCTCAGGAACAGGTGCATTTCTTCTGTCTGATCTTTATCAATATGCCTTCCTGCCTATTCTGTTGTCTCTCCTTATGCATTGTGATATTGAATGTAGATTGCAGTGGATCCCTCCATTTCAGAGGACAGAATTCAGAGAATTAATGTAGGTTTCAGCTGACAAGGTGAAAGGTCATAGGAGCAGTAAATACTTTGGGTTTAAAAAAATAATTGGCTTGCAACAATAAAGTTAACAGAAATGTTGTTTTGATCAGACTTGCTCAGTAAGCCCAGATGTAGCCATGAAGGTCCTAGCAACATGAAACTGTTTAGTATTTCAATTTTTTAATGATATATAATCTCTGTCTTGATAGTTGTAATCAACGTTTTCTTAAAAATAACATCGATTTTCAGTCAAGCAGATGAAGGGACGTAATTTTGTGCTATCTCAGATGTTGTTGTTGTGAAGGCAATAATCACTCAAAGACGTAGAGGGTCTAAGTAATGCACGTGCAGAGACGTACAGGGGCAACACAGTACAACCACCAGAGCTGACTCGAAGCCACCCTTCCTTTGCTAGCTACCTCCTTATATGCTGCTTCTGCCCATGAGATCACCCAGGACCCAATTGATTAACTTGCAGCACCTGTTTCTGAAGTAGCATGCCAGCTGCATTAACTTATCCCTACCATCTTTATTCAAGCTGGCTGGTCCAAGCTACGTCTGTGCCTACAATTCCCCCCTTTTTCTTTTTTGAACCAGCCAGCCTTTAGCAACACATTTCAGAATTAAAGGTACATGAAGAAAACATAAATATTTTTACCCATGGCCATGAGTTTACAACAAAAGGTCAATAACAGCTACATCGCTGAACAATACAATACAGAAATCCATAAAGTCAAAATAAACAATCTGATATGTGTTGGTAGGAGGGACGCACACTGGCAGGAAGGGATGAGGTCTTGGTAGCTCCACTGATATTTCTTTTTCCTGATGTAGTTCTGGACTTTTCTTCAGATCCTTTAGCATGCTGATCTGTGAGCATTATCAATAAGATGAAAATATCTCTTCATCTGTTGGTCATCTTAAGTTCTTTAATTCTTTTATAGCTGAAGGAATTTACAGCAGCCTAAGTGGTGCCACAGTTGCGAGGGTTTACATTTTAATAGAGTGATGGATTGAGGGTGGATCACTTGGTTCTTTCCTCAAGATTGTTTTTTCCATTGGTCTTACAGTTAAGTCCTTTCTGTTGATGTGGCTTGATCCATTTTGCCGGAATCCATCGGGGACCTTGATCTGTAATGACACAAGCATAGCCTCTTCCCCACGTTAACAGATCTGCAGGTCCTTGCCACTCTCCAGTAGTGGGATTCTTATACCAAACTTTAGGTTTGTCAGTAAAATCCAAATCCCGACTCATTTGTTCAAAGTGTGTTAATGCCGGTGGTTCATTCCGGTTTGCCACAATTCTGAGATGATTCATTGTATAAAGGGCTTTCATTAGTCTGTCTTGAGGACTCACCCCCTCTTCCCCCGTTTTTTGTTTTTCTAGAAGGCCTTTTAAGGTTTGATGTGTCCGTTCAATAATGGCTTGACCGGTGGAATTTCCTGGGATACCAGTAGTATGTTTAACACCCCATAAGTTTAGAAACTTACGTGTTTTACTGGCTATGTATCCCGAGCCATTATCAGTTTTTATCTCTCTTGGAACACCAAGGACAGCAAAGCAACTCCTCCAATGTCTTATGACGTCTCGAGAACTGTCACTGGTTAAGGCTGTGGCCCAAACCATGGCTGAATAAGTGTCAATAGTAACATGTATACATTTAAATCGCCCAAAAGGAGCATAGACAGTGATATCTGATTGCCATATACCTAATGGTGCCAGACCCCTGGGATTGACTCCTACTCCTAGGCCGATCTGATTCTGGCATGCAGGGCACGTGGAAACAATACCCTGAGCGTCCGATATGGTCAGGTCAAACTGCTTCGCCAGCATTTTCACACTTTGATGAAAAAAATCGTGCGATCTTCGGGCTTGAGAAAATTTGTCAATTATTGGCCCCGTAGGTATCAATAAAGGAGCTGCCACTATCCTGTCAACAATTTCATTGCCAACTGATAGGCCATCTTTTAAGCCCGAATGGCTTCGAATATGTCCAATATAATAAGCAGTTTGCCGTTCATTTATCTGATGCCAGAGTCTCAGAAATAAGTTATACAGATTCTGATTAGAGATTTCTTTCAACAGCGCTCTCTCTAATCGAGTGACAGCATCGACCACATAGAGGGAATCGGAGATGATGTTTAATGGGACGTCTGACCATTTCTCAAAAGTTTTAACTACAGCCATCAGTTCCAGCAGTTGAACTGAACTGCCTGGGGAGTGGACAGTTAGATTTTGCCATTTTCCATTTTCCCACCAAACCACTCCTGCTTTGGCTTGGATCTTACTGGCGTCAGTAAAAACAGTCAGGCCTTTAACGGGTACTGCTGATCTCAACGGCCGGTCTTCCATTTGAAATTTAACAGAAAACAATTTATGGGCCGGATAATGATTATTTATAGTTCCTGGATAAGACAATAAGGCCCACTGTAATTCATCAGATTGTTGCAGTGCCCAGTTCAAGAACTCATCTGTGAGAGGAACGAAAATGACGTCTGCCTCAATCCCTGCTATTTCCAGCAGACGTTTCCTGGCCTTAACTATTATTTTTGCAATTGCCTCAAGCCTCGTGGTAATTGTTTTTTGTAAATTATATGGCAAAAATATCCACTCCAAGATCCTCAATGGGTCTTTCGCTACTGAATCCCATTGCATCAAGATTGCCATTACATGCTGTTTTTGACTTATCACAGCAATGTTAATTGACAAGTCAGGATCATATCGATGACTGTAATTATTGACTATCTTGCTTCCTATTTTTTCTATTGCTTGGATTTGCTGCCGAGACAGTCTTCGCGCACTATCAGCCTCTACTGAGCCCTTTAACAAAGGCATTAGTGGCGCAAGATCCTCATTTGTGATACCACATATGGTCCGTACCCATTGGATATCACCTATTAGCTTTTGAACATCTGTTAAATTAGCAATTTCTGTTTTAATTGCCACCTTCTGAGGATAAATGCGCGCATCAGTGATAATATTACCTAAATATTTCCAAGAGGCGTGCATTTGTACCTTCTCTGGCGCGATCACCAACCCGGAGTTGCTTAACTGTCGGTTCACTTCTTGTAGAATGCGATGCTGGTCCAGGCCTTTCCCTGCAATCAAGATATCATCCATATAATGGTAAAATAAGACACGAGGGTATTTTTTGCGCAGAGGTGCCAGCGCCCAGGCAACATAAGTTTGACAAATAGTTGGTGAGTTCTTCATTCCCTGAGGTAAAACAGTCCATTGATATCGTTTTGCTGGCTCTTGTTTGTTAATCGATGGTACTGTAAAGGCAAACTTCTCACTGTCATCCTCATGTAAGGGAATTGTGAAAAAACAGTCCTTTAAGTCAATCACCAACAGGGGCCACTCTTTTGGAAGCATTGCAGGAGAGGGTAATCCTGGCTGTAAAGCACCCATGTCCTGCATCACTGCATTAACAGCTCTTAAATCATGTAACAGCCTCCACTTCCCTGATTTTTTAGGGATAGTAAAAATTGGTGTATTCCATGGACTGGTGGATGGTTTAATATGACCCTTCTCTAGTTGTTCATTTACTAATTCATGAATGTGGGCGAGCTTTTCTTTGCTTAGCGGCCATTGATCAATCCAAACTGGTTTATCTGTTAGCCAGGTTAACTTCAGGATTGGTCGCCCATCAATGGCCGCCATTAAAAATTTTCATTTGACAAACGAAAGCCCATTTGGCTTAAGGCGTCTCTACCCAAAAGCCAAACTGAAGTATTCATTACATAGGGCCTAATTTGCACACATCTATTCTCTTCACCCTGTATACATACCGAAATCAGATCTGTGCTAATTTTTGTCATCTGTATTCCTCCTACTCCAACGACAGGGGTGTCTAAATTCTCTAAAGGCCAGCTTTTTGGCCAATAGGATAATGGCACAATAGTAACATCTGCTCCCGTATCCAGTAATGTGTTGTACCCAACCATGTGTTCACCATTTGGATGTTGGAATACAACCGTCTGAGTGGGCTTTCCCTGTGAAAGCGGCACCGCCAGTCTTACCTCAGGTACTCCAGTGGATCCAAAACCACCGTCTCGACGCTTACGACTTCCTGCGAAAGGAACTTTAGCTCTGAAAGGAACTAATTGCGCTATTTTAGTTCCTTTAGGTATATGAACTGGTGGCTGCCAAACTTTAACCATTATTCCAATATTTCCTTCATAGTCTGCATCAATTACACCGGGGAGCACAAAAATACCCTGTCGAGAGGCCGATGACCGTCCTAAAAGCAAAGCGCTTAATCCATAGCCAAGGGGTCCATTAACGTTAGAGGAGATAATTGTTACCTCTGTGTTGTGGATGGTTACATCTACTGCTGTTTCCACATCCACTCCTGCGCTTCCTGCAGTGGCTGATCTGAGGCCATCCAGGCAGCTCTTGGTGTTGAAGGGCGTTTTTGTGTCATCGCGCTCGCCCTTTTTGCGCTCGTCAACCCGTTTCCCTTAGGCATTGTATGTCTGGCCACTCGAGAGCGGCACTCAGTGGCTCTATGGCCAAACTTGCCACATCTGTAACAATTACCATGAAATCTGCCATTGGACCCAGATGGCCTGGCGGAGCTGTTTGTCCATACCAATGGTCTGGACCGACATTGATTTTTCACGTGTCCTATTTTTCCACAGTTAAAGCACTTTGGCCTCCGATCTCCTTTGTGGGCTTGAACTAAAGGTTTCAATGCTGTTGCCATTGCCTCAGCTAAATGTGCTGACGATCCTACCCTAGAGCAGGCTTCTATCATGTCGACCAAAGTTGCTGTCCGCGGGAGAGCCTGCAGGATCTTTTTGCAGTCATGATTAGCGTTAGCAACTGCTAAGTGTAATCCTATTTCCGCCTTTGCTTCAGCCGACATGTTTGGTATACGATCCAGAGCTGCTCTTAGGCGGTCTAAGAAGGTCATGAAAGGCTCATTAGGTTTTTGAATAATAGTTGTATATGAGGGAACTGGCACCCCCATATCAGGAACAATCTTAAATGCTTGACGTGCCAGTGTCTGTGTTTGCTGCAAGATAGCTTCATGCAGTCGGGCTTGTACCTGAGGATCAGCAAATGCTCCTTTACCCAGCATCATGTCTGCTGTGACGACTCGCCGTGGATCTCCCTGTTGTAAGTCCATGTTTTCCACCACCGTCAGATCAACTCTTTTTTCCCCATTCAGACTCCCATAGTAATACCTGAGTGGGCTTCAGGAAAGTTTCTGCAAGCTTCCGGCAGTCAAATGGAGTCATTAACCCACTGGCAAAAATATGATCCAGTAACGTCTGAACGTATGGGTTGGACAAGCCATATTGCATTACCGCTTTCTGGCCTTCTCTTACCAATTTCCAATCTAAAGGTGCCCATTGTCGTTTTCTTTGTGCTGTTATTACTGGAAAGGCTTGCGGAATAAATTCACCTTCGATTACTGCATCACGTATGAGGCCTCTCCATTTTTTAGCCGGATCATAATCATCTGGCCGAGGGTCTCTGAGTACCTGTGGGGATGAAACTTTAATCTTTGTTTTGGTTAATTCATTAATTCGTTCCAACAGCTGATTAGCTGTTGCTTTTGGTTTTTCTATCAGTTCCTCCAGCTGGGCCAAAGTGTGTTTCATATCTTCTCCATGTTGTATTAACTCTTCCTTTAATAATTGTCTTTGTTGATCTTCACTAGAAGTTGGGGGTGATGATGGCAGAGGAATACACTCAGGGATTGATGAGCTCAGGGGCAACGGCATATCATTTGTAAAACGTACCTTCCGTTCTCTGTTAGGTACTCCTTCAGGTATAGCAGAAGGGTGGGATGGGGCAGGATGGTGAAGGGTGGGTGGGAGGGGAGGAGAAGCAATGTGTGTATTCGGCTCCTGGACCGGTGCTCTAGGGGGTTCTGGGGGAGGTGGGCTCACATCCATGCTCTCCTCTTCCAGAGGTGGAGCCGAGGGTGTTACGACATTATCCCCTCCGAAGAATCTCTGAGTATTTTCTTCTAGAGGTGGAGCCGATGGCACTATAAAGTCACCACCTCCAAAGAATCTTTTAGCATCCACCGGGAACGCAGATGGTGCAGCAGCTTCTGCTTTCATGGCAGCAGCGGCAGCACGCTCAGCTTCTAGCTGGTGTATAATGGATGATACCAATTTACACAAGCCAATAGCATTATTCAACATGTCTCCTAGCTTTTCCCAGTGTCCTTTTTCATATACTTCTTGGGGGGAAGCAAAGAGACCTACTTCCTGTCCCCATCTTACAAGTCTTAGCAAAGGCTCTTTTTCATAATTGAATCCTTTTTCCGCAAGGATGTGCTGGAGGGTGTCAATAGGATTTTCCTCTTTGCTTAGCATTTTTCCCATTATATCAGTTTGCTCAGATTACTTGCCTTTTCCAGCAGGAATCCAAGTGCTTTTCTGCCGAGGGTTCTTGATCAAACCGATTCAGCGAATCACGTCGGGGTCACCAAATGTTGTTGTTGTGAAGGCAATAATCACTCAAAGACGTAGAGGGTCTAAGTAATGCACGTGCAGAGACATACAGGGGCAACACAGTACAACCACCAGAGCTGACTCAAAGCCACCCTTCCTTTGCTAGCTACCTCCTTATATGCTGCTTCTGCCCATGAGATCACCCAGGGCCCAATTGATTAACTTGCAGCACCTGTTTCTGAAGTAGCATGCCAGCTGCATTAACTTATCCCTACCATCTTTATTCAAGCTGGCTGGTCCAAGCTACGTCTGTGCCTACACTCAGATTCCACCTAACTTGTTATAACTGATGTGCTGGTGTCCAGAAGACAATTTAAATTTTTTGATAAAGCTTTACATGGTCATCTACCAGCAAGTTCTTCAAACTGAGCTAATTCAGCAGAATGCAAATGGAAGCAATAATAAAGGTTTTTCAGAAATAATGCTGATAGTTCATCATCTCCAATTCAATACTCACCTAGACATTACTGAACACATCATGTGTTATAAGAAGTGTAAACAGTAGAGAAAAGGTAAGATCTCAAAGAAAGGCACAGATCAATAGGAGATTCACACAGGCTTTAAATTTTGAATCATAGATCTCTCTGTAGATGGTTGTCTGATTATTTAACTAAAAATAAAATGGACCCTGTCTGCATTCTTGTTTTATTATTCATTAGAAGCTACAATTTCTGTCTCCATGGAGTACTCAATGCAGCATGAATAACACTTTTGCTTGGGTATCTTTCTTTTGCACTTTATATGGCTCATAAACACTTTTTGAGTCTCAGAAATAAGATGATTTTTTTTGGCGTTGTTACAGTTGTGTGTTCCAAAATAAACTCACTAAAAGTAACTGTAACATTTCTCTTCTTTTTCCCTATTTGTTAATTAACCGTTAAAGAATTTTTTGTTTAAAATCCTTTTTAAACATCAGAGATTTTGCTTGAACTATGTGATAGACTGAAAAATGTAGGTGAAAAAAGTTGAAATCACTTAATATATAATGCTGTATCCACACAAAGAATTAATACCAATTTTGTTGCAAATCATAGAATCATAGAAAGGTAGGGGTCGGAAGGGACCTTTAGACATCATCTAGTTCAATCCCCCTGCAGAAGCAGGGTCATCTAGATCAGGTCACATAGGAACCTGTCCAGGTGGGTCTTGAAGACCTCCAAGGAAGGAGACTCCACCACCCCTCTGGGCAGCCTGTGCCACTGCTCCGTCACCCTCACAGTGAAATAGTTTTTTTCAAATGTATTTTTTTATTACTACATTTATATTCATGTCAACATGAACTAATAAATTTCATTGGTAAACTTTCTCAATTCTAAAAAGAAATGTTTGGATTGAACCCAGTCAGTGCCTTTAGTCACTAGATTCACATTTTCAGATCTTGTTTTTATGATCTATAGCCAAATCTTAAAACTGGACACAAAGATTTCCTTCCAGATTTTAACAGTGTGCTGCACAAATTATTCTGGTTTGGGTGACTCTCCCAATATCTGCAACTTTTATCTTTATATAATATTTTAAGACTATTCTTTCTTCCAAAGCACCATTTTTGTTCAATGGAAGTAAAGCTTTTCATAATTTCACAGTGCAAGTAAATCAACTTGAAGAGAAAAAAGGCATACTGGAGGTACCAGTACTAAAACTTAAATTTATTATTGTTTACAATGGCTGACTTGAAAGTAAAGTGTGAAATGGATGTACCATGGACCTCCCAGTGTACTTAAAGGAATTTTTAAGGAGAAGAGGTGACTGCTGTGGCTCTGTATTTTAACTTGCTTTTTTTCTGGTCTCGTATTTCACAAGATGATAACAATAAAAGAAAAAAGTCAAAGCTGCTTTTAAGGACACAGCTGAAGTGATAACCAGAATTAACTTAATAAATAAAACTAATTAATTTATTATTTCATATGCAGACAGTGCATGAGGTATTCCATCAAGGTTAATCAATTTATCTATCTGAAGAGACCAAATGGGAACAGTGAATACCAGATGCTACTGTCAAAGTCTGTTTATTATTGGTGAGTCAATAGAAGTCAAGGGATTTATAATCAATTTAGACATCATCTTTGTGATAAAATGGCAGCATGATTGACATATGTTATCATATGACATATGATATTGACATATCTTTTCAATTTTAGTAGTCTAGGAATACTACTAAATAAAATAATAACAAGTAATTGATTTATGTCTAATGACGTAAATTACAGAACTGTTCATTATTAAATTTACCTGACCTTGCCTATTATAACTTTTTGTTTTCAGTTGATAGCCCTTTTTGTAATTTCAAATATGTGTGCTGAAATTTTATATGTTGAGTGTATCTACCAGAGTGCTTCAATCAATGGCATTTGTTGAATTTTTAGTCCTGATGGAAAACTTACACAGAAATGGTTTCTCCTCTTCAGAAAAAGAAGCTAAAAAAATATAGTTTGTTCAACAATGTTACAAATTAAGCTAATGAATTTTGATTTGAGGGGTTTGGGCTTCCCATTTTTGCATACAATGATTTAAAACTTGGATAGGGCTTGACCTGGGAGGAGAGCTAGTGCCACTCTGCCTTCTGCTGTCCTGGAAATAATGGTTCAAATCCATACACTAAGGCTTCTTGCATGCTAGTAACTTAAACTTTGATGGGGGACATTCTGAGATACTGGAACTCAGTCACTTAAACCAGAATGATCTATATCATGATTTTGACTTATGTCAACCAGCACAGGACAGGGACAGTGCTCAAGGGTGTTTTGTGTGCCACTGTCCTGTTTTAGGGGCTAATACAATTTAATGACTCAGACATAACTGCTGCCATTCCAGTTTTGCCTGTGTTATACAAAGTTCTTAATTGAATTTAAAATATTTTTAGCCATTATAAATCCCACTTTATTAATGCTTGTACAGTGTAACAGCTAAATTTAAAGCTGGAACACAAAAAGTTACATTTAAACATAAGAAAAAACTATTTCACTGTGAGAGTGAGGGAGCCCTGGCACAGGCTGCCCAGAGGGGTTGTGGAATCTCCTTCCTTGGAGGTCTTCAAGACCTGCCTGGACATGTTCCTGCGTGACCTGATCTAGATGGACCTGCTTCCGCAGGGGGGCTGGACTAGATGATCTCTAAAGGTCCCTTCCAACCCCTACCATTCTACAATTCTATGATTCTAAATAGCCAATAACCCCCAGATTTCAGTAAGAAAACTCAACCTATTCAAACCTCCAATAATCGACTGGATTGCACATCTACCATCTCACAGATCAATTAGGCATGCCCAGGGCTATGGGTATAGCGCTGGATTTTTGTGTGACACCTATTAAGAGGGAATTTATATCTGCTGTGATCTCAATAATCCCCCTGGATAATACACACCTTGCTTAAAATGGGAGGCAACCTTACTGAAATGACAAGGTGACAAGAGCTAGATTTCAAACACTATCAGAGGGTAGATTAGACAAGTATTGCAAGTCAAGCATCTGAAAAATACAGAGTGCACTTGCAGAACCTTTAGCTGAAGTGATTTGCCCAGCAACTCTGATTCCCTTAGGCAATATTCTTTCATCTTGACCATGAAGCTATAGGATTTTTTTTCCCTATTCTTTCAGGGTTTTTTTTCCCATTTCCCATTGAAAATCTGCAGGAAATGAAGCAGACATCAATCTCTTCCACTACATGTTGAATTTCCAAAGAGCAGCTTGTCACTCTATGAGGCAGGATGTGGAATAACATAACACATAGGCATTTACTGGAAAAAGTAAACAAAAGTTCAGTTCCCCAAAGTTGTACATCTCTGGCTTATAACTCAACATCTGTAGTCATATAGTCATACTATATGACTATATTTAAAAATATTTTAAAATTATGTTTATCTTAAGCAAAAACTTTCCCTCAACTTGATTATACACCTAATTTAGTTCTCTATCTTCAGATATCTCTTAGATTTACAGGAGTTAAAATTAATAACTTGTTACGATAAATACATTCAATAATTCCTGTGTTTAGGTAAGTAAATATGGTTTCTCTTTTGGGTTATTTTTAGTTACTGTTAGGAAAGAAGGCAGCATTGTAATAGGGAGTTTTTGGAACTGTACCTAAATCATTATGTTTCCTCAGTCATTTTCCTCTGTACACAGTAAACTAAGTGTTGCTTTTCATGAGTCTGGCACCTTGACACCAAGCAAATAAACAAATGGTAAAACAGATTTTTGAAGGGAGAGTATGAAACTGCCTAATTGCATCTTGCTGAAAACATATATGCCAAAAGAAGTGGTTCTTACTGGGGACATTCAACTTTATGAAGAAAAATGTTTTATCACAAAATTTTCATGCAAAATCAGTGATACTTAGGTGTATCGAATCATAAACTCATTACAGTTGGAAAAAAATCTTTAAAAGCATTGAGTCTAACCACTAACTTCACACTGCCAGGCCCATCACTAAACTAAACCACATCCCTCAGCACCTCCTCTATCTGTCTTTTAAATATCTCCAGGGATGGTGACTCCACCACCTCCCTGGGCAGCCCATTCCAATGTTTAGTAAACCTCTTGGTGAAAAAGTTATTCCTAATGTAAGTGGTAGTTACTTCATTTCTCATCTGCCCATTTCAAGATATGTTTGGTATTTTTCAAAACTATCCCTGGTCTTCCTCTGCAATTTTGAGCCACAGCTGAAAGGGAGTGGAAAATTTAGGCCCCAGATCAACCAACAGTTTAGTACTTTTTTACATGGAATAAGTTACTCTTGAGTTGTTTGCTTATTATTGAGTTTTTTCACATAGTTAAAGTGCTTCTTTAAGAATCTGTACTTACTGGATGGCACCATAATGTTCTGCATCTTTAAGGTTTAAACACTGCAGAAAAAAAGAAATAGGAAAGAGGTAAAGCCTGAATTATCTAACTTGGGTGCCTGAAAGACTGAAACTCTCTGCTCTGTTTGTGTAGAATATGTTATGTTTACTTTCACACTAGAAATGTTATGTTTTTCTACATAACAGTATTTCTCCTAATAGTAACATAAAAATCCTGCTGTGTTTGTCATGGTTGAAACTGATAGCATAAATTAATTTACTATTGTGTATCCTGTGTGTTTTCCGAGTCTTTGGATTAAATATGCTATTTTCTTCAGAACACACAAATTAATTAACATTTACTAAAGACTTCCTCTGCTTCAAAGATTAGTCACATGATTAAGAATTTGTATATACAATCTTAATCAGTTCACAAGCATATAGCTGTGGTTTTATGTAGAGGCTTAGAAATCTCAACCTTTCAAAGCTCTCAACTTACTGGAAATAAAACTAATGGGAGGGTTAATATACTTTAGCTGTTTTTTAAATGTTTAGAATATTATGAAACTAAATGTCTTTTCACAGATAGAATACAACCTGCAATTAAGTTAAAGGCTTTTCAGCAGAGATTAAAAATTACTCTAAATTGGAAAAGCCAAATCAGGGTATTCTGTGAAATAGTTACCCAGTGGGTGGGCATCTAATGACAGCTTGCAGGCAGGTATTGGGGAATGGTCATATCACTGGAAACCACCGAGCAACTAGGATAAACTGACAGTAAATCCTGGTGTATACCCTTTGTCCAACTCAGATTTGAACAGAGCTAGTGGAGAGAACTGCAGAGACTGCTAGGCCATACTAGCTTTGTTGTCTTCAACTGTGTGACCATGCCTTTGCACATGAGAAAGGGGCAAGTTATCAACATGACTTTTTGAGTTTGGAAAATCTACTCCTCACCGACCATCTTGTCACATTACTCTGTTTTTGGTGTTTGATTTGATATTGCTAGCAACTGTTGCAATATCTGGGCACCAGTTCCCAGGTAACTTGGTGGAGTCTTTGATACCAGATGTGTTAAGATCTGAGGCTTTTGACTAACTAAATGAAGTGCTTACAAAACTATCACAGCATATGAAAACGTTGGTAGCTGTTCACTGAAAGTCTCTTAGGTGTGAACAGAAAGGTTTGTGGGTTGAATTTAAAATTGTTTATCCTATATATTGTATAATTACAAAACTGTGGAGGTCCATGTATACATATCTCTTGTTAAAGTTGAACGGGGAAATCCTAGACTTGCATTTTGCATCCTACAGAAGCATCACTGAGACTCACTGTCTGTGTTAGGTGTATCTTGTTTGAAAGTTACTTATCACTGAGAGTAACCTAAATAATTTGCTACCACATAAAGTAACTTCAGTCTTTGTAGCACAGATTGAGCTCACTAGTGGACTGCAGTGTCCCTTTGCAGCACTGCTTTCATTATCTCATTGTGACACTCCAGCAGTCCTAGGTCTGCAGACACAGCACTTCAAATGTGCTTTGCCATCCTGACCATGCTACAGCCATATGCACATACTCCTATGGAAACCCCAGGATTGTTTGTGCAGCACTTTTTTGTATTGTAGAAGCAGTTTCGTTTTGGCCCCACGGCAGTGCTTCTGTAGAAAGGGATACTTCTGCCAGTAATGACATCTCTTGAGTAAGAGACTGAAGTATCCTGCATATGGAAAAATGAAACCCACAGACCACAGAGCAGTGTTTTGAGTGCAAGATTTTTTTGTAGACCAGACATGTGCCTAATCTAGCAGATTTTGTTAGAAATGTCTATCCCTGGCTGTATCTTCTGCCGTGAAGTGATTCTGAGGGCTTGCAACGTTGTGTGATAGGCATAGTTTTTCATATGTTGCCAAAAGCTGTCCTGTGGTCTGACAGCATGGATTCACATTTCTACCTCAGGCTGACAGGAAAAACTAAAAATATTGTCAGCATTTAACAGAAATTAGCTGGTGTATTTTGTCCAACCTCTAGCTCATTTAAACGAATATATTATGTCAGTCTAGAGAAAGGGTAGCTGTAAGTTTCATGACAAAGTACCTGTTTTACTTCCTGCATTTTATAACAACAATTTATTGTCTCGGCTGAGGAACACCATAGGGATCTCCAGATTATTTCCCACTCATATAATAGCTAGACTCAGGGCCACTGAGATAAGACTGTGGTTTTCAAGTATCTATAAAGCTTCCAGTATTTTTACAGGCCTATTACAGCTATGTTTTTAACAGATAACCTCATCAAAAGACAAAAAAGTTGAAGGACAATAAACATAACATCTCTGATTGCTAGAGGGATCTTCCCCACCAAAGTGAAATACTTGCATATATGGAGGATACAGAGGAAGCTTGTGCTTTCTGCTTGATATTGATAATGTGAAGAGAGATGCGTTTCCTCACTAAAAAGAAACTGTGTCTTGCAAGGAATTTTGTCTATTTGTAGTAAATTACACTACTACATTTCTTATTTGAGGTAAAACCAAAATATGTTGAACTATATATTGAATATATTTAAACAGAGAGAAGCGGAGTAAGGAGGAGCATTAAATTATAATTACTTTTAAATTGTAGCAATCTGCTCAAAACCAGACAAAAATAAACCATGATTTCCTCTTCTAGCTTTGTCTCTTGACACGAGCAGAAAAAAAGGAAAATGAAGTGGAAATAAGTCCACCACATGGAATAATCAATTTCTGTCTGAGAACTGAGATGACCATTTAGTTTTTGATAATACGGGAGAAAGGCAAGAGACTATATTTTAAAAAAAGAGAAAAAAAAAATCAGTAGAATATATGCAGGTAAGAAGCTGCTAAAGATTCAAAGGCTTTCTGTTTTTATGAGAGAAACTATTTTCCACATAGATCTGTATTTTCTTTGAAACTCATCGAAAAGTTCACTTTTCTGCAAGAAAAAACCAATTTCCTCTATTTTGTTACTATGCTACCTAAGTCAATGTAATAAAAATAGTGTAAGATAAATAAAATGTTAATGATTTTATGCTTTTAAAAGGCAGAAGACATCCATATGAGCCATTTAGAGCAGCAATTTTAAATTTTATATTTATTTTGTATAACTATAAAAACAAATCAATGCAGTTCAGGTTAGATGTCTTTTGTTATGATGAAAGAACAGTTATTCTTCAAAATAAGTGCTTCTTTCAGCTTCTGCAAATTGGTCTATAAGCTAAAATGTACATGATAGGCACAGAATTGCTTCCACTAAAATCCTAAGATTGTTCCATATTTATTAAAAGGATTGTGCAAGAAAAGTGACTGTTAGTGGAAAAATAGAACAAAATGTAATAGAAGATTTGAGGGAAATAATTTCTGGCATTACAGATACAGGCTCTAATTGCTAGAGGCTGAGCATCTGTTGTATTCCAACAGATAAAGACAACAGAGACGAGTAAAACAAAATATTCTCACCTATTATTTTTCATTTAGGAATATATGGCAGTTACAATTTACCTTATATGAAATAATTTCAGCTGATGACATAACCATGCTCACAGATGGCACTTTGGTGTTATGCATGTTACTGTTTGAGTGTGAGAATCAGGAGGACTGGATGAAGGAGTGCCAGGATCTGAAGATATTACCCGTCTTGCAGCAGAAAAGGGATTATTCTCATATCCAATTTCTTTTCTTTTCTATGGTTTCTTAGGGAAAATATAGTAAATTTAAGTTTTGGGAGAGGACAAGTCAAGGCTGCACACTAAAGGTCACAGAGAAGACTTAAAAACAGTAGCTAAGGGAGTTTCCTACTGTCTTCTCTCACCTCTTATTTTGATTTCTAGGTATTAATATTATCCCTAGTGGAAATGTATGGCTGACTGAACGTATATTTTGTTTCTGGTGAAGAAACTTTTTAGCTGACAGATGCTGACACTGACTTTTTCATTTCTTACGTACTTTTGATATCACCCTAAAAATAAGCAATTGTGAATAAGAAGGGGATTTCTTCCCCACAAAGTGCAAAATGTAAATTTTGTTCTTGTCTGTACATAACTTTTCCACTACAACCATCTTTGTATTTTATCAATATTGAAGGCAGGGCCCACTTCTGCCTCTCCTAAAGGAGAGTGCTTGTTGGAGAGAGTGCTGCTGCTCTCCCTACCCTGTGCCTCACTCCTCCTCATGATCTGAGTGTTACTGGTATCTTTTATGATATAAGGGTATGTTCTGTCTCTTTTGTTTTATGACTGTTTCTTATTCTCACTTAGGATGGCTGTATCTATTTCTGCCTCCATGCTCTGTAATCTCTCATAATAGAGGGGCTTGGATGAAGTGCTCAGCTAGCAGACGTGTCAGTATAAGCTATTTGTGTTACATTAAGGTAACCTGGAAGCAGGGACAAGTAGGAAGTAGCTTTCAAGAAGATTTACATTGAGCTGAAGGAGCATGTTTTTGTTGGGGAGGCCCATCTGAGGTCACATACCTGTGACTGTTAAACACCAGAGAAGAGAGATGTCCCCTGCTGTTACTCAGCTTAATCTGTTTTTATCATTCTTTTTACTGAAGACATCCATCTTACCTTCCAAACGCTATAAAAACAAGAGAGACAAGCAATCGGGGAAGTTTTATTTACCTTGTAAACAGAAGGTATGTGGCTGTTTTACTCCATGGTTTATGCTATGTGTTACTGTTTGACTTAAAGAAAGAAGCAGGTCTTGAAATTACATAGCTATATTTTTTTTTTAGACCTACCTAATTTTTAGTGGTTTCTACTTTTCTCTCTCAAATTTTTTTTTCTCTGTCATGGATGACTTAAAAATTTATAACCAATGGTTACTGACATTCTAATTTTGTACACATTTTTATTACAAATAGTGATGAAAGGCTCCACACAGGTAAGTCCCTATCTCGTCTTAATGGCTTCCTGGTAGAAAATAAAAGCTATGGCTTAAATGCTAAGACTTTGCCTTGATGATGATGAGGAGACAGTGCAGCAATTGTAGGGGACAGGGAGCTGAAGCAGTTATGGTCATTGTGAAGTTCAGTGGGGAATTAGAGCATGAGGTTCACTTTAGAAAGCTTGGTGAGACAAAAGTTACAGAGTTCTGGGCAGCAGAAGAAAATGGTCTGCGGCAGAATCTTTGGTAGATTAAACAGCAAAAGCATATAAAACTTTGGGAATGTTATGAAAGAGGTTTAGTCAGAACTTGGATTGTGGCTTCAGAGGCTGGTAGGGTTTTTTCTCAGGTTATGAGGCTATATGATTAGCTGCAGGAATGCCAAAACTGAAGCAGTGTGAATGCTGGCCTCACCCTACCACACAGTGTCTGGAACACTTACGCTGAGAAACTTGGTACATTTTTAAATTTTACCCTTACAGAATTCACAAAACATTCCTTAACTCTGACTGGTAAGTCAGGTAGTGCTAGGAAAACTGTTTTCTATGCCCCAAGCAGTAAAGTGTGTAAAATACCAAAATTAAATAGGAAGCTGGAGAATGCCCTGAAACTCAGTGTAGTTTTACATTTTGTTCCTGCTTAACACAGCCACAATCTGGAGTCACAGTGCCTTACTTTGTGTAGGGTCAATGACATGCTTCATTAAAGGATGAGTGTAGCCAAAGAAATTAGAAGCTTCATGGCGCAGAAAGAAAACACTCTCATGAATTCTACATCTAATACAATTTTTTAACAAAACAGCCTTTCCTGACTCAGAAATCACCTCTAATCTCAACCAAATGGGATAGTTCTTGATTTGTGGTGAGACAATGCAGAGTACAATAACGGTGGAAAAGTTGTCACAGGAAACATCAGTAAAAAGCTTTTCCAACTGACAAATGATGATCCACTTGTAATTCATCTAACAAAATCTATATTTACTGTATTAGTCTGACTATTTGAATGCTATTTGAACACATATAGCCAGGAAAGGGTCAAGATGTGATCCCGGTTTTTAAGTCTGCTCTTGGCACTCTTTTATTCATTGGCATGTTATATTGTGGTTTGTCACACTGGGCCTTCAAACCATCTCCTTCAATGATTTTTAATAAATGGGAGATGAGAATGGAGTGGTGTCCCAATGATAGTGATGTCCCATCACTGCAAAGCTTTCTCAACTGCAAAGTTCAGATCATGAGCTGTCTTTCTGGTTATTGTAAGGAGAAGTTATAAAGCCTTGTTGAACATTTTGAGTGTCAAAAGCAGGAGAAACCTTGGAGAGTTTGTGCACTCTACCTGACTAGAAGATGTTTGATCTCTGCTGCAGATTTATAATGATAAATATGACAGTGAAGTGCAGGAAAAGAGAAGATTTTGTAGAGGAAATTGGGAAGAGACAGTATGACAAAATATGTGAGATGAGTGTTTTGAGTCTTTCTGGTTTTGGATAGGCTGTATTATAAGCTTAAAGGAAAAAAACACACACGTGTACTAGTGACATAAAGAGTTTGACTTTCAGCTGATATTGACCCATATGAGATATATTCTGATTGTATAAAAGTGTTTTGGAATTATGTTAAAATGCTGTGACCTTTTTCTCTGGGTGATGCTCTGGAGTCTGTCCTGTATCTATATACACAAATGAGCTTGTGGGTAAAGAGCATTGATGAAAGACAATTGTGGGCTTGAGTACAGGATCAGATGCCGCTTGGCTAACATAGGGTGCAGAGGGAGCATCACTTAGCTGTCTCTGATTCCACAAAAAGACAGTTTTCTGTGGGCTGTCTGCTTCTGAGAACAATCTAGTTTGCTTTAAAAGCAATGAAGGAGGTGAGGAAATTATGTCCTGTGACGTTCCTTTCCCAATTTCTTCCTGACAATTTAATTTAAATAGATATAGGAGCTTCGAGGCAAGAATTATTCCATGTGCCAAGTGAAGCTGACAAAAATTAATACGATGGACTGTAGACATGCCCCTAAGAAAGTGGATGCTACTTTTCAAAATGACTGTGGACTGTTAGGCACACAAACACCTTTCACAATTTTGGTATTTCTCTGACGGTTGGCAACAAAATGAAGATACTTGTTACTGAGACATAGAGTTGCTGGCTCCCAAGTAAAAGTGTATAAGGTCTTGACAGCACACTTTTGCTGCCAAGATAGTTCATTCATGTAATAGAGTCATATGGTGCTCAGAGGTCTAAAGGAAACTAGAAGTGAGCAGTCCCATTGTAATAACATCTTTAGATAGTAAAATGCAGATAACTATTAAAATTTAATGATATACATTTCTTCACCTATTATGTCTTAATTGTGCTTTGAAACTACCTTATAGTGTTATAATAGAATTAGTGTGAGTGTAAGATCTAGTGTCATCTCTTAGCATCATTAGATAGTTATACAAGCTTTTGTAGTGGACAGGTAGTTCAGTGCTAACCCTTCGGGGATGTATTATGGAGGTTGTGCAGTTGTGCAGTATCTGGCCATTGGCAGTGTGCCAAGTCAGACAGCATTAGGGGAAAGTCAAGTCCTCTTAATAGACTTGTTTCTCGGTCCCTTCACTCCAGTTAAATCTACCCCTTTCATTGCCACAGTTTTTGGTAAGTCATGACAAATGAATTAACAGTACATTTTGGGTTAGCTGTGAAGGTTATCCCTGTTTTATAGAGGAAGATCAGAGCTTAAATGATCTCATGAAGGTCATAGTATGAACCAACAGGAAAGAAATGTTGGTTTTGTTTCTATCTCAGCTTTCTGCCTTGCATTAAGGGAAAAGTTCACGTGAACCTTTTCCTTTTACAATGTTATGACTGTGGAATATGTGTGTTATTCAGCTCTGCTGCCTGAAAGCTTGATAAAAAGCTTTCTGCAGAAAACACTTTTGAGGAGGAAAAACAGATTTGAAAGAGCACTTCAGCAGACAGAGCAGAAGTCAGGTGAACATATGTGATTCTTTACCCTATAATCAGCATTTCAAAGCATCCAGTTGTAGGAGTTTCTACAGTTGTCTTTGACTTGCCAGTTGCAGAAAGAGATGTGACTTTTTTTGCTCACATAACATCTCTGGCTGAAAATAAGTTGGGCTTTCTTCATTCTGCCTCTCTGTACTTGGATATTCTGGAAAGAGGTAATGTGGTTGCTGTCTAAATTTCTGTCAAAATTGCACAGGGCTGGAATGAGGTAGGTTGATCACACTTTTACCTCTACCCTCTCTCCCTTTTATCACCATTTCCTGTAATTACAAATCAGGAATCAGTGATGGCATTTTCACTCTATGGGCTTTGGATTATTTGATGCAAAGCTGATTTTTTGGGTGTATATTTCTATGTAACCTAATTTGGACCTTGTGAACATTTCACTTTATGTTAAACATATTTATAACTAAATCAAACGAAAGGAATACTTGAAATAGAAAAGATGAGTTGTAAAAGGTCAAAATAAAGGCTACTATCTCTTTGCTATGGTGAAGTAAATGCTATATTTTAAATGGAAAATTTGACCATAGCCTAAACAATTAAACTAATAAAATTTAAATTAAAGAAATTAAACAAATGTGTGTCACCTGCCTGTCATGGTTTGACATGATGCTGTTTCTGGTAAGGGGGAAGGGGCTGTAAAGGTGGTTCCTGTAAGAAATTGCTCAAAACTCTCCTCAGCTCTGAGCTAGACCCACTTCTGGGGCTGAGCCAATTAGATGTGTCCATGATCACTTTTTAAGAAGAAGAAGACAGAAGAGGAGGATTCATTCTGTTCCTTCTTGTTCTGTCCTTCCTTCTTTTCTAGCTGGTGATGGTGGTGCAAGGAGTTGAGAGAGAGAGAGAAGCTACCATACACTTCAAGAAAGACCCCGTGCCAAGGGCAGTGACTCACTTCATTAAAGATCCCATGACAGTGGCATTGAGTGTAGCCAGAGGAGACTCTGTCCCATGTGAGGGACCCCATAGTCACAGAAGCTGTAACTGTGGGGAAGAACTCACACCAAAGAAGTTTACTAACCCCATCTCAGAGCAGGGGAAGAATGCGAGGAGTCGTCCTCCTCTGAGAAGTGGCAGAGCCCATCTGTGAGAAACTGACCACATCCCCCATTCCCTGCCCCCTCCCTGAGCCTTTGAGGTAGAGATATTTGGAGCAGTGAGCTGAGTCTGGAAGAAAGGAGGGATGGGAGAGGGAGATCTTAAAGTGCTGGTTGTAATTTTCTCATAATTCTGCTCTCTTTTAGCTTTTTGTTCTGGTCTGTTTCTTGTAGGTAGTAGAATAAACTTTCCTTACTTTCCTCTCTGAGTAGTGGAGTCTGTTTTGCCTGGAATTGTAATTGACAGTGAGCCTTCCTTGCCCTTGTCTCAATCCATAACACCCTTGGTTATCTTTTTGCTCCCATTTTGCTGGGGCCTCTGCCATCCTAACGAGTGTGGGGGTGGATGGAGGGCACCAAGCGAGAGACTGTTGTGGTGCTGCTGTGCTGGCTGGGCAAAACCATGACATTGCCTGAAATCAACTTGAAACAGTCTTCAACTATTATAAGTCAGATGTTTTACTTGGTTTTAAAAGTATTGCCATGGATTGCTTTTTTTTTATATACAAATCTATCAAAAAAGGAATAATAAGACAGAAAATTAACCAATTTTATAGTTAAAGCTCCTTTTGCCCCCTGTAAAAGTCGTTCACAATTTGAAGAAAGTCTAAAAGGTCTAGGAGAAAACATATGAATTAAAGAGATGATTTCAATCCTGTTACCTTAGAAAACTGGCAGCAAGTTAAGGAATGCTTTCATTAATCAGTATACCTCAAATGGACAGTATGAGGCAGAAGTTTTACCTACCAGTGTTAAATTATAGCATTTGGATTTACCAAGTTAAAGAATAAAATAAAAGTATTTGATCTGGGCAAATCTGAAATGTTAAGAGTCAATCTAAAATATTTAGTTCCACTAAGAACAAATATTTCATTACAGTTCTTGGCTATTTGTATTTTTGAAGGACTCAGTTTTGGAAAGGAAGGGAAATACTTGATTGTAAAATGAAATAACAAGTTAGGAAATGAAAAGTCAAAATATTCTGAAAAACAGTACAGGTAATATGCTTTCACTTAATCCTTTATCTTTAGAAATGTTTACTTTTTTTTACACTGTATTTCATAGTTAATTCAACAGAACCTTGTTTTTGAAACAATTTTAGAAACACAATTTTACAAGCTTGATAAAATTGTTATACTGTGTGGAAATCTGCTCTTTCATCTCCTTCACTTTTCAGTCAGACATACTGTCACAGTATGACCTGTTTTCATGTGTTTAGAAACCAATCAGGTCAAATTGGACAAACAATGTTTGGTGATAATGTTCTTTTCAGTTCTTAAACAGATGTTTGCACTGATTTCAGTGACAGTTTGTCTAGCTTTTGGACTCTTGGATCAAATGATTTTCGAAGAACTCAAGCCATTTCCACTGTAGTTTATTTTGGTAGAATGATATTCAAGCTTCTGTGTGTACCCATGCATGCCCTTGAACCCACTTAATCACCTTGCTGTGGTAATATTATATTACTCTAATGCTGAATATTCTGCTACTCTAATTCTAACCTCTGCCAGTTTGATGGAAAAGTCTTTTGACTAAACAAGTAAAATAAGTCACTTAATATTTTGCCACCTTAAAGTAGCAGGAAAAAAAGAAAAACCAAGTACATAATACATTGTCTTTGATCATTATCTGCTTCTGCCGAAAAAGATTAGAAAATTTAACTGTCTCTGGCCAGATTCTTGCCTCTGCTCTATTACTTTTGCATTTGTCTAAAGATGAAGATGTCCTAAATTCCACGAGGCAGGCAAGGATTGCTTCAGGCTTGAGATGTCTCCTGGAGATATGTCATTGAATCCTGGCATGGTATCAGATGAAAGGTCAGTACCACAAGGTGAGGGAAGTTTCAACAGCTCAGAATTTACAGCACTTGCAAGTTCCCACAGTTTTCTCTCAGTAGATGTAGTCAATAACTGAAATGAAACTGAAAGAAATGGAACTCAAAAAAACCTCAAACCAAAACAACCCCATGTAAATGTACCACTTCTATTCCTAGGCAGCTGTCCTAGTTTTGGCTGGGATGGAATTAATTTTCTTCCTAGTAGCTACCACCACACTAGCAAATAGGCTGGGGAGCACAAGAATTTGTCAGGAGACACAACCAGGACCACTAACCCAAAATGGACAAAGGAATATTCCATACCATGTAATGACACCATGTTCAGATCATAGACTGGAGGCAAAGCTGCCTGAGGAACGTTGCTCAGGATCTGAGCATTGATCAGGACTGTAGCTGAGGACTGCAGCTCAGGACTGGACATTAGTCAGTGGGTGATGAGCCGTTGCGTTGTGCATCGCTTGTATGGTATATTCTAATTATTTTATAATAATAATAGTTTAAAAATTAATAATAACAACAACAACTTCCCCTTCCTTTTCTGGCCTATAAAACTGTCTTTGTTTCAACCCATGGATTTTACTGTTGTGTTTTTTTTTTCACAATTCTCTCCACTCTGGCATTGTGGAGGTGGTGGTGTGAGTGAGTGGCTGTGTGGTTTTTATCTGCCTTCTGGGTTGAAGTACAACAGAAGCTGTGATATCATTATCACAGTAATTTAAGATAAAGCACTGGCATTGTAATATCTTTTTTTTTTTTTTCATTGTATGTGCCCAGACATAGCATAATTTAAACTTTAAGATAAGAACCCTAAAAAGTTCTAAAAAATTTATTTCTCTTGGACTTTATTTATATTTGTTTTAGCCATTAATTTTTTTTCCATGATTGCCTACCTAAATACCCTCCAAATATTACTAGAGATGAGAGTCCCTTGCTTTACAAAGGCATGACAAAGGCATCTGCTTGTGAAGGAGAGTGCTGTGCAGTTTGACTCAGACAAACTGACCAAACACCCATTTTCTGCTCCAGGATTTCATCTGTATTATCAGCTCTATGAAGAAGCTGCAGCTAAGCAATGTCTCCATGAAAAAGCACTACCAGAAGGAATGTAATACTCTACTGAATATAGGTCCCATACCAGAGAGATTTTGAGAAATTTCCACAGTGAGGGTTTGATAACTTCTATGGTATATGAACTCTTTGCTCTTTGGTAAGTAGGAGAAGATGGTATTTGTTTGAGAGAATCTGACTGAATTTTATGCTAGATAAACATATCTTTTTCTGTGAGTTTCATCCGTATGTAGGTTAAAAGCTTGAGTCTGCAATGTACCACATAAAAAAACCCACTCAATCTTTGCCTGAATTGGGATGTGGGAAGAGACACTGCAACTGATTAATGACTTTCTGTAATGTCACCTAACATCACCTAGCTGCTGTACCTTTGTCTACTAATAGATAAAATCCCATTCAAGTCACACACACAGTCATCAGAGATTAGTAGAAATCAAAGCTATATAAAACTCAAAACATAGTAAATCTCTTATTTGTTTGAGACACCCTCAGAAAAAATGTTTCAGAAAGACCTACTGACTAGAATACCTACTGACATGAGGAATGTGACCTCTCATTGAACAGTGGTATCAGCTTGCATATGTGTAGTCAACACTGCTATGTCCATTAGCACTTGTTAGTAAATTCAATGACTGCTGATGCACAGCTATGTGTACTGTTGCTTCTCTTTTTAGCTATTCTAAAGTCTTTAAAGCTTGAGTGATTTCATCTGTTTGTCCTAAACCACAACATTTTACCATCTGTGCTGTACAACACACTGAGAACTTCCCTAATGTGTTTCCACAATGTGTTCCTCATTTACAGCCAATACATACAGCCTGACTCCTACTATGTGCCTTATCTGATTTGGGATCATATATCCAGAGTACTAAACAATTACATTGTCTGGAGATTTGATATATACTAAGCTGCAGATTGCACTTACTGACTTTATTGATTTTTTATTAAGATGTGACACCTAATGAAATGTTACGGTTTGGCATTTTTTTTTGCTGTCCAATTTTATTTTTAAAAAATTTGCATAATGAATTTTAATCTTAAAACCTAATTGACTTTATTGATTTTTACAAGACCTATTTAAAACATTTGTATGAGTAAATAGAAGATATTTTGAATGCTTTGCCTGTGAACAGAGATTGTAATAAAGAAGACACATAATGAAAAACAGTGTTTAATAAAAGGGAAAGAATTCAAGTCCAATAAAGTTATATTTGTGGAAAAAAATATCTGAGCAGTCGTTGAGCATTTCAGCAAGATGGGATATGAGCAGGGAGTCAGAAAACTTATTTAAAGACAGGCGGGGTAGAGTTCTTGCTTCTCTCTAGTCTGACACACTCTTGAATGTCGTAACATAATTCCCATCATCACAGATCCAAATATTAGATTGTTGTTTTTTGGGGTTTTTTCACTATGAGGCCGATCTCCACCCAGTTCTGGCCCTCATATCATACAGTTGAGAGACCCATGGCACTATAACTCTGATCTCTTCTTTCCTGTAAGCCCAGGAGGAGTCACAGTGTGATCTTGGAGCCAGATGAAACCTAGCAGAATCCAGTCCCAGAATCAAATTCCAGAACAAGTAGGAAGGGAACAATCTTCATCTACCTCCACATAGACAGACCAGGTGAAACATTCCTTGTAAACTAAGGCAACAAGAAGATTTTGTGCATTTTTTAAATGCATGATTGAACATAATTTTCATTCAGAGTAGACTATTTAAATTATTGTACTGTCTTTTATTTCTCTCTGAGCCATTACTTAACACTTTAAAATGTTATTCTGTTAGTATAATTATATACTACATTAATCTGCTGTAAAAATACTGAAGTTCATTATTTGGAATGCTATAGTTAGGGTAATTAAATATTTTTAATTTCATACAGTGCTTTCATGGAAGATGGTTCAGAAAAACAAGAAATGGTACAGTGACTTCAGATGACTTATTTCATAAGTAAACATGCAAAACTGCCTTGAAAATGTACATTTCTGACATATCCTGCTAGAAGGTTGGTGGAAGGTTAACTCAGTGGACAGAAGTGAGAGTGCAGCCGTTCCTCACAAGAAGACCTGTAAGAGTCCAGCTCTGAGCTCCCCACCTCAAGAGGGACAGAGAACTTCTGTAGAGAGTCCAGCATAGGGCCACCAAGATGATCAGGGGACTGGAACATCTTCCTTATGAGGAAAGGCTGCAGGAACTGGGGCTTTTTAGTCTAGAGAAGAAGAGACTGAGGGGAAATCTCATTAATATTTACAAATATCTAAATGGTGGGTGTCAGGAGGTTGGAGCATATAGTTTTTTCTATGGTATCTAGCAACAGGACGAAGGGTAACTGGATGAAGCTGGAACACAAAAAGTTTAATTTAAACATAAGAAAAAACTATTTTACTGTGAGGGTGACGGAGCCCTGGCACAGGCTGCCCAGGGAGGATGTGGAAGTCTTCTCTGAAAATCTTCAAGACTCACCTGGATGCGTTCCTGTGTGACCTGATCTAGGTGAACCTGATTCTGCAGGGGGGTTGGACTAGATGATCTCCAAAGGTCCCTTCCATACTCTACTATTCTATGAAGATGATCCATTTCCTACAGAAAATGAAACCTACGCTCACAATCTCCAAAGTAAGCCAGAAAAAACACTGTCAAATGTAGACAGTGGGGATCTGGCTAATACCAGCCTTTAGAAATACAAGGAATGAGGAGACAATGCCATAGACACGAATTCATGAGAGAGTCCTCCCTGCCCCGAACTGTGTCTCCACACAAACTGGCAGTTTTCATCTGAAATGCGCTTTAAAATAAAATCATTTACATCCAAGTAGTAGACAAACTTCCAAATCTAAAAAGTGTTTTATTATTCTTTCAAAATACAAAGAAATTTATTGCCAATCAAATTTTATTTTGAAATTTATAGTAGGTTTATGCAAAATATTTTTTCAACAAGGTCCATCTCAGAAATCAGATACCGCAAAAGATGTGCAACATTTCCTATTAAAAATGTTGGTGTTTACTTCTTCGTGCTATTGATTGCTGCATGCTATTTTCCTCATCCTTGATGTAGTTCACTGAGCTTGTTCCCGGTAACTGTCCCTCTAGCTCTGACCTTTCAGGCCATGTATGCTCTGTTCCTGCTAATATGTCAGTAGGGAACTTGCAGCACTTAAAACTGCTAAACCCTGGGGAAGTTCCGGCCTTCCGTCCAGCAGTAGCAAAAGTTTTTTGCAGAATTTCAAGATAGTCTCTCAACTGTGACAAAACATACAAATAAAACAACCTTCATGAATAAAACTCATATCCAGGTCAAGTTTATTAGAACATTTTTGCTCACTTTCATAATTACAGGACACCTTTTTTGGTATTTTCAGATTATATTAGATGGTTTCATGTCTTAACTCACTTTCCTGAAAAAAGTTGAGATTAAAACTAAACAACATGAAGTTTTCTGTTTAACATTTTTTTTTTCATTATTTCAGTAATGTTTTATCCACATTCTTTGAACCTGAACCAACTCCTTCATAGCTTCACAAGGTTATATAACTGGAATGCATGGACCATAACATCACATTAATAAACTCACCAAATTTGGTCTGAAAAAACACTCAGGTTTTCTGATCATACCTTTTATTTTTTCAAGGTGACATTGGACCTCTTGCAAAGTTTTTTAGGACATTTTCTGTTTCCAAAATAAAAATATATTAATAATCACTCTATCTGTCTTCTTCAGCCTGCAAAACCATTTTGACCAAAAGTATTTCTGAGAAAAAGTATTACTGCCTGTATGTGGGAGTCTAAGAGCAGATCCCGTTTTTTAAAAAAATCTTGCCTGGAATCTGAACCCATTCTCTTAGAATACAATGGAAATATTCCCAGAGATTTATTTGGAAAATGCATCTAGATATAAGATTCTCATTAACATTACAAACAAATTTTAACAACTATTTCTATTTTCTCAGATAGAAGTCACTCCACAGTAAGTAAGCCCTATCTGGGGTTGGACTGAATGACCTCCAGAGAGGTGTCTTCCAGCCTCCCCCATTCCATGATTCTACATATAGAAGGCTTCCTAAAGTTGATGCTGAATAACCTGCTGCTGAAATCTAAAAACTAGTGAATTATCAAGAAGTAATTCAGATGAAACAGTCTTTTTAAGTCTGACTCTCATCTGTATTTTCAAAAGGTGTGCTGACTGAGCCTGGTCTGAATGCAGAGACAGTTTCTTTCCAGAGCAATTTTATTTTGTTCACTTTTACTTTACTTTTTCACTTTATTTGTATTGACTGGTTTATTTGTATTTTTATTGACTAATTCTAAGTTCCCAAAGATGTTTTAGAGTAGTTGTCCTTAGAGATTTTCAAAACATGACTGGATATGACCCTGAGATAAGTGATAAAAATTTGAAATGGTAACTAACTTTGAGGATGTTACCAGCCTGAATTTATATATTTTTTTTCTTTTCCTGTTATATACTGAAAGTCGAGCTAACATTAGAGACAAAAATCTGACATTTTAGAGTATATTCTTCTATCAGCCACAATCATTGGCAAAGAAAGATATCTGTCTCAGCAAAATCAGTTCTTTTACAATACTATCAATTTGAAAAAGACACCTATATGTCTTAATTAAGGTCTTATATTGTTACAAGAAACTTAATGTTGTTCTACTTCTGTTGTTCTGGTTCATAACAGAAGCAATTAACAAGTAATCAGTATAGCTACCCATTGTAACTGATTATTCAGAGGCAAGTATATAGATAACCATTGAGCAACTTTCAGCTTTTAGGTATGTATTTTTTATTAAAGATCCTTTCTAATCCAAATAAAATGGAAAATGTGCTATTTTGCGTATGATATATCAAAGCTACCTGTGTAATTACTGGTTTAGGTTATTTTCAGAAACTGACTGGTTCTAAAAACCAAATTACAGAATAATTAGAATCTGATTACAGGTTTTATACCTTTACAGAACAGTACACACCAACCTGGCCTTAAGTGAAAGAACTGTAGGACTTTAGGTGCATAAATCTGAGATTACTCAGGAGTTCTTGAGGAGTTTGTTTTCTGCTCTGTTCCTGTATTTTCCTTGTGTCAGAATAGGAATGAGGGAAACGGTACAGTCCTCAGCTAGTGTAATGAACTGAGAACCCCCCTTATATGTAGGAAACAGTAGCTGGACAAAGAAATTGGTTGGAAAGTCAGAAGAAAAACCTAAATTCCTTTGTGACTCCTTATGTATGAGGATGTCATTTTAAGTCATCAAATAAAATAGAATTTAATAATGAAAAGTATCCATTTTTGCCATCCAGTCACTGAGGTGTGAATGTAGTTCCAGGCCGGCAGTTTGTGTCCAAAAAGATGAGCACTGCAACAAAATACGTAATATCCACACTGAGTCACTTTTACGCTTGGTTCTTCACCACAAAATTGTGAAGGGTTTCTGACTGAAGTGCTGATTAAAATGGTTTTTTTAACCATTCTAAAACACAATGCAGAATAAATTAGATGATATGGTAATTTGAAAAAGACAGTAAAACTCCATTTGTGTGCTTATATGTGCCTGGGAGGAGAAAGGGTCAAACCAATTTGAAATGTGTAGAGCATGAAGTTCTAAATTATACAAGCCTCACAATGCATAAAAGCTATGTAGTTAGTGCATACACCTGCTGAAGCAGGTGGGAAAGAGATAAAGATGTTGCTTTATTTTTCCCTTGCAGAGTTGTCAATGTTTTTTAAATCCTCTTCATCTTTTGAACTATTTCAGAGTTAACAAATGTAGCCAGGAGAAATGGATGAGGATCTCTAATACCCTGGAGAAGAGGATCCTTTTCATATAAATCACAGCCTATTATGTCAGCAAATTCTGGATTTTTTCCCAAGTTTTAAATAATTTTTTTTTCATTTTTCTAATGGAAGAACTAAGTTTATTTTAGAGGAAGGTGATCAGCTGCCTAGCAAAACATATTAATTTTTTAGCTCCCTTTCAGATAAACCCAGAATTCATGAACTTAGATTAAGATTTAATGAAATTACCTTTCATATAAACCATGTTGGTATTTTTCCTGTCTGTATTCCCCACACCAAGTTATGGTGGTGCATGTGTTGTTATTTACAAACACACATATTGCAGGACTGCCTGGGGAAACAGACCCCTGAGGTCAGGAGAAGAAAGAAGAGGTATCATGGGTCCTTTGTTTCTCAATGTCAGTGTTCAGGACCAAAATAGATCTACCTCCTTTAACTGTTTAAAATTGAAACACATGCTGATTTCTAAATGACTTTCCGAGGAGAAATGTGGTGGCTTAAAAGGTTCACAAGCAGGAGAAAGGAGGACTGTCGCTCTGTCTTCCCATGGTTTACTGCAGTAAGGGAAGAAACCATGGGACTTCTCTTTGCTGAAGCTGTATTTTCCCTTCTGCAACGTAGCTCTAGGTGGCATTTTGGGCTTCAATTGCCCTCAATTCTAGGATGTGTGAAAGCTACATGAATGTTGCCACTACAGATGGGTGCCAGCCTTGCTGTTGTCCATGCTGGCTGGCTGCCAGGCATGGACAACTAGGCATGTGCTATACAGTGGCCACCTGTTCGCCTACCTGGTCACTTTCTGAAATGGCAACTTCAAAATAGTTTGCTGCAGGGTCAAAGGATGATATTCCAAATTCTTAAGACACAAGGGTTTAGTAACAGGACAATAGGTTTTTCTTGTGCTTTTACCCACTTTTCATAAGGAAGAACTCTGAAGCTTCTGGAAAACATCTTGTTTTCTGCTGTCACCAACGTGGAGCCTTCAGGAGGCATGAATCTTCTTTCCCAGGTGTTCATTGCTTGGACATGAAATCATACTGGAGAAATCAAAGCAGATAGCAGAAAATTGCCCACTAATAGGAGTCCTTCAGACATTGTGAAGTAAACTTCAGTAAGAAGTGACTTCAGAGAAATGTAGTTGATATATCAAGAACTAAACACTTTTTTCTTTGTTACAAAAGAACTATGTCTCTTGCCTAGTGAAGACAGAGGTTTGTTAAGCTGCCTTTGGTAGATAAATAAACACTCTCTAAGGATTTTCTAGCAGGTCAGATAAAAGAACTGAAGGCTTTCATACTATTAGACCTCTATAAAATGTGACTTGTGTGAATAACTCAAATTCTTTCTGCTGAAATATAATTTTACCTTTTTTACTTTGTATTTAAACTTGGAATATACTTTTGTCCTATTCATTTTGTAGACAAAACTGTGTCTACACTTGAAGGGGCAACAGGCATTTTATGTTTCCTAAGCTACTGCTTTCAAAAGAAAAATTCTCCAGGATGAGAGAGGAAGTAACTGGAAGAAGTTATTGTTCACGCAGGCAAGAGTAACTGAAAATTAAAGGAATAATAAAATTTCTGTGGCTCTTTCAAGACTTTCAGACTTAGAAATTCTGCAGTCTCTGTACAACATGCTTTCACACAGGGAAAATACTGGCCATATATTTAACATAAATGTAGTAAAACTGATGATCAAACAATACATTATTATTACTTATTAATATATTTAAGCTATTAATGAAATAGAGAATGTTGCAGTGTTTTTATGTATACTTTTTAAGACTATGACTATGTCTTCTCTGCATCACAGTTAAGATGAAAATTTCAGAAGAGATCTCATAATGAAATCAAAGATTCATTTAGGCAAGCACCCCATCTCTGGCAGTAACCATTTGCAGATGCTTAACAAAAAAAGACAAGAACAAGACAATTAGACAGTGACACTTTCTCAGGTGTACCATTCCAGCTTTTGGCATTCCATAGTTTAAGGACTTCCACAGCCAGTAGCTACATTTGCATCAGTGTAGTTGATAGTCTCTAGCTGGCTTTTTGTACATGAATTTGTTTTAAAATTTACTTTCTGAGACCATTTATAATCTGGCTTCTTCAACACCTTGTGGCAATATGTTATTTCTTTAATTACATTCTGTATGATAATTGTACTGGATATCTCTAGTTCTTCCATCATGAGAAACTCCAAGATGTCATAAAGAATCTTTAACCTCTTACACCCAGGGCAAGTCCTCTACTGTCCTTCCTGGACTGGGCTTCCCGAGGGCTGGCCCTGGCTGTAAAAACCAAAACAAAGAAAGCATTCAGTAATTCAGCCTTCTCTGCATCCTCTGTCACCAGGGCACCCTCTGTGTTCAACAGTGGACCCACATTCCCCCTAATCTTCCTTTTGCTGCTGATGTACCTGAAAAACGTCTTATTAATTTCCTTACTTTTCCTGACTAGATTTATCCCTAGAAGGGCTCTGGCTTTCCTGGTTTGATCCCTGCAAGGTCTGCCAAAGTTCCTATACTCTTCCCAAGAGGTCAGGTCCTGTTTCCTCCTCTCATAGATGGCTACTTTTTACCTCAGTAGTCCCAGCAGATCTTTGCTCATCCATGGAGGCCTCTTGCCTCCTTTTCCTGCTTTCCTACATGTTGGGACATGCTGATCCTGGGCTTGGAGGAAATGACATTTGAAGACTGACCAGCTCTCTTGGGCACTTCTACCTCCTAGGAACTTATCCCATGAGAACTGTCCAAACAGATCTTTGAAGAGATCAAAGTCGGCTCACCTGAAGTCTAGGGTCATGGTCCTGGTTTGTGTCCTGCCTCTTCCACATAGGATCTTGAACTCTATCATGGTCACTGCAGTCGAGGTTGCCTCCAACCTTCACATCCCCAACCAGGCCCTCCTTATTTGCCAGCACTAGATCCAGCATGACACCCCTCCTTGTTGGTTCCTTAGTCACCTGTAACAGGAAGTTGTCATCAGCATTCTGTAGGAACCTCCTGGACTGTGTGTGTTTGACTGTGTGGTTTTGCCACCATGAGGACCAGGGATTGTGACCGTGAGACCGCTCTCAGCTGTTTGTAGAAGGCCTCATCCACTTCCTCCTCCTGATCAGGTGGCCTGTAGCAAACTCCTACGACAGTATCACCTACATTACCCTGCCCCTTAATTTTCATCCATACATGCTCATCCCCACCCAGGTAGATTTCAATGCACACTAATTGCTCATCATAGAGAGCAACTCCGCTTCCTCACCTTGTCAACCTGTCCTTACTAAACAATACATAGCCCTCCATGGCTGTGCTCCAGTCATGGCAGCTGTCCCATCACGTCTGTGACTGCAATGAGGTCGCAGTCTGGCATTCACAACCACATCTCCAGTTCCTCCTGCTTATTCCCCAGGCTGCGTACATTGGTGTATAGGCAGCACAGGGGCTTGCTCAAACACGTAAGTTTCCCTGGATGGATGCAGGAGGATCCTCCTCCATTTGGCTCTCCCTCAGGGTGGTCAGCCTCCTGCATCTCAGCACAATGTGTGGATGAGGTGCACTTATCGTCACGTTCCCTGCCTTGCCCTGTTTCCCTGCTAGACAGGATAGCTTGTTCTATGTTACTTTTCCCCTCCACTCCCCATGTCCTTTAGTTTAAAGTCCTCTTGATCAAGTTGGCTAGCCTATTCCCAAATATTCCAGTGCTCTTATGGGAGAAATGAATTCCATCCTGTCCTATCAAGTTATAGTTCCCAAAGAAGGATCCATTCACATAAACAAAACCTTCCCATGAGCAGCAACCCCCTAGCCAGGAGTTAACTTGCCTCATTTTTGCATTGGTGACTTCCCCTTTTCCTCTGGTGGACAAGATGGAAGAGAAAATAACCTGAGACCCCCTACCCTTCACTTGTTCCCTCAAGGTTTTAAAATCCTCTTTGATTCTGGAGGTATTGTGTCTCATTATATCATTCATGCCCACATGGAACAGGAGTAGTGGGTAGTAGACCAAATCCCTGACAAGTTGTGTGGCACTCTCTCAGCCACATAGCACACCTTGGCTCCTGGCAGGCAGCACATCTCTTGCGACTCCTTATCCAATCCACAGATGGGTCTCTCACTGCCTCTTAGCAATGAGTCACCCACAACAAGCACCCATCGCTTCTTTCTAGAGTGCCCATTACCTGTTGCTGGTGGAGCAGCAGATGGTGAATTGTTTGCTGGGGTTTCCCCTTTGGGAGCTTGCTCATCAAAATCCGCCATTGCCAGTTCCTCATACTTATTTGTAGTTGGCCCTCTGGAAGGGGGGTTATGAAGATGAGTCCTACTTTTTTTTGTTACCAGTCTCCAAGGCATATTGGATACACTGGAGTCTTGTACCTGATTGTGGAAGTCTCTGTTGGTCTCCATCTCTGCCCCTCTAATACTACACAGTCTACTAACAGTTTCCTACAGCTCTTTCACCTGATGCTGCAACTCTTGAACTTGAGGGCACCTATGACACATACTTACCTAAGCAGCATAGGCCACTAAACATCCTAAACACTCCCTGCACTTCACCTGGACTGAAGCATCCTTGCTGACCAGCTTTGTCTGGGTGGATGCATCGATCTTCACTAGGGTGTTGTCCATCTGAGCCTTGGCTTTAGCCCTCAGATGAGTGCCCACTATCTTGCTAGCTTGAAGCAGAAGCACTTCTCCAACTTGCAGTTCTCTGTATGGGCTGTGGGATCGTTCCCTGCTCGTCCTCCCTGCTTGAACTGCTGGGCAAACAGAAGCACCAGACTCTGTTTGCCAGCCCTATTTGCCATGGTCCCTGGGGAGCGCTTAAATCCCACGTGGTTGCTGAGGCTCCACCTCCCAGCAAGAATGTCCCCCTTGCGAGATCAGTTGTTTTATCTCTGAAAGTCTTGAATGTAAGTCATCAATGTTTTCTTTATAAAATCTTTTTTAAAAAGAAAGACATTTTTGTTCCTCTTTCAAGCTTTCTTAATTTAAAAAAATCCCCCTTTTTTTTGTTTTCCTTACATTGAATTTTTCAATTTTCTACCTCTTTCTTAAACCAATGCAGCTCAAGTGTAGATGAAATTTGTCTTTTTAAATTGAGTGTGATTTTCATATGCTGGATCCTTAACACTCTGGCCAAGGTAAGTGTACTCTTGAGCCCATAATATCAGTTGTCATTCAACATATTATAAAAATGGGAAGTGGTATAACACCATATGAAGGTGAAAATGTTCATTTATGAACCCAAACTGAGTGTAGATAAACTGCTGATATTGGAAGAATTAAAAGAAACATGCCAACTGTGTTTTAAAAGTTCTTCTCAAGAAGTTATATATATTGAAAGAAACCATGGAATTTATGTAACTTTTTCTGCATACTGCAATCAGCTTTCCTCAGTGTGCAGACAAAACACATACCTTTTCTTTTTTCTTGGCAAAACCAAACTTTGAGCAGCTTGATTTTGCAAGAAAACCTCTTGGTGCAAAAGGATTTTTTTTTAGGAAGTTTCTCAATTTGCTTTCACAAAATAATTTGAAATAAAACTGGCTACTGAATATACCAAATCTAATATCTATCTTGAATTCTTATTTTTATTTCTTAGTGTCTATAGTCACTTGGTTGACATTTAAATTTCTTCTGCTTTCTGTTGCTTTGTTTTTAGTAAGCTTAATTGTTGATACAATTTATTGTCTATTGTTGTTGTTTCTTTTTAATGCTTTTGTCTAACAAACGTTGATGTATTCTGGACTGATAAAACACATATCTGTACTGATGGGAAACATTCATAACAGTTAATGTAGATCATGAAAATAAGTTATGGTAGCAAGCAAGACGTTTTTATTATCTTAGCTAAACATTTTTGGATTATCATTAGTACAGGGAGATTTACTAGTTCCCGAATGAAAGTTTAGGAGGTTTTTTGTTTCCTCTCATTTTTTCACATCTTGTATTTTTTAAGCTTTAAATGTTTAAGATAACTCACAATATATTTACTTGTACAAATTCATTTCCTCACCTCAGTGAGAGATGGAAATATACACTGACTAAGTAGAATTGTGAAATGATACTCATTAATTAGCACCACGGTTGCGAATCTCTGTAGTTGTAGGCATTTGATATATAACAGAGAAAGTGATTCTGTACTTGTGTCTGTTCTGGTTCTGCAGAAAATAACACAGAGGCCATAAAATCATATGGCAATGTTGAATTGATGTTTTCTGTCTTCTGATACAATTTCTGACACCACATACACACATGTGTCTATCAACAATTTTTCCCCTGAACTGGACATGCTGGCCAGGAGGTTCACCTCAAAAAATCCTGCTGCCACCTTCCATTGCAAAAATGCAGAGGTTCTACTGTTGCTTCAAGCTGTTTCAGGCACAAGACTGAAATTTGCTTGACAGGTGCTTTTGGAAAGCTTTGTAATGCACCAAATGGCAGCTATTCTCGTAAAAAAGTACAGAACAGCCTCTAGTGAGGATTTTACTTCTTGTTGCCTGCCTCTACCCCACATTTTTTGTCTCAATGTGGTCTACCTGTCGCAACTAAGAAGCTAAGTGTAATCTAAGCTGTACTGTTAAATTCAATCATAAAGCTGAATTTATTAGCTTATGCAGATTTCTCCATGTATGAACGTCTGCACCACCCTGGCATATGAGATAACTTGTGAAAGGAAAGGTCTGAAACATAGACACGTTTTATACCCTCCACACTGTCACTGTGACTTTTTATATGTACTGTATGTGCCTTTAGAATAACTACAGGTGTCTGTCTTCGCTATCACAGCTGGGTGGCTCACTTCATGAAAATTGTAGTAAGGGTAGGATAAAGGGCTGCAAAAAGAAGTATTTATTGCAAAAAAAATAAATAATAAAAAAGTTTGTCTTATTCCAGTTCTATCAAAAGATTCTGGAAATCAAAGGAAAAATCTATTGCCTTCAGCTGAATATACATCACTGGGTTTTATGGCCTCTGTGTTATTTCCTGCCCAATTGTGTCTAATTAATGACAAAAGAATGTGTTTTATGATTATGATGATGCAAAGGTTCTCTGGTTTGTGCAGACTAGTAATAAAGCTGTGTCTGCTGAGAATGGAGAAAATGGATCAAATGACAAACGACCTCATTCTGTATTACCCAAATTTGAACGATTTTGAATTAAACATTGACAGTTAATGTATTTTAGAAAAGGAATACCTACTGTGCACAACCTGCAATATTTACTGTTATTGGATCTGTTCCTGGCTACTGACAGAGCAGTAAAAGGTATGCTGAGATGCTATTAAATGGGGCAGCTGAGCATTTTTTTGTAGAGTTAGGAGCCTATGGAATAAGTTTGGGAGGGAACGGAAACAGAAAATACAACATAGGAGGGAAAGGTACTGCTAGACTGCTGTGCTGATAAGTTCTGCTGCAGACACTTCAGAGTCTGTAATTAGCTCTTGCAACATGGGAACAAAAATTTCTGAATGAACCTGAAGGGCTGTGTCCAAACACTTCTCTTACAATATTCTTGGAGGTAACTTCAAGGCAAAATCAGCCTCCCCAGAGAAACAGCTCCAAGAAACTCTGGAGTGATGCATCCTATTTTTTGGCTCAACTTTAGCTCCAGCTCCCTCCAGGATGTACCATCACACAGCCTGAACAACGTTATTCTCACTAATTGAGCCATCACCAGACATCACTGAAGGCCACATAGCAGATCTCATACTGCTGCTCTGGCATCACTTCCCAGGACATCTGTGCTATCAGATGAGGTGTGCTTCTCTGCTGGTCAGGGATGAAATGACACAGATTGCAGTCCAGCAATTTCTATTTCAGGTGACTCTAGATAGAATAGAGGGAATTTAATCCCAGACTACATATATTGGAGGTTAGAGTCCTGAATCCCAGTCTTCTGAAAGTTAAGACACCTCTCTGCTTTTTTCTGTCTCCCCTAAGTAAAAAATTTGCTATATCAGTAATGAAATGAGTGTGTTTTAACCTAGTTGGCAGAGACTATTTCATTGCTTACTCTGCTTAAAACCAGAAAAAAACCCGAAAACTTATTCTCTAAGTGTCTAGAAAAAAATAATAATCCACAGCATACTGGAATTTCCAACGACTGGAATCTAAGATAAGATAATGACATTCTTCTTTCAAAATAAACAACATCTTTATGTTTATTTATCCATAAGTTAAATCAAGGAATTTGATTAAATTACTCATCTTCTCAAGCAATCATATGAGAATAAGACAAATTGTAAGACATGACACCTGATTGCCTTTAAGGGAATGACATCAGAGTAATAACACCCAGTTTGTACTTCAGCTGAGACTCTAGTGCTGTAAATCATAAAAAAAAAAATAATAGTAGTAACATAGTTGTAGTTATTCATCTGCACTGTCTGCTTTGGAGCTTGATACAAAATTAGAGCCTTCATCAGCCTTCATTATACAGCCATATATAATTAATAAAAATTTACTTATAACAAAAAAAAAAAAGCTCACTGCTTAAGTGTATGGCATAGCTTTGGAATAAGCAGTCAGATCAGGAGTGCATTACCTAAGCCACTTCAGAGACTCATAGTCAAAAGTCTTTGACAGGAATTTAAAATTAACACAGTGGGAACAGCAGAAACAAGAGTGAGAATGAGAAAAATTATGGTATTAAGAATTGTTGACAGTATTAACTGATTAGGAGTGCAGCTTGATAATAATATCCTGTTTATTAAACATATAAATAAAGTTATTTGAAGTGTTATCAATTTTAGACAGCAACTTGCTGATATCTGTGTTCTGTGGTACCTACTGTGCAATATCATTCCTTTATATTGTTACAGCAATATTACCAGTGCCAATTCCAGCCATTTCAAAGTAAAACTGTTTGCTCTTTCCAGCAGATTAGATTATTTAGCCATCTAAATGCCGAGGCAGTGGGGGCTTTGAAAGAAACATCGTTCCTAAAGATCAATATGACTGATATCACTAAGAGCATTGACTTTATCTTAATGCATACCCTGTGTTGTACCAAATACAGTTGCCAACTTACTCATGACAAACACAATTTAAAAAAAAAAGTGCTTGTTATCCAATATGTTGAGGTGACTTGTTTAAAATGATCCTAGGGGAGAGATTAGTTTTGAAATCAGTTATCCCTCAGGATGGGGCTGGAGGCCCAGATTCCTTTGTCCCTTCATGAATTCCATAGAGTTCATACTCTTTAGTATTACATATCAAATACTTAATTAATAATAAAAATATCTGTGAAGTAGAATCCTCCTAGGCTAAAGTCCTGAAAGATTTGTGATGTAGTGTTAGCCATTTGTTCAAGGCAAAGGCTGGAATACAAAGTTGGTTGAACAATGAATGATATTACTGTTGAAGTGTATGGCAAAACTTCTCTGCTCTTGTGTGCTGGAAAGTACACTTATCCCCAGATAACTACAATTAGAGTTTGCAAAGACATACGGCTCACTTGGCATTAAATGGCCCTTTGTTTGAAGCCACAGCTGTGGTTGTTAAGAAATAAATCCCATAACATCAGGCGAGTCCGAAGTTTCTGTGTATGGCTTCCCTCAGAGGCAGTTCTCTTGTTAAATATTCAGGCATAGAGACTTCATGTTCTATCAGGATGTGGTCATTAACAATTATAGTTATGGGAAGGCTTTTCCCTATCATTTTTTTCCTTGTTGAGACCTCTATCTCAGTCTCCAATGAAGACAGCACCAGTTATATTTCTTTTCCAGTCCTTAGAGTCACTATTATGTGGCCTGTTTAATGTCTTCAGTGCTTTTCTGTAAAAATCTGAGAACAACTGAAGTCTTGCAACTAGGAAGTCTTTTGTTCTGCTGCAAAATAGTTTAGGATCCACTTGCAGGGTAAAATAATCTAGATTTTAGTGAATATGGTCATTAGCTGACATAGCTCTACAAATGAATGGTTACTACTAGCTACCTATGATTATAATCCTGATCCTCATCTTCTAGGCATGAGAGCAGGAAAAATGTTCCTTTCATATCCACATCAGAGTGGAACACACATCATTCTTTCCTCCTTTTGGTCTTTGAAGTAGTTCTGCTTGTCATCTGTCTCTTAGTCTTTCAGATGCCACAGAGGACAAAAAAACGTACTTTGTTGTAGAGAATCATAAATATTACGGCAACTTCATAGAAAGATGGGGCACACTTTAGAAGAACCTATGAGAGCAGTAAAATCTTTTGAACAGGTGCACCATCATTAGAAAGAGAAGAAAAAGCAGAAGGCAGGTGTTTTATTAATGATATAGCTTTGTATGTCTCTTTTGTAAAAATAATAGCATGTATAAGATAACTTCCAATCCACATGAGGACATTAGGCAATTGTTTTTGTGTAGCCAGATGACTTTCATAATCTCAAATACTCTCTATGTATGCATTCACTTATATTTTATAGTAGTTCAAGAACATTGCTTGTATTGATTGATTTAATCCTTTGCTGATGGCAAGACATCATATGCGGATAGTCTAATGGCTTAGACCTAGCACATTAACCTTAGTACCTTGTCTGTGTGTGCCCCTAAAGCAAGGGAATTATTCCTTTGGCTGTAGGAAATGATCAGTGGCTGACTGACTGACTGACTGACTTCGGAATGGTTTTCAGCACTAGTAGGAAACACACACAGACTGTAGTCTGTTTCCTCCATATATTGCTGTAGAATCACAGCTCCAGTGGGGTGATATGACCCACCTCCCTCCAACCCCACCATAGGAAACAATTAAACTGAAATATTCTCAAAGAGCCAGATTTTCACATTTATTTGGTATTTTGTTCACTGAAAGTCTTACTGATCTCAATGGAGAAATTTAAATAAGATACTACTTAACATGAACAAAAATAATAGTGTCTGGCTTATAAAGAACATATTTCAGATATCTCATTATAATGATTATACATAATATAACATATATAAATGGCAAGTCATTGATTTGATGTATGGAAAGGGGCATATACATCTGGCACATTTCAATACCACTGCTCATTACACACATTAACATCGTTAATCTATGATCATGGTTTAACCCCAGCTGGCAACTTGAACCCCACACAGCCACTTGTTCACTCCCTTCACATTGGGACGGGGGAGAGAATTAGGAGAGTAAAAGAAAGAAATCTCATGGATTGAGATAAAGACAGTTTAATAAGTAACTCAAAAGCCATGCATGCACTCAAACAAAGCAAAAGAAGGAAGTAATTCCCCACTTTCCAAGGGCAGGGAGGTGTTCAACCATCTGCAGGAAAGCAGGGCTATAGCACATGTAATGGTTACCTGGGAAGATAAATGTCTCCTCTTCCTCCAGCTTTATATGCTGAGCATAATGCCATATGATGTAGGATATCTCTTGGGTCACTTAGGATCAGCTATCCCCTCACAGCTCCTTGTGAACTCCCAATCTACTTGCTGATGGAGTAGTGTGAGAAGCAGAAGAGGCCTTGAATATGTGCAAGCACTGCTCAGCAGTAACTAAAACATCTCTGTATTATCAACACTATTTTCAGCACAAATTCAAAACATAGCCCTCTACTAGTTATTGTGAAGAAAACTAATGCTATCCCATCCCAAATCAGCACGGTGAACTGCTTCTTCGCAATCATTCCTACAAACCCCACTCAGGATTGTCTTTTTTTAGACATAAAGGACTGCACAAATAGAAAGCAGTAAATAGTTTTGGATACTTCAATTAGGAATAATCTTAATGCTGTGGTTATGCAGGGCTGGGCATGTAGAAAAATCATGCAAACCCAAAGCAAACAGCCTAATGCAGCCACAAGTATGTTTATGGAAGAATGAGGAATATGCAGACTACACTAAATAACAATCTTGGAAAGGTAAGAAAAATGTCCCAATTCATCGTACTAACATTGTTATGGGGATTATAGGTTTTAGAGGTTATGTTGAGCACTGTATTTGTAAAATCAGATGTAGCACAGGTTAGATGTATTATTTACAATCTTTGCATAATGAGAAAGCAAAAACATTCACAGGGATGATAAATCACATGTCACTGGTAGGTATGACAACATACAATCCTGAATACATTTAATGTTGGCATAGAAGCCTAGTTCAGTTACGGTTCTTATTAGTTCTTCTTTTCTTTCAAAAAGCTGTCTGCAAACTGCTAAGGGTAATGGGATTCAGCTGTGTGGTTTCTGAGCAGGCCACAGGAGCTGCACATTCCCAGTTGCAGCCAGTACCGAGGCTAAACGTATGTTCCCAATGGCATCAAGTGGCTAAGAGCTTCACCTAGGCAGAAAACCATGCCTGTACCAGTACCCACACAAACACAGTGCTCACAGCCATGATGGACACAGTGATTCTCTCCTGTCCCTGCTGTCTCACTGCAGTCTCCCTCAGATGATAGTATCCACCCTCATTCATTCTTCTGGGCCACTGCCACTCCTGGCTCCCCTCCTTCTATCCCCCACACAGACATCACACCCATTTTGCAGTGAAAAATAAAGTTTAATGAAAAGATCAAGCATGGAGCTGTCAGACAAGTGTGCTGACCCAAAAACAATTGACTGATTGATTTTGTCCCTTTTTTTTTTCTGCTCTTTTCCTGTCCAATTCACTTGATTTCTCTCTAACACTGCTTTTACATCTTTCCCAAACATCTCATTGTGCATTTCCATAATATCCTGAAAACATCTCAAAATAAATTGCATGTAGTCCCAAAATTCTCTTCCATTTTGCATCTCGTAATAAGCCCAATAAACTTTTTGGCAATTGCCCTATCAGTTTGCATAGCCATCTGGAGAAAGTTGCTTTGGTGGGCTCATCTTCCCTAAGACTGATGACATGTTGAGCAAAGATCAGATGATGCATAGACTTCCTCCTGTAGACTCTGGCTGATTTTCTTCCACTTTTCTGACTGAAGTCTTTTACACTCAAGAGTGAAACTCTGCTATTTTGTCACATATGCTCAATACATAAAGCTATTTGTTCATGCTGATATATGAGTTCACCATTGACTTTAGTCAGAGCTGACTCTAAAAGCTCTGTATTATATATCTCCTTGTGGTAGTTGGCAATTTTAATGTCAGCATCTGTCTGCCCTGAGTAGAGAATTATTTTACAGTGAGTCTTAGCAATAAAAGAAATGAAAAGGACAAATGAGTTTTTATCTTTCACTGTTGAATGGTCCAGGAAATTAAGATATTGCTATGAAAAATTCCTATATTAGAAACTAATGGGAATAGATTTGTTTAAAACAAAAAGTCCTTTAACCTCAGAAAAATTAATCAGGTAGTTTTTAATTTAGAAATTTCAAACAAACAAACAAAAAGTTCTGAAGTCCTTTTCAAACACTAAGCATAAGATGACCAGCATTTATTTTAATATACTTGAATTTTTACATCAAATCAATCATTAAACCTAAAAAAGAGTAATCTGAATCATAGGGTTGCTAACAGCAAGTTAGTAAGTTTATATTCTTCTGAGCAGTAACTGGAAAATGAAAGAGCAAGAATAGGGCAGGCAGCAAATTGAGAGTGTCAAGGAAATAGTAAGAATTAAAAAGAGATGAGAGTGAATGTCTTGTGTTGGCTGATACTGCACCATGGCTGAACACAAAAGCCACTGCTGGTACCCCCCAGTTTGTACCCACACAGCTGCATACTTGAGTTTGCACGTAGCGACTAGGATCTGAGACCCAGCTGCGTATCTGCAGTCACTTCTTAGCCAGAAGCAGTAGGTGCCTGAGTCCTCCTTCTTTAGGACTGGTCTGCACAAAGCCAAGGTTCCCTCCAACATGAGAATGGAGGTGAAATCACAGAGCCAAGAAACTGCTTAAGATGCTTCACACTTCACCTTCCAGATCAGATTTCTGCATAATTTCCTTCCGTTCCACCAGTTAAGTTCTGGAGGATACACAGGCTTGCCAAGGAAACTGATTTTTCTTTGAGCCTCAGCCCTTGGTGCAGATGTCAAGCCCTGCACTGAGGAAATGTGTCTCAGGTTTAGAAATCTTCAGTGTGCTCAGACTCTCATGCAGAGAGTGATTTAAAAAGTTTCTTTTAGTTACAGCATGCTGGATGAGACCTGCTTGTCAGCTTGTCAGCCATGTAATGTAGACATTGGCTTGGCTACACTGACACAAGGAAGGGAATATCAATAAAAATTGTTGTGAAAAAAATGTGTATCAGAAAACCATTTACAACTGTAATTTTGAAGACCTTTTCCTTCCTATATATGTACAGTTTTCCTTTTAGTGTCTTTAAACTCATTGAAAAAAACTACAAAGGAAACATACACATACTTGACTGAAAAAAAAAATCTATCTCATATGTGCCTATACTATACAAGGAGCATGAGAACTTGAAGTGAAACAATACTTTGAGCTTTGGAAATCTAAAATAGTTAGGTTCATCCATGTATGGATTTAGTGAAGTTTTGAAATAATGTAAGCTTTTGTGAAACTCATAAATCATTTGTAGTCACATTTTCATCAGTCAACAATGTTACCCCTGGTCTCACAAACATAAGAAACTTATCTGAATTTATATACTAAATGGTAAGCAGAATACTGTGAAAGCTGGTGCAACATTATCTAGTTCTGTGCAGCAAAGCAGGAATGATTTAAGTCTCAAATTTTATTAGGAGTATAGCATAGAAATTGAAAACATAATGCTGTGGGGTTTGGTTTTTTTTTGGTTACTATAATGATCATTATTGAGCAAGTAGAAATAACTACTACAAAAGGGAAGTTCTAATTAACTGCTGTCAAGGTGAATATTTATCCTGTTAACATTTCTATGTCTGGTCAGTTATTCAGTGAGGGCCAATTTTGTAATGCAAATGGAAAGTTATTAAATATACTGACCTTCTCCCAAAGAACTCCAGCACTTTGTAAGATTGGCTTTTCCATCTTTTAAAGATCTTTTGCATTAAAGGGAAAAGCAGTAGATATTAAAGGACAAAGGAAATATGACAGAGAAATCAAACCATCAATCATAGTGATATTTCATAATATATTGATGAAAACCTACATTCCACAACAAAAAACACTTCTAAAAAATCATGGAACATCACATAAATAAACACCTGACAAATTGTGGTCACATTTTACCATGCAACACAACAATACAACTCCAAAAGGAAGATAGGAGACTGAAGAATAAAAAATTGCTGATGTTTAAATATAGGTCTGAATGTGAAGTACTTTCACTGTAAATCCTCTGGGATCTTTAATCCCTTCATCTGCTCTCCCATCTGTAAATAAAAACAACAGAAAAAGTCTTTTCTCCCTTCTGGTGTGTTTTAAGGAATCAATATTTCTGCTCACAAAGTTCTTGAACACATAAGATACCTAAATATTAAAGTGATGAGAAAAATGTAGGAATTTATGTTGACTGAAAAAAAAACTAGACTAGGTAGACAAACCCACTGTGTCTATTAGCATTTTTTATTTGAAAATAGGTAAGAAACACTGTTGCTGATCTACCAATGTATTTATTTTCACATTAGTGCATATGTTTATAATATATATAGCACAAAATGCAAATTCTTCTCTTTAAAGAAACTCACATTTGTTTTTATTCAGAGTGATTTTCAGATTTGAGTGAGGATTTTGTTTTTTTTTTCTTTTTAAATGTTGCTCACAGTTGTCACATGTTTAGCATGTATACTGCAGTATCTGAGTCTTACTTTGTCAGTTAAAAGTAGATCTTTATTGGTGAGACCTTTACAGTTTTGCTGAAGCTCATGATTTATAATCTGGCTGGGGAGTAACATGTCTTTCCTCAAAATTGTGCCAAGCTTGTTATCCAATATTCACAAGAGGATATTCACAGTTCAATAGACATTTTCTATTCATACAAAGACCAGGGTCATTTAAGACTGTAGCTTCACAGATAACTAATAAACAGCAGGTAGTCTTTATTGTATCCCATGCAGTTAATCCTTTAATGCAAGTAAATAATTCATAAATCACAAGTTCAGCAAGATTTAACACTGGAAAAGAATTAATAATCATGCCATATAATGAATAAACCAAATGCTAAGAAGCAGAAAAAACAACTCCCATGGTAAAATCACATAAGGTAATGTAAAAGCATGCAAGGGAATTCAGTGACAGGCCTTTAATATTTTAAAGTAAAGTAATAGAAGAATGAGAAATATTTAAGAATGCTGCTGAAGAGGTCTCTGGAGCAGGACAGTGTATTCTACCATTCTTTTCTAGTAGGGCCTAGGGAAAAAATCTTGGGGAAAATGATGCTCAACTGTAAAAAGAGAGGCTAAAAAGAGGTTCTGGAAAATATGATCTCTATTGCTGCAAATGACGTTTACCTTTTTCAGCCTGTGAATTCTGGTCCTTGCAGAGAAAGTGGATCAAGAGTTGATTGGTATGTAAGGGGAACCCCCTCACATCTAAAGACAACTTACAGATGTCTCTGATCGTTCAGAAATGGGAAAAAGGTTTGAATGCAGTAAGCTAACTACAGGAGACAGAGCCAATGCCACTGTGCATTTTCTTTCTGAGGAAAGAAAAGGTGAAAACAAAAAAGATACACATGGATCATTGCCCTCAAGAGGGGCCAAGACACCAGCAGAGATAGTTAAAAGAAAAGAGTATATGGACCTTACAGTTCCTAGGGGACCAATACAGCAGAACAATTACCATCCAGAGTCTAGCAATGACAGTAACACTTGTTCAGTTGGGAAGCTGTAGAAGCATGGAGATCTCCAGACAGTTGCAGTAAGGAAAAGAATGTGTCCTTTGTATTTCTACCCAGCTTTCTTCCCTTTGGGAATTACTTGAGACAGATCTAGTTGTTATGTCTCAAGTAGAAAAAAGTCTGATTCATCATGGAACGTGCAGTCTTCCACTGTGCTTTCAAGTCTCTTAAAAACAGCTTTATCAGAATCAGCTTGATAAATGAAGTATGTTTGAAAATTTATAAAAACAGCACCAAAACCACCGTTTTTCCAAACCTTGAAGGATCTCCTTGGCTCACATGTAACTGAGAGAACCTTTGGTGGTACTTAGAACACTTTTAAGGTGGAAAAAGGTGACTTTTCTTGGCTGTGTCTGCTTCTTTAACATGCATGCAAAAAAATTCATGACAAGCCTCATTCTTTAACACCAGTAGTATGCTTTGATGACAACTTATTATTATTTACTGTTTGTTGCAGGTTGTCTTTTAAATAAGAGTCATGGTATGACCTCAATTGGGATTAGATTCTCTGGAGATTTCATGGGTAATGGATGTGAAAGCATTTATTATCAAAAGTATAAATTAATCTGCTCAAAAATTTACACCTATTTCAGTATAAATTAAGTTTTAAGTATAACACAGTTGAGACACTGCAGTGAATTACATTTTCTACATAGAGCATAGTAAGATGTCCATAATTGGTATCACATTGAGATTCTGCTTGAAATATTTACCTGTGATCAAAAGTTTTCTAATAAGACTAAACTTTTAATGATCATTCTTAGCCTTGCACTCACACAATCACAGATTCACTGAATCACAGAATGGTAGGGGCTGGAAGGGACATCTAAAGATCATCTAGTTCAAATGATTGGTTTGTTTCAAGAAAAAAAAAAAGTTGAAACAATCTCTGACTGTTCTTGAATGCTAGGGAATACTTTTCTTGTCACACATTTATTGTTTTATTTTTCTTCTAATATTCTTTTACTTCATAAATTTACAAGGCTTTTTCTTTTTTCCTGAAAAATGACAGCATTAAAATAGCCTAGCTTTTCTGTAGTTATTGTTTGTATTTATACCTTACTTAAAAAGTGTCCACATTGTGAGGCTTCCAGTTTAGAAACATAGAAACCACAAAAGGCAGAATAATATCCTTTTGGTTAAGGTATTGAACTGAAAGACAGAAGACACTGAAATAAACACATCCTTACCTCTCCCGCCTGCATGTTTTCTTCCTATGTTCAGATGAGAACCAGGTACCTATCACTTCCATGTACCTTTAAAGTTCTGGTCTGAAACACAGCCTGAACTCAAGCTTAAGATTTCAGGTCTTATTCTAAGAAGGGTCTATGGCTCAGCACTGAAGACTTATGTAAGTGAATTGCCATTCTTCATCACATCCTCTTTGTCTTTTAAATATACTAAGTAGAGTTGCTAAAGACCCAGAGCATTATATTTTGGTTCAGCAGGAAGATTTGCTTCCTAAAGTGATGAATGAGTTATTCATCATCCATGTTACTACAAGGTTAGAGTCAAGTATAGAAAACGAGTGATGCACTAGCGCAGCCTTACTCCTTCTCTCTGAAAATAAACTATGCCGTAACACTGATAATCTAGTAATCTTCTGCTTTGTTTCTTTCTTTTTCCAGTCTATAAAAACAAAGATATCTTTGGAATGACAGTGGATCTCATTTACTGTAAGATAAGAAAGAACAGAAATACAGAATATTACAGGATGAGAATAAAACTTCAACATACAAGATTTCATTCTTGCCCTTATTTTTTCATCCTGGAAGCAAATGTCATACTTAAATACTTTTAAAACCTCATTTAAATAATATGTAGCAGCTAGCAATATTATCTTTAAAGTTGTGCTTGTGCCATTACATGTTTCTCTTTCTCTTCTTCTTTTCTAAAATATAATGACCTCCTCCTCTGACCTTCACCAAGATAATCTCATACAACTTTGTCACGATTTAGAAAGGAGCTGTTTTGTCTTGGTAATGGGGAGGGGGTTGCAGTGAAGTAAAGAGTTTTTGGGCTCCCCCAGCTCCTGGGTTCAGACCCACCTCCGGCCCGGCTGGGCCAATCTGACACCTCTGCGATCACTACAGGGGCTGTACCCCTGCAACCCATGGACGGCAAAGGCAGGACTGAGAGCCACAAGCAGCTCCATGTGGGTGCACTCAGATGGGCAAGAGACTGTGTGAGGAGACGGTCATGGCGCAGGCCGTGTTGGAGAGCTTGTGTGGCACAGAGCAGACTCACATGAGAGGCAGAGAGGAGCTGCAGCCCTTGGGATAAATGCGCATCAGAGTAGCCCGTGCAGGGCTGTCGTGTGTGTGAGGTACTCCACGGATGTGCAGGGAGGACGGATGAGGAGCCCACTTGCCCTGAGGAGAGACAAACGGCAGAAGCTATCAGGAATAGACTGACTGAAACCCCCACTCCCTGCCCCTTGAGCTGTTTGGGGGGGAGGATGCAAAGACACCGGGATCAGGACTCTGAGCCCAGGAAAAAGGGACGAGATGAGCAGAAGATGGTCTTAAAAGGCTGGTTGGACTCTTCATCATTGTACCACTCTGTGTTGTTTTATGTTGGTTGTATTTTGGGGTTTTATGGTTATGCTTTAGTTGGTTTTGCATTAAATTATTTTGTTTTCTTCCTCAAGCCGAGTAGCCTGGTCTGTTTTATCCTGGACCTTAAGCAGCAATTAAGCTCTCCCTGCCCTTTGACAATCCTCAGGTCTTTGGTACTTGAGGCTAATCGTGGTCTTTTGTTCCCTAATGGGCCTAAACCATGATAAACTTAAGCTGAGAGGTCTACATATTAGATAATTTGATCATAGTTCTTATGACTATGCCATTACCAAGTCACTGTTTGTAATGGTATTTTGCCAGTTGGAAAATGAGAATAATGATAGTCCAGACAGCTAAAGACATGCATACTTTCTAAAATATGTTCCTATTGTTTCTCTGCTTATTCTTTTTCATAGCAATGGCAAGTTATAATATAATATAATTTGTTAGTTATAGGTTCTATGTTGTCTTTATAGCTAAATGTCTGATTATTTTTGTTCTGAAATTATGAGATATTTATTGATAATAATCAATCTTCTGCTATCCCTAATCATCCTTCACCACAACGTTTCATAAAGTCATTAAGTACCTCAAAAACATAATGTCTGAGGAAGTTGACCAATACTGCTAGCACTTTGACATTATTTGGCCTTCCATTTAGTATTTTGGTATCAACACTGTCTCTTAACCACTGTGTAAGAAGGATAAGAGAGACATAATCTAAAGTATTCCTCTTGTGTGTTGAGGATAACATTCTTCTGTTCCTCTAACACAAATTTTGCAATAGAGTGTCCATTATTGTACCTTGAAGGTTCTTCTCCAATGATAGCACTTGGTCTGTCACAGATTTTGAGTCATGTAAGAGATAAAGCATATTATACGCTTCCCGGGCTCAGCTCACTGCTCCTGGTATCTCTACCTCCTTCACCCTCAACAGCTCAAGGGGGCAGGGAATGGGGGATGTAGTCAGTATCTCACAGATGGGCTCTGTCGCTTCTCTCTTCTCAGAGGAGGACGACTCCTCACATTCTTCCCCTGCTCCAACATGAGATCCCTCCCACGAGACATGGTCCTTAATGAATTTCTCTGGTGTGAATTCTTCCCAGCAGCTGTGGCTTCTGCGAATATTGGGTCCTTTACACGGGATATGGCCTCCTCTGGTCATAGTCACTACTCGTGACATGGGGTCTTTTACGAAGTGCAAACAAATCTCTGCTTCACCACTGCTCTCCATAGGATGCAGGGGAGTCTCTGCTCAAGCACACCTCCTCCTCTCTTCCTTCACTGACCTTGGGGTCCACATGGTCACTTCTCTCTCTTTCCCAATTCCTTGCACCACCACTAGTTGGAAAAAAAGACGAGGAAGAAAGAACAGGAAGAACCATCCTTTTCTGGCTTTTTCTTTAAAAGTATTTGTGAAGGTGCCTAATTGGCTCAGCCCCAGAAGTGGGGTCCCCAGATCTTGGAAGAGTTTTGAGCAACTTCTTACAGGAGACATCTTTACAACCCCTTCCTCATTACCAGAAACAGCTCCACACAAGAAAGGAGGGATGGGAGAGGCACATCTTAAAGTGCTGGTTGTATTTTTCTCATCAACCTGCCCTGTTTTTGCTTTTTGTTTTGTTCTATTTCTTGTAAGCAATAGAATAAACTTTCCTTACTTTCCTCTCTAAGTCGAGTACTGGAGTCTGTTTTGCCAGGAACTGTCCCTGCCCCTGTCTCTACAACATCCTTGGTTGTCTTTTTTCCTCCCATCTTACTGGGGCCTCCTCCACCATCCTAAGGTAGAGTTTTGAGCTCAGCGCTAAGTCTAATGATATACATTCCTCTGTAGGATACCAAATGTTGCTAGTCACGGAACCTACCCAGTTCTGACTTCCTCTGAGCTTTCACTAGAGGCTATTAAGAGTTTTACCATGGTAGCAGAAGATACACACGAAAACAAGGACAGAAATGTATCAGTTTAGATAAGACCTAGTTACAAACATATTTTGGATACGACACTGATTTTCTGGTCAGAATAAGAAGACCCAGTCCTTAATAACAGGGTAAGTATTTTTTTCCTTATGACACAATTTCTTGCAATAATGTAAATAGACTTCTTAAACTCCATCTTTTCAACAGTACCTCATGGTTTTAACCATTTTTTTGGTCCCTGCCACTCTCTGACATAATCCAAGTGTAATAGTTTTTTGCTTTATAATAGTTTCACCAATGTATATACTACAGATTCAATCTAAAGGCAAACCTATGACTCTTTTCAGGTTGCCAATGCCTGTTCAAGGTCTATCTGAACCCTGTGCTGCTTCCTTTCTGCACTCTATTCCCCAAGGCTTCTGCCTACTGTCAGACAACTCTTTCCTCCATGCCTTAAAGTTACTTTACACTCATTTTCTAATAGCATAATTCCTTTTGTCATTTTTTTTTTTTTAAACTTGGGGGAAACAACCTCAGTTAAATTCTAGACTATATAGTATGTGAAGCGAATAATCTCATTTCCTCTGCTCCTGGTATTTCCAAGGTGGGATTATTCTAGACAAGAGTGAGGTTAAGAAATGAGGTTGAGACTGCATACACCCATTTTTGTCTAGAAGTTTGTTTCACAATTTATTTTAAGATTATGCATTTTCAAGGCAGCATAAGAGATGCTTTATGAACACCAAACTAACACAAAGGTATGTGTCTTGAACAAAGGCAAATTTTCTTTATAAAAATAATCTGCAACTTCAGCACCAAATAACTCTTCATAGTATTTCTAAAAACTAGCCACTTAGCTAAATTTAAATTTTAATTCTACTTGTATTATCTACATTATACATCAGTATATTTCTGGCAGTTGAGGAATCTAACTTTTTATGTTTTGTTAGTGAGCAAAAGGTGGAGCTATATTTTAGTGTTAGTATTGAAACCTTTATGCTTTATATTTTCCTCTCAAATATTCTTTTAAAACTGTTTTTTCTTTAAGAAATATTATTGATTCTCAGTGTTTAGGGACATCAGTAATGATATTTGCAATTATTTCTCATTGTGAGTTTCATTCTGCACATTTTATCAAATATAACTTGATCTCCTTCCATGATGCAAGAGCATTTGATAAGGCATGTAAGATGTTACTGAAAGATTTTTTTTATATATTTTTAACAGAAGAGAGGTATGATTTTACTTCTCCTCTGGATTATTATGCAAAGAGAATCATCATGCTGAAATGTTACACTTCTGAGGTTACAAGCATGCCCATAAAAAAGAAGTGCTGTGGAATATTGAGCATTACAACCACTGGCAATACTAAAACCAAGCAAACAAATAAATGAGAGAAACTCTAAGCCTACTGTATTTATTTTTTGAAATTACACTAATCCATTCACTAAATTTTCCTGAAAACTGCTTGCTTCTGTAAGTCTGCTAAGCATTGTTGGAAAGCTGATACTTGATGAAAGATAGCATATTTCAAGTGAAAGATTGTCCTTCAAGAAATTTGGTAGAGTGTTATTTAGGAACTCTGTAACAGAAAACTAGCAAATTTCTTAGCATTCTCAGTCTATCTCTTTAAAAAAATCTAAATCCCAAACCAAGTTGTGGAGTTTCTTTGTCTAATTGCATTTAAATGAAGTGGTAGAAAAATATTTTCTCCCCCAGTGAGGAAAAAGAAGGGGAGGAATATGCTACTCCCTATAAAAAATATGTGTATTTGACTTCAATCCCTTGAGGACCTCTGGAGAAATCTGTTCAAATTCCTTTGGTGAGTGACTTTTTTTCAGGAATCTCGTTCCTTCCCAATTCCTATGATGTACAGGCTTTTAGAGCTTTTAGGCTAATGATATTGATTTCACTCCATTGATTGAATCTGCCCAAATAATATGTTCTTTACCCTGTTATAAACATGTTGTTTTGGAGGAGAAAACATAGTTAAATTTTAATAAAGAAATGCCTCAGATAGAAAGAACTAAGCTGCTATCTCATTTAACTTTTCACCCAAGACTCACAAATAGCTTTTATCTCCTACACATGAGCACACTAGACTGTTTCCTCGTATGGATATTCTTTCTTCTGTACTTAGGCAAATTAATTTCTCAGTATTTTATTGAAAAAGTTTTCTCTGAAGTCAGTGAATGAACTCAGATTCAGTGTGGTCCAACAGAAAAAAAAAAAATTAAAAAAGTAAATTTTCAGAAAAGTATTGCAGCTGGTAGTTGAATGTATGATTATGAAGCTAGTTTGTGGGATATGGAAGCTAGATAAATAACACACATGAGAATGTTACATTTGGTCAAATTATTTTATCTCAGATGTTTTTATATCTCTTGTCTCAAAGAGTGGCCAGATGTGGATATCTAAGAAAGGCATTCAAGAAACAGTCCCTGTACAGGCTGATCTCTAATATGCTTCTGTAGAAGTTTAAGGAATTACTACTGTTGCTACATCCAGACTGTTTTGTGTTTAACATTTTCTGATAGGTCAATATTCCCTCAGTTTTCTGATTTTAAACGCACAACATCCTACAGCCTAGAATTGCACAGTTTAATATAAACTGTGAGAAAAGGTTATATCACTTTTAAGTCTGGAGCTTGCTAGTATCACTGGGTATCACCTAGCATAAACAACTCATCATATGCCTATTTTCTGTCTCTTCTGTTGGTCCCTTCCCAAGCTGAGATCTAGATTAATTAGTTTCATCCTAAAGGAGAGACAGAATATACAAAATTATAGAATCACAGAATGTTAAGGGTTGGAAGGGACTTCTAAAGGTCATCTAGTCCAACCCTCCTGCTCAAGCAGGTCTGCCTAGATCAAGTCACTCAGGAACGCATACAGTCGGGTTTTGAAAACCTCCAGAGAAAGAGATTCCCCAACCTCCCTGGGCAGCCTGTGCCAGGGCTCCCACACCTTTACAATAAAGAAGCTTTTCCTTGAGTTTAAGTGGAACTTTTTATGTTAGGTTTTTGTCCATTATCCCTTATACTGTCATTGGACACTACAGAAAAAAGTGTTGCCCCATCCCCTTGACATAAATCTTTCAAATACTTTTAAAGTATTAATGAGACAGTCTTCTCCAGACTGAATCATAGAATCATAGAATGGTAAGGGCTGGAAGAGACCTTTAGAGATCATCTAGTCCAATCCCCCTGCAGAAGCAGGTTCACCTAGATCAGGTAGCACGGGAACGTGTCCAGGTGGGTCTTGAAGACCTCCAAGAAAGGAGATTCCACACTTTCCTTGGGCAGCCTGTGCCACTACTCCATCACCCTCACAGTAAAATAGTTTTTTCTTAGGTTTAAATGGAACTTTTTGTGTTCCAGATGCATCCCATTACTCCTTGTCCTGTTGCTTAAGATCCAATAGAAAAAAGATATGTCCCAACTTCCTGACATACACCATTTAGATATTTGTAAATATTAATGACATCCCCCCTCAGTCTCCTCTTCTCCAGACTAAACAGCCCCAGTTCCAGCAGCCTTTCATAGAATCATAGAATCAATGAATGGTAGGGGTTGGAAGGGACCTTTAGAGATCATCTAGTCCAATCCCCCTGTAGAAGCTGATTCACCTCGATCAGATCACATAGGAACATGTCCAGGAGGGTCTTGAAGACCTCCAAGGAAGGAGACTCCACAACCCCTCTGGGCAGCCTGTGCCAAGACTCCATCACCCTCACAGTAAAATAGTTTTTCCTTATGTTTAAGTGGAATTTTTTGTGTTCCAGCTTCATCCCATTACCCCTTGTCCTGTCACTGCATACAACAGAAAAACATCCTGACACCCACCCTTTAAATATTTGTAAATGTTAAGAAGATCTCCCCTCAGTCTCCTCTTGTCTAGACTAAACAGCCCCAGTTCCCGCAGCATTTCCTTGCATGAAAGATGTTCCATTCCCCTGATCATCTTGGTGGCCCTGTGCTGGACTCTCTCCAAAAGTTCTCTGTCCCTCTTGAGCTGAGGAGCCCAGAACTGAACACAGGATTCCAGATGGGGCCTCACCAGGGCAGAGTAGAGGGGGAGAAGAACCTTGACCTGCTGGCCACACTCTTCTTGATGCATCCCAGGATGCCATTGGCCTTGGCCATGAGGGCACATTGCTGGCTCATATTTAGTTTATTGTCAATCAGGACTCCCAGGTCTCTCTCTGCAGAGCTGCTCTTCAGCAGTTCGATCCCCAGCCTGTACTGGTGCATGGGGTTGTTCCTTCCCAGATGCAGGACTCTGCACTTGTCCTTGTTGAACCTCATGAGGTTCCTCTCTGCCCAACTCTCCAGCCGGTCAAGATCCCGCTGAATGGCAGCACAGCCTTCTGGGGAATCAGCCAGTCCTCCCAGTTTGGTGTCATCAGCCAACTTGCTGAGGGAACATTCTGTCCTCTCATCTAGGTCATTGATGAAGATGTTGAACAAGACTGGCCCCAGAGCTGAACCATGTGGAACTCCACTGGCCAAAGATCTCCAACTTGAATTGGCTCCATTGATCACTACCGTCTTGATTCTGTCATTCATCCAGCTCTTGATCCACCTCACTGTCCACTCATCCAAGCCACACTGCTTGAGCTTTCTGATGAGGATGTTATGGGAGACAGTGTCAAAAGCCTTGCTGAAGTCAAAGTAGATGATGTCTGCTGCTCTCCTCTCACCTAGCCAGCCAGTCATAGAAGGCTTTAAGGTTGGTCAAGTAGGATTTTCCCTTGGTGAATTTGTCGACTCCCTCTGACAACCATCTTTTTATTCATGTGTTATTGTTTATTCACATTATGTTTATTCACATTATTCATGTGTTTTGAGATGGCATCCAGGATGAGCTGTTCTATCATCTTTCCAGGGATGGTGGAGAGGCTGACTGGCCTGTAAATGTTTCATATATTTTATCACCCTTCAGTAGCTTTATGCTGCTGCAACTAGACTGACGTTAAACTTCAAGACTGCTTAACTAAAGCTGGTATGACTTCATTGCAAAGTCAAAAAAGAGACTGGAATGTAACGCTTCTCCAGCAAAATAAATTTTCTATACCTTGTGAACATCTGCTACAATGTAGCTCTTGATACCGATCTCCAAAGCAGTTAGAGATTAAAGTCGGCTTTTTAAAGGTAAACATTTATTCACAGGAACTTAGCCTTCAATTTTCTAGATGTTTAAGCCTAAAAAATGTGCACCTATAAGATGAACTTCAAGCACATATTCCTCTTAGGAACCTACAGTGTACATAGAGTCATATGATTAGTACCTGATTTAAAGCTCAATTCCAATGAAAAGCATCAGGCTACAATTGCACCTTCAAGATCACTGCACCAGGAGTTGCAGACTCCAATGCCAATGGCATGTGTTTAAAGTTGGAGGAATTAATATATGCTTTGTGTTTTTTGAGTGCTATCACTGAAAAGATGACTGCAATCTCCATAGTAGAAACACAGAGCTGAGCCTAAATGTTCTTAATTCTTATAAAAAGATTGGTTTATTTAGTCTCTTTGTTCTAATACTAATTATAGAAATATCTCATGGATTTATTTTGCAAGATAATTGTGAATGTAGTTTTTAGAAGTCTAGAACTCTTACACCTTTAGGAAACAGTCAGACCTGTGAAACTTTGAAATCACAGAGGAACCAGCAGAGTAAATATATAAATTTCCCTTCTCCTTGTGTCTCTGAAAGCTGTTTTGGAATGGGTTTTGTCTCTGTTTTTGTTTGTTTGCTTGTTTTTTTAAAAAAGTTGCTTTGGAATTGATGGCAAATCCGTCAATAGATTAAAATGTTCCCTAGGATTAAACTTAAGAGAATACTTGCAGGGCAGATGCTGGACAAATAGTAAGCTGTACGTGCTTCACAGAGATACAAAATCTTTCCTTGATAACTTTATAGTATTTGCATTTTGCAGATAGAACAAGGTACCAGCACAAGAGAGAATCTCTCCTGTATTGCAGAGCTCCATAGTAAATAAAGACTTGGTGGCCTTCAGAGAGATGCTGAAAGCCAAGAAGACTAACAACAGCTTGAAACAGTGTCAGGAGGAAAAATTTCCATGAAAAAGACCATAACTTTCTGAAGAAGAGAATCCTGTTCATCAACTGAAAAGTATTTGAAGCCTGACAGGAGCAGATAAATTATCGTTACAGACTCTTGCTGCTCAAGGCTATCTCCTATGAGTTATTGCATATTACAGGTCTTTAAGTCACACTTTGCTACTCCTCTGTTGAACATCTGTAACCTGAACTTGACAAAAGCATAACTTGCACTAAACATGTTTTCTATGAAGGTATTGTGGGCAGGCACCTAATCTTGTTATGTTCCACTGGTTAGACATGGAAGATGTTGCAGCAATGGTAGGAAGGGTAGGCTGTACAGCTCTTCAGCTTCAGCTGTATATTTAATGTAGGATCAAATGCTGTACCTCACTGTGCTAACACAAAGGAGAGAGTGGCTTTGAAGTCCTGTGAAACAAATGTATGCTTTTCATTCACTAATAATCACCGCTTGTCAGGCTCTAAGGTAAAAATCCAGACCCATCAGTTAAATGGGAATACCATTCCTCATTTTTAATACTCCGAGTGTTAAGATTTGAGAAATGTTTCACCCATTTGCTTGTCAGAATAAAATAAATTTTAAAGTATGCCTGGAAATCTCTGTCTTTGTTCCCAAGCACTGAGAATTCATTGTTCCTAAGTGCACTGAGCACATCTCAGTAGCACTGCATGCGTTGTGTCTCACTAGGTCATTAACAAAAATGAGACTGCTCTCATGAGGCTGCCCCCAGAGAAAAACCTTTTGAATAAATAAATGTGTTCTGAGGAAAAACTTCCATACTCTTTGTCATCTATAATCTGTTCTACTCAGGATGATGAGACAAATAGCAGCTTCTGTCATTTAATGACATGTTTATAAAGCACATTCAACTTGCAAAGTTAGAATTTTGAAATTATGACATTTATTGTAGGTGCTGTAGTAGCAACTTTTCATAGAATTGTAGAATCATTTAGGTTGGAAAAGATCTTTAAGACCATTGAGTCCAACCATTAGTCTAACACTAAGCCACTAAACTGAGTCTCTAAGTGCCACATCTACATGTCTTTTAATCACCTCCAGGGATAGTAACTCCATCACTTCCCTGGGCAGTCTGTTTCAATGCTTCACAACCACTCTGGTAAGGAATTTTTTTCCTGATATCTAATCTAAATCTTCCCTGGTGCAAAGTGGAGCCATTTCCTCTTATCCTATCACTTGTTACTTGGGAGAAAAGACCAGCATCCATCTTGCTACATGTCTCAGCCTCCTCTTTTTCAGACTAAACAAACCCAGTTTCCCCAGCTGCTCCTCATAAAACTTATGCCCTAGACCTTTTACCAGCTTCATTGCTTTCTTTGGACACACTTCAGCACCTCAATGTCCCTCTTGTAGTGAGTGGCCCGAAACTGAACACAGTATTCAAGGTGCGCCTCACGCAGAGTACAGGGGAACAATGGCTTGCCTGATCCTGCTGGCCACACTATATCTGATATAAGCCAGGATGCCTTTGGCCTTCTTAGCCATCTGAGCACACTGTTCTCTCATATTCAGCCAGCTGTTGATTAACACTCCCAGGTCCTTTTCTGACAGACAGCTTTTGAGCCACTCTGCCCCAAACCTATAGCATTGCATAGGGCTGTTGTGACTCAAATGTAGGACCTGGCACTTGGCCTTGTTAAAACTCATACAATTGACCTCAGTCCATTGATCAAGCCTATCCAGGTCCCTCTGAAGAACATTCCTGTCCTCAACCAGATCAACACTCCCACTCAAATTGGTATTGCCTGCAAAGTGACAGAGGGTGCACTTGATCTCCTCATTCAGATCATTGACAAAGATGTTAAACAGAACTGTCCCCAACACTCTGCCCAGTGGAACACCACTGCCAACTGGATTTGACTCCATTTAGTACAACTCTCAGGGCCTGGCCATCTAGCCAGTTTTCCACCCATCTCAGAGTAGATCCATCCAAACCACGGGCAGCTGGTTTCTCCAGGAGGATACTGTGGGAAACAGTGTTGAAGGCTTCACTAAAGTCTAGATAGACCACATCCACAGCCTTTCCCTCATCCACTACCAAGTCACCTTGTTGTAGAAGATCAGGTTAGTCAAGCAGGACCTGCTTTTCATAAAGCCATGTTGACTGGGCCTGAACCCTTGGTTGTCTGTATGTGCCTTGTTATGGCATACAGGATGACTTGCTCTGTAACCTTCCCTGGCACTGCAGTCAGGTCTTCTTGTAGATGGGCAACACATTTGCTACCTCCCAGTTAACTGGGACCTCCTTGGTGAGCCAGGACTACTGGTAATGATGGAAAGTGGCTTGGTGAGCACCTCTATCAGATGCCTCAGCACCCTTAGGTGGATCCCATCTGGTCCCATAGGCTTGTGTGTATCGAACTAGAGTGACTAATCTTTACCCCTTGGGTTATGGGGGCTGCACTTGCTCCCTGTCTGTGCCTTCCAGCTCAATGGGCTGGGAATCAAGAGAAAAACTACTAAAGACTATTAGGGACTGAGGCTTAGAAAGTATTGAGTGCCTCAGTGTTTTCCTCATCATTTGTCCCTGGTTCCCCTCACATAAAATAAGGGATGAAAATTCTCCTTAGCTGTCCTTGTGTTGCTAACATATTTATAGAAACATTTTTTATTATCTTTCATGGCAGTAGCCAAATTAAATTCTAATTGGGCTTTGGCTCGTTTAATTTTCTCCCTGCATAAATTCATGACCCTCTTGTAGTTCTCCTGAGTGGTCTGCCTCTTCTTTCAAAGGTCATAAACTCTCATTTCTTTCCTGAGTTCCAACCAAACCTCTCTGTTTAGCCAGGTCCAACTTCTTCCCCATGGGATTGTCCTTTGGCACATGGGGAGCACCTGCTCCTTCACCATTAAGATTTACTTCCTGAAGAATGTCCAGCCTTCCTGGAATTCTTTGCCCTTCAGGACTGATTCCAAGGGACTCTGTCAACCAGACAACTAAACAGACCAAATTCTGCCCTCCAGAAGTCAAAGGCAGCAGTTCTGTTGATCCTTTCCTTTACTTCTCCAAGAATAAAAAATGCTTTCATGGTTACTGTACCCAAGACACCCTCCAAACATCACATCATCCACAAGTCCTTCCTTGTTTGCAAACAACAGGTCCACTGAGGTACCTTCACTAGCTGTCTCTCTCACCAGTTGTGTCAGAAATTTATCTTTGACATACAGGAATCTCCTAGTTTGTACTGTATTTCAGCAGACATTTAATAAGTTGAAGTCTCCCATGAGAACAAGGGCTAATGATTGTGAATTTTTAAGAAAATATGTTATTTAGTGAATGGAATACTTTATGTCTTTACATCCTAGTTAAATCTTGTGAACATCTGACTCAGTCCAAAACTGGACTATGTTTGATACATTTCTTTTCCACTTTTTCTATTTCTTTTTTCTCCTGTCTGACTCTTCATCCTGGTTTGGTGGTCTATAAAAGACTTCTACCACAATATCTGCCTTGGGCTTTCCCTTGACTCTTACCATAAACATTCAATGCTATTATCACCACGGTTAAGAACATTGTCTTGTTTTATAGCAGACAGATTTTGTTCATTTTCTGCTTTCTGAAAAATTGATTGCTGGGAACAAAAATGCCTTTGCTTAGTATCCTGTCCTGCTTCCAATGAAGTTAAGTTTTGTTCTTGCTCAGTAGGAGTAGGAACAGTGGTGACAATACATTTAAAGAGCCAAAAACTATTTAAAGGAAAGGTTGTGAGAAGTATTTTCCATTTTTTAAAAAGAATACTCTACTCACCTCTAAAATATTAGCACAAAAGGAAATATGCCAGGTGAAACCTTCTGTAAACTGCAACTGTTCTTCAATTTTCCACATACCCTGGCTTGCATTAACTATTTTAAGTTTGTAAGTAGTATGATAAGTTATTCACTCTTGCTATTGCTTTCTAGGAATCCAATAGGTCTATCAGTACATGTGAAAACCAAAGTCATCATCAAACAAAAGCACCTCAGAAAAGTGGAGAAAAAAATATCAAATATAAACCAGTGTTGGACTGAGTCAGATGTTCACAAGATTTATCTAAGATGTAAAGTACACAATGCACTAAATAGCATATTTTCTTAAAAACTCTCAGGACTGTAGCAACAGCAATATGAGTATTGATTTTTTATGCTAACATTAGCAAAGCAAGCAAGGTGTATCCAATATATTGAATACAAAGTCGATACTACAATCTCAGAGAGATCATCCCTAAAAAAAGATGGTTGTGTGAAATTTAGATAAACAAAAATGATATTTAAACCCCTCAAAAGTTAAAATTCCAGGGAATTAAATATAAGAGAGTGGTTAAAGAATCTCATCCTCAGGAATGTAGCAATTGTAGATTGCAGCTGACAACAGCTAGATCTCTTAAAGTGCACAGGAAAAAACTGAAGAAAGTTTGGCCCTTATAAAGATATGAAAAGAAGGTGCTTCTTTCTCATGGCACATAAAATTTTTGACCTGGAGCTCAATTAAACTTGTACTTATTTCTACTAGAAATAGAATTTGTATGTTTGGACAATTTTTTTTGTTTAGCACACAGAATAATATGAAAATCTCTGTTTCATGGAAATTTTGCAGGAACTATAATTTCAGCTACTTTTACAGAAATAATTTTAAAAAAAAAAATACATGATATGTATCCAAACAGAAGGGACTTAAATTATGATCTGGAAAAGATCTTGTGAATAGACCAACCAAAACACAGTTTAATCTCTGAGATAAATGGACTGAAACAGATGGAAGAGAGAAAAGAGAACTTTCCTAGAGGCACAATGTCTCTGTCACCAGCTGTTACTAGGAGATAATGTGCAATGACAAGTGATGTATAGAAGGAAATCCAAATTCTGTGGTCTACAAGAACAGTAGGTTCTTTTATACCTTTATCTTGTTTAAAGGAAGAACTCAGATTTATAGTTGCCACTCACATGGAAATTATTTCACAATTGTATTAAACAAACAAATAAACAAACTTAAAGAAGAAAGCTCTGTGATTAGGATTCTTCCTTTATTATAAAACCGGTCTCATCCAGGCCTTAAGAAACCATTCCCACAGGGCACTAAACAGGTTCAGGCCCATCTCAGGAGTTTTTGTGTGGTAGCACTTAATTTGTATTAAAAGAGTAAGTTATATTTTTTCTAACAAGAAACATAAAAAGTCAGGGAGAAATGGATGTAAGAAAGAAATAGAAGTATGCTAGAATCCATCTGCATTTCAGCTGTACCTCTTAGGAAGGCAATAAGTTCCACCTGATAATGACTTTTACCTGTTGTTTGGGTTATATTAGTGCAGACTGATGGAGGGCTGTTCAAAATTACTAGAAAGGCTTGAGCAAGATTATATTATCAGCTAGGCACATGGAGATCATGTAGTGCAGTAGATGTCTTTACTGACAGCTTGACTGAAGCAAGCAAGAGTACAGTCCGTGTAATTCTGTTTAGCATCAGAGAAATGCTCATGTATCTAGTATTTACCTCTCATAAATTAATCCAGAATGTAACTGAGAAATACTCAGTAAAAAATGTATGTACTTGGGATTTTTGAGGCTAAGCACATTATTGTTCTTCGTCTCAGGCAGGTGTTCAGACCAAATACATGCATTAAGAAAAGCAAGTGTCCATGGAAGAGGTGGTAAATGGGAGTATTTCCTGATTTCTTTGTGCTTTTATGTTTCACTGAACATGGGCATTGCATGATTTCACTAATGGCACTTAAGCAGTTTATTAATTATGAAACAGCTGCTCATTATGCTGATGAGGAAAGTAGTCATGACATCTTTTTTAAAATGGACTGTAATTTTCTTCTGTTGATAAAAAAAGCCAATGGTAAGGAGTAGTGAAGAGATCTGGCTTAGCAGGTTCCTACCAAACTGACCACGGGTTCAAGCTTAAGAAAGCACCTTAGACCAGTGCAAAAGCTATGGCAGTTTCATTTTTATGTAGTTTTCTTTAAGTTGGAGAATTATGTCAATTTAAATGTACTTGTGTTAGTCATTAGAAAAGTTCTCAGCAATGCCTTTTGCCCAACTCCTGTCTGTAGTATGAATGAAGACGGGCAACATTTATGGTCATACTCCCTGAGAATCTTGGAATTAGATAAATCTGTGTTTAACGTTCTGACCTTACTGGGAATAGAAACTGCATCTTGTGTGCCAGTTGCACTGTTTCCTTGGCTGTGGGAAGTAAGGAGGCATGGAAATATCTGAGACCTGTGGGTGTGCTATTTTATCTTTATGGTTTTGTACTTGAGAGTAAAAAAAAAAAAGTTACTGGATGTCAGTCTGCATAATTTAGAAATGTAAACTACTGCAAGAAAATATGAGCAAGGATGAGCCGCTGTCTGCATAACAGAAGATTGTGTATAGTACACAACCAATGCAGCTACCTTGGTTGTATATGAAATGTGACACAACTCACTTGTTCCAACCTTGAAAATCATCATTGCACAGAATTAACAGTTATTTTTTTATCTTGACATGTAGCTTACTACAATATTATTCCTGAAGATAAGACTACTAAAAATATAATACTATTGCAAGTACTCAAAATTGAGATATCCATAAATCACATAACAAGGAAATCAGAGCTTTTCTTCATTTACTTTCTCTACTTCTGTTGTGTCTAAATGGCAAGTAGATGACTTGTTTCATTCTATTGCATACAAGACTCAGAACAACAGAAAATTGTGAGGATTTTTTTCTGCAATTTTAAATTATTTTGGAGATGTGTTTTCAAGGATCACGGTTTTGTAAGAGCTATAACAATTTTGCTAGAGGTAGCTCTAATATGCTGTTTGGGTCCATAGACACAGCAAATTCTGATTTTCTACATGGATAAGGTGAAAGTAAAATTTCAGACTCAAGCTTCCTATAAATAAAAAAAAATCCTCTATTTCCTTTATGTCTGCATTTATTCAGCGTCTAGAACGTTATATTATCCAGATAACGCACTTTTTCTTTTAGAATTAGATATTAAGCTCACATTCACACTCTTATAAATGATCAATAAATTTATGGTGAGATTGCATAAGTATTTTTCTCAAATGAATCAAACCTTTGACTGAGATATTTTAATTGCTACTATTTGAATAACTGATTTCAAGTTCTGAAAATGAGTTGAAGGTAGTATGTCATAAACTGCTGTTAATGAAGCCATTACCTGATTAAATAACATTTCATGCTTGGAACTGATTATCTCTAAATGGATATTAAATTGATTTAAATTGTCATTTTTTTCCTCGGGATTTATAGTATTTTTTAAAAATGTTCTGCAACTACTGTTATGCAGTATACCTTGCTATTTTTATTATTATGGCAATTCTGTAAGTTTGTAATATGAACTCAGAAAAAAATCTGCTTCGAATAAATAGAGTCTCTATTCGTATGCAAAACCTTCTTTGCCCCCAAAAATTTAGCCAAGAGGAAAATGAGACTAATTTTTTGTGAAGTAGGAACTAGTCACATTGCTAACCATTATTTACATTGCTTAACACAAACTATACCAAAGTGCAACAAAGATCCCAGAGGCAGAATAAAAAAAAAAAAAAATTATGAAGTTTATAGTGCTGTGGGATTAATTTATTTAATTTAAACAAATGCTGGTTTATTTTCAGGTCTTCTATGCTATTTTTTAGTTTTAATGTAAAGAATGTTAAGGTATAAAAGTGATGGAGTTGTGTGCAGAACTCTGACAGCTTTGGAACTAGAGGGGTCTTTACCCAATACAACATGAAAAATTAAAGACATTAATTCTGTTATTATTATTATTGTTATGTTTTATTATGTAAACTGCAATATCCCTCACTCAGATGATTCTCCTGTCACGTCATGCTTTTTACAACCACTTATTGATGGACAGATTTGTCTCAAAATAATTCTTAACTGAAATGAGCAAGATAAAAAAAGATGATGACAAATAAAGGAAATGTGTATTTGTGGTAGGAAAGATGAGAAGAATTTCTTGTTCTTACAAGCTGTTTAAACGCATTGAGCAGCAGCTATCATGGTAAAATTTTAAAGCCTCTAAATGTTTGTAATTTAGATTTTCTTCCATTTTCTACCTGTGTCTCTCAACTACAGTTTTGTTGTCTTACAGGTCACCATGATGGTGTTCAAGATCTGGTTGGATCAGGCTTTGAGCAGTCTGATCTAATGGAAGGTGTCCCTGCCTATGGCAGGGAGGTTGGAACTAGATAATCTTTTAAGGTCACTTCCAGCCTAATCCATTCTATGATTCTATAATTAATTTAGTTTTGCTTTCTCTTGCTTTATTGCTCAGTTTTCTGCTCCATATTGACAGTGCTGCCACTGGATTCACTGCTACCTGCTGTCATCCTCTTGGGGAGAGAAACAGGGGCTCCAGAGATCAGTCAGCATTCCAGAACATTTGTTATATATTTCTTGATAGGTTCTAGAAAGACACATTTTCTAAACCACAGTAAGGAAGTTTTCATACACACTTTTTTCCCCCAAGTGTTTCCTCTTTTCAGAAAGCCATCAATTGCAAGGAAAGTCTTTGTTATGTGGTGTGGTACCTACTCCCCTCTGTCTTGGGAGCTTATCAGTTCTCATCTGATACATTTAGGTGGATCCAGTTTAAAAAACAATTTTCCCTTTTCTGATTTGCCATAATAACTTTTACCACTTGTAAACAATTTGAAGAGAATAAACAATGAACTTAAGCGTGTCACCTAGTTTTAGACTAGTAAGTTCAAAAAACCTCACCTTCTAATTCAAAAGTAAACTAGCTGTACTTGAAATCTGAAGCAGCAGAACGGTAAAATGCTTGAGTAGATTAGAGTAATGCTAGAAAGTAAAAAAACCGTAATAAAATTCTCTATGTTTCATCTTTCATGGAGATCTGGATTTGGGAGTTACTTGCAGTCTGTCATGCTCTCTTTGTATAGCCCTTTCTTACCCACAGATCTCTACCCATACACACTTGCATGGGTGCACATATACACACACAAATCTACATTCAATCTACTGCCTATGTACCTTTTGTTTTCTTTTACTATGGAAAGAAAATTTTCAACAACTAGAAATATATACCCAGATTTTCCCAATAGACTGAGTTGTTCCTCACTCCAGGGTGTCAAACATCACTCTTCATGTTAGGAAGTCCTGACCATCTAAGGAAAAAAGCTTTCTGACATGAAAAGTCTGCTCTCTCATTTATGATCTATTCTGCCTTTAGAAGGCCACAGTTGTATACGTCTAACAGTTTCACATTTATCATTACATTTTAAGACACATGAAATGCAAAAGCCCTAAGGATAAGAAAACGTTAGGTCACTTGTTTGCTGCACAGTTTTGCACAGAACTTTCCAAATGCTACTTGTTCCTCATTAATGTGGGCCAAAGTACAACACTGAAAAAAAATTGTACTTGGCATTTTACTTCTTGCATCTATTTTATGCAGTCCACTTCTAAAGGTTAAGAGTGGACTAGTATGAAAATAAAGTCGAGAGTACTAAACATTTGCAAGCTAAAATGCACTATAAAAATGATATTATGGGAACAGAGTACTTTTATACTAAAATAAGCTATTGAAGAAGAATATAGAAACAGCACAAAACCTGTTCTACATAATGAGAAGGAGCTTTTACTAAACATTTTAAACTAGACATTCGTAATAGAGAAATATTCCCTGGAAATGCTTAACAACTGATGTCAAAGGAACGTGGGAAAGTAACAAGGAAAATATCCAGTACAATTTGGTTGGTTTTAACCTGTCCATGGAACAAAAAAAATCCTATTAATTCTAATTTCAGAAACAATGGAAACATTGCGTGTTTTTCAGCATGAAATGCTTTATCCTTCATAACAAGGCCAAAGCTATTCAAAACAGAACACGACAGCTGCAAATGTCTGGCAATAGTTTCTTTCACAGTAACTTACTGTTGTCATTTCCAGTTTGGCATGTAAAATATAATGATGGTCCTACAACAGTGATTAGCTTAACTTTCAATTTGTGGCTATATTTATATCAATATACACCAGTGTCCACAAAGTAGAAATAGAGAAGGAAACCCAGTTTTGAAAAGGAGACTGAATGTTTGTAAACACAAAGAAAAAACCCAGCTCTGCACAGAAGCAAAATTAATCCCAGCAATATTAATGACAGAAAACAGTACACAGTTTTTATCTCCACTGTGCAAAGAGAATATCAATACTAGCATTGCTGAAACAATTTATCATGTCAGGGTAGTTTCATCAGAGGGGGAGAAAATTATCATAACTTTATATGGGCTTTGCAAACAAATGGAACTTCTGTTACAATAGTAGGACACAGGGACCATTGTTAACTTTTCTACATCAACCTGAGAGTGATCAGGAAAAACTGCTACAGGCAAAGATAGTTGGGTATATAGATCATTATATTGGAGAGACCTGTGCTGTACATAAAATAAGTCTATCTCAAGTCTTGAGATGTGCAGATGTTCTGTAACATACCCGATATGAATCACATGGGATGAAGCAAAAAATCAGCCTGTATCTCTTGACTATTACATTTATGAAAAAGAGTTGTTTTCTCTTAGAAAGATTTCTAAATATGCAGATAAATTTCTGCATGAATGTCTGCATTATACTTATCTAAATAAGGCATAAATATATAAGAAATCAATCGATTACTTTTTACTTTCATCTCACATTCAACCTAGAGTGTGGCGAACACTTTCACCAGGATGATCAAAAGTTTTGCCAAAATGAAGGGAAATAAAATCTGCTCTTTTAATAATTTGCAGGAGAGGGCTGTGCTGTATGGTCTGAAATTTATACAAATATCTTAGATGAACATGCTGGTTAAAAGACATGCAAAGATTTTTTGAGTAATGATTTTACCACTTACCATTGCCACATGACAGCAAAACGAATAAGTGATGGTTCAGTATGCTAGGATATCTGTCCAATAAAATGATTCAGAGTCAGTGATGTTAAATGTGGTTGATATTACATGATACATTTCCTTGACAAATACATATCTCTATGTTGTTGCACAGTCAGACATCTCAGAACTGTAAGAGCTTTTTAATACAGGACATCCTTTTGACACTTTTAATTACATTACTATGTTGTGGTTATAATGGAATAATTTAAGAATAAAGTATTACACGATCAAAGATTGGAAGAGCCTAGGCAATGCTTTCAGGTTCATTCTAAAAAGTAGTCACTGAGCTTCTTCCCAAGTTAGTAAATTCTAAGAATGTATGTATCTTTTCTGGATAATAAGTACTCCTCAAGCTGGCTAAGATTAGCCAGTGGCACAGTGCACAATGCACTCAGTATTTTTGAAAGCAAAAGTGTACTAGAGACCTTCACAATGAACTGAAGGTTCAATGAAAAAAAAAAATATAGTATAAGCCGTGTTGTAAGTCTGTGTTAAATAAATGTTAATATTTTGGTACCTACCACATTTTTTTTTTCCTCATTGAACTGTAGTTTCTGGACTTGCAAGCTGTTTATTGCTTGCAAGGCATTAACATGAGCTAATCTTTCTTGTATGGAGCAAGTAGTCAGTATTAGACATAAATGGCTAATGAATGCAATAGGACAAGATGAATTTGTTCCTTTATATTAACACTGTATCAATCACTAATTAATAAGAAGGCTGAGAATATTTATTTTTTTTTCAAAGCAAATTGTATGTGCATAAAATAACTTGTCTCAAAAAAACCACTCAGGGAGTATATCTGGTTTAGCACTAACAATACACAAAAAACAAAAAAGGCAATTTACAGGAGGCAAGCTGATTCAGAGTTGAATCACTAGAATGTGGTTTTTCTAGGTGTGTGCAGTGGAGGGAAGAGTCATGATCATATATTTTGATGTGAAATCAGAGACGATTGGAAAGTGACAGATATTGTAACTGTTTGTCTCATGCATTCCCTTGGGTCATCACTGAATTTCTCTTTTAGTGGCATTCTAGAAAATCCATCATTTTATAATAGCACTGTTCACACAGTAGATACCCTTCAATTGAAGTGTCATTAATATATAAATACTTTCACAACATGAACCTTTATAGCTCTGCACACGGGGTCTTTAAACATCCTTCACTGACAATACAATTCTCTGAGTCTCGCATGCACGCTTATCACATTATACAACAATATTACAGTGCAGCAAGAAGTTAAAATCATACAGTAGTTTTCAGGAAGTTCACATAAAGTATATATGCTTTGTCTAGCTTTACCCGTATTTTCTACTTTTCCTAAGCCCCAAACTTTTTCGAACCCAAACTCACAGTTTTGAAAGTGTTCCTCATCCCATTTTTCAGGCAATTGTAAGTTAGGGATGTTAGCAGTCAGAGTAACCTTTTTTGAGCTTGAAATAAAACTTAAGTGGTGTTAAACATGAAAATGTTTTTAGAATCTATATGCTTTCTGAATCACAAGGATCAATTGAATTTGTTTCCTTCAGTATGAAGGGCATGCAATCCTTTGGTTTTGGGAAATCTGGTGAAGAATGCAGTAGATTAATGACTAGAGTGAAAAATGGAAGATATTCCCAGTCCTGCTTCATACTAAACCCATCTAGGGTAACTATTTAAACAGAGAGATTTTTACTTCCCTTTAGTTTTCTGCCTTTAAAGATTATATTAAAATACAAAAGAAAGGCCTGTGAGTTCATTTATGAGCTCCTAAACTCCACAGAGGAACAACTGCCAAATCTTATGATCCTTTTCATTCAGGAGAGCTGATTGGATCATCTAATATATTTTTTCCAGCCTTCAGATCTATGAATATATGAATAATTTTGTACTTTACATAGATAGCAAAGTTTAATTCATTAATGTTAGTGGGGTCAAATCAGAATACCAATATAGAAAGAGAGAAAGAGGAAAATGCAATCCAATAAACTACTGTTGACTAATTCAGGACACTGATCTCTCAGGGATTCTCATGCCATTCAAGCCAGAAGTCTCTGTTTGGGTATATTTGTAAAACAGAAAGGATATATACAAAGAAGTAACTCAAGACTTATACTGGGAGAATTGAAAGGAATTTTTTTTTCTATAAGCAAGAACACGGACGAATAATTAATAATAACTTCTTTGTTTATTGCATTTTATCTCTTTCTCTGTTTGAGATCTGTCCATATATGGACCATTGTTTTCTCCCGTGTGTTCATTATTCACTGTATTATTTCTATGAGCAATTTTTGCTCTGAAGATTGTCTGTTAGAAGTTTATTGCAAGCATTCATTATTAAAAATTTGTGCTGTTCATCTTGGAAATATATTGTATAGTATATTTTTGTTTCTTTCCTTGCTGATCTGTTGAGCATAATTCTTAGATTTCCAATGTGAACTACGAATTGGGAACTTGCTTTTATGCTTACTATTAAACATATTTTATAAGTTGCTGTGTCAAGAAATAAATTCAGCTCTTACAAGGTCCATGAAGAACTCTGTTGTGGTTTAATCCCAGCTGTCAATGAAGCACCACACAGACTCTTGTTCACTCTCCTCACAGCAGGATGAAGGAGAGAATTGAAGAGCAGAAGTGAGAAAGCTCCTGAGCTGAGATAAAGACAGTTTAGTAGGTAAAGCAAAAGCTGTGCATGCAAGCAAAGGTAAAGAAGGAATTCATTCCCCATTTCCCATGGACAGGCACATGTTCAATCAGTTCCAGGAAAGCATTGCTCCATCATGTGTAATAGGAAGACAAATGTCATCACTCCAAACATCCTTTCTTTTTCCCCAAGACTTACACACTGAGCACAACATGGCATAGTATGGAACACCCCTTTGGTCAGTTGAGGTCAGCTGTCTCAGCTCTGTCCCCTCCCAACTTCTTGTGTATCTCCAGTCTACTTGCTGGTGGGGTGGTGTGAGGAGTAGAAAAGGCCTTGACTGAGCAAGCACAGTAACTAAAGTAGCAGTAACTAAAACATCTCTCTGTTATCAACAGTGTTCTCAACACAAGTCCAAAACATAGTCCTCTACTAGGTACTGTGGGGAAAATTAAGTCTACACCAGCCAAAACCATCACTATACCAAACAAACAGCTGCAACCATTCTGTGTTCTTTCAAGTACCTGACATATGCTTATTGGATATTTTTAGAAGCTAACATTTGCAAAACCTGTTATAATATTTTTTCTGTTCTACCTTGATCTTGAGGTCTCAACTGAAATGCAAACAGCTCTAGGGAGTCAGTCATCTGTCAGAGATGCTCCACAACAGTTGATATAAAACGAGGGACTAGAATAATGGTATATAGGTCATATAATCAGAATACTGCTGAAGCGCTTTCACAATTTACTAGATATATCAATACCTATCTTTCTATTTACAATATAACAAAATCTGTGTTCATCAAGTTTATTTATAGAGATGTTTTCCCAATTCTAATGTTAATTTGTTGTCATCACTTGGAAAATTTTTAGTAATATGGGAAAAGACACCCATTGACTGTTTGGTGTTTTGTCTCTGACACTGGACAGCACAAGAGTTTTCTCAGCTGAAAAAAGGGACAGCAGGTTTTGCTTCTTCTCATCCTCTTTTTTCCTATACAAACTTTCTGCCTCATTGGAGAATCATAAACTTTCTCTCATCTGCACTGTCCCTCTCTTATCTTTGCGTCTTCACGCTGGAGCCTCCATGACTGGTGGGCCGGATCCAGGAGCTGGTGAAGTTGCTGTGAACTGCAGCCTGTCTCTGTTATCTGCTCCTACTGGAGAAAGCAGCCATTGAATTCAACAATGCTAGAAGCCCCTGAGTATCCACAGAGACTACTTGCTTTGCACTGAGAAGGCAATTATGTCTCACTGAACTAGTTACACAAAAGGTTAGCTCAGAGTTTGATGTTTAGTACAGAGAGGAGTTGTCCTGCCCTTCTTATTGATTTAATTTGGGATTAGTATTGCTCTGTGGGGTTTAAAATTCCTCTCCACATTGTGCAATTTTTTTATGGACTCTAAGGAGCAATCAAAGAACCTTGAATTGTGTAAGGTTCTGTGCTAAGAGCATTATGATTATTTTCAGAATCAACAGTAACAAGATTCCAACAGAAAAGGTTTTATCTTTTGAATAATAAATGCACAAAATTGTTTTAAAATCCCAAGTTTTCTCTCTGGTTTGGCTGAGATACTGTAAAATTTTACTAGATAACAATCTCTTTGATAATACTCTGTATTCAGATCTATTTTCTCGTTTATCCTCATCTTTCAAACTCTACAGCTCTTTTCCACTCTACTTCTCAATCTCCCATATCTCATTTTCTGTGATTCCTGATATTGCTTATGCAGTCTCTGCCCCTGTCATCACTGTATTGTTAAGCTGCAGTTGCTGGGTCTACTTTTTGTGCTAGTCGTCTCTGTGAAGTCCTTCCCTTTCAACTGTCACTTTCGACACTCTTTCCTTCACTAGGAGCTATTTTTTTTTCTCCTCCAGTGTCTTTTTTGCTCTTGGTGAAGTCAATTCTTTCATCTCTGTTATCCGGTCAGCTCCTCACTCTGAACAGTCATCTCAGTTCTCACTCCTGCAAAGCCTTTTGAAAGAACAAGCTTAAACAACATTCTTCAGTGTCCTGTTAGTATGCTCACTTTTTCTCCCAGAAAAACTGTCTTCTCTCCTTCTCACTTTACACTGATTTTTTCCAGAAAATATTACTCTCTCCTTCCACTGACTGACTCAATTGATAATTATCATAATCTCAGTGCAAAGGTTTCTTGATGAGAAGTTCTGGAAGTCTTTGATGGAGAAGATGGGAGGAGTTGTTTGGAACATAACAACATATCCAATGATTCTGCTAAAGGGAGATTTTGCCTGCTGTGTAATAAATTTACTCAACAAAGCTGCTTGGAGTCTGAAACCAAGTTGGATGTGAGGGCCTGGTAAGGGAGGGCTGAGAGCTGACTGGGCAGGGGCTCAGCAGAGACTCTCAGTGGGGCAAATGAGAGAGGGCATCTTCCTGGAGTGAAGAACACAGGAAGGTGTAAGGTGGAAAGGAGAAGGAATGGCATAAGAGATGTGATAAGGGCCAAATTTTCTACTGCAGTCACCAGGAACAAGTCTTGGACCCTCACTTCGATGAGTTGTGCAAAGAAACTGGGGAAACTGAAAAGAGGGAGAGCAAGAAGACATCTTCCTTTGACTATAATATCCTAAGCCCTACCAGTCCCTCCTTCAGCACTCACTTTTGCTCACACTTCACGTTTCTTTAATTCATTTTCCCACCATGTCTGAGGTGTTCTCTGGGCTCTGGAGAAGCCTGTCAGATGATGACCAAATGTGAAGAAGATGTGCCACATGGGCCAGCTCATGACATTAATCCTGTCCCTCCCTTGTAGCACTCATTACTCAAAAAATCCCTCAGGCAATCAGATTTTTTTCACTATAAGGTTGGACAATCAAGAGAGACACAGAAGCAAACTTGTTGGTTTTGTTGCTCGGAATCTACAACCACCACAAGACTTGGTCTCTTTCTGAATCTGTTTCTTTCTAAATGGATGATGTCTTTGCCCTTTGGCTAAAGGTATAAGCTTTAAAAACAGCTTGGTAACTGCATAACACCACAATTTTAGCACAATAGCATGTAAGCAATTTCTATACACAGTATAGAAACTGTGATATGATCTACCCATACCTTACACTAAAGACCATCAACTCATGATCATTGGTTTGGGTTTTCTTCTCTTTCCATTTGCTTCACAGGCTCTCAGCAGTGTCTGAATGCTGTGAGTGTCTCAGGGATGGCCAGCAGCAGTGGGCAATCCAGAGAAAATGTCAACTGAGGATTGATTTACAGGTCATCAAGAACAATCCCTCTTATTCCAAATATCTGTAAGAAATGACCTGTGGAGCTGGACAGAGATCCAATCCCATTTCTTTTTCAAGCTGGGATCAATGCCTAACTTAGTCGAATGCTTTCAGGAACAGCAGGAAATGATGAGTAGACTGCTTGCAAGCATTGTGAGACGTTACCTCTTATTGACCAACTGTGTTGCAAATTATGAGAAAATCACCGGAGCCCTGTACAGTTTACTGATCCACATGATGGAGGGAGTGAATGTAAGTCATTCTGTAACACAAAATTTCTGAGGTAGACATAGCCTTAGCTCAAAAAATGAAGTGTGTTGTTAGAGATAATGATATGAGGAGGAATAAATCATATAAACATTCCAAATCTTGCATCACAGACACATATAGGAGTTTTCCAGATTTCAGTACAGTATACTATGGCTGAATTGGAGGAGAAGCTGCCCTAAAAGCCACAGTTTTAGTCTCAGCCACAAAGGGTAGTTGTAGTCTCACGTAAGTTTGCAGTTTGTAGCTGTTTATAAAAGTGCCTGCCTTAGAGTGACATACTTGTATTAGCAGATCTGACTCTAATTTTGCACCTCTGAAAAAAGTTAGATATCAAAGAAAGCTTGCTCAGATAAGGATACACAGCAGTGAGGTATCCTCACAAGAGTGTTATGAGAAATACAATAAAGAATAGTAATAATAAAAAATCAGGCATAATTTGTGGTTTTTTTCCCCAGAGTCTGACACTAAACATAGGTAATTTCTGTTACAAGGAAATAGCTCTGTATATTTTGGCATCTGACAGTGTTTGCTTTCTCCAGATTTATTTGCAGTTCTTTATTTGCCTATCATGCTAGTCTCTTGAACAAAAAAATAAGTGTGCTTAGTACAACACTGATGATGATTTTTAGCTCAATTATTTTATGATTGCAGCTATTCAGGAGTTCTTTTTCTTCCCGCAGCTTTATATGACCATGATGTTATATGGTTTTCAATATCTTTTTGGCCAGTTGAGGTCAGTACCAGATATGTCAGTACTATGAAGAAAATTAATTCTATATCAACCAAAGACAGCATACTCCTTTTGTCTCAACTCTCCTACTATAATAAATAACTTTTCCGTGTAGCACTATGTAAACAGATTGTAAAAGAGCTCTGAATTTACACAAGTGGCCTGCTTTCTATATTGCATAATACTATGTGTCTGTACTTCAATATCTGTAATACCACAGTAAGTGTTATGTTCTGAAGCATCCAGTTACTCACCAAAGTGATTTTAGATGGGTTTTGCAATAACCATTCTGTACATTTGCTACAGTAAGTGATTGTAAAGGTGACCTAAATCTACCACTTTTGTGGTTTTCCCTATATGTTTCAAATTGAATGAGTAATTTCATGTTCCTTAGTGGGATCCTCTTGCTTTTGGAAGCACAAGCTTCAAAAGCTATTCTTCAGCTCTACCATTAACAGAATGCAAGCAAAAGGATTATTCCTGCACAGCACATGACCCAAAATGCTATCTTATAACCTACAAGAAGTTAACCCAGATACCAAGTAAAGAATGAACTGAAAAAGAGACTGACTTTAAGGAACAGAGTGAAAATGAAGGTAGTCTTTTCACATAGATGGAGTGGGGAAAAAAAAAAAGACTTTTTTTTTTTTTTTCCAGAGCACAGGAAGATAAAGACTGAGGAAGTAAAGTTTTTTTTGATGGGCTGGGAGTCCTGTGGAAAAGAATCAGAAAGATAGTATCTTTGTGTAGCTGAAAGGAGATTATGTTACAGTGAGCTATTTCCAACATTTCTGGAAAAGAGCTTTTATAGGAGGGAAGGTCCAACTTGTCCTGCTGAATGAAAAATCAAAATTAACTTGGTTACACTTCATGCAGTGATGCAAACACATTGGGAAAGGAGCTTTTGTATTTTAGCTTGAGTGGGGAAATCTCAGAGCTAGATATCAGCAGGAGGTACGGCAGCAACAAGCAGAAAAACTTTCTTCATCATAGCACTGAGTAGAGAGACACCATTTGCTTTCCTGACCTCCTTACCAGGTACTCTGTGTATGTAGATCAGCCAACATTCCTCCAGCCTTACTGGAGTCTATGGCCATTCATTCTGGGGACTGGGACTTTCAGCAGCCTTTACCTGGCTGAAGCTGAGCAGAGGGGGAAGGCCTTAGTCCCACTTCTTCATCCACTTACCTATCTGAACTATTTTTGTGTGCTCTCAGAAAACAATATCCACAAGAAAATCCTTGAGGTGATGCTATCTTCCAAAGCAAAGCTCAGGGGCCTTGAGATGTGACATTACTGTAACAATGTAGGAACAACGGTATCCATGATCAAAGGAAGTGATTGCTTATTACCTTAGCTAATACCAAACTAAATATAGTTATTGCAATTTTTGTGAGAAAAGCAGCACTTAGTGAGAAAAAGGAAGCTAAATCCCAGAACAGTATTTGTACATGATTATGTCAGAAAGCAGATTTTGACAAAAAAGAATTGTAGGCCAGCATTTTTTTTCACGTCTTAACATCAAAACTGAATGTCTCAACTGTGAGATAGGACGTGAAAATGCATACTTGCATCCTTGGTTTCTTATTATTTGCCTCTGTGTGCATCTCACAGATAAAGCTCATGAAGATATGACTTCAGAATCAGGATACATGTAAATCCCTTGAAAGCATTAATAGCATTTCAATAAATAAAATTTAACTTACAGTACTAGTAGCACGTTTTTCATGTATTTGTGTTTGTGCACTTGAGAGATAGCACCATGAAGTTTAAACATGTCTTTGCATAGCAAAATGGGTAAGACAAATCTGCTCTTAACTTGTGAATTGTGAATATGTATTTCCATGCATTGTGTTCCACAGACTATTCAAGCTCTTCATTTGCATTAAAATATTTCAAGTACTTTCCAGTTAAGTCTTTAGTTAAGCCTTTAGCTTTTCTATAAGTTACAATAACTGTAACTTTGAAAACTCACAAGTTTAGTTTAATTAAAGCTGCATGGCCCTGAGTGTTGCCGTTCTCTTCCCAGAGATTGTTGCTTCCAAGGTAGAAATGCTCAAGTAAAGTTGTACTAAATATGGTGCCTGCTCGAGCTTGGCTGCTTGAATGTGATTTTAAAAATCAGTGCTGTAGCTTCTGTCTTCCTATTTTATGGCAATATGAGCAACCTGATGTTAACAGGAAGAAAATGAGTTTTGAGTGTACCCCTGTTGTTTATGACATTGCCTTACCTCTAGCCTTCAAATATTGAAGTAAATGTGCACTAACTATAAAAAGTGTTTCAATAAAATACGGAGGAATTATAATCAGAATATCAACAAGTAGATGATCTTTAACATACAGAGTTCTATCTAGTGCACAAATCAAACTGAAGAATAACCTTTTACTTCTTAATTAGAGTTCTCTTGGGTCTTACTTGTTAGAAGAGGTACGTCTTCAGAGATATGTAGTTTTTCCATTCTCTCTGTCCAACTGCAAAACAGAGTCAATATTTTACACTGAATCCAAGTGGTTGCTTGGTATTGCTGACAATTGGGATCTGTTTTGGAAGTCTAATTGTACATTCATAGAATATTCTTTAAAGTCATCTATCTGTTCCTAACTATCTCATAACCTCAGCTTCTTCCTAAAGTGCAACGTGGTTTGTACATGTAATTGTCATTATAATGACTTGCGGAAACAGACTCTATAACTCAAAGAGTTATAAAGAAGGTATGTTTATTCGGCACCGGGCACACGGGGGACGGGGAGGGGGACGGAGGACGGGGGAGAGCGGGGGATGGATCGCTCCACCACAAACGTGAGCAGGCGACTCGGCAACTTGCTTGACTTATATTTGTTACAAAGTTACAAAATCATATGATGACATTATCCGCCTAGACAAAGACACAACCTGTCCCAAATTTGGCATGTAAATTAGGTCTTTTCTTCCTTTCATTTGCTTGACATCTCCCGGTGATGATGGGTGATGGTCTTTGGGGCCTTGGGAGATGAAGGCTGATAAGTCCTGAGGCTTTCTCACCCCTGATCTTTGCACAACTTTAGATATCACTTGGCCCCTCGCAGAACTGGTTTTTGCCCTCAAGGAAGTTGGAGGACCCCGGAGGTATTGTGTGAGGAGATATGCACGACCTTTTTACAGCTTGTGTGAATTTTGTCCCGTCTGAAAAATAAGCTTTATACTATTGTGATAAGTTAGTATAAGGTTTATTGGTACATGTTAGTATAAAGCTCTACATCAATAACATCTTTAATGAAAACAAATATTCACTTACTACCACTTGCCTTAAGTAGAACTTCATGTCTGCCCTCAACTACACGATGTTTGTAGATATGATGATAAAGATGATGTTTGATTTGGGAACTAGCAAATATGTCACCTCTCTCTGCATCCAAAATAACGTCAGAAACATACTCCAAAACAAAGTAGTTCTGTGTGTGTGTGCCTCTATATGACTGTGTCCTTTACTTGTTGAAGAAAGATAAAGTTTCACTTATTTTTCTGACAACGTATTGCCACTATCAATAGAGTGATTTATGTCTTTCTTCTCGGCACAAGAGCTTGAAAGGGCATGAGGGCCCTGAAGGAAGCATCTGGATTTGTACTAGACACAGAACAATATATATTTTTCTACCAGGTCAGTTGCTTGACAGAGCATGGCAAAAAGTATCCTTCTGTTAACACTTTGTTGTGGTTGTGGAGAAAGTAGGAATATTTTTGGCTGGTGTTTAACTTAAAATTTTGACCGATCTTATGCACCTTAAAATATTTTGCTAATTTTAATACATTGAATTATACTTTGGCAATGATTTTTCTGTTATCTGACAAGGAAACAAGGCTCCTGAAGGCTTTTGTTACTTGTTGCCATATTCCCTCTGTGGAGTTTGAAAATGCGCAGGGATAACACGTTACAGTATTCATATTAACCTCTCCTTAAAGCTAGTTGTTTCTAGATAAAAACATTGCCTTACAAGACACCCACTGTTCAGTAAAGCTCATCCATACTATGCATTCAAATAAAGCAGAAGGTTTGAATACTGGGCATTTTAAAATTATAATCATGTCCTAGCTGCTCAGTTTGTGTTTTGATGTATTTCTTGAAGCTTGGTCACAAGGAAGGGAATTTGCAATGTCTTGTCTAAATGGTTCCTGGAATCCTCACCAGCGTTACCATTCGGCACATTAGAAGCTGGCTGAAATTTGTAATTCCGAATAGCTTTGACAAAAATAATTATTGGGAAATTGTTGAGGATGAATTTCCATACTGCCCTGCTTATCCGAGGAGACTTATAGGGGTTTCTTTTGTATATCAAGATACATTACTGATGTCTCAGGGAGAAGTTTTTTTTAGGCAAAATTCTCAACTGTGATTAACATTCAAAACCCTATTTAGTCTCATAAAACCGATATATGCAGCTTTATATATGCAGCAGGAATCTACAGAGCTTTACTAGGACAAATTGTAATAGTAGGTGATTTTTGGACAAAATCCACAAAACAGTATCATACATTTTATCTAATGAATATTTCATGCTAAATACATAAACAGTCTTAGAAACAGGGATCAGAAATTAATACCGTCTTTCCAGTAATTGCCCTCACTGAGACATCATCATATTTTATTCTTTCAGGTATTCCTTCATCCCATAAATCCTGAACTATTTTCAACAGTGTCAGAATTTCAACAGGAACATGTAGGTCAGGATAGTGCCCCCTGTTGCTGGAAATATATATCTGTCACTAAGAGAAATGGAACGTTAAGTGCCATAAAAAGGAGTGGGAAGAAACATTGTCATGTTCTATTTCTTCTCATATGATTTAAAAGAAACAGTAATTCATAGGTGTCCTATGAGTGGTTTTGTCTTTCTTCTGCCTTGAAGACAGTAGTAAGGACTGCAATGTTGAAGTAAATGTCCTAAATCCCAAAGGGTGCTGAAAATAATGCTTAGTATCCAAAATAGAGTTGATGCTTACAGTGAGAATTTTCACCTCTAGGATCAGTTGCAATTCTCATCTTCCCAAGGTAAGCATCTTTTTGTCTTATCTAACTTAAAGCCTTTAGAGAATAATCTGAATCTCTTCACTGATTGCAGAGCAACTTTGATCTTTGTTCTGTTGGCCTTGTCTGTAAAAGTGACACTAAAGGATCGTGTTTAAGCATATAACTCTTGCTTTCTCCAAATGACAATGGATTATATAACGTTGCCTCTGGATAACACTATCAATTCATTTTAAAACTGTGACTTCCATAGAAAATTCTGCTTATGTTGTAACCACACCAGTATTTATTCACAGGGAGAGGAGTATATTGATTGACTGAATGGTTGCTATTATCAAGTCCAATCTCTATGGATGATGCTATTGTCTGTCAGAGTTTTACATAAGGGCTTATAACCATTGATCGTTGCCTTAGGATTCTCATAATCTAATATAATTTTCCTATTTATTTTTCTGTTTCTGTGTTTCTAGTCTCCATCTGAAAGGCTCATTGTCCTTAAAGCTGAATTGTGGTAGCACCTCTGTAAGTCTAAGGCAAATTTTTATAATTGAAACTATGACTTTCACTTTTGTGGTTTCAAAACAGCACCTTTAAATATATCAGTTTTAGAAAGGAGTGGCCAGAGCACTCTCCTTCCTCTCTGCTCTGCAGTAAAGGATTTGCTACGTAAATACTTGGGAAAGAAATTGTTTTATAATTTTGAGTATAGGGTTTTGGTCTATGGAAAGCATATGTACATCATAGTTCTATTAGATCCTTTCTCTTAATTTTTGTTATGTTGGAAACCTAACTTATTTATAAAGGAAAGATTGGGAGTCTACAATGTATGAGGGCTTTATGCCAATATTTCTTGCACTCCTTTATTTTCAGTTATTTTAGTTACTTTTCTACTTTAGCAGTTGTTGCTTTGCCCTGTGCAAATTCTCTACCTGAACCCCACCCTTTTTCTTTGCTTGCGTCTCTTTGTTAGTATCCTATCTCATTTTCTATTTCTTTTTTCAACTGTTTTTTAAAAAAGTCTGTCTGCAAGCTACTTTCGTCCATTCTTCCATGCCAAGAGACTAACTGTAACACCTACTAATATAGATGTTCTGTCCTCATTCCTTAGAGTCTCAATTGCTTAATTTTCTGCCATAGTGCAGGAAATAGAAATTGGTCTACAACTGTACTTTTGCCAGTGACTTAGAACTTTACTATCTATCCAAATGTGCTCATCTCTGAGAACAACTTTGCAGCATTTTATCATTAAAACACCATTTTACTATGATGTCAGTACCACTCATCAGCAGTCCCCAACAATTATTTCTCTGGGATAAGATTTGTTTATTTTCTGGAAATGTTATACACCACTTCTGTTGTTTACTGGCCAAGAAAACGAGCAATGGGAAATACAAAAGCATCCTGTGGCAAAAAGATAGCATAGATATAGAAGTATATGCATTTATATCTCATATATATTTTTTTAAATTATTTTTTCCTTTAGATACCAGGAACAGGAGAGAGAAGTCAAAGCAAAGACATAGTGCTTTGGAGATACCCTCACCTGTTGTCTCACCTTAACCATGACACAGCTGACACAGTTTAAGAGAAATTCAGGCATCCTGACTTATGTGGTAGCAGAGATGTGAATTTCCTTTTTCTTCAAGCTCAAATAAGGATCAAACTCCATCTTCTATGAGGTACCTACTCTTTCTTCCAGGACCAAAGACTCTCTGAAATTCAAAAGAAAGCACAGTAAGATGCATGTAGCTGGAGTTATTCTTTTTTATAATAATTTGGATTCAGTATTAAAATGTATAAAGGAAGAAACCACTCTTTTTCTGTGTCTTTCAAGGAAAAACTCCGTGACAGGATTTAGAAAACCTTTGTCTACCCATTATAACTCAGAAAGCTGTTATTCATGAAGACTCAGTAAAGCGTGCTCCTGAAACCTGTTCTACTGTTGGCTGACTCCTATCTGGCTAAACTGTAAGCTGAAAATAAAGATGTGCCTTCTTGGTGGCAAAAAAAGATGTACTTGCACTTGTGTGGTTAGTCCCTGCTTCCTGACATGAATTCAGTGCTCCGGTAACTGCAAGCCTTGATGTGTTTATGGTAAAGGGATGATAGGAATATGAGACTCCTGCTGCTTCGTGTTGCAGTCTCACGAAAATATCATGCATACTAAAAATTGGAAGGCTCCTTTTTGTTCTGCTTTAAATAACTACGTAATCAAAAGTTAGAATTTTTATGAAGAATTCAGTCAGTGTTCAATCAAATCTCATTCAATTAAAGGTCATGTTTAAGTTCTACGACTTTCACTGAAACAGATTTAAGTCATGAAGTTCTTTGGAAAATTCCCTTGTAATCTGTTAATTATTGTATTGACCCATGTTATACTCTAAAGACATAGCATCATCTGTTTCATTCTAAATTTTTCTATAAAACTTGAAGCAATTCAAGTATTTTGAGGATTTACCTATGTATTGTAATCTTAGTGCAATACAACATACCTTTACTACTAAAAAGCTTTCTACAGATATTTTTCACTGCTATTTCCTGTCAAAGAACAATTAATATTGTTTTCTGAATTGTTGACTGTCCAAATAACTAGATAGACCAAACCGTTATGGTTAGAATGTTATACTGTCATACATAAAAACATTGCAGAAAATCTCTGTGTCATTTCCTGTGGAGAATCATGTCACAAAAAGTTGGAAAGTGACTACTGTGAAGCAGCTCTAACAGCTTTTGTACTTCATATGGTCCTGAATTCAGCTAATCAATGTTCAGAGCTGGTCATTTTTCAGACTATCTGACTGACTTTAGGCTTTAGTCTGTGATCTTACTATGTTGGGCAAACACTCTGTTGGGATGCATCTGAGAGTAAGAGATCTCAATAACTTCCAAGACTGTCCACCAGTAAAATGCTGGCAAAGTGCTAATTGTTGCTTGCTGGCATATGCTGACAATGGAGAACAGTGAAAAATTCACTACATTTGGAGTTTGTGCAGATTCAGGATTCAGGATTTAAAAATTATTTGATTTTACAACTGGCCAAAATGTGAAAAATCTAAGTTAACTACTATACCCGTGTATGCGTATGTGTGTGTGTGTGTGATTTGATTTGATTTGATTTAGAAGCTTTGTTATAAGCTTTGTGTAGATTTTATTATTTTAAACTAAATAATGGTAGCAAATATTATTCAATCACTCTGACAATCAGCTGATGATTAAGTATTGATAACAATTATTTTCTTTACCCTCTCTGTTAATTTCATCAGACATAAATCCTATTGATCAAGTCTGAGACTAAATTTGGATACAGCCTCACCTGGACTCCTCTCTGAGGAGTGTAGAGAGCAAGGGGATCCATTCTGAAACTTATGACTCAATAGGAGGATATCCTGTACCCTTTTTTATATCAAGTCTCTGTACAAATCATTCTAAACCAACCATAACTTAATTTCCTTCTATCTGTTTCTACCTGACATGGTTTGACATGACAGTCATTTCTGGTAAGAGGGAAGGGGCTGTAAAGATGGCTCCTGTAAGAAGTTAATTGAAGCTCTCCCCAGCTCTGAGCCAGACCCACTTCTGGGGCTGAGCCAATTAGACACCTCCATGATCACTTTTTAAGAAGAAGTCAGAAGAGAAGGGTTCTTCCTGCTTCTTCCTCCTTCTGTTCTTTCTTCTTCTCCAGCTGGTGATGGTGCAAGGAGTTGGGAGAGTGAAACAACCATGCAGATCTCAAGGTCAGTGAGGCAAGAGAGGAAGAGAGATGCTGGAGCAAAGACTTCTCTGCATTCAGCAGAGAGGTCTGGTGTAGCATAGATTTTTTTGCATTTTGTTAAAGACCCCATATCGAGGGCAGAGACTCATTTTGCTAAAGAAGACTCTGAGCCAGGGGCAGTGATTCTCTTCATTAGAGACCTCGTGTCAGGAGCAGTGACTATGGCCAGAGGAGGCTGTGTCCTGTGGGAGGGACCCAATATTCACAGAAGCTGTAACTGTGGGGAAAAACCCAGGCCAAAGAAGCCTATTAAAATGATACCCACAAGAGACCATGTCCCATGGGAGTGACCCTGTATCTGCAGAAACTGCAACAGTGGAGAAGAATCCATGCCAAAGATATTTACCAAGGACTGCGTCCCATGTGAGGGACCCTGTATCGGCAGAAGCCACAGCTCCTGGGAACAACCCACACCAAAGAAGTTCCTTAAGGACTGTGTCCCGTGGGAGGAACCCCATATCAGAGTAGGGGAAGAATGCAAGGAGTCAGCCTCATCTGAGAAGAGAGAAGTGGCAGAGCCCATCTGTGAGAGACTGATCACATTCCCCATTCCCTACACCCCCCAATAGCCTTTGAGGGGGAAGGAGGTAGAGATATCAGGAGTAGTGTGCTGAGCCTGTCGTGGTGCTTCTGAGATAGCTGGGCCAAACCATGAGACTCGCCTGTAGTAAGTAGTAGTGAACCTTGAACTCTGTTAAGTTGCTCTTTCAAAAATTCAGATTAGAATCACTTTTTCTCTGATAGTGTTTCTTTAAATGATCTAAAACTTAAATCTCTAATTCCCAGTAAGATGTCCCAATTCTATGCTCAGACATTTTTCAAGCATTAGACTGGTTTTAAATTGTGAGTGTTCTTACTGCAAGGAGATCCGACCTTTAATAAATCACATAAGAGCTGGAGCTTTATGGAAGATGTGTACAATAGAAATGGGACATTGATGAGCTTTTTTTAATGTGGATTGAGTAACCTGAATTACTGACGTAATTATGAATATCTTGTATAATTATGAATATATTATGTATAATTATCTGGACAAAAAGCCCACATAGTACAATAATTCTGTCAAAGGGGCTTCAGCTTCTCTTCAATGTGACAATAATGTTTGGTACTTTACTTTTATGAACCACTTTCCAAACACTAACTGATTAATCTTTACAACATCCCTGTGAAGTGGATATGTGAGTCCTGAGCTTAATTGTAGTTGTGGGTTTCATGGGACCTGTAGAGGTCAGCATAAGTCGTAGTTTCCCTGGACTACAGAGGGAGAATGGGAAGCTTTTCCTGGCTGACAGCGGCTTTGGTAAATCTGATGAACTTAAAATGCCTGCTTTCAAGTATAGTCCTTCACCAATTAACCACTACAGCCTAAATAGCCGGCATTGCTTAAATAACCGTTCCAAGCTTAATCTCAGAGAAGATTAGTATTAAGTAAGAGATAAATAATCAGACTTGCACAAGAGAAATTAAGGTAATGGAGAGGAAAAAAGAATTTTTTATAAAGAGCTTAGCCAGTGGAAAATGCCATTACAGTTTTTTTTGAAAAAAAAAAAAAGTTTGAAATTCATATTATTGTCACAGGTTTACAGGTTTTTTACATGAGGATGCAAGTAGGAAAAGCTAACAGAATTTTGATTCCTTGGTTTGGACTATTGGTAAAAAGGGTAGAGGATCCTTCATGGCACGTGACAGAATGACAGGAGTAACAAAGATATCTCCTAAAATCCTAAGTAGGCTGCTAGGACGCAGGTACAATAACTACAGATACAACCTCACATGCCTGTAAATCTAGGTAAAGGCTGCTCTGTGAGTCAGCTTCCATCCTCCAAGTGACAGGTAAAGCGTGGGAGTCTGTTTTGAAAGTCATTTAGGAATAAGTCATGAAGTTCATTCTGAGAAATAATTTTCGCTTTCTCACCTATCTAGCAAGATAATGTGGGTCATGGATGGAAGGAGGAGAGCTTTGGCTTCTGGATATAACTTTTTTTCTTGCAAATTAGGCTTGAGATAGGCAGGCAGGGAGGATAGGTTACAAACATCTCATATCACTGAGGCAAGAAGCTCTGCCATATCAAAGAGAAAAATATATCTTAATACTGTACAAACCCCCTAAAAATTACAATTTCCTCTCATTTCAGACTTAAGAGCAGTATTCTAGAGGGGAGAGGAATGGAGATTTCCTACAGAGAACTGTGAACCAAATAAAGAAACAAGTGAAGACAAATAGAAACTCTACATCAGGTGAAAATCTTAGAGGAAGGCTAAATTATTATTGTTTGTTCTTCAGGGAGTTATGCTAGTGAAGCTGTAGTCTAATAAACCATACAGTACATCTTCCTGCATATTTGAGACAGTACATCTCCAACCAAACAGCTGTGAGGAGCTGTTGTGGTTTGGCTCAGCTAGCACAGTGGCATCACAGCAATCTCTTGCTTGATACCCCCAACCACTGCCACCCTTGTTAGAATGGCAGAAGCCCCAGTGAAATAGGAGGAAAAAGACAACCATGTTTGTTGAGGATCAAGAGAAGGGCAGGGAGGGCTCGCTGCCAATTATGATTCTGGGCAAAACAGACTCCAGTACTCCAGACTCCAGCAAAAAGAGAACAAGATGATTGAGAAAATGACAGCCAGCACTTTAAGGTCTCCCTCCCCCATCCCTTCTTTCTTCCCGGGCCCAGCTCACTGCTCTTGATATCTCTACCTCCTCCTCTATCAATGGCTCAGGGGGGCAGGGAATGGGGGATGTGGTCAATCTCTCACAGATGGGCTCTGCCCCTTCTGTCTTCTCAGATGAGGAGGACTCCTGGCACGTGACAGAATGACAGGAGTAGCAAAGATATCTCCTAAAATCCTAAGTAGGCTGCTAGGACGCAGGTACAATCACTACAGATACAACCTCACACGCCTGTATATCTAGGTAAAGGCTGCTCTGTGAGTCAGCTGCTGCTTCTATCTTCTCAGAAGAGGACAGTTCCTCGCATTCTTCCCCTGCTCTGATACAGGGTCCCTCCCACGGGATAGTCCTTAACAAACTTCTCTGGGGTGGACTCTCCATACGTAGAGTGGCCTACAGGTGATAAAATAAGAATAGACATCACATACACACAGAAAGATGAAATTGGATCCAGAATTTCTTCATTATCTACTAAAAAAATATATTTGATGAGTGTACTTTACACCTTCACTTGTTCTTTTCTTTTGAAGGGTGTGTACGTGTGCGTGTGTCCTGTTTTCCCAGTGGAAAATACAGAAAATAAAATTGCAAAAGTAAATGTATCAAAACTCCCTACTCACTCAATGCTGCATCATTTTGAAAAAAAAATAGATGTATATTTTAGATATTGCTCTGAGCATAGTGCAAAGAGAGAAAATTGACTGTTATAGACTTAAATAGTTGAATGTGTCTTAAAATATACATATATACCCTATCCATTGAGAGCATGTTTTACTTTTTTCTTTTTTCACAAAAAGCTAATCTTGTACACCTTCAGCTCTTATATATTTGTTCACTTATAATTTGTTCAATTAAGTGTCATTTGGTATCAGCCAAAAGAGAAACTGATATGTCAAATTATTTAGAAAAAGAAAAAACAACAAAACCCAACACTTGGATATTCTTATTAAATGGAACTCGTTTAAGAACGTCAGCTTTGGTTTAGAAGAACAGATCTAGTTGACTTGACTTTCTGCTTCAGAAGGGAAAGTAGATTGATGGACCAAACTCAGAGGCAATGATAAAGCTAGTTAAAGAAAAGTTTTCCACTAGTAAAAAAGATGCATTTAATAATTAAAACTATAAATAGTTTCATATTCTAAAATTAACTTTAATGTTTGTAATATTCTAATATACTATTGCTATATGAAGCACATATATGACATAATTCACCAACTAGAGAAAAAAAAATAATTGAAATATTGATTCAATATTCAACTAACTTGTGTCTATATTTTTTTAACAGATCACCCCTTGAAACTATTAATTCTGCAACTACATTGTAGCTCCACTTGGGAATATAACCCAAATCGTTCTGTTAAACAGAAGGAAGAATGTGAATATTCTTAAATGTAAAAGATAAGTGTGTATCAGATCATGTTGCACAATAAAATAGCTGAAGGCTAATAATCCAAAGCACTCTTTTCAAAGATATTTACATTGCACAGTTATAAAACCCTTGCTGTCTCTATTTTGTGATTGATATTTAAAATAAGCAGCTCTAGTTTAAAAATAATAATGCAGACAATTTTTCAGACAATGCAACAAAAATCCAGGTAAATTAATATTCCTTTTGAGAGATGATAGGTTATGAGTTGTGGTATGAATTTTGTTAAATTTAGGTAATTTAAATTAGCTTCAGACAGTTTGTGAACAGAGGGACCTCAAACTGTTTGCTTTCTAATTATTTTGCCTGCTTGTCTCATTTTTGTTTCTTACTCAATTTGTAATGAAGTTGTAGTGAGTCTGGGATGGTAGTGATTTTCCACAGCAGCTCCTGCAGTGCTGTGCTTACTGTTGATATCAATATTATGACTACTGCTCGCACAGCATCAGGGCTGTCCCTCCAGCATTCCTTGCCCCACCTTCACCTATAGCTGTGGGTGGGCATGATCTTGGGAGGGACTATGGCCAGGACAGCTGACCCAGGCTGACCAAGGAGATATTCCATACCATATGATGTCAGCTCAGTAATATAAACTGGGGGAGAGGAGCAGGAAGGGGAGGCGAGATTCATTTCTGGCCATCCAAAAGCAACCGCTACGCGTACTGAAGCCCTGCTTCTCGGGAGGTGGCCGAACATCGCTGCTGACGGGAAGTAGAGAGTAACAGCTTCATCTGCTTTTGCTTTGCTTCCCGCTCGTGCGGCTTTGCTGTTTCTTTATTAAACTGCTTTTATCTCAACCCACGAGACTCCCATCTTATTTTCTCCCCTTCCCTGGCTTGCTGAGGAGGTGGGGGATAAAGCGGTGTGGTGGGCACCTGGCATCCAGCCAGGCTCAAACTACCACAGAAGTGTTACCATGGAAGAGAGAAAAAAAAGAATATTGTTTTCTGTTACCTTTTGTGTCTACATTTGTAGCAAATGGTAGAAACCTATAGGTATGACTTCAGTTCATAAATATTTTACAATAAAACTTGTCCTTGGATATCCATAATTTCTATTTTGAAAAATAAATCACATGGATTTAAAGTTTCCATTCTTAGTCCCTGCCACTACTGAAGAAAATAACAGGTAGGCATTTGTGCCAATATGGAAGCAGACAAAGATGGTATATAAAGTTTTTGACATATGTTGGAAGTGTGAATAAAAACACTCTGCTTTTCTGAGCTTAAGTATGTACTAGAATCCATCACAACCCTTTCTAGCCCATGACTCAATGTTGAGAGCAAATTACTTTGGTTTTGGGGAGTCATTGTTTCTTCATCCTGAAAAGAGCATGCACTCCCTTGCGTTCAACATTTAACCTGGATGGAGCTCACATCTGCTCTAGGGACTGCGGCAGTCTGAGCTGAGAGGGGGAGAGTGCTCTGCATTCCTGTCTCTGTGATGGTGCAGGAGCCTGTGCAATGCATCACCTCTCAGTGAGTTTTCTTGGGTCTGTCTGTTGAATTTCAATCCTTAAATGAATCTGTATGGCTTGAATGATTTGTAAACACACTTAAAACACATTAAAAAAAGCATGAAGATCTGTGAGAAATTCAGCTGCAATGCAAGAGACATGTAGACTCACAAGTTCATGATAACATTTAACTGAAGTTAAATAAGATCAACTAATGCTATAAATTTAATTGAAAATAAAGAAATGAGAATCATTAAAACCCAGAACACTTATTAGCACCATTGATACAAGTCTGTCCCATACATAACTACATAGAATCACAGAATGGTAGGGGATGGAAGGGACCTTTAGAGATCATCTAATCCAACCCCCCTGCAGAAACAGGATCACCTAGATCAGGTCACATAGGAACATGTCCAGGCAGGTCTTGAAGAATTCCAAGGAAGGAAGCCTCCACAACGCCTCTGGGCAGCAGGTTCCACTGCTTCATCACCCTCAGAGTAAAATATTTTTTCTTATATTTAAGTGGAACTTTTTGTGTTCCAGCTTCAACCCATTACCCCTTGTCCTGTTGCTAGCTACTATGGAAAAAAGGGATGTCCCAACCTCCTGACACCCACCCTTTAGATATTTGTAAATGTTAATAAGATCGCCCCTCAGTCTCCTCTACACTAAACAGCCCCAGTTCCCGCAGTCTCTCCTCATAAGAAAGATGTTCCATACCCGTGATCATCTTGATGGCCCTGTGCTGGACTCTCTCCAGAAGTTCTCTTTCCCTCTTGAGCTGAGGAGCCCAGAACTGGATACAGTACTCCAGATGAGGCCTCACCAGAGTAGAGTAGAGCAGAACGGGAGAAGAACCTCCCTTGACCTGCTGTCCACACTCTTCTTGATACATCCCAGGATGCCATTGGTCTTCTTGGCCACGAGGGCACATTGCTGGCTCATGTTTAGTTTCTTCCATGTATGACTTAGAAAGTAAAAAAATACTATTAAGGAAAACAATTGATTCTGAAAGTCCACAATATTTAAGATCACTCTATAATACAGGAGAATGGATGAAACCTCTGTTTTATTTCAATAAATAATATCTGAAGACAGCAACATCCATAAAAACCAGAAATATTTTTGAAGTCTAAATTTCTGTAACCTAGGAAAAAGCATGTCTAATTTCTGTTTTACTGAGGAAGTGAAAAGTGAAGAAAAATAAGGAAAAATATACTCTACCTTCTGTGCACATTTATTATATTTTGGAAAAGTTTTCTCCCATTTCTGAGTATATTCTTGAAGGTTTTACATTGGAAGTACTGTAACATTTCAGAAAAAAAATTGCATTTGACCATCTTCGAACAAAACAAGAGGTATTCTAACAAAAGTGTAGTAAAAGAAGTCATACTGGCCTTATGCAACCTCCTTTCACTTGTCATGTTGAAATTCTGTATGAAGATCTTGACTTCTCTTGCCAGAATACAAAATATATTATTGTCAAAATATGAGAACGATGCACAAAATATTCTGGGTGAAGAATTAGGGCATAAAACTACTGAGATTTGCTAGCCTGAGGGAGAGAAATTTCACTGAGTGTTTTGATGGTTTTGGTTTTTAGCTTCACTAGCAGAAGTTTCAAGGGAAAGAAAGGAGAAGACAGCATCCTACAGCACTGGTTTGCTTTTCATTAAAAAAAGACAAGGGCATATTCTGATTGTGAGAAATAATTAAAGGAATTTTGTATACTCAGAGGTCACATTATCAGACTTTGATTTGATTCCAAATTCATTCACTGTACTATTTATTAGACATCTCTTTTAAAAGAAATGGTGATGTAATAGTATGGCTGACGCTATTATCTTAATTATTCTTATTGTCTTAAATGAAGCATTGTGGATTTTTTATATTTTATTTTAAAAAGGAGGAAAAAAAGAGCCAAGTATAGTCAATAGCACATTTAAATTTCTTTTCAAAGACTTCAGCAGCTTTCTAAAGCTTTAGCTTGGAATCAGAGTGAAGTAAAAAAGAACCCTGTAAAAGGTGGGGTTATTTTAATTTAATTTTCTTTCCCCATGACCTTTCATTTTCTAGATTTGAGTACTTTCACCAGAAAATCAATTTCATTTAATCTAGGTATGAGGACTCTTAATTATATTGGAGGAGCTTTTAATTATGTCAGTTCCAATAATGGTGGAACTGCTTTTTGTTTGAGACCAATGAAAGGTAAAAGAACCCACTCAAAATGCACTTTGCAATTAGATTGGAATAGTTTTGTGCTCTGGTGATTTCATGCCAAGCAAATATCACTTGAAGAATTGGTAGCCTTCCTTGATACATTTTAAGGTTCTCTTTTATATCAGGTGGATGTTTGTTACATCTACTTATTAATTTCTAGTAGTATCCACATGTCCCTGTACAAATTCAGAAGGAAGGCAGACATAAATATTAACCAGACTAAACCACACAAATTGCCCAGTGCTTCCCTCAAAAAGCATCTGCAAAAAATAAATGTTCATTCAAATACTTTACATCTTAATGTAGCTATCATCAGATTTTCAGATGGCCTTGAGACAGAGGTCAGTGCATGTGGTTATAGATGACAATAGGAGAGATATACAAACATTTTCAGTAACAGATGATGTAGGTCCTTTCAAGCAAACATGCCAGAAAAGTTTCATTTTCTTTTTACTGAAAGTTGGTATTAGACATTATAACAAAAATCAGACTGCATGGAAAATTAGGATGAAATGTTCACCTCCTATAAAGCTATTAGCAAAATGGCTCTTAATTTCCTTTGAGGTAAGGATATATGGTAATTAACTTTCCTAGATATACATAAAGGACATTCACACAAAAATCTGACAAATTTTAATGATAAAAGAATATTTAGGGAAATGTAATTTTCCCCAGAGCATTCTGATATTTTTTCTTAGAGGTATACTTATACTGCCTTCATGTTTTTCATCTGATCTTCATAAGTTTTGATGTATTTAAGAAAGTAAATTTGTTCTAAAATGTTTCAATAAGTCTTGTTCTTAACTAATAAAAGAGTATATTCAAATTAAATTAATCTAAGGTTCAGACATAGTACATATATCTCCGAGGTTTCCACAACCTGTCCTGCTTTTTTTTTTTTTTTTACACAGATAAAATACTGTTTTCAAAGTTTCTTTTCAGGTAGGGATGGACATAATCAATTCACAGATTAAAGCTCCTAAACCCTCTAGGATCTGAAGCAAGGACTACAGGATTCCTGAAGCATCCATAGTCTTGTCCAAATCCATTTTATATGGTATTCCTTACAAAAACCAGTTCACATCAATTTTATTTTCAAGTTTCAACCCTTCAATAACTATATATCATCTGTGAATTCAACTTTTTTTTTTTTTTTTTTTTTTTTTCTGGAGAAAGTGGATGAATTAGGTTAAAATGTATTTTTTCTCATGGAATGAAAATGTGATATTAAGACTGTGCTCACGTGTATTTCTCCATACAATCCCGTTCAATTTTCTATTATCTGTGCTTTTGTGGTTTTATGTCAAAGTTACATTTATGAACAAATACTTGACCATTGTTTCAATTTGCATTTCAATTAATTCTTTACAACAAAAAAGATTAGCTTGTACAACACCAGACTGAGTTCTGATTCTAAGATGGTATCATAAACAATTTTCCGCACCTTGTTAAGAAAAAAACCATAAACAGTTCTGTGGCCTGGGCAGTTTCTTTCTCCCTGTCACCCTGAAAGGATTTGCAGCTTGCCAAAAGGAAATTGGCTTGGACACTAAGGAGTCCTAAACTAATGACAAAATAATTGCGAACAGTTGGAAAAGAAGACTCTTTAAGCTGTGACGTTTGGAGATGATCTACAGGATGTAGACACATACAGCCTGCAGGATGCAGCAATAAATTAAGGTACATGTCTCTGTTTCAATGTGTTTGGGATGAACAGAATCAAATTTCTCCTGTGAAATGGAAACAGTATTGCTCCCACGAGGAAATGGGATTTAAATATTCTTGTTACTTTGTTTACAATAATATTCCTTAAATGAGCTGGGGGGAAAACAAGAAATCTCATCTTATATACTTAAAAAACCAGAATCGTAATTTTGATAAATTGTCTACGACTGAAGTTTTGCATGCTACTTTTTTTACCAGGGTCATAAGTGTAAGAAAAAAGTCTGTAGCAATTTTTGTAACTTACAAAGCCTCAGACATGAAGTAACAGAGTGTGGCCAGCATGTTGACGGAGGTTCTGCTCCTGCTCTACTCTGCCCTGATGAGATCTCATCTGGAGTCCTGTGTCCAGTTCTGGGCTCCTCAGCTCAAGAGGGACAGAGAACATCTAGAGAGAGTCCAGCGCAGGGCCACCAAGATGATCAGGGGAACAAAACATCTTTCTTATGAGGAAAGACTGTGGGAACTGGGGCTGTTTAGTCTAGAGAAGAGGAGGCTGAGGGGAGATCTCAATATTTGTAAGTATCTAAATGGCATATGTCAGGAGGCTGGGACATGCCTTTTTTCTATTGTATCTAGCAACAGGACAAGGGGTAATGGGATGAAGCTGGAACACAAAAAGTTACACTTAAATATAAGAAAAAACTATTTTACTGTGAGGGTGATAGAGCAGTGCAACAGGCTGCCCAGGGAGGCTGTGGAATCTCCTTCTCTGGAGGTCTTCAAGACCCCTCTGGACACGTTCCTATGCGACCTGATCTAGGTGAACCTGCTTGAGCAAGGGGATTGGACTAGATGATCCCTAAAGGTCCCTTCCAGTACCATTCTATGATTCTATGATTCTAATAGATTTAATTTAGATGTGCAATGTAGTAGAGTTTTAGAAAAAGATTTTTTTTTTCTGGAGCTCTGCAGTTAATTTTTACTAAATAATGGAGGTCCTTCAAATTAAATTCTATACCAAAAAAACTCAAACTCATTTTTACATTATTTAACAGTGCTAGGCTTGAAGATTTGATATAACTTTTCCACAATTAATTTAACATATCAATGAAGTACAGGTTGCTCCAGGATGAATGGCGATCCTGCTTAATAGTGATGGAAACAGTGATCAAATGGATAAGATTAAAAACTTGTAAAAGGGATTCAGTGTTCTTAAAATCTAAAAATAGCAGTGGTAAAAATATCCTGCAGGAAAAAATGAGTGTCTTGTGGGCTAGAAATAAACAAATGTAATATCACAATTAAAAGGTCACATATTCAATGACTGAAATTAATTTCTGCTGTAAAGTAGTGGCTAGCCAGCAGAAAATGTCAGAGGAATGTAACTAAATGACTGTAACTGATTTGTCAGTGGTACTATGATCTGTTGGTAAGTAAAGGCTGTGATAAAGGCAGAAATGTCTGGAGTAAGGAGCAGAAGAGATATTTCCTCTCATTCCAACCATGTAGTGTTCTCTGTGGCTTATCATACAATGGTAATGTATCTTATAAAGTGGTGGAGAGAGCTTATTGAGAAGACCATATGAAAAATTGGTCATGTCTGTTAAAGAAACATGGAACTTCTAAGGAGCCAGTGCTAAAAAAATCTAGGATGCTGCTCTGTGACATGGAAAAACCAAACTAAAAAAGCCCGTTGTTTAGCTTGGTAAAAGAAAGAGTTAGCAAGTGTAGGAGCATTCTCTTTTATCAACGTATAAGGAACCAACTTTAGGAAGAATTAAAAAATAAAATTCACAGATTCAGTAATAAGCAGCAGTGAGTATCAAAAAGCGATGTGTTTTTAAAAATGATGGCGTAAAATATACGTACTGGAATTTAAAATCCTCATGGATTTTAAAAGAGAAATGCTCAAAATAAGGTTTCATATTGTAAAAGCTCAGTTGCAGGATAATGCCTAGAAGCTGAGAGGTAGCATGCTCCCACTGGCAGCATTAATACTTGTCTGCTGTGAGCACAAAGATCCTTTTCAAGGACCCCTGTGCCCATGGCTGTCTGGTCTTACAGAAGAGGAAATGCAAGGCTTGAGGACAGCAGTCTGGGAAAATAGCTGCTGTGAATAAAACAAAACAAAGGCTGCAGATATAATTGCATGTATTTGAGATGGTGAAAATAACAACGTGGCACACTCACTGGAGTGGGAGAGAAGGATTTACTGACTACGGACTATTCACCTCCATATTTCCACACCTAAGATCTGTGATTCTGATTCATTCACACAGAATATTCTAGTTTACAATGCAACTGCCAGGTTTCTCTTAGATAACATTAAGGACATATGATTATGTATTAAAAAATCCACATATCTCACCAGGAGTTGACACTATTCTCATGAGATCAGACATGAACAATTTTATCCTGTTATATACTCACTTTATGTGTCAAATCACAGAGAGCAGATGGCTCAGCTAAATATGGGCATTATGAATACTGAATAAACATCCCAATAAATTACCTGCCAGCACCCATTTAAAAAAATTACTGCACTTGGAAATACTGAAATCGCCTAAGCTGTCAACTAAGCCACATTTATTTATAAATGATTCATCAAATCTTAGTCCATCTTATCTGTTATAGACATTAGATATTTTTCTGGTTTGTACATGTTCATATATTCTGATGAAATTCTATTATTTCAAAAAGATGAGTATTGCAAAAAATTCACACTAGAGTAACATTGATCTCAAAAAGCAGGACTTTTTAAGGCCAGCAGTAAATGTATTCCTAAAGGAACCAACAGGCAGAAATCCAGGTATTTCACACTCCTGTAGTAAACACTGTAATGAGGTCTCAGTTCAGGACAAATATTTACAGAACTGCCTTACTTCAGAAACATACTTGCCAATTCCTTCCTCAACACTAGTCATAGCATAACTGTTCATGTATAATAGATGGCTTTGCAATTGCAAATGAAATTCATGCATCTGTGTGTATGAGACAATAGATATCAGAAGACCATTAAATGGTAAGAGAACTGAAATCACCATAAATAAAACACAAATTAATGATATATTCAGTAGGTTTTATCAGGAAAAAAAAAAAAATGACACATCTCTTTCTGAAGGAATATCTTGAGTAGAAAATCCACTACTATGCTTTTCTTTACTTACAAAGTTTTCTGTGAAAAATAGGACATTTCAAAGAAGAGAGAAAAAAAAAAAAAAAGGTATTGCCAAAAGCTTTTTAACTATTCTGACTTGTACCTGGGTGACTGCTTTTATTCCTTTGCTGTCAATGCATTTTTAATGTTTTTAAATTGCCTCAGCCTTACTGACTTAGGCTGAAATTCTGCTGGCACCATCTGTGGAGAGTTGCCAAATAGTGCTTAATTTACCACTGCTGATTTCCCAGTGGAAGAGGCAGGTTTTCCCAATCTAACTTACCACATGTAAGAGCAAAGTGACTAGAAAATCAGGAAACCGGGCAATTGCAACAAAGAGAAGTAAGTTCAGTAAAGTAAGGAAATAAATATTTCTGATGTGAGTTGCAAAAATCTTCTGCCAAGAAGGTGGAGACTATGTTTCCATTTCCTCAGTCTATCGCTGTCCTGTTTCCAGAGGACAAGAGAAATTATAGTATGTCAGTAATGGCTCATATCTATGACAATGCTGGTTCATTAGCCATATACAGTCACAAAACAGCTGAATATCTTTGATTATATATCTCTATAATATAATCTTAAAATATTCAAGACAAACGTCAATCTTCATTTGAGATGTGGTGCCATAAAATTATTTCTTAGACCTTAAGACTGGAAGAAGACAGAGGTCTAGTTAGATATCATATGCCGCAAGATAATAAATTTCATCCAGATAGTCAGTAAGAAGCCTAAATATTTTAGTTAGAGTAAGTGCATGAGATTGAACTGTGAATCACCAGCAGCGGATGAGATCTAAAAGTCTACTTACAGCAGAGTAGAAAACAAATTCATTTTTCACTTAAAAATTTTGCATTAAAAGAACTTCAGGTTCAACTGCAAGTGAAGCAGCAAGAGGTCAAAGTATTGACCTCTGAAATACTGTTTCTACCTCAGAACAGTCGGTATCATTTTTTGTTACCTCCTGCAGTTCATCACTGGTAAGAGGTATGTGATCCTCCTCCAAAAGTTCCCACAGTAGGGAATTGATTAAGAAAGGTACACACAACTGAACAGACAAAAGAAATAATCTCTCATTATAAATCATATCCCACACTGAAAGAGCATATTTCATTGTAATAAAAAAATTGGCAGTTGATAGGAAACTAAGTATGCAAGATTAACTGAGCAGCTAAAGGTCCCCTGTCCTGTCTTACTTCATAGACTCATGGACCTGTTGGAGTGGCTCTAGATGAGGGCCACAAAGATGATCAGAGAGCTGAAGCATCTCTCCTATGAAGACAGATTGAGAGAGTTGTTCAGCCTGGAGAAGGCTCCAAGGGGATCTTATAGTAACATTCTAGAACCTAATGCAGACCTACAAGAAAATTGGAGAGACTTTTTACAAGGGTGTGCAGTGATCACAGAATCACAGAATCTTAAGGGTTGGAAGGGACCTTGAAAGATCATCCAGTCCATATCCCCTGCCGGTGGCTCAGCTCAAGTGGGCCTGTTTTTATCCTCTTCACCCTTCAAACTAACTTAAAGCCCTTTCTATGAGCCCCACTAACTCATTCACAAGGATCCTTTTCTCTCCTTTGAAACAGATGAACTCCATCTGTCACCACTCTTCATGTCACAAAAATTTCACCATGGTCTAAAACCCCAAAGTTATCTTGGTGGCACCAGCCTCTGAGTTGCCTGTTATTGATGATTAAGGGTAACAGCTTTAAACTGAAATAAGGTAGATTTAGATATCAAGAAAAACTTTACTGTGAGGGTGATGAGGCACTGGAACAGGTTGCCCAGAGAGGTTGTGGATGCCTCATCCCTGAAAGTTTTCAAAGTCTCTTTGGATGGGGCTTTGAGCAACCTGGTCTAGTGGAAGGTGTCCCTGCTCTGACCGATGGGTTGCAACTACATGATCTTTAAGTCCCTTCCCATCCAAGCCATTCTAGGATTTCATGTCATATAACATTGGAATTTTATCTTAAACTCCTGATTACATACAGCTTCTATCAGCTCTTATATATTCCTGTATCTTCTGTGTTCTTTTAATAATTAAAATCAGATGTGGTGGGTTGACCCAGCTACCAGACAAACACCAATACAGCTGCTCAGAGAATCACAGACTATTTGATGTTAGAGGACACCTTCAGAGGTCATCTAGTCCAAACTACCTCCTCATCCAGTGCCACCTAGAGCCAGTTGCCCAGGACCATGTCCAGATGGATATTTTTAATATCTTCAAGGTGGGAGCTTCTACAAACTCTTTGAACAAACTGTGACAGTGCTGAGTTGCCCTCACAGTTAAAAAACATTTACTGACATTCAGAGAGAACCTTCTGTGTTTCAGGTTGATGCCGGGAAAGTGCCAGTCAGGACTTAATAGCCAATGTGACTACTAAGCAGTTATTCTTTATTGCAGCACTGGGCACACAGGGGATCACTCCAACAAGTGTGTTCATCATTTGAAACAAAAACTTTCTACATTTATACAGACTAGATGTGCATATTATTACATTTCTTAGAAAAGGTGGGATTATGCTAATTACTTCCAAGAACTCATTATCATCAGTTCCATCCATTGTCCCGCCTTAGTCTGCCTGTGTTACACCTCCATTACACCTCCTTTTGGTGGTCATCGGAGGTTGTTAAGGATGAAGATTTGAGTCTACCTAACGGTGTATTTTTCACCTTTGGCTTCCCAGCATTTGTCCCAGCCACAGGACAGGATCGAACCAGTCTTTCTCTAGGCTTGAGCAGTTGCTTATTCATCTTACTCACATTGGCCCAACATAATTTCTGTAAGCTTGTTAGATAACAATAGGAGTCAGATGTTCTGCAATGAAGACTTCTTGCAACTCTACAAGACTAGCGACTTTGTAAAGCAAGTACTTCTACAAGGTTAAACATTTCATAAAGTGAATATTTCAAATAGAGTTACAAATGTATTCTTGCAGTTTTCTAGCTAACATATTATGCCCTATATGATACTTATATAAATTCTTTAATTCAAGGCTGTGCTCATTGCTACTTGTCCTGATACTAGACACCTCTGAAATGAGCTTGGTTCTCTTTTTTTACACCTTTCTTCTAGGTGCTTACATACATTGATAAGATTCCCCCTTGAACCTTGACTTCTCCAGGCTGAACACTCATGTCTCAGTCTGTCTTTGTATGCTCCAGTCCCTTAGTCATCATAGTGGCCTTTTGCTGGACTCTCTACAGTAGCTCCAAGTCTCTGGACAGTGGGGAGCCTAGAATTGGCTGAGAGTTCACTCAATCCTCTTTGCTGTGGGATAGGATGAAAAGAGAAAGAAGGTAAAAAAACTCATGAATCAAGATAAGATAAAGCAAAAATTGTACATCTAAGTAAAGGAAAAATCCCCACTTTTAACTATTTCCTATTGGCAGACAGTTGTCCAGCCTATTCTGGAAAGCAAAATCTCTGTACTCAAAACAGCTACTTGAGAAGAAACCATAAACACAGATGTAACTCCTTTGTCTCTTTTCTTTGAGCTTTTATTGTGTAGGGCAACGTCATATGAGAGGGAATAGCCCTTTGATCAATTTGAGTTGTGGCTGCGTCCCTTTGCAACTTCTTACCTACCTCCAGCTTACTTGCTGGGGGTACGGAGTGGGAGAAATAAAAGACCTTAATGCTGTGCAGGCATTGTTCAGTCACATCCAAAATACTAGGGTATTATCAACCCAGTTTAGGCATCAAACAAATACACAGCACCATTCAGCTTTTGTGAAGGACACTAAATCCAGCCAGTCAGACCTAAAACATTAAGTAACAGCAGTTACAAATGGAAAGATGTTTTACATGAATGTTCTTGAAAGAAAAGCATGAAAGGTGTGAAGATATACAGAAGTATGGTGAAATTGCATATGTTTATGACATAAATCACCCTGAATGTGTATTTCTCCTGAATATAAATCTGAACAGACCTGTGGGATCAAGAATATTCTGGAATCAGACCTGATCCCCCCCACACACAAAAAAAGGAAATAAACATCATGAAGTACTTAGTAGATCCTCACAAAAATAAATCCTTCCTCACAAGCTTTGTTTGATGCCCTGACCTTCAGTTACCTATCTGACCTTAAGATCAAATGAGATTACTGAAGTGCTTATTTAGGAAAGACTACTATCCTGGCATTTTTGGCTTGATTATTTAAAGTTTCTGACACAAACACAGATTCTAGAATTAGGGACTGCTGCAGTAAGGGTAGGGAAATTCTGTAAGCTGAGAAATCACCACCTTATTTCTTGATATTTCTCCTATGACTCAATTTTGTCTTTTTCACCCAAAATCTGGTAGCTCAGGGCAAACCTGTCCACTTCTCATCAAGAAATGGATGCAAAATGAAGTAGCACCCTCATACTCATGCCACTGCCATTCCTTTTGCCTTTTTTCCTCCATTTTATTTTCCTAAAGTCCTTTCTGCTAAAGTCAATAATATTTTTTTTTACAAAGTACTCTTAGCAAGTGTACTTATGATTCTCACCTAAAAAGTGTATTTCTGATTGCACTTTAAAATGGATTGCTGTTTTAATGGCACCATTTATGTAAGAACAATTCAGCAGTACAAATTGTGAGGTCTTTAAACTGAACCAATGCTTGATTCAGAAATTCAGAACCAGTTATAGCCTCTCTGTGCAGTAAAATGTGGTGCTTGGTCATTCAATGGAATATTTTACAGAGCCTGACCGAATTGATGGAATAATCTGTTATGAATTGTGCATCATCTCACTTGTGACAGGCTTATTTTCCATACCAGAAAAGTCTGGCTTGCAAATTATGGAATTCTTGATCCTTAAATGAGGAATATTCAGGTATGAATTTGTTTGTTAAGATTAATGAAGGAAAACCAGACTTAATAAAATTCAGCATCAGTTTTAATGACATATAAAAGCAGACCATTCCAAATAGAAAAGCCTGCATTTTATGAAAAAAGTTGTCACTGTTATAGATGGAACTGCAAAATAAAATACTGATCTTATAACTGAAGAGTGTACCACACAGCAGATGAAGAGTCCAAGTTATATTGATTTAAATTCTAGAATTACAATGTTTCAATAATTTCATTTTCAAAACTAATTTTTATATATATTCCATTAGTCTATATTTATGTGTAAAAATATTTTGATTGTCCATATCCTTTAAATGTCTATCACACCACTCACTTTAAAATGACCACTCTGGGTCACTGGTCTCTATCCAAAAGTACTAAATCAGGGAAGTTACAGTAGTGTTAATAAGATAAACACATGCAGTTGAGATTTGGGCTTGACATTGTCTTCTGTAGTTCATATATTTTGTGAGTATAGGTTTAACTTTAGATGTCCTAATCTTTTGGAGACCACATATATTTCAATTATTTTCCAATGCTTTCTTTTCTTTTTGGGCCTGTGATAGTTTAAAGTATGTGGCCAAAGGTTTATCTCTAATGTTAGCCATGGACAACTAGTGTTAGAACTTCATTAGAGGAAAAATATCAACATTAAAGAAGAAAGCAATTGTGTAGTTAGTAATTCATAAGGTTATTGTCAATTATGTGTGAGATAATATAAGAATAACAGTAGAGGGAGACATTAGAAATAAAAGCAGAGTACTAAATGGTCAAGTTCCTGTCTCCAGCAAAGAGAAAGTCTTTCAGCGTCTGCTCAGTGTAACATTGTTCTTTAGACAAAAACTTTTACAGAAACTTTCTCATAATAAATAACTTCCACTCTTAAAAGCTCTGTCTGATGCTGGAGGATTGGGTGAAGTAAATGTTCATCTGAGTTAGAGTAGTAACAAAAGACACATGAGTCAGATCTCTTCCTTTAATAATTCAAAGGTGTTCTTTCTTTAGAAGCAGCTCTGTTTGTTCTTTTTTTGTATCCATCTCACAGGTGACCTTAAGGCAGTTTCCCTAAATATTGCAGCTTTCTATGCAAGGTTATTTAACTGGTTTCCAGTTGCTTCTGTGAAATACTCAGAAACAGGCATTGCTACACATAGAATGAAATGCTATGTGTTTCCTATACAGATATTGTTATTTAAGTTTAATTCAGAATGGTAGCTATTGAGATTATTACAAATGAATTTGATTTATCTGATTTTTTTATTGCAGTCTGAATCAATTCCTTCATGCAGATTCAATAAGCACTACTCTCAGAAAGCTCTACACCAGTGTAGGGGAGAAAAATAAAAGTAAATATGGGAGCAAGAAATCGTTGCTCATAAAGCAAGATGTCTCTGTTTCTGGAAAGAAAATAAAAGGCATGAGGCTGGATATATCTCTTCAAAAATCAAAGAATACCATATTTAATTTGGAAACCACTGATGGGATATAAAAATATGGATTTGAGAATCTGAAGCCAAGTGCATACATTAACTACTCCTCACATGAGGTTTTCTCATGCTTGAGCTCCTGTTTTAATTTGGGATTAGGAAAAGGTACCAAATTAAATAAGCAGCAGCATAATGCATCCCTTATAGACAGGAGGCAGACCGAATACTTCCATACTGGTGATTCTTAGTATGACAATTACTGTTGATAATCCTGGAGCTATGTAAACCTGATAAACACCATGGCAGAGTAATTTCTTCCCACCAGGAAATTACTTACATCTCCTGTCTGATCTCTGAGCATCAAGGAGGTAAAAATGCAATCTATAGATGCTCTTTCATACTTTCTTTTAATTGTATAATTTTTATTTTCCTTTTTTTCTTATAAGTCAGTCTTCTGGAATAAAAATAGATATGCCAGAAAATCATTTCGTGGGAAAAATTGAGATCTGTATTTATTATTCATTCTGAGATCCTTTCAAGATCCTTTGAAGTTTCAGAACTCAGATATTAGAGACCTTCCTATGCAAAAGGATGAAACTTCAAAATATACCACCAGATCATTAACAGCAATACAGTAATTGGAGATCCAAAGATTAAATCCTCTTTTATTAGGCCATATTAGCTGTTAATATTGAGAAGCCAACAAGTGAAACATGCGCTGACAAAAACTTTTCTACTCTGAAGCAGTTCTACTATATTTTAAAAAATAATCTGGAAGAGCATAGGAAGAAACAGGTTAGACTTGTAAATGAACAGGCTTTGTTTCTTTGTAGTAAAGATATTGTTAGGTCTTTATAAAATTGCCAGAACTTTTTGCCCTTAGAGTATGCTTAGGTAGCGTATTCTCCAGACTACAGCTGATTCCAGTTATCACATTCAGTGTCATGCTTTCTTCCTAGTTTTCACCGGAGCAATTTTCACATTACATATTTAATTTACTTTGAAGTCTGACTGGGCTAATATAATATTTGGTATTAGTGGTTAGAGGTTCCATCTCCCATTGATCATATGAATTAATAATTTCAAATCTTCTGCTTGCACTTTAGTTCACACAGCAATGTAAGAATGCTTTTTGAACCACAAATCTCTTGCATTTTGACTGGATGATATTAAAGGGGTGGTGTATCACTGTAGAATATCTCTAGGAACAATGTTAAGATTTTTACCCTCCTTACTCAGAAAAGATGTACAGGTTCACTTCTGACAGGCTGTATTATATAAAACACACAGTGGCAAATCATCTGTCAGGCAATATAACAACAGCCATACTAGGATTGTGTGCTAGTTCTCAGGAACATCAATATTTACTGTCTGTTCAAAATTTAGATTCAGTGTGTAGGGAATGAGCAGCATAAAAGCTTTCAGTTGATGTATGTCTGATTATTTTTCCACTCCATTTTCCTTCCAGAGACGCTGACCCAGTAATAAGAAGTGAAGATAATAAACATCACGGCAGGCAAAGCTGACAACTTACGGCTTTAAGGAGTTTTTTTTGGAAGTAAAACATTTCTTATATTTTAATTACTCTTACGAATGTTGCAAGAAATAAGAGAAGTTTGCCAAGACAGTTGTGCCTGAATCAGCTCACAGAAACTGTCAGGTCCAGTGCAGGGAGTTCCCATGGCAACTCCTTTAGTAGAATTAAAAGGAATTACAGATAGAGCCACACCCAGTCCCCGTCCCCTCCTCCCTCCTCCACCTTCCCTTCCTCTCTGTGTCAGTTCAGAAAAAGTATTGCTCTCTAATCTTTGGGACACTGAGAATTGCCACTGGGCTACTCAGCTCCATTTGCTCTGTTTGTTGTGTTTGAAAAGCTTGTCCTACTTCTCCTCTGTCTCTTGGGTGTCTGATTTACGACATCAAACACACAAGAAAAAGGCAAGACAGTCTTTCAAGAGTGAAAGTTGTTGTTGTGGGAAGATGCTAGCCCAGAGCTGTCTTCAGTTCAGGCACTTGAAAAACAAAACACGTTTAATTTGTATTTTTTAAAAAAAATTGTCTACAATTTTCTGAGCCTGGCAATAATCATTAAAGATAAGACATCACAAATGAAATGTGGAAGCTAGAAATATGTCTGCAAAATATTGGCAGGCACTCAGGTTTCTTGTCAGTGATTTATGATCTGATGAGATTGATAGTTGCTCTGTCCTTTTCTGGCAATTGATAAAAGCATATAACTTCAGTAATTATCTGTGAGAAAATAATCTAGACCTAGGAAAATTTATTGGAGAGTTTTGCAAAATTATCATCAAACTCTCAGTCAAGAACTAATCAGCCTTTTTTAATTTGTTTTTTAAGCACTTAGCTCTACGGGAAAGAACAGCACAGTGACTGGCATACATGAGATGTAACTCTTGTCCAGGCTGTAGTTTCAGTGAAAGCATAAATGCAAGGTGCTCTTGCACAAATGTGGAGTAAATTTCTCATGCTGGGCCTGTTGCCGCCATGACAAAGTTAGCGAGCATCCTTTCCAGCCTCACTGGGCTTTGAGTCAGGCCCAGGAAGAATACGTGTACAGCCCAAATGTAATAGAGAGGACCAGGAGAGCAGAGCTGGCTATGCTCATAATATGAAAAGAACAGAAAACTCCCTGTTTTTCTTTTTTAGGCCAAGGTGAGTTTAGCCCTGTAGTGGATTTAGGATTCTTGCTTTGCCCCTGGGCCTGGGTTTTCTTCAAAGTGACATTTGAAGAAGTGAGAAGTGATAACCAGGACACAGATGTGGGGATGCTTAAGATAAGATCAGCAGTACTGTACCATTTTGCCTTGCAGTGCTTCTCAAAAGCGATGTTTCAGGTAGCTCTTATCATATCACTGGATGCCCAGATGTAGTTCTCACATCCCATACAGCTTGAGTATAACAGATGTCAGCAAACACCTTTTCTGACCTCATCCTCCAACTGCAGACAGACAAGAATCCAAGCACACATATTAAATTTTAACATGATGACCCATAAAACTATTTAAGATAAAAGGACCTTGAAAAGATAACTGATGAATTTTGTAATATCCAGTAGAAATTACCAAAACCCCTTCTATAATTAAGATGTCAGTATCTATAAGGGACTGTATTAATAGTTTTTGTAGGAAGTTTCATACTTTCAACTTAAAACTTGAACTAGGACTGCAAAAACTGTATAAAAACAATTAATTGGTTTGTTCTGTTGTTTTAAGAACTCTTCCTGAAACTTTGGTAATTTCTGGGATTGTTTTTATCCTCCAGAGATCTTTTACCTTTGTTTCCTCAGTGAATAGTATGCATCTTTTCTTCATCATGGCTGTAAGACAGTGAGAACCAGTTTGGGAAGCAAGGCCACATCAAATATCGGATTACAGAGCTCTGTGCTGAATCCTGGAACTTTGAGAGCAGAATTTATCTGTCACTGTTAAAAAGAATGAGGAAATTGCTTTTGTAAAATGGGTGACATTTATAACCGATTTAAACTGGTTTCAGAAATTTGTAAGTATGAAATTTAGATATTTTTCTTGCAGCGGAATCTTTCCATAAAGCAAATTTGTATAACCAGTTCTTACTGCATTTTAGCCATGTATAGTCTAGCTATGTAATTATGACTGTTAATCATCTTAAATTCAGAATGCCACTTTCTTCAAGAATTTGAAAAAAAAATCTCTATTGCATAGTACAAGTTTTTGTCCTTAGTTTAAAAAAATCCTTGCTTTTAATTTGTTTAAAATGTCTTGGTTTTACTTTCATTTAATTTAGCTGCAACCCAAATTAAAGTCTCTATGCCTTCAAAATTCTTTACAACTGTTTTTGCATTATTGTGCAGCTTTTGTCTTTTAAACCAATTATCAAGTAAAAAATTGCTAAAATGTCTCCCAGCAAACAATTTGCCATATAATTATGAAGAAGTCTACCACTTTACAAACACAATTTCACATGTGAAGAGTCTCCTCTGGTCCTCCACTGACTCAACCTGTTTGCTGCTGCTATTTCAGCTAAAGAGACTACTTGGAACAATATGACACGTGAAGGCTTTCCCCTTCCCTTGACAAATGCTGCAGATCAAAGTACTGCTGGGGTAAGAAGATTAAAAAATATGAAGAAGATGATAAAACAGATGCTAGCAGTGCAATAAAGATCTCACGTACTCTAGACCACCAATAATGATGAGGTATATTTTTATGATAGGAACATCTCACCATCCAATAAATGTCATTCTATTTGTCTCGTAGTGCATATAAACATTTTTTTTTCCCCAGTATAGTTCACCAGAAGTTCTTGTATTATTCATGTATGAGCACTAACTGGAATGAATAAAATACTCTCATACAGTAATAAAACTAATGAATCATGCAGTAAGGTTTAGGCACAAGGGCTTAGGAGCACTTAACAAGTTATTGTGCTTCAGCTTACTCATGGGAAATGTGCATACATACATACACTTAATTCACAGATGGGGCTTTGACACATGTGGTCTAGTGGAAGGTGTCCCTGCCCATGGCAGGGGGTGTGGAAGTAGGTTCCTTTTGAGCCAAATTGTTCTATGGTACTATGACTTTAAAAAAGTTAAAGTTTTACCAGAACAACTAGGTGTTTTAAGAAGTTGCATCTTGTGGATTGCTATTTTTGTTCTTCTTTGGAATTATTAAAGGTTTTGTCTTTATTACACACCTCTGGGCTTGCTCCAAGGCCTATAGTTACCAACTGAAAGATTCTCTGTCACATATGTAATTTTTCATGCTGTAAATTGATGCTTCAGGCATGGAAAATCATATGGTCGAAACAAACTCACCAGATTCTTGATTACCTTTGAAACCAAAATAAAACCTTAATAATCTGTGTCTACTTTCTAAAGAATGCCATACATACTAATTCAGAATTTCTTTTTCACAGTGAGACCATTAAGAAACTGATATATTCAAATATGATAATAAGGTCACTTTACTGTTGCGCCAAACTCCTTTATTATATTTGTGGTTTTTTAGCTAGTTTAATCCTCTTCCTGATACTGGGTTTTGGGTTAGAGGAAGTGAGGAAGGGATTGTGTTTTTTGGCTAGCATATTGCCTTTCTTTTCACAATACACCCAGAATACACCAACTACTTTTTATCGGCCTCTAGTCAAAGGCTTCTAGGTTGCTGATAAAAAACTCATACATTACCATCTCATTATACTTCCATAGCTTGCAAGTGAACATGCTCTTCAGCTTCAGAGAAGCATATTTGCTCTTAGGGACCTGATTCATAGTAGTGTTTTACCTCATATAGTTATATTTCCCATAGGATGCACTCACACAATATTGAACAGAGTTTTTTTCAAGCTCTCAAAAATGTTACATTCATATGTCTTTTTGTATAGGTACTAATCTGATATTACATTAATACTAACATTCTCTTTTTCAGGCAAAAAGATGATACAGTTGTAAGTTAGTATGGCCAAACCACAAACTCTTTAGAGTTGGAGTGACCTACTTTATTTCCTGTATGATATCAAAACAATAGCATCTTATGTATCTGTTAATGGAAATGGTGATAACTTTCATGTTAGAAAAAACAAACTGCAAATGTAGACTTCAAAGTTTATTGCAAACTTACAGACCTACATCAAGGAATATTAAAAATAGCTAGAATCAAGGCTTTTTTAATTCTCATTACTATCATGAATTGCGTAATCATTTATTTTCTCATAATTCTATAACACACCTTGTTCCCCCCCAAAATTGCACTAAGAAGCATTTTCAAGATCTAGAAGCTTATTCTCATGAGAGGAATGGTGAAAAGTCCTGAAGTCCATGAGCTATAATTCTGCCTTTTCTTGCTAGTTTGAAGTCTGAAAAGGACAGTTTTCAGAGAAAAATGGAAGACAAAACATCCACAATACAAACCTTGTTCTCCTCGCTGATAAGCAAAGCAAACTTTTAAACGTGGCGGCAGAAACACCGTTAGTTTCCTAAGGTCTTGTCTATAGAAGAAAGTGTGTCTCTTATTGAACTATGTCTCAGTATGTCTACCTTACTCTCTAGTAGCATAGCAGTTTGGAGACCAGGACTACTCAGAGATGTTGCTATAAGGAACTGTTGAACAGTTGTCTCTGGAGTTGCTATGAATCTACCGTGTGCAAAGCCAGAGGTAAGTTCTGTGGAGAAAATTGTCCTGTGTTATAAAAAGCATCTAAAAGCCAACATCAGGAAAGACAGATTTTAGGGTACTGACATGATATGTGTAAAGAGAGGACTAACATCTACCAGAAAGCTGTAGAGGTAGTATCAATTTTGTCTCTGAGATCTATGTAATAGAATGTTTTTCATTAAAGAGAGTAGAGGAAAAATAATATAGAAGATGCAAATCCTTTCAACAGTGTCATGACCAAATATTTAAATTATCGTAATAAAATTTCAAGTATTATATTTATTTGTCTATTGCATGCAGGTACAATTCCCTTAACACTGAAGAGAATTAAGGATGTGAGTTAACAACAGAACCGGTCCCTGGAAGAATCTTAAATTTTGGTAGTGAAACGAAAATTACTTAACACTAGACTCATAAGAAACAGTGAATTATGTCAAATGATGCTGATTCATTGTCTCTAATAATCAATTAATCTTTTTTTATGGCAAATTTAAAAAAAGAAACAAAATTAATTGCTTTCTTAATGTAGTAATATCATTAACAATAAATAACTGAGATTACTGGAGGATTTGTGCTGTGAGGGGAGCAATACTTTGTAACAAATGAAAGTAATCTATATTACTGCTGGATTTTAGCCGTAGAATTTAGCTAAGGTAAATTATTAATGCAATCAAATTGCTAGAAAATGTCATATGAGAACCAGTTACAGATTTCAAGCATGGATTCATTCAGCCATGCAGTGCTGAAAAGAAAGACAACCCTGAACAGTAAAAAAATAAGCTGTGCAGCACTGCACAAGTTCTTGTTTAATGCAGGATTTTTAGCAAATTTTAATATAGGATATTTAGCAATGTTTAATTTAAAAGGGGTTTTGAAAACCTGCTGCTTTCTGATAACAAATACCTGAGATGGTATGGAGGGAATGACTCAGGGTAAGGAGGTCCCATTTCTATCACTTATTGTTTTTAATAAATCTCTTGTCTCAAAGCCTTCCTCCCTGGGACACTCATGTACTAGTATAACAATGCAAAAATATTGAACACATGCAAAATCAATATCACTGTCTATTGCTGTAGACAGTCGAGTTCCAGTAAAGATCAGGTGAGCATGGTCCAAGGATGCTGAGCTATGCTGGTTTTGGCTGGGATAGAGTTAGTTTTCTTTACAACATATGCTATGGGGTTCTGTTTTGGGTTTGTACTGGAAACAATGTTGATAATATAGAGATGTTTTAGTTACTGCTAAGCTATGCTTACAAAAAATTCAATGTCTTTTCCACTTTTCACACCACTCCAGAAGAAGAGGGAAGTAGGGATATTCGAAGTGATGATATTTCTCTTCCCAAGTAACTGTTACACCTGTTGGAGCCTTGCTTTTCTGGGGATGGCTGAACACCTGCCTACCCATGGGAAGTGAGGAACGAACTCCTTCTTTTGATTTGCTTACGTGCACAGCTTTGTTTTACCTATTAAAGTGTCTTTATCTTAGTCCATGTTTTCTTGGTTTTCCTTTTCCAGTTCTCTTCCTGATGCCATGAAGGAGCCAGTCAGGACTCAATAGCTAATGTGACTATTATTAAGCAGGTATTCTTTATTGCAGCACTGGGGAACACGGGGTATTTCTCTACCAAACTTGCCCACCTCAGCCTTTGGATTTTCAGTTTATATTTACAGCAGGCATGAATATTCATTACATTTCCAGGAAAGGGCCTACCCATAGTCCCATCCTGGTCCACCCAAGTTACACCTCTGTCACGCTTCTTTAGGTGTCCTCTTGTTTCCTTCAGTGGTCATTAGGGGTTGCTGTTGGATTAAGATCCAAACTTCCCTTGCAACGTATATTTATTCCTGTGTTCTTGGACAGGACAAAAACTGACCTAAAAGCTCTTTCATCCCAGATAACAGTTTCATTTAGGGCTAGGCAGGTCTTGTAATTACCAGTGGTGTACAATTTCCAAATATTCAAGTGTAGAACTAGTGTAATAGCTTCGCCATAATAATTTTGTTTAGGTACATACCAGTCTTGAAACTATGATCACTAAGCAATAGTTATGTTACAAGAAATAGCTGTGTCGTACTAATAGCTCTGTTTGTGGGCTTACAAGACTAGCAGTTTCAGAAAACTATATGTGCCATTTTCTAACTGTTTTTGTAAGTTTTAATAAGCAAGCTTCCATAACCTAAACTTACCTATCTACTGTAGGCACAGACGTAGCTTGGACCAGCCAGCTTGAATAAAGATGGTAGGGATAAGTTAATGCAGCTGGCATGCTACTTCAGAAACAGGTGCTGCAAGTTAATCAATTGGGCCCTGGGTGATCTCATGGGCAGAAGCAGCATATAAGGAGGTAGCTAGCAAAGGAAGGGTGGCTTTGAGTCAGCTCTGGTGGTTGTACTACGTTGCCCCTGTACGTCTCTGCACGTGCATTACTTAGACCCTCTACGTCTTTGAGTGATTATTGCCTTCACAACAACAACATTTGGTGACCCCGACGTGATTCGCTGAATCGGTTGGATCAAGAACCCTCGGCAGAAAAGCACTTGGATTCCTGCTGGAAAAGGCAAGTAATCTGAGCAAACTGATATAATGGGAAAAATGCTAAGCAAAGAGGAAAATCCTATTGACACCCTTCAGCATATCCTTGCGGAAAAAGGATTCAATTATGAAAGAGAGCCTTTGCTAAGACTTGTAAGATGGGGACAGCAAGTAGGTCTCTTTGCTTCCCCCCAAGAAGTATATGAAAAAGGACACTGGGAAAAGCTAGGGGACATGTTGAATAATGCTATCGGCTTGTGTAAATTGGTATCATCCATTATACACCAGCTAGAAGCTGAGCGTGCTGCCGCTGCTGCCATGAAAGCAGAAGCTGCTGCACCATCTGCGTTCCCTGTAGATGCTAAAAGATTCTTTGGAGGTGGTGACTTTATAGTACCATCGGCTCCACCTCTAGAAGAAAATACTCAGAGATTCTTCGGAGGGGATAATGTCGTAGTACCCTCGGCTCCACCTCTGGAAGAGGAGAGCATGGATGTGAGCCCACCTCCCCCAGAACCCCCTAGAGCACCGTTCCAGGAGCCGAATACACACATTGCTTCTCCTCCCCTCCCACCCACCCTTCACCATCCTGCCCCATCCCACCCTTCTGCTATACCTGAAGGAGTACCTAACAGAGAACGAAAGGTACGTTTTACAAATGATATGCCGTTGCCCCTGAGCTCATCAATCCCTGAGTGTATTCCTCTGCCATCATCACCCCCAACTTCTAGTGAAGATCAACAAAGACAATTATTAAAGGAAGAGTTAATACAACACGGAGAAGATATGAAACACACTTTGGCCCAGTTGGAGGAACTGATAGAAAAACCAAAAGCAACAGCTAAGCAACTGTTGGAACGAATTAATGAATTAACCAAAACAAAGATTAAAGTTTCATCCCCACAGGTACTCAGAGATCCTCGGCCAGATGACTATGATCCGGCTAAAAAATGGAGAGGCCTCATACGTGATGCAGTAATCGAAGGCGAATGTATTCCACAAGCCTTTCCAGTAATAACAGCACAAAGAAAACGACAATGGGCACCTTTAGATTGGAAATTGGTAAGAGAAGGCCAGAAAGCGGTAATGCAATATGGCTTGTCCAACCCATACGTTCAGACGTTACTGGATCATATTTTCGCCAGTGGGTTAATGACTCCATTTGACTGCCGGAAGCTAGCAGAAACTTTCCTGAAGCCCACTCAGGTATTACTATGGGAGTCTGAATGGGAAAAAAGAGTTGATCTGACAGTGGTGGAAAACATGGACTTACAACAGGGAGATCCGCGGCGAGTCGTCACAGCAGACATGATGCTGGGTAAAGGAGCATTCGCTGATCCTCAGGTACAAGCCCGACTGCATGAAGCTATCTTGCAGCAAACACAGACACTGGCACGTCAAGCATTTAAGATTGTTCCTGATATGGGGGTGCCAGTTCCTTCATATACAACTATTATTCAAAAACTTAATGAGCCTTTCATGACCTTCTTAGACCGTCTAAGAGCAGCTCTGGATCGTATACCAAACATGTCGGCTGAAGTAAAGGCGGAAATAGGGTTACACTTAGCAGTTGCTAACGCTAACCATGATTGCAAAAAGATCCTGCAGGCTCTCCCGCGGACAGCAACTTTGGTCGACATGATAGAAGCCTGCTCTAGGGTAGGATCGTCAGCACATTTAGCTGAGGCAATGGCAACAGCATTGAAACCTTTAGTTCAAGCCCACAAAGGAGATCGGAGGCCAAAGTGCTTTAACTGTGGAAAAATAGGACACGTGAAAAATCAATGTCGGTCCAGACCATTGGTATGGACAAACAGCTCCGCCAGGCCATCTGGGTCCAATGGCAGATTTCATGGTAATTGTTACAGATGTGGCAAGTTTGGCCATAGAGCCACTGAGTGCCGCTCTCGAGTGGCCAGACATACAATGCCTAAGGGAAACGGGTTGATGAGCGCAAAAAGGGCGAGCGCGATGACACAAAAACGCCCTTCAACACCAAGAGCTGCCTGGATGGCCTCAGATCAGCCACTGCAGGAAGCGCAGGAGTGGATGTGGAAACAGCAGTAGATGTAACCATCCACAACACAGAGGTAACAATTATCTCCTCTAAAGTTAATGGACCCCTTGGCTATGGATTAAGTGCTTTACTTTTAGGACGGTCATCGGCCTCTCGACAGGGTATTTTTGTGCTCCCCGGTGTAATTGATGCAGACTATGAAGGAAATATTGGAATAATGGTTAAAGTTTGGCAGCCACCAGTTCATATACCTAAAGGAACTAAAATAGCGCAATTAGTTCCTTTCAGAGCTAAAGTTCCTTTCGCAGGAAGTCGTAAGCGTCGAGGCGGTGGTTTTGGATCCACTGGAGTACCTGAGGTAAGACTGGCGGTGCCGCTTTCACAGGGAAAGCCCACTCAGACGGTTGTATTCCAACATCCAAATGGTGAACACATGGTTGGGTACAACACATTACTGGATACGGGAGCAGATGTTACTATTGTGCCATTATCCTATTGGCCAAAAAGCTGGCCTTTAGAGAATTTAGACACCCCTGTCGTTGGAGTAGGAGGAATACAGATGACAAAAATTAGCACAGACCTGATTTCGGTATGTATACAGGGCGAAGAGAATAGATGTGTGCAAATTAGGCCCTATGTAATGAATACTTCAGTTTGGCTTTTGGGTAGAGACGCCTTAAGCCAAATGGGCTTTCGTTTGTCAAATGAAAATTTTTAATGGCAGCCATTGATGGGCGACCAATCCTGAAGTTAACCTGGCTAACAGATAAACCAGTTTGGATTGATCAATGGCCGCTAAGCAAAGAAAAGCTCGCCCACATTCATGAATTAGTAAATGAACAACTAGAGAAGGGTCATATTAAACCATCCACCAGTCCATGGAATGCACCAATTTTTACTATCCCTAAAAAATCAGGGAAGTGGAGGCTGTTACATGATTTAAGAGCTGTTAATGCAGTGATGCAGGACATGGGTGCTTTACAGCCAGGATTACCCTCTCCTGCAATGCTTCCAAAAGAGTGGCCCCTGTTGGTGATTGACTTAAAGGACTGTTTTTTCACAGTTCCCTTACATGAGGATGACAGTGAGAAGTTTGCCTTTACAGTACCATCGATTAACAAACAAGAGCCAGCAAAACGATATCAATGGACTGTTTTACCTCAGGGAATGAAGAACTCACCAACTATTTGTCAAACTTATGTTGCCTGGGCGCTGGCACCTCTGCGCAAAAAATACCCTCGTGTCTTATTTTACCATTATATGGATGATATCTTGATTGCAGGGAAAGGCCTGGACCAGCATTGCATTCTACAAGAAGTGAACCGACAGTTAAGCAACTCCGGGTTGGTGATCGCGCCAGAGAAGGTACAAATGCATGCCTCTTGGAAATATTTAGGTAATATTATCACTGATGCGCGCATTTATCCTCAGAAGGTGGCAATTAAAACAGATATTGCTAACTTAACAGACGTTCAAAAGCTAATAGGTGATATCCAATGGGTACGGACCATATGTGGTATCACAAATGAGGATCTTGCGCCACTAATGCCTTTGTTAAAGGGCTCAGTAGAGGCTGATAGTGCGCGAAGACTGTCTCGGCAGCAAATCCAAGCAATAGAAAAAATAGGAAGCAAGATAGTCAATAATTACAGTCATCGATATGATCCTGACTTGTCAATTAACATTGCTGTGATAAGTCAAAAACAGCATGTAATGGCAATCTTGATGCAATGGGATTCAGTAGCGAAAGACCCATTGAGGATCCTGGAGTGGATATTTTTGCCATATAATTTACAAAAAACAATTACCACGAGGCTTGAGGCAATTGCAAAAATAATAGTTAAGGCCAGGAAACGTCTGCTGGAAATAGCAGGGATTGAGGCAGACATCATTTTCGTTCCTCTCACAGATGAGTTCTTGAACTGGGCACTGCAACAATCTGATGAATTACAGTGGGCCTTATTGTCATATCCAGGAACTATAAATAATCATTATCCGGCCCATAAATTGTTTTCTGTTAAATTTCAAATGGAAGACCGGCCGTTGAGATCAGCAGTACCCGTTAAAGGCCTGACTGTTTTTACCGACGCCAGTAAGATCCAAGCCAAAGCAGGAGTGGTTTGGTGGGAAAATGGAAAATGGCAAAATCTAACTGTTCACTCCCCAGGCAGTTCAGTTCAACTGCTGGAACTGATGGCTGTAGTTAAAACTTTTGAGAAATGGTCAGATGTCCCATTAAACATCATCTCCGATTCCCTCTATGTGGTCGATGCTGTCACTCGATTAGAGAGAGCGCTGTTGAAAGAAATCTCTAATCAGAATTTGTATAACTTATTTCTGCGGCTCTGGCATCAGATAAATGAACGGCAAACTGCTTATTATATTGGACATATTCGAAGCCATTCGGGCTTAAAAGATGGCCTATCAGTTGGCAATGAAATTGTTGACAAGATAGTGGCAGCTCCTTTATTGATACCTACGGGGCCAATAATTGACAAATTTTCTCAAGCCCGAAGATCGCACGATTTTTTTCATCAAAGTGCGAAAATGTTGGCGAAGCAGTTTGACCTGACCATATCGGACGCTCAGGGTATTGTTTCCACGTGCCCTGCATGCCAGAATCAAATCGGCCTAGGAGTAGGAGTCAATCCCAGGGGTCTGGCACCATTAGGTATATGGCAATCAGATATCACTGTCTATGCTCCTTTTGGGCGATTTAAACGTATACATGTTACTATTGATACTTATTCAGCCATGGTTTGGGCCACAGCCTTAACCAGTGACAGTTCTCGAGACGTCATAAGACATTGGAGGAGTTGCTTTGCTGTCCTTGGTGTTCCAAGAGAGATAAAAACTGATAATGGCTCGGGATACATAGCCAGTAAAACACGTAAGTTTCTAAACTTATGGGGTGTTAAACATACTACTGGAATCCCAGGAAATTCCACCGGTCAAGCCATTATTGAACGTACACATCAAACCTTAAAAGGCCTTCTAGAAAAACAAAAAACGGGGGAAGAGGGGGTGAGTCCTCAAGACAGACTAATGAAAGCCCTTTATACAATGAATCATCTCAGAATTGTGGCAAACCGGAATGAACCACCGGCATTAACACACTTTGCCCAAATGAGTCGGGATTTGGATTTTACTGACAAACCTGAAGTTTGGTATAAGAATCCCACTACTGGAGAGTGGCAAGGACCTGCAGATCTGTTAACGTGGGGAAGAGGCTATGCTTGTGTCATTACAGATCAAGGTCCCCGATGGATTCCGGCAAAATGGATCAAGCCACATCAACAGAAAGGACTTAACTGTAAGACCAATGGAAAAAACAATCTTGAGGAAAGAACCAAGTGATCCACCCTCAATCCATCACTCTATTAAAATGTAAACCCTCGCAACTGTGGCACCACTTAGGCTGCTGTAAATTCCTTCAGCTATAAAAGAATTAAAGAACTTAAGATGACCAACAGATGAAGAGATACTTCCATCTTATTGATAATGCTCACAGATCAGCATGCTAAAGGATCTGAAGAAAAGTCCAGAACTACATCAGGAAAAAGAAATATCAGTGGAGCTACCAAGACCTCATCCCTTCCTGCCAGTGTGTGTCCCTCCTACCAACACATATCAGATTGTTTATTTTAACTTTATGGATTTCTGTATTGTATTGTTCAGTGATGTAGCTGTTATTGACCTTTTGTTGTAAACTCATGGCCATGGGTAAAAATATTTATGTTTTCTTCATATACCTTTAATTCTGAAATGTGTTGCTAAAGGCTGGCTGGTTCAAAAAAGAAAAAGGGGGGAATTGTAGGCTAAGACGTAGCTTGGACCAGCCAGCTTGAATAAAGATGGTAGGGATAAGTTAATGCAGCTGGCATGCTACTTCAGAAACAGGTGCTGCAAGTTAATCAATTGGGCCCTGGGTGATCTCATGGGCAGAAGCAGCATATAAGGAGGTAGCTAGCAAAGGAAGGGTGGCTTCGAGTCAGCTCTGGTGGTAGTACTACGTTGCCCCTGTACATCTCTGCACGTGCATTACTTAGACCCTCTACGTCTTTGAGTGATTATTGCCTTCACAACAACAACAATCTACCTAGGAATCACTCCCATCCTGTTGACTTTAGCTGTATGGAGAATGAATGAGCAGCTGTGTAGGGCTCAGTTTGTGGAGAGGAAGAGACTCAAATCCAGTTGAACCATAACAAGTGTCTGGATTTATTACAACTTCAGCTGTGTCTTTAAGTCACAGCTATGATCAATTTTTTCATATGGGGACTTGTTCCAGGAATAAGAAACTTCTAACTGATGTTACTTGGCATAATAAACATATATGTATGCATGCATGCGAACATGCTCACACACTCATACAGATATATATGTGTACTTACATATTAACTGAAGTAGTGGTGAATTCCATTGAAATAAATGCTACTGCATGGATCCATAGACCAGTAATCCTGACCAAGCCACTCTTGTAGCTTGTCTTCATCACTTTATTTCTATGTCTTATTTTACTTGTTGCAGTAATTATTAACTCTTGTGCATCTTTATCCATCATTAGTCTCCTTTACTGACTATTTCGGCTTTAGAAAGTCAGTTTCCTAGGAGATATTAAGCGATCTTTCCATCCTCAAAATAGTAGTATTCGCAGTAATTGATATTTCTAAGGGCTTATGTCTGTACAAGAGAATGTCCTCCATCTATATATTTATAATTTGCTTCTAATGGCCCAGAATTCAGCTTAATACTTCATTATGAAAGATATTTAGCTGTCTCCAGTTCTACATAGTCTAGACATGTATCTTACACCCACAGGTAGTAAAAGGTCTCTGTATAGTTGCAAAACCACTCTTGACAGTAGTTTACAATTAAAAATTGTCTACTAGGACATGTAATTCATATCTCAATGTCTCTTTCAACCAGCTTATACTCTATCAGTCAACTAGTTTGTATTAATTAAGTTTGGAGTTTTTTGTTTTCAAAAACATTTTAAATTTCACGGAGCCTGAAATATTTGAAGTTTTGTGGACAGTATCAGTAGTTCAAGGAAATATTTTCCTTCACATTTTGATATAAGTGCATATTGTCAAAAAGAACTCCCCAACAAATAAATTCTGTGTTATTTCAAATGTTCGTGTAGTCTCCATGTGTAATTTCAAGGAATACTATGTTGAAATAGTCCCAGTTGGAGTGACACACACTGGACTAAATTTGTTAGAGCACATAGATAGAGAAAAAAAATATCCACAGTTTCTTGGCAAAATACAGAGGAAGCCGATTTCCTTGATGCAGCCATCTGTACATTTGGGACATACAAGATGCAAAACTTGTGGAAATAAGAGTTTTCAGTTGGAAAAGCATCACTCCAAAAATAAAGAGTTTGCCAGCTTTAATACCAGACTTACAAAAGTCTAAGGAAGACAATGGCTTCAAATCCTTCTGAAGAGGGACCAAGATGAATAAGTTTGGTCATTAATATGTAGGAATATTTCAGGTGCTTTTATAGTTTCTAAGACATCATCCCAATCACTATGCAAAAAGTATGTGCCTAAGTTTGAGTGCTAATCTCTCCTGTTTAATTGCTCAGCTTCTTGGAAAACTTTCTGAGAAGAAAAATGTACACAACCTTGTAAGTATAATACAAGAAATCTGGATGCTACTGCAAATTAAGACAGATAAAAGAGAAAAAATAGATAAAATAAGAATTAGAAAAAAAAAAAAGGAATTTCCTATTGTGAATTTAAGAACTGATCTGTTCAGTAAGTGATGAGAAAAACAGGTTTTCCAAAACCTGTTTCATGAGAAGCCAGCCAGCCCAGTTCTCTGAAACTGTATATATTCCAGCTCAGTCTGGCATGTTTTGTTCAACTCCTGCTTTGTTTCTGAAACAGAGTAGATAGTTTTGCAGATTAAAATGATAGCTTCCAGTCTACTGGGACCAATCAGCTAATTTATGTTTAACACATTGTGAGAGATTGAATTAAATATCTGCTATCCTGTAAGTGCAGTAGATACTGTCAAAAGAAGCATTTTTATTCCTCAAGGCACGTAATTACTAGTGCTAGTCCATAAGGGAATTTCATCCTGAGACATTTTGATTATCTTTCAAAAGGAAACCTCCCTTCTATTGATAGCTGGTACCTCCTAGAAAGTGTTCAGCTTCTTGCAAATCGGAGGCTTCCAAGAGGTGGAAATTGATGCAATTGGCACAGGACAACAGGACAACAATACTGTTGTTATAATACAACAGTATTATAACCCAGAATGTTATAATACTGCTCTTGCAGCTGCCTGTAACTTCTGCTTTCCTACTAGTAGGAAAAGTAAATAAGTTAAAGAAAGCTCTACCATGAATAAAACAGTATAGCAGTAAAAGACTCCAGCTACCCTTGTCAGTCATTTTACTCTTGAACGTGAATCTTCAAAGTCAAGCGCAACTGGAGCAAAGCACTGTAGAATGTGGATATGTTTCCTCTGAACATCACTGGAACTTCCATCTGCTTTCTTTTCTGATAGCTCACTTTCTGAAGATAACCTTGTGCACAAATGCAAACCAAAGCACTCACAGATTTTCTTACTCCTACATATACGGTGATTATGGAAAGGAGCATTGATTATACATTTCTCCTTCAACAACTTTGACAGAAAAAACAGCTTTGAGTCTGGTAGGCCATGGAAGGACATTAAAAGATCATTTGGAGTTTGAACTAAAGCCAGCAAAGTTTCTGGAATTTAAGAAAAGGAGATAAAGTACAGTGACTCCAAGTGGGTAGATATCATCAAAAAGAAGGCAAGTGCAGTATGGATGCCACAAAAATACAATAATATTCAAAAGTACAATATGGAATATTCTGCATTTACATTGTGAGACATTTTGTCTCATTTATGAATACTTTTAAGAAACTTTGATGTCTTTCTTTAATTAACTTGAGTCTCCTAGCATCTTTACCATGGCACAATGGGCCATGGAAACAGACCAAAATTGAGAAGGACAATAACATTCAGAAGTGTCTTGAGTTGCCTTCTGATTATTGGAGGAGGCATTGTTTAAGTCCTGGTATCAGTTGACAATTGCAAAGTGATACCTGATGGTTTCATCTTCTCATAGGGATGCCTTACAGTGTATCCTGTGGCTGCAGTTAGTGAATGGTTGATGATTTCATAGCAGCACAGAAGATTTTTTAAATAGATTGTTCAGTTTGCAAAATCCCCCACCAGTTGTCCAAGATGCACTCTGCAGGCAGATTAGTTCTGACAAGAGTAAAATTCTAGTCTCAGAAATCCATCACCTCTAGAGGACTTATCATGAAAATACTTAAACTAGAAGGAAGATTTCTCAAGAATTGTGCAATTCCTGTTGTATTTAAATTTGGGTAAAGATGTGTTTCAAATGGACTTTTTTTCCGATCTGCTAGTTGCCACAAAAATGAATGGAGTGATATAACACACTGTAATTCTGGCATCAGCTATAAAAAAACATAGAAATTCTATTCTAACTCTGGGGTGAAGTTAAACCAGGTTATCCTGCCAAGGCCCTTTTGGTTCTGTCTTCATCATGACAGTAGATATTATTCTGTTAGTAATCACCTGGGATTGCAAACATTAAAATTCCCATTAAATTACATTGTATTGTTTTAGCTCCCTTCACTCTGCACACATATGCTTATGCATATGTGCCAGTGAAGATCATTCAATTACATAAACTACTAATCCTGTGCAACAATTAGTTTTCCCACATCACTTATAAAGGGACAAATGATAATAAGTGATTTGGAGCTTGCAATTTATTCATTTCTATTAGCTTACTGGGTTCACATAAGATTTTATAAACTGAATCGCTCATTGTACAGCAATTTCTGTAATACTATGTAAATATTTCAGTTCCATCTTTACCAGATGAAGTGGGTTTTTAAGACTTTTTTTTATCCGTCCATCAACACACCTGAGGTGTTGTTATAGAATAAATAAAATTCAAAATGTAATTTCCAAATTTCTTTCATGTAGTATTCCTATCTCTTTCATTTATTTTTTTTAACAGCTTTCCTTTTCTGGCACACTATCATCTAGAAATGTCCTCAAAGCACTAAAGCAAGATCTCAGATGGAGCTGGGGAACATATTGCAGAACATAGTCCATAAACATCTTCAGTTTTAAAATTATTCACTTTGACTCTTTTCCAGACTTCCTTTTACCATTAATTTTCTAATAGATAATAATAACAGATGACATAGAACAGATAATAATAATAACAAATAGTTCATCAAAAGAACAAGTTATTAATTAGCACTGCAAGGACAGAAAGATAATACGAAAATCATAACTTTAAGAATTTTAATAAGAAAATTGAGACTGTCAACATATGCAGGAATGGAAGTACGTCTTGTTCAGGCAAGTCACACTTCACATATGAAGACTGTGTAAAAAAATTTCAGGTTATAAATTATCTTTTAAAATTTCTTGATTCATAACATTAGCTATGAGAGAAATTTAGTCAATAAAGCATGTAATATAATATATTTTTTTAGTATTTATTTAAACAAATGTCCTACTCATCTTCAGTTCACTCCTTATCATCTGCTTTGTGAAATTTGTTGCTGAGGCTCCATTATAGTCAAAAGCAGCCAGATAACTTATGGCTAGAAGTTATAGATACTAGTATCACTGCCTTATTTTGGTCATCCTTGTAGGGTGTACAAAAATAGCAAATATCTTTTTTGTCATGGTTTTGTGAGGAGCCTCTTTTGCTTGCTAACGGGGGAGGGGGTTGCAGTGCTGACCTGGTAAAGAGTTCTTGGACTTTCTCCTGTTTCTGAGTTGGATCCACCTCTGGCCTGGCAGGCCAAGCTGGCATCTCTGTCATCACTATTTAAAGACAGGAATTTGAAGTGTGTAGAAGAAGATGGAAGGGAAGAGTAAGACGCAGACGATCACATGAGCCCTGCAGCCAGGAAAAGACAGGAGCAATGCCGGACCAGATATATCCTTGTAGCTCACTAACAGAAGTAAAGACTGCCTTGACAGAGGGGGTGAGAGCTGGAGGCTCTGGGTCAGAGGGAGAGAGCAATTTAGACCCCAACCTGGAGAAGATGAACTGGGATTGCAGTGTCCCATGGAAGCAGCCTGTGCAGGGGTGCTAGGTGTGTGTGAGACCGGGAGTTGAAGCAAGGGAGGACTGGTCAGGAGCACTTCTCCTCAGGAGTGTGATAAGAGGCAAGAGACATCAGGAAAGGACTGAGTGCACTTCCCGTTTCCTCGCCCCAGCACTGCTTATGGGAGGGGAGGTAATGATATGGGGCTTAGGGCTCTGAGTCCAGGAAGAGAGGAGTGGGGGAAAGGTGACCTTAAGGAGCTGGTTGTACTTCCATTATTCTCCCTACTCTGCATTATTTTTCTTTTGGATATTTTCTGTTACATTTTAGTTGGAGGTGAATTAAATTAAGTTTTGTTTTCTTCCCCAGGCTGAGTAGCCTTGTCTGTTTTCTCCAGGACCATAACTCCTCCCTGTCCTTCAGGAGTTCCAGGGTCTGTGGTACTTAAGTGTAATCATGGTCTTTTGTCCCTGGATGGGCCTAAATCACAACAGTTTTGTAAGAAGATGACTGAAAAGATGAATAGAATAGAATAGAATAGAATAGAATAGAATAGAATAGAATAGAACTCAGTAAATAAATGTTTCTTAGTGTCAAATGTAAACCTTTCCTGGTGCAGCTTTGAACCATTCCTGTGCATTCCATAACTGGATATCAGGGAAGAGAGATCACCATGATGAGAAAATGCAGAGAGAAAGGAAAAAATGTGGATTTGAAGCCACAGAGGAAGAGAAGAGAGAATAATCTTCATCTTGATTTGCAGTAAAATGACAGAACTATGTGATAAGTCACAGAAAATCAAATCTGTGTACCCAGACATGTTGGAGTCCACAGAGAGATGATAGTGCTAGTGTTCTGAAGGGGCATCATTCCCCATTCCCCAGTTCACTCCATTCCCTGATCTCAGGGGCACATCATCGTGCTGTTAGATCAGACAAAAACTAATTTATGTCTCGATGCAGGTCTGGGTCTCGAAACACAGTGTAATGATTTGACATCAGTAAATTTTACTGATTTCCAGATAAACACTACTTGAGTATGTGGAACGACCTTTCACAGTATCAGTGTGTCTGCATATTAATATTTTGCTTGAGAACTGCTGCTTCCTTCAAATTATGTAAATATAGTAAAAGTAGCACTATAGGCTCTGTTTTTTTTACAGGCAACTATAACTATTATTTATTTGGTCAACATCAAGGTTAGAATTGGAGAGATTTCACATTGCCATAGTAATTTCCATACTCTACAAAGCTGCTTGAGTTTAAACCTACAATAAATAAATAATATTTCTGTACTTTTTTTTTTTTTTTTAAATTGAGGTATTTATGGATAGCACATCTCTCAGGGTTCAAAATTCACAAATGACTTCTGCTTTATTATTTTCCTGATTCTCTTATAGATAATATCATGGAAAACAAAGTCATCATAAAAGGACATTGATGAAAATACTTATGAGCCATCTAAAGTACAAAATTTCACTGTTAAATGAAAGTTATTTAACATTTTTTATTTAATTTTCTGTCTGTGTGACAGTTCAGCTAATATTCTGAGCACAGTTTGCAGGTGATGATTTGTGTAATTAAAAAGGAATAGAGTAATAATATTTTTTCTCCCATCAATAAAGAATTTCATCCTCTCATTTAAAATAAATTTGTTTTTCCCCACTAGTCCCACAATGTACTTTATCTTCAGTTTCTACACTTTTAAATTGTTTCCCTCATCAATCACCAAAAGAACAAAGAAACTCAGAGAAAAAAATAGAAAAACGAAATATTAGTCTCAAAATCCAGTATGACACAGTTGAGTACTTGAGATCAAGAGATCAAGAACTGGCTGAATGACAGAGCCCAGAGGGTTTTGATCAATGGCACAGAGTCGAGTTGGAGGCCTGTGGCCAGGGGAGTTCCACAGGAATTAGTTCTGGGGTCAGTCTTGTTCAACATCTTCATCAACAACCTGGATGAGGGGACAGAGTGTACTCTCAGCAAGTCCACTGATGACACCAAACTGGGAGGACTGGCTGATTCCCCAGAAGGCTGTGCTGCCATTCAGTGGGATCTTGATCAGCTGGAGAGTTGGGTAGAGAGGAATGTCATCATGTTCAACAAAGACAAGTGCAGAGTCCTGCATCTGGGAAGGAACAACCCCATGCATCAGTACAGGCATCAAGTATAGTGTAGCTAGCAGGTCAAGAGAGGTTCTGATCCTGCTCTCCCTGGTGAGGCCTCATCTGGAGTCCTATGTTCAGTTCTGGGCTCCTCATCTCAAGAGGGACAGAGAAATTCTGGAGAGAGTCCAGTGCAGGGCCATCAAGATGATCAGGGGAACACAACACCTTCTTTATGAGGAAAGGCTGCGGGAACTGGGGCTGTTTAGTCTGGAGGAGACTGAGGAGGGATCTTATTCATATTTACAAATATCTAAATGGTGGGTGTCAGGAGGTTGGGACATCCCTTTTTTCTATAGTAGCTAGCAACAGGACAAGGGTTAATGGGATGAAGCTGGAAAACAAAAAGTTCCACTTAAATATAAGATAAAACTATTTCACTGTGAGGGTGAGGGAGCCCTGGCACAGGCTGCCCAGGGAAGGTGTGGAGTCTCCTTCCTTGGAGGTCTTCAAGACCTGTCTGGACATGTTCCTGTGCAATCTGATCTAGTTAGACCAACTTGAGCAGGGGGATTGGACTAGATGATATCTTAAGGTCCCTTCCAACCCCTACCATTCTGTGACTCTATGATCAAATTATTTCAAATGTACATCCAGGCTGATGTCCATCTGGAGAAAAGTGTAATGCAAAGCATAATAAACCACATATATCTATAGATTTCTGAATTAACTTTCTTATCTTGATTCTAGTAGTATTTTTACATTAGAGGAATTGTTCCTCTAATTTCTTCAGAGAATACTTGCACTCAACCACATCCACACACACATAGCGTTGAAGAACAGATGTGCTGGTCATTCTCAGTTATCAGGGGGGCTAAGTGGTCTGTTTTCAAGATAAAGCACCATGATAATACTCTTTCACCTGTTTAGTAGGAAAGCATGAAGAATAATCTTAAATACTTTAAAAAGTCTAATTCATTATGTGTTTCTCAATTACATGCTGAGGAAATATTTTTAAATGGCTCATTGGAAGCACAGAGCAAAAGGTGATAAAATGTCATCCTAATGACCTACCCCACAAGGCTACTGACAAATTAATCTCTGACAACTACTGTACAACATCTACCACTCAATGAAAGACTTACAGTCACTAGCTGGTAATATGTGTAACTCTTCTCTCTGTGTGCATTAAATACATGCATACGATGTCACAGTTGGTAACAAGTGTATGTGTATACATAAATATCCCAAATATGAAGTATGCTTCCATTACAAAATATCTTCAGAGTTATAGTAAAGAATCATTAAATTTATCTTATTCTATGTCCTTGCTTTATAAAAATAATGACTAGTCAATTATAGATGTCTAGGAACTATTAGTTTGTTTTGATATGTCAGCAACAGCCTCACTGGGAAGAAACTCCACTATCATATGCAAATAAATATGCTTAGCTTTTTTTTCCCAATTGTATTTTCTGTTATTCCTTTTTAATTCTATTCCTTTTAATTTAATGTTGCCTTGAGTGCATGCCATTTCCTCATCTGAAAAAAAAAAAGGTGACAATTAGTGTATCTGAATGACTATATGTCATTTCCTTGCCTGAGAATGATAAATACATTGTTGCTAGGAAACAGTTTTCAAAGGCAAATTTTTCCAAGGACAGCATTTATATAGATAAAAAAAAATCCCTAGTATTCTCACAAAGCAATGTAGAAATATGAACAAAAGTCCTCTTATGGGGTTAGAATGGAAAAGAGGGAGACAATCTGCAGGCACTGACAGCTAGTTACTAAATAAATGTTTTTGTTGCATATTCTTATTTTAACCTCTTCCTATACCACATATATTGACAATGATTCAAAAGTAGTATCCAAGCTTAATTGTAGCTTCCTGGACAAGCTCCTCTGTGGCCTACTCTAGGTGGCCTTGCTCTGACAGAGGAGTTGGAATAGATGATCTTTCAAGGTCCCTTCTAACCCTTAAGATTCTGTGATTCTAAGATTCCACTTTTCAGGCATAGAATCTGATTTTCCACAAGTATAAAAAAGTGTTAGAGCAGAAATGACCTTTCCTGAAAAGTAATGTTTTGCATCTTTAGCTATCTTTGAATTGATGTATTAAAAAAAAGACATTAATTTACATACTATAGAAATCTTATTGGAAGTCTCAGTATTGTGCCATTATGGCAGCCTAAGTAAAAGCTGGGTGAGTTGAAAGATACACTCAAATTATTCAGACACTACAAATGTTTCTATGCGGCCAAGCTGCTGAACATACAAGATTCTTTTCTCCTAATGTGTCTTCTGCATGATACTGATTTGGAAAGATCAAAAGCTACTATGCATAAACTTGCACCTCTGCAGAATATTCTGTGTAGTCTTGCTTTTGGGGATAACTCTCTTCAGTGTTAACGAAATCAGTGTTATGCTCCTCATCCCAGAGACTCTCTTGTCCAGTCTGGGATCTCCCAAACAATGGGCTGTTTCATTCCTTTATTCCCAAGTGAAACACTCGATAAAACAATCACCTGACTTGCATCTCTGTGCTGAGCAGTGCAGAATGGTTTCATTTTCCCTCTCTCTACTCTTTTACAGCAAAATGTTGTATATACTTTCCCTGCTATGTGGTCTTTGCTCTGAGATACTTTCTGCAATAACATCTAGGCTGCATTTCTTATTAAAAAAAAACAAAACAAAACAAACCTACTCCATCTGCCGACCTTATTCTGCTTTAGGGACAGTATTCTTCACCTGCCGTTTTCTGATTAGCAAGTTTTGGTACAGATATGGAAGGCAAATAGACCCTCTAACACCTGCAATGGCCCTATCCAGTAGAGGATATATCATTCATTTATCCCATTAGAACTTTAAGTAGTAAAAGCAATTTTCTTACAGAAAAAGAGGCTACCTATGAGCTCAGAAGCTAAAAGTACATATTTATATAGATACTGGTGGTTACACTCTAATTATTGACATTTCCAAGTAAACTAAATAAATACTTACTACCAGCATGACCATTGTTCTAGTTCTTCTGATTGCTTAATTTGCTAGCATTCAGATGAGATATTCTACTCTTCCCTGTAAAATTCCCCTTTTCTTTTATAAGAGTTAGTTTTTTCACAAAATAACTCACAAAGGTAGTGAAAGTCTTTTGGGAAGCAATTGGAACAAGGTAAAGGCTCTGAACTCAGCTCAAGGGACGCTTGGTGGACCAACAAAAAGACTGCTGAGAAATTCCAGCTATGCAGGTGCATGAGAGGACTTATCTATGCAACGTTCATTCCTTTTCCACAGAAGACTAACTCAAACATTCTTTTGAGTTTTTTTTTTCAATAGAAATGAGTTTGATTTTTCTCAAAATATGAAGCTTAGATTGCTTTCCTGATGTAAACTAAGAAAACTTCAGTTATGATTAGAAGACTGCAATATTTTCAGTGGACAAAATAAAATACAAAAAGTAAAATATCTGTAGACAGAAAAAATGTACCATAACAATTAATAAATAAAATGTTGCAGATACACAACCAAATTCAGATTTTCCTTTGCATGAACTGTTTCTTACTTCAGAGTTCTTGAGCTGAGGAAAACACGTATTTCTAAAGAAACAATAATAGCACGAGCTTGACCTGAGAATGATTAAGGAATTTTTTGTTTTAATAATTTAAAGTGCCAGTTTTTTGCAATATTTTTATTAGTCAATCATGTTATGTTAGTTTTTGTATTATTGCAAGGTATTCTGGGTATGCAGAGGTATGACTTGTCTAATACACAAACTGAACAGCATATTTTATTGATTCTGAAGTCTTATATTCTTGAAATATAGAGTAGGTAATAATCACCCATCCTGAAATCCTGTTTATGTCTGTAATATGCATTGCCATTAAAATAAAATGGGCAGGGCAACCAGAATGCAATGTGATTAAATATCTCTGAATGTATTAACGATTTTCAATTTATAACTGAGCCTGTAATCTAATTACTAAACATAAAAGGATCTTATATATCCAAGTTGACCTGTTCAGTTTCAAAAGATTGCCCTTCACAAGCTGTTTTACTAGGGAAATTATTAAACTTTATGTTCTAAAGTTTTGCTTTTAGGACCCTGCAGTTTTGCATCCCAGGAAATGGCTGACCCTGAGCTGTCAGATACTTTATAAGTCTCACTGAGACTCTGAGTCTACCCAGCCTTCTTGGGTTTCCGAGCCCTCTGGGATTTCCAGTCTGGTAGGCATAGTATGTTGGTGTTCAGGTCTCTTTTGCAGGAAAATTTGAATGTACATCATCAAGACATAAAGCCATCTGACATCATTAGTGTCACAAGTCAACATGAAAACGTCCCAGCAGCGTCAACAGATATTCTGACACTTTAAAAAGCAACTATAAAAGTATTCAGTAAGACTTACATTTTCCTTCAGAGGAGTTAATTTGTAAAGGACCTCTGGATATGATCAAATCCATACTGCTAACTTCAAAGTTTGACCAAATTGCTTAGTATGAGCTTAGTGGACCAAATCTCTAGGGCAAAGAGTCCAAAACTTTGTTTGATAACTAGTATTAGTACATAATCAGTCTCCCTTTGATCTTCATCCTTACCTCGTGTTCCATTGGAGTTTCCCTTGCCTCAGCTTGTAACCACTGCATATGGTGTTGCTGTAATTTGATGGATATAGAGTATTTAGACTTTGATACTTTAATTTTTTTTGTGAGCACAAGATTGTATGAAGTCTATAGTAAAAGAGATTGATAACTTTTTTCCCTTGCACATAACATTTTAATATGGAAAACAGAAAACTTACAATAAAGCTGATTTGTCTCTTAGATTACCTTGTTTTAAAAAGTTTTCTCTAATAGGCTTCCACTGATTTAAGTAGCTTTGTTAGAAAAGAAATATTATCTAGAAAATATCAACAGAAATATAAACTATACAATAATTGAAGGCAAAATTAAAGCTGCTGGTGAAATCATTCCTTAGCAAGATTTTTGAAACGGGAATAGAAAATTTAAACAAAACTTTACTCTTAACTGGAGGTTTCTTGGAAATACTCACTGGATGATAAAGAACCATTTTCAATTGCAAAAGAGCTTGGAATGTAATTTCAGTGAAAGAAACAATCTCTGTATGTTATCAAATGACTGTTAGAGTTACAGTTTGCAAGAGAACAATGCAAATATTTGTAGAAATAAGAACACATGCAAAAAGATGCACTTAATTCCCATGCTAGCCCTTCCTAAGTGAAGAAGAATGCTTTTACCCGCGTGAATTCTTAACAGAAGCTAAGAAGTTAAACTGAATTAGTAAATGTTATTGATTAAGAATTTCCGTTTTCTTGCAACCTTTAAACATTTTTTGAGTATTCTTGTTGAGATAGATTTCTAACTCTTGGCAAATTGAGTTGCCAATATTCAGCACTACTTTCTGAACACACCACTAATTTCTTTGAAAGATTTCGGGCAGAGGCTATAGCAATTAGAACAAGTCATCAGTAAATTCTTTCTCTACAATCTGTATCTGAGGAGAGATCACTCAAACTCACTTTGAATTTCAAGGTGGAACTTCTCAATAAGTTTGCAATGAGGATTTGCACCTTTATAAGAGAATATGATCTCAAATGTAATGTCAAGTTTATTCTTAAAATGTGTTGTAGAAACACCATTTTTCTTCTATGGTAAGTTACAGAAAATATATCTTGTACATATGAAGACAAACTGTCAGGCATTTCTGAAATTCATAAACTTATCTAAACACTTTTATTCAAAAGTTGCTTTGTTTCATCAAGTTTGGAGGCATCTCATGTATACAAAATATTTTCCCTGCTTTTCATCAAGACAGACGTAGGCAATTTCTTGACAGCTATAGTGGGAATGTGTTGTGTTACTTCTCTAGAAAAATCAATAAATGAATTACTTTTCTTCCCCTCTCTCTTGTGTGTGTGAATTTCTGTGTAAAGATATTTATAATGTTTTACAATAGGAAGAATGTTTTTGAGTTTGCATAATCAAGCGTCACTGGAAGAATCTGGAGGAAAGCTTCAGAAAGTTACAACATCCTATCTTGCAATAAGGATATATAATAACTGATATATTCTTCTAAATTGAGAGGAGAGGGGAAAGAAAACCTTTTTCTTTTACAGTGAGCTTGTCTCATCTCTCAGCTGCTTTCACATTCTCATGCACAGTAATATGCAAAAATTACTATCTTCTAATTATTTTCTACTCACTAATCAATGACATGGTCTTCCTTTTAATTTCTTATGTTTCTCATTGATTCAATCAATCAGAAACAACTCTGTCATGAGACTTTATAAGAATGAAATTATTTGGCTTTTACAAGATTTGGGCAGAAAGATGAAAGACTTTCTAAAGCTGTTATGCAATTAGGCTACATAATGACAGCTGAAATTCAACATGGAGAAATGCAAAGCAATGTATATCAGAGGGACCAATTTAAAACTTCTCACATATACAAAAAGCTCTAAGAAGGGCAATGAAAATTACTAAAGTCAGGAAGATGAAGAACTTCCCTACAAGGAAAGATTAAAAACACCAGGACTAATTAGTTTGAAGGGGGTGGAGGAGATAGGTTTTTTAAGAAAGTGAAAGTTGCTATGGTAAAGATATATATTCAATTAGAAATTCTAAAAAGAAAGTTAGTCTAATGCCCTGGAAAACCCTGGAAAGCATTCACAGATAGTAAGAATTATATATTTGAGATGCTTCAGGGGAATGCATTTTTTGTGTGAAGTGTAACTAACCAGCAAATCTCCCTGTGGAAGGTATTATTCTTCCTTATTGTTTAGGATATTAACTCCTCACTTCCCCTGACAAGTATTTTCCCCAAGATATATGGTATCACGAGTTATACTTTCCTCTGAAGCTTCAGTTACAGTATATTCTAAGAAACACAATGTTGAAAGAGCTATGCTGTGTTCAGCTGTTCCAGCAAGGCAGACCCTCTGCTTCTCCAGATGGCCGAGGACCCCAGAATGAGAGCAAAGTAAATTCCTAGATCTAACGGTTGATATGGGGAGAAATAAGGGCCAGGTGGCTGAGTATTTCCCTGAAGTGATACATCTCCTCTAAAAATAGTCTTTAAAAATCACATCCTGATAAGTGTTGCATGCCCTGATTTATATCAAGCAGGGTACTTGACCTTATGCTTAACTTTGGCGTCTATACTCTTTTGATTTCTGCACAAGTTTTACCCCTTGGATCTAGAGGTAACTCCAGAAAAAGAGGAGAAAAAAAGGTATCCATTCCCTTCAGAGAGAGCAGATGTCAACACGTGTCATTTCCCTAGTTACATCTCACAAAAGAAAGCCTTTTTTTGACTTGCTCCAGTGTTGTAGTTTAACCCCAGACAGCAAATAAGCATCATATAGTTGCTCACTCACTCTTCCACCGGTGGGATAGGGGGAGAGAATCAGAAAAATAAAAAGGAGAAAACTCTTGGTTTGGATACAGAGAGTTTAATAAGAAAAGCTGTGCACACAAGCAAATCAAATCAGGGAACTCATTCCCCACTTCTCATTGGTAAGCAGGTGTTCAGCCAGCTCCAGGAACACTGTTACTTGAGAAGAAAAACACTATCACTCTGAATGTCGTCCCCTTTACCTCCTTCTTCCCTCAACTTTATATGCTGAGCATGATGCCATATGATCTGGGATATTGTTTCAGTTAGTTGGGGTCAGCTGTCCCAGCTGTTTCACCTTCTGACTTCTTATGCACTCCTAGCCTATTCTCTAGTGGGGTAGTGTGAAGAGCAAAGGCCTTGACTCTGTATATTAGTTACACTTCTCAGTAGTAACTAAAACACTCGAAATCAGCACATCCACAAAGTGTGTAAGAAACTTAAAGCTTGGCAAACAAGCCTTAACTTACAACATAGCAGGATGATTTTTTTCCCCCAATGCTTCTCACTTTGTGATGGAGCTTGGGAAAAGTGATGAGTCTTTGCACTCAGTGTCTCTCTGGATTTTCTTCCATGCCTCTTCTCCACTTCCTTGTTCTAATAAAAGTGCTAAATTAGCATCTTCTCTCCTTGATGTAGTATGGGATTTAAATAAATTTCCTTGACAGTTATACAGCTATTTTCAGCTTTGTATCTCAAAATACTTTACCAAAAATCATGTGATTGATTTTATAGATTTTTAAGATCTCCAGAAACAAAATAGCAAAAAGTATTTCTTACCACAACAGAGTCCAGGTATTTTGAATATATGATGGCTTTCATTCTCATGAAATAATTCATTAAAATAACCAGGAAGATGATAAAAGGATTTTAGAATATCATCTGGTAAGTCTTTTTTTTCCCAATAGTTTTGAAAACATATTAAAGTCTCAGGCATCCTTTTCTGAAAGGAAACACATACATTTTTAAGTGGCTTTCTTCTTTAGATATAAAGATTCTAAATGTGACATATAATAGAAGGTTAGCTTCTATTTTAATTCTGGTGTAAGAAATTACTAATTTTCATGAGTATTTAAATCACTAAGAAAAAGAGAAGAAGAAAAGATTATGTAAATAAAAGCAGCAGGAATTTTGGATAAGTGGTGATTTTACAAGCCTAGTTAAGCATAGCAGGACAGTTATACAGCCCAGTCAAGTATGTCTGATTGATTTTTATCTGTAAATTGTTATTGACTGTGAATGCTGGCTGCAGGTTGTTGTTAAAATTGAGAGGACCGTGCGTTCTATTTAGAGAACAGTGGTTGCATAATAAATGTGTTTTCCCATGAAAAGCTTGCAATTACTATTAATGACTTCATCACAAATACCAGGAATACGCTAAAAAGTTGCCAGAGATGCTGGGTTGGAAAACACAGTTAAAAGAAAGACCGTGATATTACATAGGAAGAGCTGGATGCCCTCAAAGCCTGAAGATAAATGGTATATATAACAGCACACTATACAAAGTACAAATAGGACTTTTTGATGAACTGGAAACTCTCAAGATGCAAAAATTCAAAAAACAGTACAGTCCACTAATACAAAGTGGCACTGTGTCAGGCAGATTAAGTTTTAAGAAGACTTATTTCCACTATAAAATGGTACAGACAGTAAAGTATTAATGGGAAGGTATAACAGCCCGAGCATACTCCACATTACCATTTTACCCTCACATGTTGAGGAAATAAAGAACTAAGAAGGTGGAGAGAAAGACTGTTAGGACAGTAAAAGACTGGAGAATTTGCTGTGTGCTTTTTCATCCTAGCAAACCAAAAGCTCATAGGGATTATAATTCTTCTCTCTAAATGCAGCAGAATATACAAAGACCAAATGTGAAAATGTTTTAATCTGAATTATTAAAGGTATACACTTCCAATGCATTTACATTTTATTAAGTGGGTTTGTCATGAGGCTTCAGCTTTGTAGAAGACAAACATAAGGAAGCTGAGTACAAGTTGATAATGAAAGGTGGTTAGTAGGTTGTCTGGTTTGAGGAACACCACATGGCAAGATGGAGTTCAGTAGAGAATAGAGAAAAATAGGGTTAGGTGTAAGCCACAAGGTCTATATGAAAAGTCTTCTTTCTGTAGCAGTGCCAAACAGGTAATCAGGATATTTAAGCATGAGTTATAACAAGTTATCATGTAGGATGCCTTGTGGTGCATTAGAGGACGTTATGTAAGAATTGACAGAAAAGTCTATGATAAGACATTACATGAAATGGGCTCTAGAGTTCTCCCAATAATACTTATCTAAATACTTAGCATATGAATAATTAATTACTGAAAAAGTACCGACAGATACCTACTAAAAGATGACAATCAGTAGGAGAATAATGCTGTGTATGAGAAGCTAAGTAAAAGTGTAACAGGGATGTTGCAGTCCGAGTTTTATGCATTTCAGTCAGACAGATGAGCCCATGCATTGTTGTGTTACCAGTATGTTGTAGTAATGTGTGTTGGATATGTACTACATTGTTCTGTATATATACTAATGCGTAACAGAACAGATACTGATGAGAGCTCAACAAAAGCAGATTGAGCCTAATTTCCAGAAAATGTGGAAGCAGGAAGAAATTCTAGAGCAAACATCTGCAGGAAGTAATTAAGCATCTCCACTCTTGGGCACTGTATGGGATGGATACTGGGGAAAGCAGCTCTCTACAGGGCTACAGGCTATGGTCTTTTCTGGAAAAGGGATTTTGTACAGCAGGAATTATTTCCTTAGGACAGAGGTGCAAATCTCTGCTTTATTAGGTAGACAAAGTCGTCCACTCAAGCAACCTTTTCCTGAAAACTTCTCTCTGATATTCTGCAAATAATTCAACCACTAATGGTGAGCAGACATGTAGCCAAAGGAGGGAGGGAAAAGATGAGTCTGACTTCTGAGAAAACATCACTGGTCAGAGTCATCTAAGGTCATATATGAATGTTGTGGACTGCAGACGATGTGACTGCAGAAGTCCTTGGGTAAAAGAGAATAGACCACGATATCTACAATGTGAACATTTACAAAGCCTAGAGTGAATTCTCTGAAACAATTAGAAAATTTTTGTATTCCAGTGAGCTAATTTCTTGCTTAAATACCAGGGAGCTAACTGAGATGCATTTTAAGGTAGGTCATGCTTTTTCTTTTCTGCCAGATATAATTAAAAATGTATTGAAATTGTGAAAGCTTCACTATCCATTAAGTATTTGCAGATGTAACACCATGAGAAGCACTACTGCTGTTCTTCTTTTGGCAGCTGACATTACCATGGCAAAAAACATGCTGAGTAAATGGAGAGTCTGCATATTAGAAAGTAAAATTATGACTGTGGCTGAGAAAATCAATTCCCTAAACTATACTTCACCTGCAATGCATCTTCTTAAAATTTTCCTTTAATTAAACACATTTGCAGTGAAAATCTAACAAATAAGTCTCGTGCTGGCTAGAAACACAAACAGAAAGGGATTTTTTCCCCTTCCCTGTTAGTTCTGTGAGCTTTGATTTCTCCTTTTGTTTAGTTAGAATGAAGTTCCCAATTTGAAATCCTTTGTGAAATTTTCCTTTATGGAATGTATTTGAACATTTTGAATTATGAAATTTGATTTTAAGCCTCAAGACCATAAATAGAAACACAAATTCAAGACTAAAGTGTATTCTTCCAGAAAGTTGCAGGTTTTTGACAAGTGCAAGTAGGTATTTAACCACATACTTTACACCAGACAAAGATGAAACACATTTGCTCATATTCAGTCTAAATTTTTGTTTCCTCTTCTTCTGCCTCATCAGAATTCTCTATCTTGAAAACTACTTACTAGATTTGTGTTCTGACTCTGGCCAACAATACAGTTTTTTATTAAGCCAGATCTTAATCCAAACCATTCTTTTGGTGAGTCATCAAGTTTTGGTTTGAATGTCCTAGAAAATCTATTTTATGGACTTGCCGTTCATGATAGTTGATTTGCTTTAATATAGCTCCTGATTATCTTTTTTTGCTTCTTTTATTTCAAGGAAAAGAATCTATAGTCATTAGTTTAATGACTAGAGAAGCACTATCTATGTATTATTTTTTCCAGTTCAAGTACTACATTACACAAAAGACATTTCTCTTGGCAGACAGTGATTCTTGTTTACTCAAAATGCCTTCACTACAGGTTATTTTTACAAAGTCTTTATTCATTTTTATGTGTCATAACCCATCAAAGTTGCTTGTGATTTTTGCATAGTAACTTATCGCTATCCAATAAAATTCTTGGCTGACAGCCTGCTAGAATTATCTGGATTTGAAAGGTCAAAGATAAATCCAGTGCCAAAGGCATGATATGTTGCAGGTGGGACTCCAAGCTTTCCAAAACACACAAAATGCCAGGAGAACTTTCCTAATGGATTTTTTAGATGTGTAAAATGCTTGAAATGAAAATTATGAATGTCTGTGACATGCAAGTAGCAGAAGAAAAAGTATAATTTATACTATGTCTGTAAATGATTGTATTCATCAGAATGTTTAAAATGTAATACCAGAGTAAGTGAAATATTACTAGATCATGTTGTTTTACAGGTTTTGTTTAGCAAAAATTGAGGTCCTTTTTATAGAGTTGTGTACGCATATGTCTTATGTGAATAATGACAATGATGGTTTGATGATACATTAGAAATTTACATATAAACTCTTCACTTTTGAAAATCTCTTTGTAATCAGAATAGTGAAAAATAAATGTTCCTTTGGCATATGGCTCTCCACTCCTTGAAGCACACAGTTAATTCAGTACTTTGCAGTTACACTGGAAGAAAAAAATCTGGCAAAGGTAAAAAGAGTCATAGATGCAAGAGAGGCAAAAGGTTAAGTAACAAGCAAACTAATGGGAGCAGAAAGCAGATAGGCAGTCAACTTCACATGCCCAGTTTGCTTTGAAAAATGACAGTGGAAAATAAATAACCAGGGCAGCCCAGCAAAGCACATGCCTGTACAGGCTGTTAGGAAGGAGCTGGGTACCAGAGATGTGTTCCAAGCTGAGCACTGAGATTCAAGTGAAGCTCTGCCTTATATAGCAACTGTCCTGCTAGTGCCATAGACACTTTAATCAAGGCTATCTTTTGCATTAGTGTATATGGCAAGGTACGTAAAGAAATGTGTATCAGACCATAAAAGAAAACCAAACATAGGTACTGAATGTCAATTATGTACCAGTTTGGAATGTGAAAGAAATTTGAAAAAAAACAAAACCAAAACAAAACAACAGGAATGACTATATTATATATGACTATGTAATCACCAGCTTTCATACAGATCAAATGAACAGTTTAGATTATTTCCAGACTAGTCTTGCTCATTTCTGTTTTTCAAATGGGTGAAAATGTTTTGTTTAATTCAGAATCCACATCTCTGACAGATCAGGTAGTCAGGAGCTGAGACTCCTGAGCAAAGACCTATGGCCTGAATTGTAACAGCCTGCTTATTCAGTTGCCTCTCACCCTTTCCCTTTCCAAATATTCTGCCTGTACTATATAGAATGAAGCACTTATTTTTCCACAGAAGTTTAATTATCAACATGAAAGATCTACAGTTCTGTTTAAATTTGGGAGATGTTCTGTAACGGTTCTATTCATCGATGATGATAAAGATAAGAACCCAATCATGCTTCAAGGTCTTTGTCCTGCAGCTGATGAAAAAGATTTTGTGATATGGTTGATTGCAATGGTAAGGGTTGTTCTTATGTACATGGGCAAGAAGACTTTACTTAAAAAAAAAAATCAAACCAAAAGGTTTTTGTCACATCTGCAAATATGATTGGACAGTCTTTAGAAAATAATATAGCAATATTCACTGCTACACTTAAAAGTTCTATTTTTCAGATACCATTTCTCCATTTTACTGCTTTCATAGTATTAGAAAGAAGACAAACAGCAAGGATTGTAGTCATTCTTTTATTACTCTTTAAAAGCTTTAAGTAATGAGAACTAAATGAATAACGATTTTTTGTTTTTAATATTAAGGGAACAAGAAGCCCCAGTACCACAGCTTGGAAATGCCGTCTCTGAAGATGCTGTGAAAAATGAGAGATACCATACACTTTTAATATCTTCAAACAGCCATATCTGTATGGATTGCAAGAATGTTGTGTCACTACTATTATGTCACCTATGTATCTCACCTAAATATGCAGTCATAGCTATTTCCCATTGCATTCAGAAAAAAAAATTGAGTAAAACAGAGTTCAGATTATCAACAGATGTAGGCTTTGTGGGGCTATGTTCACTATTTTGCCATAGGTTAAGTAGAGCACGTTGAGATCTTATCATCCATATTTTATCTTTGTTCTACGGGCTTCCAAGCTTCTATACCTTCCCATTGTTTTTCCTTTAGATTAGATCTGGAAACTAATGCAAACCTAGAAAACTATTAAATGGATTTCTAATTTGATACTCATTAATGCCCAGTTTTGTAAGAATGATAAGTGCATTCATAGCAACCTCAAGGCTATACCGAAAACCCCATTTCAGCTGTCCAAGAGGTTAAATTCAGAGTAAGCACACCTAATTAATCAGATTGATATTAAAGCCTTAATTTTGAAAAATCTGTTTAAAATATATCTACTCTCCTAGTTATTATATTGTATAAATAAATACATTTTTCATGCAAATATATATTAAGTCATATTTCATGCTAATTGCTTTCAACAATGTTTCCACTTTAAGTCTATATTTAAAGCTGAACTCATTAATGCTATTAAAAAGATTTCCTCTTCTCACAATCCTTGAAGTCTGGCAACAACTTCAAAGTCATCTGATATCTATTAATTTTTGTAGCCTTCATACCCAAACTTTCTCTTCCCTGACATACAGAAGATTGATCTCATGAAAACAAAGTGGAACACTAAAGGTACAAAATTGCATTCACATAAGCACAGTAATAGAAATGTCTTCAAAATGACTTCAAGTATAAAAGCATATTATCTTCATTTGCATTCACTTCTTTGAAAATATTTCACCATATTATGACAAAACCTTTAAATATATTGTAAGCTTCTTGTCTATAGGTATTACAATCAACAACTTCCACTGTTAACTGCATGCTTTAGTTTATTAATTGTTTGAATGAAGTCTTGAATTACTGTTAAATTGTATGATTAAGTAGAACTCCCGGTTTACATGAAAAATAATGTTTTCTGACTATCTGCAAAATCCTTCTGATTTAAACATCACAGTTGCACTACAGTATCTGTTTTTCATGGAAACTTTTAGCAAGTCTGTTTTTTGTCTTTTTTTGTCTGTTACCCCTGTGTGCTGTGAACATTTGCTCCTACTCTTTCCCTTACCATGGTGAGGAATAATGTGCATCTCCAGCAGGGAAGTTTACCACCTCTAACTGTCTGGCCTCTCCCTTACATACCAGCAGAAGAGGTAGGATTTGGAGGTGAACAATAACCACACTTAAGAGCTTTTCTTTTCTCTAATTTTTTTTTTTATGTTCTTGTCCTAAGTACATAAGCATTGCTAACAAGGTACAATTATTTCCTCTTTATTTTTTTTTACCGAGGTATGAAAGAATAAATAGGAATGTTCCTATTCAAACTTCAAAATGTTTTAAAATGCTTATTAAAATACTAATGTTTCAGTGCAAACTATTTTCTGACAAAATTTCATCAAATCTCTTGATTTACAAATTACCTCAGGAAAAATTTGGGATGCGAGTTATCCTACAAAATGAGACAGAAGCCTCAGAAGCCCTTTAAAGGCATTGGGTGGTTCACTCCAGGTTTGCAGTTTGGGGTGTCATCTACAACTGCCTCCATCTCACAGGCAGCAGCACGTGGAAAATAAATGCATTAATCCAAAATGAACATTTATGTGAGTGCTTCTTAAAAATTTAATTTTGATCTGGAACAGAATTTTAAATGTGAAATGCAAACACTCATTTTCAACATTTTTAAAATGAAGCTCTATTTCAGGATATGTAGTGGTGTGCTAACTCATATTTGTCCTCTCTGCCAATAGGTGGCAGTGGGAATTTTCCCATATGATCTGTTGAGCTCAATCATCAGTTTTTAGCCATCTACATAACCCTGTATAAACATTTGCCTCTAAAAATTTTTTTGGAAATTCCACTTGCCACATCCTTCAGTTATTTACAATAGTGTCAGTACACCATTTGGAAAGAAGTTGTTAAAGAAATACAATTATTATTTACTTTACTGTTCACATTATTGACATTAGGAGACATTTTTGGCTTTCTGGCTTCTAAGTTGTTTATTTTCCATCATTCTTCTTGTTGTGATTTAGCCCAGCCAGCAATGAAGCACCACGACAGTGACTCAGTGCCCCCATTCACCTCCACCCTTGTTAGGATGGCAGAGGCCCCAGAGAGATGGGAGCAAAAAGATAGCCAATGTTGTTGGGGATTGAGACAAGGACAGGGAGGGCTCACTGTCCTTTATGGTTCCAGTCAAAATAGATTCCACTGCTCAACTTAGAAAGGAAAGTAAGGAAAGTTTATTCTACTACCTACAAGAAAAAGAACAGAAGAAAAAACAAAAAAAAAGCAAGATGATTGAGAAAATTACAACCAGCACTTTAAGATCTCCCTCCTCCATCCCTCCTTTCTTCCCAGACCCAGCTCACTGCTCTCAATATCTCTACCTCCTCCTCTATCAATGGCTTAGGGGGGCAGGGAATGGGGGATGTGGCCAGTCTCTCACAGATGGGCTCTGCTGCTTCTCTCTTCTCAGAGGAGGATGACTCCTTGCATTCTTCCCCTGCTCTGATACAGGATCCCTCTCACAGGACGTAGTCCTTAACAAACTTCTCTGGTGTGGTTGCTTCCCAGCTTCTGCAGATACAGGGTCCCTCCCTCAGGACATGGCTTCTTCTGGCCATAATTTTAATTAACTTCTTTGGCATGGGTTCTTCCCTACAGTCACAGCTTCTGTGAATACGGGGCCTCTCACACGGGACACAGCCTTCTCTGGGCATAGTCACTGGCACTGGCATGGAGTCTTTAATGAAATGAATCACCACCCCTGATGATGAGTTTTTAACAAAGTGCAAACAAATCTCAGCTTCACCTCTCCATAGGATGCAGGGGAGTCTCTGCTCCAGCACACCTCCTCCTCTCTTCCCTCAGTGACCTTGGAGTCCATATGGTTGCTTCTCTCTTCCTGCTCCTTGTACCACCACCAGCCAGAAAAGAAGAAGGGACAGAAGAAGGAACAGGAAGAAACCTCCTCTTCCAGCTTCTTCTTAAGTGATCATGGAGGTGTCTAATTGGCTCAGCCCCAGAAGTGGGTCTGGCTCAGAGCTGGGGAGAGTTTCGAGCAACTCCTTACAGGAGCCATCTTTACAGCCCCTTCCACCTTACCAGAAAAGGCTTAATGTCAAACCGTGACACTTGTACAAACTAATTTGTTAGTTGCTTTATTAGCTCTCTAGGATATTTATCAGAACATGGCAACAACTGCAGTTTAGTTATTTTATGCACACTTTCCATAATTTTTGCTAGTTTTATTTAATTAGCAGCATTGCAGTAGCTGGGAAATCCTGCTAGATTCTCTTTGTGTTGAATAGGTCTGATGGTTAAATGTTCTTCATGAGGAGGATATGTCTGCAAACAAGCTCTTTAGTTGCTTTGTGAAACAGCTGTCGGATGTCAGCCTCTGGAGCATGATGCAAACAAGCTTCTGCCAGTTCCAGTGGGAGTGGGGAATCACTGAGAGCATCTATGAGGGTTGCAGTTCTAGCAGGCAGTGCAGCATATGACCTTTTTTTTTTTTTTTTAAAAAAAAAAAGTAATTAATTGATGCTGCCATCATAAGGCCAATAGCTATATGAAATAGAAATGTGAATAAAATATAACTATTCTCTTCTGACCTTCCTTTACTGGACTCAGGTTACAACCATTCTTTTGTCATCCAAACAAAATCTTGTTATATACAATATTTGAAAAACTGTACTTTAGTGAAAGCTACCTGTATTGGAGCTGAAGTGAAATTTTAAACTGGATAAGAAAGAGACTCCAAAGGTAAAAAAAAAAAAGTAGAGCTCTTCATAAAAATGGAAAAACAAAGGAAAAATAAAAAAAAGAGCATAGGGAGAACAGCAATAAGTACAGGATGAAAAGAAAAATAAAAAGCAACAAAGTACTAGAATTAAAATGAAAGAAAACAGTGCAGTAGAGTCAATTTTTTTTTATAGCCTATTCTGGGAATAAATGCTATTGCTAGAAGGATACATTTTTCAGCATCCAGGTAGCATCTGCTGAACAGCATGTTAACAGATACTCTTATGTAGAAATTGTTCCCTCTGTACTTTGTGAACTGCATCTTGTCTTTGAGTACAGAAACAAAGGATAACATTGGCAGAGCATTTGAGAGGGTGAGTTCTGCCCATGCTGTCTGACATGGTACTGGGGCAGTACTGACCTCTGCTAAATAACCCTGCTGTTCTGAAGGTCAGCATCAGGAGGCTTCAGCTGGTTCACACTAAACACGTCCTTGAGATTTCTGGCTTCTGGTTATCTCAGCCTGAAAAATCTCTATCATAACACCTTGTGAAAAAATACATGCAGCAGGCTGTGCTGGGTGTACCATTTCATTTGAAACAATTGGATCATCTCATACCATTCAATGATATTCTACCTCTGGAACTCTTAAAAATGGACTATAAACCAACCAGCATCGTGGATAGGCTTCTCTTCCAGGACCAGGCCAGTATAGAGACTAGACCTGGAAGCTGAAGACCTACCTCTATTCAGGCAAAAAGCAGAGGAAAGGTGCAGGGGAAGCAGCCATTGACTGGGAAGGTTTCACAAGTAACATCCCTGTCATCATGACCCTCTGACACCACATTTTTCCTGATGAGAAAAATCCTTTTTGGGTCCTGCAGTTGGCAATGAGTGCAGGACTGGAAATTGCTGGAGACAGAGTAAATAGATGGGGCTGTGTGGAGGAGAAGGGGGAAGCTACTGGGCAGAGCAGAACTTTCAGCAGCCATACACTAAGCATGCAGCATCTGTGCCAAATGCTGTAATGCTTATCTTGCAAGAAATAGGAGCCCATGTTCCTTGAGATCCCAAGTAGCAGACAGGGGTAGGAAATCCTCCTGCAGTTCATAATCCAAGGCCAGTCTCACTCTCTGGGTCATCTCACATCAGGAATAGGAGCGGAGAAAAGAAAAGCAGTAGGATCTCTTTCTCTGCATCCAATGTGCTTCCCAAGGCTTCTATGCCTCTTTTCCTTAGCAAAGAAAGTCTGGAGAGTCGTTTTCTTGGACAGTTCATTTTTTCTTAAAGGGTCTCTGTCATTATGTTTCTGGTCAACAAAACTATTTCAGGAGGGGCCCCATATTAATGGTCTTCTTTAGGAGGAAAAAAACCGTCTATAGGATGAGAGTGCCATTATTAATCCATCTCTTAGAAAACTTTTGCTCAGCTATTCCTAACTAGTAGATTTAAAACCATATACATGTACAAAAATCACACTCAACAAAACAGGATAAGAAAACAAATACCATGTGGCAAGTACTGCATGTATTTAACACACTAACAAAATATGCTCATATACTGTAGTGTTAAGCACAATATAGGAAATTATATAAACAAAATCAGAACAAAGCTAAGCATAGAAACTCAGTATTTCTCAGTGGAGTTTGATGGCACAAGTTGTTTTCACACTGTCTTGTGGGATTTTAATGCAATTTACATTGACATCTGACAAATGATTGCTGAAAATGTTTATATGACATTCAATATATGTTGCAAAGTTTTATAACAGATTTTGTAATAGCTGTGATATTAAATTTGCATCACCAGTCTTTTTTCAAATCAAATAGCAGCATTCTGAAAGCATTTAAAAAGTTCCAATTCATTTTGTGTGTTCAAAGACCTCTGCTATTTTCCTAAGCCCCCATTTATCTCAGAATTTTGAGCTTATTATGTTGTCAACGAATTTGCTTTTTATTAACATATGCCTTCCTGAATATTAATTTGTGGTTTGGAAAGTACATTTTCTTAAAATTATGTTGCAACTTTGTACAAAATGTCCTTTAAGATGCTTTGATATAGAAAACTTTTTATGTTCTTGACATTGTTGTTTTCTTTTGTCCTTAATGTTTTTAGTCACTATTTTTCAGCTACAACAAATAAGATTGAACTGTTAGAGGCTAGTGTTGCTAATATTCATTGGTTTAATGCTTCTTGTTGCTTCTTGTTACTTGGTAAAACTTCTTACTGTCATTACAGACACTACGAAGGACTTTGGGTTTTCTTATCATGCCTTTCAGTATTGTCTTCAGCAGCTTGATTATGTTTAGCAGGGCTTGGGTCCCTACTGCCCTTATGCATTTTCTAAGGAAGATTTTCCATGCCAGCAAGGTACAATGAACTTCTGTGTACAGAAGTTATGGTGCAGGCAGCATTTGCTGACCCAGTCCATCTGTTCTCTTCTTTTCTTCCTGGCTGGAACTCTGTTTCTGTTTCATCCTGGACTTCAACCAGGATTTAATCTTCAAGTTCTTTAAAACTGCTTTTATTGTGACTATTCACTTAATTGTTTCAGAGTGTTATCATAATGGATTAAGAAGTGTGGCTTACTGTGTGGTAATACTCAGTGGAATTACTAGTTTTTAGGTTAAATATAAACTACGTGACCAAGGAGTATTCACTGCCATGATGATATGATCTTGGAATATATGACATAATATGCTGAAATTGCTGCTTTTACATGAAAGTACATCCTGCTTTTTTTCTAAGCCCTGACGTTCTTGCATTCAGAGCATTTTTTTTTCAGTAGCTTTTAATGTGTAGCACCTGTCTGCTGGCTAAGTTAGCAATCATTAGGTGTTACAGGCTAAGCCTGGGAAATCACACACCATATACATTTTGCTGGAACAGTGTCTTTTCCTTAGACAAGAAGTTAGCAAAAAAAAAAAATCTTAAAAAAGAAGGAGAATTAGAAAGATGGAAGGACTTGATCATTCAACATAGTTTTCTCCTCATGCTTCTCTTTTTCTCATCCATGCACTGACAGCAGCAATGAATACTAATTTTACAGATAGACTGGTTTTCACAGAGAATAATTGAGAAACTTATTTAAGGTCATCAAGAACTGATTTTAGAAATTTCTAAGTGCCTCATGTCAGATGTTGAAGCTTGTTTCTCACTGGACTGAAGGGAAAAAAAGCCTTAGATCTCTTCAGAAACTTATGCATTATGGTTTTGTGACTCATCCATAATAAAGTCAATATTCACAGCCTAGTGTTAATGTACCAAAATTACACAGGGAGAGGATAGTTTTATGGCTTTGAAGATAAATGCTCTCAGAAGCAGCCTTTTTTTTTTTTTTTTTTCTGAACTGTCTTCCTTTATGCTCATGGAAAAACTTCCAGGAGTCAAAGAGTTCCTGTGTTTGAGAATTTGGTTTTTTTTTACTTTAGATCTAGGTCATAATTATTTCTATATCAATTCACAAGACAAGATATACAGAATAGCAAGGTTTTGTGAAAGAAAATAGAAATATCTAGAACTTCCCTGATCATCAAAGGACCTGTCGTAACTTATTTATGTCATTGCTGTGAAGTCTGCCATAGATGTAGGGTCATGTCTCAAGACATATCACACTGATTCTACCAAGGGAAGGAGACAATGACCCACTTTGAGAATCTTGTTTGATGTTTCCTTCTTTTCAAACCCAGCTACTGCTATGGAGACATCCAAGCTGACATCATCTTTTCCATTAAAATAAAACCTGAGATATTTCTAAGATAATCTCCTTACATCCCAAAATTCATTGAAGTTTGAATGCACAAATAATCGTTTTTCATGTGAAAAGCCACTAAATAGGAAAACAGATTTGATTTTGCTCCAGTGGGTGGAATTGCCAAGTAATTTTCCCATGCTATTTAGATTGAGCTTCTTGTTACAACACTTTATTATATGTCATTAAATTCATGAAACATTGATTCATCTTACCATGCTGAGTGACTTGGTGATAAAGCGGCAGATGAAATTCAACATTTATAAGTACAAAGTATTCTCTCACATCAAAACCAACCAAACTTTACATACCCAATGAGAGGCTTTACATTGACAATTACAACTCTGAATGAAGATGTTCAAGATATCCTGGATAGGACTACAAAAACATTATCTCCACCTTTAAAAGCTGTAGAGAGTAGTAGAATGTGTTATGAAAATGCTTGAGAGAAAACTAGAAGTGAATACCACTGAATATCTCTTTGATTTGTTCACATCTTAATACTACATGCCTTTCTGAACTCAGGTGGAAAAGATAGAACAGAGCTGTAAAAGGTACAGATAGAAGGTAAAAAAGAGGGTCAGAGTTTCAGAGCAGCTTCTCCTAGAGAAGACTGAAATGGATCAAGTTCTTGATGTAGAAAAAAGAAGGATTTAGATGACAGAAATCTCTCAAAACGTGTCTGAAGTAGAGGACATAGGAAATGATCAGTATTTTGAGCTATATAATCCTAGAAGAATCAGTCTCAATATTCATATGGAAAGAAACATTAAATACTATCACGGACTAATGCTGATCTAGGCTGAAAAATATAGTTAGGGACCCAAAAGTGCTTGACAGTTCCCAGATCTCATTGTATTTGCCAGCTGCAGACTTATTCCATGGCATACATGGAAGGACATTGTATGTACAGAAAATATTTAGCTTTTTTCATGGGAGGGAGGCCCTTGTGTCAGAAACAAATGACATTTACTTGTTGGAGTCCTTGAATTACCCTGAAATGTGGGATGTGCTACCAATGTACCTACTTTACCATTCAAGTGTAGATGAAATAAATGTTTTCAGATATATAATAGGAACAAACAAATAAATAAATAAAGTAACTTTCATCTTCTTAGTCCTTCCATCAAAAAATCTAGTTAAGACAGGAGAGTTACACTTTGGACAACTCAGACATTTGCTCTCAGCATATGTGTAAGTAGATCATATTCTTTGGTTGGTAAACATTTCATATTATTGTTCTGTGAAGTAAAATCTGCTATTTTCTTCACAGGATTTGACTTGGGGCATAGCTTTTCATTGTCTCTGTACTTGTAGTCTATAGGGATTATGTGCAAATATAACAATGAAAAAAAAAAGACATCTTGCCTAATTAATAATTTATTGACATTTCTTCTATTTCAAAGAAAACTGCTTCCAATTTTCTACTTCCTGCAGGGTGTTATGGCCCAGGACAAGTCTTGTAAAGTGATGTAGTGATATCAGGTCTATTTTCTGGCATATCATATACTGTACCAGCCACCTCATATGTTATAAGAACTGTTTTGAATATATTTCTTTATATTGCAGAATTTTCAGTCACAAAAAAGCTAGCTATGACAAAAATGGTTTTTTACTTCATTTAAGAAAATATTTTTAATTGCTATTTAATTGCTATTGAAAAATGTGTTTTTGTATACATATCCTCCGAAGCAGTTATTTGGACTTCTGAATTCAGGACTAATTATGGATTATACAGTCCATAGGAGGTGAAACTCCTGTCAGTTAGGAGACCTCTGGCAAGTGTAGTGATACATATTTCCTGAGCTTTTCAGGAAAGTTTTAATAATACTTTAATAAACTTTTAGGCAACCAGCACTATTGAACATAATTTCTTTGTATCTATACAATATCCTTACTTATCAGAGTGATTTGAAGAAATTTTGTGAAATAACAATACATCTGATATTTAAAAAATATCAGATAAACCTAACTTTGTAGCTGCCTTAAAGTTTAACATTTGACACTTTAAGTTTATTTCATTTTTACAAAAGAGTTTGAATATTTAATAGAATGTGACAAAAATGGTGAGATTTTGCCCATCTGAATAAAGTGATGATGTGTATCTTTTGAAAACAAAAAATAGTCTTCCTCTGTCTTCATTTGAAAAGTTCTAAAATGATATCTCCATTGGTATTGAGAAGTAGTATTGGTTTGGTCTTTGGCTTTGCAAGAGACTTGACTGGAGCCAAGCTGTTAAATTTTGTCTGCTTTGCATAATATGACCAAGTGAAGAAATTAAATTTATTTAATATGCATTCACTACATACCAGTCTGTCTTTATACTCCTAAACTGAATCTTACAATAATGAATTGGAAGATTCACTTTCCCGATGTTAATTAAAATAGTTGTACATTTTGCAAATGTTAATGTCGACAAAGCTGCATGTTATAGGTAAATGTAACATGGATATGGAAAAATGTAATATGATGATTTTTTGCCATGATGAACACTGAAAAACAAGGGAGTTTTTGATGCTATAAGGGAAGGACATAAGCAGTTAAGAAACAATAATATTTTTATTTTCTAGTAATTAAAATGTAAACTGAATGTTAAGATTTCATTTTTTCAGATGTAAGATAAAAAAATCTTGGAGATATTAGTTGTGCAGTCACCAGTAGTAAGGTTGTAGGTGGAAAGATGTGAAAGGCTAAGATATCCTCAGGAACAAGAACAGGTATTCTTGTATAGTATTTACTATCATGCTACAGGTATTATTATTTCAGAACCTTAACTCTTCTATACCCTCATTTTCCTGTTGCCTCCATTTCCGTCTAGTGCTTCATCTTCTATGTTGATGTTCAAACTTTATAAAGAAAAACAGAAGGTTCTTGATTAAAAATCATCTAAAGATGAAAGCTCTTATTTCATTTCATTTCATTTCATTCTAATGCTCTATGAACAGCATCTATTATTTCTTAACTAAATCAATGCTTCATAAAGAATGGAAATACCTATTTTTATGTCATGGTTTATGGCCAATACCGCACAGCTGCTTTCTCACTCCTTCCCCCATCAGTGAGATGGAGGAAAGAAAAAATATCCAAAGGCCATGTGGGTCAGGACAAGGACAGGGAAATTATGGTCACAGGCTAAACAGATTAGATTTGGAGAAAACCAAAATCAATTTATTCTGCCACTACAAAAAAACTAAATAGGATTACAAGAAAAAAAAATCTCAAATATGATTATAAGAAATACAACCAAATCTTTAGAAACACCTTCCCCCAGTCCTCCCTTCTTCCCAGGCTTAGATCTGGTCCTGATTTCTCTCCCTCTTTCTTGCCATTGGTGCAGGGCAGCAGGAAATGGAGGTTGCAGTCAGTTCATCACAGACTGCCTCTGCCACTCCCTCCTCCTCACATTCCTCTCTCGCTCCAATGTGGGGTCTTTCCTACAAGAGACAATTCTCCATGAACCTCTACAATGAGTCCTTCCCACAAACTACAAGCTCTTCCAGTCTGTGTCCCTTCTTCAGGGTGAAGTCCTTCGGAAGCAGAATATTCCATCACATCCTTCCCACAGAGTCACAGCCTTCTTTGGGTGCTGCTCCCTGCTCCAGCATGGGGTCCCGCACAGGCTGCAAGTGGATCTTAGCTCTACCATTAATCTCTGTGGGCTGCAGAGGGATCTCTTCTCCATCACACCTCCACCCCTCCATCTTCACTGACGTTTGATGTCCACATGGCTATTCCTCTCTCTGATTGCACTTCCTTCCACTTGCTCCTCTCTCACCAGATTTTTCCCTTCTTAAATAGGGATGGTAGAGGTGCCTGACTGCCCAGCTTTGGCCACAAGTGAGTCTGACTTGGAGCTGAGGAAGCTTCAAGCAGTTTCTTACAGGGATCACCACTGCAGCCCGTTCCCTGCTACCAAAAAAGCCCAGCACACAAACACAAATTGTTTGAAACATGCCTTCCTTTTTAGCCTTTTATTAAGAGAGAGACAAAGCTGGTAAGAAGTAGGAGCTGTAATCTTGCCAAGAAATTGAATCATCTTGCTAAGAAATTGAATAATCTTGCCAAAACTAGTACAGAGCAGATACTATTTACTATTTGTAACAGCCAAAATTTACTCTGTTTTCCTATTCAATTACAACATGTTTTTCTCTTGACATTTGTAAGTGAGATGTTGTGTTGTTAAAAGAAAAGGGGAAAAAAGTGCAAAATCTTACAGAAGGAGAAGAACAATGAACAAATACAAAAAATTAAGCCATGTGAAAACAGTCTGAGTGATTTTTTTTAATATACAGGTTTCAGAAAGGCACTCAGCTGACACTGAGTGAAAATCATTCATCTGTTATTTGTAATCTGCATTTAGTTATTAAAAAAATCTTTTTCTTGCACATTGTAGGAGGCAGATGCATCAGTAAGGTAGGCTGAGGATGGATTCAGCCCACCAGTTCTCAGTTCTGCAGCTGGAAACCGTCACGTCTTCCTTTTGGAGTGAGATGAAAAAGAAAACAGTCAAAAGCCCCATTGATGCACTCAGAATAGCCAGTAAGACACAAGTAGACATTTATACTTTGCTGGACAGCCTAGAGGGACACTGCAAATCTATTCATTAATATTAAATTCAACAGTAGACTGTTTTAGATTCATAATCCTAAATGTTTATTTAGTGGTTTGCTAACCATGGTCATTACTTTTTATTCATGTCAAAAAACCATTCACAAAATGTAGCAAATTGGTACTCTCAGGAAATAATATCTGCCTTATACTTGTGATAAATGAAGCAGTAACAAAGTCAAAGCAGGCAGATCCCTTCTTTCCTTGTTAGAAATAGTCTTAGAAAAAAGTAGGACAAGGATATGAATGTTATTTACTTTGGAATCAACTTTCTTTGTATATCTTAGAATAATACATCTAGTCTGTGAAAAGTCATTCTGCAGGTCTGCATTGTTTAAAATTGCAGTATCTCAAAGTTTTGTTGGATAAGTATCCATGCTAGTACACTGAAAGTTCTAGGTAAAAATAATGTAAGAATCAAAGCAAGGACAAAACAAGCCCAACATCCATTGCTAAAACTTATCTTTGGCTATTCACTAGGCTATAGATTTTGTTTCTGCCATATCAATTATACTATCTCCATTTCATTTTCCTTTCCACTAAGACGATTATAGCTCTTTTCCAAAATTAATGTAGTGTCTGTGCATAGTTCCGTGTTGCTAGGTCCAGTCAGAGAGGCTTATTTTACATATCAAGTCATGTAATTTAAGTCAAGAAGGAACCCTTAGATTTTCAGTCTGATCACCTGTATCACTTGGGCCATATATTTTTCCATTGGGGTTAAACTTACCGGTTGTGTATTAAGTAATTTTTTTCATTTAATAAGACATAAAATCATAAACCCATTTTCTTCAGTAGTTTATTCACTACTTTGTCGCATTTGTAGTCGCAATATAAAAAACGTCTATGTGTAACTATCGATTATTCTTTAAAGAGATCCTTAGGATCTTTTATACCTTGCTGCGCTTTTTTGTTTTTAACTTTATTTCTCAGGACCTCTGTGTGTAGTTAACTTCCATCTGTCAGTATGTTTGTAAAATATGATAGTGAAACTGCTGCTCTTTTCCATTCCATGCTTACAAATTACCTCCCTCATCCTATTCACTGCTGTCGTTTCTGCCAATTTCACATCATGGAAACTCCTGTTCACTTTGTAAATCTACTTTAGACTCATTCCTTTCCTTCATGGTCTCCTGTCCCACAGCTGTCATGTTTTTCTAGGTGACTACGTTTGCAACTGGCTACATTAAACATACATTTGGCTCAATAAATTAAAAAAGGATCCAATTCCTTTTAATGACTGCTGTGAGGTCAGAACTATTTATTATTCTTCCAATGTGGTCTACTAATTTGATAATTAAAAAAAGAAAAAAGTATTATTATGTATTTATTCTGATTAATGACTGTAAATGTTGAAGGCTGTTGAACCTGGGTAGAACCTTGTCCATATCCCTTGATGATTCCACCTGACAGTAGTATCTGCAATTCTGAAATATGGCCCTATTTTTAATATCAAAACACAGGATGCTTCTAAGTCAAATGCCTGGTGTCATTACCTCTCATAATCAAGCCAGCAGTTTTCTCAAATAATTGAACTAAACTGTTTGACACGATAAATTTTCTAGGAAAGAATGTTGATTGCTTGGATTATATTTCTGCTCTGTTTTATATTATAATCCTTTATATTCATCTTGTATAAGCTCTTTTTTTTTCCCATGGCTGATGTCTATTCTACCTGCCCATAGTCATCTGGGTCACTCAGCACTCCCTGGTTGAATGTTTGCAATGGCACACTTTATTCGTTTGTACTTTCTCAGGCATACTGAGAATTCATTAAAATTTCTAACAGTGGGTCAGAGACATTTCTGTCTACAATTCCATTAAAATGGGCAGTAATTTTAAAATGTTCTCCTAGTAGAGACTCCCCAACTACAGTTGGAAAGGATTTGATACTATTAATTCAAACATAAACCAGAAAAACACTGCATCATTGTGAAGAGAATCAAGTGATAGACTATATTCTTAAAAGGGATATTTTTAGTCCAATTCTCATTTCAATACTTCTCTTCTTGTCCCTAGCCTACCTTTTTTCTTCTTTCTAAATACTAAATTATATTTCTTTTGTTAATTTTTGTGGTTTTGCTTCTCCCCTTCTCTTGTATCTCCCTATCATTCCTTCCCAGTCCAAAACATTTACAATGCATTAGGCATAATATTTTCTCTGTCAGAAAAATATTACATATAAATTTATAAAGACTGATGTAGTGTTACTCTATATTGAAAGTCTTATGCACTTGATTTTCAAACGAAAACCTTTTCCCATGTAAGATGACTTACTGGTACAGAAAAGTGAATAATTTCATGAAAAATAAAAAAATCTACTTTTCTGGCTTAATTCAATGCAACGTGACTGTATCTCCTAACATTTCCCTCCTGAGGATATCATCCTCAGTTAAGCAGTTCTCAATCAACGATTTAAAAGCATAAAAAATCATGAGTTTGAACTTTCATAAAATCTGCATTTTAGCAACATCTGTCACGGACAGTCATTCACTTCACTTTTATTCATACTGTCTTGCCTCACAGGTTGTAACTTGTTGTCACAATATCTCAAAGGCATGGTACATTCCACCAATGTGGAAACAGAGCACAAGGATGATAAAGTATAGAAAGCACATCTATTCAGTCCCATTAACAGAGGTCTTTAGGAGGAAGCAAAATATCTATGAGGAGTGACATGAATACAGTTGATCTTTGTGCAGAGGGATAGATGGATGAAGCATTGAGATTGCTTCTGACCCTTGATTTTTAGTCATACTGGCTGTTTTGGAAAAAGTTTGACACATGCTTTTCACTGTTCTGATTTTCACTTAATCTTCTTGCCATCAACTGTAAACCAATTTTTTACATTTTCAATGGTCAGATTCCTAATAAAAATTCAGAATACACTGTGACAAGGCATTAATTAAATTGAGGGCTGCATCATGATTTATCTATATTTGAAGTTTCTGGTTTTCCACAGTTATGAAACGCAGAGGTATACTGAGTTTTATCTCTTTAAAGTTAAGCAAGCAGGTCAGATGGTCACAGAAATGCAGACTACGATGTCCTGTGGCATTTTGGAATCAAGTGCAATACACCTCTCAGTACACTAAACTCAAGGGCCTTCTGAAACGGATAAAATCAAGTGAGACCCTGTGAAGGTAATTACTAATTTATAAGTTATAAATAGAAATGCTTCCATCTTGAAGGTTATGTCAGAAATCTCAGACAGGAGAAGTGTAAAGGAAAGGAAGAAACTAAAAATAAAAAAAAATACAATTTCAGACTAGAAGAAAAACTTTACTCTTCAGCCATTGTGATATTGATTAGGCCTGACACTAGCATACTGTGCTGCTACAGGAAATTAAGGATTACTTGAAAATCAAGCAATGAGGTATCACCCAAACCTATCTTGACAACTTGGTAATTTGTGCTATTAATTTTAGGCTTTAAAGTCCTGGCATAGCTTTTCTTCTAAATAACAAGCTGGCCAATCCTTAAAAAGATGTAGACAATAAATAGATTTGGCCTAACTCCCATGTTCCTATTGTAACAGTTACATGGATTTTAAGTTAGCTAATATTATACGTTTATCCAGTGAGAGACTGACAAGCAGGCATTACTCACCTTATTTCTTCCTAATTTTAGTTCAGACATACACAAATCTGCCTAACCTGCCCTTAATGATCTCCTCACTGCCATCACCCCAATTAAACAGTTCTCTCCATCAGGATATATAAAAGTTTCTGCATGTGGACATGTGAAAGTGACTGTTAGGTCTGTCTTTGTCTGTCTTCAGAGCTTGAGGCAATAGGTGCTCCTGAGACACACCTACTATGCTGACATGGAGTTCTTCACAAATTTCAATATGTTGTGGGACAAATGGTGACTGCGCATCTTTATAGAACAGAGGAATGATTATAAAAAACTTGGATGTATTGTCACACCTGTTTGAGCAGAGGAGTTGGGCAAGAGGTTCTCCAGAAGTGCCTCCCAACCTCAGCCATTCAGTGATTTTTTTACACTGTTTGAAGATGATAAGATGGATAGAAAGTAGTTTAGTGTGCTGCTGGCTACTATTTCAGAGTAAGCAGTTAAATGGAAAGGGCAGAATCTGGAAAAGGAAGGAAAGACAAAAAAAAGGAACACACTGCACTGCTGTTTTGAATTTTCTATTCTGTAGACAAGTTATTTCTAAGACAGTCTGCTTTGCCCTGTTTGTTATTAAGTGTGTATTTATATTTGTATTTATACATATATATGTAAGGTTTGTTCTGGTTTGGACTTGCTGTATTCACAATTTCTGCATATGTGAATCCTAATACTGACTACAGCATGCTTAAAATTTATGACTTTACAATTAGTCAGCTATTCACTGTGTCCCTTCTCAAAGTGAAGAAACTATGCACAAAATGAATAGGCTATTCCCTTCAGAAAAAACCTTGTGGCCTTTTAATAGCTATTTATGTCAGACTTCTAGACCTTTCCCCTTTTTCCTCTGCTCTTAAGTGCATTTTTTGGAAGCTAGATGTCACTCACATCCTTAAACAAAATACTTAACCTAATATTGACTCTGCATGGAAACTGGATATGAAAGTATATAATTTCTGTGGTCACTTACCTCAAGAAATGGAAGAACCTTTTTTTTCCAGCGTTTTGATTTTCAGACTGCAGTTTTCATTCAGTGGCGTCACGAGATGAAAACTCCCTTGTTAAAAGCCCATGTATTGATCATAGTTATGTCTCTGCAGATGCACCATTTTACCACTTTGCTCTGACATTTCCCACTGCTATGCTTATGCTTTCCCAAAGCTATGCTTTGTCATTTTATTGAATTTGATACTTATGCACAATGAAAGCAATATTCTAGCAATAACACAGGAAATAATCCATCAATTTACACAATAATCATGAAAATATAATGTATGTAAAATCAACATAAGCATGTGCAGAATCACGAATGTCTTTGGTCAGGTATGATATGATGAAATATCTTCTATGATGAAATATATTCTGTGAGAATATATTCTTGTTCTAGAGCACAAGTCTTATGGAGAGTGGCTGAGGGAACTGGGGATATTTTGCCTGGAGAATAGGAAGCTGAGGGGAGACCTGATCACTCTATACAACTCCCTGAAAGGCAATTATAGCGAGGTGGGGGTTGGTTTCTTCTCCCAGGTAATAAGTGACGAGACAAAAGGAAATGGCCTCAAGTTGTGCCAGGGGAGGTTTAGACTGGACATTAGGAAGAACTTTTCTACTGAGAGGGTTATTAAGCATTGGAACAGGTTGCCCAGATGAGGTCCTGAGGGATATAGTTTAGTGATGGGCTTGGCAGCATTAAATTAGCAATACAACTTGATCTTAGAGATCTTTTCCAACCATAATGATTCTATGATTCTATGAAATCTAAGTGCCATTGTGCAAGGGTACTCTCAAAGCAAGTAGATAAAAATGGATATTTCTGAGGATGAGTAATGTTCTATAGCTCTTTGAGGCAATTCTTGTCCTTAATGATCAACAACTCAATACATTTCTAGGGAAGAAAAAGGAATTGTTTGAATATTCATTTCAATAATATTTCTAGCCACTTAACCAAATAAAGTTTACGAGTCTTTTTATGGCTAAAATTATCTGTCTGAATTCTTTTTTTGTTTGGGGGGAAGGGTGGATACAATGGTTGGTTTGTGTGATTTAAAAAAAAAAAAAAGTTATTTTAATTCTAACAAATTTTGCTCAATGGGTACAGACCAGAAATGCACCCAGCAAAGCATGAAAGGACATATTCAAAGTATACAGTCATGTACATTTGTTTATTCTGTGAAGCAAAAAGTTTGATGCTTAAGTGGATCACATCATTTTCAACTTAAAATCATAGAATTTTTTTGGTTGGAAAAGGCTTTTAAGATCATTAAGTCCAACCACTAACCCAACACTGTCAAGCCCACCACTGAACTATGTCCCTCAGCACCTCATCTAGGCTTCATAGAATCGCAGAATCATAAAATGGCAGGGTTGGAACGGACATTTAGAGATCATCTAGTCCAACCCCCCTGCAGAAGCAGGTTCACCTACATCAGGTTGCATAGGAACATGTCCAGGTGGGTCTTGAAGTGTTCCAAGGAAGGAGACTCCACAACCCCTCTTGGCAGCCTGTGCCAGGGCTCCCTCACTCTCACGGTGAGATAGTTTTTTCTTATGTTTAAGTGGAACTTTTTGTGCTCCAGCTTCATCCCATTACCCCTTGTCCTGTTGCTAGCTACTATAGAAAAGAGGGATGTCCCAACCTCCTGACACCTATCATTTAGATATTTATAAATGTTAATAAGATCTCCCTTCAGTCCTCTCTTCTCTAGACTAAACAGCCCCAGTTCCCGCAGCCTTTCCTCATATGAAAGATGTTCCATTCCCTTGATCATCTTGGTGGCCCTGTACTGGACTCTTTCCAGAAGTTCTCTGTCCCTTTTGAGAGGGTTACAAACACTTATCTGAGCCTGAATGGATTTTCAGCCACTGCTCCCGGCTGTGGAATAGTTAACAGCAGCACATTCATTATTCTTATGTCACTATGGATCAATAAAAGTCAATTTTGGTAAAGCAGTATGAGTTTTCTATGTTGGACGGATATTGCTTGATAAAATATTGCTCATTTGTTTTTCTGCAGATTCTATTCAGAAAATGAGTGGGAAGGCTAAAGAAACCTGATGTCACCTCCAGCACAAATGCAGTTGTGAAGAATGCTGAAAAATAGAGTTGTTGTTGGCCTAAAATTGCACAGAATCACGTTAGGAATCTACCAAATAACTGAAATATTAAGAAGATTGAGAAGCAGCAATAAAAATTAAAAGTTATCAACTCCTATACAATGGAGTTGAGTGATAAAGGTTCATCCATAACTTTCTACTCTGCTACTCTATGTAAAATCCTTTGATCAAAAGAAAGCAAAGCAGAAGAAAGAAATTACAGAAGGTCTGTAATTTGCTTAAGACACTGTGTTTATTTTCAAAATTGATCTCTGGCAAGCTGCAGTAACTAGTCTTTATTTCTATGAATATGCATCTGGATTACCAGCACACAGACAAATGTTTTAGTCTCTTAGTGCTTCCAGTCACATGAAAAGAATAAGCAGATGAGGCAACTGAGAGTCTGAAGGATGCATACTGTGACTTAGTATTGGTCTTTTTAAGAGGCACCTTATGAAGTGGTGGGATGCCTTTTTTCTCTGAGAAAAATGTGCATTAGGAGAAGATACTACTCCAATGAGTAGCACTGCATGTGAGCTGCAGGGAGAAACAGGTTAAACTAGATCCTTGGAGAAGGTTTCAGTGTGGAGACTCAGTTAGAATTTGTCCACATAGTCATCCAGGATGGATCAAAGCCCATGCAGGTGTTTGTTCTCACCACAGACTTAAACCAAGCACCACTCTGGAAGAAGATAAGTTCAAGCACTTGGTGCTTGACTTACCTTTTGGCTGGATGGCTGAGGTCTCTGAGTCAGCACTGGTAAGGCAGATTGCTCTTCAGCTGGGGTCTTCAGCATGTATCTTGAGTATAGCCCCAAGACCAGGTGGACATTCTAAATCATAGCTGTAACACACCAGCTATGCGGAACAGAACATGCTGACACAAGAATTCAGCAGGTTTGAACCTTCACTCAAGGTAAGATTCACTCAGCTTAGAGGGCAGATACAACTTCAGAGAGCAAGAGGTGCAACAAAAAGGCTGAGGGTATTGTTTCAAATTATACTATGAGTACATCTGTTCAAACATCACCACTTACGGAAGTGTAGCAAGACAAAGAGAATTCAGTCATACTGAAATTATGTCCTGAAGAACAGCAACATGGTGTATAATAAAAATTAAACTATACTGTTCATAAGAGAGAACCTTTTTACTGTTTTCTGTCTGAACTTTCTTAATGCTGCTTGTCAGACCACTATACTTGAACTTATATTTTATTATCATTCCAAGCTTTGCAAATCTCTTTAGTTATTTAGAATCCTGACATGCACTTTCAATATTTTGTCCTAAATACCTTCAAACTATGGAAAAGAATAAACATAGAACTGCATCTTGAAAAATATTACTATGTTTCTGTAATTTTTAAACTGAGCATCCCAAGAGGAGTCTCTATAATAGTCTTCATATAAAAAGAAAGAAAATAGTAATCGTAAAACCCCTTACCTGTTAAAAGTTAAAGTATCTTATATTGATCCTGCAAGTGAGTTCATTAGAGAAATAGAAAGTGTTTAAAATGATTTCTGGGCAAAGCACTGCATACCATATTGCAACATAAATGGTCCCCAAATAGGCATCACAGAAAAATAACTCATTAAAGAAACTATTTTAAAATAGTTTGTTTCTTCATTGAGGGAATGTAGTATTATTGCCCTAGAATGATTTAATTCACGCTAATTATATTCTGTTTGATATCTGCAGCTGTCTTGGAAGCTGGCTTCTGCTATGTAAATCCAAGAGATGTTTCTCATCTCATTTGAAATCCCAAAGTACTCTAATTTTCAAAGGAATTATAAGCTGGGCTCTACTTACGTTCATTTAATTTTTCAGTGGAATATCAAAAGAATACAGAATTTTCTCAACACTACTGGTTATATAGACTCTATTCACCTCAGTTTACTTTATATTCCATGTGTACACAGAATACAATAGTATTGACCCTGAAGTTAAAACTTTGTGTAGATGCATGATCATATGTGACCAGAAGCATCTTGTTTTTGAAATGTTCATAGAACACATTATTTAAATTGCCTTTTTCTTTTGTCTTTGAGTTTTTATTTACTTTAGAACAAATATGAAGTTGTATCTTCAAAAACTTTTCAACAGATAGTAAACAGAACCATTTTGGCTGATATCAAAGGAGGACCAAAAGAGGGTACATTTCTGCCAAAAGATTAATGTTGTATGTGCATCCTTCAATGTCTTTGGCAGTAACTGTCCATGTTACAGTGCCACATTGCATAATATACATAATGATGATATGAAGAAATTTGTAATTAAATATTGGCTCACGAATGGTCACCAGAAATAGCAATCAGCAAACATTGATATTTATTCTGGAATATCACCAACAATTCCAGGCAAGATGGCAAAGTGAACTGATGTGGTGTCAAAAGCTCCAAGTGCTTGTAAAATGCATCAAGTGATGGCTTCCTGACACTCTCCACAGATTACCAATCAACAAAACAGAGCAGTTTACTTCCTCCTACTCTGAAGGAAAATGTTCCCTTTAGTAATCTTATAAATGTTACATATGTTTTGGCAAGAAAACAAGGGTAGTCAAATGCTTTCCTTCAAATTAACTTATAAAGGTAGAGTGCTAATCAGGCATTGGAAATTTAAAGTACATGAAAGTTTATGCTTTGGAGATAGAACCTGAGCAGAATTTAGGTAATGATTCATAAGAATAAATCACAAACTTTCATCCATAATTGCTACAGTTCTAACCAGATGAACTCCTTAGGTAACTATAATTCTGGTTTGATGCCACACTATCTTAAGAGAACTTGATTGTAGCTAAACGGAACATCAGGAATCTTCAAAATTAGCATCTCCCACATTAAATCTACCAAAGAAACCAGCTTATTAGACATGGGTTTAGACCATCCAGCGCTTCCTAGCTTCCTGCTCCTCCAGATGAATGTCATCATCTTTGATTCCTGTGAATGACCTAACAATCCTGAAATGCATTCTGCTATGTTGTCAGCAGGAAGTATGAAAATTGTCTACCCTGCTGTTCCCCTCCGAGTTGAGCCTAAACAAATGTATATCCTGGTCAGACAGCTGACTGCAAGCATACAAGAGACAGATTTTATTCCTGCCCTCTATTCCCAAATCTTTCTCCAATCTCTATTATAACCCATAAACTTTTGCAAACGGGCAACACCATCAACAATAGAAGAACCGATCTTGTTCCTCTCTGGAAGGAACAAAGTAGAAAGTTTGGTCAGTGAATACCAGTAGATACTCAAACTTCTCATCCTCAAGTTCTTAAAGTAAACTCTTCCTTCACTATCTGACTTCTACTTCATCTTGACATGCTAGTTCATGTCAAGGTTCCCAATCCTCTTCATATACCATGCAGTGAGTGAAGGTTATTAATCCAGGAGTTAAAAAGTTTGGTTTTGTATGTAGGTTCATAGAATCAAAAGTTCCCTTGTGGATGTAGTATTAGACACAAAAATCAAAGAAAAACTGCAATGATGTTAACACGTATTGCTATATAGTCTGAAATTAACTTCTGGGTACTGAAAACTTCCATTCATGAAAGAAGACACCAGAAATTATAAAAAAATACTCTGCATCTGGAAATAAACAGCATGTTGGGAAAACAGATTAAAGCTAAGATATATTAACTTTTACATATTTTTAATAAGGGAAGCTTTGTAAATTTTAAACACATGTAATATTATTCTTCAGAGTATATTTTAAATCTACATTTAGGGAATGATTTGGAAAGAAATAAAACTCAGACATTTGCCAAAACATTTTAATGTTCAAAGATCTCAGGACTCATAATTAATTTTTTGTTGTTGTTACATCTGCACTCTGGATTTCTCTTTCTCTTAACTGGTGGGCAGAGATCATAAGTAAATGTAAGTTTACAAAAATGCCTCAAAAATTTTCAGTTTTTCAAAAGTCTCAAATTTTTCTAAATGTTTAAAGCTGACAAAAAATGTGGGAAAATAGAAGGACAACATTTGTGGAAATATTGCATTTAACAGACACAGTTTATCATCTTTCCTAAAATATTCTGCTTCATTGCACATGAGCAATACCAGATGCTGGAGCTACAGAGAACTTTTGTGGGACCATAGAAACTTTGTGTCAACATATTAAAAGAACTGTGACACAGTTGCCATATAATAAAGTCTTCAGGTCAGTGTTTGAACTCCAGCAGGTGCAAATGTTCACCTTATAAATAAATCAGTGTTAAAACAATAAGCAAATTAGAAGCACATCCCAACAGAGAGAAATTAAAAAGTTTCAGCAGAAGCCTTTGACTTTTAGGTTATAATTTTGATGATTTATGATGATCACTTTCTCTAGGTTTCAAGGACTTCCTCTGTTCACCATCTCTTTCAGTACTCTAAATGCCTTCTGTTGGGTAACATGGGCTAACGTATGTCAAGTTTTCCAGTTAACATCCAGTTAGATTATCTACTGCTGGTGAAACTTCTTCTGGAATCTTCTTCCCGAAGACCTTGTTGGTGAAGACTGAAGCAAAGAAAAAACTGAGCACCTCAACCTTGCTCCAAGGAAAGACTGGGAGCTGGGACTGTTTAGCCTGGAAAAGAAATAGCTTGGAGGGCTCTTATCACTGTGCATAGGTGGAGAGAATAAATAGGGCAGAGCTAGTCTCTCCTTAGTGGTATCTGGAGTTAGGATAAGAAGTGATGGGCACAAACTGAAATACAAGAAATTACATTTAAGCTGTTTTACCTTGAGGATAGATGAACCCTGGAACAGGTTGCACAGAGAAGTTAAAGCATTACATTAATGATGTTCAAAACCAGACTGGATGTATCCCTCAGCAACCTGCTCAGCAACCTGCTAGACAAGTTGTAGTAGATGATCTATAAGAGTCCCTTCAAGCCTTCACTAGTCCAAGTTTCTATGATTTTGTGATAGATACTTGCTCAATAAATCCACATTGTGAGACAAGATTCCTAGAGGTGATGTGATGAAACAATTTCCACTCATTTGCTGCTCTCATTTTATATTTTTATACATTATGTGAATAAGTAGACTGGAATGTCAACATGGTTCAGCTGGTGTAAGGGAAGGATGGACTGTAACCTATGCACACTCTACTGTCCGACCCTTCAGTGAAGGAAAAGAAAGGTCTTCTCTGTAAAACTGAATTTAAAACATTTCTTACCGTATTGTCCTCCAAACCCCTTAATCCGTGTACTTGTCCACAATGGCAGCATTCCCATAGACAGCAGCTACACCTGACATAAGGAAAGCTGGGATTTTATTCAACAGATGTGTAAATTTTATTTTGATTAAGATTTCACGGCACATGTCTAGAGATATATGGCTTGTATTTTTCAATTTCCAATGACAGATCGAGAGTCTTGCTGAACAGAATAGTCTGTTTTAATCTTGAGGTCAGTAATTTGCCAAGCATTATGTGATTTAGACTGTATCTGTGAGTAAATTAGGTCCCGATAAGACCCTTTTGTTTGTACATCAAGGAGATGTACTGTCATGTCAAGCTAACTCCATATATTTGGAAAACTGCATGAAAAATCTTTGACTGTCTTGTGAAAAGTAGCCTGTGACAGTGGTAAAGGGTAGTTAACCAGATCCACAAAACACAGAGGAATGAGAGGAAAACGAGTGGGAAAGATGCAAAAATACATGAAGCAGAATTTCATTCAGATCTTTGTCATGCCAGAGGGAAATGAAGATGAAAATGTTAAAATAATTTATTTTAGTGTGCAGCTCCATTAGGATTCCAAAATAAAATTAATTACTTCGGTGGTATTCTTTGATTCATAAAAATAGGCAGCAGCAGGCTTTGTGAAAAACATGGTTTGGGGATTATACAAAAGAAATCAATTATGAACAAACATGTAATACACAACAGGGGAGAATGCAGGCTAAATGAACTTTAGAAAAAAAAATCCTGAAAAACATCCTGTATTCTATTGCTATGTACTAGTATTAAAGTCATTATACCATCTCCTTGTAAGATTTCTCTTCATAATTGATCAGCCTTTCATAGAGATATATACAAGTGATACACTGATTAATTTTTGGATGGAAAGCAAATTTGTCAGAAATTAGCATACAAAAACATGTCAGAGATGTCTGAGATTCAGGGAGTAGACTTAAAAACAGAATTCTAGCTTTACAGAGTAGTGGGGAGTTGGGAAGTTGTACCCTGGAAGGAATACGAGCAACCAAAGACACTTGGTTGTATTGTTAACTGACTTGTTTGACATCCTATGGACCTGGGGTCATATAAAAGCCTGACCAACAGTTATCATTTATCATGCAAGGTGTTTCTGGTAAGAGGTTGAGGAGCAGCATGTTTACATATGACAAATTTTAAGGTCCTTTCAGCAGTATTAGTTCAACTGTTTTTTAGGTCAACTGAAGTACTGTGAGAATGTTTCTTTATCATGATTTATGTGTGTACATAAATAACCAATGGGTAACAGAATGGGTTTCTAGAACAATGCAATCTGGTGTAAGGTAATAAAGTACGCCCCTGCATACTCAGCTATTCCCCAGGTTTATTGTAGTTTCCTATACCTGATGTGTACTTTGATTCCTAGAAATTCTGTGTGGATCTGTACCTGCTCACAGGTTTGTTTAGTGTTCCTGAAAAAAATGGGTTTTGTTTTAGCCAGCTTTAGCCTGCTTTCTCAACCCACTCACCCATTTTCTTTGCTGTTGGACAGACCCTTTGCACAAGGCCATTTTTAATCTATGTTGGCACAGTAGCCTGGCAAGTGTCTTAGCTGCTTTTGGCTTGCATGCAATATTACAAAGTAAGTTATGCAATAGGTTATTATGTAGTTAGGCATATGGTCCCAGATCTATAAGGAAACATATTAAGTTGCATTAGGAAACAAAACTTTTGCAAGGAGTTAGAAAATACACTTGTCTGAGTGCAATTTAAATGATTTACTGGAATCAGTAGTTTGTTTCTCTATGTAGTGCTTTAAATGGATATTAGCTAGTGATAAATGTGACACAATTTAAAGTGTTTATCTGAAATATACCATATGGGACTGTTAAGTCTGTCTATGCAACTGATCCTAGCTTTGCTGTTCCTTAATAGCCTTGCTTTGTAGCTCACTGTTAAAAATTCAATTTTTGTTTCTAGATATTTCTCCCAAAGTGCTCAGGCTTCTATACTACCTTAATTCTCAAAGGCCACATATCTAAAAGTACATATTCTATAAACTGTAGAGGGCATAAAGAAAATGTTTATTTAGTGACTCTTATTTCATAATGGTTTGTTTCTCTTTAGGTAGGATCAGGAGTAAAAGAAGTTTTACTGTTGCCTTAAGAATCATTTAGGAAACATTTACCAAGGCGATAAATTCTTTGTCTTATTCTCCTACTGGAAAAAGTAGATCTAAGATCAATTAAGAGCAGCAATATGGTAGAAAATTTCCAAGTTCACTGGACTTCAGGCATTGTAAAAAAGTCCAAGACAACCAGGATTTCATTTTTGCCATATTCAATATTTGCATATACACGTATCTAGCCACTGTTAGACAGGAAAATTTAAACTTTCGTATATGTAAATATTTACATTGCATCCATAAATACAGAAAGAGATGAAATATGTATATACTGAGTGTACAGATGGATATATATATCTAAACAACATAGAAAACTCTCCTGAGTGCAAACAAAATGAATTATCTGTACATCTTTTATGTTGTCTCCATTTATAATGACCAATGCACAGAGAAAGCTACACTGTCAATGAGTACCAAATGCAATATGCAGCTGATATTAAAGCAATGGCAAATGACCATGTGACATACATGCTCACACAGACATACACACATTCAGCCAACTTCTAGGCTATTACTGCTGAGGATATTCTAATCTACTTTGAGAGACAAGTGGCTACAGCAGTATTTCCTATCTTCCAATTTTTATTTCATTGGATTAGTGGAATATGGAAGCTGAGATGGCATTTCAAATTAGGACAACACAAGTGTGAATACTAAAGTATTTTAAATAATCCTTTTGCAAAGGATGTTTTCAGTAAGCTCATTTGTATATAAAGACAAAAATGGTACTTTTGGCAAGAAATGTAATAGGAAAATTTGTTTCCCACATGCACAGATTTCTTTGATTCAAAGCAGAGGACAGCACTGCAGATTGTAAGACAAAACTTCAGGAAACCTGTGACTTACAAGAGTATCAGGGAAGAGACTATTTGCAGTAAACAGTTTGATATTAAAGATATACAAACTGCTCACGGTGGGAAGAAAACAGACAATGAAAATGCAGTTAAGGCTAAAAAGGGAGGCAAGATGCATAGCTGTAAAGTGAAAATCACAACAAAAATTATTCAACTACCAAGTAATGGAGATAAAAGCTGCAGTTTACAGTACTGTGATGTGGGAGAGATACACAATTCATCTGAATCAAAAAATTAGCATAACTGGGCTTGCTAATATTATAATAAATGTTGGTTATTTTCTTTCTTAATAACATGAACTCACCTAGGTAACTTTTCCAACTTGGGGAGAAAAGGTTTGATTTATTAATAAACTAGAAGAACAGGGGGATGAGAAATAAAACTGAATCTTAAAACACCTCCCCCCAGTCTCCCTCTTATTCTCCTTCCTTTCACCCAGCAGATCAGGGGATGGAGGTTGCAGTCAGTTCATTACAGATGGACTTTGCCACTCCTTCTTCTCTCAGAGGGAGGCCTCACCACACTTCCCACTGCTAAACTATGGTGCCCCTCTCCACAGGACAGTCTCTCACAAACTTCTCTAGTGTGTGTCCTTCCCATGGGATACAGTTCCTCATGAACTGCTCCAGCATGGGGCCTCCCATGGGGGCAGCTCCTCACACCCTGCCCAAACATGGGTCACCCACCAGGAGAACAGTCCTCCAGGTACCGACTGCTCCAGCCTGAGTCCCTCACAGGTTCACAAGCCTTGATAGCAAACCTGCTCTGGCATGGGCTCCTCTCTCCCCATAGACTCTCAGGTCCTGCCACGAACTTGCTCCAGGGTGGGCTTCCCATGGAGTCACAGTCTCCTTCAAGCATCCATTCGCTCCAGCGTAGGGTCCTCCACCGGCTGTGTGTGGATCTCTGCTCCCCAGTGGCCTTCATGGACAGCAGGGGCACAGCTGCTTCACCACGGTCCTCACTACAGGTCACAGAGGAGCCTTCTTTCAGGGTCTCAGCACCCTCCTTCTCCTCCTTCCCCACTGACCTTGGTGTCTGCAGAGATGTTTTTACATTTTCACTCCCTTTTGCTGCTGCAGTTCAGCAATTGTGCAGCAACTTCTCCTTCTCAAATACATTATTCACAGAGGCATTACATCAGTCACTAATTGGCCAGGTCTGGGTCAGCTGTGGGATTCATCTTAGAACTGACTGGCATTAGCCCTGTCAGCTACAGGGGAAGATTCTGGCAGCTCTTTGTTTAAAGAAGCTACCCCTGTTCCTCTCCCCCGTTGCCAAAAATCTAGCCCATAGAAAACTGCTACACAGAAATACAATTTTTATCCATCTAATCTTTTGAAGCAGAACTTTTGTCACTTTTTAAAGAATAACTGATGGAACAGAACTTGAATGTGTGGATGTGTGCCCGTTAGTTTTCCTCAGACAGCATCTGGCACCTGGGCATAGGAAGAAAAGCAAGAATGTAAAGGACAAAACAGTTGCTGAAGGTATATATGGCACTAATTTGCAACAGAGAATAGCACATTAATCCCACTCTACACTTTTTATAGTCTCTTTCTTCATTTATCTTTTTTTTTAATTTCATTCTCTTTTCTCTTTGGTAATGCAAACTCATTCTCTAGACACAACTAAGAAGCTAAAAAGATTTAGGTCAAGATTAAATGCTCCAGTACCAATGACTATCAGTAGATGCAAACTTATGAAAAAGATTCAATTTCTCAACCCTTTTTTCATTTATTTTAGAGATCTTCAGTGAAAATAGCATTATTCCGTAGTTTGTACATCTAAGAAGTATAAATGGACACAGTTACTTCTGGTTTAAATTTGCAGTATGTGGAGCATTTGTTATTTTTATTGGATATTAAACAATGGTGTTACACTAGATATATTTCCTTTAAGTAATTAGGAATTAAGTGATTAACTAGAATGGATTTGTCAATAAATTAAAGCAAGCTGAAAGATATAGAATACTCAAAGCTTAATCATAGGCTGATAAAATAACTCTGTCTTAACCTCTTCCACTGATAAGGACAAATCAAAATTATCATTTATCTAGCTGTGATTACCAGATACAATTTCTTTAATGAATTGATATATGCCTCGCGAAAAAAAAAAAAAAATAGAGCTTAATTCTTTCAAGTGGTATATTTGATTAAGATGAGAATCAGAAGCAGACACAATAAGGTATAAAAAGTAGGTAATCGCATTTTGAAACACATAGCTTTTCATATGGGCCCACATATGTACAGTAGGTAACATCTTATTATTTAGGTTCTTTTTTAAATTCTAGCATCATAAAAAAAATAACAAGAAAGAAATGCTTAAGTGATGACCACATATTGCTGACACTGAAAGTAGAGAAAGCAGATATGGCAGCTACCTATTGTCGGAAAACATAGAATTATCCACTTTTTCCACCCTGGCTGGTGACTGAAAGCACTTAAAAGAAAGGCAAGGATCTAATATCTTAACATCTTCTCAACCTGAAAAGAATCCTTTTCCTCAAATTTCATTTCTTCAGGACTCCTCAGAGAGCTGAATCTGAGACAGAGGATTCATGAAAGAGGAAGGGAGCATGAGAAAAGCTAACTCCCAAACTTCACATGAGGGGTGATGACAAGTTTTGTTTCAATTTGTTGAGCTGTAATTCAATTTCTTAGTCTGCAGATATTGTATTAAAAATACAATGCTACTGCTGACTCTTAGCCCCGATCATGCTCTGTTTTCAAGAGGAGACACTGTCCTAATTAAATTATGTTAGTTAGCTAACAGGTGTTCAGTAGCATCATCAAACATGAAAACTGAATGGGTTTTTCCAGTCTCTGCAGTCCTGAATCAAATCAAGGGTAAATTGGAGTAAAGCACATGAAAATCTCACAAAGTACAATATACTACTAGTCCTTTCCAAGTAACAAGAAATGGATTCAAACCTCCTTCCTACTTCTATTTCTTGTCACTGTCACTGGATATCTGCCATAACAACAATTTTTATCTGAATTTTGTGTTTTTTGGAAAAAAAAGTCTTCCATGATGACATTTCTGCCATGTGAGAAATGAAGATGAGATGCAAGTGCAACCTTTGCTCAACTTAGGAAATATCCAGCTATTCTATGGGTCTCTACTAGCTTGTACCACAGTCGTGAAGATTTTTAAGTGTTTGCTAGGGACAATTCTGTTGATTAGTTCCAGTTTCTTCTGTCATCAAAACAAATCACCTGTAGCTAGAGCCTCTGTTCTGCATGTGCCAAGGCATCCCAGAATGGAAAGGTTTTGTCCAAATTTTTAACTAGTCATTTGTAGAAGAGATTAAATGAATCCCTGGCAGTAGTCTGTAGTGTTGTGCATCATGTTAGTGGGTCATAGTAAGATAAAAGAGAAAAAAAAAAACAGCAGGAAAAAGGAGAAGTTATGTGCCTGCACAAAATAAAGGCTATGCAAAGATATTTCTTGAATTATTTCCTCTTCTTTCCCCTTGTAGGCTATGAAAATCTTTTCTTTAAAATGTAATGAATTTGTGTTTGCATGTCTTCACAGACTTTTTCTACAGTTTTTATATTCTTTTTATGTCTCAGTAGATACCATCAGGGAAACGGAAAACATGTTTGTATTTGTTCAGCAATCCTGAGCCCTTTGCTTCATTTCCTTTTTTCCCTCTACTCTCAGCTCCCTTGTTTAGAGACTGTTCTCAGGGGTGCCATCAAGATTGTGCTCAATAGCTGTGATGATTTATCAGCAACTCTAACACATTTATGATGGTAAATAGAAGGTACATAGAAACATATTAATGGGAGGAAAAAAAAGAGTACCACCAAAAAACCCAGAGGCTTTGGAAAACATTCAAAGTAAAGTTAGAAAGGCAAAAATTACTTTTTTTTTTAGAGGAAAATAACATAACCAAGAGCAAAAAAATTACCCAAAGAGAGACAGATGGATACCAGCAAAGAGAGCCATCTCTGATATGTGTGTCTGTTTCCTGCAATCTTACGTATGCAAGTTCAAAAAAAGCAGTGTTAATAAGCTCAGGCAGAAGAGAAGAGTTGATATATTTATTTATAGTGCCTTTAGATGCCTGCCAAACGTATTCATTATCCCCCAATAATATAGATAGTATTTCATCTGTGAATGTACAGTCGCAAATTGAGTGCAAGGCTTAAAGAGCTGTTGGTTGCAGACATACTTGTCAGGGCATTTGGCAAAAGAGCACTTGAGCAAAGTGTGTGAGACATTAGTTTGATAAGAATCAGTTGTCCTTGAGTTAGACAGAATATGAACTTATTGCCACAACCTTTGCTTAGGAAAGAAGCCTGAATACAGACTGCAGTCCAGGAGATTCCTACAGATTGTTGCCAACAACTTCCTGTCACAGATGATTGAGGAATCAACAAGGAGGGGTGTACTGCTGGACCTGGTACTGACGAATAGAGAGGGTCTGGTTGGGGATGTGAAGGTTGGAGGCAACCTCAGCTGCAGTGACCATGAGATGGTAGAGTTCAAGATCCTGTGTGGAAGAGGCAGAACACAAAGCAGGACCGTGCCCCTGGATTTCAGGCGAGCCAACTTTGGCTTCTTCAAAGATCTACTTGGACGAATCTCATGAGATATGATTCTAGATGGTAGAAGTGCCAATGAGAGCTGGTCAGTCTTCAAGCACCCCTTTCTCCAAACCAAGGCTCAGTGTGTCCCAATGCGCAAGAAAGGAGGAAAAGGAGGTAGGAGGCCTCCATGGATGAGCAAGGATCTGCTGGGACAACTCAGGCAGAAAGCAGCCATTTATGAGAGGTGGAAACAGAGGCTGGCTTCTTGGGAAGAGAAAAGGAACATTGCCAGGGCACTCAGAGGTGCAACTAGGAAGGCTAGAGCCCTTCTAGAATTAAATTTAGCCAGGGATGTTAAGGACAGCAATAAGGCATTTTTCAAGTACATCAGCAGCAGAATGATGGTGAGGGTGGATGTGGGCCTGCTGCTAAATGCTGAGGGTGCCCTGGTGTCTGAGGATGCAGAGAAGGCCAAAGTACTGAATGTCTTCTTTGCTTCAGTCTTTACGGCCAAGGCTGACCCTTGGGAAGCCCAGTCCGGCAAAGATAACAGGATGACCAGGACAGCAGAAGACTTGCCCTGGGTGGAAGAGGAAGACATTAAAGACTTGTTGGCCAAGCTTAAGGCTCATAAGTCAGTGGGTCCTGATGGGATGCATGCTAGAGTGCTGAGAAAGCTGGTTGATATGATTGCTAAGCCGTCTCTCTATCATTTTTGAACAATCATGGAGGACAGGTGAGGTGCCTGAGGACTGGAGAAAGGCCAATGTCACGCCAGTCTTCCAAAAGGGCAGGAAGAATGACCCAGGAAACTACAGGCCGGTCAGCTTCACCTCCATCCCTGGAAAAGTGATGGAACAACTCATCCTGAATGTTATCACTCAACATATGAAGGATAAGATGGTTATCAGGGGGAGCCAACATGGCTTCACCAAGGGGAAATCCTGTTTGACTAACCTGATAGCCTTCTATGAGTGCATAGCCAGCTGGCTAGATGAGGGGAGAGCAGCGGATGTCATCTACCTTGACTTCAGCAAGGCTTTTGACACTGTCTCCCACAACACCCTCATCAGAAAGCTCAGGCAGTGTGGCTTGGATGACTGGACAGTGAGGTGGATCGAGAGCTGGCTGAATTACAGAGCCCAGAGGGTGGTGATCAATGACACGGAGTCGAGTTGGAGGCCTGTGGCCAGTGGAGTTCCACAGGGATCGGTTCTGGGGCCAGTCTTATTCAACATCTTCATCAACGATCTGGATGAGGGGAAAGAGTGTACTCTCAGCAAGCTGGCTGATGACACCAAACTGGGAGGACTGGCTGATTCCCCAGAAGGCTGTGCTGGGATCTTGACCAGCTTGAGAGTTGGGCAGAGAGGAACCTCATGAGGTTCAACGGGGACAAGTTCAGAGTCCTGCATCTGGAAAGGAACAACCCCATGCACCAGGACAGGCTGGGGGTCAAACTGCTGAGGAGCAGGTCTGCAGAGAGAGACCTGGGAGTCTTGATTGACAATAAACTAAATATGAGCCAGCCCTCGTGGCCAAGAAGGCCAATGGCATCCTGGGATGCATCAAGAAGAGTGTGGCCAGCAGCTCAAGGGAGGTTCCTCTCCCCCTCTACTCTGCCCTGGTGAGGCCTCATCTGGAGTCCTGTGTCCAGTTCTGGGCTCCTCAGCTCAAGAGGGGCAGGGAACTGCTGGAGAGAGTCCAGTGCAGGGCCACCAAGGTGATCAGGGGACTGGAGCATCTTTCACATAAGGAAAGGCTGTGGGAACTGGGGCTGTTTAGTCTGGAGAAGAGGAGATTGAGAGGTGATCTTATTAACATTTATAAATATCTAAAGGGTGGGTGTCAGGAGGTTGGGACATCCCTCTTTTCTATAGTAGATAGTAACAGGACAAGGGGTAATGGGATGAAGCTGGAACACAAAAAGTTCCACTTAAACATAAGAAAAAACTATTTCACCGTGAGAGTGATGGAGCAGTGGAACAGGCTGCCCAGAGGGATTGTGGAGTCTCCTTCCTTGGAGGTCTCCAAGACCCACCTGGACATGTTCCTATGCGACCTGATCTAGGTGACCCTGCTTCTGCAAGGGGTTTAGACTAGATGATCTCTAAAGGTCTCTTCCAACCCCTATCATTCTATGATTCTGTGATACAGATATCAATCCACTCAGCATAAGCCTACTATGAAACCTTATCCTCAGTCTCAGTTTTCACTATGGCACGGACTTCCTGGGTCCTGCATCTCACTGATATTTCCTGAGGTGTAATAGTGTCCCATTAAACACTTAAAAAAATCTAGGATGAAGATGACGCTTTATATTGTCTTTGAGTGAGCAGTGAAGTTGAGAAAAGTGTTGAGACACACTACAATCATGTCAACCATGCAGTTCCATGATGGTAACTCTGTAAAAGTTGAGCAGCATAGAAAACTAACCAGTACAGGGAGTCATGGCAGTCTTGTGGAGGGAGATGTGGGAGAAAAGAGCAGTTCCAAATCACATGGGTGCGACAATAATTGACCCAGCATCAATCAGTTGTGGTGAGGAAGGCATCACAAATCCCCAGGGCTGGGAAATGGGAAAGAGGCAACATGACCTGAGATTTCTCAATCAAGGGCTTCTGCATTGGCAGACCAAAGCAACAGAGCTCCAGAGGGTGAAGCAACCTATAATAGGACTGTCGACACTGATTTTTCACTTGCAAGAAATATGCTATCACAGACTTCTAGCTTCAGTGAAGGGCAGTTTTACTGGTTGCTTCTTGCAACCAGTGGTCAGCTGGAAGCTGAATAGAAGTGAACTCCAGCACTTGCAAAGTAGCCACTAACAACTAAAATGCTTTGAAATTCTCTTAATTTTCCCAGCAGAATATAAGGGTATTATGTGGTTTAAGTGAAACCTGCTCCCCACTTGCATCCTTTGGCTTCACTCCTCACACTAGCAGTGAGTCATGCTCTACCTGTACCTTCAGGAGATCTCCTTTCTCTTCTCAATCAGTCCTACCCTTTCTGGTTGCACCAAGTTTAGGTCCAGAATCAATAACATCATTAAGGCATGAATAATTTGTATCCACCAGGACTGGTTTTAATCTCTACCTGGAGTTTGTGAGTGAACATTTTTTAAACTCAGTTCTCAGCTTTGTGTAGCCACTCTAACACTTAGCAACAGTTGGAGTCACAGGAAAACCTATTTTTCTTGAAATCTGTATCTCAGCTGTCCATACTCTGTCATTCAAACTTGATTCTGCAGATGAATCATATCCTTCATTGATGTTGATAGTTTTACCACATTGCTTTACTTTTCACTTTCCTCTTTTCTCTAGTTATATGAAATGAAATATATACTGAATCTGACTCCAATTACATTTTTGTTGGATTTATAGTTGTTTAACTTCACGGGTTTCTGTTGAATTAGTGCTGATTTACATTACCTTGAGTACAGTTTCACCAGCCATTACACCAGACTTCAAGAATCTCCTCTAAAGTCTCTCTCAGGTATTACTGCTAAGTTGACCCACAGCAGCAGTGAGGTTAGACAACCTGACTCATGTTAACAACTGTTTTTTTCCCCATATATTTAACAGCTCATCAGGTTTAAAAGCCAGGTTTCTCATTTACTTTTTACGTTTCAACCAATTAATTTTGGTAATATGTCTCTGTAAAAATGAGATAACATACTGTAAAGATGAAAGTGTACCAATGTGCACTTTACTGAATGTCTGCATTATGGGGGTTCTGAATGTCATAGCTGCTGTGCTACAGAAGATGAGTTGAAATAAGCTCTGTAATTGATCTGTACATCAAATGATCTGAAAATATAAAAAAGGGGCTTAGACTGCCAGTAGCTTGGCTAGTTCACAGTCTATTGTCCTCAGTCTCATTTCTTCAATGTGCACAGTGATAGCAATGGCTAAAATTCATCTGCTATCAATGCCAATAAATCTCTGAGAAAACTCTAACAAAAATTCACTACTAGTTGTTGGAAAGTTTTCCTGTCATATTTCTTTATTGAATATAGACTCACTAAAGCAGTGTGAGGGTATTTTTGCGTAATATCTACTGAGTGATTTATGGTGCTCACTTTCATACGAAACATGCTTTTCACCATATCTCGTTGTTGCAGAAGTTCACATTGGTTATACAGGGAGAAAAGATTGGGAAATGATTCCAGCGTGCTGCAGGCTTTCAGGGAACAGATGTCAGTTAGATATAAAAAGAAAATAAACTTGGCTCAACTGAGTTTACCTTACAGACATCCTTGGGCTATTAAAAAAACCCATACTTGACTCCTGTTCCCCATCATGTAGAATTAGTTTGCTCTTGAATTTATGCTTGATCTAACACCACTGAATTTAATAGTCTTACACCAGGGATGAATTCGGTCCTTGTTCTTTAAAGCAATCTTTCCCCTTGTGGGAAACAAAAACACCATATGGCGAGTCCTTGGCTTGATACCCATAGCTGAGCTTGCTATTGTTCCTTTCTGATTCTGTTGGTGGAAAAGGTTAAAGCCTGCAGAGTTGGTTCAGTCAATGCCAAACCTGCAATGACAGGGGATGAAAAAGAAGTTAACAGGGAGCTTCGTGCATATGAGCCCTACTGCTCATTCCTCAGTGGCTGCATATTATACAACCTGAGCTGTTTACTGTTTATGGAGTAATAGAGTTGAGCCCCATAGAGAATCAGAGGAGCAACTCACCTCTGAAAGTTGTTCAATTATTCTAGTAGCTTGTTCTGTGAGACATTCCACCACATAAGTGTCTGGAAAAAAAACAGCGACCGAACAAGGTCTCCTTCACAGTCTCAATTGAAGACCTTCACCACAGAGTATGGTCACCAGTAATATGGCAAGGAGCTGGAGAGTCCAGTGGAGTGTCTTTGTCACAGCCTGACACAAAGCCTGAGGATCTTCAGTCAAAGTTTTGTTTCTCAGTGCTGAATCTGTCCGCAAAGAAACTGCAGTTAGCAATACAACAATATATCTGTTGAACTTAATTGTCCAAAGTGTTTTTGCCCCTACACTGGTAAAAATCTGTGAGAAGTAGATATTGCAAGTTTCCATGTTGCTAACTAGATAGATTGATCGATCTGATCATGTCAGTCTCTTTGAAGCCTCTCCATTTGTTTCTCTAACACCAATATCCAGTGTAAACACTTTGCCATGAACTACAGAGTTGAAGCTTTGCCTTTTGCCTCCTACCTTGTGGTAGGATTAGCCCCTAGTTGGTCAGTCGTGCCAGCTTTTGACTCGCTGTTTGTCTCTTTTTGTTTCAAGCATCTCTGCACACAAGGAAAATTTTTTTCAGGTAGAAAATTTCTAGTTGATTCTTTCAGCTCTCTCCATGATGCTGTTCTAACACATTCAGAAAGCCTCCACTGTTGGCTTTCAAAATACTATGTCAAGATTCTTTTTGTATTTGAAAATGTTTCTGTGTTTAAAGAAAAACTCAAACTCTCAAATAAAAGGCATGCTATTATTTAAACTAAAGTTTCAGGAAGCACTGTATTTCTTTTGCAAATAAATTAATTAGCCTTTCAGTTGGTCCTCTAGGAAATTTTCATGCTGTTTCAAATCATGCACTTGTCCCAGCTGAGTTCAGTCACATAGACACAGCTCCTCAAACTTCCTGTATCATTAAAATTCTGAGAGCATTTATGGCAGAAGAAACATTAAAAGAATTATTTCAATGTTACCAACGGAGTTTTTTCTCTCATTTGTAGTGCTTGATTATTTTTTTCCCCTTCAGAATGAGTTTATACACTTTCAGTATATCACAGAGGGAAAATCACAAAGCATAGCTCAGCTCTAGACATACTACCTGCCCTGGGTCCTTCCTCAACTAAGAGAGAGAGAGGCTAACTTGCCTTGAGACAAATCTTGAACAAGATTTGGTTTTGTGATATCTAAATCCTCTCCTGAAGGAACTCTATCTGTCAGCTGACAACTGGACAACAGATTAAAATCTCCAATGTTAAAGCTAGTGGTTTCGGACATTCTTGCCTCCCAAGGCTTTTTACAGAACAATCGCCTGCTTTCACAGATTCCTGCCTTGTTGGGTATGCTGAAGGGAAGAACAGGCTGTGTCAGTACTTTCTTATTTTTCCTGCCAGTCTCACTCTCAACCTGTGATGTTCTGCTTTATTTACTGCCAAATGTTCAGATCCTGCTCTCAGTGCAGAAAACACATCATTTTCCAATCTGCCTGTGAGATGATAGGGTGAGATTGTTCTCCTTTTACTAATCTGGACATGAAGGGTAGTGAGATTACAGTCATGAAAGAAAAGAAAGTTGTAAACACATCAAGCCATTCACAAGCAGAATTTGAATGTTCAGAGAGGAACTACTGTGACTGCGGGAGAAGGAGGTGAGAGCCACAGTGTTTTCACTCTCTATATGAACCGGTGGAGGGTGAGCCCCACACTTTAGCAGGGGACTTACGATCTTTGATAGCTGATGTGTCTCTGGCACATGTAGGTCCATTTCTGCACTTGTAGAGATGCTTCTCCCTCCTCTGGGCCAACATTTCCCCATTCCTTTAGCTTGTCCCTGCCTGGTCTTCTTATGACCTTCATAGCAGATCCCTATCTATAACCGTGAATGTCATACCCTCTTCTGCAGATATGTATTCAACTCTTTGCATCCTTTATTAATCTCTTTGCACCATGTCTTCTATTTGAAACCTTGCTATCCCAGTTTCACTATATTTTCCTCTCCCAGCATACTCCTTGCCCATTTTGTCTTGTAAGGCTGCACATCTCCTTGCAGGCTGCACTTCTCTTTCTTGTAGGTTGCTATACTTTCTCTTGGGCTCCAGCATTAACTACACTTAAAGCAGTGGAAAGTGTATTGTCAGAGACCCATTACTCATAGCATTAGTAAGCAAAAATTTCAAAGGAAAGACTGTTCATCTATTCCAGAAGGAATTTGCACAGACTCTTTGGAAGGAGGAATACTGGAAACATGTGAAAGACACTAAGATAGGTTAGTAAGTTATCTGTGTTTGGTAAGCATTCAATGAGACAGCTTATTTCCTGAGTCAAAAGCAGAGATAAATTGAAAGTCCTATCCCACAGCCTCTCAGTCACTGTGTAACATAAACAAACCAATTATTATCCTCACTGTCATTGTTGGAATAGGCAGAGCAATTTTGTATGGAAAAGTGTTTTTAGAAGCTTTCCAAAAGAAATTCTGTCTGAAATGTATTTGCTGACATGGAAAATTTTAGCTGCAACAGCTGAAATTTGACAAACTGATAGATAATTGAATGCAGGATCTTATAGAGAATGTTAGATGGCAGCTAGTTTTATACTCATATTCCTACTGTCTCCATTTATAATGTGCTGTTTGTTATATAACTACATTCCAATTACCAGAGTAACACATGAGAAAAATATTGCTCAACTTTTCATCATTTTCTTGCAATAACAAATGAAATAATCACATTATGAAGGATAGCAAACTTTTTGCATAAAATACATTGGTGATTTCTGGGTATTCTAATTTAGATCTTAATGACAACATGCTGAAATCAGTAGTATCCATATTCATGATAATTTCTTAAATAATGATGATTAATTGCCATTTTTGATATTCAAGTTGTATGCTTTTGCTACTTCTCACATCCTTTGATTTCACACATACCAATGTGTAAGCACCAGTGCAGAGAACGTGTGTTAGCAGGATAAGAGGGCTGTTATTTTTAAGATAACTCTTTTGCTGGTTCAACATAAAACTGCTCTCTCTGTCTGTTGACTGCTGCAACTCATAAGAAGATTATGAGTTACCAAGCAGCACAAGGACCTTTGTAAACTAAGAATAGGAAATTAGATTTGTGAAAGATTTTCCATTTACTGGTTGAAGCTATTCTAAAAACATAAGTATTCTTATAACTATTGTAATGTAATTAAGGCTAATAGAGAAAGTTTAAAGGGCTATTTAGGTAGAGCAGATGAAATAGTAAGATGTAAGCCCAACATTTATCAGAGGAAGCAGTTGTTTAGTTGAAAGGGCTCGTCTCTCTATTTCATTTCTTTTCCCAGACCCAAGAAGATAATGTTTGGAATTAAACAATACAGATAAGATATCCTTGGAGAAGCATTGAGATGTTTAGTTTTAATCTCCTTTCTTTAACAAATGCAAACTGGCATCCCCAGGAACTGTGAGTGTGCAGGCTGAGGCTTTCTCTCTGACTGCAGAAACTATGGAGTAATCAACCAAATACTCCACTGAGCTCATATCCATCTGCCATATGCCACAATTTAATAAACTGCATGCTTTGTAATCCCCAGACAAAATTTGCACATCTGTTAGTTGCATTAGCTACCTGGCCTTGAAAGAATATTTCTGAAGTATTTTTAAAATATATTAAATGTGTTTCAGGATAGTGAGTTTGGGCTTTTGGTTTTTTTTGGAAATCATCTATTGAAAGACCACATTCTCCAAGTATGAGTCTGTAATAATTACTACTCATTTTACTCACCTTCAGATGGTCTCAAGCAATTGGATGATTTCTGGAAATCATGTGCATGAATATTTAAAAAACACAGGAAACAGGTCTAGACAGTATCTCTCTCTCCTGCCTCTGCTACACAGAAAATATTTCCAACTCCATGGTCAGAAAATAAATAAAAAGGAATGCTTACATTGCACTATATACTTGCAATGAACTTTAAGTTTAGTAGTGCTTAAGGTTGAAGAGTGGTGCTAACTCATGATGGGAGCATAAGATAGTTCACCTTGCACAAGCTATTGCCTTTTCATTTTGTGGTTGGCCCTAAGTACACTACATCCATGTTTGCTTTCTACAGGAAAGGGGCTTTTTGTTAATGGATAAAAATAACAGAGAAGAGAGATGACTCTTACTGGGAAAGTAGAAAACAGGGCTTTGGACATAAGCTAATTTATCTTAGGCTAAAGCATTGTCCTATTTGTTTTAGAATTCAGACTTCTATTTGAATTAACTGAATGAACTAGTTCAAATGATTACAATGAAACAAGAAAAAGATGAAGTGGAGGCATAATGGAGACCTGACAAACTATGAAATAAAGGTTAAGACAGAGGAAGTATGCTAGAATACTTAATAATGTTTCTGACAGTCATGCCTGCAGCAGTTAGAAGAAAAACTCTCTTTTAGATTCATAGATTTTTAAAAATAGAAAAGATCATTAGATAATGATCCACTCTGACCTGTATAATACAGTTCATAAACCATGTTTTCAGTACAATGGATACACCACAGTGCATTTTAGTAAAATATCCTGGTTTAATTAAAAGACAAAAAGGAACGAAGAATTATTCACTTTCTTTGTCAATTTGTTCCAAATGGTTAGTCATCCTTAAAAAAAAAAAAAAAAGAAAAAAAAAAGAAAAAAAGTTACTTTTACTTTTTCTGGCTGGAATCTACAGCTACCAAAGTTCATATCTTTTCTTGCTTTCACTGTCATTTTGGTCCAAGCTACAGGACACATTTCAGCAACCGTAACTGGCTGGTTAGATGAGGTGAAAGCAGTGGGTGTGATTTACCTTGACTTCAGCAGGCTTTTAACACCATCTCCCATTACATCCTCAGAGGAAAGCTCAGGAAGTGTGGGTTAGATGAGTGGACAGTGAGGTGGATTGAGAACTGGCTGAATGATAGAGCCCAGAGAGTGGTGATACTGAAATAAGTCCAGTCTGACCTTACATATGATGTCTTTTTGTCATTTTTGGATGATGAAGAAAAAGTACTGACACTTCACCACCGTAGCCTGGGGAACTTCTCTATGGTCTGAAATTTATGACCAGTTTACAGCTACATGATATCTTATAGTAGAACATAACAAATCTTACTGATATTAACAGAGAATAATCCAGATTTCCTAAACTGCTGTGTACATTCTCTCTTTGACATGCTCAGTAATACTTACTAATAGATATGCTATGTAGCTTTTAAGTACAACAGTACTGAAAGCACATGTAGATTACAGTAGAGTGTTCACTGACTTTTGTATTTGTGGTATTTAGATCACTACATGTTACATTGAGAAATAGTATTTTGTTTCTGAGAGATCAACAGAGTGCAGGGTTACTGCATTTCTTTTTTTCAGTTCATTGAATGTGAATAAATAACAACAAACTTGTTTTCTTTGAAATATAGTTTTCTTGGGTAGCTTTCTGAGGAAGTTAGTTTTATCTTTAGTACATATAGTACACAGTTTCCACAAGTGGCAAATGATTATTAATAGCAGATCTTCCACATTTAATGAGCACCTGCTATGCAGAGTGGGTCAGTGTTTTTGATGAAACGTTACAAAACACTTATTATAATTAGTCTAATTAGGCCTTTCAAAGAGCTACCCTATATGTAGAAAGTCTGATCCTCATACTTACTTTGCAGGTGGTTATAATACCTGCTGATTTAGATGAGTTTCTAGTTGTTACAGCAATATTTATTAAATTCATGCTTTTTCTGGAGAAGTACTTAACAGTAGTGGTTATAATCATACAGAAAGGTTCCTACTTGATTAGGTCAGTTGCCAATTTAGACTTTTGTCATGACAGTGGCTTGTACCAAATGATTCAAAGGGAAATGAAAGAGATTGCCTCCTAAAAAAGTATAAATCATTGTCCTCAACTGAAAGTTTCTCTTTAATCTTGACTGGATGCAAAGCAAGCAGGTGTATCACTTCTAAAATGAGTGGTTCTTTTATAACCTACCACTCTGCTTGCTTTTTTCTTGTCAAAAGGCTGTGTTTAAACATGCATTAAGTAGAGCAGCACTGGGACATGATGCAGTTCGGACATGGTCCCTGACCTATACTATGTGTTTTTCCCACCCCTTCTTCAGCCTGCCTCATTCATTTAAGTCATCATTTCTACATAGAGTACCACAGAAAGATTACCCTTTGTATGGAAACACTACATCTCTGTGTAGCAAAACTAAGGAACAAGAAAATGCTTTTTAAGTTATATAAGAAATTGGATTACTAAGATCATGACAATTATTTATTTATTTATGACCATTCTTTTAAAAAATATTAGTTCCTTTCATGCAAAAATTTTTATTTTGTCAAAGTGGGGTTTTTTTAAACCAAGTTGACTTATTCCAAATGTGTCTCATAAGAAGGAAATGTTACTGTGACCTGAAATTATGTGTTTTGTTTCTGAAACATTAAAATATTCTTGAAATATTCAATTGAAAGATTTTTAATAGGAATTTTAGAACTATTAATTCTACAGAAAATGTTCATGTTTGTTTCGAAATTATCTTCAGTAATGAGTTCTGAGATCTGGCCTTCTGCATATGCTTACTGAACTGTGTCAAAAGTTTTAGTACATTTCCTTGGAATGTAACTGAGGAACCATAAAATTCACAAAATAATTTGTACACTGAATACTGGTTAGTTAGTTTATGAAGCAAATTAAATTATCCTTAATTTCAATTTATATCCTTCTAGTAACCAAAGTCAAATTATCTTAAACAAGAGAACATGCTAACATTCAGTAAACCCAAGTCTTTGAGAGGCATTTTAACAGCATTTACTACAACCACACTGTCTTCTAGTAGTGAGTAGTATGAGTATGAGTAGTACTTTTTTTAAAGCTCAAATTCATTTGAAAAAAAAAAAAGTATTACATTTACTGGTTTAAGTTTTCAAATCCCGCTTTTCCTCATTTTTGCTTAAACAGGGGAAAAAAGAGAAATTCTTTTGCAGAGGGTATGATACATAGGACTGTATGATTGCTATGGGTAATTTGGTTATTAACTTTGTGATTCATTTTGAATAATACTTTGGTGCATGTTATGTAAGATTATTTTCAGATTTGGTAAATATTTCCAACATGAGAAAAAAAATGGTGCAGAATGAATAGAATGACTATATGGAAGGTCATCAACACAAACATTAAAAACAGGTTTTTAAACAGGAGTGAATTTCTGCCTTATACTTGCAGAGAATTGAACTCAGTTTCAAAATGACTCATTTTTTTTTTAAATTATATTCATAAAACTTTACAGTTTTTTCTTCAGTCTTTTCTGTTCACAGTTTGACTAAAGAATAGCTAAATCAGAATTTGTAATGTTGATATCTTACAGATACTAGTGTGATGCATGTAGACATTTTGTGTATATCAGCATTATCTACATGAAGTTAAGCATCATTTTTCTTTTCACGTATTCTAGCTAAGTTAAAGCAGTCATTTTAGCAGGGTCAAAAAGCACTTCAGGCAGTATGCCAACTCAAAATGAATTGTTACATTCACATTTTGGAGAAATCTGCTCAGTTTCCAACTCAAAAAAAAAAAAAAAAAGAAAGTTTTAAGTATTCTGCTAGAGTTCCTCAAGACTTGTATCAGCTTCCTATATATATATCTTGTGGGCTCAAAGTACAGCAAATGAAGCAGTTTTATCCTCCCCCAGCTTCCCAACTTCATATCATGAGCTCTTAATTATAATCTGAAAAATGATGGTCAAAATACTTCATATATTGCTGATATGGCTTGAAAAAAAATAAACAAAGGAATGCTTTGATCAAAGACTCAAGAAGAAGATGCAGTTTATTTGGAGGTTAATAATCTTGGAGTGCTTCAAAACTTTAGATCTGCTACATTAAAGTTGTCAAAATGTTTTCAATTTCAGAAGCTATGACTTCAGAGAAACAACTCTGTTTGGTATAATGATCCGTGACCTAGTTTCAAACAGATCTCCTTCTATCTCTTCTTTCCTTTTTTTCTTCCCTTTCCCCTCTCCTCTCCTCTCCTCTCCTCTCCTCTCCTCTCCTCTCCTCTCCTCTCCTCTCCTCTCCTCTCCTCTCCTATCCTCTCCTTTAACTTTTCTTTATTTTACTTTAATCTCTGCCCTGAGATAGCTTAAGGAGAAGAATCACACTAGTACCAAGAGAACATGTTGGCCAATGAAAAAAATTCCGGTATACATGTTGTGTACAGCTGTATTCTGTGACAAGTAACCCAAACAGCAGAGCAAGTTTCCTTCCTCAGCTCCTTTTCCTTCACTGTACTGGTCTTAATTTGGTGTGAGAATTGCTCTAAGAACATGTATATAGTCATTTGCATCAAAATACACCAAAGCTGAAATTGAAGTGAGCCAAACAGCTTCACAGAAAGACCCAAAGCAAGAGAGAAAATTGTTCCAAACTTCAAGAACCTAAGACATATAGTCTATCAGACATAGACTACTTTTCAGGAATCGGGAACAGCATTAGAGATTGCTTTTATATACTATTTTCAGGTTACACCTGCTTACCATGAGGCAAGATGTCAGTAAATAATAAAGTGATATTATACATATTGAAGTTGCAAGATGAGAAATAGGAATCAGATCAAACATCTCTGAAGGATGAAACTTAGAAACAAATGGATTTCTGACATTGAAGAGTGAATAACCTATCTTTGAAATCCTTTCTACAGTCATCAGAGCATGCTTAATGTGTTTTCTGTTTCTTTTTTTCTTCTTCATCTTCTTTTTTTAAACATCTCATATGACAGAATTAGGCGTTACAAACAAACACAGAACTCAGACCAGCTACTGCCATATATTTTCCACAAAGAAAAAAAAAATCACACTGGTATCTTGATCATAAGTGAACACAAAGATGTAGGTATTTTGTGTTTTTACTGACCTCAGTGCTGGCAAGTAATCTTGAAAGTCAGCTGGACAAAACTTTGATTGCCATTTCACATTTTAGTCTCTGGAAATTTGTGCTGTGATGTTGTGTTTCAGCTGTATGTTCCTAGATTCATTGCCTTTTAGAAAGTGCAGCTCTCTGCATTTCTGCCCTTAGTTCATTGTATATAATTCAGACATAGTGATACAAACTAGTGTATGCAACTGCAAAAGAGCTGATTCCAGTCTACTAGAGAGTTTATTAACACTATTCAAAATATTCTCGTTTTGGGCTGCTGTAGCACATGTGGTAAGTGCTGTCACCATCAAAAGCAGGGAGCTGGGTGTCTGAAATGAGAACCTCTAATTGGCATCAGAGAACTGTTATGCTGACAGACTAACACAGTCCAAGTGATCAAATATGGACAGCTGAAGAGGTGTTAGAGCTGAGGGAAACAGCTGACCCAGTTCACTGAGCCTGTTGGAGATATGCTGTTTTACTTTATATAAGAGCTTGGGCTGATCAATGAGCTTCAACATTTTGAACACTGTTTAACTTTTTTTCTCACCACATCACAGGGCATACTCTCTTCATTTCTGACGTGGCACTTTAGAGACTACTGTCTTGATATACTGTAAATGCTGACCTGCACTGGAAATAACCCTCATTTCAGTTATTGTTGGGTTTAAATGTCACAAATCACAAACAAAACCTTGAAAAGGTGCCTCTTTTCAGCATGCATTAATTCATTAACATTCTACTCATATTTAATGTGAAAGGTAAAATATTTCCTATTGATCACTAGTCAATTAGCTTTCCAATGTCCTTAAATAATTTTTCAGCAGAAAAAATCATGTTTATAGTAATGAAAATTGCTTCAAAAATCTACAATGTTGAAAGTCTTCAGAAAATAAGATATCATACAGAATATTAGAAGAGAAAATACAGCAATAAGATTAATTCTTTACTGAAAAGTCAGGCCTGTGAGACAAAGTGAATTTAAATCATTGTTTTTCAGTTTTAAACAGGCTTGCAAGAAAGACTATTGTTTCGTTTGACATAGTAAAACAATTTTGAGAACAGGCAATCTTAGTTGAAATAACTGTGTAGGTGTTGTGCTTAGCTAATCATGAAATGTCATTTTCAAAAATATTAATGCATTCTTCTTAGAACGGGAAGCAAAGTAATGTACTTTGTAAATGAGATCAGCGTTCTTTAAGTCTAGAGAAATACTATTCATTGTCTGCACCATAACGACGATTCCTGTCTCCAAGCAATATAAGCTGTCATGCTTCCTGCTATGAAGTACTTGAAGGCTGAGGACTGATATAACCAAGAAACAATAAAAACCACAACCAACCCCCACAAACAAACAACACTGTTGCAAAGAAGGACCAAAGCCTAAGCAACAGATTATAGAAATTTAAATGTGTCAACAGAACAGAACTTCCAAGATATTATGTATATTCTAGGAAATTATTCTTGTATTCACATCTTACTTGTCAATAGGGGAGGGGATTTGTAGTACTCCTCACACAAGAACAGAAGGCTATAAGGTCACATTGTGATGGTCTTCAATCAATTTGTAGAGTGAATGAAATGCAAAGACTCTGAACCTGTTGTATAAATCTAATTAAATAGCACAGTGCTTCTTGTTGCACCAAGAAGCTTATTCTAAAGCAGAGTTATGGAGTTACTTTCCATTCAAAAGAAAAGTAAGTCCCCCACAACTGAGATATCCAGCTCTATCCAGTAAGAATATTTTTACTTTGGACTTTAAGTATTTTACCATTTTCTACTTTTTGTAAAGGTCTCTTCATAAGAAAAAAAGCACAAATTTTCACCATCATTTGAGGATTAGTGAATGTGAAATCCTGGAACACAACAACTGAAACCTCTCAGGCTTCATTTAGTTGACTTCTGAAGCAGTTATTTACGTGACAATGTTGATCTTTCAGTAATTCATGCATGAACTTGTCAAAAAAAAACCTGTTTCCACTTCTCAGTAGTACAGTGAATTATTTTGACATACATATTGGTTATAGACTGAACCTACAAACTATTTGGAAAAAGTTGCAGAGGGCTGAAAAATAAGAAAAGGTTTCCAGACCAGCAAACTGCTCATTGTAACATTCTCATAAACCGAGAGCTGCCAAAGCACACATTAGTTTTGCTAGGTTTGTTTCATATCCATTTTCCCCTCTTTGCACTTTTGTACAGTAAATCGCAATGTCAAAGCATGTTATATTTTACCGCTTTTAGCTTTTAGGCTGAGATAATAGAACAACCATATTTTTCTAGAAATGATAGGCACATAATATTTTCTGATGAAATACAACAAGCAACTATGGAGTTACTGACAATAAAGATGGGTCAAAATTAATTTTCTTTGTTGCCTGGAAGTGTTATTTATAATGACATTCTTCTTGATAATGCCCAGCATACAAAGTATACTCAGTCAGGCAAAAAGTAAGAAGCATGTATTTAAAATTTCCCCAAAGTACAATCTGCTTTGATAATATTATAGAATTTTGCCTACAATACTTTTTCAATAGTCAAAAAGACCATTTCACTCAACATTATAACTCCTGATGTATTTTCCAGTGACCTAAAGTAACTGGGTAAAATATCTCAATTATAATGGAATGAAGACATGTTTTTGATCAATGACTCTTAAATAATCGTGAATAAAATTCTAAAGAAACTGAGTGATGCAGCTTTTTTTGTTGGTAGTTTGGGACTAATATTATCATTTATTATGTATGTCTGCACAGCACATCCAAAATTTGTCTAAATCTATTCTCAGTTGTTATTGTTTCATTTTTTTAACACTTCAACATTCCTAACAATCACAATGGTGGAAACAGAAAATGGTTGCATCTGGAAGTGTTCAATGCTACTCAATTGGTCTATTAGTTTTCTAATTCAAGTATTAAGTTTTTATTCCCTGAAGCCTGGATTTTCTATCAAGGTCCTCTATTTTTGGATCATCATGAGTTTTATGTTTTTTAGACATGGCATTTAATTTCAAGATTAGCTATGAAAAGAAAGACAAGCCTCATTTGCACAGAAGTATAACTACTGCTTCTAACACAAAGTCCTTCCAATGTGTCAGTAATTATGGAAAGAGATGAGCAGCCATAAACATTGAAATAACATAGAATCATAAAATTGTTTAGGTCGGAAAAGACCTTTAAGATCATTGAGACCAACAATAACCCAGCACTGTCACTTCCACCACTAAACCACATCTCCAAGCACCTCATCTACATGTCTTTCGAATACCTCCAGGAAAGGTGCCTTCCCTGGGCAGCTCATTCCAATGCTTAACAACTCTGTCAATTAAGAACATTTTTAGGCCAAGGCTAGCATCCATCTTATGTTTCCTCCTTTTAAAGTGAGAACCACAGGTTTTCTGGTCAGAAACAAGATAAAAGACACTTCTCAATCTACCTCTAGTATGGAGATTTCTTGAGAAAGTACTGTACTTTTAAACACTTACTTGAATATTAAGTCAGCTTCTGTTAGTAAGGCTCTACCTAAATTCTTGAATAAATTTATTTTAATGTTTTTGACCAGGCTCTGAGTTACTTATGAATTATTCAAGTGACCTCATGGGTATTCTTCCCATCTACCAAAGTTAGAGTTAGCCCAAATGAAAACAAACTCTTCATTGACAGTCACTAGCAATTGAGGAGTCTAATGAATCTCACTCTGATTTTTTTTGTTAACAAGAATTGAGTGAACAGTCAAAAAACCAATCATTGCAAGTGAACAACTCTGAGACATTGGCGGGATCAATATATATCCCCACCATGTCAGCAAGTATAGTGTCTACAATCTGTCATTTTCATCTATTTTTGATATGTTTTTTTAATATACAGAATACAGAAACATTGAGGTTTTAATAAAGGTTTATTAAAGATGCTTCAAAATCATCCTTTTACCTTTTCTTTCTAAATACATAAGTTCCTGGAAAATTCCCTTGGGTCTTCATGCAGAGCTTTTCTTTTGGGTAGTAAAATCAGATGTATACTAGTAAGCCTCTCGCAATTTTAAAAGATGTTTGTGCTTATCAGACAAAAAAAATAATCTTCTCATGCCTGTTGTTTATATTTTTGCTCTTGCTCTCTTTCCAAAGATGCTTGTATTTCCTGAGAGATCTGTACCTAGAGAATGCAGCCTTGTTGCTATTCCTTTTTACTCTCCTTTCACTTCTGTAAGAAGTTCACACTGACAGTGTATACGTCAAGTCATTTATCCTAAGACTCAAAGACAGCAAGTGGATCTGTTCTTATCTCATGGTGAAGAATATTTATACTTGAAGCAGTCTTATTCACTGTCCCAATGGTGAGCTAAGAAAATTAGAACGGCTAAAAATGTATACTTATCATTGGTGATATTCTACACTATCTGAAATGAAGACATATGCTAAAGATTGTTTTCATTCAAACTCCTGTTAAAAAACAGTCTTTTCCAACATGTCTTAATTTTATATATTGAATATGAATAATTTCAATAAACATTTAACATATTTCTAGGTATTAGAAATGAGACAGGAAATCCACTCACTGCTGCCTTAGCATCACCACACTTTGCAACACACAGATTTTAACACTAACTTTCTCTTGTGCTACAAAGTCTTTGAACACTTGTGAATGGTACTCTGGTTTATTTAATCACTTCTAATCACTTTTGATCCCAGGTTCTGCATTAAGGGATGTGCCTTTCAATTAAAAAAAAAAAACCAAAACGTAATTTTCCTGTTTCAAATAACAGAATATGCACACCCAAGCTTACCCATCTATGCTTACCCACGCCAGCAAAACTCAGAGACTTTCTTATGGAGTAATATAATATCCCATGCAAACAAGAAAAATGCATGAGCACAGCTGAATCTATGTAAATTTTACATCAAAATAAGTCCTTGTGAAAATGTTATGCTAATTGCCTGATTCAGTATGTTATCATGTCAAAATGTAATCATCCAAATTCATCACTAGATCCAAATGTGTCACCAGCTGCATATATCAGCAATTGAGTTACACGAGCCATTCATTTGTCCCAGTATGTAATTTATCTAGTATTTATGTCATCTATATAAAACTAATTTCTTCCTAGGTCAGGACACTGCTGCAATGTTGATTAATGCTTTTGTCATTTCAAATATTGATTATTGTAATTCATTACTTATTGGTTCCCTCATTGCAATGTTGCAAGGATTGAGCTTATGAAAAATGCTGCTGCACGTATCCCAGTCGAATTATAAAAGTTTAATAACATCGCTCTGGTTTTAATGAAACTTCACTGCCTCACTGCTCATCCATGGAATAAGTATGGTGTTCACAATTGTCATCATAACGTGTAACCTTTCTAAACATTTGCTGACTTATTGTGGTGAGTGACCTTTCTCTTTCGTTGCCTATTAGTTTCTCACTTGTTAACTTACAGATAGATTGCTGACAGTAGTCAGACAATAAACAAAAACATGCCTTGTTTCTTTTTGAGTTCCTTATGTGACATATTTGCCTTCTTTCATACTGCTTTATTTTGTAATCAACTTGAGCCGTGCCCTCTGAAATATTTTTACAGGGAAAAGGAGAATTATAAAGAAGATAGATCATAGTCTCTGCTAGTTGTTTATGAACTTTAAGCAATTCCAGTTGACTTTGTAGAGTTATAATCTGCTAGGAAGAATTCCTCCCCCCCCCCCCCAGTTTACTAGTATATCTAACTCTCTGAAAGCCATACTAAAATTCTTAGATTTTCCTGTAAAATACTGAAAACTAATCTATTCAATACATTTTAAAGGAACTTAGGAAAAATAATCTATCAAATACTCAAAGTTTTCTAATACTAGATTTTATTTTAGTGTCCACATTGTCTTTTAAAAATAAATGACCAGCTTATCTTGGCTATTTGGAGCAATGCAGAGTATTTAAAGAAACAGGCAGACAGTAAAGTGCAATCTATTTATAAGAGTTCTTGAAAAGATCAGTACTTTGTTTAAGGAAATCTGTCTCTCAATATAGGTAGAACATGTTTGCTTCCAATAATGAGGACAGTTTAGGAAAAGCAGATGTTTAATGAAAAGTGTTCTGTGAAGTCTACACTCCATATGCTTATGTTATATGACATTTTATAGAATTTAAACTGTAAAATTATGGAAAAACAGTATGGTAAAGATACAGCATATGTTACTGTTCACTATTGCTCACACAAGGTGTTACAGAAGAAAAGATTCTTGGGCATAAGTAGTCAAAATTTTATGAGTTAGTAGTTCAATGTTATCATTTTATGCCTTTAGCATATTTTTTATTTAACTGAGCAATAATGATCAAGTGAAGGCACTTCCTGATGATTAGCAACCAAAAGAGAGAAGATGACAGCCTCAGGTTCAGCTGCTATTAATCCCTAAATTGTGTCTGAACCAAGTCTGTTTTCATTATTATAAGATTAATTACGTTTTCTTCCAATAATTTACTATGGATTGACAACAGTGAAAATTAAAACCTCTTTTTTCTATCCGGAGACTTATTTTTAGCCACTGTGGTGTGGCTCAAGACTAGAATCAAGCTGATACAGAAACATGAGAAGTAACCCAGAAGATGTTGTTCTGTGGTCAACACGGGACCATTTTGCTGTATGTGCTGAAATGCCTTTTATGGGACAGATATTACAGAATCACAGATTCATAAAATCACAAAATGGTAGGGGTTCTGTTGCCTTACTCTCAATGTGCAAAAGAGGATGTTGTGGATTTAAAACCAGCACTACTGTTAAGCACAGCTTCCCTCAGGAAAATTGAAAACTAATCAATACTGGATTAGAAATGGGGTTGTACTTCAAGATGAAAAGCCCTGTTAGTTTATACTCTCAACTGAAAGGAGCTGGGGTTGAATTTTACTTGAACATTCACATCATGGGTTTTTTTTAACCTGCTTTTATGCTCAATGGCAAAGTATAGTAGGCATTAGATGTAATTCTAAGCTGAATTTGCAGTCTGATTCCTTAAGAGAGTGTAACGACAGAGGAAAAGAAATCAACAAAAATAATAAGAAGCTTCCTTTTCTGTAGACAAAAGAAAAGAACATTAGGTAAGCCAAAATATTTATCTAATAACTTTAATACCTAATATCTGAGTTTACCTTTATTTTCCTTGACTTTCTACATTGCTTAGGCTATAAAAAAGGTCTGAATTTATCAGATTAACTTTTGGAATGGAAAGACTAGAGAGTTCCTGCTTGGATTATTCATTTTTTTTTTTTCAAAGTTAAAATGATTCCTTCAGACTATTTGTGGCAGAATTTATACAGAAACATCGACAGACTGATATTTCACGTAGGTGAAACGGGAAAAAACATCTTTTATTCAGTCATCATCATGTATTTGAGACTACTCCTCAATAACAGAGCACTGAATCTAGGGACAAAAGACCATGATTAGACTTAAGTACCACAGAATTAAGAGCTCCCAAAGGACAGGGAGGGCTAAATTGCCACTTATGGGTCCCGGACAAAACAGACAAGGCTACTTAACTTGTGTAGGAAATCAGAAAGTAATTTAATCCACCACCAACAAAACAAAGCCATAAAACCCCAAAACATAACAACATGAAAAATACAGAGTGGTACAATGATGAAGAGCACTATCAGCCCATTAAGACCACCTTCTCTCCACTCCTTCCCTCTTCTTAGGCTCAGAGCCCTGATCCCAGTATCTTTTTCTCCTCCTCCGCTGAGAGGCTCAGGGGGGCAGAGAATGGGGATTTCAGTCAGTCTGTCATTAACAGCTTCTGCCATTTATCTCTCCTGAGGGCAGTCAGTCTCTGTGCTGGTCTTCCCTGCTTCTTTGTGGGGTATCTCACACACACAACAGCCCTGCACAGGTTGCTCTGACGTGCATTCAATCCTAAAGGCTACAGCTCCTTTCTGACTCTCATGTGAGTCTGCTCTGTGGCACGCAGGCTCTCCAGCACGGCCTGCGCGATGGCCGCCTCCCCACACAGTCTTCTGCCCATCCGGGTACACTCACCTGGAGCTGCTGGTGGCTCTCAGTCCTGCCATTGCCCTGCATGGACACAGCTTGCATTCTCACCACGGTTTGCAGAGGAGTCTCTGGTCTGTCACTCCTTCCTTCCTCCTTCTTTGATTGTGGGGTCCACATGGTCACCGCCATCTTGCACCACTCCTACACCTCCTCCCAAGCACTTCAAATTCTCATCCTTAAATAGTGATGGCAAACGCACCAGATTAACCCAGCTGGGCCAGAGGTGGGTCTGAACCTAGGAGCCGGAGGAAAGTCTGAGGACTCTTTATGGGATCTGCACTGCAACCCCATCCCCCTGTAACCAAGAAAGAGTGTCTCCTCACAAAAATATGACAGTGAAATGGGAAAAAAATGTTTTAATCAGTCATCATCATATATTTGGGACTACTCTTCAATAATAGAGCACTGAACCTAGGAAATGCATGTCATTATACCTGTAGAGTATCGACTACTAATAATATTGGCAAAATCAAATGTTTCAAACAGTGGTATAGAGTCAATAGTACTGTGTATTTTCAAGACCAACCAGAGATAATCAATGTCCTGTAGTAATTACTTCTACCATTTATAAAGTAGAAAAGCTAGGCTACACAGTAAGAAATGCTGAGATGAGCAAAGAGCAAGGTAACCCTGGCAGTCCCGGCAGCATAACTACCTAGATGGTCTTTTGGTATCATCATAGCTGTAAATCAACTTTCTTGGCAAATTTAGACAAGCAGAAGAGTAACAGAGTTAGAATGAAGATATTAAGAAACTGTATTCTTTATGCAGTTTTTCTACCTGCATTACCTTTACTTTGTCTCAACTACTTTAGAAGATCCATCCTGTAGGTTGAGAGGGTCTGATGAGGTTCCCCTTTCATCGATCTGGCCAGGAAGCTCTTTGTAGAACATTATCATTAAAATAACAGGGGAGCACTCATTAAGACATCATGTTCTTATTACAAAATATTATTTTAGTGTTTTAAAACTTCTTGTTGCCATTTTGAAACGCTTCCCAAACATTCTGCTTTTCAAAAGCCATTTCAGATTAAAAATTCAAGAATATTCAACTGAAATGGTAAATTGAGTTCTGGTTAATTCTAAACCCAATCTGGTAATACCTCAATGGGGAAAAAAAAAGTAGAAAATGCTACATGGTAAAAGCTAAAATCTGTATGAGAAAATGAAACCTCTGCATATTTTTTGCTTTGCTCAGTATTTTCTGGTTGTATGTTTTGAGGTTTTGATTAGTTTTTGAGTTTTTTAAATAGCCTTCAATACAGGAAAAATATTAAAAAAAAATACACAGCATATATTCAAGAAAGTAAAGTACAGTCTGAAAAATCAAAAGTTCATAGAGAATGTTGGTTTTGCAGAAGATTATGACACTCAGAAGTGATGATCTGAATCACTGTAAACTTTAGAAGTAGAAGGTATATGATTGAAACTTGGTTGTATTCAGATGATTCAATTAGATACAAACTCAGAATTATGAAGTAACCTATGCTATTTGCTTCAACAATTTAAGTTTGAAAATAACTTCCAAAAATTCTGTTCACACTGTAGCTCAAAATCAGCACTAATTAATAATTAACTGATGACAACTGTGTTCATAATTGTTCACACATATTTTTTTGCATATTTTTTCATGAACTTTAATGTATCAATAAGCAATTTCTCCCAGAAAAAAAATCCAGCACTAAAAATGGAGCAAGGTATAACATGCAGACTTTGATCTAAAAGTGAACTGTCAAAAGAGCATATCCATGTTGAACATTTTACCTGTCTGTACCCAAAACACTACTGTTGGAAATTTTTATAAGAACTGGAGAAAATTTGTTTATGAAAGTAGATTTCAGTGTCAACATATAAGCATATTGCATGATGTCATTTATTGAATGCAAAGAATGAAATTCTGTAACTTAGAATCAGAGTTATTTCAATACTAAAGAGTAACATTGGTAGCCATTAGTGGTCGGTTGTGCTAGTCACAGCAACACAAACAAAAACATGCTCATGTATGTGCTTTATACACATAGAAAGCTTATTTTGCATGGATACATTGGTGTATCATAATGGCCATAAATACTGGTTAGATTCATTTCTGTTGCCTTGACAAGAGAATGATGACTAGTGATAGAAATCTGTTGACTAAATTGTCATGGATTTGCATATTTTTCTCTTTGTACTGCAGGCATCCAGGTACCCTAGTGCTATGCCTAGATAATTAGCTCTCTGGTTTCAACCTCAATCTGTAGATCTCTGTAGTCACTGTACTGCTTTGAAAGGCATCCATGAAAGGAGCCAAGAAAAGCAAGCATCTTTGTGTAGTGCAGGAAATCTTTTTAGAAGCCAAACAAGTCCACAAATCTCAAGAACTGCAGTCGGAGAAATGATGTATGTGATCTAGCCATACAGGTGCTGGCTGTATTCTATGGGGGATACAGCCAAATTGAGATATCTGATGTATTAAAGATGTAACACTCCAGAAGGCTGCTAAGAAATAGTTTCTTTAATCTGTGGAAGCAAGTGGCTGTGGAAAGAGGAATCTGAAATAAATTTAATTCAGGCACTACTATTTCTGAAGCAGAATTGGGTTGCCTTAGGTAGGAGGTTTTGAGATAGAGGAAAAGTGCAGGCATTTTCACTTAAGCACACTAAGTAACGGGGTAAGGTCAGTGTAGATTTATACAGAAGATATTAGCTTTTAGTATTGGACCACTACTCACATTTGAAAAACTCCCCACTGTGTTATGGAGCATGCTGAACAAACACACTGCATATCACAGCTGGCTTGTTTAGACCCTGGAAGTGCTAATCAGAGAAAATGGGTCATAATTTGAGAATGACTCACTGCTGCAATTATTTTTGGTGTAGCTCTTTTTATTTACAAGCAAATATGTTAACAGAAAGCCTCTACTAGCAGCAGTAGATTTTACTCAGATTACTCCAGCATATTCCAAGGCTGTGTGACTGCACGCAAGGTGTCACAGTGCAGCTCACAGCCATTCAGCAAAACACAAAGCCTCTATGTCAAAGCCTACTGTTTTTTTGTGCAACCACAATAGTTAAAAGAGGACATATTTTGATTCCATGATTCTCGCAGTTGCTGGCTGTTTCATGCCTCACTCACTGATAATTCCTTCACACAAATTTGCTAGTATTTTTGAATTTAGCAGCCAAGTAGTTAGAAAAACAAACAGATTTCTCTCAGAACAAGCTTGCTAAGCCTTGTTATCTTTCCAGTATAAAATTCAAAACCCTCTGTTGGTGTCTTGTACTATGGCTGTCCTGCCTTCTGCCCTCATAGGATCCAACTTGTCATATTTTGTGTGTACTGGACTACATGAGGAGCAAAAAAAAAAAAAAATTAAATGTTGCCCTCTGAATGATTTTGATAGTTCTTTTTTCTCTCTGAACCTTATGTCTGTCTGCAAAGGGAGGATAATAGTATTTTTTAGGTTTTTTTGCTTTGCAAAAAATATAAAATTATGGAATCTAGTAATGGAGAGTTTTATATAAAATTAAGTAAGCAGTCTGATATGACTCCTACGAAGCTGTCAGCAGCTTTTCATTATTATATTTTCTCTCTAAAGCACAGTTAAGAGTTTCTGTTGCCATTAGTTACACTTTAAATTCAAGTTCTAGGCCTAACTAATGGTCTTAGTAACCCCGCAGATCAGTCAGTGTGAATCTGCTGAAGTTATTAATGACGTTACACCAAAGCTCAAATGATGGAGGGAAAACGAGATTCATGCCCTTAATGTTAAAGGTGACCTCACATATGCATGCACACTATGAAAATCTACAGCCCACAGGCAATTTGATTTTCTTCCTAAAAATTACTATAGAGACTTCAGTATCTGTGAGGCAGTCTCCTTTGCTTTTCCTTTTTAAAATATTAGTATAAAGGGCAGAAGGAACATATTAAAAATCAAATCAGGACTGAACTAAGAATCTAGTCTTTAGAAATAAGGTACAGTTCAGAGGTATGAGGGCAGTTTGTGCAATTTTGGTGATTTCTGAAGGTGCAGAATCTGCTGACTACATTTTCCATCTCGTTAACCTGAGATTCCCTAGGGGGAGAGAGAGTCTCTGGTGCTCAGAAAGTGTCAGGTGTAGCTAGATCTGTCATTTCTTTGCCTTGTGAGAAAGCAAAAAAATTGGTCCAGTTTGACTGGTGCCTTCCTCCTGCACTGCCCATGGCATGTGCCCAGCAAATACTGCACTCCTCTCTCTGGGGTGTGTAGATAGATCTTCCCTTTCGCAGATACATGTAGGAGAATAGAGAGATTGGGTGGTGGGAAAACAAGCTAGGAGTAACATCTCTATGGTCCAGGAAATGTAGCAGAAGAAGTGAAGAAGAAACAAAGCCCAAAGCCTTTCCCCTATCACTCTCTGTTGACCTGTAGAGAACTGGTGACACCATACAGAGAACCACAACACTTCGTATGTGGCTGAATCTCTAGAGACACAAGAGCACGCGTGAGAGAGCAATACACAAAATGAAAACACAGGCACTCACATACACTTGTTAGTGCAAAAGCCTCTTTCAGTATAGGATGTGACAAACAGGCTTAATTGGAAGTCAAGTGCTTCCCCAGGACTACTCAGGAGCAGATGCAGCTGGCAGAAAGGACTGGTGTGGAAGGCTGGCCTTTCAGGTAGCTGGGAGGTCATAGGTCATGATTGGGGTGTACTTGAAGGGAAACAGGTAGCTCAGCCACTGTGAGAGATTACTACTCAGTCCTTCAGGGTAGATCCTTTATGTAACTATCTAAAAGAGATTTTAGGAGCCTAACCATAGGCACCTAGATTTGAAATGCATATGTTTATAGGGATCCATTTATCATATTTCCTACATTATGCAAGCTGTCAATTTTTTTTCAAAACTAGCTGTCAAAAAGCATCTGAAAAAAAAAGTTAAAATGCCTCTGTGCTCACATTATGCTGTAATTCAAATGATTTATTAAAACTAGAGCTGCCAAGCATGGCTCAATGACTCAGATGCTAACACACAAGTCCCCAAATCCAATCCTGCTTGCTCTTATTCATATTTTGAGCTTATGATGAAGAGCAAATCTCACAACCTCCGCTCAAATCTGTACTTCTGAGACACAGTTCAAACTGCATTCAGAATAAGCAAAATGCATTTAGAAAATAATTAAAATATTTATGGTGTAAGCTAGCCAAGGAATGAAGGGCTGAGCAAAGAGGAAAGAAAGGAATGTGCTGAATTGCAAAACTGTAGATGCTTCCAGTGAGAAATAGGTACAGAGAAATATATAAAGATGGAGACGTCAGGGAGCTGGAGGAAATGAACTTCAAGCAACAATTGGCAGCTTGGGGTAGAATATATAGAAGTGACAAGTTATTACAGGGATGTTGTTGCTCACAAAGAAGGCACGGAGAATTTCCAAATCAGTGAAATGTGTGCTCAAAGTAGGAAAGGGGACAATGAAGCTGAGGAAAAGCTGTGATAAGTTGAACAGAAGAGCTGCACTGTAAAGCCTATGAGGAAAAGAGGAAATCTGAATTAGGTGAGGAGAGAGATGATAAGACAGTTTTTATAAATTATCAGAACTGTAACAGATGAAATAGAAAGGAAGTGATATGGCTGGTTCATCTTACTGTGGAATAGTTGGAGAAATTTAACAACAGTTTAGCAGTGGGAGGAAAGGGAAAAGGAGGAATCTAATTTAACACTCTGCTATTAAGCCTGACTGACTGGGAGCATGGTGGAGTTAGAGTGATGACGAATGGAGAGAGGGGAAGGACAGAAAGGAAATTAAGGAATATGATGTTTATGTAAAGTTATTTTTCTGGATGTATAGGAATCATTAATAAAATATGAATAAAGATTTATTTTATCTTCCTGGACTCCATATCTGTCAAGCACAGAAACAACACAGCATAATAACTGCACAATGCTATCTGTTCTCAATGATTAAGGGTGGGGATAATTCATTTTCATGTCATATATCACTCATAGCTGTCTGCTGTGACTGCAGAAGTCGAATTATCCCATCCTACATTCACACTAAGCCAAAAAGAAGGTGCGTTAATGGCAGATTATTTGCTGTCTGAATATATCTATAAGGTCAAAATGGGAACATTAACAGTCCCGCATGGTATTAAATGCATAGGGCAAGTCATCTTGTACCAGTTATTCAAAGCATACTACATGAGTGTAACTTAATCTTATTATAGCATTGGAATTTTCTGTATATCTTTTCCTCTTTCTAATAACATATGCTCCTAAGCCAGCACCTGAAATAGCCTTATTTTTGAACAAAACTGAGATATAAGACACACAAATCTTGAGGAAAAAGGGATTTAAAAATTAGCCTTTCAAGCCATTTGACCACTGCCCTCTACTGTGCTATCTGACATTCTGGAGACTACAGAAGATTATCTGAAGTCTAGGTAGTGAGAGACAGCTTTGGCTACTTTTTGCTGTATGTAGAATTTGATAAATGAAATAAAATAAACTAAAGTCTTTGATTATTCCTTTGATTTTGGAGAAAATGAATTGATTGATGGTAAAATCTCTCTTTGCTGTTTCAAGTCTGACAAGTGTTATAATAACAAAAAATGTGAGCTTTCTTTCATTATATAGATTATGCAGTGGTTTAAGCATATAGGAGAATTATTCAGAAGAAAAGATGGAATAATCACTTTTCAATTCTAGACTTTCAAAAATTTTTTTCAACTTCAGTAGTAAACTAATATTTTACTATAGGAAATCTCCGAGTACCTTGTTGCTATGTTTGTCACCTTAAGAGTGGTGAGATTATTTTTCTGTAGAATACAGTAGAAAATGTAGAAAACTGTTATGTCTTGGACGTTGTCATGGTTTTGTGAGGAGCAGCTTTTGCTTGGTTACAGGGGGAGGGGGTTGCAGTTCAGATCTGGTAAAGAGCTCTAGGACTTTTCCCCACCTCCTGGATTCAGATCCACCTCCAGCCCGGCTGGGCCAATCTGGTGCGTTTGCCATCACTATTTAAGGATGAGAATTTGAAGTGCTTGGGAGGAGGTGTAGGAGTGGTGCAAGATGGAGGTGACCATGTGGACCCCACAGCCAGAGAAGGAGGAAGGAAGTAGGAGTGACAGACCAGAGACCCCTCTGCAAGCTGTTGTGAGAATGCAAGCTGTGTCCCTGCAACCCATGCAGGGCAATGGTAGGACTGAGAGCCACCAGCAGCTCCAGGTGAGTGCGTCTGGATGGGTAGGAGACTGCATGAGGAGGCGGCCATGGCGCAGGCCGTGCTGGAGAGCCTGTGTGCCACAGAGCAGACCCACACAAGAAGCAGAAAGAAGCTGCAGCCTTTAGGATGAATGCACATCAGAGCAACCTGTGCAGGGCTGTCGTGTGTGAGGTACGCCACGGACTTGCAGGGAGGAGCCCAACTGCCCTGAGGAGAGACAAGCAGCAGAAATCATCGAGAACAGACTGACTGAAACCCCCATTCCCTGCCCCCTATGAGCCTTTCAGCAGGGGAGGAGAAAAAGACACTGGGATCAGGACTTTGAGCCCAGGAAGAGGGGAAGGGTGAGGAGAAGATGGTCTTAAAGGGCTGGTTGTACTATTCATCCTTGTACTCTGTATTTTTTGTGTTGTTATGTTTTGGGATTTTATGGCTGTGTTTTAGTTGGTGTTGGATTAAATTATTTCCTGTTTTCTTCCCTAGGCTGAATAGCCTTGACTGTTTTCTCCTGGACCATAAGTGTCAATTAAGCCCTCCCTGTCCTTTAGGCATTCTCAAGTCTATGGTACTTAAGAATAATTGTGGTCTTTTGTGCCTTGATGGACCTAAACCATATCTTCCAAAATCTCCTCATAAAGGTTACTAAACTGCAGTGAGATAGAATATCTCATCTGAGTCCAATGTGTTTTCTTGCTTGAAGGAAGTTTAAACAGTGTTGATGCTGCTGCCCATTTAAAAGAAGCTGGAATATCATTGCCACCCTTCAGTCTCCTAACTCCAAGATATAACTTAACTTCAGTCCAAGGTGTAGAGCATATTTTAATCTACATAGATTGGTTTAGGTTCATCCCACTCTGTCATAACTGGTCAAGAAGTTAGAAGCTGTCCTGCAAAGACACTACCTGAGATATCTCAATGACAGGCTTTTACCTTGAGTGTCATTGTTATTTGAGTTATTTTGCTAGGTCTTTGGTCATTTAGGAGTTGAGAGCTCGTGCTCTCTCTCTCTGTTCTGGGACATTCTTTTATGAGAGGCCTGTCTCACATTTTCATGAATCCTACTGCTACTGTCAAAACATTCTGCCAGAGCGTAAGAGAAACAATAAAAAGGACCTATGCAGAGCAATTAAAACATTTTCTTGCAAGGGTACCATATGGTGAATGATCACTGTTCATCAGCAGCTTCACACAATGGGCTCTGAGGTTGTTAGTTATTTGTTATTGTAATAATAACAAATATTCATTTGATTGTCCATTTGCAAGGCTTGGACATGGAGAATAAAGGATGTTTGAAGGATGCTTTAGACACTTATTTGGTGAATTGCTACAGAAATATTTCAGACATAGTTCTGTCTTTCGAGACTTTTCTTTGTCTTCCTAAATATGTATTCAGACATACTCTATTAGGGGGAATTATTATACTGATAGTATGAGCAAGCCGATTTTTTTTCCAGCAGCATATCTTGAATGATATATTTGCTTGAAAACACATATAAAAGTGTCCAAAGCCCAGAAAGACTGACTGAATTCTGTCAACTATCAGCCTGCAATGATACCCCTCTGCTACTACTGAAACTCAGATTTTCTGAAATTTAATGTTATTGTTTACTTTTGTTGCTCAAGCACTATTGCATCATGCTGCCAATCAGAGTATCACAAAATATCTCTAAAGAACAATTCTTTCACCTAAATAGGTGTTTTAAGCCTATAAATAAGAAGGTTATTCATAAAGATAGAGTGAATTAATGTAAGAAATTATAAGTGTATTCCATCTTGCCAGGAATAAATACACAGCAAGAATAAAAAAGTTTCTCTAGTGAGTATTAAGATGGGAAAGTTGAGGGAAAATGTATTAGAATAAAAAGTTTCATAAGATGCCAAGCGTAATAATCAAAATTCCATTTTCCATTGGATACACAAGGGCAAAAATAGTCTGTTGCTGTTGATTCTGTGATTACATTTACAGATATCATTTCATTACCAACTGTATATGGAATTCTAAAGCCATCGAGAAAAAAATGCAAACACATGACGCATTCCATTTCTGCTCAAATGGAATATTACATTTTATTCTTTTCCCTTTTAAAAACACCTTTACCTCTGTTATGTAAGAAAAATCCAATTTCATACATATAAAATGTTATTTTAATTGTTTTTAGGTTGAGCAAGACAGACATATGTCCATGAGTTAACTTCTGTGATGTATCATATGTCTCCTACCCTTCTCTTTTCCACCAAAAATATCTTAGTTCCGGGGTACATGAAAAGTCATTTATTGGGTTATAGCTGATTAAGAGGAGTGAGATAAGAACTGAAATGTCCCTTACAAGGTACAACTTGAGCAGTTAATGTTTGTCTATGAGAAAGCCCATGGCTCATGCTGTGCAATTACACTCAACCATACTAGCATGTCCCTGAGAAAGAGGTGATAACTCAGACAGCTGGGGCTTGAGTAATTCAACATAATAGATTCAAATCAGAAATTGCACCTGCATTCTTACTGTCATCTGTAACTACTAGTTTATTGCATTAGTGCAGCTTCACTTAATGACAGCATTATTTTGGCCTTAATTTCTGAGCAGTTTGAATGGTAGCTCCAGCAAGACCACAATGAAGTTATGAATCTAGAAGTAAGAAAAGTCTGAGCCTTGTTGTGCACTAGAAACTTAAAAAAATGTCATGTCCTATGATATAAAAAGAAAATTGTGACACCATCTATTGAACATAGGTAAGAGGATCTGATCTGATTGAAACATCACCCTACTCTCTGCTTTGTCATTAGAACATTTAATTAACTATGATACATATTAATTAATATTTGTAAAACATTTCAATGACTGCTGTGGTTTTGCCACCAAAATTTAACATAAATGCAATAGGAAATCAAAACTCTAGATTGTTAGTCTTTCTGGACACCACTCATCATTTGATTTTTTTTTTTTCCCATGGAGTTTACATTTTTCCCCTACTCTGTGCTATTTCTTAGCATGCATCAGACATAATATAAATTACATTGGTGAGCTACAGTACTCTGACCTTTTCAGTATTCAGTAGTTTGAATGCCTAGAAAGTGTAATTTACAAAAATTAAAGCAGCATATTACTTTTGCCTTCATACAGTGCAGTGAAATGCGTCTTCAGAAGCAAATGTGAAGCTAACTGTAACATAATAAATTCATGTTACACTCTCTAGTCTTCAATGTTTTACTGCAGCAATAATGTCAGAAATTCCAGTTTAATATTTACTTTCTATGTAATGCGCCAAATTAGTAGAACTGGAAGATTTTCAGCAGAAGGCATCAAGGATAATTAAAGTTATGAAATGCCTTAGGTATGAGAAGCATATTTATATAGCAGAAAACATCCTGGAAAAGAGGGAAAAGATAAGATAATTCTGAACATCATCAAATAATTTGACGAGTGAATAGCATATGAAGGCAAATAGTGAAGAGTGAATCTGATGAGATTTTCACTATCTCATCCATCCAATAAAAGACTGAAAGAACCACAAATGAAACTCCAAAGATAATTTCTAAAGCAAAGAAAGGGAGGAATTTATCCTGAGACTTGTAACTAAGGTGTAGAGATCTCTGCCACAGAATGCTGTAGATTTCTCGTAGATGGCAGGGTTGACAAAAGTCACTGGACAGAGACTTGAAAGAGAAGCCCGTCTGTGATTATTAGATACAAAGATACCTACCTCTAAGGAATCCCTACACTACAAATTGCTGGAAGTAGGAAGAGACTCTGGGAAAGTTCATCTACTTGCATCTCCTGTTCTGACACTCTCCTTTGGACATTCTCCATGGATTTCTAAGAAGGCATTGCTCTGACTGTTAAAGCCAATCCTAAATGGGATCTAGTTCAAAGCAGAATCTATCAGAGAGAACATACAAAGAAAGTTCAGACCATTTGCGTTCCCTGAATCTTTAGATTCTCTCGAGTATGTCTCAGCTAAAATTTTTCCCTCAAGAGAGAATAAAATATGTTCTCTTTATTTCCATGTAGTTTTCTATTTCAGCTGAATTGCACTATCCATTATGAGCTCAAATAATGTATGCAATACAATCACTGTCATATATGTCAACCAATATAATTAAGTAATTAAGTATAATCTATCATAAGATTTAACAGTTATATATTGTCCTCTGCCTTCTGTCACCTGTCAAAGAATGGAAATGTAATGGAAGCTGCATAATATGCTCATAGTAGGGAAAATAATTGATTTCTATCATACAAGAACATGACCTCTAATTATATGTCAGCTGACTAAGAGGATGCTTATGCCATAGAAGGAGACATTAAAATTTCCTGGTAAGATTAGCAATAAATGTATGGTGAGAGGTATTAACACATTATGAAAGTGTGTGCAAAATGATGAAAATTATAGGAACATCCTCATGTATTTATAATACAATGTGAAAAGATTTTGTCTTAATAATTCAAATATGAAGAAAAAGGTGAAACCTATGATCTTAACTTTTCAACTTGAAATTTAAAATAGCTAAAGAGAAAACTACATTTCTTAGTTGTATATGATTTAATGTAAGGCGCCTTTCTGAAAGTTAGGCTAGCTATAAAGTCTTTGTTAAAAAGATGGAAAATGATAACATCTTATCAGGAAAATATTTTGTATTTTCAACCCTGAAACACTTCAGTTAATGGTTTTCTTTGTCAGACTTTTGTCCTACAGGCTGCTTGCACAGGCGTGAGTTTTGCATGGTATCGTGACTGCATAGAGCACCTCAATGAATCAAAGACTGATTCAGGTACCTAAGAAGAGGTATGAACTCCATTAATGACTGCTTCAGAATATGCTACCACTTCAAAGTACAAGTTACTTTCCTTCCCCTTCTACACCAGATGATATATCATAAAGCAAAACTGAAAAGCACTATTGATGAAAGCACCATTTTATATCTTTATGATTATTTTTTCCATCAATTTACTTTTATTCCTGGGGGATGGCTGCCTAGATCATAGCTCTCCATAGGAACAGTGCTGTCATGACTTCAAAAGTAGTCAAGAAGCTTTGAACTTTAGAAACAGTTATTTCCTTCTTAGTAGACCATGAACAAATATAAAAAGTAAAAAATTATGAGAATCTATAACATTTATACATAGTACAGTCTCATAAAAACCAGGAATTTTTAACAGGGAGATCAACAGCAAAACAAGGTTTATCTACATATTCACATTGAACAATAAACTTTTAATTACATGTACAAAAACATACCCACAACATTATTAGTTCAATTTTTCCTACATCTTCCCTCTGCTCTGAGTGTCAAAACTCACCAGGAAGGAAAAAACTCACCATCTACCAAGCTAGCCTGTGCCAGTGTTTCATCTCTTCTTCCATCCTTCCCTCATCCTTTTCTGTCTTGAAAATATTTCAATACATTTGAACTTGTGCAAAAGCTATGGCAAAGTGGTCTTTTTATCAAAGCAATGTTATTTCAGCAGAATGCCTCCTTGTCACGAATGTGGATTTGTACTGCACAGTAACTTGTTTTCCTCCAGAGTGACATTCCTTTAGTCCCATTTTGACTGTCTGAATGGCAAGGATCTGTCTATTCTAATCATCTCTATCTCTCAGAAGACAATGGAAGGAGTTAAACTTTGGTCAGTAAGAGGTTGAGGTGATAAAAATACATAAGATCTCTCTTCATTGACTGAGAGAGGGTAGTTATACCATTGATGGCTAGCTTAGATTAGACAGTCTTTTTGATGGCTAAAGTTAAGGGAGATATTTCCCATCCTAAATATAGATTTTGTTACTTACACTACATTAGTCTGTGCTTGGAAGTGCGGAAGTCAAAACCCATTATCTCTGTGACCAGTCACATGGAAGATGCTTGGCCCTGATGGCACAATAAGGAGTTCGTTGCTTTGTCAAACACTAATCTATATTTAAAAGTGCCACCGTATCTCTTTTTCTCCTTTGTGCACAAGGGTGTTTTGCCACTAATGAATGACAATGATTGACTCTCACAGAAACCCCACATCATCTCATGAAAGCCATGATGCACTGCTTCATGGGCCATTTTTTCAGTTGTTTTAAGGAAAACTAAAAAGGAGATCTTGTAGGTAATTTCTCCATTTGTACTCAATCCTTTTTGTACCAACTATGGAATTACAATTGCAATTAATACACTGGAGAAATTATTTTCTCTTGTTAATTTGCTTTACACCTACACTCAAGAGTATTGGATTGCAAGATTAAGCACACTCCTGGTGCTCTTGGATGAGTATCATTCCGGTATCAAATTAAAAGCATTGCACTAGGACACTGGACAGAGTGATCCAAATACAGTGTAGACAAAATGTAGCAGGCATCCCTCTATATATGCCAGTCAGTAACACAAACATACCCTAAGCACTTCTGCTGTCTGGATTTATGGCAACTAATCTATTTTTTTTGCATCATTTTGTTGATTGTATGTTGATTTGCTCTTTATAAGAATTCTTATCCCTATCAAAATGTTTCTAGACACTTGATCTGGCATTCCTTCTACTTTCCAGAAGCTCATCTGGTCACACAGAGAAGTAGGTTGTGTGATATATTTTCAAGTACAACAGCACAGAATCACCTGAGTATGTAAATTCAAGGTGTATAATGCTAAAGTAGGACCCTGTGCTATTAATTGGAAGTGAAAATCAAATGTTGTTCTATTTCTGTTTGTCAGCTTTTCATTAAATATTTACAGAAAGGTATATTTGGGAATCCAGTTCAGTAATAGGTCTTTCTTGGGCGGAATTCAACCTCTGGTAGACATTAATGTTAAATTATTGAAGGAAACTTTTTTTATTAAGCTAGCTGACATTTTGGGCACATGCCTAGAGCCATATATCAATGGATTCTCAGCAAGACATTATTACATGGGGGCCATAATGGACAGTCTGTGTCCATGTGAGTGTGTGTGTCTGTCTACCTTAAATTCAGGATGTGGCTGTGTGTGCCTGTCCATATGTGTGTATGCAAATGTATTCTAATTCATTCTGAGAAAAAATAGAAATTTCAAGTTACGTGTCAACGATTTAAGAATATCAGAAGGCAGATCATGTAAACTTGATTTTGCTAATTTCTGTCACAGAATTATGAGAATAACATACACAAATTTTGTCAGTTCAAAGATTTTTTGTACAGATATTATAATATATCAATAGTATTTATACAAAACTACTAAGTTCTAAGAGAATAAGAGAGACAGACCTCAAGACATCTTTTTCATTTATGGATTTTGGTGAAACCTTCTGAAAACCCCAGAAAAGTTCCATCCTGTACATAAAGAGAATAGAAACTACATACAAACACAGAGTACTAATACTAATACATTGCCTATTTATTTGGTTTTAATACTTTGTTTTTTTGAATACAGATTCCCTGAGATAAAATAGAGATGTTGTGTTTTAAAATTAAATTATATCTCATTCTATACTGATCTATTCCTTCATCTCTCATACACTGAAGCATACCAATTTATTTTTTGAGGAAGCTCTTCTCACCAAAAAAAAAAAGTGATTATTTTTTTGCACTTCCCTTAGTATAGGCAGATTCTTATGAGTTACATGAACCTGAAAGAACCTTCTGGACTTCTTCCAAGTAGCAAGGACATATACAAAGAAAGAATCAAAGTCTATAAAAATACGTTCATCATGCTTTTCAGCTCTGAGGATGTCCAAAAAGACACCATTCCTTTGAATCTATTTTTGTCTACCAGAGCCAAGTTTCTGTTTCATTGAAGTCAACGTTGACTTCTGTTTTGTTGACAAAGTTCTGTTGATTCCAGTGACACCAGGATTTTGACCATACAGCTCAGAATTGTGTCTGAAAATTTTCCTCCCAGTGAGAAGTGAGAAAAAGTTATTCAGTTGTACACTTAGATAGGAGAGAGAAATCACTTCACAATAACTGCTAATTATAGAATGTTCTCTACACAAATAGCACGGAAGCATTCCATACCATAGAAAGATTTTTCTTTCTAGTGATGTGCAAATAAATTCAGAAATATAAATTGCATTGTCGTCTGAAATGACTTTGCTTGTTTGGAAAACAATTTTGCATGCTTCAGGGATTTATTTTTGCAAGGTGTTGGCTCTCCCCCAAGCTTGACTAGCACTGTTATCATTAGGATAAGAAAACAGTAATTTACAGAGGTTTAATATTCCTTAATCCTAACAAAGCCAGTTTCAAGCAGGATGGAGGTAACTATGAAGAAAATGTTGTACTTGATCTACTGGTCAAGATATGACAGATAAAAAAAAAATCAACGTATTATTACATGTGGGTTTTTTTTGTGACTGGACAGAGTTTTCTAAGTCTCATGGGGCAAATAAACTAATTTTACAGTTTTTAAACCACACAGAGTTATCTTTGTTATCTAATTAATAATTTCTCTTCAACACCATCTGGAAAATGAGACAGACATTTGTCCTGTATCTACATTCCCTGTATTTTGTAGATTAACTCTGCAATGACTGTATTTAAGAGTGAATCCTTCAAACTGCTGTCCTGTGGCATTGTGTTCTATTGATACTTGTCTTATTACTGCAAAATGAGTCTAAAAACTTTTATAATAATTTATTCTTCAGTGAAGAGCGGAAGTTAAATTATGTCAAAGAAAACCACTGTCTAAGCTGAGTTCTAAAGAAAGTTAAGAGGAGCAGAGCAGAGTAACCCCACCAGTTGTATCACCAAAGGCAGGATTTTCAACAGTGAAAGGAAAGTCAAGATGTTCAACTTACTGGTAACTGCTAATCTCTTTTAGGATTTAATATACAAGGGAAGGATATCAATCAATGACTAGGTTCCCACTGTGCCTGGCAAGACTAAAAGTAAACCTAAAGTTGTTGCCTTGCACATGTGAATTCTGGAGTTGATTGTTCAAAGTTCCGTGAATAATTCAAACCATATGTCTTTTTTGCAGCAAGCAGCCCAGAGGCAGGAGTTCCTGTATTGCTTGTGTAATTTTCCATGAAGCACACCTGAACTTTGCCAGGATAACATACTGAGGTAAAATTCACTGACTCGGGTTTTTCAGTTCCCCTTTATATCTGGATTGAGATTTATATATCTTTTTACTCTGCTCCCAGAAGAGTGTTGCTGTTGGGGTTCAGCTTTAAACTTGGGAATTCAGAATGAGTTTGATTGTATCACCTCTGGTTTCAGAGGTGCTGCTATCCTGCTTTATTCTACTAGGTGAAGCTGTAGTCCCACTTATGGAAGCTTGTTCTAGCTTTACTGAATACAGCCTTAGACAGTGCCCATCTGGAAAAGGTATCACCATTGTGCAGAGATTTATCCAAGAAATTCAAACCAAAGTTCTCCTGATATAGCTCTGTATGCTGCTGTGGGAGGGAGAAACAGCAAAGGATTCTCTTATTGCTTTGGGACCAGAGCTGGCAGTGATGGCTTGCTCACTTCCTAATCAGCTATGAATAGATCTCCTTACATAAGGTGACTGAAGAAGTGGAAAGTCATACATTAAATGCATTCAGGGAACAAGGTGTACATCAGACAATGCTGCAAAAAGTTAAGTTTTGTTTCCTAGCAGTTTTCTGACTATGCGTTAAAATTATGCTACAGGCAGTCTTACATCAGGCAACTCTAAAACTGGTCTAGAAACAGTTTACAGTACTTCTGCCCAAGGGGAGAGAAGACAATGAGGACCGGGGTATCTGATCTGCACAAAGGCAGGCTGACTCTGATTGTACCATGATAAAAGTATGGGTAAAGCTGTTCAAAGTGAGACTGTACTTCAGAGTAGAATTCTTTACCTGTAAAATATGATCAGGAGACTGGAATATCTTTCATATCAAGGAAAGGCTGTGGGAACTGAGGCTGTTTAGTCTAGAGAAGAGACTGAGAGGAGATCTTATTAATATTTACAGCTATCTAAAGGGTGGGTGTTGGGAGGTTGGGACATCTCTTTTTTCTATAGTAGCTAACAATAGGACAAGGGATAATGGGACGAAGCTGGAACACAAATAGTTCCACTTAAACATAAGAAAAAACTGTTTCACTGTGTGGGTGACAGAGCAGTGGAACAGGCTGCCCAGAGGGGTTGTGGAGTCTCCTTCCTTGGAGATCTTCAAGACCCACCTGGACATGTTCCTACATGACCTGACCTAGGTGACCCTGCTTCTGCAGGGGGGTTGGACTAGATGATCTCTAAAGGTCCCTTCCAACCCCTACCATTCTATGGTTCTATGAAAAGCGAGAATTGCTTGTAAAACATCCTTGCCATTAGAATAGTCTTTCTCTGTACAGGTGCAGCAAATGACTTTCTGTAATTTACTGAATCAAGTAAATATGAAAGCTTGATTATGAGACATAAATAACCATGCAATGAGGTCTTTCCATACCAAAGGTTATGAGGAAGATATGATAATATATAAACTGTATTCATTGTATAAAATTTAAAAATATGAGTAGACAAAATTATTTTAGTTTTGCACAAAAAGCTATTGATGATTTGTCAATGTTGTCATTTTTATCAACCTCAATACATCAGTGTTGCCCCCTTGGATTGGGATCAAAGAAATTATAGATTTAGACCATCTATTTATCACCATGTAATTTTTCAGGGGACAATAGATATTCTCTCTAGTTTTTTTCATTCTCCCACTTCACTTCTCCCACATTCCCGCCCCCATCCTCTCTTTTCAGATTGCATTCCCATATTTGAAGTCCTTTAAATGGCAGGGGAGAAAAGTGGGACCCTCCTCTGTTTTCCCAAAAATAGTGCCCAGAAGCAAGGGAACAGTAAACTAGGATATGATGGATATGCAAATACATCTGTGAATTCTTTTATTGCTCTCTGAAGCTGAGGTGTATTTTTTTTTTACAGTGGACACACTTCTCTATAGCTTTTGGAAAACACAAATATTTGTCCATTTTTTTTCTGTTTAGTTCTTAGCTTTTTATTAAATATTTATGGAACAAGCATCTAAGAACCCAATTCAACAAGAGATTTTTCTCTTTACTTATTTCAAGGTCATTTGAATTTTTCGGAGCAAAGGTTTTAACTCACTAGAATCTAGTCTGCAAAACATAATTTCAGTAATATTTATACACTTCACTTGTTGAAGGTATATTATGGTCTGCATAGCTATCCTCCTTATGTGTTGGTATGCTTATCATATATTCAAAAGCAATGATCCAAATTCAAATTTATCAAAGACACATGGTTAGTAAGTACTTTACTATAAGCTACACTGATTACATTTTACTTATTTTCAGGTGTCAGATAAAAGTTTTCAACTAATTTTTTCAGAGTTTGTAGGGTAAAATGCAAAATACATGAAGGCAATGAAAGTGATAATGTTATTTATACTGAGGCTGAGCAGGAGTGGGATGCAAATAATTTTATGAATATGAGCATACACAGGAGATATTCCAATCAGAGCCTGATTTTTTCAGGCATGCTTCTGGTGAAATGATTTTCAATCTATTTGCTTTTTAATTCAGGCCTGAGTGCAATTTATCTAATTTCATGCAATTAACAGAGGTGTTTATGTTAGGATTACAACTACCCTAGGCTCCTGTAAGTCAATGGGAAAAATAAACACTGCCAGACAACATTTTAGCTCATCAGATTTCCCAGTTTTCCTTTAGAGATGCCTCTGGTTCTGTCTTCCTGTCAATGAAGGGAGTCTGAGCAGACAATATGAATCTCAGTGCTTTACTGCAGTGGGATTATTTCAATCTCTACACAGAAGTAGGAGCTTGTCCAGGTTTGATGAAGTATAGACAAAAATAACATCAGAGTAAATATCTTGAGTCTAAAATCCAATCTCCTTGAAAGAAATAACTTTAATTTTGTTTTTGATTTGCACATACACTATTCTGAAAACTATTCTTGAGTCAGAACGTACTAAGCAATGTTGCAACTGTTACTTTGGTAAGAATTAAAGTTACAAATCACTGTTGCCACGTCCCTTCTCTTTACATTTCATGGTAGCTCTTGTCATTTGATTTCATGGTAAGTATCAGGTAGTGGCAGTCTAATTATATGATAATTCCTATAAATGTTATGAAGTAAATAGAGCCAGTGTCAGTTACAGAGTAATTACTCTTGGCTATACTAAGCATTTTACCAAGTAATCTGCAGGAACATGAAATTACCTTAACACTTATCACTTGCTTCCTTTCCACTGTATCAAGAAAGGAATGCAAAATTACCTTCCTGACTTCCAGATTCTTCAGAGTCTCTACACTTTTTCTACTTGCTCCCCCAAAGTCTCACTGTGCTTGAGAAAGCCCAGTCTGTTCTCTGTCCTCTGCACTTGATTGCATCCATCAGATTAAGACAGTGACTTCTGCATCTTGTCATATTAATATTTACAAATGCAAACATTTGCATTTCTTACTTGCAGGTAACCGTCGAAGCATCAATAAATTACTGCTTAAGTTCATGCTCTGAGAAGACAGAGAACCATTAAGGATGTTTCCTTTCTGAATAAGAGGATAAATAGTGCTGTGTAGAGATTTATGCACCTTCACGAGAAGAAACTAACACTTTTTTACTGTAATTCCTGCTAGTGGAGTCTTTGAGACTATGTGTATTTTTGTTACAGCCATACATAGAATTTTCACAGCTCATTGTCAGGATAGAAAACCACCTCTTTGTCCTACTTCCCAATGCTTATCCATTTCTCTTTCATCCTTTCTGTCATGTGGAGCTTCTTCTTACTAATATTTTGCCTCATTTGTTCTTATCTTTTCTACTTTTATCTGATAGATAAGTATCTGATTCCTGAGGTAAACAATTCAATAATGGGCTTAAGAGAATAATGAAACCAACATCAAGAAATACTAGGTAAGCTTCACTTAAAAAAACCCAAAACCACAAACACAAACAAACCAGCCAACCAGCACAGAAACCCACCTTGTTCCCCCAAAACCAGCTGTGTTATCTGTGCTTAAGGAGTTATTTCATTTCCTATACCTGTCCTATGACATTCATCCAAAACTTCCTTTGCTCCAGCTTCATTGAAAAGGTTGTGCAAACCAACCGCTCCTTGCAGGAAAAAACACTGGAAAAATCCAGAGCAAATAGGTAGAGAAGCTGAACAGCACCAAATTAATCACTTTTTGGTTCTCTGTACCCACCACTAACTCTTATATGGCTATGAAAACATAATGATTTAGGCTATGAGAAGAACTTGAGTCTCATCCACAAACATTAAAAATAAAGTAATTGAAGAAACATACTGGTAGTTTTGTATGGTAGAGATGAGACTGGCCCTAAATGTTTCATCTGAGGAACAGCAAATTACTTCCTATCTAAAATGTTCTCATTTTATTGACTTAGAGTAAATTCTGGTATCTTTTGGAATGGGCTGATTCTGTGCTCTGCAAGAGTAATGTATTTCTATGATAAAGTAAATTAAAATATTAGTTCATAACTAATTTTGCACTGCATGTTAAAGATTGCTCTGCTTTTGATTTCAAGCTGTTTGTGACTGCTCAGGTATAAGACAGTCTGCACTTTCAAAAATTTGAGATTCATTCTCTTGGTATTAGTCTTATACACACTTTTTTTACTCAGTCTTAGCCATATCTTATCTGATCTATCAATAAATTGACAATAGATCATGACAAAGAGCAGGAGAAAAATACTATCCACAGCAGCCATTTATATCTCATAATTACACTTCAGAAGTAACAAGTAAAGAGTGAATCACGAAGTATGAAAAAATGTTGCCCTCTGCAATGAAAGCTTTATCCTTCCAATATTGCTTTTAGCATTGATTTCATAGGTAGTATCCTAGAAGATGACGTTAGATTTTACTTTTAATTTACCTATTCCCATAAGAAAGAAATATGCACGAAGGTAGACCATGAGCTTCCTGTGCTCTACAGTGGTGCAAAACTATCAAAACCTGCAATGAAAGCTATTAACATCAGCTAATGTTAGTCAGGATAGTCTTCCATAAATGTAAGCTGGACTCCTTATCCAACTGCATAGCCACCACATCTCTGCCCTTTGATAGATACCACTCTCACCAACACACCTCATGCAAGATCTTTCCTTCAAGAGGCTATGCAGCTTTTTGGCATTTTTCTTGAACAATGCTATGGCTTAAAGCAAAAATACTATGAAATAAGCTACTATTCCTTTTATACCATGGAGAATATTCAAAGGCTGCTATGTTTGAATCATAGTTTGAAGCTCATTTGATTCATCTCCATGCCATTGATTCCAAGAGGTATTACTGTAACAAAGCAACTTCACCTTCCCTCTCAACAGTGGTTGCTGGGAACAGATCTCTTCCTATGAGTCATATCTCTTGTGCTGCAGCTGAAGATGAGTGATAAACTAGCAGCACATAGGAAGACCGAAAACAAAGAGCAATACACCTGAGGAAGTGGTAAATCATCTCTCCGGTCATGGGAGAGAAGTACAGCCAGCCAACAGGGATCGGATATATTTCCATAGTCGGTTAACTCCACTGGGTTGTTTCCATATGTGAAATTACAAGACACTGAGATAACCTCTGTTCAACATGGAGAAGGCCAACAGTGTATAAAGGATGCTTTCTAGATCTCAGACCTAAAACTCATAATCACTGTCTATGGAAGCTCAAGGCTGTTTCTTGTGTTCTCTGCTTCAACATGTTGGATTTTAAAAGGTTCAAAAATCCAACTCCCACCAATTCCTTCAGGATTTTTTTCTGGACACTGATGTCCAGTGGGTTGAGGAGTTTCTGTGATTTCTCTGCTATTTTTTTCCTTGCTGACATTTTTCTTTCAGTTTAAATGGAAACAGCACTTGCTGAATTACTTCACTACAATATGTATACACTCATTTGTAGCTCATTTCCACTCCCATTAACAAGCTTTTTAACACCCTTAAGTAGTAGAAAAGAAAATATTTGCAGCTATTAACAAATGCAGAATTTAATGACATTATAACCCTGCTGCATCAGAGCCTTTTACTAGATATTGGATTGCTTGTGGAAAGTCAATTTTACAAGAAAATAAACACTGTCATGACATAAATTTCACTGGTTTAGTTTTCATATGTAGTTATATACCATGTTACTCCTCGGGGGTGAAAAACATAATGTGTGCAAATGAATTTAGATACACAGCAACTGATTTTCCACTGATGATATAATTAAGGCCATGAAAGACTGCCTATATGTAACAGCTACTGTGGGAGCTCCTCACATGCTCTCATATACATGGCAATGATGTTTTATTTTTCTTGCTTTGCTGTAACTCTTCCATGTCTTTTTGTAAAGTAAGCAAATTATTCAGTATCTTAAATAGTTTCTAAAAGACTGAGAAGCCCAATAATTAGAACACTCAACAGACTCAGATTTTGAATTTAAGAAAAATAAGCATCTTTGAATCAATCTGAATCTGTTTGCTTGATATAAATACCTATTTTCAATGCATGCACAGGTATGTCATGGGAACAAAGTGAATAGTTTTAGCATTTTGAGTTCCAGTTATTTTCCAAGATGATCACTTGGTGTCTGTAACAAAATATTGATCCACTTTGGCTTCTCTTGGGATTGTTGGTACAGTGTAATATTTTCTTTTGTATCAAGGGAGGCTTCACTGCATTGCTTTCCTTTACTGCTGCCAAAGGAATTGACTAAGTGCTGCAATTATAGGCACCATTCAACTTTCTGTTTTCCTTGTTCACCCGAGAAAGTAGAAGATAAGTGATTGTGGCTTTATAGCACCAGGTCAGAGACAGAGGGCTTATGAGAAGTATAAACATGAAAGTGAAAAAGGAGGGAATAAATATTGACAAACACTAGGACTTGAGCTCCATCATTGAAAAAATAAGCTGTTTTAAAATATATTTTGTATTCCATGAATAAGAATGCATAAAATCAGTACTTTAGATAAGCAACAGTAAGTATTTTTGATAAATTGAACTTCACTCTGAAATATGGAGGACTATTTCAGTAGATACTTGGAGATTTTTTTACTTAATATTTATATGTAAAATTCCATAGATTTCTCTGAGAACTTTAAGTCAATTAAAAAAATAAACTTTCTGAAGCAGAACAAAAGGAAATTATTTCCCTTCAGTCACATAAACTATGCAAGTGCAACAGTTAATAATCAAGGCTGCTCATTAGAATCCTGTTAAACTTGTCAATGCAAAACTGCATTTTCTGACAACTATATCTGCTTTCAACTGATACGTTGATATGCTGTTAGAAAACCAAATATCTGAGAAACGAAGCCTTCAAAGTTTTGTACAAAAATACAGAATATTTTCTCTGAAAGATAAAACCATTTCAACTCAAATAGTACTTTTTTCTGCTGAGTTATGCTTTTTAATTGACTTGCATCTCATAAATCAAATAACATGTCCCTCATCCTAAATACGAGAAGATAAAGAGATGAATTACGTGAGAGTCAAGCTGGAGAGCTCATCAAAATGGTGGAATGGGATTATAAATCCCAAGCAACAATTATTGCAGTACCTTCATTTGATATGTGGCACCATTTTGAAAAGAATACTTTGATATGTTTCATTTCTGGATTAGCTACTGAAAAATGGAGCTTCTCTTTAAAACTGTGAAGTTTCAAGGTACATTGAGATCTGTTTTAATATTTACCACATCTTTGTCTTTGAGTCTCTCTATATTTAATATGCATGTTCACAATATATCACCCTGTACAGGATGTAAACTGCTTTTTATTCACACTAATGCCCCCTACTACCAGTTGAACTAACAACTCCAATGTCTTTGAAGTCTTGCTTTGCTTTTATTAGAGATATTCAGGAAGCCTCCCAGGTTAAATTTGCTGATGTTCCGTCTCCAATTAGATCCACATTACAGCTGTCAAACAAGCAGAGGCACTTCCAGAGCCAGTATCATAAGTCACATAGATTGGTAATTTGTTGCTAACTTTTAAAAAAAAAAAAAAAAAACAAACATGGAGGCTGTGAGGGTGTCATCACTTTAATGCAATCTCATTGTTTACATATTGCTGTTAGTCCTGGTCAGAAGAAATAGGTCTTTCGAGGTTTCCTAAAAACAGATGCTGCTTTTTCATCTCCTTTATTTCTGATTTTATTCTTTTAAAGACTCTTCATAATGTCCAATTCCGCCTCAAAACAGGTTTAAAAATGTTAAACATAACAAAATCTCAAGTTGCAAATCCCAAATGAACCTAAATTCATACAATCACACTTAAATCCATTGCAATATTTCCACTCACCTAGATGACTATCTCAAAGTCTCACAAGTTCAGAAGTGAAATACGTATCTGCTTTTTTGTCATTTATTACTTTTGTGCTACGAATCTTCCATCTTCTGTCAGGAGCAGAAGAAAAAATCAGACAATTTTGGTAATTGCTTATCAGATATCAATAATAGTGTCTTTGGATTTGGATTTGAGAGCAGAATTCCATCTCAATGCCTGCGATCACTCTTAATTGTTCTTAAATGTCAAACAGATGGAAATATTTCATACATTTTGTAAATATTTTTAAAAATCTCATTAATTATCACAGTGTTTTATTCCATTGTGACCCTGGGTTGCCTTCAGTAATATTGTTATAAATTATCTTTCAAAGAGTTGAGATTATAGGTGCAGTCTTATTGAAATCAAATTTGCTCTTCAACCCACATGCAGAAAAAAAGATTTGACTCGGCAATATGATTATCGGAGTTTTCCAGTTTTCTAAGCCTTTTATAGTATATCAACAAGTCAGAAAGATAAGTTTACTTATTTTTTTCTCAGTAGTCTGGTCAATTGGTGGGTGATGTGATAGCAAGGACAACCCAAGAGCTTGGACACAGAAATTAGACTTTGTTTTTAGCAAAAATCTTGTTATTTATGGTTTTCAGGATGTGATGTCACTGGATATAGAGGCATATTTAAAAACGCAGTTCTTCATTGCCTGCTACAGCTCTTGCAACAGTGCATTGTTCCAGCAGCTCTAGAGTTCACAGATGAGCTGGTTTGCTTTTATTGGGACTGTAATGGCTATTCGTGAGTTGTCTCCTGTTTTCATTAGGATTATAAGCAATGAGAAGTACAAGAAATTATGACTCCTGAACAGACTTACAACTGTAGCAGCTCATTTCAAAACAACTAAGAATGTCAGACAGATACTAAGTCCTGATGCTCACAGTTGATTCTCAGGTAGCCTTATTCCAAGAGTAATAAATACAATTACAGAGGGATATATGTAGAAAGCCTAATGCACTTCTTGCTTTCTCCCTCCCTTTTTAGGACTATCATCAGAAAACAACTTACCAAAATCAATGATTCTGCTGGAAATGGAAGCATCATATTTCTTTTCTGTACTTGCTGTCATGGTGTAAGATACCTGGTCAGATACACCAGAAATTCCCAGAGATTTGTACATGCTTTGAAGGCAGCAGGAGAGAAGAAGAAAAGATACATGAATCATCTAAATAAGATAATTTAGGTGAGAAAATGTTTTCCATCATGAGCAAGGGGTACATAGACCCTGTTATTTAATTTTCTGTCCAACTTGGAAATTATAGTTTAATTTACTACAATAGGAATAAGCTCAGAGCTTTACTACACCCAGAAGATCAAAGAACTTACTAATAAGGTTAAGTTGGATAGCGTACCAAAAATACAGTAATTATAGTAACAGATGCAAAAATCATAAAGTTCATTGTTACCTCCTGATTTTTAAGACCCTCTCTTTTTTTTTCTTTTTTTTTTTCTTTTTTTTTCTTTTTTGCTTTCTTTTTTTTTTTTTAAGGGAGAGAGAAAATGAGTTATAGAAGTTTGGAGAAGGAAGAAAACAAACATAGGTAAGTCTGAAACCAAGAATAATTGAGAAAATGATAATTATTTTATGTGTAAAATTGTGAAGCAAATATGACTAAACATTAAGGATTATTTTGTGAAAAAGGGTAACTAAGATTTCACATTTAAAGATTCAAGCAAACTCACTGGTCAAAAACTCAACATAACACACAAAGCATCAGATAACCAGTAAGTGTAGCTTCCTGCCAGAGTGGGAAAAAAATAAGAAAAGAAATAATTTATAACATTTTCAAAACTGCCAAAATGATAAAGAATCTTAAGTCCTCCTTACAATAGAAAAGATTTTCCATCAGCTTGATTGGAAACCAAGTTGAAGTTTATGAAGCAATTAAAGACAACCTCCTTCCTTGGGTCTCCTAGGGTATCCCAGGCTTGGAAAAAACACACTCCAGTGGAAATCTCCACATGAAGTTGTTTTTTATTCAACACTGGTACCATTAATCTGTGTAATAAATAATTACAGAGAATAAAATTAATTTATTTCTAGACCCAAATGTTATCTGCTCAGCTGGGATGCTGAGCATTTTCTTAAGACAGCTTTTCAGAACCATCATGCAGAAACCATGTTTTTTGAGCAAAAGGAGAACTTGATATGATGGTGAGCACTTATTTTTCAGAAAGCAAAACCAGTAATTGAAATGCATAGAGAATGTAGATTAGATTGAAGTCTAAAAAAACCACAATTCTGAATACATTTTGTCTATTTGTTCCCAAAAGAAGTCAAACCAGAAAATTGTAAACAATAGGAAGAGATAGAAGTTCACAGTGGTAAATATATGGTTGGCACTTTCCTAGTGACAGGTTCCATCCCCGTCTTAATTATTACTTTACATAAATCTAAGTGTTTTTCTCTATATAACATAACATAAAATAATAGCATCATGAAAAGGCTACACCTGCAAAGGCTACATTTAACTTGTTACTGGGACCATCAGTTCATTTCGTCTCTGAAAAATTTATTATAACCATTTTTGTTTTGGTTGTTGGGGTCTTTTTTTGTTTGGAGGATAAATTACTGCTTTGCTATGGGGCTTAGGCTTTGACTGCTCACGCAGCTCAGCACTGACTGATTATTCTCACTTTTAGATGGTGCAGCTGTCCACGGAGCAAGCTATCTGCTCAGTTGATCAGGAAGGCAAAGGCTGTAGCCCTGTTTTTAACTTATAGTAACAGTCTTTGTTTATTTTAATATAATAAATACATTAAATGCTATGGGATAGTCATAGTACTTATCATTGACTTCTAGCTATCTTAAGAATACTCACAACTAACTACTACATAGTAAATAGCATAACCATACTAAGCAATAAAAACATAGAAGAGAACAAGTCAAATACCATCAGGCAATGAGAACGTATTACCAACTAACAGCATTAGTGGTCAAAAGTATATTCCATCTCTGTCCAAAGACAACTTAATTGTTTCATTATCACAGTCATAGTATTTGTTCTTAGTACTTCAGAACTCATTAACAAACAGATGTTAATCACAGAAAGAGCTATTAGTTGCGTGTAAAACAGTTCTTCTGCCAGGCAAACACCAGATTCTCAGCTGTGATGAGTTTGGTGCTCACCTGCAGTTAACAAAAGGCTTTCCTGTCCTGTTAAATCTTTCCTAGCTATTTTTAGAAGCCTCTTACATTTAGTCATTCACTGCTCATCAATGTGTGAAATTAAAGCTTGAACTGATCAGTATGTGAAAGTGAGGTTCACAGGATTAATTTATGAATAAATTATAACATGGGTATTGAATATATTCAAGGAAGGTTGTGGAACCTGCTGAAATGAGCTAATACTACTACACTGAGGGCTGAAACCAGAATGACTGAAAGTGAAGACTGGCTGGATGTATGAAGATAGAGCTGTTTGCTTACAGAAAATCTGCTGGCAAGCTGAGGGATATGCTCAAGCCCAGCATCTTCTGAAACTAATGAAAACTACTTCAAAGGTTTAAAACTACTAAACAGAAACACTACTTTTCTATTTTGATGGCCATAACAGTTGTGTTACTTTGCAAAGAAAAAATAGTTGTTTCTCAGGTTAAAAGGATGTGTCTACAAACTGCAGGGGTTTTTTTTCCGTTTCATTTTTTTCTTCAAGAACAGTATATCTGTTTAGTCCTGGGTAATAATATTAATTTGATATAGTCCTAACTTTTCTTAAAAAATAAAAGAGAAGTGAGGAAACTGTGCTAATATCATTAAACACAAGTATAAAGCATCATGTTTCAGTGGTAATTTTTAAAAAGTTTTTGTCTGTGCTGAAAAAGTTAAAAAAATACGTTTGATAAAAATGTCATCACAAGTTTCAATTCTACGAGACACATAAGAAGAATCTTTCAACCTCAAAACCACGAAGATTTCCTCAAACGTTTGAATAAGTCCAAGATTAAACTACATTTGCTTATTCAACTATAAAAGTTCAAAGTTCATTAGCTTTTTATAATTTTTAGAGTGTTTTAAAAATTAAAATAGTCTGACTTTTAAATTTTCTACAGACTCATTTCAGCTTTTTGTTTCTCTCAAATATTACTGCACACTAGTACTTTGCACTTTGAATAAGATCGTTTTGTTACCTTTAGAAATTTATATATAATGGAGATTAGAATATCAGACATAAACTCCCAATTGTGTATTTGTCACTATTTTAATTGATCAGATGACAGTTGAATATTTTCTTAATGTTCAAATGCTGAATGGAAATTTGTGCAAAAAATCAAAATACATTCCTATTTCAGTAAAGCAGTAGTTAGCTGGATGTGAAGATAATAGTTGAGTTGAAGCCTCTTCAAAAGGTCTGGCATCTTTCAGAAATTAAAAAAAAAATAAAAAGGGAAATTGTTCCAAGAAGTGCAACTAGGAAAGAATTAAATCAAAGAGACCTTGTGAAATATATAGAAGAAAAAGGAACAGAAAAAGAAAAACAGGTATGTTGTAACCTGGCTTTCAGTAAGATTAATCAAGGTTGGTATACTAGTACACTGAAAACAGAAGACTTCTAGTTATATTGTCTGATCTGGTAAATTTGGATACTGATCTTTAACATATCTGATAGTTCTCCCTAATTTTTAAAAATCAGGTAGCTAGTTCTGTTTTGGCTGGAAGCAGACATATGTCAGCTGAAAGGGCAGAACCGCTTACCTTTGCTTCTCCCAGGACTGCAGTTGGAGTACCTCTTACTTTTGCAAGGAAATGAAAAGCTTTAACTTTATAAAACTGCTTGCTTTTAAATAAACATAAAAATGGAAATCTGATCAGTTCTGTTTGCTTAAGTTGTACATATTTTACATTTTAAAAAACTGTAATCCTCCGTGTACTATTGTTGTTTCATGTAAAAGTACAACTTGGGGCACAATTGAATCATGCAAAAATATATTAAAAGCTCTAATGTGGCCTTGTATGGCTTGTGAAATAATGAACATGTTTTGCTCACAGCCTCGGCCATTATAATGTTATTACACAGTCATTAAATTGAAGCTGTTATTCCACTGCTAAAACAACTGATCAATATCCATTACCATTCAGTGATGGTGGGAGCCAAAATGAGATTATATTGCAAATGAGCCGCAGACAAGGTAATGATCCCTCCACTTTGATATATTTAAAAGCATTCCCTAAAGCAGATAATTTTCTTAAGAGACAGTACAACTTTTTATTAAGACTCCAATCCAAGTAAATAAAAATGTGCTTTAATTATAAAGAGCCTTATGTAGAATGGTTTATAATGAAATAAGATTTTCATTTGCAAAGATAACCATGGCTGGATCAATGAAATAGTTTTTAGTTTCTACCTATTGAGTTTTACATGTTCTGTAGTTATAAATAATGCACAACGCTGAGCCTGAACATTATGAAAGAAACACACCAACTGATGTTGATTTGAAGTCATAATGTGTCTTAGTGAGGTAAATTTTAAAGCTTGTACAAAAATAAATAAATAAAGATGGGAGAGAGCTCCTTAGAAGAGTTTTAGTGTCTCTTTCCCATAAGTCCCATGAAAATCTTGGGTTTTTTCTTTCTTCTCACTTACAAAGTCTGGTTGAACTTCTTTCAACTTCTCTGGTTGACTGTGCATGAGTTGTTCCTTCAAGGCCCTGTCAGTCATTGACACAATGAATCTACTTTTGATATCATTGATGTTATCTCTGACTCATTAGAATATCTGGGTCATGTTTACTTAATGGTGAATTTTTTCCTTTTTTGTTAACCAAATATCCTCACAAGACAGATGATCTTTCACTCAAATATCCACATCTCTTATGTTCTACATATCCTTACAACATGCAGGACACAACAGGTTTCCCAGGAGCACCATCTTGCACCTCTTTTCAGCTGGTCCTGCAGTTTCTCTGCTGAAGCAAAAGGCTTCACAAGCATGTTAAACAGATTTGAGCAATTTACTAATACAATATATAGCACAGTAATGCATTAATATAGTATAATATAGCAATACAACATAGCTTACTACTATATTTCAAGTTCATTTTCCCTTTCCCTCTTGTTTTTCCTCTGTATTTGCCAGATTTCATTCACATTTTTTCACAGTATGGCTCTGCTTATAATAATCACATGTGGACAAAATGCTCAGGTTCATCCAAATAGCCTTTGTGGAACTAGAACTTCTATTTCTTTTTCTTTTGAAGTCTATCTTCCATGATAGTGTATTTCTAGAATATTAATAACACTCTAGCCCTCATTAATACAGACCAGTACAAAAAAATACAGCTAAACATTCTGACATTTTAATGGCTATTTAAAAGGAAAAAAATGTCAGTAATTATGACAGGCTTATATAGGCATTTATATATTAGTTATAAATACACCCTGTGTCAGAAAGAATTTTTCTAATATTAAGGTAAAAAAGTTTGAAGTCTAACATTGCCTTTCACATGCCTATATTTGATATTCCTGTGAGTCATATATTCTGTGATACTATTCAGTCTGAGCTCTGCAGTGAGACTCTGAAAGGCTTTTGGCTTGTCTAAAAATCAGTGTCTCTGTAAATGCAGAATAATAGAAGCAAAGAAGCCCAGCTCCTTCATGGATACAGATTAGGCTATTCTCTTTGTAATCCTATGTGCTCATAAAAAAAGAAGCCATGATTTAACTCTCTGCAAACTGGATACATTTTCCACCTGAGACACGTAGAAAAAACATTTGATATACGCTGGATTCTGATAGCAATCTCACATTGCTCTTTTCTTTCTTATGTAAAGCTAAGGACTCTTGTAGTTTTGGCAAAACTCCTGTTTCTAGCCCATTTCTTTGAACAAGTCATCCTCATCTTTTCATTTGTCTGTTTTGTTCTGTTCTTCTCAGAAGCTTTTCCCTCTTACTGACTCTATTTGATATTTCTATTTAGCAAGCACAGTTTAGTTTTCTCCACCATTCTCTCTGAGACTTGGCCACCACCACCATCATTGTTCTACTGTAGACTGCAGCAGGAGCAGCATAAGGCCATACAGGAATAAGATCCTAAGATCATATAAGGAATGGGCTGAGGCAGCCACAAGACATGCTACCATGATTTCACTGTGGCTGTAACCCACGCTACAGTGGGTAAAGCTGACCTACTATGCCAAAGTCTTGCCTCTGATTGCTCTCTAAATGTACTCTCAGAATTGCCTTGGTAGAACCATGTACAGTGGCAATGATTGGATCATAGTCCATGGCTACCGCAAGGCGTGATAATAATACCAACAATAAATAATAAACAACAGCAATAACCTTGCATCATCTGACAGCCCAAAGGCATATTCAATATGAAAATAAATAAATCATTCTTATGAAGAGACTCTTACAGCCCCTTCTATACTACTACATTCCGCTTCATTTAATGTAAAGTACGTATCCGAGCCTGACAGCCTTGACAGCAGAACTGTCAGAAGATTTAGTCGAATTGCATGATTTTCTTCCACTGATCAAATTGAGAACTGACTTGTCTTGGCAAATCTATAACAAGATTTTGAATGTTGACAGAAAAAGGGCATGTAGGGGAGAAGCACAGGTCATAAAAGCTAGCTAATCTAATGAATATTATAATTCTTAATGAGTTTTGTCTTCTTTTTTTTCTTGCATGGTTGTTTGGAAGCAGACTTCTGGTCTTAGTTTATGTATTCTATATGAATACATTAATTACATCTTAGCTTTCAGAGATCTAAGGGATGGTGCTGGTGGCAAAACGAGATGATCCTATTTATAACAACTGTTTGATCAATAATGTATTGCAGATGCACAGCTCATAGTACGTTGTTACGAACATACAAAGAGGATGCCTTCCTACTGCACATGCTCTGCGGTAGCTCACTTTGCAGTGCCTAGCACTATTCCACTTGAATAGAGGCCAATGAATGTCTTGCTGTTTAATTGCAAGTCCATTAAAATGCCACCAAAGGTTAAGTTATTGCAGCTACTGACATTTAAGTGGTAAATAAGCAAGGGACTGAAGAGGAGGAAGGAAGTAGAATGCTATTTTGATTGCATAAAAAGAATAATTTTAGAGGAGTCCATGTTCTGTTGTTATTTCAGAGTTGCATTCTCATTGGCTTTGGCTGGATATAATAAAAATGTAGAAAAAAATAATTTGACTGAAGTGAAACTTGTCCTTAATTCCCTTTTACTTTGGCTTGCCTCATCAAGACTTTTTGCACTGAAGGAAAAGTGTAGGTGAACTGATACTAGTGGATTGATTCTTTATTTTTTGACACAAACACCAGCTGAAGAGAATCAGATTCTGTCCATATTACTTCATCAAGTTCAGGGGGTACAAATGGGACTAATTTCCAGTGTAATGCAACGTAATGTAGAGAGCAGACCTATTTAGATTTGATGTGATTATAATACAACATGATTACTGAATTCTATTCAACAAGTAATAATAATCAGCTGTAGTCAATAAATGTCTCAGCTTATGACAATGACTTAAGTGGCCCTAAAATACGTACATATTAATAAGGATGTTTTATCTTTCATAATTAAAAATTCAAAATGCTTTTTCTTACTCAAATTAAAAACATTGTTCTAAAGACTAACATGGCTTCATCATTACTTTGAGATTTTAAATCAGTATTAAAGGTCTCTATGTCAATGTTAATCTGCAACTTCCTGAGCTGGATGCAAGAACTACATGGTTAAGTTCTACTGCTTTGGTCATGCAGAAAGATATAACTGTCTCTTTTAGCTTTAAAAGCTAATAATATTATCTCTCATGACATTACATACATAAGCAGCAGAATCAACATACTTTGTCAAGATAAATTACATTAAACTACAAAGGATATAATTTTAATTCATTCAGAAGCTAGGAAAAAAGCAGTTGCATACTAAATTGAACCTTTTCCTGACATTTTTCATTTCTAATTTTTTTTTCTTTCAGTAATTTTTCTGTGTTTATTATGGTTCACCATCTTGCATGACTTCCGTTGTCTTAATAAATTTTCAGATATTTCATCAAAACTTCACAAAATCTTTTTACAGATGATAACTGACTGTCCAATTTGAAAATAGTGGTTTTCTGATGAATTCCAGATATTTTAAAATACACTTGATTATCATATCTGTCTTATGAACTCAGACAATTATTTAGGTAAGACCAGCCACCTTCTCAGGAAAGTCAATATATTGACAGCCAGTATCTATCATAGTCCCTTTAACGTGTTCCTTTCAGAATCTTGAGTCACTCAATTTCTATTACAGCAAAACACGTTCCTCATTGAGGTATATAAAGTTTCTTCTATTATATATGAGAAAAAATTAATTGACAACATCATTGTAAAGACACAACACATAAAGTTTAATGCCTGGCTTCTAATCACAAATCTATCATCTTAAATGTTAGTTCTTTTAACACTGGTCTCAAATTTCTATGCAAAATTAAATAAATTTATCCTTTGTTGTTTAGCCTTGCAGCTTTCATAAGAGGGCTTTTTTACAGGCTTAACAGTGGAAATGATGGCTAGATAGTGTTTTATATCTCTGCAACACTTTAGTTTGTAAACTGAAAAAAATCCAGACAAACTATACCAATTTATCTGGGTCTTGCCTTCTGAGCACATCACTGATGTGTGTAGTGTTATCTGTGGGATAACACCAAGTGATTGATGGTACTTTTTTCCTACCTAAATGCTGTGTTGTAAGTCTTTAGAATAAAATTATTTTTTCTAGTGGAGTTTACTGCAAATGAACATAACTGGAGAGGGTACTAATAAAGTGTTTCAATGATCTAATCCTGCTCCAGATTACTTAATTGAAAAACATCCACTAATTTTCAGAGAGGTGAATTTAGGCTTGAAGAAATTCTGGATAGAAAGTCATATAGCATGAAGACAAAGTGACTAGATTGCAGTATCCTTTATATCAACTTTTTACAGGTATAGCTCTGTCAACCTCAGTGGAGCTGCTCCAAATCAGAGTGGTATATAATAATAGACCTGACAAAATTAGATTAAGACTAAGATTTAAAACAGTCACATGGAGCATAGCCTGTTTCAATAATTCTCAATCATCAAAATAAACAGTCTAATTTCTTCAGGATTACTTACATAGGCTAACAGATAACAAACTCAGTCTAAAGAAGTAGGAGTGTACAAGTTTTTTCTGCATCATTGGTTTAACGATAGTGGAAGATCACATTATGGTTTTATGCATCCATATGTATATTTGACATGTCTCTGAGGATTGGGATGTTTATTACTTTGACCCTAAGTAAAAAGGGAAAAATGCTTCCTTTTCTTTTAGGAACTTGATCCTCTGTAGCACTGAGCACATTGTGGAAATGTCAAGGGCTTTGAATTGACATTAAAGTCAGAAGCTTGAAAGGTTAAGTCATATAGACATTTATTTTATAGCAGTTAATAACTTGAGAAATGAAGTGACTAATATTCTATACATCTTAATTAGAAGCCACACCTTCATTTCAACTTAATTACTTTCCTCTACCACGACTTCAATTTAATTACTTTCCTTTGCAGCCTTGCATGACAAAGGTGCATATTCTATAGAAGATTTACAATGGATTCAATTGTTGTTTTGTTATTTGTTTATGGGAAGCTTGATGAACAGAAAGATGAAAGCTAAGTGATCTATTTTTATTCCTCAATTGATAGGCAAAATTCCCACTGACAGTGGACGATGCATCACAGAAAATACTGAATATTGACCCTACTCTGCATTTGAGATGGCTATTTCTTTTTAGTTTATTCTTTCACACCTTTTACATTATTTTATGTCATAGTTTATCTTCCTGCATGTCCAACTACAATTAGAGGGTCAATACAGTGAAACAAACAGAACAGAAAATACTTCCTTTAAACACAAATTTCAAAGCAAGTCTTGGACTAGAACATACCTCTCAAATATTTGGAAAAAAAACACAAACAAAAAAGACAAAAAAACAACCAAAACAACCTTAGCAATCCCTTTCCTTGATGTATCCCAATGAATTAACTAAATTAATTTATCTTTTCAGTCTTTGTGTAGTTTTGTTAACCTTTTTTTTTTTTCACTAACTCAGTGGTATATCTAACTACCACACCAACTTTCGTCCATTTTCATGAATACCTTATCTCACCTACCTAATTCTGTTTTTACCAAACTCCTATTCAAATTATATAGATCAGTTTGCACAAATTGGTTTTGAATACAGTATCACCTCAGCTGTGCATCTAGTGTATTAGAGTATATGTTCAGATTCCTCATGAACCCAATTATTTGAATTTATGAGACAGTGAACCAGTCTTTCCTTACTTTTAGGCAGGGAAATATCTGTGCATAGGCCCCAAATCTGCCATCAGAGTACCAAGCAATAGAATTTCTAGTCCTTCTAGCACATGGGAATGCTGCCTCTGACTTTAAAGACTCCTTTTCTTCCCTGCTGATTAGCTTAGATAAGTGTCTGCATCCACTTAGTGTTGATACTGCCCCCAATACTTGAATCTCTTTCATTCTCTGATTGTTCCAGATGTTTGGGGTTGGGTTTAGGGCCCCAGAGACTCTTGGATATTGTAACAAAACTGTTAAGAAACTCCTCATAATGCCACAAACTTGAAGAGATCTCATCTGCCTCTTATCATAAGGTGTTCAGTGCCTCTCCCTTCCTTTTAGTTCAAGACGTGAAACACTTCCTCAGTGCTCAAGACATGAATTGTAACTTTCCCATTCAACATGAGGCATGGAAAGTCTGGATCCAACTAAAGATCCACCCTTTAAACTGTCTTTGTATTTTTCAAAAGGAAGACAAGTTCCATAAATCAGTGCTATGGACCCCACTTCTGGGTGCCAACTTATCTAAGTTTGGAAATATGTTGGTATAAGATGTTGTGGAACTAAGCATTTAAATGGATTAATGGGCAGTCTTAGATAAGAGATTTGTGATAACCTATTAAACACAATAATCCCTCACTTAGGTCAGGAAATCCCCCAGCTGCTGACTCTGAATTGTGTGAGAGATTGTGAGGATAAGGATGCTCTGTGTCCTGAGGCATTTATTATGAATCACTTTCCAATACGGGGCATAGGATTGGATAGATTTCCTTGTGATCCTGTAAGGCTCTTCATACCTTGTTTAGATGTTTCAACTAAAATATATCTTGTTTTAAGATACTCAGGACAATAAACTAAAATGAACCAATAATCATGGATGTCTAAAAGGAGAATAGACAAGACTGAAAACATTAATATTTGCCATAAATAGTAATGATTTTTTTATATCACAAAGATTCCTCGGGGCTTAATATAATCTTTTCTCTCTCAGTGAACTGTACAGATACACAACTGTACAATTGTATCAGAAATCTACAGTTACTGAAGTTAAACATATGCATATACATATGTGCGTGGATTTCTGCACACTTTAACTGAGAAAATATTAAGACACAGAGTGTTGATATTATGGATTTACTTGTAAGGACCAGTTAAAAAAAAAGGAGAATAAACTATTCTATAAGCAGTGGCTTAGAAATTTTTTTTTACAATATTAGGAATTCTGCAAATTCAAGGAGCCACTTTTGTCCCATAAATCTTCTTATAGTTGGTGATTTTTTTTTCCCCTCTGATCTGTTGTACAGAAAATTGATAAAGTAAATCTACCCTCACAACTCTCTGAAGACAGTTAGTTTCTTGACATTTTAATAGTCCCAATTCATACCAGATTACTATTGATGTAATGTCAGAGCCATTCCAAAAAATGAAGGTATTCCCAGTAGCCATCTATCTCCTTTCTCACAAATGCTCAACCACTGATTTTTAAATAAATATGTTGTAAAATAGTGATCAAGGAATCTTCTTTTGATGGTTCACCTCTCGAGTCCCAGACTGCTAGATTTGTTCAAGAAAAAATAAATGGAAAAAAACTCCCTAGATTCTCAAAAATACATGCCTCATTTTTTCAAAAATCTATCTAGTGGAGTGTCCTCCCTAGGAAGGTCTCTAAATCACCTTGGGCAGGGCAGACATAGACCCCTAGAAAGTAACAGGGCTACAGTAACCCTTACCTGACTGCAAGGAAAGGTTATATATGGTTAAGTAAGCATTCAGAATATGACTAAAGGCACTTCTCTTCCAACTCCCAAATAGCTCCTTTTGCCTTTTCAGTGAATGGTGAGGTCATGGGAGAGAAAAAGGTCCAAACTCAGAGGTAGGCACATTGTGGTCATCACAGAGGAGAACGGCAGAAAAAGACAGAATTTGGGAATCCTGATGTCAAACAGCAGCACTGTGAATGGTTAACCAATATAAAGGACACATATGTTTTTATATATATATATATATATATATATGTATTTATCATTCAAATTTATTCTCCCATGTCTTCCTTGGACTATCTCCAAATAGGATTTGCAAGTTTCACTCCCAGAAAATTCAAAAGAGCAGCATTATGCTCTTTGTAGGGGATGTGCAAAAGTCTCCCCAGATGTCAAGGCAGAGTACTGAAGAAGTCACAGAATCACAGAATCTTAAGGGTTGGAAGGGACTTCAGAAGATCATCTAGTCCAATCCCCCTGCCAGAGCAGGATCATCTAGAGTAGGTCACACAGGAACTCGTCCAGGTGGGTTTTGAATGTCTCCAGAGAAGGAGACTCAACAACCCATTTGGGCAGCCTGTTCCAGTGCCCCGTCACCCTCTCAGAGAAGAAATTCTTCCTATATTTCTTTGGAACCTCTTGTGTTCCAGTTCATGCCCATTGCCCCTTGTCATATCACTGGCCATCACTGAGAAGAGCCTGGCTCCATCCTCCTGACACTCACGCTTTACATATTTGTAAACATTAATGAGGTCACTCCTCAGTCTCCTCTTTTCCAAGTTAAAGAGACCTGGCTTTCAAAGAAGGCCTCAACAGAATTCTTTCTGGAAGACTTTTCTCTCACTCGTGGTAGGAGATAGACTATTGTAACATGTTAATTTATTCCTCAGAATATCTCATGTCCTTCTTGGGTCCAATGATTAAAATGGTACATTGTTGCCTTCAGGAGCTCTTCACTCAGGCAGATCACCATACCTGTATATGTTTCTTTTTCTTTCCTGTTCTTATATTTCCCAGGAAAGACCTGAAATAATAAAGCTAGTTCATTTTGCAATAGAACATCCCACTGCTGAAATCCTGCTGTCCCTTGCACATCTCTACCAACCTCTGTGTTGGCATTGATTTCTCAGAAATGGGCATAGCAGCAGAAGAATAACAGAGTGTATAATCTCTGCATGCCAATTTCTACAAATACAGTAAGAAAAAGTTTTCTCTCAGAACTGGTGAGCATTCAGAAAACACCATGGGTGAGAATGCATCCCCTTGTCCCTGTGTTTAGACACTTTTGAGAGAGCATGTTGCTCATCCGGGTTGGGCGTAGCTTGCCAGTAATATCCCACATCCCTACCACACTATCATTTGTTCACTGCACCCCATGCCTAGAGCAGTCCTACCAGCTGGAAACACTTCTGATTCAAACAGCCCATTATCTCCAATCTGAGTGGTAATGAGCTGCACTCCACCGGGTAGTTGCAAATTAGCAGTGTCCAGCCCTTCCTACAGGCTGCTACAGCATGTCCCAAGTAAAATCACTCCCCTCTTGGGAAATGAGAGCAATTTCTCAGGTGTGTGAGTGCAGATCTGTCTGACTTGGCACTAGTAGTCTCTGAACACCTTCAGAAAAGGCCTTGGAAATTTAGGTGGTCCTGCTCTGGTGGGGTGGTTGGACTAGATGATCTTTAGAGGTTCGTTCCAACCCTTAAGGTTCTGTGATTCTGTGAAATGCTTTTCTTTCTTTAGAGTGTCTTTTTATGTTCTCCAGTTCAACTTACTAGGTTCTTCATGGGTCTTATTTTAAGACAGTTACAGTCAAAAATTCAAAAATTCAAAATTTCCAAAATTCAAGCATAATGAATATCTGCTGAAAGAATGAAGATTTTTCTTTTGGTGTCCAGAAAGTATCACCAATCCTATGAAAAGACAGTATGTATACAATTAAGGCTATCAAAGATATTTGTATTTTTTTAAATACCAGGTGTAATTGAAGATTCCTAACTTTGCAAGTGCTGACCTTGAAACTTTTAACAACATTCTGCCAATATAACCACTTTGATGGATGATGTAATAGATGAGTTTTGTGGTATGTCCTTAATAGCTGTGTGGAATAGATTTTTAAATTTATATTCTTATTCATTATTATTTATTTACAATATATTTTCTTTTACTAAAGACTCCATGCAGAGCTCTTAAGTTATTTGATAGCATAAGAAAGACTATTGTTAACACAAACCAGCATCTCAATCTTCTTCCAATATTATTGTTGCATTTTCCACTTTCCTCTTCTTCAAGGGAGAGTTACGTATAGTATTATATAGACCAAAACATTATTAGATTAGCATAATATGCAATGAAAAACTTAACAGGAGGAATTTCACAGAGAAAACCTTTTATGCCTAAATACTGTGTCCATATTAGAAAAATGATCCATATTAAAAAATATAATTTAATTAAATTCATATTTAAGAATTATTCACCAGCTGTCCAAACTGCATAGTTCTTAACAGTAATAATAAAGAATTATATGATATGATATTATATGATTTTACAGAAAAAGTAGTCTGGAATAAAACCAGCCTTCTACCTAAAAATAAAGAAGATACATCTTGGTTTATCTGCTTTAATTTTTTTATCTTCATGCTATTTTTCTTTACCTTAACACCTTTACTTAAAAAGTGTTATTATTAATTATTCTGTGGCTTTCAACTTGATTAAATGGACTTTATTTCTTCTTCACTGACAAATAATGAAGCAGAAACTTTTTTGCTGTTGGCTCACAATCAGGTCATTTTGCTAACATGCCCATGATCAAATCATTATATGCTGATCCCTTAAAATAAGGTACATAGACAGTTTCTAGTTTTGACTCCAAGGACCCAAATTCTTACATCAGAAAAAGTCTGAAGCACTAAGTATCCCACGTCTATTGTGGTTTACTTTTTTTTTCCCTCTCCTCCTCATCTTTGATAATTTCATTCAGGTAGCAAAAGCAAAGCTCTTACTTGCTGTACTTTCTTAAGCTGAATTTTGATAATGCACTGTAGGCTCTGTATAAGTAAGTATTTTATTTTAATCTTATGTAAAGTAGCTCCCTAGGAAAAATAAATTTAAAAATATATAAAAAGAACAGAAGGGATTCTCAAGGTTTTGGGGAATGGTTGGGTTTTAAGTGTTCAGTGATGCAATTTAAGCACCTTTCTGACATGGTAAGCATATGGAAGGTGGAGGAAGAAACTCTTATGGCAAAACACAGAACACTCAAGTCTGTAATTGCTTGTGTCTACAGAATTCCTGCTTGGTTTTGCCACACATTTTCATCATAATCTTTAATTTTTTATGATTTTTCATTATATCACAAACTTTTCAGTTTATGGCTTTTCCAGTTTTTATAGAAGACATCACTTCATAGCTTTCACAAATGTTTACAGTCAAGAAAATTATACTTTCTCTAATCTGAGTATATTTAAATATCTGATGTTGGAAATATCTGACAACTGAGCAGATTCTCACCATGTGCAATAGAACAAAATATTTTTTCATATATCATGAAAATTTTTTTTCATATATCATGACTGATGGAAATTTTTTTTTAATAATACTCATTAGAGCCAGTTAAGGTGAATGAAACCTTTTCTTGTGCATCTTTCAGAAATAATAGATTCTTATCAAATGCTTCTTATGAGATAAGGTCACTCCTAGGACAGGAAGAAAAGAAGGCTTGGTCAGAAGAGAAAGAATTTTAAAAAGCTAAAACAGTCAAAGAGGTCTCCGTTCCTGCAGATGCTCAGTTTCAGTAACTGACTTTTCAAATTGTGAGTGGATAGAAATCAACAGAGGTAGCAAGAACCTGGTTACACTCTTAGCTGTGAAGACCTAGCTAATTCGCTACCTAATTGAAGCTACCAATACCAAAGCAGATCCACTGTACTAATGATTCTATTACTTTGTTTTCACAGTATACTTGCATGTGTGAGTTCTGCAGAGAAAATAAGAGCTGAAATACTGCTATAACAAATCAAGATGCCAGTTTCCATTAGCCTTAATATGAAGAGAATTAGTAAAGAGAGAAACTTCAGTTAGCTTTGTATTGCAAGTTATTGTCAATGTAGAAGCTGTGACTCTCCAATCTAAAGGTGTTATTTCCCCAGTACTTGTTACCTAAATCAGCCAAGTCTCATTAGAAGGCAAAAGCAAGATCTAAAGCTCACTAAAGTTGCTATGCATGTCCCCAGTAATTTCAACTGGCTGTAAGAAATTCAACTTTGAAACTATTTGCCTAAATTTGTAATTTGCAAAGGACAAAACTTTAATCCTGGGATCCCTGGGTCACATGATGGCTAGAGGTCAAATTTCATTCCTAAAGGTCTTACTTTGAAATTGTAGTCTATTGCTTGCTTTTGCTAAATTGCCTTTACAAAGACTTACATTTTCTTGTTTTACTCATAGTTAATTTGTTCCATCAGAAGTGTTACAGAGTTTGCTTAGGCTTATTATTGAAGTTGATGCTGTCTTAATAACCTTTCTCACAGCTCTTCCTTGGTCTTTTTCTTACAGTACAGAAAACAAATTTGCAAAGACAATACCCCATTAATCAGAGTGATTCTAAGTCATTAATGATTGTTAATTACAAAACAAGAATAAACAAATGTACTCCCTTGGCCATTTTGTTTTCTTCCAGAGACCTCTTTACAGCCTTTTGAAAGTTAAGCTATTTCTAACATATCACAGAAACACAGAATCACAGAAGGGTTTGGAAGGGACCTCTAGAGATCATCTAGTCCAAATGCCCTGCTAAAGCAAATCTGCCTCGATAAGGTCACACAGGAACACAGGCCAGTTTTGAAAACCTCCAGAGAAGGAGACTGCACAGCCTCCCTGGGCAGCCTGTGCCAGGGCTCCCTCATCCTCACAGTAAAGGAGTTTTTCCTTATGTTCCTTGTCTGGTCCAGGTTATGCCCATTACCCTTAGTCCCATCACTGGAGACAACAAAAAAAAAGTGCCATCTTATCCTCTTGACATACACCTTTTAAATACTTGTCATTGTTAATGAGGTCCCTCCTCAGTCTTCTCTTTTCTAGGCTAAACAGTCCCAGGTTCTGTAGCCTTTCCTCATGAGAGTTCCAGTCAGCTGATTATCTTGGTAGCCCCGCACTGGACCCTCTCTAGAGCTCCTTCGATCCTTTGAGCTGAGAATCCCAGAACTGGACACAGTATCTCATCAGAAATACAACCTAACTGAAGTATAACATAATATGATTTGAGATCAAAGTGTCTATAAAACAATTACTTATTTTTCCTATGATAATTTTTTTGTGTTTCTGCTATATTCATATTGCATTTTGTCTGATTCTAGTATAGCACAAGCTAGATGCAGGGTACTTGGACCAGACGATCTTTTAAGGTCCTTTCCAGCCCTTAGAATTCTGTGATTCTGTGATTGTTCACTGGAACATAAAGTGTCCCCTTGCCCTATACATTGAAATATTAAAACCTTTAAATTGATGGAAACAAATGCATTCTTTCCCTGGCACTTCCTGAATACAATAACATGAAATCTTTTCGTCATAGCAATGTTTTGTATCACATTATTAGAAATCTGTCAAAGAAATAAGGACATGTAATTTTAATAACAGCAAAACTGGCAAGCAAGAGCACCATCAAATTCGGATATTATTGCTAAAGAGAAAAACAATAACTTCCATTCAAATATCTTAAATATCTATCTGTTAGAGTCCCCATGGTAATGAAAACTTGGGAAGACTCTCTTTTCAAAACACTTGCTAACTTCATGTGATAGAACTGACTCTGCAATCATTTTAAGAAGCAAATAACACGATTTGAATGAGTAGACTCTTTACATGTCTTCATCCATGTGTCCACGGTCTAACTTCAAGTTAAAGATTAGAACTTTATTACCAGTAAACTAAGCAGGAATGGTTCCCAGTCCTTATCAGATATCTTTAATATATGATGGATGACAAAGAATTGCATGTTTAAAGAGAGATAACTAGTTTTCTGAAAAGTAAAATAAAAATACTATAGGCTTTTGCTCAACAAATATGAAAAATCATGCATGGATTTATTTGTAAAGTCTGCCTTTTTCATTTAAAATTGTAGAAAAGAAAACTGACACAACAAATGATGTGGGAGGAAAAGAGTTATTGACTGTGAGATGCAGATCACCAAGGGAGACAGATGAAAGAAAAATTAAATGGAGACTTTTCCCTAATAGATTGGGTAGTTGCCTACTTTTATACATGCATAAGTAATAAGCAACATAAGTAATTGTGTGAAAAGAAGCAGTAGTTTGGATTGTATCCTTGTTAGAGTGATGTTAACTTTTGTTTTAAAATATATTTTACTCCTAGGGATATATTTCAAAGGTTATTCAATCAAAGTTTAGTTAACACATGATGGCAACTGTAAGTAAAGAAGAACAGGAACAGAGAATTATAATTCATTTTGGAAAAAAAAAAGCAAAAGTCAAAGTAATTAAATGATGATAACCTTAGAAGGGCTGGGTGGGGAATGGAGTGTGTGTGGTGTTTATTTAGCAGAGCATGTCTGTTGTAGGGACTGATGTGGGTACTGAATAGGAGGGAACTCCAATAACTCTCTGAGAGCGACAAAAAATTGTGGGCAATGGCAATCAAATTTAATTGCAGTACAAGTAACTGAAATCACACTGATCAACAGCATGTGATAGGAGAGCAGGGAACAACTCCAGAGAGCTCAAGACCTGCTTGTTTTGCACTCTAAAGGGCGAGTCCTACCTTATTGCTCACATTGCATCCCAGTCTAAATTGAGAGAAAGGGTAACTTGCCAGGAAAGTAGAAGGGAAGAAGATGTCATGAGTAGCACTGACAAATGTTTATAGATAAAATTATATATTTGCATTAAAACAATCCCCAAGATGCATCCTTTCTGGGCAGCAAGAAAGAAAACATCTGTTGCAGAGAGCACAGAGGCTTTGCATTCAGAAGATGTTCAATCTTTTATGTGCAATTTGGTCTTTTATGTATATTATGAGACATTTATAGTCGTGACTCACATAAACTGTGTCTCCCTTGTGGAATCTTACACTGGGGTAGATTATTGGAAGCTAGTAGCCATTACAGTGGTAATTTGAGCTGGGACAGAGTAATGGCACCACATTATGGACCAATAATGGGATACTAACATTTGTAGTATGCTCTTGCAGTGCATAATAATGAGGGAGAAGTATAAGTTTAAAATCAATCCTTAATTAGGCTGATGACTTTCTGATTCTGACAAACACTGCAACTTGCCCAGAACTTAAACTCTAACTCACAGTGCTTGGCGTATTTCTGCCTTAGGATGCATAGATCCTTACCAAGTAGTATCGCAGGGCCTGTTTGCTTTATCTTTTGTTGAATAAAGCCACCTGAGCCTCTGAGAAGCTTTTCCAATCACTTAGATTAACGTGCAGTTTTATTCCTGTAGTGACAATGATCTTATGTCATTTGGCAGCATCCACTGCTGTGGTGAACACATGTCATAATTTCAGCAGTGAGAAAGGCAATAAAAAGGGAAAACATTGGCATTTTGGGAGCAGTTGGCTTACTTCCAATTAGTGTGAGGAAACAGATACTTAGCTGATGAAAAGGATTTCAGTAGACTTTCTCTAATTTTTCAGGAGGCAAAGGTTATGAACTCTTCTTGCATGGGTCATGGCTACAGGACACTTTGCATGGGGAAAGCACTGTTTAAATCAACCTATTGCACTGGATCCAGTATTAATGACACCCCCACAGAATGCCACAGATGCAGCTCTTTTCAACTCCTGGAAAGCCTGAATATCATGCATACATGAGGGAGGAATTGACAAAATAAACAAACATACGGAATAATTAAGTCTGCCACAGTACTTGCACACTGGTCCAAATTCTCTTCTGCTGACAGTGGCATCAGTTGGAGTTTATATTCATGTAAATGGAGCGTGAAGCTGGGCTCCTCAAAGCTAAACTGTAGAACTTCTTTTATTATTATTTCTATGTTTGCAGTTTTGCTTTAATATACTTATTTATTTAAGAACTAATTTTACAAACAATGTGGAAAACTTCTACTAGTGCCCTCAGGTTCAGTTATACCAGCTTCATAGTCCATTAAGTTAAATGTCCCAGCTATTTTCACTAATTTTATAAATGTGGTGCAAAGGTTAGGGAACTTAACTAAGTACCTAGTACTGCATTAAAAAGTAAAGAAATTTGGCAGAAAGAAAACCTGAACTCCAGCTTATCCTCAGATATTAGAGGGGCTGGGGGCATCTGATCTTAGACTCTGAGTGATGCCCTATCTTGTACTGTAAGTGTTATTGTGTTAATATGTTGAGCTACCACAACTATGAATGCACAAATAGCACAATGCAACCTCAGTCCATTCACCTTCAATGAACTGGCATGGCCACACTTAAGGAGCTTGGTGCATTGAGAACTCATGTGGCTAGATTAACAAATAGTGCAGTTTATTGAAACAATAGAAGTGTAGATTCTTTTGAATTGCTGCTGATAAATACACTGTCTGCAAAGAATGCGCAAGTATCAAGAATACAAATAATACATCTGGTTTCAAAATGACCAGAAATTATGAAGCAATTAGAGACTCCAAGTTTCCCGGAGAACCACTTATTATAACTGAGTGTTTAAATCTCACCCACCAGTCATCACTATGGAGGCCCATCAACTGACCCTAGACATCAGCGATGAAGACTTCTTTCCTCACTTTGCTCTTAAAAGTACAGAGTAGAAGAAATTCAGAGTGCACGCTCAATGAGGGGTGAGTACACCTTGAAGCTTTTGAGATGGAGTTGTGTTTTGGTATTATGAGCAAAGTACAATCAGAGGACATGATTTTGACAAACAATTGAAAACTATTGGCTTAGGGTAGCAATTAGCATATCAATTCCATTGTACCATATAGTTCCCATCCCTGTGGTGATATCCAGAGCCTGGCTGCAGTGTCTCTACTCCACCCTCCATGCAGTTCCTCTCAGACTCAGTGTGATAATCTCCTCTGCTGTTGCTAACATCCAAGGTTGCAGGTTGTGTTGCTTAAGGAACTATGACGGAGCAGCACAGATTCCATACATATCAGCCGCATTTCACCCTCAGAGTTTCCCTAATGCTGTACTTTCTTTTAAGATGTGGATATAACTTTCATCTCAATACGTCACCTCCAGTAATTATTCCACATTAAAACCTGAAGAGCACAGATACTGTATATAGAGGACATTCATCAGTTTGTATCTTCAAACATCTGCAACAGTTGACAGACTGGTTGCTGGGCACTCGCAGCAGAAAGGAGGTGGGAGTTAAGTGAGGGGGGAAAACAGAGCAGATGAAAGAAAATTACCCTTTCAGCACCTCCTGCTTTAAATGCTTATATTGGGAACTCCTTTGTTGGAAATGTTATTTGAAGTCCCCTTGCTGAAGCCTTTGTATCTTCCTAGAAATGAGTGTAAACAGATTTAAAATGTTTATCTTCATGGACTAGGAATTATTATATAAATTAGTTGAATTTTCCTATAGGGATGCATTCACTTCCTCTCAGAATATACATTTATTATCAATCCCTTCTCAGACTGTTATTTACTGCCTGCTGAGGCCAGTTAGTTCAACTTTTTAATGTCCAATTATGATTTTGGGTCATTCAGTTTAGAGCAATTAAGCAAGTTGCTAGAAAATTCAGCATATTCCTGGTCAATTCATTAAGTGTTATAATTCTTCTGAAGTTTAATTCTAACACTTTTCTGATATATTACAACACTAATTAATTATCTTCTACAATACACGTCAAAAGGACTCTTCTTCTATCTTAACCTGCTAATAAATGGTAGTGTTTATGAAGAGGAAAGTGCCAAATTCTCATTTTCACTAAGTCTCTTCACAAGAAATGACACAAGAGGTCGAATAGGGGTGTTTTTAAAATCCCTCTCTACTGATATAACAGATAGTTATTTTGACAGTGTCTAAATAAGTAAAGATCCAAGATTTTGTGTGTAGAGAGACAATTGGCAATGAATGACAAATGATAGTTCTAGGATTCTGAACCCATTATATGTACGTACAGCAGCTTTTGTTTGATATACTGTTCATATATTACAGCATGAAGAGACCTTTTCTCAGTATCCCTAGGGCATGCCTAACCCTCTCCCTATTGATAAGACTTTTTAAGGTTAGTATTTTTTCTTCTACCTGCTATATTGTTTTAAAAATGCAGTCATAGCAGTTACATAAATCAGAAGAGGGGAGACAGACAATGGGGTTATTTTTTTTTGTCTCTCTGACAAACAGGTATGCTGACATTTCATCATCCTCTGGACTCTTCTGTTCTGGAAGAAAGGCTATGGGTGATTTCTTCAATAGACAGAGTTACATCTTCATTCCCAGATTTTGTTAGTTTAAGCACATAACCATTTCATCCTGAATGTAATTATCATGAGCTCTTTTGAATGCAAGGAAGAGGATATGAACAGTGAGCAGAACTGTCCAAGGCAGATATTTGCACATCTTCTACTCCTAGACCTGAAAAACACAGAAAACTTGCAGGAAAGTGATTACCTTTAATCAACTACAATTGTAATATGACAGAGCCGTTGTTGCTATTCCTGCATTTTTACAACTTTTTTTAAATTACTTTAGTATACCAGTCTGTCTTTTGGTTCTATATCTAGTTGAACTGCTTCTGTGAGCACACATATTGTCAGGGATTACAAGGGCTTCCTGGGGAGCAGCGGGCACGGCCTAGAAGCTAGGGCTGGTCTCACTGTCAGCCAGAGAACAGGACAGTGAGGCACCAGGGGCAGCCCCAGCCCCAGGCATTGGGCTCCTCCAACAGGATGGGGATAGACAGAGGCTAGCACGTCAGACTGTGGGTGAGGGTTTATAAAGAGACAGACTGGAAGGTTTGCTTCCAATCCAGACATCCCAGACATTTGTCAAACTGTAACACATCAGGTGCCTAAACCTCCAGGTATCTGCCCATCCATCATCACCTAACTACCCAAATGCCTGCAATCTGAGTACACACCAAATGGTTACACGCCAGGGCTTGTATTCAGGAACAGTCTGCAGCAGAACATCTGGACAGCTACATTTGTCACCTCTCAGAACCTCTTTGTTGCTCTGGATTTCCCCAAAAGCCTAATTTTTTTTTTAAATGCGGTGAGGGACACACCTGTCATGCTGTTGGGGATGGCTCAGTTAGTGATGGTGGAGCTGAGTAGTCATTTCCTATCCTCAGATCCGTGTTCAATATGCAGCACTGCTGCAATACAATCAGTTGAAAGGCAGCTAGTGAAGAAAGCACTGTGAGTGGATGGGTAAGGAGGCGGAAAGGAAGGTCTATGCTGGGAGGCAATTATCAGTTCAGCAAAAGGGTGGATTAATGTTGTGGTTTTGCCCAGCCAGCAACGAAGCACCACAACAGTGTCTTGCTCACTGACCCCATCCACCCCCACCCTCGTTAGCGTAGCAGAGGCCCCAGCAAGGTGGGAGGAAAAAAGACAACCAAGGATGTTGTGGATCAAGACAAAGACAGGAAGGGCTCACTGCCAATTATGGTTCCAGCCAAAACAGACTCTACTACTTGACTTAGAGAGCAAAGTAGGAAAGCTTATTCTACTGACAAGAAATAGAATAGAAGGAAAAAGGGAGTAGGATAGTTGAGAAAATTACAAGCAGCACTTTAGGATCTCCCTCTCTCCACAGCAAATATGCTGATGTTTTGCACCTCAGTCTAGGAAAATTATGATTGTTGAGCACACTGCACCTGCTTCTGTTCCCTCCATGGCCACTTTCCCACCCATGTGCTATGGCAGCACAGGGAGAGCCCAAGGCCAGCTGGTGCAGGGAGTTGTAAGCCCTCTGCTCTTGCCACTCTGCTCTGCAAGTTCAAAAGATGAGTTTATTGCCATCACCACCTGGGCTCTGCTCAGTGAAGCGACACAGATTTTCAGGGCTGTGTCTGTCTATCCAGCCATTGTTTAAGCTCTTTCTCTGGGGCAGCACCTCAGCAGCTCACTGCAGCTTGGGTGGGTGTTCTGAGATTGATACAAGTGTCTCTGTGATCTTCTGCTGCCCTCTCTGCACTTCCCACTAGCTCTATCTTATTTTTATTCAAGTAAAGACAAAGTTGGCTGCTGGCCCAGATTTGCAGCTGGTGTCTCTAGAAGAAAGCTTACAGAGGGAAAAAACCCACAGACTAATAAACAAAACAACTCAAAATCCGTGCTGAATCTGCAGACTATGCAGTTGGGCATCATTCAGCCATATAAGACATTGGAGACTGAGAAGGAGGTTAAAGCTATAACTACTTTTTCCTGTGACTCTCTCCAGTAGTGGTATCCAATAAACTGAAAATGCTTTTAGTTATATGACTCTGCTGTGCAGTGTGGGAGTTAAAATCTGAAAAAGGAGAAAGAAAATAGGAATTTGTTGATGACGACTTACAGAGAATATACTATGCCACTGCCAGAAAAATATTCCCCAGGAACAAATCTCTCAAAAAAAAAAATTTCAAAAGAAGCAGCTTGTTTTCTGTAGTAGGATTGTGTGGCCAGGTTTTGGTAGAAGAGGGCAACAGTGGTGGCTTCTTTATAAAAGCTGCTAGAAGCTTCCCCTGTATCTGATAGGGCCTGTGCCTGTCAGCTCTAAGATAGGCCCACTGCTGACGAAGGCCAAGCCAACTGGTGATGGTAGGGGCAGAAATTGTTGCACAGGTGCTAAACTGAAACAGAAGAAATGAGTGAGAATTTGAGAACTACATCTCTGCAGACATCAAAGTCAGTGGCAGGGGAGAGATGCCCAGGCACTGAAGGACAGATTTGGCTGCAGCCTGTGGTGAGACCATGGTGAAGTAAGCCCTGCCCCTGCAGCTGTGGAAGCCACAGTGGAGCAGAGATCCACCTGCAGCCTGGCCAGGACCTCATAGCAGAGAGGGAAGATACCTGAGGGAGGTCGTGATCCCATGGGAAGCCCATGCTGCAGAAAGTTCCTGGAAGGATCTGTGAACCTACGTAGAGAGGAATCCATGGCAGGCTAGTTTGCTGTCAGGAGTTGTGACTCCATGAGGGACCCATGCTGGAGTATATAATTCCTGAAGGACTACTTCCCCTGTGGATAAGATCTACATCGGAATAGTTTGTGAAGTACTGCACCCTGTGAGAAGGATTCATGTTGAAGTTCATGGAGGATTCTGTCCCACAGGAGGGACTCCACGCTGTAGCAGTGAGAACTGTGAGGAGTCCTCCCTGTGAGAAGACACAGCAGCAAAGTCATAGAATCATAGAGTCATTATGGTTGGAAAAGACCTTTAAGATCACTGAGGCCTACCACTAACTTAATGCTACCAGGCCCATCACTAAACTAAAACTCAGAACCTCATCTATGTGTCTTCTGAATATCCAGCTGTAAAGTTTGCAAAACTGTTAAATGTCAATTTTTAAAATTGTTTAACCAGTTTTTCTGGGGAACATTATGTTTTCCCAGCTAACACACCTCCATGAGGTAACATCTCATGGCTATCAGCTGCATCAGAATATTGCTTTGCACTGCTAGGACTTGAACAGATGGGAAGCTTAAGGACTCAATTTGAATACATTGATCCTGGAATTGGATGTCCATGGGCAAAAATTCATACCAACAAACCTTTGCCCAAACATATGGACTTGCTTAAACAGTAGGCTGCAGGACTGAGGCTTATGAAAAAACCTCCTTATCCATTTAGGAGTTTTCCTGCTTAATGACATATGATGAAACTTCTCAGCTACCACACACCAACCAGAATGTTCAGTACAATAATAGATTGTGCCTAAGTGGTTTTTTCCCTCTATTTTGTATTTGCATAATATGGATTCTTAATTAGTTGATCACAGATTTCATAAGCAAAAATAGAGCAAATTCATTTGATAAGTCTTAATATAAAAGTGTTGGAGAAAGACAGGTAATTAGGAAGATTTTGTGCAGAAAAGCATGGTCTAGATTACTTAACTCACAAGAAGTTTCATTGATTTAAAAACAAGAGTATGAAGAGATTGTGATCTTGCTTCCCACTCTAATACAGTTTTAACAGAACCCTTCTAGGGAATACTAATAGAAATTAGAGAACAACAGATTTCTTTCCATTTATTTTACATTCATTTCATGAGTCCTAGTTTTTATTTTGTCATTTTCAGTTCACTTGGAACAGGAGACAACTCTTTATGCTTAACTGTAAAGCAGTAACCATGCATCTCATGCAAAATAATTAAAAAATGAACCATGACAAGTATTCCTGGATATTAAGTAAATAGTATACATCTACTCCATTAACAACCATCCTTACTGAATATACTTGGGTGACTGAGCCACGAGCAAAGAATAGGAAAAATAAATAACACATATTCAGAACTGGGAGGAAGCATCAGGCAAATAATTGCATAAGCACATGTAGAGCTTAAACCCCTATTATCTTGCCATCTGAAAAATCCTCCTTTAATACCTACAGTAAAAACAAGTTACGATAATTCTGGATATGGGGTCCTGCCTAATATGTTAGTTTTGCTGAGATCTTCTGAAGTCAATATCATGATGGGATGTGCCACATATTCAAAAACATGATTCCTAAGAGTAACATATTGCATTTGCACCATTGTTAAGGCATGATCTATGAAATTACAACTGCTTTTTCTAAGGTGAGGTATTGATGATGTTCAGTTGGTGACGCCCATGATGGCTGCTATGAAGTCAAGCAGGATCTCAGCTTCTGAGCTCCAGCTAGGAACTATTCAAAAAGCTGGCAACCCCAGACCACAGGATGTCCATCAGCAATCAAGGTAATCATATGGGGAGGATGAATTTAATGCACCTAAAGGACTTGCAACTCCTTAAGTACTTGAAAACTGGAGACCACTCAAATAATTTTTAAAGACATGGAACAGCTTTTTGTATTTTTTTCTCTACTCTTCCCCTTCACTATATGTCGACTTATAGAAGGATGCAGAAGTATTCTACAGATTTTCAGAAACACTGATGTACAGATAATTTATTAGAAGCTTGTATGTACAAGAGTTCTTCTCATTACTGTACCCCACAGAGCAGTACCATTATTTGCCTCCTGCTGAGATGCCTGTCACAGACCAGCTCAGGCAATTGCTGTTTACCACAGTGTGAGAATAACACAGATTCACAAGTATTAAGACACAGGTCTTGTCAGACGAACTTGATTATTCTTTTCAGTAGGCTCTACAGAATTAGTGGGTGAAGGGAATGGGACAGTAAAATAACTCTTGATTTCAATTTCAAGAAACCTTACCTGTAGAATTAATTCAAATTGACTTGGAGTGGAAGTGGGAAGCTGCAGATAAAGATGATTGACAGGTCCTATTGAGATGAGGAGAAGGGCATAGGGATCACTGCAGAGATAACATGAGTTTTTCAGAGACGTTAAAAAAAGTTACATGCCCAGATCTTAGTAAATGCCTCAGGGAATTAGAGATCACTCATTTATGCACCTTTGAAAAATCTCTCCCATATGTTTTATTTGCCATCTTCTCTAATTAGCTAAGATAAAGCAAGCAGGATGTCCATGAAATTGAGTTTTAAAAAAATAAAAGAAAGGCTTATATGTCATTAGAAACACAGAGAAAGGAAAAATGCGACTGAACATTTGAAGAAAACGCTCTGGTTATAAATAATTGAAATTCTGTACAGTGTATATCCAGAGGGCTGAAGTAACCAAGAAAAAGAGATGTTTAAGAAGTCAAGAGAAGTGCCATAAGTTTGCAATATAAGGAGGCAGTAAAAAAGAGCATGCAATAATGAATTTTATATATGGAAACATCACAGCACAGGAAGGGAAAAACCTTTTTTTTCTACTTCTGTCCTGCCATTGCTGCCCAAAGCTAGAATATCTGCATTAGTAGGTATTGAACAGTTGGAAGAAGTTCAAGGAGAGTGACACGATATATTTGAAAAGACAAACTTACCAGAAAAGTTCCAGGTAACTATTCACATAAATTTAGTAACTAATCAGAAAAAAATAGAAGCCAAGCTTACTTTCTCTTCAGGGACCAGGAGGACACTGCTTAATTTTTCCATGAGGACATTCATAAAACCTGTGAAAGAGCAACTGTTTTTTTTTCCTTTCCTTTAGGGAAGAGTATGCAAAGGCTCCTCATCCCTTCCTGTCCAGAGATGGAAGCACCACATGCCATGTCCTTGAGGGGCTAGGGCTTCTAAGACTTTGAGATGCCTAGAAATCCACAGTGGTACAGAGGACTCTCTTTAACCCTGTCTTTAAGCTCATTTCTTGATTGTATGGCAGATGTCCAATCACCCAGCAGTCATCTCAGCTGCTGATGTCAGATGTTTAATAATGTAATTTAAATCAAAGGGAATTACAAATAAGAACAATTCAGGTTCAAAGTGTCAGTGGCTGTTTTGTGCTGCACTGAACTAACGCTACCTACGAGAATAAAATGACACTATATGAAACATACAATTTGCCTAAATAGGAAGAGCAACAGAAAAAAAGCTTTTAGAGTCTTTGATTGATCATCATCCTAGGCCAAACTAGCAATCTAGTAGGGATGAGAAACATTGCATCAGGTGTTGCCCACTGTCAAAATTTACATTTACTGTGGATGGTAGATGCTTATGAAGAAAACAATATTTCAGAAATTTATCATGAGGAATCTAAGCTTTGGACATATTATGAATTAATCAACCTTAAAATAATCAATTGCATTTATGTTAGGTAGTTAGCAGATAAAGTTATAGTATTTCAGCATTAAATGTTGCCTTGGAATGTGAAATATTATTTATTGCCTATCTGTGATCTCCCTTCCTTTTCTGTTAATTTAATTTCTTGTTACTAGTACTCATCTGTTCTTGGATAACTTCTTGCCTAAAAATTTCTCTGCATTGTAACTGAAACCCTTAACATGCTCAATATTACAATTTAATCTGTATATGTAAGATTATGTGATCTAGGATCTCAGAACTAATCCTATCAAGCTATTTCTACATTCTCTTTTTTCTATATATAAAGGAACATAAAGTAACATTGTGAAGAAATGCAGGAATTTTAGAAAGCAATAATATTCAGAAAATTCCCACTATCTCCATATGGTCTATTGTCTTTTTTCACAATTATTTTTCCTTTCTTATTGTCTGAGAAGAGATGGCCCAGCGTGAAAAGTAGAAGTTATTGGGGGATGAAAATATTCTCAAATATTTATTCTCCTGTATTCATCACTAACTGCACTGATTCCATTTGTGCTTTCCCCCAATGTATCTTACACAATCTAATGCCTACTGCTGAGGATTGCCAGAGTGCCAGGCTCCAAACAGATGGGAGCACAGTAGGAGCTGAGTTTCTCTTCTGAGCACCATTTGTACTCTGTTTTCTCAGTACCCTGCTTCACACTGTCACAGGCTCAGTTTCAAAGAAAGAACAGTGTGCTTAAGCAGAAGTGATCACCATCTTCTGCTGTTGACCTACATGTAAAGATACCAGCATTTGGTCCCATAGGACAGCTGTTTTCTGTACAAACAGCAATGGTCCAGTAGAATAAACAACAATCCCAGTTCAGATAGAGTGATGCAGGGTACCTATGTGAAGGCAAGTAGCCGTTACAGAAGCCTGCAACAAGTAGTATATCCCCATGAATGGATATACCACGTGAATAGTAGCCTCATGCAGTCCAGCATCACCTTATCTGAACTGGGATGACCCTTTTAGCTGTAACACCAACACACAGCAGGTGTGGATGGCAAACCGGATGCTGACAGCATCCGAGGCTCATTTATCAGTGAATTATGTCTTTGTGGCTCACTTCACTGGGTGACTGGACAGAGCTAAAGGGATTTGATGCCTGACAGTTTAAAAGCAAGCATGAGCTGCAAGATGACATGAGTAGCTTCCAGCTTGTGCTCTATGGCATTTCCTTGCCAGCAGTGCTGGCAAGAGTCCCCATGTAAAGACTACAGTAGCCCCTTCTGATTTTGCGTTTGTGTCTTCAAGCAAGGAACAAGTAAGCTCTTCAATAAAAGTGAATAAAATGACCATAGGAACAACGGAAAAATGAGGTTTAGAGCAGAAAATATGAAATGGGTTGAAAGTTACTTCTAATAACGGGTCCTGAAAGAGAAAAAAACTACATAATGGTCTGTAACATATAAGCTGAAGTAATGTCTGAAGGCTATTTTTATGGTGAACCATACTAGTGGTGGGATCCTGCAAAAAGCTAGTCTCTTGAGAATTTCTGAATATTCCCAAAGAGCTTGGTTCTTGACAAAAATCACTTGTAGAGGGAACCTAACGTTGCCTTCTTGATACCAAGTATACTAAATTGGGCTTTCCACCTCCAGTAGGAAGTATATTTTTGCATCTCATGACTTGGACAAAGACAGCAATAGCAAGTGAAATGATTTTGCATAAGCACTTTTTTTAAAGGACACAAAATGATACTTTTTACACAATTTAGAAAATTTTTATTTTGTTCAAAGTGAATGAAAGTGAATTCTAAAATTCTTATTTCAGAATTAATTTCAATTATTCTAAGACACATAAATTTCTGTTACTGGAAGAAGGAATCAGAAATATTCCTTCAGCAATAGACTAATTAGTTACCATGTGATTCTGATCTTTGTTCACACATTTTAAAGGTGTAAACATCATTATATGGCAAAACTCTGTTCTCCATCTGTTCACTTAGAACAATAAAGTATATAAAAATTGGCACACATAACATCCATTAGGAAGTCTTAAAATTAACTTTTATAGTGAATAAATATGGGCAATGATAATAGTATTTTGGCAGCAGATTCTGATAACTGTTATTCTTGTGAAACATTAGCTTAACTGGGAGACTACTAGTGAAGAAAAATTTGTTTTGTCATCTCCAAATCTTTAAATATAATCTAGAATGTAGCATTCTATACTGCTGAAAATGTTTAAAATTAAGAATTACACTTGTCCGAAAAACATAAAGGGATATTTATTCCATGTGGAATTCCCAATGATACCATGACCTAAGGGATTGTGTTTATTTAGAAAAAATTATGAAAAAAAATATTTTTTAATGAGAATTACTTTCCTTCAAGATCTGTAGTTCATTTCCATGTTATATTACTTCTTTGTATATTATATTTTTAAAATTTAAAAACAAATTTTATCAAAGCAATTATCAATTGTGATTGATAATAGCAACTAATGACTAAAAGCTACTTGATCTTTAATGACATTAAATTAAATTTGCACCAACTGCACTCAATTTTAAGCAGGATAGCACAGTGCACCCTGGAAAACACCAAGCTCTCAGCCTTACCTCTGTGCCTGGGAAGATCATGGAACAGAACTTCCAAGAAGCTATATTAAAGCACATGGAAGACAAGCAGATGATTGGAGAGTCAGTTTGTTATACCAAGGGAAAGTCTTGCCTGATCATCCTAGTGGCCTTCTTCAATGGAAGCACTACAGCAGTGAAAAAGGAAAGGGTTAAAGATGTCATCTATCTGGGCTTTTGACATGGTCTTCCACAACATCCTTCTCTCTAAGTTGGAAAGAGATGGATTTGATGGATGGACTGTTTGGTGGATGAAAAATTGCCTGGATGGTTGCACTCAGAGGGTAGTGGTCAACAGCTCAGTGTCTAGATGGAGATCAGTGAAAAGTGGTGTCTCTCAGGAGTTTGTATTGGGACAGGTACTGTTTAATATCTTCATTAATGACATAAGACAGTGAGATTGAGTGGACCCTCAGCGAGTTTGCAGGCAACACTGAACTGGTGGTGCAGTTGATACACCTGAGGGACAGGATGCCATCCAGAGGAATGGATAAGCTCAAGAAGTGGGCCCATGTAAATGTACCTCGTGAAGTTCCATAAGGCCAAGTGCAAGGTCCTGCATCTGGGTTGCCACAACTCAAATACAGGCTGGGGGATGAAGGAATTGAGAGCAGCCCTGTGATGAAGGACTTTGGGGTGCAGTGGGATGAAAAGCTGGACATGAGCCAGCAATGTGTGCTTGTAGCCAGGAAGTCCAACTATATCCTGGGCTGCATCAAAAGCAGTGTGGCCGGCAGGCTCAGGGAGGCGATTCTTCCTCTTTGCTCTCCTCAGACACCACCTGCAGTATTGCATTCAGCTCTGTAGTACTCAGCACAGGAAAGACATGGACTTGATGGAGTGGGTATAGAGAGCCAGAAAAATTATCAAAGGAATGGAATACCTTTGAGGACAGGCTAAGAGTGTTGGGGTTGTTCAGCCTGGAGCAGAGAGGGCTCCAGGGAGACCTTATTGTGGCTTTTCAATACTTAAAGGGAGCTTATAAGAAAGATACAGACAGACTTTTTAGCAGGGTCTGTTGTGATAGCACAAGAGGTAATGTTTTTAAACTGGTAGACGTAAGCTAGATATGAGGAAGACCTTTTTTTTGCAATGAGGGTGGTGAAACACTAGAATGAGTTGCCCCCAGAGAGGTAGAAGATGCCCCATCCCTGGAAACATTCAAGGTCAGGGTAAATGGGGCCCTAGGCAACCTAATCTAATTGAAGATGTCCCTGCTAATTTCAGGGAGTTGGACTAGGTGTTCTTTAAAGGTCCCTTCCAACCCAAACTGTTCCATGAATCCATGATAAATATGCCATAGTAATAACTGTAAGACATAACTGTATAAACCTTGAAATCAATATATAACTGAAATACTGGAAGATAAATATAAACATTGCTTACTATTTACATTACTTTTTAGTTTAAGACTGACAAAAAGTATTTAATTTTGATCTTTCTTTTCTTTCCATAAAAACATATTTTAAAATCATGAACTTTGGAGTGGAATTTTAATATACCAATCATCTCCACTGAAGTCCAATAAAAGACTCCACTGAAGTCCAATAAAAGACACAGATTCCCATGGTAGACTATTCCTATATGTAGCAAAATGAATAGCTGGAAAGAGGACAAAAATAATACTGAAACAGGAAAAAAAAAAAAAAAGCAACTTTCATAGAAAAGTAAGAAAAAGAGAAGATAAAGAGAAGCAATCACTCCCCCCATATGCTTCCAATACCCAATTGTCTCGTAACACCTGAGAATTTCCCACCAACTGTAGCCATCTAACCACCCACAAGCTCCTCTGTGCCACCAAATGTCTCAGCTTGCTTTCTCATTGCAGGCTGGAATCTGAAAACTGGATTAATAACCATAAAGTTGGAGCTGTAACTGTGGGAACTGGATGAAAAGTTGATGGGAATTAGAGAATATGACTGAAGGATTCGCAGGAGTCATTTTTTTCTCCCACTCTCTGACTATAACACTTCCTAATTTTTCACTCTAAAAGAATGACAGCGGTGTACACTGTGCAATTTTAAAACCAAAACACTTCATCTTATGATTCTGGTGTGGTTTCTAAGTAGCAGCAATGTAGTTTACCTGCCACATCACTTCTGTGCCTCATGAACACATGGAAAGCAGTTATCAGAAATCTTATGTTACCCATGTATATATATGTATATATAAAATATAATATTCTATAATCTTCAAGAATGAATTAAAAATGCTCTGAGGAATTTTAGCTAGTATATTACAAGAAAAAATATTAAAAGCTCTCTATGAAAACATATATATATAGACAAATTAAAATGGATGGATGAGTCAAACAGTCATCTAAGCATAACTCCGGCAGGTACTGCCCAGAGTACTGAGAAGCTAGGAAGGCAAAACAAATCTCCAAACTCAACGGCAACGTCTAATGGGAAGGCTCAAGGTGCTGTCTGAACCTAAAAAGCATCATCCCAGCTGGAAACTTAGCCTAAAAACAAAGGTAACAGAAACCAGCATGACACGTGAGAAGTACAATGAAGACAGATTCAAAAGGCTAGAAGAAAACTCACTGTGAGATTTTGCAAAAGTTCTCAGTAATAGTCTAACTTTAGACTAAATAAAAATGGAATGGTAATGATTGGAGGTTAGTTAAGTCATGGTTGAATAGTTGGAAATTCCATCAGATGAAGACTAGGAAGCCAAAGATTTAAAAAGAGAGAGAAAGCAAATGGTAAACATGTCTAAGAAGCAAGAAATTTTCAAAATGGGTCTTTTGAACCTCAGAGAAAGATGCAAGCAATGAACATATGGGCAGAGCTGAGAAGCCAAATGATTTCACACCGGACTGTATCAGTTCAGGCTAAGCTTATCCTAGATATTTTCTTTCAAGTTATAAAAGGTCTTGTCAAAAGATGAAATGGAGACAACTGGTTAACTGAATAGAGACTAACTAGCTTTAGACAGGTTAAAAGAAAAAAAAAAAGTGAATGAAGTTGCTGAGCTACTATCAAAAGTATGCATTATTTTCTTAAAGTGGCCTATTAGAAGCCTGAAAAGTAATACAGGTATACGGAATAACCCTAGAAATGACGACAGAAGAAGTCCTCTTTAGCTAAACGAGTTAAAATTACCATCACGTGTAAAATCTCTTCTGACACAATCATACAGTCTTCACTATAAAAATTTATGGAGGTGAACCCTTCTAAATGGGCACGTGTGTATGCTTGTGTGTGCGTACACTGTAATAATTTCAAGTCTTTAAGAACCCAGTAGCTCTCTTGCAAACTCCAGCAGTCTTTAGCCATTCCAGCTATGGCTATCTGAACCACAATTTTCTTCTTGGTGGTGTTGTAACGAGAAAAGTATTGATTTTCTTGTATCTGAGCTGAGAAAATAGGTTTGTCATATGGAACTGACTATGCACAGAAAACTTTTCATTTGTAAATGTAGCATGCTCCGCTCTGATATTTTAAATCTTCTATTTCTAAGCTGATTCTTGTGAACTTGTCAAATTGGAACTGCTTTCCTGTCTGTTAGTAAAACCACTTAGCTTTTCAGTTCATTTCCTGCTACATCTTAGCATAACTCTCTTCTTGGAGAGATTGTATGGCAGTATCCTAAATATTCTTCACCCACTCTTGAAACATGTTTTTTTGTCTTGGGGGATGTTTTTCAGCTGAGTAGCTTTTAAAACATGAAACAAAAAGTAATAATTCACTTGAATCCATTTTTTAAAAGACAGGAGATAATGATAAGCAAGAAAATCTACCAGATAGTTCTTTTAATAAATGCATTGAAGTTTCTTTTATTTTTTTCCAGTTTTAGCAACTAACATAACAGAAACTTTCAGACCATCAAACCAGTTTTCACAATCTGCCATTAAGCTTGCATTTCACAGAAATAGTCCTGACAAGCACTAATAGATAAACATTATTGGTGCAATAATAAAACAGTATAAGGCATATTTACACCATCCTTACATACAGAACACTGTACACACAAAAAATCACAGATCCAGAACAAAGTAAATTCAACCCCTTAGACGGTTTACGTTTAAAGGCTTGGTATCAAACAAATAATTCTCCAAGCAACAGACAACCTCTTGTTCTTGTGTGATTTATTTGTAACATTGTGATCATGCAAAATAGGTATTTGCTTTATTGCGTTAACATTGAAAGAATGTTGGGAGTTAGTTCTGAAACCAGTTCAATTGAATTTTAAACCCTGTTTCTCTTCATCCATAGAAAGTCTGAGTCACTTTTACTGTTGACATAAAACGAGGCATTAACTGATGATTGAGATTTTTATTCGATAAATTCCAAAACGATAATGAAGCTCAACTGACTACAGTTCAAAAACCACCTGTCTTGACCATGCACTTTTTTCTTTGCTATTATGAGGTGATTTAGATGAGAAGCCTTTTGTATTTTCAAAGTTTCTATCTTTTTATATATATTTTTAAAGAAACCATGTACTATCCAACACCCACTGTTCACAGAAAGAAATAAGCGGCAGGAATAGCTCTGGTGGCAGAATTGGCCCAAAGGAGGACATTGGTAAGTTAGTGGCAACTTAATACTAACATCAAATGCCTCAGAGATGCATTGCAAAAGAATTGATTACTATAACCCATATTTCTGTAAGAGTTCAGATTGCCAGGGACGTTTGCGCTCTGGAAAGTAATCTGGAATGTGTATTTTTTTAAAATCTTGGATACATTTTCTCATTTCTTCCTCAACACTCAGCTTCTCACATACCTTCTTTTTAGAAAGATTTGTTTCTCTGGACTTGCTAATGAGAGTTTGAAAGAGTTCACTGTTCCGGCGTTTGTCTGGTGGTGGCATCCACTGCACTGGGGCCTTCTTAGATGGACGATCCAAAGTCAGAGTATTTGGCTGGTGAGCTGTGGATGGCTGAGTACTGGTGGCATTTTCTTGAGGTGTACTTGCTTCTGAGTGGCTGTCACAGCTCGATGTGGACAACTCATTACAGGAAGTCCCACTTTCACTGCCCTTGTCCAAGACTTTATCATGCTTCCTTTCCTCGTGGTCTTGTTTGGGGGAAACTGTTCTCTGTGGAGGTCCTATTACAAGGCAGGAAACAAAAAATATTAAGCAACCACTGGTTTACACAGAAAACTCACCAGATACCATTTAGAAAAAAATTGGCTCTTGACTGGCATAAATCGGTGATATTCCCCTATAGTCAAAAGAAGTATACCAGATTGGTACACAAGTTAAAGGTCTGATCCTCAAAATTCTCTAAAAATGTTTACATACAAAATAACTTTACTGCCTGCTTAAGAACACAGGTAATGAAATATGCATAATACTCACAGATTATCTGTACTAGAAGTCCCTGTAGGCAAGTTTAAATGAGCTAGTTTGCTATTACACAGCAAGAAGTTTTATTATGAAAAATTAGACTTTGTAGCATTAGGAAAATACTACCACACAATTTGAAAACTCTTTGTTTAAACAAAAATATTCCAAGTGCCTTTTTTTTTTTCCGGAAGCTCTTAACTCATCTTCCCAGAACAGTCTACCAATATGCTCTGCATATGTCAACTCTGCAAAAGCCCTGGACACAAAAAGGACTATTAAACATGGAATGACAGAGATATCACTCACTAATGACAGAGTCTTTAGGGCTGTTTTTTTTTTTTTTTAATCCTTTAGTGATTTCACTGCACTTCTTATTGTCAGTCATTATCCCAGACTTGCTTCAGTGCAAGCTCAGAATTCAGTTGTGCACCTCTTACTGCACAGGCTGGCAGGGAAAAGGAGGTTATGAAGTTATCAATAAAGAGGCATGATGCTGAGGACATGGGCAGGGAGAACAGGCTGATGGCCTATCAGCAGGCACTGCTCAGCACTTCACTGGCCTGAAAATCGCTATTATTCTCTCTAGATACCATTTTTCCTTTGAAGTCTTAAGAAGAATACGAATGTGAAAATTAAGTGGTCGCCACTAAATCTGTAAAAGAGTTTTCATTTCAGAAGACTTATTTCAAAACTACAGCTGTGAAGTGAAATGATGCTATGCTTGCATCATATAAACATCACGATCTTAATTTAGGACATTATATAAAACTCACAGAAATATCTACAGAGTTCAAGAGGGGTTGGAACAGACCAAAGGAAAAAATTTTGAAGATGTTTAAACATCTAAATGAAAACCTAGACTGAAGCTTCAATGGCAGTTGCATATCTGCTACAAATCTTGAACGTGTCTAAACAGTTTAGGTATCTTACAAAAACTAGTTGATCCTTATGGTTTACCCAAAAACGACCTGCATTAGTAAAGTGTCTTTGCCAGTACCAACACTCAAGGTATGACAGCTCAACCTTGAGTTACTGGGACAGAGTTGCAAGGAGATTTTTGAGTCACTTAGTATTCTGTTTTTCAGAATTACAAATTAGAAATATAATTACAATTATAAAGAATGCAGTAGCACTATGAACACTCTAGTGTCTTTTTGACAGTACAATTCTTTGATTCAAAAGAACCTAAGAAGATTGCAGTATTTCATGGGAAACACAGGGGGAAAATGAAACAAAGCAAAATACAAAAGCAAATAAACAATAATCTGAAACCAGCAGCATTCAACAACCTGCTTTCCTTTTGTTTTGGCTAGCATCCCAAGATGATATGTCACTTTTTTGTAGTCTATCTAAAGAAGCCCATGAATAACAAAGATCCAAAGAGGAGAGACAAATATCCATCAGAGCTTGTACTTGCATTATTCTGAGCAAAAAACACAAGTGTTTTTCTACTTCATATTTAAAAAAAAAGAAAATTAGTACATGGCTGTAGTGATTTCCCTTCTCTTTCTCTTCCAGAAATAGGTTTGCCTCCTTAAAGAGATTCAGATGTGTTCCTTCTATTGTTGTACCTAACATCTCATTTCATACCTCAAACCATTGCATGAATATACTATATTGAGAGTCAGCTGTCATTATGGAATTGGATGTGATTATAAAATTGACTAGTTAATAACATAGCAAATTTAGTGCTCAATAACATGATTAACAACAATGCCAAATCCAGTTTACAGTCATAGTTTCTTCAAATGTAACAGCACACTCTATGACTAAGAAACTAAAGTTTCCTGTTAGCAACACCCTGTAATCTTCAAATCTGTCTTTCCTGACCATTTTTTTTTGTGTAATTTCATAAATTAAGATTTCTAGTTATCTTTTAAAACTTCTATATTGGTATTCCTTGATTCTCAAGAGCTCAAACATACAATGAAGTAAGGATCTATTTCAAACAAGCATTGAAATACAACTTCAAGAACATAAAAAATAGAATTTCCTGCCACAAGAGAATTCAAGATCCTGACAATAGGCAGGTGTTTAAATGCTTTTTTGGATAAGAGCCCTGAGGTTCAGTACCTTACAGCATTGAGCTGTAAGGTGCATATAATTGTGCATATAATTCTGCATATGCTTCACTGAGTCACAAAAATTCACAATGACTTTAATCCAAACACAGGTTTCTCCCACACCTCTCCTTTAAAAAATTAACAAATCCTCCCTCACAAAGAATTCTTTATATGCTTCTGTACTTCTTTCTCAGTAGTTTCTTATTAACAGAAGCAACAATTCTGCTAGAGGGGAGATTTTTCTCACAATATTTTCTGGCTCCTGAAACCTAGAATAATTTATAAAGAAAGAAGAAAGAATCCTCAAAATATATTTGTTTAATTTTCAACATCAGGGATTATCAGATAAATTTAGCTATGTCTCGAATTTGAAAATCATCTCCTTATTGCCTTCTGTTCTGGCACACTGATTTGTTTCTGGGAATTTGTGATAGGATGCTATCTCTACTGTACCTTTTCAGCACTTCCAGAATAACATCAAAGACTTTCAAACAGCCTACCTGACACTACTTATCTTCCAGGAGTGCAGAATAGTTCATAAAAACTCAGAGAAAGTATTCTTGCTCCACTGTACGTGAAGAACCATAGATTCATTTAGTTCAGAAAAAATCTTTAAGACCATTGTCTGTTACCCTAAGACTGTGTCATGGTTTAACTTCAGCCAGCAGCTGAGATCCACACAGCTGCTTGATCACTCCCTCTTGGTGGGATGGGGAAGAGAATCATAGAGTGAGATACCACATGGATTGAGATAAAGAGAATTTAGTAAGTAAAGCCAAAGCTCTGCAAACAAGCAAAACAAAAGAAGGAATTAATTCCCCATTTCACACTGGCAGGCAAATGTTCAGCCAACTCCAGGAAAGAAGGACTCCATCATGCCTAACAGCTATTTGATAAGACAAACACCATCATTCTGAATGTCTCTTCTTCCTTACTCTTTCCTCAGCTTTATATGCTGAGCATGATGTCAGATGGTCTGGGATATCCCTTGGGTCAGCTGAGGTCAGCTATCCTGGCTGTCTCCTTACTAGCTGGTGGGGTAGTCTCAGAGGCAGAAAAGGCCTTAACTCTGTATAAGCACTGCTTAGCAGTAACTAAAACACTCATATGTTATCAATCAACCCTGTTTTCAGCATAAACTCAAAACACAGGCCCATTGAAGCTACGGTGGAGAAAATTAACTCTACTCCAGTCCAAACCAGCACATACTGCAAAGTCCAAACTTAATACTTAAAAACTTCACTGACTTATAACCTGTCCCTCCTGCTCTTGCCCTTTCTACAATCTCACATTAGCTGCTCATTCCCCAACTTACTGAAGCTAGAGTGAATTGTTTCATCTTGATCTTCTCCATTCTTCTCTAACCAGATATGTACAGTTGCCCTCTTCACTGCCCAGTTCTCCAAACAACTCCCAGGTAACACTCCAGTCACTTCCAGTAGACATGGAACTTCCTACTTCTTTTACCTATATTTCTCTTAAATGGCTGCGCTTCTCCTAGAAAGTTGGAAACTGTGATTGTCCTTTAGTTGGACTTACTCACCACTTCTACTTGAGTGTGTACTAGATTCCCAAGTCTAGTAGACTTGAGAGACTATCTCAAACACATTTTTCTGATCAGGAAGTCATATTACATTTACTTTTACTGTAGTTATTCCTCATCTATGTTGCTCCCTGCATGCAGAGAAGAACCTCATAAGTTCAATAAGGACAAGTGCAGAGTCCTTCATCTGGGAAGGAACAACCCCATGCACCAGTACAGGCTGGGAAACATCCAGCTGGAGAGCAGCTCTGCAGAGGGAACTGGGAGTCCTGGTTGATAATAAACTAACCATGAGCCAGCAATGTGCTCTCGTGGCCAAGAAGGCCAATGGCATCCTGGGATGCATCAAGAAGTGTGTGGCCAGCAGGTCAAGGATGGTTCTTCTCTCCCTCTACTCTACCCTGGTGAGGCCCCATCTGGAGTCCCGTGTCCATTTGTGGGCTCCCCCAGCTCAAGAGGGACAGAGAACATCTGGAGAGAGTCCAGCACAGGGTCATCAAGATGATCAGGGGACTGGAACATCTTTCATATGAGGAAAGGCTGCAGGAACTGGGACTGTTTAGTCTAGAAAAGAGAAGACTGAGGGGAGATCTTATTAACATTTACAAATATCTAAATGGTGGATGTCAGGAGGTTGGGGAATTCCTTTTTTCTATACTAGCTAGCAACAGGACAAGGGGTAATGGGATGAAGCTGGAACACAAAAAGTTCCATTTAAATATAAGAAATAACTATTTCTCTGTGAGGGTGACGGAGCCCTGGCACAGGCTGCCCAGGGAAGGTGTGGAGTCTCCTTCCTTGGAGATCTTCAAGACTCACCTGGACATGTTCCTATGCGACCTGACCTAGGTTGACCTGTTTCTGTAGGGCGATTGTACTAGATGATCTCTAAAGGTCCCTTCCAAATCCTACCATTCTATGATTCTATGATTTTAGCCAGCACTTCCTGGGAGAATGGACTCATTAAAAATAAAACAAAAAACTTTCAACCAATTACTATAACATATTCACGGAAAATGAACTGGAAACTTATAAACATAATTCCCTGCAGAGAAAATCTGCTTCTACCAGTTACCATAATCACAACAGAAATCAGAAGATCTGTCTAAATTCCCAGTGAAACAAAAATTGAGCGACAGAGCTCCACTCAGAAATAGAAGATAGCCCAGCAAAACATCAATTGGCCAGTAACTATTAGTTGAAAATTATAACCAGGTATTTCTGGAAGTCAAATAAATTTTGGATATGACTAAATTTCTTGTGAATACTTACAAAATGTGATATGAATAAAAATACAAAGAATATGTTAGCTCTGTCTCCTGCAACCAAGAAAAATACCACACTGGAAACATTAAAACATATAATAATGATTTTATGGGTTTTTATATTTAAGTTTTGGTGTTCATTTCTTTTCTTAAATATTAACACACAGTCTTAAAATAAAGGAAATAATATATAAATTCACTTGACTGCTCCATAACCTGAGTTCAGCAAGGGCAAAATCTTGTCTGACCATCCCAAGTAATCTTCTATGATGGAGTGACTACATCAGTGATCAATGGAAGAGGTACAGATGTCATCTATCTGGACTTCTCTAAGACTTTTGACACAGTCTCTCACATCTTCAAAGTCTTCTCTAAGGACTTCGGAGTACAGATGGGTGAAAAGCTGGACGAGTCAACAATGTGTGCTCGCAGCCCAAAAGGCCAACTGTATCCTGGGATGCATTAAAAGCAGTGTGGCCAGCAGGCTGAGAGGTGATTCACTGCCTCTACTGCACTCTCCTGAGACACCATCTGCTGTACTCCATTCAGCTTTGCAGCCCTCAGCACAGGAAGGACATGGACCTGATGGAGTGGATTCAGAGGAGGGCCAGAAAAATTATCAGGGGTATGGAATACCTTTGAGGACAGGCTGAAAGTTGGGGTTGTTCAGCCTGAAGAGAAGGCTCAACAGAAACTTTATTGGGATGTTTCAATACTTAAAAGGGGCTTATAAGAAAGATGGAGAGAAGCTTTTTATTAGTACCTGTTGCAATAAAACATGAGATAATGCTTTTAAACTGAAAGAGGGTAGATTTAGGCTAGATATGAGGAAGAAATTTTTTACAATGAGCAGGTGAAACACTGGAACAGGTTGTCCAGAGAGGTGGTACATACCCCATGCCTAGAAACATTCAAGGTCAGGGTGAATGGGACTCTAGGCAACCTGATCTAACTGAAGATGTCCCTGCTAATCTCAGGGAGTTGGACTAGATGTCCTTTAAAGATCCCTTCCAACCCAAACCCTTCTATGATTCTATGATTCTACAGTTATATAATTCTCCTCTCCTGTAGGTCCAATGCCATTTGACTGTATGTGCAGTGGCATATACATGAATTAACTTCTTTCTTGCTCAGCTACTTTATTCCTACACTGTCTCAAAAATAATTTGTTTCTCTATAAATTGGTTTATTTTTACTGCAGACTGGAAAAGAAGATGTGAACATATATATAAGTTGCTGCAGTTTTAGCTATTTTAATAAGTACTGTATTGACATGAAGAATTGAAAATTTAAGCTCTGGAGTACCACAGTTATAACTGGATGTAATATAAATAGAGGAGACTTGTAGATGAACATAACTAACACACTAAAATTGTTTAATATGTAGTGTGTCCATCAAGAAGAATAGAATTTGTTAAAGAGATACCATCTTTCACTTTGTTCCAGAAAATATACATGAAATTATTTGAGTTTTATCAATCCCCTTCCAAGTACTATAAAATTATGCCTGTTTCTTGACTTAAAGAAAAATGTAAGCCACTTAAAAAACCCTAAACCAACAAATCCAAATTCTTTAGATTTCTAGGACATAATTTTAATGGAAGCAATGTTCTTGGGGGAATTTTAACTTCATAATTTTCTGTTTCTTCTGTATTTTTAAAAAACTCACAATTTTTTCACTAGATATATGCTATTGAATTAATCACATAATCCAATTAAGGGTTCCTTTGAATTCATATGGCTATATGAGGAAATAACTATTGCACAAGAAAAAAAAATTCAGCACAGTAACTTTATATGTATTGAGAATTTATCTTTAAAAATGCGGTGAAGTTGTTAATAAAAATTATTATATAAAAATACTTATGTGGTAAAAAAATTATATGTCTTTAACTAATTGAATAAAAAATGGAAGCAGGAGTAAGGACTTAAAAATCATTATATTGGATGTCTCAGAAACATAACAGCAAAGAGAACAAAAGTTATCTTTATTTGTATCTGTAGAAGAAATAACATCTAAATCAACAATAATATTTGCAGTTTGATTCATAGTTTTGTATGCTTGAGAATATTGGAGGTACATGTTTTGGATATGATTTTGCACAAAATGTATTTTTTTTCCACATCTTGCAAGGGGAAAAATCCATATTCTTATAGACTACATAGGACCTTCAGTCTGGTGAATGACTATGTTAAACTCCTGAATAAACTTGTCTTCTGTCTACTATCTCAAATTTACATTATATTCAGAGTGAATACAAGATGAAATCTATTGTGTTTTATGTTTCAATCTTAAAAATCTATGTAAACATAACTATAATTAATATGCAATCATAGAAAAAATACTAATCAAATCTCACTATGATGGAATTATCTGCTTTACATTCTTAAGGTTTGTTATTATCTTTCACCAACTTCAAAACTAAAGTATTACACTAAATCGAATGCTCAGTGTGAAGTCACCTGTGAAATCCAATGACAGATTATGGCTACTGTGGGAACATTTTCATTACCAGATGTTTGAGCACTTAATATCACACTTCAACAGTAAATGATTATCTTTTATGTCTAATTTTACTTCGATTTTATTTTTTAAAAGATCATTTTTAAGATATATGGAAGGATAGTTCTAAACTCTTGACATTTTCTGTGGCATATTAATGATATTTCCAGCTTAAGAAAATAATGCTTTTCTTAGGAGCACAGCTCAATACATGAATTCACTCTCTGAGACCAGTAAGACATTTGATTGCCTCTTGCCACAGCTGTGTGTTAAAACTAGCTTTATGGCTGGTAAATTTCCAAGGGACTTCTTGACCACTTCACTCTGTCCTCTTTAATGCACTATCAAGCTAAATTCACTGCTTGGTTTTAGCAATGAAAGTTTATGTGTTTGTTTTTTTTTAAACTCCATACAGTTTGTGAAAAAAAACTTTGCATTAATTCTAGGTATTGCACTTTATATCTAACAGTCCTATTGGCTGGAGGGGGAGAGGAAAGACCACACACCACGGAAATTCTATATTAAGGCTAATATGCAGGTCTGCATAGGAATTAGGTGGCACGCTGTTCTTATCTGTCCCTCTGCCTATGGATTAATTTTATTGATTATGAACAAAGAATACTAGTAACTAAGTACATGAGAAATATCTTCATGCTTTTGACAAGCTTAGCTTTAGACAGTTTGCACTTAGAGGAAAAAATTGAAGAGTTCAGTGTAAAGAGCAAAGAGTTCTGTGGAACAAAACTTTATTTGGGAGTCTTTATGCTATGTAGTTTCAAATTGCTTCAAATGAAATTTTAAAAAAATATATATTCTGTTTCCAATTTGTGTCTCAGCTGGTACAAACTTTCAAATCTCTTTTTTAATTAAATGCCTGATCCAAAGGATTCTTAATATATAATAGTGAAGTATTTTTCAGAAAGGAGGATTGCAACTCAGTGTTTCCTACTTTCTCCCTCCTTTCAGATGGGTGAAGAATTGCTATGGATAGCCAAATGCTCATACTTTCATGTTCTTTAACCCAACTGAGACTTGGTTTTAGTCAATGCAAAGCAGAATAGCTTCAATAAAATGAACAGAATGTTCCTTTGGCCTTTGATTAATTCAGGATAACATATTCATTTGGAGGAAGTGAGTTAACTTTCTTGAGGCACAAGAGAGAATTAGTATCTTGGAGGCTTTGATTTATTCATGTGCTAAGCCCTGAACTCTTGGGTAAAAGGCCAGCACCATTGACATATCAACTTCAGTACTCTGAGCAAAATCCAAATTTTATGTATTTAAGAAAGCCAAGCAGGTCTGTTTGCAAATGAGACTGCCACAGAGAGGTCTTGTGAATCTCAGCTGGGCTTCCCTCACGTGAAGAATAACACTTCAGTTACTTGAATTTTATCAAAATATTTTTGTAAATACACACTCTGCTCTGGTAAATCTTCAAATTCATATCCACAAGGCAAGTAAATTGGTTTGGCTTCACTAACAATCCAATCGTGAGCTGTGAGTCTGGGTCCAAAAACACATTAATTTTAAAAAAAGTTTTAGAGTTAAGTGTTGACCCCATTCAAGTCAAAGACAACACATTCTGTGGCCTTAAATTGCAAAAAAAAAAAAAAAAAAGATGAAAGCAGAAAGGCTGAAAAAAACACCATCTCTTCCTATAGAATAAAAAAAAAAAGGAAGTTTGGATTACTTCTATTTTTCAGTTCTTTACTCTGAAAGCTCATTTTTATTGGCATCCCTGGAAATGTCATCTTTAGGTGAAACCAAGCAAAACTATTTCAGATAATACTTTAGCCCCCAAATATTTGAGCAAGAACATGTGAAAATTCTATGTTCTAATGAATATAGACCATAAATTATTGGCTGTGCTAGAATCCAGAACCTATAATAATAGGGTGTTCAATGACTCATTGTAGACAATCTAAAGAAATCATGAGAAATCACACCAAAAAATCATGACTATTAAGAGAGATTAAGGAAAAATATACTGCTTGATTATTCTGAAACATTTTACTACATTCAAAATTTAGCAGGAAATGTAAATTTTCCCATAACATTTCCTGTGCTCTACTGCCAAGACCATGAAGCATCTCACATGCTTTGATTCCAACATAAAACTTCAAAGTAGGAACTGTACACTGAAGTCTTCTTGGTAATGTTCAGGAGCGTTAAGATTTTTAGGAGTGTTTATTTGCTGTTTCATGGATATTTCAATAGGAAGAATAGGTCTGTGATTGTAGTCTTGATGAAGTCTTTTATTTAAATCTCCTTACCTGCCATAGAAAGATAAAAAGACACTGTGTAGAGATTGTGGCTGTATTGGGCATAGCTCCCACAGGAGAAATTACCCTTTAATAGTGTTAAACTTGATGGTGTGTGAATGGTTATGTGGTACTTGAAGTGAATGAACCAATTCATCTTTTGGATTAGGACCACATGCCTGTAAGTGATAAGTGCTTTGTCTCAAAAGAAAAAAAAAAGAACACAACAAAAATAAAATAAAATAAAATAAAAATATTTTTCAGTTACTTTTTCTACCAACTGAATGTTAAACTAACTTCTAGAAAAGGTACAGTAGAATGAGTTAAATAGATTTCTTATTTCCAGTCAGGCTGTATTTTAAATATCAACATTTTTCATAACATAAAAAGACACAGAGGGAAATATTTTTGTTATTTGGAATGACTGAAGATATACAATAAACAGTCCTGTGCCCAACTTGAATTCATTAGATATTTCACTCTAATCTTGTTTTGAACAAATAACACAAACACATTTATTTCATTTGTTACTTTTCCAACTGGGCTTCTTGGTAGGCAAAACAGTACTTAAATAGGAGAAAGCCACTGAAATTCTGACATTGACCACTTGTTCCATTCAAGTAAAACCAATGAAAAGTCAACAGCTTTTTATTAAATATATAATCTGAAAATGTTGAAGTCATTCTAAGAAGTGTCTTCTTGGCAGATAAGCTAAAGCAAACAGGAAAGACCAATAATTTTCATATTTATCTATAAATAGAGCAATTTATTGAAGATTAATATTGCCTCAGTCTTCAATACTAAAACCAGCTCCTCTCTGGGCACCTGTCCACCTGAGCCAGAAGACAGGGACAAGGGACAGAATGAGGTCCCCTTAATCCAAGAGGAAATGGTGTGCGACCTGCTGCTCCACCTTGATGCACAGAAGTCAATGGGGTTGGATAGGATCCACTCAAGGGTGCTGAGGGAGCTGGTGAACTCCATCATTAACCAGGAGTCCTGGCCCACTCAGGAGGTTGCAGCAGACTGGAGGATGACAAATGTGACACCAATCAGAAGGGCTGGAAGGAGGATCCTGGGAACTACAGGCTTTTCAGACTGACCTCGGTGCCGGGGAAAGTTGTGGAACAGATTATCTGGAGTGCCATCCTGAGTTACAGACAGGATAACCAAAGGTTGAGGCTCAGCCAACATGGCTTTATGAAGGGCAGGTCCTCTTTGACTGATATGATCTCCTTCTATGACAAGATGACCTGCTTCATGGATAAAGAAAAGACTGTGGATGTGGTCTTCCTGGACTTTAGTAAGGCCTTTGCCACAGTCACCCACAGTATCCTCCTGAAGAAACTGGCTGCCCATGGCTTCGATGGACCTGTTCTGAGATGGGTGAAAAACTGTCTGGATGGTCAGGCCCAGAGAGTCTTAGTGAATGGAGTTAAATCCAGTTGGCAGATGGTCAGCAGTGGTGTTCCCCAGAGCTCAGTGCTGGGACCTTTTTTATATTTACCATCTTTATCAATGATCTGTATAAGGGGATCGAGTACACTCTCAGTAAATTTGCTGATGACACCAAGATGGGCGGGAGCGTAGACATACTTGAGGATAGGAAGGCTCTTCAGAGGGACCCGCATGGACTGGAGTGATGGGCTTAGGCCAATCACATGAAGTTCAACAAGGTCAAGTGTCGGGTCCTACTGGATGTGTGGCTGGAAAGCTGTCCTCCAGTAAAGGACCTGGGGGTGTTAATCAGCAGCCAGCTGAACATGAGCCAGCAGTGTGACCAGGTGGCCAAGAAGGTCAATGGCATCATGGCTTGTATCAGAAATAGTGTGACCAGCAGGATCAGGGAAATGATTGTTCCCCTGTACTTAGTGCTAGTGAGGCCACACCTTGAATACTGTGTCCAGTTTTGGGCCCCTTACTACAAGGACATTGAGGTGCTGGAGCATATCCACAGACAGGCAATGAAGCTGGTGAAGGGTTTGGAGAACAAGTCTGCTGAGAAGAAGCTGAGGGAGCTGGGGATGTTTAGTATAGAGGAGGCTGAGAGAAGATATAATCACTCTCTACAACTACTTGAAGGGGAGTTGTAGTGAGATGGGGGTCAATCTCTTCTTTCCAGTAATGAATGATAAGACACGAGGAAATGGGCCCAAGTTGCACCAGGGGAGGTTTATATTGGACATTAGGAAGAACTGTTTTACCAAGAGGGTTATTAAGCATTGGAACAGGCTGGCCAGGGAGGTGGTGCAGTCACTGTTCCTGGAGATATTCAAAAGATGCACAGATGAGGTGCTGAGGAATATGGTTTAGTTTAGTGATGGGCCTGGCAGTGTTTGTTCAGTGGTTGAACTCGATGATCTTAAAGGCCTTTTCTAACCATAATGATTCTGTGATATTTTTATTTTTTGGAGTTGGAGACGGCAACTGCATTAATGCAGTGCTGGAGATAGAAGAAGAAAAATAAATGTTTGGAATAGGTGAGATACAAGTTGAATCAAAATTAAAAGACTGAAAGTCAGTAAAAACCAATACTGCTCATATCCATCCACTGTGTATGAAGCACGGTAGATTTTATATATTTCAGGACTATATCACCAGCCAAAGACGTCAACCCTCTTGATTAACCTTGAAGACACCACTGTTTAACAGAGATTGCAAGATCTTCTGCAAGACCTCAGTAGCAAAATTTTAAAAGTGTATCCCAGCTAAAGGTATATTGTGAAATTACCTAACAAGTTCCTAGCAGACAACACAAGCTTCCAGAGTCAACCAAATGCTTCACATTGTATGTAAATTATTTGGAGAAATGGAGCTCACTGAAGCGGTAGAGAATTTTCTTCCTGAAGGAAAATTTGGATAAGCCATCATATTTTTAGTGATGGTCATGTGCTATTTATCTCCACTAATCTCAGAGTAACAGCTGTGCTTAGTAGCAGTAGGACTGAGCTTGATCTTGAGATTTGAAAATAAATCATATTTTACATGTAGAACGGTTGATTTGTTCTCTCTCCACTAGAAAAAGTGTTTTTCTCATGACCAAAATCTGAAAGTGTAGGTACTTAATTTTGACTCTTGAAGAAAATCTCAGAATTGCATTCATTGAATGGTGAATGAGAATAAATTTTATAAAAAACATTCTTCTTCCGTAACTTCACTTGCTACAGTGAATACCCTCAACTGCTTGCATTTTAGTAACATGTCAAGGCTGTAAATGTCTTTAAGTTGATCTTTCTTAACTATTTTCTTTTAATAACCTCTAATACATGCTTAAGTTACAAGAAAAAAAAAAAAAAGAAAAAACTGAAAGCCAACAAAACACTTCTGAAATCTCTATAAGGGGAGAAAAGTCAAAAAAGAAAGACAATCACTCTGTCTTTGCATTTCAGAAACACATCCCAGACACATCTCCACCCCAGGATCCACAGGACACACTATAAATGACTGCTTAATCTGTGGGTTTAGAGGTTCGGTTCAATTTCCTATTCAGTGTCCTCAGACTACATTCAGGGAAAACAGCTGCTGGGCTCAGAAAGGATACTGACTTCTATGTCCCTATTTATCCTTGATACAGCTCCTCATCCTTGGGAGTCCCTATGAGATTACCGGATATTATCATTCCCCTTTCGCACTCCTTTCCTCTTTCTTCTAAGGATATATTTATTTGCAAGTCAATCAGGAATTTCAGTCTGTTGTCAACCACATTGCTGGCTGCTGCCTTCTGCTTTGTAAATATTAATATTGGTTGGGCGTCTGCTCAAGTGTGAAATAGTCTTTTAGCCACCAGGTCTGTGTTTGGCAAAGCCCTAATGAGAGTTTTAGGCAACGTGAAGCTGAATTTTTTTCCATCCAGATAAGCAACACTCTTATTTGAACTACTTACATTTCGTTTTTCCTAAATTAGTTTTAACTTCTCAGCTGTCAGATGTGGCTCCCTATGTGGCCACATAAATGCTTCTGTCAGAACAAAAGGCACCAGAGGGATGGGAAAGGATATGCAAGGGAAGAGACTGCATTTCTCAGTGATGGTTTAAGGCAATTTGAAACATACGTGAATCAATTACTTGCCTTCCTCTGACATATATAAATACATTAGATATATTGACTTACTCATCAAATATAGTTTACTTTCAAAAGAAGTATAAATAGAATGTAAAAAAATGCCATCTCAAATATGATCTACTAGTCAGAAACATTTCAGTGGGACTTCAGGGATTCATTCCCTTCCAAAGTCACTGCTGCTATCTTAGAAGCTCCAACATGAGTTAAAGCAGAGGGAGAGCAATTTACACAGTAATTTAAGGAATCTTTGTTTTGGTATTTTCTTTTACGAAAAGTTCATTCACAATTCATTGGTAAGAAGTCTCCTCTCCCGGGACCATCAGCTTCAGTCTTGCCTACTTTGTTGGCTACTATATGAGTAATAGAAAAAAAACTCAAACAATAAAAAAGGGACACAATCGACCATCACCTTTGTGGCTTGCTTCCCCATTCAATTTAAGACACAAATTAAAAATTTTGCCTCAATAATTTTTATTTCTGATTACCTAGTATCATCTCACAGTACTTTGTCAATTACTTTGTCAATCACTTTAAATGAAATGTGTAAACTTCATTTTTCCCTTCCAGCTCTATTTTTTACAGATTTCTTTCCCACTGGCATGCAAAGTAAATTAATGTTAAGGTGAATTTTAAAAAAGTGTTTAAAACATGCTACCAGAAAGTTGTCAAAACACCATGCACTGGTTTTGACATTAGAAGTCTCACATTAAAGAAATATTTCAGACTCCAGCAATCTTGGCAGGCTTACATGATACTTACGATAGCACTTTAGGCAATAAGCAAGTGCAAAACAATGGGAAATGCACACTTGAATCAAGTCTGCATTTCACATTTGATTACTGAGAGCTAGTAGTATATGATAGGAACAGAGTCCACAGTGAATTATCCTAAGTGTAAAAGAACTAAGAGGGTAGCAATTCAGAATATACTCAGACTATACTTGTTTTATATATAATATAGTTTTATGCCTTTAGTCCCTGGTCCCTTGGATAACAGAAACATCTTAATCTGCAAGAATTCTGTGAAAAGACCAGAAATGTTTGCTGGAGACTTTCCCAATGTATCAGTGATGGTCATCAATGAAGTCTTTCTCACTTCCCTGTAGATAGTAGGAAGTACATTTCAGACTCACATTTCTACTACAGGAGTGCCATTCATCTATTTTATCATTGAGGCTGCGGTACACAATAAAATAAAGTAAACCGATATGAAATTAATGAGGCATTGCTCCCTAAACTATGCAAACATGTGCTGATAATAACAAATGATTTTTGGCAGCAAATTCTTAGATCAGACTTATGGAATATTCAAAACACCCACTACAAGTGATTAGCTACAGAAAATATGAAGAAATATGCAGAAAACCAATTTTATTTATACGGTATATATTTAAGTAAAATAAAAATTTCTGAATGTGTAAATGATAATGAACCCTCTCTACACACATGTTGTCACATGCAAAAAGTAAAATAGCTTGTAAATCATTTGCATGTAAAAATACTAAATACCTATACAAACAAACTATTACAACTATATGACATAAACCCTGAAACAGATAAAAATCATGAAGGCTGAATTCATTAAATTATTTTTTCTTAGGAAACAGTGAAACCATGTGGACCACAACTAGAATATAGAGAACACAATGTGAAGTTTTTAAGAGAAATCCTGGGTATTTGCAGAACAAACTATAGTTTTGACAAAAGAGAAACAACAATATTTAAGGGACTGGACCACATTTAGAAATTGAGAACACTTAGAAATTAAATTTCTAACAGTAATATTTGAAATACTGCAAAATTTCTTCAGATGCTTCTCAGACAATACTTGAAGAGTGACGTTATGCATCTTGAAGAAACCTAAGTATTTCCTCACCAATGAATCCTATAGAAATAATAAAAAGGAAAGCCTAAAAAGAATTTACTGTCATTTCCGAGGTACTGGTTGTTATTAATACTTATTTTACTTCCCTTCCAGACTACATATGCAAGTAATAGGCTACATTGTGCATAATTTAGTTTCGCTGCATCATCATTAGTTAATATATGACCTTTGCCCTGAACAGGTTAAAATATCAGAATGAGACAAGAAATAACAGATGGGAAGACACAGACAGATGGGAAAGCACGAAAAATGCAGTATTGGTCAGCACAGGAGGCTGGTTGCCCCAGACCTCCAGCTGCCTAATTATTGTAAAAATTTATATTTTATTTAACCAGAGTTTTAAGGAGGATTTTGAAGGACAATAACATAGTATCTCTGTGGATGTTAGTGGTATCTTCTCCATCCAGTAAGAGGCAGCATCAAAGGTGACATGAATGTGAGCAATAGACGAAGTCACCATGGGGCTAAGAGTTACCATTGCAACAGCAGATGTCGGGGGCTAGGTGAAGATAGGCAACCAAAGGCCTTAAATGTGAGGACAAGCAACACACATCTGACAGAGAAATGAGAGACTTAATGGAGGGACTGAGAAAAAAGGGTCAAAACAAACCACCAAACTGGTTGTTTTGAACAATACAAAGAAGATGCTCTGGAAGCAAAAAAAAGGTATTATTTTCCACAGGTAGATACTTAAAATATGGATGGAAGAGGTGGAAACTGAAGACTTTCTTAGAAATATAATTTAGTTCTTCATATTTCTAAGCAAGCCAACTTAAGGATTAAAATCCATATTGCCTTTAATGTAAATAAACATGTCCATAAGCAACTACCATCCAAACATAACACTCTGATTCTTCAGTGCATCTGAATTTAATTTGTATTTAATTGAAAATATAATTTGCCAGAAGACCTTTCTCTGACATTAGTTAAACAGCTACACTGGTCTGTGGAGCAGCCACATCCTGGTTGATTTTTCCATGCTTTCCTCAAGACTTTCTACGACATTTTCTTGCCTCACCTCAGGTCTTCTAAATGAACTCTTCCTATCTTGCACCAGAACTCAGCGGATAAATCACACTAGATATGTTTTCAGCAACTTCAGGCTTGTAAAATTTGTCCTACAGAAACTATGTACCCTTCTAATCCAAATTTGCTTATGTGTTCAGTACAATGTTTAATTTGTTAAACAATCTTCCCTGCAATATTTATTTACTCCTTAAATCCCACATCTCTTACACAAATATTTTCAGTAAGGTGACTACTAGTTGCATTCAACAGTTGCATTTACATGTGACATTTCCATTTCTGACCAAGCAATGAAGACTTAGATTACTAGCCTGGGTGAAATCAACATTAGAAAGAGAAGGAAGACTTCATCCTTCTCTTATTCCAAGTGTCCCAGATATTTATCAGGGAACACAATCAATAGACATAACTGAGATATTTAATCACTACAGTTTGTAATGAATAAATTATGCCCAGTTCAGACTGAAATGTGTTTGTTTAAAGCCATTCTCTCTTGAAATATTAACTGCAATTACAAAGTTTTTAAATAATAAAAATGTTAAATAATAAAACATGGACTGATTTTCTACTGTGCTTCAAATTGAATAGCAAATGAGTACAGAAGGCTATCTAAAGAAGTTGACAGAGTTCTTTGGTAAAAATTTCATTTCTTGCATTGTTCTTCAAATTTCTTTTAATAAAATATAGCAAGTCTGGAGAGATTCATAAAATGTGTCTTAGTGGTACTGAAATGTAGATACTATTAGTTAATATATAATTTGGTCCTAATGGAGGCAAAGAAAACAACAACAAACCCTACAAGAAAAAGTATGAGAATTTCAGAGGAGAAATACACATATATTTACACATTTCAACACAGTCTCACATTCCAGTAAAGTATCTGAAGAATGTTTCAATTAGGAACTGAGTGGCTTTTGTCGCTTTGCATGACAACAAAAAGAATGAGCACAAGAAGTAACAAATACATTAAAAATCATCTTGGGAGAGTGAATAGATAGCACTATTGAAAAAATTTACATCAAATTTAATCTGCCAAAATACCCTAAGCAATTTTCATTTTTATCATAGTAATCTACCTTATAGTAAAAAAATAAAAACACAGTAAATAATAACCTCATTCTGATTACAGTCAATAATTGTTTTACTAGAGTTTCATTAAAGCTAAACTAATTTACTTCGTCTTATTCTCTTTTACCATCTTTCACTGGCTCAACAGAGGATTGACTATATGATGGAATAATTACTTTGGAATATTAAAACATATACACACAGAAAAAAAGTGAGTTAGAAAAGCAGTATTTGATGCATTTTAGTAAGTGATCATTTATAATGAATATACTCTTATTTTGTATTTATTGGCATTTTTCATTGCAGTCACGTAAAAGCTATCGTATCTTAGTTGTAAAAAAACCTAAAATGCATAAAACGTGACAATTAAGAAAAAGATAAATGGCAGTTGGTATGAAAATATACTTTTCTTCTAATAGCCATAAGGCGAGGGAGTATTTACTCTTACAGAATCTGAGACTCATTTGCTGCCTTACAGATGTCGACATGAGTCTGTCAATAACAGTTGCAGTTCTGCATTTGGAAATTTCCAACAATGACTCAAACTGCAGCCTGTTTTTGATGACAGCTGAGAAAGTCAGGGTGCTTCTGTCCCAGGGCCTGAATTTCTCCATCCATAAAATGTGAATTGCCTCTTCTATAAAATACTTCAAGTTAAAAGTATTATGTGATTACTGAATAGTTATAATATACTATAATAAATCCCACTGATCTCTTACAAAATATATTCCAAATTTATTTTGGGGTTGCAAAATGAAAAGACAGTAAAATCAAGATCAGAAGCTAGGTAACAGGTTTATCTCATGAGGCTGGAGAAGAGGTCTCTCTTGTACATTCTTACTAGTATTCCTGGTCTGTTAGTGCATGGTATGCCACAGTGTTACTGTGGCTTGACAAATTCAGGAGAATAAAGAAAAACAAAGTCTTTAGTGGTATAGATGAATGAAAATCCAGTGTTGCAATGTTGGTTCTTCTGGCTGTTTCTCATTGACTTTGTCTGATTTTCACTCTGCACTCAAAAGTTTATGAAGTCATCCTTCCTATTGGTTTTTATTAGCCTTAAAGATTATAAATAAATGTGGAAAAGATGAAAAAAAATGTGCTGATGCAGAGTCCTACATTTTTTTTACACAGGATAGTGTAACTTACACACTTCAGATCTAGCTTTTATGTTATTCTTTGCTTGTGTGAATGGCAGAACACTAGAGCTGCCTATATTCCCGGTAAGGTCACAGACAAAAGAAACTTGGCAGGGATTTATTGACAGAACAAAAACTTTGAAAGATACAAACTGCTTTTTGTTGTTTTGGGATGTTGTTTTTTAAAGGAAATGTGTACATACAACTCCCTTTCTCAATTTATCCTTCCATTTCCCCACAACCAAATTTAGGGGCTTCACAAACTGGGAACAGTGACTATGATGAAGTGCTATTTTGTTGTTCTAGATGGGTGTATTCTTCCTAATCATATTAACATGTAGCATATGCACAACGCTGGCTATATGTTTCATTCCATAAACATCATTCCTCACAGTAAACTTAGTAGCCTCTTTGACTCTACTTTTCGACTTTATCATAGATATTGTTTTTTATAACTTTCCTTCTCAGTAGACGTTCATAACAAGAAATGAGAAAACACAGATACCTGTAATATCTAACCACAGTGGAAGTATTGAATTTTTAAAGAAATATGTAAGGGTCTACAATAGAATTGCTTCTTCTCTCACTCAGGGTGGGTTTTGTCTTTTGTCTCTTGTTTTAAGACATAAGTTTTTTCATTTCAGCAAGTAGGAAGCTTCTTTTATTTTTATACAATAATGTAAAGAAAGTGGGTAAATCCACGTAAATTTTAAAAAGATTGAAAATTACTAAATTAACTTCCAGTGCTTTTGAAGATCACCTATTTTTCTTCTTAAGATCACTTTTTCTAGGGAAAAAAAAATCTATATGCTTCAAATAGTTTGACTTTTGATGAAACTCCTAATTTTCACTGAAAAAATATTTCAGGACATTTTTCTGAACACAGCCAGTGCTATAAATATATCCTCTATATCTTACATCAGCCTGTGTCTGTGACACAACCAAACCAATATTTCCACAAATCACATCTATGATATTTGTCTGAAGGTATTTAATGTCTTTATATGAAAGAATAAAAGGGAGAAAGGAACAAAGTATAGGAATAATTTTAGCATGTATGGTAAAGTAATTAGAATAACAGTGTCTGGATTTTGCAGTATCTATGTATAATGCAGATATGGTACTAAAAATATAGATATAGAAATAAATTTCTACTAATGGCAAGACATTATGTAATATATCCATATAACACAAAAAATGCCACTCTTTTCCTCTGCAGGTGGAGGCAGGCAATTATTTTACAATCATCATCTCCTTTGCTTCCTACTGCTACTGTTGCACTCAATAATGAGAATTTCAATTCAGGCACATTCATATGGATACATTTCTGATTGCTTGGCTCAGATTCTGAACAGAGTTCAGTGAGCTCATCTCTTTCACTCTCATACATTTATCTGAATAGGTGCAAGACAGACACAATCCTGTGTTCAGCTACGTTACAGTTGGACCTGCATGTTCTCAGCTCTTCTTTTTAGCATGTTCTAAAACACTTTGGTTTCCAAAAACTCAGAAATGTTTCACTCTTACCATCAAACACCACCATTAAGACTTTATTCTGTATTGGAAAGATTGTTTTGCTCTTGTAGTTCATTTTCTATAGTTTGTGTGTTTAGATATATTTTCATTTTTAGATGATGAATTATTTTCTGCCTGGTGGAACAACCAGGCACACACGTATAGAAAGGTAAAAGCCTGGAAAGTGGTAAACTCTGCTTGAGATTGCAAGTGTAATAGCTGAAGTGGGCTTCTTAGGATGACATTTTGGACTTAGCTATCTGAATTCCAGCATATACACCTAAATCTTTCTTTTTTTTATGTGGTTTTCATTTTTACCCTAAACTCGAATACAGCTTAGAGATATTTGTTACTCTCCTGTCATGTAAGCAATGAAAATCCAAAGTTTCCTCCCCTCCTCATGTTTCTTTGATAATCACATATAATTTAATGAAAATACAAGCAAAAGCTTATGGCTGGGAAATGAGTGAGAAGGATGAATGTAGGAAAATGGGCACCTGCCTCCTGCAAAGAAGTGCACTACAGTGCTGAACATGCAAGTGGCAGGGCCAGATGTCCCGCTTAGTGAGTTCAACTTGGGGCTAGACACCCTAACATTCACCCAGTCTGTGTGTCAGGACAGGGTCACTCAAGGCAAGAGCCCTCTCAGGGGAGAGCTAGGAGCTCTCCATGGAGGATCATGAGTACTGACCTTCAAGATGTGCTGCAAACCTGCTTCCTGCTGACTTCTCCTCAGGGACATAAGCTAGAAGCTATTTCAGTTATGTGTATTATTTTAACTTGAGGAATTTTTTTTCCAAAATAAATGGAACTCTCACTTGCATCAAGGGACACCCTGAGAATGGCCTCAATTTATAAAGAAGCAAACATTGCCTGATGTGCATGATTTCAGACATAAGAAACAGTGATAGTCACTGAATGGCAGTCGGCAGCATTAAACTAACCCCCTCTGTGAGCTGCATGTCTTTTCAGGATTAACAATTTATGAAGTTAATGCACATCTAAGTATGCAGCTGTCCTTTTCTATTTTTAATAACCAAAAAGAAAATGTCACCAAGTAAAGGAGGGAAAAACCTGTTTCTCAGTTGGGACTGTATATTGAACTGTGGCAGCATTTTTCTCTGTGCTGTAAAATGGCACTAAACAGTTTTGTCATGGAGCTTAAAAATACAAGATAGACATAAAAATTTTAATTCTCTTCATTTTCCCTTCATGTTACTATTAAAATGTTGTTCAAATGAACTTATTTTAACTGTGATTGTAAAAAAATATGACCTCATGTATGTGGCTTAGTATAAACAAGCACTAAAAACCCCTGAGATTCCAGGTTTTAATTGACTTTTCTTAGTGTTTTACACAACAATTAATACAAATAATCTCTTACTTTCCTTATGCATTTAAGTATGACCAATCATTAAGTGTTTTGCAAAATTATATATGCAAAGGAAAAGCCTTCAGTGATTATTTTCACTGTGAGGGTGACAGAGACCTGGAACAGGCTGCCCAGGGAGGTTGTGGAATCCCCTTCTTTGGAGATCTTCAAGACCTGCCTGGACATGTTCCTATGCATCCTGATCTAGGTGGACCTGCTTCTGCAGTGGGGTTGGTCTAGATGATCTCTCAAGGTTCCTTCCAACCCCTACCATTCTATGATCCTATGATTCTACAACTATCATTAAAGGTAGTAGTCTTCTGAATGGGCTTTGTGCAAATAGGCATTTTTTTTTCTGATTGCCATGGATTTCTTGGACTTTGGTGATGAGTATGCTATAAATACTACGATAGGAATAGAAACTGCAGCTGCCCGAAAAATGAATTCCAAGCAATAAATATTTTGCTAAGACATCATTGCATCTTCTCACTCATTTGAAGTGAGAAGTATTGTGAAACTTATGCAGCATGGACCTGCAAAAAGGCAGACAAGAGGACCACACCTGAGCAAACGAGAGGTGAAGATGCACTGAAAATTTAATTTTTGAGCAAGAGAAAAGTGACAAGTGGTTTTTTTTTTAGGAATCATTCTTGACATGAGACTCATCTGGTATTTGTAGTAATGGCCTCTGCAGAGAAGCATGAAGCTAAAATGTGGTGTTGACATAAAAATGTAAGATATTACTGTTAAGATTGGGATACCATACTGGCAAAATGAAGTGGTTGGTGCTGAAAACTTCAATGATTGAAATAGGATGAAACCTAATGGTACAAAATGCATCTTGGACATTTTTAACAATAATTTTTTCTTTAAGTATCTGAGTGGAAACGAAGAAAGAAATGGTTGTGCTAATTGATCACAGTCCCTCTGAACAAAGTAATACAGTCATTAAAGAAAAAGTTGTATGGGATTCCGGAACATGACAAGTGAGGCATACCCAGAAGGAAATAGTGTACTATTCTACAAGGTAAAGGTAAGACCTGACCCAGAATACTATTTAATTACATCTTCCCACGCTTATGAAACACTACTTCAAACTAAAGAAAGTGCTTCTAGCTTTTTTCTTTTTTCTTTTTTTTAAAAAACTTGAAAGCCCAAAAGAAGAAAAAGCAATGCAAACAGAAATGACAGTGCTGGTAGAAAAATAAGTTGATTTTAAACAACTATGAATTCAGAAGCTTTCAAGGAAGATAAACAGCAAGGTTTCGCAGTTCGAAAAGTTTATAAACAGGATTACTTGTGGTTGCTTGTGATAGTACAAATTCAATCAACTGGGAATTGTCTTAAGGCCACATCTATGATGAGATCCCTAAATCTGCTACAGCTTTGGAGTGGACCTGCCAAAATAATTTCTTTGTAGGTATTTCTCAAAAGCTTTTAATAAATGAGAGGAGAAGGAAAAGAATAAAACCTTTTTTTTTTTCTTCAATCAATTCTGCTACGGTCTCCAGTTTATTTTCTAGAAATCACACACCTTGCAGCTCTGCAGACCTTTTCCGCTCCCAGTACACCCAGTGAGGGCACCACACAGAGGCAATCTTTCCTCCCTTTGCCCAGTCTTTGTAAAAGTGTGAAGCATAACAGCTTGAGGAAAATAAATGTGCCTTCTGTTAATGTCTCACAACGAAGCTAGTCAGTTATACACAAAAATAATTTTTATAAATATTGTATTCTGCTCAGAAAAACAAAAACTAAAGCCCTACACAACAGGTCTTCCTGAGAATATGTCCTGCAGTAGGTAGTAGCATGTGTGACGTGTGGTGCTACAAACATGATATCAGTCAAGATCCAAGTACTGCAAATAGAACCAAGACAGTGTGCCATCCCTGATAAGAAGGGGTTACAAAATATTTTGAAGCCAGATGAGAATAATAATCCAAATCCAGAATGGAAAAACTATTTCACAGTTCAGACTTCATACTGGTAGAAGACTGGTTAGATTCAATCAACTTTTATTACCTATATAATCTATGTATGCTGATGATCATCTTTTGGAAATCATCTTAACAGGTCTGTTTGGATATAATGATAGCGAGTCCACCTTTTAGTGAAACCCTGTCATCATGACTGGTGAGCATTTACCCTTTATGCTGTTGATTTTATAAGACTTCATTGCTTCCACGGCTGTCAGTGTCAGCAGTCGCAACGTTATGTTTCTTCTTCCTACACTCTTAATATTTTTAGCACAGGGCAGGCAGTGGAGCATGATGTTCATGCTGCTATCTCTGCTGCTGTTGCTACTTCATCTGATACATTTGTTATACAAGTTATTAAACTATCATGAGAATAATAATAATACATTATGAAATAGGCTACTTTATGACATGAGAACTATTCAGGAGTGGTATTTTTAATGTAGTTAATTTCACATCATCACTATAGTCTGCATAGAGATGCTTGTAAGTCTAGAACAAAAACAAACTATTGTATTTCAGTACTACCTATTATGCAGTAGCAAATTCACAATTCCCATTTCTTGTAATTCAGTAAGGTATTCACAAACACATTTCTTTTAATTCAGTAAGGTATCTCTTCACTCCTTTGAAAGTTGCAGCAGTAACTGAGTTGAATACAACAATGTTCACTGACACTGGACCCTAAATATCTGTTCATGGGAGAAGAATCTTAATGGTTCCTTCCAGATTCATCCTGAAAACCCTACATTTATCCATCAGTGCTATGACTCTAGGAGGAAGAAACATTTACCAGTCCCTCTGGAAGCCAAAGCAATTTACCTCTTCTTTGCAGTATATTTGTAGGGCAGATACCAGCATACAACAGCACAGGTGGTTATCAACAGAGGCAGAATTCAAGGGACATATAAAAATAACAATGACATCCTCTGGTAGGTCTTGAAAAACGGAGGCAGAAGATCTAAATCTCAATCTCTCTCTTGTTCTCTGTGTACCTCTTGAAGACATTATTGCCCCCATATTACCCCAGTAATGTGCTGGCACCTCAGCCACCCTAAATCACAGACCATTAACCAAATATATTAATAAAAAACAATTCCAGTGTTGATTTAAAGTAATCACCACTAATAATATGATTTTTGTTTGGTTCCATCAATGTACATCAGAGAAGTAACACTGAGACATTATGTATTTCTAATGTAAACAACAGTGCATACAGACAATTTATATCTATTTTTTAGGTTGTTTTGTTCCACAATTCTGTAGTGCATAGATAATATTCTTGGCAAGCAACTCTCTTGGTATGTAGCAAATACTTTATCCGTAATAGTATATATTAAATATAACGGCTTCATTTTCCCTATAATTTCATTGATAGTTACTGAAAATTGAGAGAAAATGTGGATAGCTATAGCATTTCTCTAATTAGCATCACAGTGCATGCAAAAAACCCCACATAAATGCAAGATATTGTACATTATGGAAAGATATTGTGAAGATTATCTATTATGGCATATCAGGATGCTAAGTATTGGATAGTGCATATATAAAACAGTTCAAGTTTATTGATACCAGAGCTATTATAACTATTGCAGAAATTGATTTGGCCTTATTCTTCTTTTTCACATTTTTATGTAGCCCAGTCCCACTTTTACTGCTCTGCACAGATATATCAGTGTTGACTTTCTTCACCCTATGACCTAAATCAATGAAATACAATGAAGTCTTTGGATTCCAACATAAAGAGGAATTGTGCAAAGAAAATCTCTACAGATAAATACATACTAGTAAAAAGAAGAAAACTCAGCTACTGGTCAAGGATTGCCCAGAGAGTACAACCGCTAGCAATCTTCTTTGAACAGCTACATTCAGTAACAAGCAGCTCTTTTCCAGACAATGTCTGGACATAGCTTTGGAAAGAGGGTGGGACAGGGTCCTACTAGATCAGTTGCATATGATCACAGTTGTTTTGGGTGAAGAAGTTTTTGGTGTTTAAACAGACTTTTAGTCATAAGCACAGTTTTTTGGGGTTTTTTAATTGGTACAATGAGCACTGTCCAGATGCTTCGTGAGGGATCAAAAATATACAATCTAAATGGTGTTGTCCAAGCACATCTGCCTTTATCTTCTCTGCTGCTGTTTTCCTCTAATGACCATCTGCAGAAGCAGATAGTTAGGAGGCATTAAACTACAGCAGCTCTGACACCCACAATTGTTGCTTTGGTTAAGCTTCCCAAAACAGCCCCTTGTGCCTTTAATGCTGCAGCATACCACACTGTCACTCTTCAAAAGTCTAAAGATAACTACTTGTACAAGATATGCAGGATGAGAAGTGAGGGGACAGTCTTTTCTGCAACACTATCTCCAAATGCAACAATTATGCATTACAGTTTGGCAAGATATTAGAGTTGAAATCATTAGAAGTTTCTTGTTGCAAAATAGATTACAAAAATAAAAGAAAGCAATTCTAGCTTGAAAGTAAATTTATATACTGGAACTTAATTTATCAAACGGTGGGATGTATTTTGGAAAGAGAGAGAATACAGGCTGAGAAAAAGAGAAGGATGTTTAAGATTATTATGTCTTCCAGTTGCACACATCTTCATGCCCTGTTTACTTCTGACATGTAAAGCTTTTATTTTCCAAATAAAAAACCTCGACATCTTAATTGACAACATATATGTTGAAAAACACAGGAAGAAGTATTTCCTAGTACTAAAATGTAAAGGGATATAAAGTCAATTAACAGCACAATAAGATAAAGAATGCAGTCTAATTGGTGATAAAATGTCAATATTCCAATAGATGTATACCAGCAGTCCATTAGATTTAATTAGGCTCTCTCAGCAAGCAATAAATCGTGTAAAAGATGAACTGAAAAGGAAATCAGCTGACTGCTCTGAAACACTCATGGGTTGGTTTACGAAGCTAATCTTTGGGTAAATTAAGAGCTAGCACAGACATGTTAAACAGAGGATTTTAAGAGAAAAACCAATGTCTAATATTAGTACAGGATTAAATATGAAAATCTAAAGGCACTGTTGATCTGCTCAGATTTTAATTATGATCTCATTTATTGATATAATAAAAAAGTATTAAGAAATATTTGAATGAAGGAAAGCGCTAGACTGGAAACTGGTCTGCTTATGCACACTCCCATTCTGGAACCTGAAATAATGAGCTTACAGTTGCTGAAGCTTCACCCTGTGTTCAGCCGGGCTCCATGAAGCTGCTTCTGTATACAGTATCAACTGGATTAAAACCTGCCATTCACAGGGCATGAATGGAAAAAGAAATGCAAATGAATTGACAGCTGCATTTGCAGAATCAGGGTAGAATTTGTAGAATCAGACTAGCAAGTGCAAAACATATTGGCTTAACACAAAAAACCAAGGAGACAGATAGGATATGACTGTAACAAAATAAAAGCAGTATTTCTTATTGCAACACGGAATAGTGAAATGCTGATAGAATTTAATTAATCCATCTCAACTAAAATGATACTTTTGGGTTGCTATCAATGATGAGATTTAATATTTCCAATGTTCTTTTCAACCCTCCATTAAAAAAATGTCTGAAAAAGGAGCACATGACAGTTTAAAAGCTTTAAAAGCAAATGAAATACAGAATGCATGGGAGCAGAAGGGGAGATTTTTTGTCACTATTTAGTGGAGGCCAAGGTATGATAGAAGTAAAACTATACAAGAAAACATACTTTCTGATTAAATCTGAAACTAACAATTGTTTCTTAGATTTTTTTAAATTGTGAACTAATCACTGTAGTCACCATTTCTAGTCTGTTTAAAATAGATCAAATGACATTGCGGTAGAAGAGAGCTGACACAGAGCGTCATTTCTCACAAGATAGACCTGCTCTAGTCACATGCAAAGTGCAATAAACAGTCTTCCTTTATTCAAAAGTGATGCTATGACAGTTTGCACTTAACATTGATCCAGGAATTTATCCTGCATATGAAAAATAGAATGGAACTGGTGAGAGGGAGAGGTTGAAGAGAAGTTTCTGGGTTTTTCAGCTTTCAGGAAAAAAATCTCTATTCTTTTAAACTTCTGGTTCTAATCTGCCCTCTGTGAAATTACGGGGATGAGAGGAAGTGAGATGAAAAGTACTATAAGGTTGTTGTTTATGGATTGAACTATTAACTTGTACTTGCCTTTTTAAAACTATATATTAATATTCTGTGAAACTGAATGGCAAACTAGAACAATGATTAGCAGTGAATAATGGAGAACAGCAGCAGCAAACATGCTTTTCCTCTGTAATCTTGTCAACTCAATTCGTGTCTCTCAGTGTGAGGTTGCCCTAATGTCATATCGGAAATATTTAAAACTGAAGGTTAATGACTCTTCTCTATTTACTTTCTTTAGCTGCTGTAAATTTCATAGAATCATAGAATGGTAGGGGTTAGAAAGGATCTTTATAGATTATCTAGTCCAATCCCCCTGTGGAAGCAGGTCTATCTAGATCAGGCCAGAATTAAATTTAAGTTGAATATTTGATTTTGTAATAGTTGCACTTGAGTTCAGCAAAAAAAGATTAATCAAGAGAAATGTTGTACCTGTTTTTAAAATAATTCCAGATGTGCTTCATTCCTTTACACAGTGACTGCCATATGTAAAACCCAGAAGCCAAAAACATATGAATCACTAAGTCTACAACTACTTTAAGAACAAAAGCAGCACTTAATACTATGTGCTTCAGCTAGCTTAGCTGATGTGCAAAACTTACCATTACAACAAACACTGTTTTTGTGCTATGGTTCAGTTCGAGGCTATCCAAAATACTGACAGCTAACACATTACACTGAGAATTATCTATGGCATATTTTCAGGGCTACACCTGAGCACCAGTGCAAGGCTAACTTGCATCAAATGTATCACTTCTGGCATTGGATAAGCTTCATCAACACTTGCCTAGAGATGTGCTCCACTGCACCGTGTAGACCTGTCTTATGGGAGGGAAAGAATATCCAAGCTCTGCTATGCCTTAAACAACTAATTTTTCTTCATTTTGATTTTACTAATTTGGAGGTGTCCTTCATATTTTTAGTTTCTAGAAACTGAAGTGTGTATATACATCTTCGGCATGCATTACTATTATGTCAGCAACCAGTGAGTCCATGCAGAGGGGGGAAACTCGCTCAATTGATTACTTGGATTGTGCAGTTTTTAGAAGATTGAAGCCTGTCACCTGGCACTTTTCAACTAAATAACATCCGCTAAACTTTTTCAATAAGTTTCTTGGTAAAGTTGGTGTTTTTTCCTATTGGATAAATATGTGTTTTAAATCTCCATATAGGTTAATTTGTTAGACTTTTTAATTATTACCTTTAAGGATGTAATTTAGATGTTAGAGCGTAGCCTTATGGCAGTATTAAAGCAGTTATCTATTAAAATTATTCAGTTAAATCTGGAAAAATTCTTTAGTTAGGATCTGCAACCCACATATGCTACCACTTCCTAAGATTCACTTAGAATACATATGAAGAAAAGATATTTTTGGCATTAACTTGAGGATTTATTGGTTTGATTATTTAATTCCAGTTCAATAAAGAATAATTCGCTGATTTGACCTTGCTGTTATAGAGTGCTTTATATTTGCTCAGTTTAATGTTATGTACAGTAGCCTAAGTTTGATGATGTGTTTTCCTAAACGTTTTATTATATCTTACTAATACTGTCACATTCTGTGACAGAAATAATTTGGTCTTTAACCTTTGAGTGATAAAAAGACATTAACTCTCACATAAATCAGTCTGTTTCTCATAAAAATCTTGCACTGAACTTTTCTTGACAAAGTTACAGAAAAAGAATTAAGTATAATTTGATGCTTGCAAACTCTCTTTTACATTAATGAAATATAATTATGAAATATAATTTATTGTACATTAATGAAATAAATAATGTACAAATTATTTGCCTAGTGGGAATTGACTATTCCATGGCAAGTGTAACATTTAAATTCTGGTTCAAGCTGTTTACATAGAAGAATAAAAATGAAAACAAACAGCACCATTAGACCTGGTCAATGCACGTAACCCTACCCTGTGGGTTACTTTGGTGATTGCTACTGAAAACTGCTCACATATTTCTGTTGATGCATATATTGAATCTTTTAATAACTGCACAAACTACACAAAAAGAAACCTTATTTGGTGTTGTCTCAAAATGACTCTGTATTCAGACAAGGAAAAATATACCACCCAAATCACCTCCAGTGGTAAGTCTGAAAGCATTTGCTGGCAATGAAAGAAAAGCTGTTTAGTCTACAAAAACTAGACAACTGAATATAAAATGTGCCTTTATGATTCAGAGCTGTTTAGCTAACCCACACAATTCAGAACTATTTAGCTAACCCTTGGAGTGTACTTTCATAATTCTCAGGACTGAATTTACAAGATTGCTGAGATTAGAAGGGATCTCTGGGGATCATTTAGTCCAAAATCCTGCTAAAAGGAAGGTCAACTACAACAGGTTCCCCAGGGCTGAGTCCAGTCAAGTTTTGAGTATCTCCCAGGATGGAGACTCCACAAACTCTCAGGGAAACCTGCATCAGTGTTCAACCATTCTCACTGTAAAAAGGTTGATTTTGGTACTGCTTAAACAGAATTCCCAGTATTCCAAATTGTGCTCATTTCCCTTATCCCATCACTGGGCATGACTTGGAACAATCTGGATCCACCTTCTCTACCCTTTTCCGCCAGATATTCATATGCATTGATATGATAGCCTTGGGCCTTTTCTTTTCCAGATAAACAGTCTCATCTCTTTCTGTCTTCCCCTATGAGACAGATGCTCTAAGCTTTTAATCATCTTTGTGGCTCAACTCTCTCCAGTATCAGAATCATAGAATGGTAGGGGTTTGGAAGGGACGTCCATATCTTTCTTGTATTGGGTAGCCCACCACAGGAGACAGCACTCCAGATGTGTCTCATCAAGGCTGAGCAGCTGAGCAGTGTCCAGTACATATACAAGGAATTTCTGCATGAAAGAAGTTTGCTACTTGGTGATATCCTTGATCTCTTCATATTAAAGGTGCCAATTAGTGGTACATGGGAGACTATGAAACTATGCTTAACATAAAATATGAAGATATAATCATTAACATATTTAAAGTCCTGCTCTTTTATTAGTTTTATGCAGTTTAAATTAATTCATTTCTAAATAAATGGTACTGCTTTTACTCGTGTTGTCAGAATTCTGTATCCCCCTGGCAGGAAACTTTAGATTCTCTGAACTAAGAAGTAAAGGCATAAGGGGGCACTACTTTTCTTACTCAGAATGGGAATCATCTACAAGTATCATGCAAACAACGTCACATAACTGATAACTAACTTTTGTTTACATTTTCTCTAGCAAGAGTTTGCATAGGATCCTTATGGAGAGAGATGTGTGGAAAATCAGAAGGGACTCAAGGAAAAGCTGTCAAAGCCACTTAGATACCACCTGGAATACATAATCTCAGTTAATGCTTCTTTATCAGTTCCTGTATCAGAATAGGACTTACTGAAATTTGTAAAAAATGAGAGCTTCTTTGTTGTGAGAGGAAGGTGCACACTCTCCCTGCATCAACCTGATAGTTTGAATTGGGTAGCAAGGATTAATGCCTTAGCTTTTCTCCATTGCTCTTGTGTAGGCCATATCAGCACCAGCACCAGTTTGAATGCCTGTTATACTTAGAGACTGTCCTCTGGAGTAGCTCTAGACATCCAGCTCCCCATAGCCTGCTTATCTTCTATTCAGAGGCTACCTCAGGAGGAGATGAGCAAACACACATGCCAGCAAGTCAATGCACTCAGGCAAGGCTTATAGGCTTGCAGTGAAAAGCAGTTTGGTTTAACTGGTTTCCAGACAGCATGTACACAGATATAGAGCCTTTGTATTTCCTGTGCAGAAACTGCACCCAAAGCTGGGACTAATGTAAGAGCTGGAATGGGAGAGCGAAGCAAGAACTTTCTTGACAACTATCTCATGGAGATTTATGACAGAGGTGGCTACAAAAGCAGCTGCTTCTTACCATTTGTCGGGCTGCTGGCAATTCATCAAAATTTACGAACCATGTATGTTAACTTTGGGGAGAGCAGGGAGGAGCAGATTATTCTAGTCTCCACTTGTAGTACAGAACATGGGAAAGGGCAGGAGGTACTGAAATGTCCTAATAGGTTATTACATTATCTCAAAAAACTTTATGACTTAATATATTGTCACAGTTAATGTGCTTGCCTCAAAGCTTTTCTATTTTTCTATTAGTGTACTCCCCATCACCTATGCCTTCCTTAAATTTTCTTTCAGATAATAACTAAAATGCTTTGATATTTCTAAAAACTAATAGTTGTAAGGAAGGAAAACTGTCAAATTGTCGTTTCTGCCAAAATACTAAACCATTGTTTACTGTTATATCTGAAAAACAGAACAATGAGGGACAGTGTGTGCATGTGTACAGTCTTCATATATAGCATTATTTCTTCCAAAACATTATGTAGTTCTGTAATCCTACCTGTGTTCCTCAGAGATGTGAGCTTCAGAAGAGGTTTTTTTGCTTTTTGCTGACTGTGGTACTCACGTGTCACTGTAGCACTGCTTATATAGCATATTTTGTTTACTCAGAGAGGAACATGGGCAATAAATATCTATTTAGAAAATGTAAAATAAGTGACTTTGAATTCAGTGCCTGCTGAAAGTATTTTGTATGTTACACATAAGAGTTCATTTCTTTTATTCATCAACTGCTCATCCAAATAACATGAATGAGTATTTCTATTAAAACTGAATTTAACACCTATAAATATTCAGAAGTAAAATGCTTTTCCTTTGGGGCACATATTCATTTGTTCTACCTAACTAGTATCAGCATCCAGACAAATTCCATGATGAGAAATTGATATTATCTACGCGTGGTATAAAATTTGTAATTTGTGACTGAATACTGTTCTTTGTAGATATGAGGCAACTATTTCCCAGTAGCTATACTTCTATAAGAAGCTAAATAACTCTGAAGGTTAGTACTTTCTGAAGTTCTGAAGGTTTTAAAGCTTAAAGAAATTTTTAATAAAAAATTACAGGGTAGAGGAAGCCTGAAGGAGGTTTTTTTAGGCTGAATGACATGAAGCAGGCTGCAGACCATGACTTCAAAGTTATATATACAAGGTACAAAGTAATATTTTGAAATCTTTGAGGTTTCCTTTTTATACTTTTAATTTTTTAAAACATTTTGAGTTACACAACTATTTATGAGTTAAAAAGGTTAATAGTTATACTCTTTGATGATAAATCTTTACAGTTTGATATTTTCATTTAATCTGTTCATCAAAAAGTTTTATAGAAGTCTCAATTTCTCATGTCTTTCAAATAAATAAGTGTTCAGACTAAGCCTGTAATCAAGTGCACAAACTCAAGATATAGATACATGAATATTTCCCCAGATGCAATAGACAGAATTCTATAGAAAAACATACAAGTAAAATGGTAACAAATGTAATCAGAAAATAGCTTTATAGAGTAATTTTTGTTGAAAAAGACTTCTATGATCTTTCAGTCCAGCTATGAACCTAACACTGCTGAATCCACCACTAAACTGTATCTCTAAGTACCATATCTACACATCTCTTAAATATCTCCAGGGATGGTGACTCTATCACTTCCTTAGGCAGCCTGTGCCAGTGGTTGATAACCTTTTTGGTGAAGAAATTTTTTCTAATATCCAATCTATATATCCCCTTTCACAACTTAAGGCCAATTCCTCATGTCCTATCATTTTCACCTGTGAAAAGAGACCACCATGCACCTCATCACAGCCTCCTTTCAAGTAGTTGTAGAGAGTGATCTCATCTCCCCTCAGCCTTCTCTTCTCCAGGCTAAACAACGCCCAGCTGCTTCTCATAATACTTGAGCTCTAGACCCTTCACCAGCTTTGTTGCTCTTCTTTGGACATGCAAAAATTTCAATTTCTAAATATTCAGAAATCCCCTTCTTGAAGGAAAAAGGCTATTTACTGAACACCTACTAGTTCACAGAACTTACTCTAGTGACTATAGACTGAAGGAGCCACAGGCCTGTGTTTTAGGACCTCAATTCAAATTTTATCAACAACTAGTACAGAATAAACACCACAAAATAAGCACTGCTTTGGTGAAATGGGTATTTATTTCCTCCTTACTAATTATCCATAGACAGACTGACTGGCTCATTATTAACTCAATTGTGTGGAAAAATTTGAGCTTGAATTTCTCTACTGTGGATAAACTCCTTTGACTATTCAAACAGCTACACACTTTGCTATATCAACAAAATTGTACAGGCTATGTTCTGCCTGAACATCTTAACCTTTGAAAAGTGAAAATATAATATACAAAGAATGTTTATGGATATTTACAGAAAATTAATTATAATTGTTTATTGAGCCAGAAGGCACCTTTCCCAACTGTGATGGGTAGGGCCATACTGCATAGGTACTCCTTAGTCTCTGTTGCTGTCTGCTTGCTTAAAAAACTGCTGAATTGAAGAAATAAGAAATCACTACCCCCACAGTGGAGACCAAGAAAAACTGATAACCCAAAAAGATATATTAAACTTCTTTAAAGAAAAACAATTAAAGCAATACTTAAAAATAACAGTAACTAAATCTCCTCTAAGGAGTTGATAAACTTATACAAAGAATCCTAGTTTATTGAAATTACTGAACTTAACAGTGTATACTAACCATGAAAACATCTAGTGTCTAGTAATAATAACATAGTATCCTCTACAGGAAGTTTATCGTTTCTGTGGTTATAATCCCAAAACCAGCAAAACAATATGATATAAAGGCAAGAATGCTAAGTCCTGTATTATAACAAGTGAACTCAGTAGCATGAGAAGCACCGGTATACCCTAAAGACATATTTTGGAAATAATTGTTTCACTTTTTCTAAAACAGAGTAATTAAGAATAGTGTACATGTGATCTCACTTATACACACTTATCTACTTCATGCCTGTCACTATATTGTGCCAGTAATCAGCAGTGATTAACTGTTTCCGTTTAGATGCAGGTGTGGTTTTAGCCTTTATGATGAGACTTTTTTGAAATACAACTCTTTCCTCACTTGTCAACCATGTCACCCAAACAGAGGTGAAACTTTTCCACCCTCTCAGGAAGCATCATCTGTCCTTGAAAGCACATGGACACAAAAAGGCTTTATTAATGATGAGTCAGTGAATACCAGTCAGCTGCTAGACCAGAGCAGTGATGGGGAACTGAAGCACAAAAAATCTTATGCTTTCTGCAGTCACCAATATGTTTAATCCTAGATACCTTATTTTTCCTCACTATCTCATCAAGTTGCCTCAGTTCATTCACCTGCAGCAGGTAAGCTAAGACATCAGGAGACAAGAACACTAAATGTCTTCCTGAACAGAAGCTACAAGTGAGACCAAAAAGTAGTTTGCCTTCTTCAAAATTAGGTTATAAATTCAGTCCCTGAGTTTGAATTTTCTGCACGTAGCTTCAAGTTCTCAATTCTCTGTTTGTGAATCCCACAAACTCCAGTCATGGAACATTCTCTCCAGAATAGGAGAAAACAAACTTCCTCAACTCTGTTTGTAAGTATGCATCCATCAGATGGGGGTGGAAGCTTTCTACCTGATGTACCATAACAGCAAATGTGTGACCCATATCAGGCTATCAGGCTCACCCAAGCAACTCTGTGTAAGGTATAACTGATGCTAAACATTGTGAGGGTATGAAAAAACCTCTGTTAGAGATCAATATGAAAGTCAATGGTGACTGCACTGTAGTGTAGAAGCACAGTTAACTTTAAGCTACTGAGACCATATTCCATTAGACATCTAATTACATTAGCACAGAGTTCAGCTCGTCCTGATACTAAAGAATTTATTCTGTTTCTTGAGCCACACTGTGAACCTCGCAGCTACAAACCTTGTATCACATTCAGGGAAAAGAACAGTAAAGATTGAAAAAGGAAAAAATCTTATTTGTGGAAGAAGGCACTAAAGATGTTAAGTTTACTACAGAATATAAATCTTGCATTCCCAACATTCTCAGTTTGAGAGGTAAGAAAAAAATATTAATTTACCTTGAATTTTTTTCTCTCCTCCTTTCTGGTGCATAAGAGACAACTATTGACTTCATAGTGCTGATAAATGAATAAGTAGTTTGGTTGAGGTCTATGAAATGGCACTTTCTGAAGTAAATTCCAGCTTGTATAGAAGTCAGAAGCTAAATAGCTGTCAGAGAGATTTAACTCTCAAGGAACAGTGTTTGGCAGGAGGATACGTTAAGTTTTATATTCTTATCAAAACATGGTAATTCAAAAGAGATTTATGCTTCAGGAATGAAAACTGATAGATCAAGAATGTTTAAATTATCATAAGTAAATAAAAATTATAAAAGAGTAGTAATTCACATTCATTAATGCTTCAGGCTGTCCTTGAGAATTGATTCAGGAAGAACAGTTATTTGTCCACTTCATCCCAGTAGTACTGAAATTGGGTCTTGCTATTCAAGCAATAAGGAAGGAAACATACTTTAAGATCGGGCAGTAAAATCAATCAACTTAGGAAAAAAAATATATTTGATTAGTTTTAGTTTAGACTAACAGGTCTTGAAGAGCAGATGACAGACTGATTTTTTTTTTTATTTTCTATACAAAAGAATTACAAAGTATAATTCATAATCTCAAATGACCAAGTACTTTGTAGATAGCTCTGAAACAGAGTTTTAAGAGTTTCTCTCTCAACTTCTTTTTCCTAGTTCCCACTGTTCCTCAGCCCCAAACACAGAACAGTGTTTCAGCAATAGATTACTGACATATTTCTCCTAAACCAGAGGCTTCATGAACACTTACTGCTGTCACTGCCACTTTAAGAAAACAGTTAATACATATTCAAATTATTTAAAATATTTTGAATTGTAAGTCAATATTGACATAACCAAGTAATGATGCAATTTTACTAGCACAACAAATGTATCTTCTGTCCTTCTAGAACCCAATTTATTATTATTATGTTTCTTTAAAGAAAGTATAGAAACAGAATTAAGTGGCAACTTCAAGAAAGGGTTTCAGTTTTTTAATTTATGCAGTTAAAAACCCTCATGGTTATAGATACTGTAATAATAAAGCTTAACAATAATCCTTCTGGATTTGCCACCAAATCGTATGTTGTTAAGTTTCTTGTCCTCCTTCTTGTAAGGAGTATGATGGTTAGTCTGGTGAAGTTACATAGTCTGAAAATTATCTGTACTTGTTGTGGTTTTGTATGGTTTTGGTTGCAGGGGGGCTACAGGGGTAGCTTCTTTACAAAAAAAAAAAAAAAAAAAGGTTGCTAGAAGGTTCCCCTGTATCTGACAGGGCCAGTGCCTGTTTGGGCTAAGGTGGGGCTGCCACTGGCAAGACTGAGTCAATTAGTGATGAAGGTAACGCCTCTGTGATTAAAGTGTTTGAGAAGGTGAAGAAGTTGCTCCACAGTTGCTAAACTGCAGCAGCAGCACAAGGGAGTGAGAATGTAAGAACATCTCCACAGGCACCAAGGTCAGTAAAGAAGGAGAGAGAGGAGGTGTTCTAGGCAATGGAAGACAGATTCTCCTGCGGCCCATGGTGCAGACCATGGTGAGGCAGCTGTCCCCCTGCAGCCATGGAGTCCACGATGGAGCAAAGATACACTCACAGCCGTGGAGGATCCCATGCCAGAGTGGGTGGATTCCTGCGAAGGCTGTGAACCTCTGGGAAGCCCACACTGTAGCAAGTTACTGGCAGGATCTGGGAACCTAGGGAGAGAGGAGCCCATGCTGGACCAGGACTTTTGCCAGGACTTGTGACTCCGTGGGGGACCTATGCTGGAGCAGTTTGTTCCTGATGGACTCTGATGGAAGAGACTGGTGTTGGGGCAGTTTGTGAAGAATTGCACCCCATGGGAAGGTCTCACACTGGAGCAGTTTGTGAAGAACTGTAGCTGGTGGGAAGGATCCACACTGGAGAAGTTTGTGGAGGACTATCTTCCATGGGAGGGATCCCACATTGTAGCAGTGGAAAGTGTAATGAGGCCTCCCCCTGAGAGGAAGGAGCAGCAAAGTCCATCTGTAATGAACTGACTGTAACCCCCATTTCCCATCCACCTGCGGAGTCCCAGGAAGAAGGGTTGAGGTCAGGTGTTTTAAGAATCTATTTTTATTTCTCATTTCCCTGCTCTGTTTTGATTATTCATTAATAAATCAAACCTTTTCTCCCCAACCTGAGTCTGTTTTGCCTGTGATGATAATTGCTGAGCGATCTCCTTGTCCTTATCTCAACTCATGAGCCCTTTGTTTTATTTCTTTCTCTCCTGTCTAGTTGGAGAATGACAGAATGACTTGGTGGGCATCTGACAGCCAGTCAGGGTTAAACCACCACAATACTTCAAGTGGAAGGAGAAACATTTCACAAATGTAAAAACATTTTAAAGGAATAATATATACAGGCAAAGAAAGAAGTGCTGGAGAAGGAGCAAAAAACCAAAAAACCCCAAATCAAACCAACAACATAAAATAGGCATGGAAGTGGAACTTGTACAGGTTATATTGACAGCTCTTAAATGGATGGTTCTGGAGTTTATTGCCTGTAAAGGAGGCAATAATCTACTGGTATCTTATGATTCAAGTGTTGGCTAAACTCGAATGACATACAGTAAACAGGCTTTCAGCCAAGTTAGAGCACCATAAATTGCTAAATATTGAAATACAGTATTATGTACTAATTTCCAATGCACTACTGGACTTAGACAATTTTATCATGTGAAGTCTCCCTGTAAAAGACTGAGAAACACTAATGGTAGGCTGGCAGATTTCCTTCTGATACACACAATTATGCACACACACACTGCACCTGTCAACTGTGCTTTGAGCCAAGACTGTAGCGTCAGAGGAACACAAGTCTAAGACAATGAGCTTTGCTGAGAGAGTATGCATTTCTATTAAACCAGACTCAGCACATGGTGCAATGCCAAACGCTAAGCAATGTTTGAATCAGAGCTTGCTCAGAACTTGGGCAGGTTTCAGCTGCACCAGCCTGAAATCTACCACCTCTGGTCTGAGAGGGAATATCACTCTGGTACAGAAACCACTTGCGATTAGGGACACGTAGAATAAGGGCTCTTTAATACCTCTCGAGGGGCCTCAAATTTACTCATATAAAAATATCCCGGAGTCATCACCACCTGCCTTCTGAAAATCGGCAACTCCACCCGTGCAATTTTTAGTATCAAAATACATACTGGTAAAGATTCTTCTGCTAGAACAATTATGCAAATATTTTATCATTGAAGATTTAGCAAAAGTCCAACTGAACAGCAGCAAAAGCTATAGAAGGAGCCCAAGAGGCTAATCCTAAAGTCTTCATATGTTTTATTTCAATAAAGTCTCAGTGTTTCGTTTCATTTTATAAGAAGATTTATAAGCACTCTTGCAGAAACAATATCATTTTCAGATAAATTCTATCTTTATCTAGTGAGACCAGAAGACAATCAATTTTAGAGTCATAATTACAAGAGGAGAGATACAAGCCTAGATACTCAATCAAAACCAAAAAACCAATAGGGGCAGATGGCTTGAAAAAATAAGTCTTTCATGCAGTGTAAAATATCTTAACCCTTAAAAAGTAAAAATAAGAAAAATAAAATCTGAGAGTTTCTAAAAGTATTTGTCCTGAAGAGGTATATTTTTAACACGATAACTATTTCTGATATTTTTCTTTGCACAGTGTTCAGTGTAGGCTGTATTCAAGTTAAAGTGGGAGAATATTATGTCCCATGTTAAAGTGGGAGAATATTTTACTTAAATGTTTCAGCAGGATAAGGATTAACAACCACAGAATCACAGAATTGTTTAGGTTGGAAAAGACCTTTAAGATCACAGACTCCAACCATTAACCTAACATCGCAACACCCACCACTAAACCATGTCCCTCAGCACCTCATCTACAATCCTGGGTATATCCAAGGATGGTGACTTTACCACTTCCTTGGGCAGCCTGCTTCTATGGTTAACAAACCTTTTGGTGAAGAATTTTTTTCCAAATATCCAATCTAAATCTCCTCTGGCACAACTTGAAGTCACTTCCTCTTGTTCTATCACTTGTTACTTAGGATAAGAGACTGACACTCACCTCACCACAACCTCCCTCCAGGTAGTTGTAGAAAGTGATCATGTCTCTCCTCAGACTTCTCCAGTCGAAACAACTTCAGTTCTCTCAGATACTCCTCATCAGACTTTTCTCCAGACCCTTCATCAGCTTCTTTGCCTGTCTCTGGACACACTCCAGCACCTCAATGTCCTTCTTGTAATGAGGGGCCCAAAAACTGGATAGTTTTCAAGATGCAGCTTCACCAATGCTGAATATAGGTGGACAATCACTTCCCTGGTGCTGCTGGCCACACTATTGAAACCAGGATGTCATTGGCTTTCTTGGCCACCTGGGCACACTGCTGGCTCACATTCAGCTGGTGGTCAACCAACATCCCCAAGTCCTTTTCCTCCAGGCAGCTTTCCAGTCACTTTGCCCCAAGCCTGTAGTGTTGCATGGGGTTGTTGTGACCAAAATGCAAGACCCAGCACTTGGCCTTGTTGAACCTCATACAATTGGCCTCAGCCCATCACTCCAGCCTGGCCAGGTCCGTCTCTCTGAAGAGCCTTCCTGCTCTCAAACAGATCAACACACCCATCCAACTTGGTGTTATCTGCAAACTGACTGAGGGTGCACTCAATCTCCTCATCCAGATAATTGATAAAGACATTAAATAAAACAGGCCCCAGCACTGAGCCCTGGGGAACTCAAGTGATATGCTGCCAACTGGATTTAACTCCATTCACTATGACTCTCTAAGCCCAGCCATCCTGACAGTTCTTTATCCAAAAAAGTATATAACTGTCCAAGCCATGGGCAATCAGTTTCTCCAGGAGGATGCTGTGGGAAACAGTGTTAAAGGCCACACTAAATTCCAGATTGACAACATCCACAACCTTTCCCTCATCCACTAAGCAGGCCTTTGTCATAGAAGGAGATAAAGTTTAGTCAATCAGGATGTGCCTTTCATAAACTCACACTGACTGGGCCTGATTTCCCAATTTTCCCATATGTGTTGTGTGGCAGTGCTCAAGGTGATCAGTTCCATAACTTTCCCTGGTACCATGGTCAGGTTTCATAGTATTTAAATAACCCCACATTTGATAGTCTTTGATAAAATTGCATTTCCTTTTTCAGTAAGACTTTTTATATAATTTATTTTCAGTCTCTTTGATTTGGTGATGTCATTTTAAAACAGCAAAATATTTCTTGAAGACAAGGCAAGACGTATCCTTCAAATTTCATGATTTCTTCTGGGAAGTCTACACATTAGCTGGCGGTGGCAAAAGATAAAACAAAGCAGCAGTTTTCTGAGTCCAGAAAGGTAACTAGTCCTCCTTAGCATAATAGAATACACAATTTTTTTTTTTTTCTTAATATATATGCTGCTTGAAAGTCATGGCCTAAAGATTTTCAAGCTTTTCAATCCCTACCATTTGGCTCAGGATTTCCATAAATTTCCAAGAAACTTTTAGGTGAACTCCACTTTTTACCAGTTTCTGAAGTTAATGATAGCTAAATCTCACATATAAACTCCAATTCTCAAGTCCTCTTATACTAGCCAATTAAAGAAAGTAGTAATTAACAGCTGCTTCCTCAGTTAGTAACTGCCCTATAAAGCCCATATAATCTCTTTAAAATAAGTGGCCATGGTGTGCTAATTACAATTCACATAGGTAGATGACTGTTTCAGATCATTAGAAGGTTTAAGTACCTAAAAGAATGAATTGATCCTATAACCATAGTTATACATCTTTGCAGGATTAAATCTAGCATGTTTTGAAAAGTCGCATTCAATGCCTACCATCATCGATTGGTAGGATTAGGAAGAAATGAATGCCTGGAAAATAGGCTTGGTTTATCTGATGTTATTTCCTTAAACAGTTATATAGATGAAATAAACGTTGCCTTCTAATTGTGACAATCACATTAGCTCTTTAGCTGATAGGAAGTTTCAATATCGGGCTCAGAAGCTGACTTCTTTAACCTTATTTAACAACGGAGACGGTCTAACCTTGCTGTTGGCAGCATTAGACATGAAGATAATCTTAATTCCAGTTAAAATTTTGCTTGCTTTTTGATCACACTAAACAAGGTTAGCTCCATTTTACCTGAAGCTATACCCTGTAAAACTCAAAAGAGTAAGGGCTACAAAGAAGCAATAGAAGCATACATCATTTAAATGACAGCATGTTTTATACAAAGGACTGTCAAGGAATATGACAAGGTTATGAAGTAAATTGAATAGAACTTAAGGAATCTAATACAGTTGGTAGAGCTAAATGAGGAGGTTTAAAATCCTTGGTAAAAGAAAACTAAATGGAAATGGAAGTACTTAGAAATAGACATAAAATCACTTTAGTCATTGGCCTAGCAGATTTCTAGTATTTTACAAATAAACAAAACTGCCAAACTGGAGAATATTATAATTAACAGTACAATAAAAAAGATAACTGAAAGATAGAAACTCAACCTAAAGACTTAGAAAAGAAGATGAAACAGTCTGCAAAAAGTGTCTCAGTTATGAGTTGAGGCTCTTTTACTGGTTGAGGTTCTCTTACTGATGAAAACATGTAGCAAGTCTTACACAGCTCTTGTGGTCTTGTATGAGTGTCAGCAAAAAGATGCTGTATGAAGATACCATGCAAATAAAAATAGAGTAGCTTAAATTCTTGTTTTTCCCACTAATTTCAGGGATTGTTTTGTGCAATACTATGGAATATTGTCTGAGGTGTTTGATTTGTTAATTTGTTAATTTATTTACAATCGAGTTCTTTTTCCTCTCTCCAATAACTGCACACATACATCAGAGTTTTAAAAAACATTAGAATAGCAGGAGAAATATCAAAATTCTGCAAAATTGTGTATCTAAATATAAAACTTTGTGCTCAAGTTACCAGCAAGGTCACAAGAGGTGAAACTAGAGTAGGAAAATGAGAACAGCCCCTGAAATGCATGAAACTGTGAGACAACCGAGGGCTTGTTTCTATCTGTATCCATGTCCCTGAGATGTTCTCATTTACCTGGCATTACCTCATTAAGATGAATGGACCACTTCACAAGTCTTTGGAGACTTTCTGAAAGGGCAGGGAGACATGAAAAAGAGAAATGATAGCATTTACCTTCTGCACTATTTAATGGATATTTACTGGCATGGGGATCAGCTGCTTTGCAATTTTAAAAAATAACAGAGAACCACTCAAGTTATCTGAAATTCTTCACTTTTCTTGACCAAACTTTCACAAATCACTGTTGAGTTTTTGTTTTTTCTGTTTCTTTTAATTTGCTAGTTTAATGTTTCAAATTCTAAGTGTTAACAATAGAAATACATACATTTTCTATTGATATTGGTAACTCTCAAGTATAGCTTCATGATAGGTAAGCACTAACCTAAATACTTTCCATATGTATAGGTTTCTTTGAAAGCCCATTAAAGCAGCCCACTTCCACTTTAGTACAGATGTATCTAACGTATCTTCTCAGTTGATCTATGTTGATGCAAATTTCAGCCTGCTTGTTAAAAAAGAAATGGTGGTAGTTAGAAATGGTAGTGGATAAAGTTCTGCTACAGTTATAATTAGGCAAGTGTAATTTCCCAGGAAGGTGTAAGGGCTTAGATAATTTCAACTCAATCTTGTGTTCAAAATAAGCAACAATAGTACACTACATCCACCGCGGTGGTACTAACCACACTCCTTCCCCTCTGAATCAAGCTGTCTCAGGATTAATGTGAAGATTTCCTTGATGCCTGTGGCAATTGAATTTTTCCTGATGTAAAAAAAAGGACATCCCACAAAACCATTGTCACTATTGCACCTTCTCACAATTCTGTACAGATTCCTCCTCTGCTTTACTACAAGGAATTATAAAAGTCATGGTGCTATGCCTTCACTGCCAGTTTGAGAGAAAGGATTTTAGCAATACCTGCCATCTCCTCCAACACCTGTAAAGGAGAAGAGATTGATTGAACTCCTTATAGTAGAGACACATAATGTAAGAAGATGATGCGAACTTGCACCAACATGTTACAGTTTGGGGTGGCACATAGGAGAAGCTTTTGCACCAGACGGGCAGTGCAACACTTTCATGCATTCTGTAGAGAAGCTGTGAAACCCCTTCCTTTGTAGTTTTCAGGAGTCAGGTAGACAGAGCAAGGTTGACGTTATATGAAGTTGGCAAGTTCTGCTTCAGACAGCAGGTTGAGCTAGATGACTTTGGGGTCATAGAATGATAGGGGTTGGAAAGGACCTTTAGAGATCGTCTAGTCCAACTCCCCTGCTGAAGCAGGTCCACCTAGATCAGGTCACACGGGAATATAACGAGGAGGGTTTTGAAGATATCCAGAGAAGGAGACACCACACACTCCCTGGGCAGCCTGTGCCAGGGCTCCCTCACCCTCACAGTAAAATAGTTTTATCTTATGTTTAAATAGAACTTTTTATATTCGTTTCATCCGGTTACCCCTTACACTGTCACTAGAGACAACAGAAAAAAGTGATGTCCCAATCTCCTGACACTCACCATTTAGAAATTTGTAAATATTTATGAAATTCCCCTGCATGATGAGATCTCCTGCTACCCAGACTAAACAGCCCCAGTTCCCACAGCCTTCCCTCATAAGGAAGATGCCCCAGTCCCATGATCATCTTGGTGGCCCTGTGCTGGACTCTCTCCAGATGTTTCCTGCCCCTCTTGAGCTGGGGAGTCCAGAAATGGATACAGGACTCCAAATGAGGCCTCATCAGGGCAGAGTAGAGGGGGAACAGAACCATCCTTGACCTGCTGGCCACACTCTTCTTGATGCATCCCAGAATGTCATTGGCCTTGGCCACGAGAGCACATTGCTGGCTCATGGTTAATTTATTGTCAACCAGCACTCCCAGGTCTCTCTCTGCAGAGCTGCTCCCCAGTGGGTCAACCGCCAGCCTGTACTGATGCATGGGGTTGTTCCTTCCCAGATGCAGGACTCTGCACTTGTCCTTGTTGAACCTCATGAGGTTCCTCTCTGCCCAACTGTCAAGCTGGTTGAGATCCCACTGAATTGCAGCACAGCCTTCTGGGGAATCAGCCAGTCCTCCCAGTTTGGTGTCAACAGCAAACTCGCTGAGGTTACACTCTGTCCTCTTATCCAGATCATTGATAAAGCTGTTGAATAAGACCAATATTTCTAATATTCTGTGAACAATATACATGCAGTGAGACCAAGTTGGATGTCTTAAGGCAACAAATGGGATCATATTTCTAGGATTGTCAGACAGTAAAGAAACATCTGAACCTATTCCTTGCCTGTGAGCCCTTCATAGAATCATAGAATGGTAGGGGCTGGAAGGGACCTTTAGAGATCATCTAGTCCAACCCCCCTGTAGAAGCAGGGTCACCTAGATCAAGTTGCATAGGAACATGTCCAGGCAGGTGTTGAAGATCTCCAAGGAAGGAGACTCCACAACCCCTCTGGGCAGCCTGTGCCAGGGAGCCCTCACTCTCACAGTGAAATAGTTTTTTCTTATGTTCAAGTGGAACTCTTTGTGTTCCAACTTCATCCCATTACCCCTTGTCCTGTTGCTAGATACCATCAAAAAAAGGGATGCTCCAACCTCCTGACATCCACCATTTAGATATTTGTAAATATTAATGACATCTCTTCTCAGTCTCCTCTTCTCCAGACTAAAAAGCCCCAGCTCCCACAGCCTTTTCTCATATGAAAGATGTTCCACTCCCCTGATCATCTTGGTGGCCCTGCACTGGACTCTCTCCAAAAGTTCTCTGTCCCTCTTGAGCTGAGGAGCCCAGAATTGGACACAGGACTCTAGATGAGGCCTCACCACGGCAGAGCAGAGGGGGAGCAGAACCTCCCTTGACCTGCTGCACACACTCTTCTTGATGCATCCCAGGATGCCGTTGGACATCTTGGCAACGAGGGTGTATTGTTGGCTCATATTTAGCTGATTATTTGGGACCTTTATTTTAACTAGGTCCTTTAAGTATGTCCAGTAGTCAAAATGGATTAAGTTTGTCAGCATAACAACACTTTAGAGTTAGGTAATCTGTAGCTCCCTTAGTGAGTTTGAGAACATAACATCTGCATTCCTCTTGCATGTCTTAAAAACCACAGTCAATGCCAGACTGTGTCACAATGCAAATAGATAACAAACAATTTCTTTTATGAATTGAATTTTTTTCTGATATTTTAACAACTACTAGATATAGCAGTCAAAGTCTCATCTGATGGTATAACACACACATCTTAGGGTACATTTAAGATTTATCCCTATTTTAAATTTGCATAAATAGAATTATTTATACAGCTATATATGTAATACATTATATAGTACAGAAATATTTAGCTTAAATTTATCTATGCTACGGAACACATATGAATATCAGCATTTTCAGTCTCTTGTTTTGAAGGACCAAGCCTTTAGCATCACAAGATTTTGTGGTACACATTACAAACATAAGAATAAGGAAAATGCAGAACACATGCATGTATTTAAAAGCTTCACACTTTTCTTGAAGCATTTTCAGTTAAGCAGTTGTAACTCCTAAATATCCTAAAGTGTATCTAATGTGTTGTGAAGTGTCAAACTTCACAGAATTCCAACAATAAACAACAACAATAATCCAGAAGACTAGTTCTCTTATGTTAATATTTTTATTCACGAATTTATTTTTAGCTTTGGAAATCTAGAGTGATATTATTTTTTAAAATAACTGATGTTTAAAAAATATTTTGAGATTCATCCTTTCTAGTAAAAAAAAATAATTTAACTGATTTTTAGCAAAATATTGTTTATGCAAGCAATTTTCCAACTAAATCTACTTAAAATATCACTTCCTTTTGCATACCTTTCCAGGCTGTTATGAAAAAAAGAATTTGTTCAAATACGACAAGCCTACATTCCAATAGTTTTATAAATGCAAATTAACCCTACGTGGACATATATTCCAGCAAAGTATTTTAAGAAAGAATTTTAAGGTAGATTCTACATAGAATTTTTTCAAGAAATGTGATCTTTTTCTCACCTCCTCCTCCAAATCTGATAAAATATTTGTAATGATCAAGTATCAATTTTCTGTTAAAAATGTTTATTACATAGACATTGCTCAATGGATGTGTTCATTTCTTAATCACTGCTTGTAATGTTTCAGTCTTTTCTGTTTAAGAACTGAAACAAAAAAATTAAAATATGCACTTTAAGCCAGTTGGGTTTAAGGTAACTTTGCATGATGAACTGTTAGAATAGAGAAATTAGCATGTCAATGAATAAACATTCAGTCTTCATGAAACACAGCCATATATCTACAGGCCACAATTCCGTAATTAACATAAGTGACGATAACAATGTAGAGTAGCTGAAAGACACTATTTACTAAAAGACTGATTTTAATAACTCGGGGATAAAGGAAGCAAAGTTGGGATTATCTCTTCTTCTCATCTTTTAAGAATTCTAGTGAAAAGAACAGCTCATGTGGAGCAATTTAACTTTTCTTTTCCTATGTTGATGTCAGCTTTGCAGTTATACTTGGCATAACAGCTTTGATTAAACATTTTATGTAATTGTAAGCTTCCTGAGGGGACTCAGAATGGAACTATCAGGTGCTTGGGTTACATTCCAGATGGCAAGAGATTTGCTCAGCTTCACACTCATCTTCCCACTGATGATACTAAACCACAGTGGAACTCATTTGCAAGTAATTCCGGGAACCATCAGGTTGAATTTCAAAGAATTAAAAAATCAGCAACTCTGCTTTTAAAACAAAGCAGATGATTTGTAGTTATTTTTTTAAACAATTCACAGGCTTTCCCTTGAGTAATTTTTAAACCCGTCTGCAAGTATTACACTCTAAATGCACTGCTGTTGCATTAAAGTGAACTGAAATGGCCTTCTACAGTCAATACTCTCCCACTCATGACTTAATGTGTACCTAAATGGGTAGCAGAGTCAACAACATCTAGAAGAGGACAGGTATGCTAAGGGAATATCACAGAATCACAGAATGTTAAGGGTTGGAAAGGACCTCAAAAGATCATCCAGTCCAACCCCCCTGCCAGAGCAGGGTCACCTAGAGTAGGTCCCACAGGAACTCGTCCAGGTGGGTTTTGAATGTCTCCAAAGAAGGAAACTACACAACTCATCTGGGCAGCCTGTTCCAGCGCTCTATCACTCTCACAGTGAAGAGGTTTTGTCTTATGTTTCTTTGGAACCTCTTATGCTCTAGTTTGTACAGAGAAAGCAGCCCATAATCAGATTCATTTGGGCTGCCATCACACCTGGCCACTACTTAAACTTTTTTTATGCCAGAAAGTTACCTTCTGCAAGAGAAGGGAAGGTAGGAGGGATCTAATCTCATCTGTAGAAACAGCAATGCCAAGGATATTTAGGAACACATCTGAGGACACTGCTGCACTATATTACAGAGAGTTTCAGATGTGGACAATGACAATAATCCCCAGAGTCCATCTGGAATGTAAGCCTATTCCACTGTTTGCCCCAATTCTAGTGGGTTGTTGATTGGTCAAACTTGTTTCTGATTTGTGAGTGGAACATTTTAATGTGTGCTCATAGGTGCATAGTGATAGAGTTGGACTGGCTTCTGGAGTTTTCCTGTCCCACGAAACATGAATGGGACTAGAACAGAATAGGACTTGAGCATCACAGAGGTATTTCCACCCGAAGCTTCATGCCAAACACTCTTTGTGGCAACTGAAAATTCCTAAACTCACTCTTCTGAGTTCAGATCCACTGCTTTATGTCACATGCAACACTGAATCAGGCTTAGCTAAGCACCTGTTCAGCCTGAATTGGACATTCTTTTATTTTATCACTCTAAAAGACTTCATCTGATGGATTTCAGGTCCAACAAGTGTCAGTTGTCTGGCTTTCCTCCTCCCATGCTCGGTAACACATGCTTGTGACAGCTTGAGGATGCCTAAGGAAGAGCAAGTGGCCATGGAGGACTGAGTACTGATTTTACATCTCATCAAAGGACATAGTAATAATTTGATTATCCTGTAAGTACAGTGGGGAAAAACACCCAGTCAGAGGAAAGTTTAAAAACATTTCTATTTTTCCTAAGCTGGAATTAAAGTTTCATTCTGCATGCTGAACAAAAATGTAATGCAGACTGAGAACTGGTTACTAGGTAAAAATAAAGGCTTATCAGAACTGCTGGTATGTGTGGATTCACTCAAAGTTATTGCAACAGGTAATGGTAGTAGTGGTGATTGAAATTAAATTAATGGCTGATAACTAGACCAGAGAACAACAAATACAAAAGGAATTTGTTTTCCCCAATTCCTTTTGTCCACTCTGTATTATCCACTTTTTTTTACTGACAACACGGGAAGGTGGAAGAGCAAATACTTATACAAAATTTAGACTGACTTGATTCTCATGTCAAAACCTACAGAGGAAATCACACACCTATGAATGGACTTCACTGTTACAACAGTAGGATGTGGTTTTCTACTGAAGATTCCTCAAAATACTATCTGACAGAATTCATTATCATCTGTAAAACAATCAAGGAATTTAACCATGGGTAATAATTTGAAAAAATTAACATCAGTAATCTAATGTCAGACTGTCTTACCAACATAAGACTGAGTAATTCTTGGATCTCAGGTTATTTCGGGACACAGCTCACAAATCTCACTTCACTCTTCATGAACAGAATAGAGAACCATTGTACTGAAGCATTTTAACTTAATAACAGTATAAACATGAACAAATTAATTCTGTGGAAAGACTGCTTTCTTATCAATACAGTTTGCAGATATTAGCTTTAACTGATCGAAGAAGGAAAAGTTAAAGGAGTACTTCAAAATGTGGGATTTTTTGAATCAAATAATTAAAGCAATGTTAAACAGAGTAAAAGTCAGATGAATCTGATCTTGGAAGATCAGGGTGAATTGCTACTCTTTAAAGCTTCTGAAATCTCAAAAAAAAAAAAAAGAGAAAGGTCAATAAAGGATTTAGTCAATTTGCTGATGAGTAACACTTTAATGAAAAATATATCTTATGTTCTATCAGATGATTAAAATGTCATGCCTGAACTAAATTACAGATCTATTAACATAAATGAGAATTAAAAAGGACATTCTTTCATATCACATGTTTAGAATACTATGGGACAAGAATTAGAAGTTTTAAGTAGCAATGTATAGGTTTAAAGAGTTTTTCATTAAAGTAATGCTTAGAAAAATGCACTGTAATAATAAGAAAAGCCATATAAAGTTCATTTTAAATACCAAAAATTATATAATTTAATCTAAAGTTTAACTCTGTTTTGAAATTGACATGACAGGAATTTAAAGAGACTTTTATACGGTATTGATGTTTTTTGTATACTTAAGAGTTAAACCTTAGTTCTAAGATTTTGATCTGTTTATTCTTTTAAAAATGACAATACCAGTCCTGAATTTGAATAAAGTCTTCAGAACATGAGCATCAACTATAATATATCATTCTGATTGTCCTAGTGCTAAAAAATAGAGAAAAACATTCCAGTAATTATATAGTCTTATGGGATAGGAAGCAACTCAACAGAGAGTGCTACAAAAATGATTATTTTCTGCCAATTTGGAGACTTGAACATGTAGGAGGTTCAGAACTCACTCAAGGAACAGCTAGTTGAATTTAAATAACCAAGGATTACCTCTTCTGTGGTTCTTACAGAAATCTTTGTTCAAGAGAAGAGGCAAAAACGGACAGAGTTCCTTCAGCCTGGAAGAAATTCTTTGGGAACCCTTTCAGGCACAATGGTAGAATTTTGGAAGTGATGACTTTGTTTGCAATTCAGCTGATTTCAACTTATTTATTTCCTTCTCTCTACTTAGAAAATTCTTTACAAGATAAATATTTTCAAAAGAATCTCTGAAATTATTCTTTTTCCATAAATAAAACTGTCAATAAATATTTCATACCTTCTAGAAACTGCTGTGTAATTATGTAACCTCCAAAAGCTCAGAAACTTGAAATTCAATGTAATATTTGCTGAGACTTCATTCAGCATCCATGGGCTTTTAATCTCTCAATTATACATCAGAAAAACTATGATCACTCTATTTATAAACAATACTATTCTTTTTTCCTATTAGAAGTATATAAAGCAGAGACAATCATTTTAAGCTACACTGATTCTTCATATAAAACTATTTTGGAACCTATTTACTCAGACTCATGTTTTGTCCCTGTCAAGACTTGGCAGAAACACCTAGGAGATATCTTATTCTTAGCTTACTTCAGAACTACATGAACTTGTGTTTTATCAGTGCTTCTGAAATGCTGTAATGGAAGACAGTAAAAGTTTGCCTGTTGTTCTTGAAGGGATAAAGCAATAGGTATTTAGAATCATAGAATCATTTCAACTGGAAGAGAATTTTAAGATCACATCCAGCTTTTGTCCTAGACATTATAAACTGCTAAATCATTTTCCCAATTACAACATCCAACCATCGCTTAAACACCCCCAGGGATGATGACTACACTGCCTCCCTGGGCAGCCTGTTCCAATACCTGACAACCCTTTCAGCAAAGAAACTCCTTCTAACATCCAACTTGAACCTCCCTTGGCACAACTTGAAGCCATTTCCTCTTGTTCTATTGCTTGTTACTAGGGAGAACAGATCAACCCCCGCCTTGCTACAATTTCCTTTCAGGTAGTTGTAGAGAGTGGGAAGGTCTCTCCTGAGCCGCCTTCTTCTCCAGGCTAAACAGCCCCAGATCCCTCAGCTATTCCTCATATGAGATGTGCTCCAAATCTTTTACTAGCTTGGTAGCCCACCTCTGGATCGTCTCCAGCACCTCAGTGTCCTTCTTGTGGAGAGGGGTCCTAAACTGGACACAGTATTCGAGGTGTGGCCTCACCAAAGTCAAGTACAGGGGAACGATCACCTCCCTCCTCCTGCTGACAACACTGTTCCTGATACAGGATGCCAGGATGCCACTGGCCTTCTTGGCCACCTGAGCACACTGCTGGCTCATGTTCAGCTGCTGTCAACCAACATTCCCAGGTCCCTCTCTGCCTGGCAGCTTTCCAGCCACTCCTCCCTAAGCCTGTAGCGTTGCTGGGGGTTGTTGCAGCCCAAGTGCAGGATTTGGCACTTGGCCTGATTTTAAAACTCATGGAATTGACCTTGGTCTAGTCATCCAGCCTATCTAGATCACTCTGTAAAGTTCTCTACCCTCAAGCAGATCGACTCTTCCACCCAGTTTGGTGTCATCTGCAGACTTACTAAGGGTGCACTCTAGCCCCTCAACCAGATTGTTAATAAAGATGTTAAACAGGAGTGTCCCCAGTACTGAGCCCTGGGGTACACCACTCATGACTGTCCATCAGCTGGATTTAACTCCATTGACCACAACTCTTTGGACCTGATCATCTAACTAGTTTTTCACCCAGGATAGTGTATGCCCATCCAAGCCAAGAACAGCCAATTTCTCTAAGAGAATTCTGTGGGAAAGTGTCAAACACATTTCTAAAGTCAAGGTAGACAAAATCCACAGCCTTTCCTTTATCCAATAAGTGCGTCACCTTGTCATAGAAGGAGATCAGGTTTGTTAAACACGACCTCCTCATAAACCTATGCTGACTGGGCCTGATCACCTGGTTGTCCTGGATGTGCTGCACAACAGTACTTAGAATTATCTGCTCCATCAGCTTCCTGGGCACTGAAGTCAAAACTTTTCCCTAACTCTGAAGAAGAAAAGATAACTATTACCTACAAAGAGAAAATGGAAAGTCCTATGAAGAAATCATTAATCACATTAATAACTTACATTGCATATATATCTTTCAAAGAGCCATTATGGGTCAGATATGCCTGACTCCTATGGAGATGCACAGAGCTTAAGAAAGGAATAAATCCTCTGTCTTGTGCATCCATCTGGGAAAAAACAGCATCTCCAATACTGAATAACACAGCTGTTCTTTTTGCATCTTTGCCCTGAGAGAAGTTTCTGGACTACTTGGACAATCCTTGGGAAGACAGATGGAAGTGAATTTTCTGGTCTCTTTCACAGATTTTGCTTGAGGTGTACACTACCTGCATATTGTGCCTTTGGGAGGTCATTGAAAGGACATGGATTTTTCTGAAGGATTCAAAAGAAGAAAAATAAGTAAATTGGCATGCTGGGTTTGCTAAAATACTGTTTCTTGTAATAGTCAAGTGTAAAGGTTCCTGACCTTCTCTCTTTCAGATGTTCCCAGGTAAAGGAATCTGGAAGAAAAGTAAATGTCCAGCTACACTAAAAGAAAGAAAGGGAATTGGGAAGATAGGAAAGAGGCAATTTTTTTGTTCCATGACTAAGTGAAATAAAGGACAACACTTCTAAATAGGTTAGAATATTAGCATAGTCTTTACCCTCAAGGCAAATGAGACAGCTCAGATTGAAAATGAAAACTTCTCACAGCAACCAGTAATTACAGGTTTGGCATTTTTAGGACAGAGGTTCTGGGACTGTCTACCCAAAAGATCCATCAAAAATTTACTCAAAGCTGGCAGTAGGGAAGCTTTTTTCTTCAAACAAGACTACAATGAAAACCTACAAATACTAAGATCTTTCTAAGAAAAGCAAAAATGTATGTTCATATTTTTCTGAATGGGCACTCGCACCTACATAATATTCCTAAGCCAAAAATAATTTTGTGATACAAACTTTTACAATAAAGAGAAAGAATTTAAAGACAATGTGAAAACATAGGAAAACATGTAATACAGTAAGCAAAGGAAGAGTAAGTCTCTTTTGGCTGATCTTTTAGAGCAAGGTTTTAATTAATTAAGATTACTATCACAAAGCATCTGTCAGCTATGGCATAATGTTAAGGAAGAATGAATGTAAGATTGTATTGTAGAGAAAAAATAAAAGTAGTTCATAATGACTTAAGTACAAAACTAAATCCTGTAGGCCCTCAGAAGAATAGCAGATTGTATCAAATGAAATGTTCATGCACCCTGTACTGGAAATGAACACAACCACACCTTGCTGAGTCAAAGGAAATAAGTTACTTTGTGCTTTTATTCTCATGGGCAAATGTGGATTGACACTTTTGGATGGCTGAAACCACAGCTAAATATTCATTAAAGAATATATGCACTACAAATACAGGTCAGCCCTTTCAGAAAAAAAGAAGCATTTGTAGGTCCACATTTTCCAAACGTGTTCATTTTTTTATAATTCAGACAATTTAGTTGAATATATTTTTTGCTGGAAAAAAGTAATGAACAGCATGCCTGGACTGCTTTTGCACTTTATTTTTGGTATGATTCTTGGATTATTTATCAATAATGAAACGAAGGAGCAGAAATCAGAGAATGAGACTTTGCTTTTCAAGAAGTACCTACCAAAATGTACATCCTGAAATTAAAGACATGCATTCTTCATTGTACAAATCTTTTATAGTGAATAACAGATACAAGTAATGTGATTTTGATAGTAGGTTTAAGCAACTAATGTTCTAAAATATTTCTTAAATCCCAAGATTTTTCACTTCCAACTGGAAAGTTTCTGTGAAATCAGATAATGAATATATTTACATAGAAACCACAATAGTATAGCTTTAACTTTTATTCATGAAGGTATTTTCAATTTTACTTATATCTCTAACCACATAACTATTCTCTGTACATCCCAGAGCTACCTATGTAGCACCTTTTAATCATTTCTGATTTGTTAAGAGCTACATGAAAGGTTAATGCTGCCTTTACATATTCCGTGCACTTCATTTGTTAGAACAGCCAGACAGCAATTTCCTTCAGCTGAGTCTCTAGCCATGTTGTTTTGGTATGTGTGTATTCATAGTACAGTGTCAGATAGATTTCTGCTGTCAGTTATACTGCAGGTTGACACTATACCACCAAAAATACATAGCACCATTGCTGACTGAAGAAGATAAGAAACTGAAAAGCTCCAACACATTCTTAACAAAGAGCTGCAGTAAAGCAGCTCTAAATCTAAGTAACTGCTATGTCACTGCTGCTACAAGCAGGAAAGCTCTTACTGCCATAGACCAAGCCTGTGGTGATACAGTGGTGAACTGGGACCACTCAACTCACTGATCATTTTCTTTCCATCTGATAATAACAGATATTTTACTTTCGTATTTCTTCTATCTTTATCCTCTAAACCAATTACACACGAGATCAAAACATGAGGAAAAATGTTTCTTTACAGTATAAAATCAATTTGAAGTTGTTTTTATTGTCTTGGTCTCAAATACACAAAAAGCATATGAATTTACCTTAACTGCACCTGAGGAATTGAAAATGTGATACTATGAACATACTTTACTTGATGACATTTTGTGGGGATTCTATCCCTAAAAGTCAGGTTTATTTTTTATTTTCCAAGATAACATGACACTAGTTTTACATTCTAATTAAAAACAATCACTGTAGCAGACGGTTTCTAGCTGAGCACTTCCTTCTCTGCCTAGGTGTTTATGTGTCCCTTGGCACATGTCTACTTTCTTGTAGTAGCCAAAAATTTCATCAGTCTGTAAGTCAAAGCAGGTTATCTAGTGCTGTGACTGAAGCCATGAAGGCAAGGAAGTAAAAGATGAGAAGATTCTCTTATGTATTTATATTCTTATTACTTTTTTTCTGTAATTCCTCTTCCCATCATACAAAATCATTATAAACTCATCAGCCACCCTAGGCCCACAGATGCTAGGAAATAGACACTAGCAAATCACTGTGTCTCAGAAGAGGCTGTGCCCAGAAACATGATGAGTGTGGTTGCCCAAGAGATCAGCACTGCTCGGTACAAAATGCTTCTTAGCTGCAACTGCCATAAGATAAAGCTATAATCATAAAGCCTCCCATGAGCTCTCATACCGTATTCACTGAGAAGCAGGACAAAATAAAAAGGAGTCTGACTTAAAAATTACTCATGCAAGCAACTAGTACCTATGTACAATGATCTTCTACCCAACCAAGCTTTCTCTCCAGATCTTCTTTTCCTTACAGATGAAACCTCTTGTGGTTCTTTCAATGATTCATTTTTTTGAATAATCTAATGCATATGATTAAAAGTTTAATGATGTTTTGATACAAAAGAACATTTGCATAATTACAATAGAAAGACATTAAGCTAATATTAATATAAAATTTTGTCACTCATTCAATACATTAAATCCAGTTAAGTTTTCACAGAGCATCTGCAAAGGTTTTCTTGGACTCTCCTAGTGCTTGCTTTGGAGTGAACTGGGTTCATCCCTCTAAATTATGACAGCTGTCAGAAACTTTAAATTATTCACAGTTAATGAGGTATAGGAAAGCTCTCAGTACTCCTGAGGTTAGAAGCACAGACTGGTTTTCTGTATGATGGCTCTATGGCCACTGAAACAGCCTTAAATTGATAATATGCCACTATAGCAGTGAACAATAATGGCTCTGAACCCCACAGTTCAGCCCATACTGTCCTGGGTATCCTGTAAACAGAGAAATGGATATAGTTCTACAGAAACAACAATCTAACATGCTAATAAACTAACAGATTATTAAATGTAATATTTTTAAAAATCTTACTACCAGTTTCTGACCTCAATTATATTGATACCAATCTACTGTGACTTCCCTGTAATTCATTAATCAGTAGTTTTTTTCTACAAGGTTCCAGTGCTGCTATAAGATACATCTTTTATAACGTGATATATAAAGAGCAAATATCACTGTTCCCAATAATTTCTAATACAACTATTTATTTTCCTAACAAAATTGACTTAAACAGAGCATAATCATTCATATATATTGACTGACATATCTATTTTTAAGTTATTCAGTTCAATCTTCTGGATTTCAGGATACTAACAAGACATCTCAACATCTACAAGACAAAAAGAAAAGGTGCTCATTCCTAAAAATTACTGCTCAGGTAACAAATGCTTTATCTGTCACGTGATCTACGGGAGATAGCGATGAACCATAGCTGCTGGGCTGCGGAGATTCTAATTCATGTACAAACTGCATTGAAACTCAAGACTATGAAGACATTATGATAATTATCTACTCCCTGTGTGCTGTCTCCACCGAACAGTGTCTCAGTGATCTGCTGCTTCCTGGCATTTGAGCACTCCTGTAGGAATTTTCCCACTTTTCCCCTTCTTTCCTTCCCAAGCATGGTAATTTTCTACACTATGAGAATTTCCCTCAAAAGGTGAAATAGTATTCCAAACACCAGGCAGTAGACATTCACTGGAACCAGAAAAAGATAAATGAACTCACTACCTGAAAAAACATATAATGATTGTTGACCATATTGATAAGAAACAGCACTCCTCCCTAAGCCTGTAGCACTGCTGGGGGGTTGTTTGGCCCAAGTGCAGGACCCAGCACTTGGCCTGACTGAAACTCATGGCACTGGCCTTGGCCCAGCCATCCAGCCTATCTAGATCTCTCTGTAAAGCTCTCCTACCCTCAAGGAGATCAACACTTCCACCCAGCTTGGTGTCATCTGCAAACTTGCCAAGGGTGCACCCAATCCCCTCATCTAGATCATTAATAAAGACGTTAAACAGGAGTGGCCCCAGTACTGAGCCCTGGTGGACACCACTCGTGACTGGCCACCAATTGGATTTAACTCCGCTGACCACAACTCTTTGGACTTTATCACCTAACCAGTTTTTCCCTCAGGAAAGTATATGTCCATCCAAGCCCAGAACAGTCAATTTCTCTAAGAGAACATGGTGGAAAACTTACACATTAAGAAAAATTGGGAAAACATATGTAATAGTACCAAACAGTAATGCCTATCAAATCCATCCCACTGACAACGAAAGCCAAACATTTTTTTGATGCTTACAAATGACAAATCTTACCTCTCTTTTAATCTTACTACACTACTGTTACCATCAACATTACTTAATTATGATAAAGTCATTTCCTTTTGCTAAAAATTTTCTAAAGAAGTGACTTATACTTCTTAGGATACATTAAAGTGGATACCTGTGCTGTACTTTTGTTGTCCATCACACTCATATTTTCTTCTGAAACAAATCCCAAAGGCCTGATATCAGTAGATAGCAGATGTAACTGATGAACAAATGAGCAGGGCTGCCTTTATTCTTTTCAATGGCTGGAAAACTTCCCAAATATATGTCTTGTTCATTTATTCATCAATTATTTCTGATGCACTTCGAGCAGTTCTCAAGTTAGAAATGAACCTACACAGAAATGGATCTGCATGTAAATTCTCTCTTCAAGGAAGATTTACTCTCCACAGAGGTTCAATGGAAGGCTTGGGACCATTCATATAGCACTGCTGAACACTGTCTGTAAGGATGTGAACTTCTTTGACTTTGTAGAAAGTCAATGACTATGGATATGCTAAGGACTTTGATGCTAAAACTGACCTTTGATAATTAGTTAGAAGAAGAAAAAAAGCAATCTATTACATGCACGAATAACCTTATCTTAATTGCCAGTAAATGAAACCAGCCTTTTTTTTCATGCCTCAGACTTCCACATATTCACCATAAAAAAGTTGTATTTGTGGTACTTGCAAGCAACTGAAGCTCAGGAGAGCCAATTAAGATGCGTAGAGCCAAATGGACACATTTTGATACAGACAAGGACAGACTGTGAAAGAGTAAATGCTTTGATCTAAACGCCAGCCTGAATAAGAGGACACATATAATGACACCTCATTACAAAGCACTGAATCTGGCATTAAAAAGCTACCAAAAAAAAAAAAGAGACTGAGCTCCATCCGCTTTGGTAAAAATGTGAAGATCAGCATTGTGTCAGCTCGAGATTTTAGTTTATTTTCACATTTGTCTCTAGAATGAAATATGTAAATATTGTGGCATTAATAGAATATTCAAATAAATTTCATTAAATTAGGAAAAGCCCTCCTTTGACTTCAGAATCTGCTATTTTTCCTGCAAATTTCACTTATCACAAGAGTTTGTGATGACTTGGTTTCATCTGTCATCCTTAATAGGATTTTGTATAACAGCCTTGATTTTGAGTAAGGTTTATGGAATGCCATTTTTTTAGTTTTAGACTTCCTTTTCAAGAACTCTTCTTTACACCACTCTTCTCCCTCTGTGTATCCAGTTCTGTTTCCTTGTGCACACAGGTCTTCCTGAAATCCCTGAGTTTCAGAAAGACATATGAAAGTGGTTGCTTTTGAAGTAAGTTTCAGTTCAGTCAGAATGATAAAATTTCACAGCAGCATTCGCTGTTTCAGCTTGGTGGAGCTGGCTGAAGTTTTCAATACTGTTCTTCTGGACAAATACTAAACCATAACTAGGGTTCCCCAGCCCCTCAGCAGTGAAAACCAGAAGCAAAAAGAGGACAAAGAGAAATAAAGGAGAAACAGATGTCTGAAGCTAAATATTGCCTCTTGTTGCATTCAATCAAATGCATTGAAGCAACTCAGCACAATTTCACCAAGATTTTCAGTGGGCAGCAGGTAGCTGGTATCACTCACAGTTCACCACATTGCCATAAAGCGAGGGGAGGTTGAAAGCTGCAGAACTCTAACACTCCAAAAGGTTAATTACCTGGCACTTTATCAGAAACAAAAAACACAGCACTGAATTTTTATGACTTTTTTTATAATTTAATGCAAAGTTTGTCAGTTCTACAGAATGAGACACATGGCTGAATACATACCTCCTTATTTATTCTAGAGGTCTGAAAGTGTCTTTCTCCCTAAAGGACTATCTACTGCCTAATAGCTACTGTTCTTCCACAGTGGTTTGAATATTTTGGATTATGAAAATGTTATGGAATATTTCAGTCTCAATAGGACAATGGAGCTATTCCAATATACTTCAATAGGCAGACTTACTCAATAGGTAAACTTTTAGGTTCTATCTCATCTATGAAACTTAAATAGACATTAGTCCATAAAGGTCAACAGTACTTGGAGGTCAGGTAGTTAAAGACTAGTCTGGGTAGCCAAAGAATTTTCAAACAAGCAACATCAATTCCAAGCATCCGAACTCAAAAGATAAGCCTACAATCATAATATTGATTTTAAAAGTTTTTACAGGAAGAGAATAGGATTCATCTTCTCTCCACCCTACTGAGGAAGGATGGAAATCTTTTTTCTAACTTACAAAAGCCAATAATAATTTTAAAATGTAATAAGTGATAATAATAAAGAAAGCTTAAATTAAAAAAAAATCATAGAATGGTAGGGGTTGGAAGGGACCTTTAGCAATCATCTAGTCGAACTCCCCTGCAGAAGTAGGTTCACCTAGATCATATCGCACAGGAATGTGTCCAGGTGGGTTTTGAAGACCTCCAAGGAAGGAGACTTCACAACTTCCCTGGGCAGTCTGTTCCAGTGCTCCATCACCCTCACAGTGAAATCAGATGAATTCAGGAGCTGGGTATTGATTTTTGGAGGAAGACCACCAGGATGTGATCGGGGATGAGAATTCTTGTTAAATCATGAGACTTGACATAAAAATTTAGGTGTGTAAAATATTACATTATTTTATTTTTTAATAAATATATATATTCATGAATGTTACACTAATAAAGTACTAATTGTATGTGGCTCTTAAAGACATTGTCTTACAAATAGGTACCAAAACACTTCACAAAAGTAATCAGAATCAGTAAAACTGCTTTACAGATGGAAAAAAAATGGGACAGAAAAGACTGAAATCACTTGACAATGTGAGCATCTGACAACAGATAATCACAGTATCTCAAGGGCTGGAAGGGATCTGGAAAGATCATGTAGTCCAACTCCGCTGCCAGAGCCAGACCACCTAGAGGAGGTCACACAGGAACTCATCCAGGTGGGTTTTGAATGTCTCCAGAGACGGAGACTCCACAACCCATCTGGGCAGTCTGCGCCAGTGCTCCTCACAGTGAAGAAATTCTTCTTTGTATTTATATCTCGAAAATTCCACAGATGTATTCCTTAACCAACAGTATCCCAACAGTGACAGCTCTATGCTTACAGATTTTACTCACAGACCATAGAATCATAGAATCATAGAATCATAGAATGGTAGGGGTTGGAAGGGACCTTTAGAGATCATCCAGTCCAACCCCCCTGCAGAAGCAGGGTCACCTAGATCAGGTCGCATAGGAACATGTCCAGGTGGGTCTTGAAGACCTCCAAGGAAGGAGACTCCACAACCCCTCTGGGCAGCAGGTTCCACTGCTCCATCACTCTCACGGTGAAATAGTTTTTTCTTATGTTTAAGTGGAACTTTTTTTGTGTTTCAGCTTCATCCCATTACCCCTTATCCTGTTACTATCTACTACAGAAAAGAGGGATGTCCCAACCTCCTGACACCCACCCTTTAGATATTTATAAATGTTAATAAGATCTCCCCTACATCTCCTCTTCTCCAGACTAAACAGCCCCAGTTCCCGCGGTCTTTCCTCGTTTGAAAGATGTTCCAGTCCCTTGATCATCTTGGTGACCCTGTGCTGGACTCTCTCCAGCACTTCCCTGTCCCTCTTGAGCTGAGGAGCCCAGAACTGGACACAGTACTCCAGATGAGGCCTCACCAGGGCAGAGTAGAGGGGGAGGAGAACCTCCCTCGACCTGCTGGCCACACTCTTGATGCATCCCAGAATGCTATTGGCCTTCTTGGCCACAAGGGCACATTGCTGCCTCATGTTCAGTTTATTACTAATCAGGACTCCCAGGTCTCTCTCTGCAGAGCTGCTTTTCAGCAGTTCGACCCCCAGCCTGTACTGGTGCATGGGGTTGTTTTTTCCCAATAAACTGTACAAGTTAAATACAATGCAGCTTGTTAGCATGTGCAGTATCCTGCAATTCACTCTTACACTTTTTCTTGAAATCTAGTTTCAGTGCTCACTATAACCACCTGATATGGACCATTTTCTGCAAGCTTCAGACCTGATATAAGTATAAACACTTGTTCATATTGTCTTTCTGAATATGTAAACATTCAGGCCTTAAATAGAGTAAAAACACACCAAACAAATTCTAATTGCTTTGACTTTGTGTCATTGAAATGCAACAAACTAAAACAGAGCAAAGTAAAAAAGAGAAAAGTAGAAAGGATAATTTCAAGGTAATGATTCGATTTGTTATTTATTTGTCATTAAAACAGCATAAAACATTAAATCATCACAAGAATCAGACATAGCACAATTATTGTCAGTTTAGTAATGCAATACATCAAGATTTCCCTTTCAGTAACGTTTTGTTGTCTTTGCCCAGTACAAGGGAAAAAAATCAAGGGACAGCAGTTCGTTAAAATGAGTTTATCAGGTAGAACACTATTGGTAGTTCATGTAAATATTTGGCAATCAGCCCATAAATTTCAGAATTTAATCATGGGAAAACTCAAATGCTTAAAGTTTATAGTGTGCATAAATCTTTTGGATTATGTCTGAGTCATAATTTAATCCATGTTATATAAAACAATGTGTCACTATATAAAGTAAGCTATCGCTGTCATTATTTTCGGAACAGGAACTTTGTCTTGGAAGCTCAGTCTGAACACACGAGCTGACAAGGCAACATTTCCAAAACCACACAAGAATAATTCTCACTGGAAAAACATGACAATAGTCAGAATTTTCAGAATTACAGTTCATATACTTTTTTAAGCGATTTTGAGGTATAATTTGGCTGATTACATACAGGTTAAAACACTTGCCTAGCTACAAGTTGTCACATAATACCATTATGTTCTGAAAGTGAAAAAAAAAAAATTGAATGGAAACATGGCCCTAAAAATAAAGCATAAAAGTCAGCTTACACTTGTAAAAGCTCAACCATACTTTGAAAAGACAGTATTCACAGGCAGCTTCCGTTCATTATGGAGCATGTTTCTAATTTCCTACTGCTGACGCACAGCAATTAAGCTAGGAAACATAGTCAAGATGGAAAGACAGGCAGACAATTCACTGGCAGATAAGCTTATTCACAAATGTGAATTTGGCTCTAAGGGCAAGAAATGAGGTGTCATGAAATCCTACAAAAAGAAAGTTCTCATGTGCTTTAATTTGAAAGTTACAGGAAATAGAAAGAGATGTACAGAATAATTTGGCTGACAGCACTATACTTTTACTTATAGCAGGCAAAGTCATAACAAAAATAAGCTGAAAACAGAATCAAGGTGTATAAAGCCTTGGGTTCTTTTCACTCTGAATGTTTTTTTAATGATGGCATAATCTGTCACATCAATGAAAAAGTTTGGGTAAAAAACTGCATTGTAATGCAAATATTAAAGCAGCATATCCAAAGGAAGAAACAAAGTATAAAATTGCAGTGATGTAAAACACAACAGAATTTGAGTCATAAATGGGGTTTTTGCATATGATCTCATGAGATAACTACTCAGAGACAGCAAGTTTTCAGTTGTTAGGCAAATACATACTTGGAGAAGCTTGGGTAATACTATGTTACAGTAATTGCAGACACATTTCCAAACGTGTAACCTTTAATCACATGAAGTTTTATTTCTTTATTCATTTAAATCAACTGTAAAACTCAGTGTGTTCAGTACAATGAGAGAGGACAAAGCAGGGGGGAGTTGGACTAGATGATCTCTAAAGGTCCCTTCCAAGTCCTACCATTCTGTGAATCTATATTTCTATGATTCTATGACCGTTGGTTATTGCCTCTCATCCCTATGTGTGCATGATACCAGCTCAGCTGATACTTAGCTGTGGCACATTACACAAATGCATAGTCTCAAAGGAACTGCCTGTAACCAGTGAGCTGGTATGAAATATCAGTAACATCTTCATTACACTCTCATAAGCATGACTTCTGCAAGAATTAATGCAGAAAAAGCTGCCATCTACCATAAAGTAACTTATTAGCATCTTTACCTGTATCTGGAAAGAAAGTAATTGCCCTTTAATATTTTAGATTGTTTCATTCTTATTTTTGTGACCAATTTATCTCAGAAACACTCTTTTTAACAAGGAACTTTATCTAAAAAAAAAGTAATTCCCTTTTATTTAATCCCTTCTGATAGTACTCATTTTTTTATTTGGTAAAGAATTTATACAGCTTTCAGAAACAGAGTCTCTCAAACACTGAGACAATAAGTAGCTGTCATTTGGGGTTTATACTGCTCTGCATTTACTATCTTGTCAGTTGAATCCTGTTGACAAGGTATGGATTTTTTCCTGGGCAAACATTTTACCAATTGTGAGTGGGAAAACCAGGCATAATTTGCTTCATACAGCTACTACTTTACAAGCCACTTTGTCCATCAAGTCTCTTCTATTTCAAAAGCTCAGTTTTTCAAAAAATAGGTTTCCTTTTTTAAGTGCAGTTCAACAAAAGAACAAATATCATCTATCCATCCAATGTCATTACTGGTATTTCAGATTACTGGTAATACAAGGTATTTTGTGTTGTATGATCACACATGTTCAAAAACGCTAGGCTTAGTTTATGTTAGAAACAGTCCTTCCAAGAATTGCTGTTGCAATCACCATTAAGGTATGAAGTGCAAACTATTGGTCTGGGCAAGCTTTCCAGAACAGATTGGCTGCCCCTGAAGTCAGATTTTCAACTAGCTGAAGCGAGAAACAATTATTTCCCTCTTTGCCTTGATTATTTACAATAAAATAAAGAAATGAAATAAATCTCTGATTGGTAGTGAAGAAAGAAATACTCAGTGTTAGTGGAAACACTGAACAGGAACAAACACTATGTGCCTACTTTTTTAAGTAAAAGTAGGTGTCCGAAAAGAGATGCATACAACTTAAGTAACTATTTATGTAGGGCTAGAGAGCTTCCAAATATGTTTACAATCAAATGTAGAAAAGAGTATAACTTATTTTTCTGCAGAAAATGTTAGTATCCTTCACCATCTTATTGCCAATTAAAATTTTTAAGCACATCATAGTATTACTTAGAACTAGGAGACTCATTCTCAAGGTCAGATGCTTATCTATAATCAACTATACTTAAATCAGCACCATTGCTCTGTGAGAATAAATGTCTCAGAATGTGGATTCTCTTTCATATTACGAAAGAAACAAGAGAGTGGTAAATTCCATCTCTCCTGAATTTTAAAAAAGTGCTTGAAGTTCCCTGTTACTGTTCTATATCTTTTAGCTATAATTTACCTTCTCCTTTTCATGTTGTTATTGATCTCATAATAAACTTGTTAGAAGTTTATAAACATTTATGCTTAACACTGTTTTTCACTGTCACAAACATTACAGAAGTTACTCATTTTTAGGGGAAAATACATTTGATTCTATTGCCAATGAACATTCCCCAGCGAAACAATTTCAATATCATTGGTCATGGACCTCAGAACTCTAGACAGAAAATCATGGAGACATTCTAAGCCTAAGACACCAATGTCTACAGAAAAATATAATTTATTACCATTTCTACAAGAAGAGCAGTGTACAGAGTTACAGATAAGGCACAAAAATACCCAATCAGTCCAGTTGTGTAAAGCATTTGTAAATTTAACATTCATTGACCAAAAAACCATTGACCAAAAATTATGAATTGAACTTAAAACTGAATTTTCAACACTTAAAAATTCAATACTGGTAAACTGTTCTATGTGAAGCATTCGTGAAGAGAGAAAAAAAATCCTGTAGCTAAATTATGAATTATTTTCTCATCTGTTTTCAGGACACCAAGTGATGTGCTTTGCTGTCTTGAAGTTTTGTCTGCTTGAAATATGAAACATTATCATATTTTAAAATTTAATAAACAAGTCGTAAAGATATTACAAAGGATCTCTGAATAATAGTTACTTCAAAAGTACTTTAGGTAGCTAAAATTTAATGCTTTAAAATAAGTAGTTTACCATTTGCCAACAAAATCATCTACCTTTTGTTGGTGAGACATTTTGGACAAAACGTATTAAATTCTAGGAAAAATACACAGTTTTCAAAATTAATTCCCTAAGTGTATTCAGACATGTATTTCCAGGCCTCATGCTTTGGTGAACCAACATCTGCATTTCAAACATTAACAGCAAAATATTTTTCTATCTTTATATATAATACGAGGAAGTATCAGCCTAAGATCAACAATAACCACACACTTCTCTGAGCATTCATTATTTACTGCTCTTCATGTCTTTTACTAAATACCCAAATCATCCATATACATCTCTAAATATCCTCTCTATGCACAAAAAAGGGGCTGCGAACTGCTGTTCCGGATAGAGATATTGGTCTACACAGACACTCGGTTTCACAGAATCACAAAATGGTAGGGGTTGGAAGGGACCTCTAGAGCTCATCTAGTCCAACCCCCTGCTAATGCAGGTTCACCTCGATCAGATAGCACAGGAACGTGTCCAAGTGGGTTTTGAAAACCTCCAAAGAAGGAGACTCCACAACTTCCCCAGGCAGCCTGTGCCAGGGCTCCATCATCCTCACAGTAAAGAAGTTTTTCCTCATATTCAAGTGGAACTTCCTCTGTTCCAGCCTATGCCCATTACCCCTTATCATAGAATGGTCGGGTCGAAAGGGACCTCCAGAGATCTTCTAGTCCAACTCCTTGTCCTGTCACTGGGCACTACAGAAAAAGGACTGGCCTCATTCTCTTGACACACATCCTTTAGGTATTTATAAGTGTTGATAAGGTCAAGCAAGCAAGGTCTTCATCAACTATACAAAACTAAACACAGATGTTTTAAACTTTATCTAGATTGGATACTTAAAGGTAGCCTAAAGTTTGCAGTGTGAAGATTCACCATGAGAATATTCAACCCATAAGCATGTCTTTGGACATTACTGCCAACACAGTTGTTGGTATTTAGCAAACAATGAGAAATGGATGAGCTCATATAAAACAAAAAGGTTTTGAAAGTCAAATTAAAATAGGATGGGCAGCTTTTAATGGCTTGAATTTACTAGTGAAGGCCTTATTTGAACTGTGATCTAAATGCAACAATTCTATAGTATTAAAACCCTCAGTTCTCACTTGCAAGCCTTTAATTCAGATCATTAAAATTGTACCTGTCCACACAAAATCCAAAATATTAAAATGTGGTTGAAAATTTGCTTCTAGACAAATATTTTATATATTAATAATATATTATGACTATTGTTTAAATTTTGTATGTTGAGCTATCCATTATTATTTCTTAATTATGTTTTAGCTCCAGCAAGTAATTAATTTTCACCATATTTTTCTACTTGAAAGACTTCAAAAACCTAAAGGCATTCAATGAAAGCTTTGAATTTTCAGTTTCCTTTTTACTTTCCATTTTTCTCCCTATTCTGCTGGTACACAGATACTGTAAGATTCAGCAAAAAGGTCACATGTAAAAAAGACAGCTCTAGTAGTGCTAAAAACAATTCAGTATTGGAGTAAACAGAATGAAAAGTAAATCTTTATAAACATGGTTCATGAAGGCAACAGAAACTGTTGTTGAAGCAATTTAGTAAATAGCATTTTAGTGATACTGTCACCACTAAAGCTTACGACTCATCTCCAAACTGAATGACCTTGGAATTCCAGTTCTCTAAACAATGAGTTAAAATAATTTCAGTGGACCTAAATTACTAAGCATTGATGTGTTGCAAACTTCCCCTAGTATCTTATACTTTTCATACAAGAACCTTTTCTTTTATTCATTACAGACTGCTTGGAAACAAAGACTATTAGCTACTCCAAGCTAGGACTTTCATTTTGTACACAAACAAGTAAAATCCCACAAGTATCTTAAAATTTAGTCTTCTAAAAGGAAAAAATGACACTTTATTTCACAGCATTTTCAAACAGTCAATGCCTATATGATACTCAGGTGGAATGATCAGCTTTCTGTAGCAACAGTTCAACAAAGTATATGTAAAATCTACCAGAAATATCGTTAAGAGCAAAGTGTAGGTTTTAAACCACCAATGGCAGGATTTGACATCTACATGCTTTTTCTATGGATCACTGGATATGGTGATGTAGTGTACTATCTTAGTTATATTTTGTATGTTGTTTAATTTATGGGTATTGTGGTTTGGCCCAGCTAACACAGCAGCACTACGACAGTCTCTTGTTCAGTGCCCCCATTCACCCCCACCATCATTAGGATGGCGGAGGCCCAAGCGAAATGGGAGTAAAAAGATAAGCAAGGTTGTTGTGGATTGAGACAAGGGCAGGGAGGGCTCGCTGCCAATTACGGTTCCAGGCAAAACAGACTCCAGTACTTGACTTAGAGAGGAAAGTAGGAAAGTTTATTCTACAAGAAACAGAACAGAATAAAAGCAAAAAGGGAGTAGGATGATGAGAAAGTTAAAACCAACACTTTAAGATCTCCTTCCCGCACCCCTCCTTTCTTCCTGGGCCCAGCTCACTGCTCCCGATATCTCTACTTCCTCCCCCACCTCAACAGCTCAGGGGGGCAGGGAATGGGGAATGTGGTCAGCCTCTCACAGATTGGCTCTGCCCTTCTATCTTCTCAGATGAGGATGACTCCTGGCATTCTTCCCCTGCTCCAACACGGGGTTCCTCCCCTGGGACACAGTCCTTAATGAACTTCTCTGGTGTGGGTTGCTCCCAACAGCTGCGGCTTCTGCCAATACAGGGTCCCTCACACGGGATGCAGTCCTTGGTGAGTATCTCTGGTGTGGATTCTTTGCCATGGTTGCAGTTTTTGCAGTTATAGGGTCCCTCTCTTGGGACATGACCTCTTCTGGGAATAAGTTTAATGAACTGTTCTGTCATGGATTCCTCCCCACAGTTACAGCTATGGATATTGGGTCCCTTCCTCGGGACACGGCCTGCTCCAGCGATAGTGATAAAGGGTCCCTTCTTGGGACATGTCCTCTTCTGGCCATAGTTTTAAAGAAGAAAATCACTGCCCTTGCCTCAGGGTCTGCAGTGAAGTGGTTGGGTCTCTCCCACGGGACATGGCCTCCTCCGGTCATAGTCAGTGTCCCTGGCTCAGGGTTTTTAATGAAGTGAATTGTTGCCCCTGGTCTGGGGCCAGCTTTAGCAACATAAGTCTCTGCCCCTGATATGGGGTCATTATCAAAATGAGTCTCTACCGCTGATGTGGGGTCTTTAAAGAAATGAAAATAAATCTCAGCTTCCCCAGTTCTCTCCATAGAATGCAGGGGAGTCTCTGCTCCAGCACATCTCCTCCTCTCTTTCATCACTGACCTTGGAGTCCACATGGTTGTTTCTCTCACTGTTCCTACTCCTTGCACCACCACCAGCCAGAAGAAGAAGGGACAGAAGAAAAAAGAAACAGGAAGAAGAAGGAGGAAAAAGTCTCCTCTTCTGGCTTCTTCTTAAAATGTGATTGTGGAGGCGTCTAATTGGCTCAGCCCCAGACGTGGGTCTGGCTCACAGCTGGGGAAAGTTTCAAGCAACTACTTACAGGAGCCATCTTTACAGCCCTTTCCCCCTTTCCAGAAATGGCTGTCATGTCAAATCATGACAATTGGTGTTACTTTTAATGTAGAGCCTGGGCCCAGCTATAGTAACGATCTACTGGGATTGCTAGCTAAGCGTTTTTAAAAAGCAGCATCAGTAATATTAACATAAGTACTATACTTTTTTTCAGTAATTAATAAAACAAAAAAAGTTTTAAAGAATAACAAAAGGCAATCAGGAATCAGGAAATACATCTATTGCCAACAGTTTCCCTCCCTTTTCAGTGCTCAAGAAATGATATATGGATAAAACCAGACAGGCTCCTAGCTGGCAGCAGGGTAACTGAACAATAAAGAGGACAATGTTGTAACAATCAAAATCAGAAATTGCCATGTCAGATTGTTGATGGGTTCCTGAAGAGATGCAAGGACTAAAGAAGGAAAGGCAAAGAGAAATGTTGATATTGACAAATGCAAAGAAAGAGGCAATAGCAACAGTGGTAATGTTGGATTCGCTGTTTTACTCTTTAAAAAGACAGCAGACTCCTACACAGACAGGTAAATGAAAGCAGGAGTCAGAAAATGTGATGTATATATGAAAGGCCACTTTAAATTATTTCAGGTATGACTACCCAGGTAAGATGCCACTGCTGCATATGCAGAATATTGTTTCTGGCTATTGTTTAAGCCCAACCAGCAACTGCGCACCACACAGCCACTTGCTCACCACCTGCTGACTGATGCCTGTGCAGTGTTCCGCCTCTCCCCACCAACTGTCCCCAGTTTATATGCTGAGAATGAAATAATATGGCATGGAATGCTCTGGCAGAGAGGTTGGACTAGATGATCTTTCAAGGTCCCTTCCAACCCTTAAGATTCTGTGATTCTGTGAATAGCCTTTTGGTCAGTTGGGGTCAGCTGTTCCAGCTGTGTCCCCTCCCAACTTCTTGTGCATTCCCAGCCACCTCGCTGCTGGGGTGGTGTGAGGAACAGAAAAGGCCTTGACTCTGTGTAAGCACTGCTCAGCAATAACAAAAACATGAACTTTCTTTTCAGCATAAACCCAAGACATAGCTCTGTTGCAGCTACTGTGAAGAAAATTAATTCTATCCCAGCCAAAAACAGACCTATGAGGAAACTGAAAGTGCAGCTGATATGGTTTTCTCATATCACTAACTACAAAATGTAACACTTGTTTGCTGCTAGCTTCTTCCATAAGATATATCCCACTCCACAAACACAATGCCAGGGCTTTGACAGCAATAGTGCAATCCTGTGTAGGAATGAGCATAACTAGCAGGAGTGTAGCACTGCTCCTCAGAGAAAGAAGCAGTGATTCTAAGGACAAGTAGAAAGCACTTACAGGATAAGTCTGTGATTTCCATGCTTTTCATACAGCACAGTTGGGATGCACTGAGCAATTCAATATAAGTGCAAATGCATCATGGGATTTGGTTTCGGAACTTTCTGAATTCCAGAATAATTTTGGAACAAAAGAGATTATTCCCAAACCAAAACATATTGTTCTTTCAATTGCCTGTGTTTGCCATTACAAGAGCTCATTGCACTCGTCATGCTGAAGAATAAGGCATAAGATGGTATCATAGACAGTTACATTTCTGCCTACATCATCTTCCATTGGAGACTGCAGTTCCAAAGGCTCACCACACTGATGAGGGTACTGCTGCTGCCCTGACCACTGAGCTCTGATGAATCACTGCATTCTACAACATTGGACATTCCTTCAGCTACATGTTGTGAAGTTTGTGCTTACAGGTCTTCATCACCATCCTCACGACGCACCCCTACAAACAACATGCTGCTAGATCATGCCATTCCACCTTAAGTCTGGATATTCAGTTCCCTCCTTGGCTAAGTTATAAAAGGGACCACCAGAGATCTACTACCAGAACACATTTGCACCTGAACATTACAAGCAAAAACTGTTAGAAAAATTACTCAGAAGGAAAAAAAATCATATCACTATTCATAAAGAAGATTGTGGAGCAATCTTAGTCATGTTTTAACATATCCCAAAAATTCTGTATATCAGAATTTATAAAAGTATATCCAGAAGGAAGTGATAAATGAGTATATCATTATACAGTTTTTTTCTCTAACAGGCGAGATGTTATCCAAGAAGCTGTTGTCTCAAATTTGTATTGATGCCCTTGTGTCTTTCAAAAAAGAACCCCTAGACTGTGTCAGGTTCCTACTTGAAATGAGTCAAGATCGTAAGCACTTACTGTAGGGGTTTCTGCTCTTTGTCAGGTGTGACTAATGAGCTACCAGGTCCTGTCATATCCAGCAACAGACATGCATTCCTAATGAATCTGAGGACTTAGCCAAAAAACCACTCATTTAAGATACAACTGTCAAAAGATCAGGCTGAATAAATGGTGCAGACACTTGAAAGTGCCTTATAAAGAACTCATGAGAGAGACTGGCCAACAGGGTTTCTCACAAACCTCACCTGAAGCAGCTCACGTCTACAACCAGGCAAGAACAATCTCTGTGCAACAGTGCTATAACACAGACTCCATCTACATCTCTGTTGAATGTATAGAGTTTTGTTCCACCACTCAGCAGCCCCAATTAACAGGCTGACCCTCAGAGTCACAAACTCTCCCTATTCTTGTTACTCCAGAGAGACATATTGCTGCTGTGTTTGGGGTATATGTAGAGATGCAGTCTCCCAAGAAACTTGCCTAGTTGAGAGAGGCAGACATACTGCAGGTATGTGCTACATGACCATGTTGTAGAGATACGTATTTCATATAACCAAAATGAGTATTTCTATACAAGGGAGACTACAGTCTTGGTGTATAGGATTAAAGTTTCCTCAGCAGGTAGGGATTTAATAAAAATACAGATGGATTTAAAGATTGTCCCAGAAACCTCCCAGATAGATCAGGCAGTAGAGGCAGAAAATAGGAAGTTATACATACCTAGTATGTATAGCTTTTCATGTTGTGAGCAATTGTACAACTTTTGACAGTCTGAGTGGTGGTGTAGAGTTGGCTATGCATGGAAATATCCTGTGCAGTTGTTTTAATTTCATTGCATCTGGATTATAATCACTCAATTGCTCTAGTAAAGCAGCTCTGTGGATCTGCTGTGGAGACACTCTTTCCATCCACAGTCAAGGTCCCTGCCAACATATGAGAGTATATAGGTGGAGAGGTTTCATTCACATTACTGTCAGTATGTGCACTACAGGTTTCAATATATCTGGGAGTCCAGAACAAATATTTTAGAAAATGTGGTTCTTTCACATTATCTGGTTTAGAGGAACCAAAGACAGTCCATTACGCTTCTGTGCTTATGATGTTGACCACAGGAATACTTGGGGAAAGTAAGAAGAGAATGCTGTCTCTTCCAATTCCCGTCCACTTTTTCTTTCAGTAAGGGGCATCTGCCAAACATGCACTGATGAGAGATACACAGATTTCAGCCTCATATAGTTTCAGAGCCAGGAGAGATGAGTTTAATGCATACCTCTTGTTGGCAGGCAGAGGATCATTGCAGGAATAAGTCAACAATAAAAATACACTTAATAGTAAACCAAGATATCTATGCAGAACTCTGCATTAGGCTTGTAGTTGCAGCTAAAGGTGAAGACACAACTATTACAAGTGAGTGCAAGAAAGAAAGAATAAAAATGATTGTTTAGAATGCTTGTTATTGACAGAAACTTTTGATAAGATGTATATCTTGGAATTTTACTTGTACTTTTAAAACAGTGAGAACCAAGGACCATGGTCCAGGGTCCTTAAGAGCTCTGCCTCCTCCCTCCTCTTTCTCTGCTCTCCTTCTCCTACTCCTGTCAGCTTGGTGCCATACCTTTTACACTTCTGGAGACCCTTTCATGCTGTGGAGCTCACCGATGCACTAGGGTACATAAGGTGAAGCTGATCAGTAAGACAGTCTGGTCCTCATCACAGAACTGCTGAGACAGAGTTGCATTTCTGCTTTCTGTGTGTTTTGTGCACACTTCACAGGCTTGTAGCTGCTTATGCATTTTTGTGAACATAAAGGATGCAGTATTACTTGAGATGGATGCCTAGGTCTCTCAAGCACATCCTGTGTGCAGTGAAATTAGCTTGTCTGGTCTGAAGCAGCTGCATAATGATGATGTAGGCACTTAGCTTGCATGAGGTGTTTATTTGCATCTTAGCTAATTTTCTATCTTTCTGTCTTCAGATTGATGCAACTTAAGTCCTCTAAAAATCAACAAGGGTGACGTCTTACAACATACAGTTAACAAGAAGTTGCAAATACACATGCTGAAAGGGTACTGTTGAGGACGGTGATGGTAGATTGACCTTAAGAGGATAGAAGTGCACAGGAAGATCCAAAATGTAGTAGAATGATTATTTTTAACAAAGGTATATGGGAATGAGAAGGCTGAGGTTAGAAGAGTAGTCACTATGCTGACACTCTGTAAGTAGAGATGGAAGAGAAAAGACAGGTCACACAAATGGGCATAGATTAAAGGCAGCTAGTTATGGCTGGGAAGGACAATGATTCAATAACTGACAGTCAATCAGCATGAGAAAATCTTTGTGAAAACACAGCTCAAATGCTATTATTATATGCTGGCTAGATGAGGGGAGAGAAGCAGATGTCATCTACCTTGACTTCAGCAAGGTCTTTGACATTGTTTCCCATAATATCCTCATCAGAAAGCTCAGAGAGTGTGGCTTGGATGAGTGGACAGTGAGGTGGATTGAGCGCTGGCTGAATGACAGAGCCCAGAGGGTGGTGATCAATGGAATAGAATCGAGTTGGAGGCCTGTAGCCAGTGGAGTTCCACAGGGATCAGTTTTGGGGTCAGTCTTGTTCAACATCTTCATCAACAACCTGGATGAGGGGACAGAGTGTACCCTCAGCAAGTTCGCTGATGACACCAAACTGGGAGGACTGTCTGATTCCCCTGAAGGCTGTGCTGCCATTCAGCGGGATCTCAACCGGCTTGAGAGTTGGGCAGAGAGGAACCTCATGAGGTTCAACAAGGACAAGTGCAGAGTCCTGTATCTAGGAAGAAACAATCCTCGTACAGGGTAGGGGTTGAACTGCTGGAGAGCAGCTCTGCAGAAAGAGACCTGGGAGTCCTGATTGATAATAAGCTAAATATGAGCCAGCAATGTGCCTTTGTGGCCAAGACGGCCAATGACATTCTGGGATACATCAAGAAGAGTGTGGCCAGCAGGTCAAGGGAGGTTCTTCTCCCCCTCTACTCTGCCCTGATGAGGCCTCATCTGGAGTACTGTGTCCAGTTCTGGACTCCTCAGCTCAAGAGGGACAGGGAAGTGCTGGAGAGAGTCCAGCACAGGGTCACCAAGATGATCAGGGGACTGGAACGTCTTTCATATGAGGAAAGGCTGCAGGAACTGGGGCTGTTTAGTCTGGAGGAGACTGAGGGCAGATCTTATTAATATTTACAAATATCTAATTGGTGGATGTCAGGAGGTTGGAGCATCCCTTTTTTCGATGGTATCTAGTAACAGGACAAGGGGTAATGGGATGAAGCTGGAACACAAAAAGTTCCACTTAAATATAAGAAAAAACTATTTCACTGTGAGGGTGAGGGAGCCCTGGCACAGGCTGCCCAGAGGGGTTGTGGAGTCTCCTTCCTTGGAGGTCTTCAAGACCCGCCTGGACACATTCCTATGCGACCTGATCTAGGTGACCCTGCTTCTGCCGGGGGGTGGACTAGATGATCCTTTAGCACCTTCCTACCTCTATCATTCTGTGATTCTGTGATTTGTACAAAAGCTGCCTGAAATAAGTGCAAAAATAGGTCACAACTGAAACAGCCCAAAGCAGCATGGGAAAAACCATCAGAGCAACATTCTGCTGTGAGGCAGCGATAGAAGTCTAAAATCTGAGCAGAGGTACTACTATGAAATACTAGTGAAGTGCTCCCATAACAGAAAAAAATAACATATATACTCCCTTCATTTTTCTTTTATATATAATAATTTCCCAAATATGATGATAAAAGTGTCTAGGAAATGGAAGACAAATAGTTCTCTTTAAAGGCAGAAACTTTACTGACTTTACTGGTGGTTGTGTGCTGGTAATGTGGAATCCTGAAAACTAAAGATTTAAATATGAAACACCTTATCTTTCTTGCCATATGTTCCAAAAACAAATGCTACCTATGGTCTTACTAGCAACATCAAAGCTTTTGAAATTTTCGTGGAAGTCTTACATTTTCATTTGGCTTGAAGACGCAGAATGATGCTCTTCAAAGCCTTTGGGAACATATCAGAAGCACAGTTACATATATTAATAAGAAAATGCCCTGGCTTTGTAACAAAAAGACCAGCTTGCACACTACAGCCAAGTCCAGAGGGACATATGCCGGTGGGTTGAATTACAGGTAGACTAATAGGCAAAAACATTGACACCAGCCTATTTCAATTTCCATTCAGGAGCCTGATATTACATATTAGATGAAAAAGTTGCAAATCTTTCAAAGGAAAATTTGCTTGGTATTTTAAAAGCAACTATCATTTTAGCATATTATGTGGAACTAAAGGCCAGAGGAAAATATTACTATTCAAAATGCTCTTCTCTTTTCTTTTTTTTTTTCTTACTCAGATACTTTCTGACAGAAACAGTGAAAATGTAGATTTTAACCTTTCAGATATCTACTTCACATGATTTCACTGAGTATAATATTACACTGTCATATTTCTCTGTGAGGCAGTTGATGATGTTGATGAAACAAATGGCATCTTATGATTACAGAGGTAATGCCATTCATTGACTGAGAATTCAATTATAGGCATTTCATAGAGAGAATCTGAAAGATTTCAAAGCTTTAACCTGGTAGGTAAAATCCTGGGCAGAGTGTTTTGACACCATTAGTTCCATCATAGAAGTAACCAAAAAATATAAAGCTTTTTACATGAAGCAGAAGCTTGATTAGATCTTACATCCTGGAATATAACTCAAATATAAATGGGGAAGAAAAAAAGGAGTTAAAAAATACATTATTAGTAGTACATTTTAAAACTCAATTTAATTGAAAAGCAATATGAGTACATCTCACAAGTGTATTTCCATTATACTATTCCCCAATGACTGTGTCTAATGTAGTCTATAAATAGGGATCCAACTCATAAGACACAGACTGGACTTTGTGGTTGAGAATCACTGTGTCTGACATTGCCAATGATGCTTTTTGTTAGAATAAAATGTAGTTCACAGTTAAAAATTACATATGTCAATATATGTGTATAATTGTCACTCCAAAACAACCAATGAGTATTTTAAAATTCTAAATGTAGCTGTGAAAATACCATAAAGTAGGGCTTAATTAATATTTCTTGTGAAAAGGATCTGAAATAAAACCATGTGAAACTGAAATCTTATGCTACTTCCTATTTGCTGCAGAATGCATCTACTTCACACAAAGTTCTGAAGTGGACAGTCTTACCAATTTTGTACAGAAAAGTTACACTGCAGGAATGGTTTAAATTCACTGTGCAGTAAAAGTCCAAGGCAGGCAAAATTTCTAAGTTACTAGTAGGAATGTCTTTTTGCCACTAGAAGAGACAATGCATCGTATTACTAAAACACAGCAGTAAGCCTAATTTTGAAGTCACGTTTAAGTTATAACTTTAAAATTAGCATTTTTAATTTTATTCCCACTTTAAATATAGTTCCTCGGAAAATTGGTACATAATAAATGTAAAGGGGAGTCAGCAGGCAACAATCAACTCTTGATTATATGCTCTCAGACTCTGAAAAGGCTGGATAACCTGGGTAACCTAGAACCACATATAATACAAGACACGTGTGAAATTTGGCCATAAGAACACCCAGCAGGAGTTCAGTGGGAAAAGGGCAGTGTTGCTGATGAGTGTGTCGATGTGAGATTCCCCAGCTGACACTCAGCAAGCAGCCAAGAAAGTATTGCCCTCTCAGCCTGGGCATGCCTGCACTCCTCCTGAAATGAAACCAGCTCATGCAGAGGCAGCTCTGGTGTCTTCACATCAGCGGTACACTTAACCCTGAGCCTGAATAATTCATCCTTGGATAATCAAAAGTTGATGGTATCTGGGTGTGCTAAATCCATTTTTTAAACACGTCACCTGTAACTGTCTACAACAAGCGAACGAAAGTTTTCCCTTGCCATATGCTGTTTACTGAATGGAGTTGAAATGTTCAGATCTTCAGTGCATCAGTTGATTATGCAATTTAAAGACTGAGATAACATTTCTCACAATGAACTTTCACCCAATATTATGGATGTTGCCTTAGCCTGCCATTTTGCTACTGCTAGTTATCGTTTACATAAGCTCAGCATGGAGAACTAGTTTGCCCTGAATTGACTAGAAATATTTTCTTTCTACTCTCCCTGTCTTCCTATTTAAAATACATAATTCCTCACCTCAGTTTTAATTCTGCAAGGCACTACAATTTCCAAGTACATGCCCTTATAAATGCCTCGCAAATTTGTATTTTCTTCTCTGATTGCATTTAAAGGAAATGGTAATCCCACATGTCCTAGAGATAATGAGAGCACTAAATCATGTATTAAAGTGCACTAAAATCTTCAAGTGTGTGGGACTACAGAAGTTTAAAATATTATTTCTAATATTCACTAAGAGAAATAAAACTAATTGCTGTTATACCTCCTCACAATATCATCCTGCTATTGTGTCTGGTTGAGAACAAATATTGGTGACAAACTATCTGCTTAGCTTCAGTTAAAAGATCTAGAAAGAGTTTCAAAACATTGGGAACAGCTATCAAACATGCAATGTTTTATGTTACTTTTTATTTACTCCTACAAATTGTAGAATACTGACAGAGTACAACCTAGAATGCTCTTTTCACTCCAGCACATGCTAAATTTGTAACTTCCCCTTAACATTACTAACATTTCATAGATCATACCTTCAGCACCATATTTTAACACCAAACAAATGCACTCTGCATTTAAATATTCAAATATTTAGTAATTCTATTCTATTCATGAATCACTACATTAAGTTCAGTAACACTAAAATTAAAAAATAAGGCAATGATTGACTATGTAAAAAATTTAAAAATATATTTTTAAAACAAAATAATTTATGGCCAAATGTACAACGTAAAGTCACTTTAACCCTAATGTATGTAAGTGTATGGCTTCCACAGACAGTAGCACAGTTAAAAACATAATTAGACCAATACTTTGCACGAAGAAATATGCAGCTATTATCTCAGTAGGAGATAACCCTGTCCTTTAACTTGAAATAACTCAGCAAGTTACCTTCCTGATAAACAATGCAATATTAATATCACAGTTGGGAGCAATTCTCTGAACAGTCACAGTAGGTATCAAATTTGTTGCTCAATTTTTGTTGGAAATGTAGCATTCCTTTCTAATGGGTATCTTTAGCTTCAAGTAAGAGGAACAAGTAGACTTCAAGTTATAATTAAAGTAATTTCATATTAAGATAAAGGGCAAAACAATCTACAGAGTAGCAAATATTAAATTATGAAAAGTATAAATGTTACAAATTATCAAGACACATTCTTGACAGATTCTTGATTATCAGTAAGACACAAGTATATAAAAATAAAAAACTCCCACAAAGACTTGGGGAAATACTTGTGTAGGAGTTCAGTTTATTCTGAGATTCTGAGTCAAACTGGATGATACATTATGGTCTCACAGATAATCCACTTTTTTTTAATTAAAAAAAATCCTCTATTAAAAATATGTATCAGTGATGATCTTAATCACTTTCTAGATTTTTCAAAAACAGGATACACTGTTTTGGATAGGAATGTGTGAAAATCTGACACTGCTACCGGTCCCAACATAGCCACTCTACATCTCTTAGTACACAACAAGACGAGACGTTTTCTTTGTCACAAAGCAAAGTACATTATTTGGTAACAGACTGAAAACCAAACATGACACATAGTAGGCCATTCTACTCAATTTCTAAATTATTCCTCACTGTATAACCAAGGAATTCTCTTGGAAAAACAGTAAACTGTACTCATGGTAAGATTTCCACATCTAATACAATTTTTAATTAGCAAGTTGTGCTAAATTCCAATAAGTGTTCTAATTTTACCCACAGGTCATTTTGGTATTCATCGTGACTCCTCCTCTTCTGTTAACACTTGAGATACAAGATCAAGGGTTTAGTGAACCCCCCCAAAAAGAAAGGAAAATGGTGCTTCCTAAGGAAAAAACAAATTGCACTCAAAATTTGAAAAGTTCTGATTTTGTCTCTGACACTTATGATGATCACATTTTAAGGAATCTGGTTTTACAGTATTTAGATTTTTTACAGCTCTTTTTACATTTTTTCTAGAGTAGCTCTGTCAATTTCAAAGAACGCAGAGATTTTACAGGTACCTAGTGCCCAGCAGTTTATGCATCAGAACAGTCAAAAATAAACTTCCGAAATCCCACAGTCAGCTGCTCTTATCTACAGTTGCTTTTAATTCTACATAAAATGCAGTGAGTTTAATCAGAATGTCATCCGTCCCACTTGTCAGTATTATCTGCTGATGCAACACACCACAGAAAGCAAGGTATGTGTATTGTAACATATTGTTGCCTTGCTGCAAAATTGAAAAATAATAGTCAGTGATTTTGTGTTGCCTTTTACAGAATCCTTAGAGTCAAAATTCCTTTTGTAATCTTAGCAGGTGTTGAGATCAGGCAGATATAGATATATACATATATGTATATATACATGATATCCAAAGTTATCGTTAATGGCCTCCATTCCTCAATGCATCCTTTTTTTTAAAAAAAAAAGGTTTTATATGTTTATATTCTTACAAAAATCATGCCAAGAAACCAATGAAGACTGGCTGTCAAAGCATCTGCACAGTATGACAAAGACTGGATCTAGAGCAATATGAAAAAGTATCTGAACTACTCCACTAAAGTAACCATTACAACCATGTGTCAAAGAAATAGTTTCTAGAAAGAAAATTCAAGAGCAACTTTGCATTCACTCTGGCCATACTATCCTGCATCTCTAGGTTGTGAAGGCTACACCATGGCTGCAACATGGTTGCAAAAAGACACAGCAGCTTATAGACAAAAAAATCCATCAAAAAAAAACCCACAAAAAACTCCCCTTCAGCAGAAACAGAAGAGATTAAGAAAAACCTTCTAGCCAAGAGGGTGCAGAAAAGTCAACGTGCTAAGATCAGAATACAAAAAAAAAAAAATTAAAAATCACAGAACCTTAAGGGTTGGAAGAGACCTCAAAAGATCACCTAGTCTAACTCCCTGCCAGAGCGGTAATGGGGTGAAATGTAATACTACCCAGTGAACTGATTGCTAGGCTAATGACAAGAAATTTCTCAGTCGGAGAAAACAAAAGAAGAGAAAGACATGACTGCCTTAATTGAGTAAACTAATGTCTGCATGATATGGTTTGTGAAAATAATGACTGTTACCCTAAAATGTGTAAATTCCACAGCAACAATAACATCTCAATGAATATACTCTATACAATTCTATCTTTCTTCAGAAGACATACAGTTAAGTGGGATCAGATGCTAGAAATAAAGCTAGGAGTCAGATCAGAGGAATGGCCACACTATCAAATAACAGCATATGATAAAATCATACCTTGTTCAGCCTAGCAAACCAACACACAGGTAAGAAAGGTAATAAAGAACAGGATTGTTCTTTAGAACAGAACTGTAAGACCTATTTAATCTGAAGCAGTATCAACACACAACAGAAAGAATAAATTGACTTTGACTAAAGCTAATGCTGGACATGTTAAAGTAGCTTCTAACCAACAAAAGTAATGACAGTGAACAAAGTGATGAGTTTTAACTGGATATGGATGTATTAACAGAATGATGTACGTTTACTTATTAAGGCAAAGAAATGGATGATTAGCATCTAGCACGTCACTCCCACACTTACGTCCTACTTTCCTACAAGCCATGCTGTACAGTTGAAAGTTGCACAGTGAGAGCAATAAAGAAGAAAGCTAAAGATGTCGTGAGTTAATTGAGGAAATTTGTTATTTTAGCTTTATCCATGGCCTTAAGACACAGAATGTATTCCTGAATGAAGACTGACACAGCAAATAATCTACCTCATCCAATTCTTTTTAATATTTGATTAATAATTTCATTTTGTTCTTTAACTCTTAAGATTTTGTGATCTCTAACAAAATGTTTGGATAATATTTGCGTTACTTTATTCTTCCTAAAAAAGGAGATACAGGATTATATAAAAAAAGGTAAAGGTTAAAAAAAAAAATTACTAATCTGCAGGAAACAAGACTGATCCTGAGATAAGAGGAATAAATGCACTGTCACTTCACTCCCACACAGCCACACTAGAAAGAACTGTGAACAGCTAATCTTTGCAGATCACATCATAATGAGTGTGATCAATTGTATTTTATCTCACAGAAACGAAATTGTTGGATCCCATTAATTTACATACATTTTAAAGTATGTAAAAAAATGCATCAGACTGCGACTGATTCCTTGTCAAACATTAGTTGGTTCTGATCCTTTGTACTCCTTCCTAGCAGAACAACTTAAACAGTTATGAATGTGTAGGTTTGGGTCCATTCCTATATTTTCCAGGAACTATGTCAGTGCCACAAGTACTATATTTCAGAGCTTTTACTCCCCAAGACCGGACCATCAATAAGATCTATTCTTGTGCCACCAAATTAGCAACATATATTAGTAATTTTGAATCATAAAGATATGGAAAATTGAGGAAAAGAACTAGAAATTAAAGTCATATATTATCATAATCATAGAATGGTATGCTATATATATATATTAAATGTATACGTATTATGCTATGTCTTTCATAAGGAATCTCTAACAAAACAAAGCTAAAGGTTGTAGCATTCTTCACTAGGTTCCTCCATTCAATAAATATAATAGGTTAATAAAACTTTAATGACAATGAAAAGTTAAATTGTCTATACAGACTGCCACCAAACGCTACTGCCTTCATCTGCATGTCACATTGATTGCTGTCTATATTCTCATGACAAGCCAGAACCCAGTGAAACATAAAGTAAAACTCATGATGACAAATTGATATATTCATACTAGACAACAGAACCATGTAATAAAATCCAGCTTTTGCAAATATTCTATACGTGTTACTATGGAAACATAATAAGCAGTACAATTTTTCTTTTTTCAGACAGTACATTTTCATTTGCTAGAAAATAATATTCTAATGTCAGGAAAACAAAGACTCATTTAGGTTGGGAAAGACTTAAGATCGTCATGACCAATCACTAACCTAATACTGCCAAGCTGTCGTAGTTTAACCCCAGTCAGCAACCAAGTACTACACAGCTGCTTGCTTGCTCCCCCTCTGTCAGGATGGGGCAGAGAATTGGAAGGGTAAAAGTGAGGTTGAGATACAGATAGTTTAATAGGTAAAGCAAAAGCCGTGCATGGCGGCAAAGCTAAAGGAGTTCATCCCCCATTTCCCATGGGCAGGCAGGTGTTCAGACATCTCCAGGAAAGCAAGGCTCCAGCACACGTAACGTTTATCTGGGAATACAAATGCCATCACTCCAACCATCCTCCTTTCTTCTTCTCCCAGCTTTATATGCTGAGCATTTCCTCCCTCTCTACTCTGCCCTATTGAGACTGCATCTGGAATATTGTGTCCAGTTCTGGGTCCCTCAGTTCAAGGACAGGGAGCTGCTGGAGAGAGCTCAGCACGGGGCCACAATGATGATGGAGTGGAGCATCTCTCTTATGATGAAAGGCTGAGGGAGCTGGGGCTCTTTAGCTTGGAGGAGACTGAGGGTTGACCTCATTAAGGTTGAGAAATACATAAAGAATGGGTGTAAGGAGGATGGAGCCAGGCTCTTCTCAAAAATGTCCAATGATAGGACAAGGGGCAACAGGCACAAGCTGGAACATAAGAGGTTCCAAAGAAACATAAGGAAAACCTTCTTCACTGTGAGGGTGACGGAGCACTGGAACAGGCTGCCCAGATGGGTTGTGGAGTCTCCTCTGGGAACATTCAAAACCCAGATGGATGAGTTCCTGTGTGACCTACTCTAGGAGGTCCTGCTCTGGCAGAGGGGTTGGACTAGATGATCTTTTGAGGTCCCTTCCAACCCTTAAGATTCTGTGATTCTGTCATAGGGTATTGCATATTCCTTGGGTCAGTTGGGGTCAGCTGTTCCAGCTGTGTCCCCTCTCCACATCATGCGCCCCACCAGTCTTCTCACTGGTGGAGTGATGTCAGTAGTAGAAAAGAGTTTGACTCTGTGAAAGCACTGAGGCAGTATTAAAAACATCCATTCCTGTGTTATCAACACTGTTTTCAGTACAAGTACAAAACACAGCCTTGTATCAGCTATTGTGAAGAAAAGTAACTCTATCCCAACCAAAATCAGCCCACAAGTCCATCACTTTAGCAAGTCCTTCATGAAGATCCAAACTCTTTTGTAAGCTGTAAGAATGTGTGATATGTGATATCACTGTGATATTATTTGGAAAGAGTATGCAGAAATTGGGGCTTTGTGTCTTCATTGTGTCAAACAAAAATCTGTAGCTGTTTCAGGGGATTTTCACTTAGTCTCTCTGATAGAGTAAATAAATAGTGATTAGTGCTAAAAGGTATGGATTAAAGCTAATGGAACGGCATGTTTTAGGGTGGACGTTTCATTTTGTGAGATGTAATTCAACTGATACTTTAAATGTCAAATAGGAATCCAAATACACTAATATCCAAAAGGATAAAACATTAGGCATATCTACCAAGTCCACCAGGAATGTATTAGTGAATACATTATGTTATCATCCTTAGTCACTTACAAAATGAAAAAACTTTCTCTCACCTCAACTTGCTCTTCTTTTTAGCCTGCAATGTCTTCTCTGACTTTTTGTCTAAAAAAGTGTCTCAGCTCCTTTCCTGTAGACACCAGCTCCCTTTGCCCATGCCAGCCTCAGCAGAATCAGCACTATCACAAGCTACCCACTGTACCCCAATGTCAGAGCTGTGGAGAAGCGTGAGCTGCTATGATGACACTCAGCATCCTAAACTGAAGACTATCAGTAACAAGCTTCCAAAGTAAGAAAATTAACAACTTTAATAGTGGTAACTGGGTTCCTCAGGACCAGCAATTTTGGATATTTAAATTAAAATGCCAGTTCTGGTTTTGCCTCCTGTCTGTATACAGTCCTGCGATCATTCCAGATAAATATCCTATATCTTTTGTTGTAGATCTCTTAAGAAGAATATGATGTTCCCTCCCCCTTCAAACAATTCCTCTTGAATTTTAATGCTTCATGATTCTCTTGCCGTCTTTGTAGAGAACAGTATTTTCCATAAACATTCACTTTAATATTAAATTTCACAAAGTTAAAATGACAGTGAGGCAATGCCAAAATTACATATCTAAAAGTGGAAAATCAACTCTACAGAATACAGGATGGGGAGTGCAAATAGCTGACAGACATGACTTTTTAGGACAGCCTTTTTTGTGATTTCTTTAATAAAATAATTTTCTTAGTTAAAATCAGCCATTTTCCCTTGAATTTCTTAAGAGATTTTTTTAAAGAGAAGAAAATTCATTACACAATTATGTAGTAATATTAGCACAGAAATTGTTGCATTTCAGTTTCATAAGTTATTGCTTCCAACAGTGGGAGGGACATAAATATACTTCATTACCTTTGCTGTTATTACACAATACATTTACATAAATTGTGGTAATCTCTGAAATGAGGCAGAAAGTTAAAATATGCGACATAAAACTTCAGTTGGGGTCCCCCACAGGGTCACAAATTCTGACAACAAACATGCTCCAGCGTAGGCTCTTCTCTCCATGGGTTTGCAGGTCCTGCCAAGAGCCAGCTCCAGGGTGGGCTCCCACAGGATCACAGCCTCCTTTGGGGTCATCCACCCACTCTGGTGTCAGGTCCTCCATGGGCTGTGAGTGGGTCTCCACTCTCCTGTGGCTTCCATGGCTGCAGGGGCAGGGCCTGTCTCACCATGGGCTTCAGGAGAATCCCTGCTCCAGCACCTGCAGTACCTCCTCCTCTTCTTCACTGATCTTGGTGTCTGCAAAGCTGTTTCTCTCATACATTCTTTCTTCAGCTGCAGTTGCTCTGATGCATTAACTTCTTCCCCCTTCTTAAATATGTTATCATTAGGGTGCTACTACCATCGCTGATGGGCTTAGGCTTGGCCTTGCCCAGCAGCAGGTCCATCTTGGAGCCAGCTACATTGTCTCTATTAGGCATAGCAGAAGGTTATAGCAGCTTCTCGTAGAAGCCACCTCTGCAGCCTCGTTGCTCCCAAAACCTTGCCATGCAAACCGAATACACTCTGTGATTAATCCAGGTCAGTTAAAGGGACGTTGAGAAAAATGCTAATGTGGGCATCATTGTAGATTTGTTAGTAGAGTGTATTAACAGAAGCTTTGCAAACTACAGAAGATTCTTACTTCTCCACTTGCATCTGAACCTGCAACCTCTCTAGCAGCTAATGTAGCTTTCAGCTGGACCAAGGATTTGAATCTACAGCAGCAACCAAAATTAGTAAAGTGAAGGATTTTGAGTATGTTTGCAGAATTTTACTTGTGAATGCAGTACAATAATAAACTGTTAAACTGTGCAAATATATATTTTGGCACCTATTTTAAAAACACATCAACTGAAAAAAAAAAAAAAAGGAAGCATGGAATTTTATGAAGAAAATACCTCCATAAAGAAAAAAAATATAAGGAAAATCTCTTATCTCTATTATACCACTTATGCCACCCAAAGAACTTGCATTCATTCAGAACAGCATGTGATCATAGGAAGCAATAGTTAAGGAACAGAAACAAGGGAACCAGCTGTTCTCTATATGTGTGGTAGGACTGAGATGAGAAAACAAAGACAATAAAGAAACAGTCAAAGCTGCTGTCTTTTAAAGGTTTTAACTTTGCCAGAAATCAAATAAAATGTGATGAGACTACATGTTAAAAAACCCCTGGACTACACAGTCTTCAATTGCTAATAGAACAATGAATTCCATTTAGAAGTAAATACTTCCAATCCCTATGATTCTATGAAACAGATCTTTAAATTTTTTTTTTTAAATGTAATTAAAGAGACAGGGAAAAAAAAAAGAGCACGAACAAAACATTAGTGGACATCAATAGTGACAGCAAAGAAAAAAAAATCAGAATACAGACAGAAATCAAAACTGCGAAAAGAAAGGTAAAGAAAAAAGTGCAAAGGATAATTAATTCATTTATAAGCCTCTGAAGAGGGAGATAATGGTAAAGAGAGAAAGCAAGCTGTATAGGCCCAAGTAAGGCAGAAAAGGGCAAAAACTGGAAGGTCACCAGGAGTGTTTAATTAATATTTTGCAGAAGTATCTATGACAAGAAAAGCCATTAAAAAGTGAATTTATGATAGGGTGCTTTCCATAAGTCAGTCAGAAGAGTATCTTCCATATGATAGCTAGAGTAATTCCAGTGCAATCTGCAAAACTTGACTAGTAAGTGGACAGCATAAAAGCTGCAAAGAAGAATGCTAACATTAACTTAGCAAGAGTAGCAGCTCTGTTGTTCCTGTTGTGGAGATGACACTTCAGAAACAGAAGGAGACAAGCAAAATAGTGGGGAACGGAAGCAGCAGTACAAATCCATAAGCAACATTGTCTAAAGAGAACACCTTGAATGTTTTCTTCATGAACACAAGACTATCAAAACTGGACAGACTCGACATTTTCTATTTTTATAAAAAACAGAGCCACAGGAAATCCAAGAATAATAGTCTAGAAGAGTGTATTGCCTTTTTGAGTTTGAATTATGAGTGTTAAAATTTAACACGCACACAGATAGTCCTTATGCTTACAAAGGCTTTGCTTACAGTTTGCTTACAGACCATGGATGTGAGTAAAGATAAGTCAGGTGGGTGGTTTGAAACATCCTGTCATTCATTTGTTCCCCAGATCTAATTAGAACTGCCATGTGAGCAAGATAAAAATCTCCTGTTAGAATAAGTTGCTCTTGGCTTGCATGAACAAAAAAAAAAAGAATTTATGTTACTTCTCAAAGTGCTGGGCATGACAGTTAAAAAAAAAAGGGGAAAACTGATACAGAACTACTGACAAATAATCAGATTTTAATGACACTCTCCAATTATTTTTAACATATAGATGTCATGTTCCTTTGGTACTTACATTAAAAGTTTGCAAATTATCCTTATTCTTTTAAACTGGCATTTGATCTGCATACTACGAACACTGGTTAGAGGAGTCTCTTAAAATGCTGTTACATTAAAGCTAAAGAAACACCACCACTGAGGTACTCAATGGGCCCCTCTAACTCTGAATGCTGTATATCAATCAGTCTGTGAAACTCTTCTCAGGAAGACTGAAAATCTTAAAGGAATTCACTTACTCTCCATATGACTTTCTTTTCTCAGACTTCTCAAAGATGAAAGAGAACCAAATCAAGACAGAACATAAAAACGATCCCCTCAAACACAACAACAGACTTCCCCAAGTTCAAATTTCTGCATAAAACTGTTCATATAAATACTCATCTTTTCTATAGACACCTCATACCTTTTTCCTCAGACAATTCTGTGTCACACTTCCTACTGATGCAAAAAAGCCTAACTGGAAAACAAGTTTCTGTTTTATGAAAACCTTCAAGGCAAGCTATTTATATTCAAATTCAGAAAGAAAGAAAGAAAGTAAAGCATTGTTTCAAAGTGAATAGGTATTTCCCTTGGCAACCTAACCTGGTGATTAGAAAATTCATCTGGGAGGTGAGAGGTCTATATTCAATCATTTGTTCTCTCTAATCTAAAGAACTGACAACTTCTACCTCCCACATAACTGCCCCAAGCATTAGGCTCACTCTGTAGCACCAAATTCCTGATAAATTCCAATTCAGCATCATTTCTTGCTTCCTCTAACTAATGAGAAATCATCTGAGTGGTATTATCAAATGTGATTTGCATTGCATTTTTATAGCAAGCCATCTGCATCTTCTGCTCTGACAGAATTATGTAATAAATTACAGGCAGGAATATCACTTTCAGTGACATGCAAAAAAAAAACATCAGCAAATAAGAGCATTGTATTCTGCAAAAAGTTTCTGTGCATCTTGTCATAGAAGATGGGTAAACATTCTTTTGGCCTGCCTTCCCTCCAGCAGTATTAATGACATTTCAGCTACTACAGCAGATCCAGTAAAAAGCTGAGAGAAAATTTGTTTTTCCTGTATTTCAATTTGGTTTAATCCAGTTGACTCAGTAGTGATGTAGCAAAAAATTATATAAAACTGAGGCAGAAGTTGCATGCAGTGAGGTCTCAGGAGACATGAAGTTTAGTTAAATTTTCTTTAAGAAAAGGTATTCATGGCAGTATTATTCCCAGCCCTGGGAAAGAGCTTTCCCGATTTCAAAATGTCTAAATACAGTGAGCAAGATAAAGGTATTGCATCAAGTTTACCTCCTGTTAAGTACAAATTGGACTAAAATTTGAAATAGTTATCTTACTTTTGGGCAAATTCTGCCATGAAAAGACTTCAGGAATTTTACATAGAGAAAAGTTATTTCTTTGGCAGTTGTTAACTTCCTGACTTTTTTTTTGCCAGTCTCTTTTATATCTTCTTTCAGTTGTTTCTCAGACAATCAGTCATTTCTATGTCTCTTTTTTTTCCCAGATGTTACTTGTCTTTTAAGATATTTGTTTTCCTCTGATAAATTATGTGACTGTTTCTTTTAACTGCAGAGCCTATTGATATTTGCTGGTTTTCAAAATCCTGTCGCCTTTCACAGGATTACGTGGAGGTTTTCTTTCAGTCTTCTGAAAAAGAGATTGAAAATGAGAGACTCAAAAAACAAATGACACAGGAGGTTTTGTTTGTTTGCTTTAATAAGCTGGTGTGACCTCATCCATACATTTCAAACACTGTACCTTAATTTCAATTTAATCTCAATTCCAGGGTTCAAGCTTGTAGTTTTCACCTGTTACTGCCACATTTACACTTCCACAGACCATTTATTTCTACATATGATCTCCCCTCAATCCTCACCATCAGTTTCACTGTTTTTTTGTTTAGTTAAAACACTTCAAGTTAGTAAACTTCTAGTCTTTCACCTAACACTTAATCCAGGAATGCATCCCAGTTGATAGGTGTCTGTTTGTGCCCTGGTTGGCTTCTAGCTCTAATACAGCAATATCTAGGTGCACCTCATCTTTTCTCAGTTCTCCATCCCCACCTTTCCAGCAACATGGTTTTCTTGGAAAGAGAAAGAAGTTGTATTTTTTCTCACTGGCTTCTCAGTAAAGACAACATATGGCTAAAATCTGTGAGGCAATCTGCTCAGAGTCTGGATGCACTCTGAGCTCTAACTCAAAACAGCATTTCACGTGAAGTTTCTATGAACATAATTCTTTAGAGCAGCACAGAGAGACAGCCCCAGTTCATCTCACCTATGGCCAATGCAAGTCTAGTTCAGTCAGCTTGAACAGTTTTTCCTTTGTACAAAGGAAGAGGGGAGATAATTTGCATCTTTCTTTGCTCATCCATTTGTGGCTAATCATAATCCAGTCTCGTATTTGCAATACTTTGAGCTATATACGTAAAAGGAAACATAAACCAGAAGGATTTCTTCCCTCCCGGACAAATTAAATCAATTCCCCTCTCATGCACTAATGCTAAGGCACTGCCATCTAGTGTAGAAAATCAATATAACAAAGAAAGAGGGGAGGAAAAAAGTATTTACGGCATGGTAGATGACATTCTATTGGCTTCCATTAAACATTTTTAACATCTACACATCACATTCATAACATTAGAAAGCACACACAAGATCTCCCTCTAATAGGAAACTCCCTGACTTGACAGATTGCAATGGCCTCCATTAGATTGTACTGTGTTATGTCAGACAGGCTCAGCAGAGCCCTCAAGTACCAGCGGCCTCATTTGGACTAACTATGAAACTAAAAATATATTATTCTACGGTATTTAATGGCAGGAATCTCTTGGTAGGAAAGAGCTTTTTTTTTTTTAATTACCACATATTTTATTGCAAATTTACAATTCCAGGACTTAATTCTTTAATTCACATTATATGAAAAGCATTGTAGCACAACACAGTCCATATGACCAGAAAATCAGGAACTTTTAAGTCTTGCCTCTGTATCTCTACTAGATGAAGATTTTCTCTTGCCTTCCAATAACATTCCTGTCCATACAGCCCCAAGTTTCTATTGTTTTGTGTCCTGTGCAATTACCTACAACTGTTTGGTGAATATGCAAGGAATCTAACCTGTTTCACTCGGACTAACTCTGTTAAGTACACATGACGTGTGCCAATGAAGCATTGATATGATCATTTTACAAACCATTCAGAGCTGTTATTAGCTATTATAAACACCTTTATATTATTATTTCCACAACTTGTTGTAATCTCTGTCTTAGCTCTGTGCTAATCAAGGCTTTTAAGTACTCAAATAAGTGTAGTCTACTTCTTCCCAAATTGTAGCAAAACAGTGTTACGTACTATTTGGCTGGTGCAGATACTACACACTGTCCTCATCTCAACAAAACCAGGTTCAGAATACAAGCTGCATCAATGACTCTGAAAGTCCATACCGCAAGATTCTGCATACTGATAAAAATATGGTCATTGTAATCTCCAATAATGCTGGAGAAACATTGCTAATCTGGAGAACAAGACAGTAATCAGAAAGTAGCTTTATGTGGCAGTAAAATTAGTTTCCTACCCAATAAGAATTGGAACACTGCAATCTTAAAAGCGAAATATGTGGAAGGAAATTCCTGTTTTAAAAGTATAACTAAGAAAAAAAGAACACACAAAAAGCAGAGCTACTTTAGTATAATCTTCTACACTTGACAACATAATTCTTATGTTATTTGATGTGAGATTTAGCACTACATGATTACAAAATCTATATTTAAATTTTAGTAATGTATATACTCTGCATATTTACATATACATACTAAATCACTGATCTTAATGCAAAGACTTCAAGAAGGTTTGAATCAAGATGAAACAAACAGTACTTAGCTTGTGTACAATAATCTAGGAATTCTTTTGTATTTCAAGTCATACTGCAAAACAAACAATTTCAATGTCCTAAACATCCTAATAACTCACCATGAATGACTGAGGTATTTGTTTAACTTTTAAAAATTGTACAAAATGACAATTATACATGACATGCCAATATCATTCTGAACTATATTGGTACAAACATGTATTTCATCTTATAAAAACCAAATAAAGAATCTTGCCAAGTATTCAAAGCCTGTCAAAATTATGAGGAAAAATACTTTTTGTAACGAATTTCACTTGTGTGCCTCTGAAGCCATCACAATATGACTCAATTTCAGCTTTGAGCCAAGATGTCACAATCTACCTAATGCTTTTCCTTTAAATTTTAGATTGGTAAATACAGATAAATATGTATACATTACGTATGATGCATAGATTTAAGTTTATATTAAAGGAATATTGTGAATACTGTGTTGCTAAATTACTAATGTAGTTCCAATGGGAATGTACACATAACGGTTGAAAGAGGGCACAGAGGAGATGGTGAAAACAGTACAGTAGATACTAGACTCCATATTAACATGGTTGTACATGAATTTCAGGCTTTAACTTTGAAAATATAAAGCAATTATCTGGTCCCCAAGGTTGGGAAGAAAAGCTTGTAGCTTGACATAGACATAAGCACAGTTATGAGACCAATTAAGGTCTGGAGAAGAGCCTGAAAGAAGTCCTGAAATAATGACATTGTCCATGCAAATCACTCAGGGGTCAAGCTCCACAATCCAGTGCCTCTAGGTCACTACACCAGCTTAGGAGGAGGAGAAGGGATGTGCCAAAATCCTGTGGCTGCTGTTCCTCAGGATCCCCTCCTTCTGTCTCTAGAGAACCCATCTCCACCATTCTCCCAGGAGTAAAACACAGACAAGTTGCAGGGTTTTGAATACAGCATCACATCTGTTTTGTATCATATTTAATGTGGACATAAAGGGACAGATTACCATCAAGATATCCAAACATCTCTATGTTGATGTAGGTGAGCTCATAACAAGGATATCAGTACCAGTCTGCTCCATCAACTTGAATGCGATACACAGTACCTTAACAACACATGCCATGCCCAGAATAACTTTAGAGAAGAAAACATATTGCCAGGCACAGCTGACATAATTTCATTGACATCAAAAGTATTTTGGCAACCTACAACTGATATAAGACCTGTACCAAGATCTTTTTATTATACTTTTGCTCTATGACTATTTATGTGTATTTATCTGTTAGCTGTTAATCAATGCAAGCAATACTTCTAATTTGTGCCATAAGAGAACTTAACAGTACAAAGAGTCTCCAGATATATCACTTCAACAACCTTTTCAGTAATGTGGGAACGGCAAGAAGAGCACACAACATTTTTCATGTTAGTTACTAGTGGCTCATATTCAAAAACAAAACAAAAAATTCTTTAAATAACCTAATAATTAACTATCTTACTAGTATTTTATGCATTCATACAGCAATAAATTACTGAAAAGTAATTCAGCATTGTTGATGTTTATGTTACGATTTTTTTAAGTTTTCTAAGATACAGAAAAAATCCTGTTCATTTTTGTAGCTGTTATGTAAATTGACACTAGCTAAGCCAGAGGAGAAATAGAGCCTGAAAAGCTCAAGCAAAAAAATACACCGCATTGAAGAAACTCAGCACTAATGAAAAGTATCAAAATGGGGAAGAACCCAAAGAAATCCAAGGTCTGACAACTTTGGGGCAGCATCTACAGAATCTATCAAAATAATAAAAATAAAAATGATTAGTGATTCATTAAATTCAAGATTTCTTTCTTCAAGCAATTTGTGATTAACAAATACAGTGCTATCTAAAATTTTTTTTTTTTTTTTTTTTTCATATACTTTATCTGTGATCTATTTAACATTCTATGGTTTTGAATTTGGACCAGAATAAGAAATTCCCTCCTGAAGCATTTGTTTAATGTCTTACTACAAGTAGGACACACAAAAGAACATAAAAAGGTAGCATAAGGCTTTAAAGCTTGTGATTTTCAGAATAATCAGAATTTACAGCTCTCTAGCATCTGCTTCATTTATCTGCAGCAGTTTACTCTTATTTTCCTGAGAAGTGATTTCAAATAGCCAATGCCAAGTTAAATTACCTCAGAGAAATGAATCACAGAATAATTTAGGAGGTCTCTAGTCCAACCTCCTGCTCAGAAGCATGGTCTGCTATGGGGTCAGACCAGGTTATTGGCACTTGATCCAGACAAGTCTTGAAAACCTCCAAGGATACACAACATGCACGGAATCACTGTCCAGTCTGTTCCAATGCCTGACTCCCTTAATAGAAAAAATGTTTTTCCTATTATCAAGGAACTTGTAAATCTATGAAGAAGCTTGAAAGCTGAGGCTAACACATGTAACACTTAACAGTCTTAATTTACTGATCCACCATCTGACTCTACATACTTTCTTGAATAGAAATTATGGCAACCCACTCTGAATCAGCCGTAATTGTCCAAACTTCCAATACTCTTGCTATGTAACTGGTTAATAATACAGTAAATTCTTTTTACCACTATTGCTTTCACTGTTCACTCTTCACTGATTTAATTGAGGAAATTAATGACTAAGTGCTAACCACTGCAAGAAATCAAGATGAACTCTGGTAATATGGGAATTTCTGCATTGCTAAATTTCTAACATAACCACAGGATAAGGAAGCACCAAACGAAATGCAGCCAACTACTAGTCACAGAGATGATAAGAAAAACTAAATTTTCCAAACCAGCAGCCTAAACTTAAATTCATCTATTCCTGCTGCTTGCCTAGTACTCAAATTGCTGATGGAAATTCTTACTGGTTGGATTTTCTGAAAATACATTCAAGATAGCAAGGATTGATTTGGAGGTCAATTTTTTACTCATATTATTCCCAAATGTGATTCGTTATATGGTTCATTAAAAAAGATAACTATTTTTACTAGTAGCCTCACTATTGAGACAGTGATCCAAAAACATGTATTAAAAATATTTTTTTAAAAAGAAAATGGTGCATCTTCTCAAACTTCAGAATATTTTTACCATTTCCAGGAAGTGCAGCTAAGCAACACTTTCTTTATACCTTTTAGGCATCATAGAAGTGGCAATATAGAAAGGTTCACATACACTCACATCATTAATATTAATATAAATATTTTTATGTAGCATAAAAGTAAGTCAATAATTTTTTCCAGTGTGTTTTTTCCAGGTTACCAATTGCTCAAACAGGCACTCTTTTTTCCTCCATATTTTGCAGTTAAATGCAAAGAATACTTAGATTAAATTTACTTAACTGAAGATTATTGTTAAATTTACACCACTTCAGCAGCATCGCCACAGAAACACAAATACTATGCCATCCCATTGAATAATTAAATGCAACTCCTCCCCTCCTGGCATCTTGGAGTATAAACACCTTACTTTCCCTGTGCAAAACTAACTGAAGTAGTTATTTCTCACATATTTTACACTATGAAAAATACATGAAATTGTGAACACCAGCCCCACAAACCACTGCCCTGGTACTTAAGAGACACAGATCTGTGACTATAGTGCCTGGGCAGAGGTTCTTTGAGGATGTAGCTCTTGGCTTATTTGCTGGTATTCGCAGAAAGCAGACATGGTACCTGCAGTGACAGGCCCCAAAGGGACATCGCCAAGCTACAGGTGGCCTTTTCCCACCCCCAGGACTCCCCACACTCAGTCCAGCACATCATTTCAGCCTCCTAGGACCTGCAGTCCCTAAGATCACAGCAGGGCTGATCTCCAGCTCCCCACAGTCCGGTCTGGTCCACAGGTCCCACTAAGCCAAACCCACCCAAAGGCACCAGCAGGCGAGCACATGCTTTTGGCAGGGATGAAAGATATTCAACCGTGCTCCTGTCTGTGCCACGCTCCTCAAATCCACAATGCAAAACCATCTTCTGAAGACGTGGACTCGCACTGAGGCTGCGCCGCTTTTATTCATTGCAACCACAGCAATGGGATTTAGGAAGAAAGCACTGCCAGAAGTCAGTCACCAGGGATCTGATTAGACAGACAGCATTTAACCTAATCTCCTCTACTGCAAGCGCATTCTTCTTCCTGTAATTAAATGTGATCACAGATGTAATTATTTAGGGGCATAATTCCACCAATTTAGACACCAAACTAATTCAGCTGCAGGTGGAAAAAGTAAAACACAAAGGATAGGAATAAAAATGAGTTGTTATGACTGCAGGGTGGACTACTAGGCAGCAAGAAGTCACAGGAAGGCATAAACTGAGTAGTGATGTAAAACTTAAAAAATTTCAATTGTCCTGGAAAGCTCACACACTGAATAACTGAAACATTTCTGAAAAGTTTGTTCCTTCTATACTAAATAATTAAAGAATTACTTTGAAGCCAGAGGACATCACTATCTATCTGGTTTTTGGTGAGCAAAACCACATAAACTTAGTGTCTACCTCCATTTGTAACATTTAGAAACATTAATTTCTTACATGCCCAGAGACAATCTGACAGTGTTAAGTTCGGAAATTTGTGTTTACAAGTTAGAACAACACTAAAACACGTAAATATGCACAGCTTTCTGAGGGACTGCTAAGAGAGAAAATTAAAGCCTATGAATGCTGCAAAAGTAAAAATTCCTAGCATGACTGCAAATTAGAGTGGTCTTAGTCATATTCCTGATGTAATTTTGGTTTACTCCATTTATTACGATAAGGCTTATCTACCCATACACATGCTGAAAGTTCCTGTTCCAAAGAAGGGGTATTTTGAATGGTTAAATCACTTGGAAAGGCAACTGTGAGATTTGATGCCAAAATTTTGGCAGCAAGAGAGGACAGACAGAAACTTACTTGAACAGTGGCCCCATTCTATCTTGCATAATAAATAGATGAAATATTTTGCCCCTCTTTTTTTTCCCTCAAATCCATGTACCTTCAGCAATATTGATCACACCTTTATAAGGCTGTCTACAGAAGGATGGAATGAGTGATATTTTTATTCCCAAACACTGGAAAGAGACAAAAATAGGTGGAAAGGTAAGATCAGCCATGACTCTGCTTTGTTTCAGACTGGACGCATAACAACAGAAATAGTAACAGTTGTCTGAAGAAAACAATACTGAGAAGTGACTCGCTATAAATGGGTGACTGTGAGAAGAAAGAAAATGTGTTTATTAAGAAAAACTAGTCAAAAGTGTTGTTTAGTTTTAGTCTTTCTCCACTGTATAATCTATACATTACACTGATTAAACTGTTGGCACTTTACTGACTTATTTTATCTGCCTTATAATCCTTTTGTAGTTGACTTTCATATTATTTGGTATTCTTGAGTTTCAATGAGAATGAAAGAGCCTTTGATTGAGAACTAGAAGCATTAGAAAATATTTCTGTGTACACAAAACAGACGTTTGTCATTACTCTCATCAATTCACAGGTATGGTGGTTTTAACCGGGAGCTGAGTTACAGATGGGGGAAAAAATGGTTTAACTGAAATGTTAATAAGAGATTATTAAAGTAATTGTTTTGCACACAATTATGATCATGTATATATGCAATTCTGGACCTTTTCTCCTCCTATTATTAAAGAAATATTAAGACTTTCTGAGAGACTCGAGTCATATAAAATACTGATAAAAAGCCTTTGGAATGATAGCACACTTCTCATAGCTAGCACACGTCTCATAGCTTCTACTGAATACACTTTCAGAGTTGTAATCCTATGAGAACTGCTAAATATCTATGTCCAAAAATATATAAACCAATTTCACTATTAACTTAAGTTGCAAGAGACTGTTTACAACAAAACGTGACAACAGTCCCTGAGCACCAACTCATCTCTCTTTGGGAATATTTATTAATACTACTAAAAGGTAAAACCCAGTAAGGATGAAAATGGAAAGATAAAAATGCATCTGAAGGCTACTGCTGTTTGCTTGTATAAAAAACAAAAAACAGTGACTGACTTCATTTTTGAATCATAACTTTCTGCTAAAGCAATAAGAACACATCTGTATTAAGCATAATACAACTGAATGTATGCCAAGTGAAGACCTGGAATATGCAATTTCATTAACAAAAGTTAACGATGGTGCTGATTTCTCTCTTCAGTTTCTCAACTCCTCCCCAAAAAGATTTGCAGCCTGTCTATTCAATGCATTAGTTATTGTTGCCATTTGTACTTGTACTTGTGATTGAACTCCTGTCTCTGGGCAAAATTATTTACACTAGTTTTTTTTTAAAGTGGTGTAATATTCCTTTCAAAAGGAAGCATTATTATTTTTTATTCTACAAGCCACTCTAGTTTTCTTTATTAACTACGTTCATGTCATTGGAACAGAAAACAGGTCAGGCACCAGGGACAGGACTGGAGCAGTACAAAGCAAACCTGACGTGCACACAGCCCAGCCTCTGCTCAGAGCCCCTGCCATAGCATTCAGGCATATAGGATGGAATCAGAAAGAGATCAATTAAATTTTGACCCAGCCACTCTCAGTTCTAAAAGGCTAATGAAGGCACCATTACATCAGTTGTAACCAAGAACAGGCCTGACACTGCTTATAGCAGAATCTACAGGGCAAAGAATGGGTAAACACATTATTGTCTGTCTTTGAATTGTCTTTTGAGCAACTTTGAGACAGACAGTATCAAGATAGAAGTCACTCCATAAAGAAGAAAAAGTATTTGCATAAACTTTTTAAAGCATTGTATTCATCTTGTTGCTAGAAACATGAAACTCTCATTAACACCACTGTGATTCTTACATATGTGTGAAGTCCTGAAAATATTTAGAGATACGATGATATAAATGGAGTGACATCTTGCAGCAAGATACACTCTTTGATTTAAATATGTCTTCTGAAGCTAAACTGTCAACATGTAAAACATGACAAGTTTTGTTACCACAATCTGATACAGAGCAACCAAAATGGAATGGCATTAGTTTACACAAGTCTTGTGAAAATTGCAAAATATCACTATTTATCCCTTGCCAGGATTATGTGTACTAAAACCAGTTATGAAATCAAATAATCACTCAGGTAGTTTGAATTTCTTGAAAGACTAGACTAAGCCTATTTGCTGCTTCAGTCCCAATGATGGTCTACCTTGCAGATATGAATGGGACTCAAGTGCAAGTTTCACACACTGTTAGTCCGTATTTATACCATTAATCCCATTTAGGTCAAAGAAAAAAAGAGAAAGAATAAAGTCACTGCATAATCCTGAATTTATATGAGACAATAGCTAAATGTGCAACGGCCATTACTGGGTCAAAAGTAAAAAATAAAAATAATTGAAAACATTTAATCTACTTAAACTCTACTGAGAATGATTATTTCATTTCAGACATAGCACTTTTTTCTAACATCCAGTCAATATATGAATTTTAAATAGAGTATAAATTACCTCTTCTCAAAAAGAACATGCAGTTTTATCAAGCAGGACTGAATAACCTCCCCGGAAAATCCATCATGAAGCACTTGATTTGCTAAAGCAAAATTAAATTTGCCTGTTAATTTTTTTAAGGGTTTGCCATTGGACTTGCAGTTTATTAAAGAGCCATGACTTGAGTGCCACTAGTAGTCCACGCACTTTATGAAATAAAGATCTCACAAGAAATAAAATCATCCTTGGATATAAAAACAGTGTTTGCTTGACATTAGGGTATTAGTGACCCCAGGTTTTTTTTCAATAATTATACCAATGTTAAATAACCACCAACCAAATAATGTCTGTGGCGTGGAAAAGCCCCGCAGCTGTGACTTTTTGTAAACTTACCTCTGGAACACATTTCTTATATGACTCTGGCCCTAAAGTAATCCAAAACTGGAGACAGAAAATCAGAGGGGAAATCCAAAGCATGGCTGTGCAGTTCATTTCTCCTGCAGTGAAACCCAGGATCTGCCTAGCTGCTGAGACAATGTAGGGAAATGCTAAGCTGGTTGTGAGATACATTGGATACCACACCAGTCTCCCGCAGCCAAGGACCCCAGAGGCACAAGATGGGTGCACACCACCTTCCATGTACCTTCCTTCTTTGCCCATATCTAGGTATCTGTCTCGCCAAAGATCTCACCCTTACACTGATTACACATCAAAACATGACTTCTGGTCACTTTTTCAGGCCGTTCAGTAGATCAGGAAGAGGACTTTTCTTTCTTATACTTCTCATCCCCACAGCATATTACTTTTGACACCTGCCAGAGCTGCCTAAGCATTTTTTTATTTCTGGAAAACTATGTTTAAATCTGGAACTGTAGCAGAAAGAACAGTGAGAAGTGATGGACTCCCTATTGGTGAAATGATTAGTGAATTTTTGGTCACCACACAAATTCTCTCCACAGCATAATAAATGTGGTATTTGCTGCAAAGAAGAAAACCAGCAGTGAAATACCAGTTATATCATTCAGAGAGAGCAAATATTTTGAAAAATATATTTTATCAGCAGTAATGTTTTAATTTTAAGCCATGTACCTGGAACATTATTATACAGACAACTTTTGTACACATAAATTCTGCACTTGAACAGCAGATAACTAGAAGTTCATGTTGACAATAAAGAAAAAATAAATCATTTGCTCATCCTACTGTGGAAAAGTAAATGTTTCCCTACAAATACTGTCATAAATCCTTGAAAATGTATGAAGTAATCTGAGACCGAGACTCGGTTTTCCTGTAAAATATTACAGATCGAGCAAAGTCAGCTTCTCCAACACTGTCACTTTGTTTCCAAGTAATCCACAAGAAGTACAACTCTGGGATAATACCAAAACCATTGTGTTTCCATTTCCTGACATCAGAAATAACAGTTGCTTGTATCAAGGTGCTTATTGATTATCTAGTATTGATCCTAGTATATAACGCCCAGGACAGTTAATTTTCTCAGTTCATCTCTAATTTTACTTTTAAAACACTGAAAAAGAGCTCCAAGTCTCAGCTCCAAATATGAAGGTGGTTCTAGAGTACTTAAAATATTTATTAAGACTAGAAACTGTACATAATTATTAAAATATGTTCACAAATTATTGTCCTGTGTATTTCTACTAAGGCATTAAAAAAATCAAAATGTTCCAGGCATAGTTCTTCACTGCAGTAGTGTCTTTACACCAGCTGTAGAGGAATGCATGTTGTTTTCATTATTTATTTATCAAAAAGCCAGATTTGTTCAAGCTTCTTTTTAATCTCAAGTTTTAAAATCACCCTCAAAGAGTTTCAAAATCAGAACACCAGTTTCAACAGTCTAGATTATCACGCGTTATGTCAAGTGGTGGCATAAGAAAGATATTTTCATATGAGTAATTTATGACTGTACAATTTGATTCATTCCTTTATATTCAGGGACATGTATTTTGGAAGAATGACAAGATAAAGAATGGCATACTATTTATTTAAGCTGTATTTGAGTTGTGCTAGAATCATAAGGCAGAACATCCTGAAGTTTTACACTACTTTTCCAAAGTCACAGGACTGCGTACTAAATCTCTAATGGGTTTCACTCAGTAGTCCTACCAGAAACAACATTCCTGATCTTGATACTGTCAGAAATCTGAAACTTTTCTACATTGTGCTTGTGATGCTGAGTTAATCCTTCATGTCTGCCTGTACCGAAATTTGTACTCTAATCTTTGAGGCTCTGGTTCAGGCTAAAAGGAAATTGTCCAACTTCACCCTAATGTGCCATAGAGATGCATTATCCTTGTCTCTCTTCTGTCTTGCTCTCCTTTCTCTCCTCAGCCTAGCACATTTAAGATATGTTTGCTCCATATTAAAATGAAAAAAATAGATAAAAAAGCACAGACACACTCCACATAGCAAAAGCTCCACCAAATAAGCAGTGATGGAAAGTAGCTTGATGTGGTCACAGAAACCACCTGCAGCATGTCACTCCTATCTGTCCTGAAAAAAATAGTTGGGGTTATCTGCCAATCCACCATTCTCCTGCTATCCCAGTGGGATGTTGAACCAGATTTGGCATTCTCTGAGCAACTAACACCTTGAAAGTATTTTACACACATTTGTTCATCATGCTTCAGAAAGTATTACCTTCTGTTTTCTTCCCCTTTGTACTACAAAGACACAATGTTGGATGGCTTTTGTTGTCATGGATCAGCTTTTGAGGGGGTTTGGTGGTGAGGCTTTGGTTGAGTTTTGAGGGCTTTGTTTTTTCAAAATACCATATTGTTTCCTAAAAGTTCATTGCTTCTAACTGCTTATTCCCCACCAATTACAAAATTATCATCACTTGTTTATGACAATTTCCACAGCAACCAATATAATCTCAGTGCTGTGACTTCAAGTGGAAAATAAGCACCATAAATTCACGCAAATGTCACCTGTTACAAATCAAAACAAGAGACAAGGAAACAGAAATTGTCACATGTGAAACAAGAGTATCTAAACAGAATACATGTCAAAGTTTTTCCATGAACTATTACTGCGTTCTTCTTACAATAAGCATGTCAGTTCAGCACAGAAAGCTTCCAGCTGAGCATGATGCTCTCAACATTCTTAAGTCAGATTGCATAGCAGATGTTAAATGTAAAATCCATTAAGACCAATTAGGTTCCACAGAAGAAAAAAAATAGTAGTAGCATGCACAGGCAATCCTACATTACACAACAGTACTGATACAGTAAAAAAAAAAAAGACAAAAGCTTAAAAACATGTAACACACCTTTTCCTCACAAAGAGACCAGCTAATGGAAGGCACATTATGTTGCCTGTAGCCACGTGAAGCAAGGTCTCCTGCCTTCCAGTCTCCTGTCTCCAGCTAGAAGCAATATTTTTGAATGCCACTGTCTATTGCGTGCCAGCACATAATTAATCTGTGGTTCTCTATGGCAGCCTGAAACTGAGCAGCAAAATAGTTTGTCTCTTTCCCAAGCTGCACATGTATTTCACATCACATTAACTCAAGTCATCCTGATGTGTGCTAAGGTGAGAGCTTCAATAACACAAACCAAGCTATTGGGGTGGGGGGCAATGCGGGGGGAAGCTTGTGGTATACTCTGATACAGCCTTTCCACTGCCACATAAAGATATACTCCATTTATTAGGAGACAGGATTTGTCATGGATGCCTAGAACAGATCCATGACAGTTTTTCACAGAACTAAGCCATTGATGCAAGGTGCAAGTTAAATGTTGCCTGTGTAGTAATTGTGTAGACAAATGAAGCTCCACTGGGGGTAGTGAACCTAATATTTTTTTACAGGAATTATGCATACTAAGAAAAAAAGTCTGTCTCCGTACCTGTCAGGACATGTTGCCAAATGCTGAAGCATTATTTCCTGGTAAAGTTTCAAATAACCTCTGGTTCTTCAATCAGAACTAGTCTGCAGTAGATAATTGACCCCTAGATATTAAGCAATTCATAAATTAATTAAATATATATGTAATATCAAAGGTGCATTTTATCTGCTGAAACGTTTAAGAATGAGGTTATGAAGTTATTTATTTTTTTATTTTTCCAAGTGATAGATGGTAATTTCAACTCAAAATACCTACCAAAGTTTGAGAGAGAGATTAGAAAAAGATTTGAAATCTGTTCCACAAAACATAGATTAAACCTTTAGCCTTCAAACATTCCTTAGTATCTCTCAGTGAGAAATTCATTCAGCTACTCATGACCTAGGGAAATGGGCAGAATGTATATATCCTTATATATTTCTGTATTTCTCCAATCACCTTGCTATCTACCATTACTAGAAAACAGAGCTGTCCACGTGTCCTTCAGAGAAATGCTGAAAGAGAAGTTTGTGTGGCTGCTGTAGAATTACAGACCAGGAATACAGTTGCTGGTTATAGATGCTCATGCTGTAACAAATGCAAATTCAGCTAGGGCTTCTTCCTGTGGAAAATTAAACTGGGTTGCTTCTCTGCTAGCACTAAATTAAGTTTCAGGCACTGGACAAAACTGCAGTTGGCTCCTCAATCAATGCCTTTTGTCTTGATATTTTGACCTGTAAGGCACACTCCAGGGTTGGACTTTCTCCATGAGAGCTCAACAACCTCTCAACTAAAATCTGTCTCCTTTCTGGAGTTCACAGGGGCACGTGGAGAGGAATAAAGCTAAAAGGGACTGGTCTTCTCTTTGCGTATTAAGCTCTGTTTGTGACTGAGGAATGAATACGGTTCTGGCTAATGCTGTTGAAGAGCCTACAGCCAGTAACCCTGACCACTCTTCGCACTCCTGGTGCAAAAGCATTAAGGCTTCCAAGGTTTGTGCTCCCTTCAGTGGATTCTTGTGCAGCAGTCCAGCAAAGCAAAGGCAGGCACCCACTCCATCCAGGGTATTTAATAATAATAAAGTATTGTTTATCAAAGTCACCATCAATTCAACACTTAGTCTATTAAAAAAAAAGCAAAAAACAAAACAAAAAAACCCTAAAGCATTACTACAGACATTGTGTTTTGCTTGTTTCTCTTCCCATTTTGGTGAATTTTTAAAGTTTTGTCTCCATGTTGTCATATTTCAGAAAAATCTAATAGTACCAAAATGTATAAAATCCTTATACAGAAAGGCTGCTAAATGCCCCAACATGCAACCAAAATTATGCTCCCCATCTTTCCAGCCCACTTTTATTTCATCTGGTTTTGGCACTCAGAAGTAGAAACAAACAAAAAAAACCCAAATACACAAAAAAAATTAAGAAAAATCATATTTTTTCAGTTAACTGTATTAAATTAAGCTATTAACTAGCTGTTTTATTTTTCACATTGTAAACTGGAAGACTAAAAATTAAAACAAAAATCATGATGTATAACAACATCCAATTCATTCCTGGCATTACTCCACATAAATCAGTGGCATTACACCGGGGATTAATTTGGAACACTGATCTGAATTACAGCACTGTTCCATACAGCAACCTCATCATAATGCACACACGCAAATATAACCAAAAACATTACAAGCATCAGAAATGTACACAAATAATTATGCACCCAGAAATCTCTTTCTGAGCAAACAGAACAGACTAGTTCATAGTCTTGGTAATAATAAGGAATTTTGATTTAGAAAATCAGTACATCCATTGTTCTCAGAAAGGAGATTTAATAACCATGTAAAATACTTGATAAAAGTCTACCCAGAAGAATGTAAAGCTTCTCCACAGCTCAGTTTTTACATATCCTAGTGAAATATGACCAGTGATAGATTATGCAATGAATCTTCAAAAACTGTGTTAATGTAGTTTTGAAGATTGAAGTACTTAAATCTGCTCTACAAAGGGTGGTCACCACCTATATAACATTCAGCAATATAAACGGCTTAATGAATTTCTCCTGCAAGTAGAAAACCATTCACATATTCCTCCTCTGTTAAATAACATTAGGTCCAATTTTGAGCACAAAACAGGTTGCCCCCGTTTAGCTGCCCTACTGGTGAAGTTAGTTAGAGACTGCATTTCCCACCTCACTGCTCAGGCTGGCTGATGCTCAGGGGGCGTGAGACCACACAGGGGCAGGAAAAGAAGTGAATGGAAAATACCTCTCTTTTCACAAGCTCACTTGACTCTCAGACACATCAGTTACGGTTTAAGGCTGCCTCTGCCTCTCAAAGGCAAATCTCTGCCAGGGGCTGATGTTCTTCATCCAGCTGTGGTTTCATTACCCTAAACCACTGCCCAGTCAGAGCCCTACATAGCACTACATACTTTGCCAGATTAAAACTCATTCATCATCACTCGATTTTCCTATTTGCAAGTGACCTAAAACCCTTAAGGCTACCCACAGCAAACTAGTGAAGTTACTTAGAAGCTGATGAATGGTTTATTTTCTTTATTCTATTTTTTTTCCACCTTCTTGCTCCTAGGGAAGCTGGCTGTGCCCTCGCTGCGCGTTTACTCACGGATACCGTGCCCAGGCGCAGTGCGCTCACTTGGGAAGAAAACGCAGCGATAAAATATTAAAACCCTTCCTTGCTCGGGGCTCCGCGGCTGCCATCTCCGCACCGCCTGGCTGGGAGGGACCGTCGCAGCCCTCCGCGCCGGAGCCGCCGCTGCGCCCGCGCCGCTCCCCTCGCCCGGACAGCGGGGCTGGGACCCTCCCGCCACCGCCACGGTCCCCGGCACCGGCAGATCCGCGGGTGGGGCGGGAGGGGGGTGGGGGAGGCTGGTCCTCGGCGCGGCATTCTCGGCATCAAAAGGTGGGGGCAAACCCGATTGCTCCAAGGAGCGAGGGTAGCTTGTTCCCTGGCCGCGCTTCGGACGGGGACATTAGGCAGCCCTGTCCCGCCTGATCCCCGATGCGCAGAATAAAAATCGAACTGTGGCGATGACAGAGCCGAAGAAGGGGGTAAAAGGGGCAGCCCCAATTTCTCGCAAGCTACATGTTGCTTTGGGACAGCAAGGGTTGGAGCGCGGGGGTGCACTTCTAACTGCACACCGCCACGCACTCCCCAGGGATGGAGGGCGGCAGGGGCACGGGCAGCACTTACTAAAGAAGATGTACTCGGTGTAGCTGCTCCAGATCTTGTCATCCCTGTACTGGTTGATGAAAGCGGCGGTGCCGGTGGAGTTGCAAGCCACCATGTGGAAACCCGCCTCGGAGAGCCGGTCGAACGCTTGCTCCAGGTAGGTGAATTTGAGGTAGAAGCGGGAGGTGTATTTCTCGGGGGGCCGGTCGGGGTCGCGGCTCTCGTTGAGGGTCTCCCCAAAGACCTCCTTGGCCAGGGCGATCCTGCCGCACACCATGATGCGGGCGACGCGGCGGAACTTGGCGTCCGCCTGGTTGTCCCGCACCGTGGTGTAGGAGCCGCGGTAGCCCACGGTGAGGAAGCCCGAGCGCTTGTCCAGCGCCGCCCGCTGCAGCCGGTCGCTGCTGCCCTGCGAGTTGCTGTCCTCCAGGTCGCTCTGGCAGCCCTCGTCGTTGAGCGAGCTCTGCTTGGTGACCTTGGGCGACAGCAGCTTCACCAGGTCGCCCAGCTGGAAGTACTCTGCCTCCCGCAGGAGCCGCTCCTTCTCGGGGAAGTGCTCGGGCAGCGCCAGTTGCTTGTCCCGCAGGTAATCCAGCACGTACCTGAAGAGGAAGCCGTCGCGGTCGATGAAGAAGCGCGCCCGGCTGTCCCTGGGCAGCTGGCGGGCCGCCGCCGGGCCGCCCCGGCACGGGGAGAACATGGTGGCCAGCGTGCTGTCCGGGACGCTGAGCAACGTGGAGTGCCTCGTCACGTACACCTGGCCCCCCACGTTCAGCTCCACCACCTCGGGGAACGGCGAGCCCGACGGCCCCGACACCATGTCGCTGATGGGCAGGATGCTGCCGCCCGCCTCCTTCAAAGCCATGGCTGCTCGCGGGCGGCCGCGAAGGAGGGTCTCCCTCCTAAAAAAGGCGGCCTCCCTCCCTCCCCTCCACCCACCGCACCCCTCCTTCTCCTTCTTCTCCTCCTCCTCCTCCTCCTTCTTCCCCCGCCGCCCGGCGCGCCCGGAAGCGCCTGGACGGAGCCGCCGCTCCCGCCGCCCCCCCGGCGCGGTCCGGGCGGCGCGGCCCTCGCCTGCTCCGCGGCGCCCCCTCGTCCCCGCCGGCGGGACGGGCTGGGCTCTTGGGCACTGGGCTGTGGGCACCGGGCTCAGGGCTGGGCCGGCCCGACCCGACCCGACCTGACCCGAGCGCTGCCCTTGCCCGTGCCCCTGCCCTCCTGACCCAGCGGCGGGGCCGGTGTGGAGCCGGCAGCCGCGCTGGCCTCCGGGCTAAGCGGCCGCCGGAACCGCCTGTCACTTGGCGAAGCGCTGCCGCGCTGCCAGGCTCGGCCGAGGGAAGAGCCAAGCCCCTATCCCGGCTCCTCCCCTCGCCTCGTCTGGGTGGCTTTTTCAGTTCGCTTTGGATTCTTTTCTCTTTTTTTTCCCCTTTGAAAACATCCCAGCCTCCCCCAAAACCCACTGCCGCCCTCACGCTGTCACTGCGGTCGGCACTTGCAGAGTGCTAGAATGATGGTCGACCTTCCAAAAGTAGCATCCAGCAGGATGCACATGACAGCGTTTTTCAACGGGGTGAAAAGGGGGGATTTAATTGAGAGCACAAAAGAAACCAGTGTTCAGCTGTGCTGGTGGTAAAATCCAACGGACCCTGATGGGACACAAATGCTGTGTTTCTTGTCCTGCTGCTTCACTGAGGTGTAGCACGCTGGGATCTTCATTTTCAGAGAAGCTTAATGTGCTCTCTAGCTTGACAATGGAATTGGGGTGATTCAGAGCAGAAAGGAAAGTCAGCTGCCATTAGGATCCAGATGCCAGATGCAGATTTTTGTTTGGAACAGGTTAGTGTCTGGCTTCTTGGCCATGAAGCAACCAAATTTTTGCTCTATTTAAGCAGTAGGTTTTTTAAATGTTATTTGTTTTTACTGTAGCCACAACTCACCTGCATCCAGGTTTCTGGTGCATATACTTTCAGGCTGTGCTGCTGGAATGTATTAGAACATAGACTTGTGCCCATGTGTGGAATGAGAAATGTATGTTTGCTCTTGCCAATAAAAATTGAGGCCTAAACCAGACCACATTTTGCAGACTATCAGTGCTGGATCAGAGCATGACTGTTGTGCCTAGTGGGTCATGCATTGGAACACTTTAGCTCTGTTTCTATAATCCTTTAAAAGTTACAGTTTCAGCCCTTAATTGTGCCACGTAGAGGCAAGAGCCCAATTTGTTCTTCACTTAAACAGGGGTACTTTCCGCCCCAGCGGTAAAAGACACCAGTTTGCAGGCAGAGTTGCAGTCTGCCTCCTCGCTCCTCCTCACTCGTGTGCTGTGATCAAGAAGACCAGTCACCCAAAGCTTAGTCACATTCTTTAAACTGCTTTTGTATGCTTCTCACTTTTAAAGCAGTATCATAGACATCTCCATAGCACTTCATCCCACCTATCTTAGATCATAGAATCATAGAATGGCAGGGGTTGGAAAGGACCTTTACAGATCATCTAGTTCAACCCCACTGCGGAAGCAGGTTCACTTAGATCAGATCACATAGGAACATATCCAGGTGGGTCTTGAAGACCTCCAAGGAAGGAGATTCCACAGCCCCTCTGGGCAGCCTGTGCCAGGGCTCCCTCATCCTCACAGGAAAATAGTTTTTCCTTTTGTTTAAGTGGAACTTCTTGTGTTCCAGCTTCATTCCATTACCCCTTGTCCTCTTGCCAGATACCATCAAAAAAAGGGATGTCCCAACCTCCTGACACCCATCATTTAGATATTTGTAAATGTTAATAAGATTTCCCCTCAGTCTCTTCTTCTCCAGACTAAACAGCCCCAGTTCCCGCAGCCTTTCCTCATAAGGAAGATGCTCCAGTCCCCTGATCATCTTGGTGGCCCTGCGCTGGACTCTCTCCAGAAGTTCTCTGTCCCTCTTGAGCTGAGGAGTCCAGAACTGGACACAGGACTCCAGATGAGGCCTCATCGGGGCAGAGTAGAGGAGGAGAAGAACCTCCTTTGACCTGCTATGAACCAGTCTATGATACTACCTACCTTTGTCCCTCCATTTGCTGTAGGCAAACCCTAAATCTATATTTAGAGAGAATTTCTTGATTTTATGTGGTTAATGTTAGGGCATACACTCCTCCCACCCCCAGCACTGGGTGTGGAGTGTTGGAAAGACTGAGCAAAGACTCCTGGAAATCTAAGTATGTTATGCTTCAAACAGAACAATTATGTGAGGGTGAAAGGGCTTGTAACAGAGAACAAATGTGCAGGAAAAATTTCTGCAATGTCCCTTCTTGACCACTTACTAAAACTGATTAATACTTTTGAAAATGGGGATTGAGGTAAGAAACTAAGCAAAGTTGTCTCTCTTTCAGTAGTTATTTTGTTTGAAATGCTCTTAAAGGTCAGAAAAATCATTCAAACTGGGCAACAAGAAAGCAGGGCATAGTTATTGTCCGTTTTTATCATGTGTTTCTTTAGATTCAAATCCTTGAAACATGAGAGAAGAAAGTCTTCATAGTCTTGTTATTGCCTGTAAGGGATGTTGTTTCTCCCAAGGACTCATTTGAAATGTTTCTGCTGACTTCTGAGAGGACAGGTTTTATGTCCACCCTCTTCTGTGTAATATGGAATACTAGTTTGCCCATGTCCAAGACAATTCATGCCAGAGCACTGCCTGGCTGTGACATGGCAGCATCACATTGATGAGCAGCACTGATCTACTGCCATATGAATAATGTGGTACCATTAGCAAGGCAACAGTTGCATTTCTTCTCATCTCCAGAGGCCCATGGTCACAGCAGAACTGCATCTTAAACCTTCTCCCTAGTGCCTTGTGTTTGTGAGGATGTGTGATCTAAGGATATATGACATGATGAATGTTAGAGTGAGATCATTTACCACATGGGATTGCTTAAGATTGGCAGGTTGCATAGAAGTCATACACAAAATGAATGTTAACATATTACTCAGTGCAAGAAGAAATTTCTCATTGGAATTATCAGGAAAAGGAAAGAGAATCAGTGCTTCGTTCTTTCTACGCTCAACAGCTATTGCCTGAAGCACTTAAAAATTCTTTATACCAAATTTTTGCAGTCACTTCTGTATTAGGCTGCTGTGTGCTGCCTATTATTTGATCGACTCATGGTTTCCTCTGTAAGTACAAGCTAGGCCTGAAAATGCCTTTGTTTGAGTTGGTGTAACTTTTTTTAGTGATATTTATGGGCTTGGCAGTGTGAGGTGACTGGTTGGACTCGATGATCCTAAAGGTCTTTTCAAACCATAATGATTCTATGATTCCAAAGGTAATTTTTCATGTGAAGGAGCAGAGAACATATTTGTGCTCTGTGGGGCACATTATGTGTAGTGCAAGAGTGTCCTGCAGTGCCATTTGAATGCTTAAAGCAGAGTAAAAACCAAATACTTCCTTATCTGTGGAAGTGTTTTTGAGATAGGGCTGAAGGGAGCCCCATGTAAGGGAGACTTTCTTTTGGAGATTCCCTTAGGTAGGCACACTGGTACAAGCAGCAGGCAGCAACACCCCGTCGGAAAGCAGCCTGGAGGAACACAGGTAGGACATGCTTCTTATCAAAAAAAAAACCCTCTTTTTACTATAATCCTTCCCACCTTGGAGTCAGTCAGTGTGCTGGTTTGACCAGGATACATGATGAAACTAGACTTACCTGAAATGATTGTGCTGAGAGAGGGGGAAACAACAGAAAAGGGGGTCAGGAAGATCACCCAGACCACATCATGTAGATCAACAAGGTCATCCTTATGAAAAATTCATGGAAATGAAAGTGTACATTTACTACTCCTCAGACTATCCAGTTCTGAAATGGAAATTAAGGTATCAAGAATTAATACATTTACTTGGCTTTTTGCTCAGTCAGGTTTTGAAATTATATACCTGGCAAAAAGTATTTTTTTTACCTTTAAAAAAAGGGTTCAGTAATCTCTTGGAAAATTGTACTTGGTAAAAACTGTTAAATAAGATATTTAGGGGCTTCTGAGAAGGAGAAAGGTGAAAATGAAACTTTCCTTCACGAGATACTTTTTTTTAAGATGCACTTCAGCATTATTTATTAAAAAGTAAAAGTTTTCACTAATACATTCCAAGCTGATTCCTGACATTATAGTCTTATTTTTACTGTCATTGGATTACATGAAATGAAGGATACATAACCACTTTTAAAATTAAATTCTTAAATGCATCTTATTTCTCTGCTGAAAATGAACAACAGAGTAGAGGATAATGTGTAGGAGAAGAACAAACGAACAAACAGCACTTAATTGAAGGTTCTTAGAGAAAGAGTTATGAAAATTCTGTAATTCCAACAAGTGAATAAAGTAGGTGAACTGTTTTAGTAAGAAGATTCTTCTGGCAGATTCCCAGTCAAAGGGAATAGTTTCTTTGTCCTGAATTGCAGAACCAGGCAGGAAGAGCAGTTCATCATGCAAAAAAAGTTACAGATGATTACTATAAGTGGGTCTGTAATAATTACAGAAATCACCTAATAAGCATTTAAGATGATTATGTTGTCTTTCAAGAAGTCATCGGCCCAAAAAATGACATTAAAATTGTAGACAAGAGTGTGACAGACTGCCAGCAGAATCATATTTCTAACACTGCTGTACTCTGCCTCACTAAGCCCTAAAAGTCTTGGCCACTTTAACGATTCCTCCTTTTGGTTGTCATTTCTATCATTTTCCCAGTTATTAATATTTTCCCATTAAGAATTCTTTGACCTTACTTTTTCCTTTACATTTTATTTTCTGTTGGCAACAAAGCATCATTCTGAATAAATGGCTTTTTTAAAGACTCTGAGCTTGTCAATTTTCCATCCACCTAATAGTAATCATTTCAGTATATATATTACATTTGTTCCTTATTAGCTCTTTTCCATACCACATTTTTTTTCTCGTCCCAAAATTAGTCTTTTTTAAACCTTAAAGGTATTTATATGTAACAATGCATTATTCTAAAATGATTGAAACTCTGTCCTACAAGAATTTAGAAATGTTTTTATTTTTGTAATTAATTTTTAGAGTTAAATGGAAGCACTTGTACACGTAAAGTTACTGCTGTGGGACATTTGTTCATTCAAGATCTAAACAACATTGCTTATGTTTAGCTTGGTATTATAGATTATTTAATTGCACTGCTGGGACTGAAATCAGAAGAAATTAGTCTAGGTGCTTGATTCTGAGAATATGGGGACTTTTTTAACAGTCCATAGTAATTCATTGTTCTAATTTAAATTGCACTTGAAATGTAGCAATAGTTACTAAGGTTTCAAAGATGATGTGTTCTCAACAAAAAAAAAAAGGTTAGGTGAGAAGTTTTGGCAGTCAGGTTAACCAAGAAGGTATTTAGCAAGGACTGAAGGTTTCAGTCACTAATAGCTGATGTATCTGTTTTCTGACAGTACTTACAGAGGTTACCACTGTGAAGTCAGCATTGTCATACTGTGGCTGAAGCAATTTGTTTGAATTATTCACGGCAACAGCTACATTTAGCTTTACTTGACAAGTTCTTTGGGTCCAGAGTCATTTATGAAAGTTAAAATAAAGCCTATTCTATCATACTGTAGCTATGCTATACTGCAACACCAAAGCAAAAACAAAAGAAAGACCAACCCTAGGAATTACAAAGCAGTCTACCTTCTTATAGAAATATCTAAATTAAGTTATATTGTCTGAACATATATGAGAATAATTTAATACTTTCTGTTAGTGAACTTCTTCCACGAAGTATGCAGAATTTCTTTTTCATCATTAAGATTAGCACTCAGCATTCCCAAAGTGCTTAGGCTCACGGTTCCTTTTCAGAACAAAAATGTGTCTTCTATGTGAATTTACATTAGCCTAAATCTAACTGAATTCTAACTTCAGTGTATCAAATTCTACGTTTAGCATATTCTGCAGATAAACACACCCATCGAAAGAATCTGTTAGCTTGCTGTTAATTAGGCCTAATAGCCTTAACAGTTATGCAAGTGTATCCCGAGTATGACAATGACATTTTCCTCACTTTTCTCAGTGTAGGCTGTATTTAGCATTTGAATGTACTATTTTTTTCCGTCTTCATTCATTTATCTTTTAAAAAAATGTCTTTTAAATGTTGATCAATGTGAAGTGATCTCTATAGAAGAACTGTGTATTGATGTTCCGCTCAGCTGCTCATTTCTTTCTTATTCTCAAGCAGCAATTTCCCAGAGCCTGCTAAAATGAACAGCTCGAATGAACAAACATATCTATCTGGTACCGTATTGTTTCATTATAGTCAAGTTAGGTTCTATTTCATTAACACCTGGCTCCTGAATATTAAAGCATATAACATGGATGCTTGCTATAGCAGCATATTTTATGTAATCATGCACTTTTTTGCTGTCATCAAAACATGCAATCTCATATTCTCTCAATGCCACTTCTTATGAAAATAAGTTGTGTCAAATCCAGAAACCTCAGTTACTCACTGGACATAGGTACAATGGTAGACAGTTGTGCTGGAGCAGCTACAGTGTGACTGCAAATGTTTTATTAATACAGATTCTGATTTTCCGGTGCTTTGGTAAGGTCTAGATAATCACAGATCACTTTGGCTTTGGTTTGTTTTGTTGGTATTCAGGAGTTCTGATAAGTAGGCACTTAGTGTCTGTGTGGGTATATATCTAAAGTCTAGTACATAGAAATTAATGCAACAGTGTTTATTTTAGCAACTCCCTACAGTAGTACAAATTGTAGCTCCACTAAACTCAGTATAGATTTTCTCCTGTTTGCTGTAGGTTACCTAATACTGGAATGGACAATCATAACAATCTTTTCCTTCTTCATTAAGGGAGACAATATCAGACAAAATATAATACACAATTATTTTTTGGTATTAGATAATGCTTGAATTTTTAAATGCATAAAACTAAGAAATGTCATGTTTCTGATAATAATCTAACTTTCCATATTGTACATCAAACACACGGTCGGCTAAGTGAAAAAGGAAGAGGACATGTCAGGAATTGCTCTGATTCTGCAAAACACTTAAGGCCAGATCTCTAATAGAATATAGGAGAACCTATCCTGATTCACTGAGGTTAATTGAGTGAAGTGCCTAAACAAGAGGTAAGTGCTTTGATACCATTCTGGCACTGGATGTACAAACACTTTTTCAATCTTTGAAGAGGCTCACTGGCTATGATGAGAGTATGATCAATGTAAAAGTATTTGCATGCAACGCAGGATCAGAGATTATATTAAGTCTTTGTTTCTGTGTCAGTTATACTGATGGTTTTTTAGTATGAAACAATATTTATACAGAGCATAAAATAATAATTCATAATGCTTTAGAGCTTATTGTCTACTCATTTCATTCTGTGAGAGACAAAATAGCATAGTGAAATATGAATATTTGTTTGTAATTTACATAAAGTTTTTGTTCTTTGTGTACTTGATATTTTCTTCTTGATGTTCTGCTGAAGAACCAGATCAGAATATAAAGATAGAAATTATTTGTCATGCAAGGGGCTGCATTCACAAAAGAAAGCTGCAGAAGGTATTATAACGATAGATTAATGATAGATTTAGAAGCAAAATTATGAAAGTGACAAGGATCCAAAGAATAGCACAGTAATTACACATGTGAATACAAAAGTCAGTAGTACTAATAACAATCTGTGTTTGGCATTAACCAAACTGTTAGCGAACCAAACTGTTGTCACTATCAAAATAGTATTAATAAAAGCCATAAAGGAAAAATAATAAAGTAAAATTTGTAGTGGACATTGCTCAAAATAATTCAGAGATGGCTGTCTCCCACTTTTCAGAGTGAAGAAAAACATCATTAGGATTTTCACAGGTGTTAGGGAAAATACATTAAAACAGACACATGACCACATAACACCATAAAAGGCATATTTCAGTTGAAACACTGCTCTACACTATTTTACTGTCATCTTGGTAGTTTGTAACTGTTCTATGTTGTGATTAACAGACTTTTTTCTCCTTTTTTTGGTAAGGAAGAAACATGTTAACATGCATATATACAAATATATTTATATACTTTATAGTATTTATATACTTTATATACAAATATATTTATATACTTTATAGTCCTGTTAACGACCTGCACATAACTACTTCCCTGTTACATGGTTTTTATATCAAAGTAGACATATATATATATAAGACATTAAGTCACCCAACTGCCTTGTCTACTGTGACTTACTCCTTTGATTCCTGCTGTCTCTTTCTGATTTAATATATTAATGGGGGGAACGGATGGACTTTAGAAATTATCTGAGTGCATCAGTAACTAAATGGGTTTTTTTGTATTCTGTTGGAAGAACATCTTATCATCAATAAGATAGTGTCGTATAGTGAGCTGAACCTATTCAAGCAAATCCAAATATTTCCTGAATGTGGCTTCTCTAACAAATATGTACATAGAGAAGGTGAAAACAAAAAGATAGAGTGAATAATGCTAACAGAGTATGTATGTGTGTGTGTGTGTGTGTGTGCTGAAAATGTGCTAAATACGAGATTAATGTGGAATTTATAGACATTAATATACAGTAATGTAAGCTAATGATAAAAGGCTGTTAAAATGCCTATGTAAAAATAGAAAGAAGTCTAACAAAGCAGGTAGGAAAATAAGAAAAGTAGGGTATTCTGGGCATAACTTAAATCTGGCTCGAAGATTACATTAACTGGGCTATTAACAATAAAAGATATAGATTAGATTAAGCCAGAGAAATGTGAAATGGGAAGTCTGAAATGAGAAGCCTGTGCCACCTTTAGCAATAGCCCATAGGACTGAGAATACTTCCTCCTCTTTCACTTTGGGGCTGGGAACTTGGAGAAGGGTGAATGTCACAATAACAGTTTTAATCAACCAGGAAATTTGACATGGAAATGTATTTGGGCTTTCCTTCCAGGTGTTCCACTTTGTACTATGAGAAGAGGCAGACAGGAGTCAAAGGGTTCCCAGCTGCATACTTTCCCATGGCAGGTTTTTGTATGTTCCTTGAGTAAGGAACAGTGGCAACCTGTTCATTCCTAAGGCTATGGTGTCATTCAGAGTTAAATTTCAATTGGTCTTAGAGAGTAAACTAGTTACAGGAATGTGCTATATTTTGACTTCTCTAGAAAAAACAGCTCAAGTGTGAAATGAGTGAGTAAATGAAAAGGCATATGGAAAGGTCAAGAGAGCTCTAGGAGTAATGGAAGATTTTCTTAACCTAGTCATAGATTTGAGAGAATCAAGTGGAAGAAATGAAGCTGGTAGTATGTATGTGGAGATAAAACACAGCCACTATTATCTACATAATAAGATTCAAAATACTTTTAGCAGAAACACTGCTGAGAATGACAAGCCTCACAAATATGGATAAGTATGGAGAATGTCAAGCAGAAATCTGAGATTAAAAGAAAAAATGGAGGTGAAACCGAGGTGTGTGCTATTAAACATCAAGCCGCGATTCAGGAACTAATAATTAAAATCCAATGGGCTGAGGTACTAGGGAATACAAAATGATTTCAATAGAATTATTGAATATACTAAAGGTACTCAGTGCTTCAAGCAGGTAATACATGTAATGTAAGAATCTATACATAAAGAATTAATAAATATTAACATAGAATTCATGACATGGTCAACTAATTCTAAATTTTGCTAACAAATTTAATCTTAACATTGGATCCAGTTTTCTGAAGCGTACTTCATGTTACATGAGACATTAAAGGTGTTGCTTATTTTTCCATCTGTGGGAAATTGAGAACTGAAGGATCCTATTCCTAAAAGCTACAAAATGTTTAATCTTTAAACTGACTTATTTTTAATATGTTGGGGTTTTTTTGTGGTGGTTTAGCCCTGGCTAGGTGCCAGATGCCCACCAAATTGTTTTATCACTCCCCCTCCTAAACTGGACAGTAGAGAGAAATACAATAAGAGGTTTGTGAGTTGAGATAAGGCTGAGAGATCACTCAGCAATTAGCCTCACTGGCCAAACAGACTCAACTTGGGGGAGAAAAGGTTTCATTTATTAAGGAAACATCAAAACAGAGTAGGGAACTGAATCTTAAAACACCTGCTCCCCACATTCCCTCTTTCCAGACTCTCCTTCTTTCACCCCCAGCAGTGCAGGGAATGGGGATAACAGTCAGTTCATCACAGATAGACTTTGCTTCTTCTCAGGGGGAGGCCTCTTCACACTTCCCACTGCTACACTGTGGGGTCCCTCCTCATGGGAGACAGTCCCTCATGAGCTTCTCCAGTGTGGGTCCTTCCCATGGGCTGCAGCTCTTCATGAACTGCTCCAGCATGGGATCTCCTACAAAGGCAGCCCCTCACACCCTGCCCCAACCAGGAGAACAGTCCTTCAGATACCAACTGTTCCAGCCTGGATTCCTCACAGAATCACAAGTCCTGACCACAAACCTCCTCTGGTGTGGGCTCCTCTCTCCCCACAGGCTCCCAGGTCTTGCCAGGAACTTGCTCCAGGGTGAGCTTCACACAGAGTCACAGCCTCCTTCAGGCATCCACCCGCTCCAGCATGGGGTCCTCCACGGGAATACTCTCCTATGGCCTCTATGGACTGTAAGGGCACAGCTGCCTCACCATGGTCTTCTGGAGCCTAAGCACAATCCTCTCTCTCCTTCTCCACTGACCTTAGTATCTGTAGAGATGTTTTCACATTCTCACTCCCTGTTGCTCCTGCAGTTCAGCAACTACTCAACCACTCCTTCTCAAATTTTTCATTCACAGAGGCATTTCCTCAGTCACTAATTGGCCAGACCTGGGTAGGCTGCAGGATCCATTTTAGAACTGAGTGGGAGAAGCTTCTAGCAGATCTTTATTTAAAGAAGCCACTACTGTAGCTGCTCCATGCTACCAAAACCTGACCTAGCCAAAACCACTACAGTTTCAAACACATCTTAAACCTGTGATTGGCAGCCTGTGCTCTGTTAGCTCTTGGGATCACCAGAACATGGCTAAGGTAAGCAGAAATAATATTGTGAGGTTGAAGTTTACTCGTACTGGGTCATGTTCCCCTTCTAGGGGATGCCAATTAAAAAAAAAGTTGAAAACACCACCTTTACTGAATATAAGATGTATCTTCCTCTCAACAAGTGTAATTGGCCTCTTTTTGTCATCTCAGAGCTTTTTATAATGTAAAATTATCAATGTCCTCAGTTCTACTATGGGATGTTTACAACATTTAGGTAATGAAAGGTACTCTATCAACAGCTGTGGCAACTCTATGCAGAGGAATATGTTGTACAAACCTTCACTGCCCCATCTACTCTTACAAGGAGATGGTATGCAGTTTTTCAAAGGAAGCATAATTCAGAGTACTCCAGACACTATTTAAGATCGTGCAGCTGCCTGCATTAACCTAAAACTAACTTTAGTTATCATGTGTTTTAACTTTGTACAACAAATTACTGCAAATTCTTTTTGTAACGGAATTGGAGAAGGAGGCAGAAAAAAACCTTAGTGTTTTTTTGTGGATTAATTTTTAAGACTGTGACCTACATGAATACTTACACTTTTTTTTCTTGGTTTATTTCCCATCTGCCAAGCTGATGGCAGGTTTTGCTGGCAAACACAAGAGCAACTTTACTTTTCCAAAGTGAAATAAATCTTATTTCTAAGATACATGATAGAAAAAAATGAGAATTGTGCTAAGGCACAAAATGATAAAAGAGCATATTCTAATTACTTAGCCCAGAGAAACTGCATTACATGTAAATCAGAAGAGAATTTGGCATATGGGATCATTTTTATTGAGAGAAAAAACATACCTGTCAGCAATATTAAACAAAGAATGAGCATGGCCAAACTTTGAACATGTGGAAGGAATATGGTCTTAACCAGTTTATTCATCCTTTAGGCATTATGCTGTGACATCGAATTAGATTTCTAGTACATAGCTAATCACAGAGTTTGGTTTCAGATGAAGTAGAGAGGCCATCTGCCATCCATGCATTTTTACCGCGTTAAAGGAAAATACAGTGATAGTGTCAAATTGACATTCATACTATTTGTGGTTGAGAGTGTCCTACCTAGGAGCACATAACACTACATTTAATTTATCATGACCGAAGGAAGGATCAATACCTTATGAGAGGAGCCTCATGAGGTTCAACAAGGACAAGTGTGGAGTCCTACATCTTGGAAGGAACAACCCCATGCACCAGTACAGGCTGGGGGTCGAACTGCTGAAGAGCAGCTCTGCAGAGAGACACCTGGGAGCCCTGATTGATAATAAACTGAACATGAGCCAGCAATGTGCCCTTGTGGCCAAGAAGGCCAATGGCATCCTGGGATGCATCAAGAAGAGTGTGGCTAGCAGGTCAAGGGAGGTTCTCATCCCCCTCTGCTCTGCCCTGGTGAGGCCTCATCTGGAGTCCTGTGTCCAGTTCTGTGCTCCTCAGCTCAAGAGGGACAGAGAACTTCTGGAGAGAGTCCAGTGCAGGGCCACCAAGATGATCATGGGACTGGAACATCTACCATATGAGGAAAGGCTGCAGGAACTGGGGCTGTTTAGTCTGGAGAAGAGGAGACTGAGGGGAGATCTTATTAACATTTACAAATATCTAAATGGTGAGTTTCAGGAGGTCGGGACATCCCTTTTTTTCGATGGTATCTAGTAACAAGACAAGGGGTAATGGAATGAAGCTGGAACCCTAAAAGTTCCACTTAAACGTAAGGAAAAACTATTTCCCTGTGAGGATGAGGGAGCCCTGGCACAGGCTGCCCAGAGGGGTTGTGGAGTCTCCTTCCTTGGAGGTCTTCAAGACCCACCTGGAGATGATCTGATCTAGGTGAACCTGCTTCTGCAGGGGGGTTAGACTAGATGATCTGTAAAGGTCCCTTCCAACCCTTACCATTCTATGATTTTGTTTGGAAAGAGATAGAGACAAAATACCTTTAGTCTTCTTGAAAGCTCCCCAGTTTAGCTTTCTCTTGGTTATGCTTAGTGTTAACTGTATCCGTTCAGTGATAATAATGGGCGCTTGACTTATATCAGAAGGGACACTGGCCAGAGGATCTACTATTGAGGAGAGGTAATAAACTATCTGGTGGACCAAATGTATTCATAACAGAACAGTGCATCAAATATATTTTCATACTGATAGGTAATAATATTTCCTAAATAGCTGATAAAGACTACCTGGTCATTGGGAGGCATGCTCGTAGGGAAGAAAAGGATTGCTTTCAATAGCATGGAAGTCATCTTGGAAGAAAGCACTTTTTTGTTTCCACTGACCTGTAAGAATAACTTTGTAGAGACAGCAAAGCAGAATGCAGCAGATTAGGACAGCAAAATGGGTTTATTTTAAGACTTAAAATGCACAGAAATTGAGTGAAAATGTAGCCTCCCTGAAATGAGCTGCAAAACTCTCATTTACCTTGATGGGATTTTGCTTAAGAACTCTGATTTTTAAAAATTTTTTTCTTTAAATCTAAGCAGACAAATTCATAGTTATTAGAATGCAGAACAATAATTTAAAGTCTTTAACTCTGATATGAAATAAGTTGCTTTCCTTTCCTCAGCTTCCTCTAGACCAATGCTGGCTTGAGGGGATTTGTTACACTTGGATGAAATATGTGAGACAAAAGGCTCAATGAATCATGCAAAAAAGCAGTGAAAGTGCTAGGAGGTGCAGGGGGAAAGATTGCCTGTTAGAGAATTAAATAGAAGGGAGAGCAGAAAGGAATCAATTTAAAACAAGTAAAAATATCACCTGAAACAAAAACCTCCAGCTCTACAGAAATATACTCTAGAGACTTTAGGGAAAACTAATTTTAAATGCCGTTTTTCCAAGTCTTGCTTTTATAGAGATTTATAATCTGATCTATAGCTACTAATGATGAAATCCTCCCATGTTATGAGCCAGTACTGGGCCTATGTACTCCTTAAATCTCACTTAAACCTTCCAGATTGGGTTTGAGAGAATAAAATGCTGTGCACTGTTGTGAATAATGCCATAGAGCATATTTTCCAGTCTTTACAATGAGATTGAAATCCATGTTAATTTTCCTTCAAATGAGCAGTGAAATACTTTCACTATGGGTCAACAGTGACCCATTGTTTTGTTATCACCTGCATGCTTTAGGCAAATATTTCATTTCATATTCAGTTGCTATACTGCATAGGCTCCTTTATACAGAGAGTTGTCTGAGTTAGGTTACATTTATATTCAAATGACAAGTCGTGATTCATTTTTTTAAAAGATCCTTTGATAGTGCTAAATAGCCTGATTAGAAATATATCATTATGGTACATTATGTCAAGCAAATCTTTATGAGGCAGCATTCAGACTGCCTTTAATGTTTATCTTCAGTGACGTCCAGAAACGGATACTGAAGCCACGCATGGTCATGCCGAGAATGGAAATTTGAAGAGTCTTTTTGATTTATAATAAACACACCCAGCTGGGAGCACAGCTGCTAACTAAGGAGCCAAAGCTCTTGCTTCCTGCTACCTGGAAGGGTCTAATTACAAAAACCACCTAGACTGGCTATCAAGACTACAAATGCTGGGTCAGGATTAATTTAGACACAGTCCAGAATGCTGTCAGCGTAAAGCATCTAAACCAATATCATATGGCTAGGCACTGAGGATATTTTATACAGTAATGTAAATCCAAAGAGCTATTAAATGAAACTAAAGTAATGCACTTTCAGGGATATTTGACTTCAAAATCCTAACTAACCCAGTTTGTCCAATCTACTTTTACAAAGCCATTTGGGGAAAGAAAAAAATAAACCAACAAAAACCAACAAAACAAACCAACAAAAAGAACACCAAGCCAAGCCAGCCAACATTTTCTTAAAAGTGGAAGTTTAAAACTTGAACAGAAAAATAACCCTTTTCAGTGGAACTTATTTAGCAGATCTCATTAAATGAAGATCTAGAAAATCAGATAGAAAAGTACTACATATGAGTTAATTTTCCCAATATTGTGATAAACTAGAAAGAAAAATTGTCTTCATTAAATTTAGATATTCCTGTAATTGCACTGCAATTTCCTTCATTTTAAGAGATTTTAAGATAGTATAGGAAAAAAAATTATAAGTAAAAACGTAATTTAATTAGTGCTTAGCAAGATGCTAACCAACATGGATCACTTGTTCCAATAAGACCCCTACTCTAGAAGTCTACATAAGGTTTCCTTTGCTTTGTGTGCATCAATAACTAGGTTTCTTTATGCATCTATCAGAAATAGCCAGACTCTGACAGCCCTTTTCCTCTACAGAATCAGGGATAATATCAGTCAGGTATATTTTATGATAGGATTTTGCCATGACGCTTCCTATCTGGCAATTAAATCTGTATTTTTTATGGAATTCATCTTCCATGTTTACTGATTTAATCACTCCATTTTATCTTTCCTCTTTCTGTCCATTTCTTCCTATTGTTTTTCTGTTTTCATTTTTCCTAGTGTAAGATACAGATTGCCATAAACATTTAAAAATAAAAACTTTAATTATTGTACATATGTTGTACTGTGCAGAAGAGAATGGGCAAACCAATTAAAGTCTAAATATCACACTTAAAACTTTAAGAATCTTTAAGTTTCAGGGTCTTCCTACTTTTCTATAGAAATGCCTTCAATAGGAGCAACAGGTGAAAATGCTATTTTTAATTTCGTCTTTGCTTCAAGAATATTTTAAGAAGGGCAAATCCTTTCTGTGTCTCCTTACCTCCTTTTGGACCTGCATAGCAGGAGAAATCAAGAAAGGACAGACAGTTGTCCCAGAAGAAGTAAGTAAGAAAATTATCTTTTCTTAGCATAAACTGCTACTTTACGACATATGTGCAGGAAGTCTGAGAAGCCAAAAGCCTTCACAAGACTCTTTTAATGCTCTTACTTTGCGATTACTTTGTTTGGCATTTCACCAAACAATGAGACATGCAAAATTTCATGGAGAGTGTGGGTGGATGTCTGATACTTTATCCCTTGAAGCATTTTGATCACTCCTGAATACTTTATCTTCAACAGTCTGAAGATTCACCAGCACAGGATAGAAATCTTGTAGGACTTCACAGAGTACTGTTGACCACACCATTGAACCGCTACATGACACGTTGTAATGTGTTTTTTGTGTTCTCTACTCTTGCGCAGCTGCTGGAGGACATGATGTTCAGACAAACTAAGGCAATGTTTGCACACTAGAGCTCTGTTTAAATGTGATTTGGATACTTCAAATAACTGCAAATCATGTCCAAAGGGTAGGTTGATCCACATTGATTTTTAGTATAGGGATTTACAGTCACTATGGTTTTGAAAAATGAATAGCACTAAGATAACATGTCTAAAGTGCTTATAGTCTTTTCCTTTGTTTTTCATCACAAACGCATGGCAAACAACAGCAACAGTTCAGGCATTTATCTTTCAGACAATTTTAAACCTTCACCATAACTATCACTCTTAGCATCTGTAATCACTTACAACTTTATTTTCATTCAAAATCGGAGCTGAAGTTCAGATATTCATGCATCTGTCATTAAAGGTCACAATTCTTTCTTGCAGTCTGCTACCCAGTGTGTTATACTGCTGCCTCCACTGCTCCTTGTGGGTACTCTTTGAGGGCTGGTCTGAACCAGACTCTGAAGAACAAGTTGGGAAGAACCTGTAAACTTGAGCAGCTCTGATGAAGGGTCTGCAAATGAAAGTGAAACAGTTAAATGGATGACATTATTTGCTCTTCCTCCCAGTTTTGTACCATTAGACTACAATAAAAGAGGGCTAAGGTCCCAAGAATAGATGCTGAGTTATGGGAATGCAAAGCACAGACTGTATATGCGTTTGCAAGTGTGTTGTGTAGGATCAGAGGATAAAAGCAAGTTTAATCTTTTTTTATTAATTAATCAGCAGCAAATCTGCTTCTTATAAGTTTGTAAGGATTCTATTATCTTCTTGCTTTGCATCAGCCTCCAATTGATATTAACGAGAAATATGTAAGCTTAGCTATGGTGATATTAGTTACAGGAAAACATTTTTCTGTTGTAAATAATTTATCTCTATCTAGGACATATATGTACCCTTTTTTTCATCAAAAGCTGTGACTGGGTTTGCACAGAGACTTGCTAAGTATAATATGGTATTTATTTCAACATACAATATGGATAATCCTTATTTTGAACAGCTTGATTCTGATTGTGTGATACACCTGTACCTCATTGGAATGATCTCATATTGAAAATTTCCTCATGTAGAAAACAGAACTACAGATGTAAGGTGGTTTTTCTAGGGATTCATCTATTGTTACTGATTTTTAAAACTCTCTATCAAGTTGTTATTACCTGGACTTACAGTTCCCTAACTACACCGTATACTTGTGTTGCCCTAAAAATCTCTTAATTTAGGAGCTTGATTTCTGCTGTAGATGAATGGGGGAGGGATAACTGCATTAATTGTTCAAGAGGCTCAGATAAATTTCTACCAGTATAGTAGTGGTATAGCCAAAAAGAAGTCAGTAGTCCACCAAACCCTAACCTTCCAAGTGTTCCTTGGTTATTTAAAATGGTAGATATCCCCATGAAATCTGTTTTAGACTCACAGCTAGATAGTATCTTCCGAGTGCAACTGGTCCATGGAACATAGTTCTTACATTTCCTCTTTTGTGCAGGAACATATATGACTATTCTCTATCGTTTCTTAATCAGAGGTAAAGACCAAAAAAAAAAAAGCAAGATTAAAACCCGCTTTAATCTAATGCAGAGATTAAATGGTAAAGATATAGTTAATGGTATATTGTTAGTTGTGAGGAAGGTTTTTACAGCAGCCAAAAGACACATACCTATATATCATAGGACAGCACAGCATCTAGCAAAAAAAAATGCTTGATGCTGCCAGGTTCCTGGTAAAAATCCCTCTTAAATCACAATAAAAGACTCAATCCCAGGCATAATACTTTCTGAAAAGAAAAATATGGCCTGCCAGTATCCTGCCTTAGCTGGGAGGTAGGGAAGATTTCATTCACTGTTTATCAGTGTTTATGTCCATGCCCTTTCTGTACAGATGGAAATGTAGCGAAGCAGAAGCTATTTGGGGAATATAAGCAAGCTGGCAAAGACTTACAGCAAGATATGAAAATAAAAGGCTCAGTCCTATGTGTTAGAAATGACAATGCAAACTAGCTCCAAATCTGGGATGAATCCTTCGCTTTTTCAAGTGCTCTTAGTTTTATTTTTACACAGTTTCCAGTCTTGAATTTCTATTAATAAGAGTTCCTAATCAAATGGTTGTTTGATACATCAGTTAGATAGAGATGGATAGTTGATCAAGGAAAAAGAAACATAAGATGTCAAATTACTGTGTCTGAAGGTTTGTTCAGCTTTAATGAGACTGTGTAATGTGCTAGTGTCAGTGGTAGCTTCTATCATGTATTTATCTGTCTCCTGCACTAATAAATTAGTTTGATGCCTCCCAAAGGATTGACACAGTATGACCTTGCATGGGAGAGGATATTTTGTTTGTTATTAAATATGGCATAGCTCTGCAGTCTTTCAGAAGCATGTATTTCAAAATCTTGGAAACAAGAATTGAAATCATTAGATACGCATACCCAAACATACTTAGATACTTTTTCTTGAGGACTAGACAAATCATGGATCCACAAACAAAGGGAAGAATAAACCCCTCAGACCTCTCTACATAAGTCTATAGTCTTGAAGTTGGTGTTTGGCACATGCAGCTAAGCTTGACAACAGGCAAGCAAAGACTCTGCCCTTCCTCCACCTTACATGTACTGTCAGAATGCTTAACCATGTGCACTGCACTGTGGTGCTGATCCAGGACTTACACTGCTCTTTTCCAGAAGAAATCTATTTAAGAGTGGCTGCCTATGCCTCTTGCATGGGAACTCTTCCCATCTGCTTAGCAAAAGTAAAGGGTTGTACTGAAATAGGTAAAGTAAGCATCTTATTGTTAGATATTTAAACAAGATTAAATGCAAAATAAACAGTGAAAGTCAAATGTGTTTTAAGACAGAGTGTCTCTGGAGTCTCTTAAGCCCTTCACAATTAAAACATCGAGGCAGATTTTAGTGTTTTGGAATCTGTCCCTTTTCCTTACTATTTCCACAAAAACTATGAAGTTAATTTTTAGGAAAAGTTTTCAGGTCATCTAGTCTGTCCAATGTCAGGCTTGGATTATGTTCACTGGTATTATGCTAGTTTCCTAGCCACTTCCAGAGCAGCAGCTTACTTTTTCTCTTTGTCAAGGATAGTGTTTTACTGGCAAGAATAGTATATACAAAAAAAAAAAAAATACTGCAGTTTTTTCTATGGAGGCCAGCCAAAATGAAAAAAAAAAAAAAGGTTGGAGTAAGGGAAAGATCTTGAGAAAAGAGATAAAGGAAGAAATAATGAAATAGAAAAAGGAAAGAAATATGATAATAGCTGTATTTCTCCAACAGGAGATGTTAAGAAGTAAACAGAAAATTAGCAGGGAAAACAGGTAAAATATAAAAAGGAAAAATTCTCAAAATTGAAATTTTTTACAAAAAGGTGGGGAAATGCTATTTAGAAAAATCTTTAAATCATGTTACATTGGTAAACAAGTGCCAGAAAGACAAGAGGATGAGAAAAACTTGCCATCCTTTTCTTTTTACGCTTGGTTTTTTTTTTCATTCATTGATATTTTCCTGCTGTGTACCAATTAAATTATTTTAACTTTTTTTTTGTTTCTTTTTTAGTTAGGTATCTTAAGCAATATTTTTCTAGATTATTGAAACATCTCCTCAGTACTGGTTTCTTGCTCTGGTGCATCAAGTTCATTATGCATCAGTTCACTGATCTATTTAGCTGTGGCACAATAGGCACAGTCTTTGACTGTTTGGTATGATCTTAAATTTTAATACATCTCTTTTAAGTAATTTTTTAATTTCTGTTCAGACTGGAAAATGATAAACGAGACTCAAAGAGTTGCAGGCACAAAACTAATAAAAATTTGTATTTCAAACAAAATGAGAATTACTAGTAACTTGCTTACCTTTGGATATCTGAAACAATAACAAAGTTGTCGTTAATCTGGGAGTGTAAGTACAGGACTATCAAGAATCGGTAATAATTCTGAATCAAACTGATGCCAATTATTACAGCTATAATCCAAGTTTGTCACTGTATACAAAGACCTTATTAGGAACAGTAAAAATGTGAACCTTTTCCAAGATATTCAAGATTAATTTTCTAAGCCGTATTTGTCTTAACCATCCTTAAGTGCTCTCTCTGAAATACATTTTTTGTAATCCCACACAAGGATGACATGGTCTAGTGGTTGATAGGGCTGGGACAAAGGCTGGACTCGATGATCTTACAGGCTTCTTCCAGCTGAAACAATTCTATGACTCTATGACATTGTGGTCATGAAAATATTAGTCAAACAACTTTATGTCTCAGAAAAAAAATAAAAAAACTAATATAAACATTCAGTTCAGAAGTGTATGTGTACATTTATACTGCTCTGCCACCACAAAACTAGAAAATACTGGACAGTATATGTAGAAACAAAGAACTTTTATGGTAAGGACTAAAACAGAGAGTCCAAAGAATCACCAGTGACTCAGAGTCATGTAGTGACTAGGAATTTTTCAGGCAAAAATTCCCAGGACAAAAATTCTAGCTGCCTGTTATTACAAGAAAACACATCAAACTGAATCTCTTAGATTTTCCTTTTATTTCCTCCATCACTTTTTCATGACAGCAAGACATTGGCATCTTTATCTGGTGGCATGAAATGAGTTATTTAATAGAAAATTAAATGTTTCTACTACTCTGTCATTTCCATCAGAAGACCCCACTGTTCATAGAAGAAATTCTTGCTTTAAGCCCATCAATTCATGCCCTCACATTAATATTGTTGAACTTCAGATTTGCTTTAGCCTAAGGACAGGTTTTGAACATGATATTTCAGTTCTTCTCTAAACTTCATAAACAGACATTTCATGTCTGGTGTCCCCACACTTTGCAGCAAAAATTGTGGAAACACAAAATTCCAATACAATCAGTATAACTTTGCTAATAATGATGAGATCTACTCTTCTGCTGCTTTAGCCTGATTGAAACTGCGTGGTTTTCCTTCCCTTCAAAAACAGTGTCAACTGAACCCAACAACAGAAAACTCAGTCTCACACATCAGTGTTAGCAGCTCTTTTCATGACATCTTTTGAAAACTTTTCCCTGTATTTTTATCACAGTTGGTAAAAATAACAGATGGGTCTACCAAATAACTTTCTCATGATATATGGACAGCCAAAAGAGCTTATGTTTCATACATAAACCTTCTAGCTGTCCACCACGCTGCCTTAGATATTGGTGAGGAAGGGGCATGAATGAACAGGAATTCTTAGAGAAGCTTTCCAAGAAACACAGTGGCCTACAGGTGAAAAAAATACAGCAAGTCCTTAAAATAAATATATAAATAAAATAAAATTTGAGCAACAGTCTAAGCTCTCAAAACTCATCAGCCTGCTTTGAATATCTGAAAAGTAAATCCTGCTAAATCTCACATATTATTGCAACCAGATGCAGAGACTGTAAGGGAGTATAGCATTGATATTTTTTTTCTCTGAGATTTCTTTTCTAGTATCATCTTTCTCCTAACATTTCTCTAGGTTAGTACCTCTGAGGTAGTTTCATTAGTGGTAACAACAGTGAAAGTGCTGTTTCAAGCAAGAAATAGTAACCATTTCAATAACACCCTGCTTACAGCTGCTTAGCAAAAAAAAAGGTAAGATAATATAGTGGTTAAACTTCCCATAGCCATTACAACTTGCTTACATTTATGCTCCATTCCAAATGCTGAATAGAGTCCTCAGGACAAAGCTGAACTGATCAGGCTGTTGCTTGGATACTACTTTCACAAGCTTCATATGAAAAATCTATGTATACAGGCAAACAAATAGATAAAAGTTAATAGGCTGAACCCACAAACACAAATCACATCTTTTGCACTATATTTGGGGAAGGAAGAAACAAATGTGGAAAACACAGAAGAGTCACATAACGCAAATTACAATAGCTATGCTTTGCTGGGATGCCTCCTTCATGCATAGATACTTGGGGCCATTTGATCCTAATGAAAATAAGTTCCAAGAATTTACATTAATTTGGGTCACCCACTTTATCTATGTGTATTCTTGCTACAGAGGTTACATACTTGAATATCATGTTTGTTTGCTTATAAAGGAATCTCTAATAATTTGTTTCTGTGCAATAACAGATCAAAACCGAGATCACAGCCTGAAGTTAGAAAATCACCTTAGTCACATACACTATGGGCTTTCTTTCCTAACCCAGAGGAGTTAAATTTGCAATGGTTCACATATTCTACTCAGAATGCCCAAATTATATCCAGTGAAAACTGCTTTACTAAAAATAGATACTGTTCTGCATAAGTATTAGATTGGTTCCTGCTATGCCATTTCCTCAGTAGAGAAAAAAAAAAAAGGAGAAAAGAAAAAGCAATTTTGGTATGTGTCCTGCTTTGCTAATATAGAAAAATTAATTCGCTAATTTTTTTAGCACCAATAATTCATGACTTGAGCAATACACTGAACAAAACCAGGGTTATGTAAAATCTGACAGTTACAACATCACAATACCAGAGCGTTACCTATTATGTAGTTATGGTGACACATACTATTCTTGTGATACACACCACAAATTATATAGGATTTTTTAGTAACTCCATTTTGCTCTATTGAGCAAAATGAAATGACTACACAAATTACTGCTTTTTGCCTTTTGTTATATTTTCTGTTAATCCCCTGCAAGATAAGTGTGTGCCTTCGTAGGCTTTGCATTAAAAAACAATTGTAAAAGCAACAGAAGCATAGCAAAATTCAATACCCGGATTATACTGGAGGAAAGAACAGACAGCAAAAGAGTACTGAATTTAAATAACAGTTATGTTTTGTAGACAAATTTTCTCTCCTTGAACTAGCTTTTAATTGTTTAGTCCTGTCTTCAGCATTATTTTTTATACCAGCTTGTCATTTATTTCATATAATTGCTTCAAAGACTAAAAAAAAATCAGTCAAGATATTTAAAATGGCAAATCAATCTAATAATCCACACTAAATGTATTTGCCATCAATTTCTACTACAAGAGTATAAAATAGCTTCTATGTACTACTTCTGCTGCAGCTTCAAGATGAATAATTACGTATTTGTGCTATTTTCTTACGTGTCTGAACTTGACTCTTACCTGCTAGTGAAAGGCGACAGAGTAACTACTGAGAGAATGCAAAATTATCCTACAGTAGTTTATCCTTTTTCAGACATGGGGTTTGGTGACAGAGACTGGGTTTTAATGATGGATTTCCATGTTTGCTTTTATGAAATGAGCCATACACAAATATTATCAGTATAAATATGCATATTAAAAAAGGAACATCATCTTCTCACCAGGAATCACATCTCAGCAGAGGTAATCAGTATTGTTTCATTTTGATTTTCTCTAAAATAATATTATTAAATATTGTGTTTTAATTAAATATCATGCTTGTTTTTTTCCTCAACTTTTTACCTAAAATAAAGCTGTTGATAAGAAATTTTGTCTACAGAAGTAGGTGATTATTTAACACGTATTTTCCACTAAAAGACAACCCAACATTGTTTAAATCAACAATGAGACTCAAGCCATTTAATCAAACATTTCTCATAATCACATTATAAACATTCCACTATGAACCAGACAACATTCCTGACTTCCTCCCTCCTACATGATACAGTATTTTCCTTTACTTTGAGAGAATGATACATTGGCCCAGCTGACATAGGGATTGGGGATCTTTATGCAAAAAAACAGTTCAGCAATCTACAGCCATTTGATGTCTACAGGCTTTTCAAAATACGGAGGAGACAATTCATATACTTAAATTCCTTGCTGAAAGGGAGCACAGAAATGGGAGCAAAGCATCTATTCAGCCTTCAGGTCAGGTGACCCTGATATGCCATTAAGATCCCTGATGGTTCTGGCCAGGTATCCAGCAGGAGACTCGGCAACTGCCTCCTGGCCAGCCCCTTCAAAAATCAATGGGTGAAAATGCAGGTGAGATATGCTCAGGTCTCATCATGGCATGGTGTCAGAAAGCCTGGAGGTCATCTCTCACAGAACAAGGGCTGAGCAGGGTTCTCATATCCCACAGCCACTGAGATACTCACTTGAGTCTTCCTTCTGAACTTTTCTTTGCTAACCAAGGGCTCAGTCTTGTTATATTATAAAAGTATATGTGTCCCTTGATAAAAAGTGATAAGAGGTAAGGTCATCCCCATTGAAATTAATCAGATATTTAGAGTACTCCAGTGGAAAGATGCAGGCTCTCGTTATCCTGTACGCTCCCACTACAGGAAGAACCAGCATAGAGGAGAGGTCTTTGCAGAGAACAGTGTCATGACTTACACCTCTGGGTATCTTGTTTTAGTGATGATATAGTGCTACAGTTGTATAGAACTTTCGAGTGCCTGAGAGAATTAAATCATATATAATTGTGTGGGTTTTTTACCTTTAATTAAACTAGTTTTATATCTCAGGGTTAAATAGTTCCTTTCCATTTTTACTCTAAGTGATGCAACATGTAGTATTGGAATGATTATAAATATAAGTACTTCATAACTGATGATCAGCAAAACTCTACTTTTAGGCATACGTCATTTGCTGAACTGTATTTATATGGTTAATTAACACTAAAACACACTGCATGTCAATTTCAGATAGGCTCTTAGAACAGTATGTGTTATGTCCGTTCTCTGTTATGGAGAATGGATACTCAGTGGAGTCTCTTCCCTTTCCTTTCCCATCAAACATATGATTCAGCAACTAAAGTATTGTACAGATAGGTTCAGCTAATGTTCATAGTCATATAGGTAATGGTAAAATTGCTGCTTTGAATAACTATTTTAATTATAAATTTTCTAAATAGTGTTTTTACTAATACTGAATAGGGAACTTGAAAAATCAAGATTAAAATAGTGATTTTTACTAGTGGTTTTTTAATAGTTCAGCAAGTGGCAGGCAAGTTGTCTGGCTTCAGAGGCTTCAGTTTTCAAAATTATATTTATCCTGGGGAATAAATGTAAATCTGCTAGACTCACCTCAAAACAAGACCTAGTTCATCTGGATATTTAGGCTCCATTTCTACTATTGAAGATCATAAGTTCTTCTTCAGAGGAGAGTTCATTTGACATTTGTTTCAGTCAAGAAATCTATCATGTCATCTATAAAAATGTCACCAGATTTTTTCCATTGGAGGCAATCAAATCCAAAAAAAAAAAAAGAACATTCACAATTCCATTGCTGCCCCCGCCCTCCCCCATTCCCAATTTTTTTATTCACTTTGGCAAATACATTAAGTCTCTGCTTAATTTCTTGTCCATAAAAGTAGCTGTCCTTCAAGAGCTCATGAAAAGGGCATGTAGACATAATGAGAAGCATAAGAAATATTTAATTAATGGAAAAGTACCATTCCTTCATCTGCTCATTCATTTATTCATTCATGATATTATTCTTTTGATTTTTACACTCATGAATAACACAGTCATAGAAAACTGCAGTTCGGCAAACGTATCTCAACGTTTAAGCATGAATTACCACTTTAAAGTCACATATATTTGAGTCGGAGTGAACAATTTGGAACCTGAGCCATGAACCTAATAAACCCTAGTAAATTTTTCACATATTTGCAGCAGATTCTTCATCCAATGACACTTACAATGGCAATACATATCTTAGCAGACTCAATACACTGCATAAAGAATGAAAACAGTATTTTTTTGTGTGTTACAAGAAAGAATGTATACAAATACTATAACTACATATTTTATGTACCTTCTGCATGACAAAATTGTACAAGCGAGTGGACTGGTAAATGACAATGCTTAGTTTCCTGCTGTTCAGCTAGTTGAATGCACCGCGGCTCAGTCTGCTAATCAGATGTTTAAGCCCTTAAATTATGTTCTATAAAAATACTTCTAAGACATAATTTGCCTAATTATCTACTGCTTTTCTACAGGAGAAGAGAGTGCTACAAGGTAGTATGAGCTATTTCTAGGAGGGCTTTACCCCTGATAGAGTTTACTTGAAATGCCTGGTAGATCTTTCAGTCAACCCATTTGCTGCAGGACAGTCAAAAGCTGATGTGACGTGTTTGATACAATTTCTTTGGACAAATGATAGAAGTTCTTTGAACATGAATTGATTTCCATTGTCACAAACAATCTGTTCAGAAGCTCTCTATCCTTAAAGACAAGAGTCTTAAGAATTCACCATCTAGGCTGAATTAGCTGAATTCATACAGAATAATTCAAGTAATTTCCATTAGTCATTTATGATAGAAAAATACATGTTTATATATGATAAAGAGATACATATTCTATCAGTAATCCATGTAATTTAGAGGGAGTCCTCACCATGGATCCAGGCATCAGGACTGACTTCTAAAGCACATTCCAGCATTCAGGGGAGATGTTTTAGGGTGACAGAGCCCCTAGGTTTTAATAAATGAAATCATACAGTCAATTAAGAGAACCCAAAGCCAGTAGTAGTAATATTGGCGGCAGAGATAGTTCAATGAACAGATAGCTGCTAATCTTTTTTCCATTACTATTTAGAAAATAAATAAATAAAAGCAAAAAAACCCCTCATTCTTTGCAGCCAAATGCAGCTCTTGGTTAGAATTTTTAACTCCCTAAACTAACCTAAAAAGTTTTTTCTGGCAATTTCAGCAAATCTGGAAGAGATTTAGAAGCAAAGTCAATAGGACTTTGAGCGTTATCTTCTGCTACATATGAATTAGTACTCTGCCTTGATATGAAAGATCAGCTTAAACTTTAGTTCAATATATCACAGCACCTTGGGATCATATAACCTTTTTGTCTCTACCAGAAACTTTCTGATGATGTGTGCACCCAGGTCTCAAAGTTAGTATGAAAGAGGCAATATCCCTGATGTGTTAACCAACAGTGAGAGATAACTGAGCATCCCCAGAGTGTTGCATACATAATAGGGATTAATCTTCTGTTGTAAGAAGGTCCATATGTGAAATATACTAGATCCACAATGTAGACAAGCCTAACACCTGTTATGGTACATATACAGGTGGACAGCCCTGGCATGCAGCTACACTAACAAAATAACAAGAAATCACAAGATATTGCAGAGAGCAAAAGGGAGAGTTATATGTATGCAAACATCTAATTCTGGCATGGCTACAGTAACAAGACAGCGACATATGAAGCAGTAGAAATGAGAAATATGATTGATAACAAAAGGGGGTCACTAACTTCACGGAATCGCTGGCGGAGGTAGAAATTACCAGTACAACCACATAACAAATACTGAAGATGTATAAAAAAATTCCCTGTTATCCCTACCAAACTTAGAGACACCAAGAAACAGTCAGTAAATAGGGACAGATTGTTTATTTGGGAGTGGATGAAGGTGATAAAGGGAAAAACTTGAGAAGCAAAAAAAGAGAGAAAAGGGGAATATCAGCAGAAGTAGATCATTTAAGTAGCTGTTTATGTGTACATTTTGGGCAGCCTTCTGTTGATCCTGCTTGGAGAAGAAAAATAAATCCATTATTGCTCCAATCTGACTTTTTTCTGGCTTGGTGCCAGATGTCCACAAAGTCATTCTATCACTCATAAACTGGACAGGAAAGAGGGAAATATAACAAGAGATTTCTGAGTCAAGATAAGAACAGGGAGACTGCTCAGCAACTAGTGTCACAGGCAAAATAGACTCAAGGAGAAAAGGTTTGATTTATTAATGAACAATAAAAACAGAGTATGAAAATGAGAATTAAAAACATCTCCCTCCACCCCTCCTTCTTCATGGGACTCTCCAGCATCGGGTCTCTCACAGGGGCAGCTCCTCACACCCTGCCCCAGCGTGGGTCATCCACCAGGAGAACAAATCTTCAGGTACCGATTGTTCCAGCCTGAGTCCCTCACAGGATCACAAGTCCTGACAGCAAACGTGCTCTGGTGTGGGCTCCTCTCTCCCCACAGGCTTCCTGGAACTTGCTTAAAAGTAGATGTCCCACAGAGTCACAGCCTCCTTCAGGCATCCACCCACTCCCGCGTGGCCTCCTCCACAGGCTGCGAGTTGGCCTCTGCTTACCGGTGGCCTCCATGGGCTGCAGGGGCACAGCTGCCTCACCATGGTCCTCACCACAGATCACAGGAGAGTCTTTCTTCCAGGGCCTAAGCACCCTCCTCCGCCTCGTTCTCCACTGAAATTGGTGTCTGTGGAGGTGTTGTTACATCCTCACTTCCTTCTGCTGCAGTTTAGCAACTGCTCAGCAACTTCTTCTCCTTCTCAAATACATTATTTACAGAGGCATTACCTCAGTCACTAATTGGCCAGGCCTTAGCCAGCAGTGTGTCCATCTTAGAATTGACTGGCAGTAGCCCTATCAGCTACAGGGGAAGCTTCTGGCAGCTCTTTGTTTAAAGAAGCCACCTCTTTAAACACCTCCCCCCCCCCCTCCCCCCCCCCCTCCCAATATCAAAACCCGGCCCAGACAAAACCACTACAAGAAGGAAGTGGACTAATCCTAATAATAGCTGTGGCATTTAAATTTTAGCAAAATTCCTCGTTAGATTTAGGCATCTAAGCTCACAATAAATAGGCTCAGGAAGACCAGCAAGCTAAGCAAACCATTTCTAAATGCTGAAAAACATTCAGATGCTTATGCTAAGCCAGATTCAGTACTCAGTATGATTGTTAGCTGCCAAAACCACTTGTCACTTACCTGTGCTCAGAGTATTACCATGGAAGTAGTAACATAATATATTTTCTCAATTCTGTAATGATTATATCAGATGGGGAGACTGAGGGCCAGTTCTGTTCCTTAGCTGAATTAGATCCATATCTCCCACAGCCTAAGAGGCATGTCACATGGAAGTCTTTTGATTTCTTCCAATGTACTTTGTGCAAAATATTTATATACCTACTGTACCAGAATGAATATTTACCAGTCTTCTGTTTCATAGAACCACAGAATGGTAGGGGTTCGAAAGGACCTCTAGAGATCTTCTAGTCCACCCCTCCCTGCTCAAGCAGGTCTATCTAGATCAGGTCACACAGGAACACTTCTAAGCAGGTTTTGAAAATCTCCAGAGAAGGAGACTTCACACCCTCCTTGAGCAGCCTCTGCCAGGGCTCCATCATCTTTACAGAAAGTTTTTTCCTTATGTTTAAGTGGAACATTTTGTGTTCCAACTTATGTTTGTTACCCCCTATCCTGTCACTGGAGACAACAGGCTTAAGACCAGGGTTACTTAGATAGCCTCATCAGGGTTATATAGAAATTTGGAATATATAAATTTTAAATGTGCAAGCTTCATTGTCAAGACTCAAACATATGTCTAATTTTTGTATGTGTTAAAGTTCTAATTGTAATGTGAAAGGCTGTGGGTGCCTTGTCTTAGGTACTGGTAAGCTTTGGGTTGGGTTCATAATTTTTTGGAATCTGGAGGAATTTTAGACCTTGCTGATTACAGCTGCACTTCTTACAAACATTTTCTGAAATAGAATACAATACACAACACAGAATTTGTTGTACAATACAGAAGCTTAGCATGTGTTGTTTATAGTTTTACATTATGTTCGGTATAACAGTGCCCCAGAAAGTTATACGGGCTTTAGAAGCACTGAGGTTTTCCACAACTTTGTGGTTTTAAGTCTCCAATTGTGAAGTTACAGAGTCAGTCTTTTAAGTTTTCCCCCTTTGACTTGTAAATTTTCATTTATTGTCTGCTAAATTAACTAGTTGTAGAATTACTATAATGTTCCTACTGTTTTCCATGTTGCTGTCTACAAGCGGGTAATACTGAAGTCTTCTCATCGTGTCCTCCTGGGACAGAGCCCTGCTTTTTGTTTTGATCTGAATATTTTCTACAGCTGTGATAGTTTCTTCACTTTTTGTTCAACCAAGAATCTTTTGTGTTGTATGACCACTTCCCATAAGAAAAGTAGAGAATCTCATTTCAAGTGTTCACTAAAATATGGTAAATCTGGACTCATTAAATTAAACCACTTCAGATATTTCAGTATACTGGATAGGCCCCAATGTTCAGCCCTTATGTTTCTTCTCAGATGTTTACTTAAGTTATTGGAAGTTTTGCCAATAAGAAAATGTTCTCAGCAAAATGTTGATAATTATGTTGACCTTACAAGGCAGAAAATTTATTCACAGATCTACAGTGCTTGTCCCACAAAGAGAGGTGAAAGCAGCAGAGTCTGACAAAGAGAAAGTTAAAGAGCAATCTAATAACAGCCTACAGCTTTCCGAAGGACAGATGCAAAACCACAAAGCTAAACTTTCCTCAGCTGTGGCAGGTGGCACAAGAGGCAATAGTGTGAATCATGGTTTGGGCGGTGCAGGTTGAATATCAGGACAAATTTCACCAGGAGCATGATGCAGCACTGGAAGAGGTTGCCCATGGATGATGTGGACACGCTTGGAAGTTTTCAAGAGTTGGATAGACAAACCAATGGCTGACATAACTTGGTGCTGGGGATGGTGGTGCTTTAATGGGGAGGCTGGACAACATGCTCCTCTGTTGTCTATTCCAAACAACATTTCTGTGACTCTGTGATATGATTCTGTCATTCTCACCTCTTAAGTCAATGGAAATGTATGTGGATACATTTTTTTTTTCTAAAAGAGGAATATTATGCCCCTTGTTAAAAGAGTTTAACAGAACTGCATTTTTTCTAAAAAAAAAAAAAAATATCAACACATATATGAGGAGCAACGAAGGCTCTACTTACACAATAAAGCTTCAATCCATTCTTCCATGTTGCCTGTGAAAAACAAGATTATGATGGAAAGGCAGAGACTGAGACTTAGCTACATGGAGCCTTAGGTCCTAAAGGGAATATGGACTGAAGCCTTTAAAGTCTTGGATGTTTATGAGGGAGGTTTTACTCTCCACCCAAAATCTTCATTTGCCTCTTATCCTCCCATTATTCAAGAACCAATGATCATAATTCCCTTCTTAACTAAAATTCAAATACTTATGCTATCTACTAGAGGGTGGAAACACCACCAGTGAAGGAGCATTCAATGAAATCCTTTCATCCACGTTCACACCTAATATAAACTACTGCAACAGACAGACAATGAAGTGTGTTCTCAGTTTCCCTTCTTTCTCACATCCACTGCCTGAAGCCATATAATGTAATATTTTACTGTTGGCATAGAGAAGCTACCTGCAACTATGCAGCCAGGGCTAGCCCAGTATGTAGTGGCCAGTCTCTGAGGCCACACTGTTGGGAGCAGTGTGTGTTTGCTGCCGACGTGCTGAAGGTGTGAATATGGTGTATTATTTTTAATTTTCATGTGAAGAAGAAAATAAAACCTACAGGAAGAAATCCAGGCTGGCTGTCAACAAGATAGCAAAACTCATCAGGTTAAAGTATTATTTTTTCCTTGGACTAAATGTATGTAGTTTGTACATTAAATATTGCTTAGGGAAGTGATTTTACAGGTGTGATTTATGGCAATCAGTAAGCGGAGTTTACTTGCTATGCTTATCAATCTTCGCATTGCACTGATAGTTTACAAAAATAGCTTTAAAAGTAAATAAGGGCATATTTCATGATTTCCTTAAGGATGTATATGGACTTGCTATAGAGTAGATACATCCAAGGGACCATTCAGAGCTTTAACAAGGAAAAGCCTTTGGATCCAAGTGGAGTTTTTTGGTGGATAAAAATATAGCTGCTGCACTAAATATGCACCTCCTGAAGAGAAAGTTGCGTATTGAATAATGAATTTTGCCCAAGCCTCAAGCTCTGTTGGACTTTTCCCTATATATTTCTGACGAATTGGTAGTGCTGCACTAAAGAAATAGATTAGAAACTGACTGACCTCGTTCCCAGTAGTGACCTCAATTCTGTAGATGCTAAGAACCACAAACCAACCAGTCTCCCTCTTTTCATTAGAGGCAAGCATTTTATTTTACTTCTGATTTGTATTTATTTATTCCCAAAGACCTCTTTAGATTCTAATGTGAAATAAGACCATTTTCCCTGAGATATATTGTGATTTCTCTGCTTTCTCTTTCTAAAGAGAAAAAAGGCGTAGAGGAGGCTATGGCATCAGTTAATTTATTTACAAGTACCTGCTTCTACCAATTAATGTTTTTCTGAACCAGAAGGAATCCGATTTAAGTTTTTTCATTAAAAATGTGAAGGCAATCTTGCTAACACAAACTATTCTTTGTCAGGCATGTCACAGCTATTTTACACTCGCACAGAAAGTTGAAAACTGTCTTTTTTTATCCGTAACCCTAAACTCTGCTATTGTCCATCAACCTGGTACTGGCCAAACAGAAATCTATTATATTGTGTTTGGAGTACAGTTTAGGTGCAGTTGAAATGGTATCCACCATCTCTACCAGGAATGTATAGATTCTCAGTTTTCATAGTGAGCAATAAAAGCTCTACCTTAACACCTGAGAAATTAGTGAAGGGATTTTTATTGACTATGATGGGAGATGGACCAGGATCCAAATGAGGTAGAAAATTATTTTCTCCGCTTGTTCTTTATTAGAAATTGATCTAAAGAAAAACTGACTTAAAAAGAAAATAATGAAAACAGTTTATTCAGTCTAATTGCTCTGATGTTACAGAAGTATTTGTCTAGGATCAGATTAATCGCTGTGAAGGAAACATTTTTGACTGACAGAAACTCTTATCTTTCCTTTTCTTTGCCACTTGATTTCATTTGAAATTTTCTAATATTGGAATACAATTTTATAAAATTCCCACTGCATGAGAAAAGAGATAAGCAAGATAATGCAAATGCTCCTGTGATTAAGACATTGACCCAGTTCTTTGTGTTTGTATTCAAAAGTATAGAGAATAACACAAATTCCTATTCTCTATACTTCTAAATGATGCCAGGCTATGCAATGTTTTTTCAGTGATCCAAGTTAACCAAAACCTGAGACATAGCAGCTAAAGTCAGCTTTGAAAACAGCCTAGGCTTGTCATTTGACTCTTTCTGGTCATCTTGAAGCCTCTTGTGACTATGCCTGTCTCAAAATTGCTGTCCACCAGTGATTGTAAATGTGGTCTAGTTAAGCACATTCTAGGACATACTAAGGTGAAAAAGACAAAGACTTTCCAGTTTTTAAAAAATTTTTATGACTGTTGAAACTCTAATTTTCCCTCCAAGTTCCAGTACTCATTTTGTGTTGCTTTTTGATGAGATGGAATGGGGATTTGTATCTCTGCTTTGAACAAATAGGCAGAATTGTCAGAAAAAAAACATTATCTCAGATGAGAATTTTCAACCAGATCTATCCAAAAAATGACTTGTGCATCTATTTGCAAAAATGGAGTATGCCCTATCAAGGACAAAGGAGTTGCTATAAATAGTAATAAAGAGAATATCAACAGCATATGATGGATTAACTGTTGTAAAGGGCTATGCTGACCATGCACATCGTCTTGTCACACTGGATTGCAGAAGAAAAGTGTTAGTGGATTTTAGTACACAAGTATTTCTGGAACTCATTGAACTGATTATTACCTGCAGAAACAGACTGACAGAAGGTATTTTATTTAAAACATTACAGACCATTTATAACATAAATCCTTTCAATGATTTAGCTCACAACTACTGAACTAATGCCCTGTTGAGGTCATTTGAGCAATTTACAAAGCTTGATCTAACAGGAAGCAATATGCTGGATCCAGTTCTGCCAGCCAGGCTGATGCTGCATAGCTGGGTCCCCTGGCTTTGGACAGCGATTTTGAATGGGAAAGTTGGAAAACTGCAGGTCTTACTGAATTTCCCACAAGAAACTAGGACCCATCACATGTTAGGGATGCTGAATGTTTGGGTAAGAGTCACTCAGTAGCCTAGATGTAGTCTGGATTTCAGCAGTATTGATTTTTGGTAGAGTTCATTTCCTTACAGTTGGTGTGGGGCAGGGGAGCTAAGTCTTCCTACAATTCATCCTGCCTGCCAGTACCCTGGCCAATGTGCACAGATGTGTGTGTTCTGGGTTTAGATCTGCACAAGCACTTCTAGGGCTGCCTCACATGAGATGTGTACCTCACGTCAATAAACTGTGTAATGCTTTCCCAGTGCTGTTGTAGCTTATGTTCCCCATATTTTTTTTTCAAATCAAGACTCCCAAGCAAGGAATGAGAGCTGTCACGCTTTTTCATACCCAACTTGGCCTTGAAACACCTGTGTTTTCCACTCTTAAGGTTATGCCATGGAAGTTTTAATGAGGATCATCAAAGGTAGAGAGAGAGGGACTCAGACCTTTTTTTCCCCTTCCCACACTAGGGAGATGTGACCACTAGGAGGAAGTGAAGTGCTGCATAGTGACAGGGAAAAGGCATAGGAGAAGACAGCAGACAGGAAGCATCTTGCTGGCTGGAGGCTGGACATCTGGCTCCACAAGGTTAGAAAAGAAATACATCATTTGTTATTAGGGCCATTCCAACTGATATGAAATCTATTGGGTTTAAAGGTTGAGGGACATGCATATTGTGGCCTTGTGTCCCAGTGAAAAGAAAACTTGCTAGTTTGGGGAATGACACTTTACTTGAATATTTTGTGATAGGTGACTTTAGGATCCATCATCGGAGTGTCTGGTAATTTTTTAAAAAGATAAGCTCTCCTCACAGCATATTTGTGAAATGTGAAAGTATTATTATCCTTGCTGAGAAATAGCAGGGCCAGATGCTGAGATATGCCTGTCTTTCAAGGAAATCAATGGTCTATGTCACCAAGCACCTCTGAGGTTCAGGTCCAAATCCCTTCCCAGGGTCTTGCAGCAAATCCAGCGAAATACCTGAGTTGAACCCACGTGAAAGAAGTCTCAATCCAGTGTGTTAACCAGAGTTCAGTCTTTTCTTACAGACAATATCTTCTTCCCTTTACTCCTTGAGCTGTTTAAAAAAAATTGGTAAACGTGTATGCAGAATTTATGTATAAACTGATACCAGTAGCTTCAAATTACCCAGTTCATTCACATTGGAAAGCATGACATGACATGCATTGGGATTTGTAGGTATGTAGGATATTATTATGGTTGTCATGTGTAATATTTGCATCACAATCTTCCTTAAATGTGCAGCACTTTTTTTTGTGAAGCAATCAGAATGCAAATACCACTAGCAAAGCTAGAAAACATTGAAGTATCCGAAGTACACAAAGTATGCAAACTGTGCAGTAAAGCTCACAAATCCTAACAAGATCATTAGCACCATACTGCAGTGATTACAGAGCAGAATGCCTTCTGTATTGTACCATTCAGGCTATATCGAGGGAAAGCTTTGCAATGGTTTAATGAAATGTTGCCATCAATTGTGGACTGCTACAGCAGTCATATTTTACCGGCATAAGCTGTTCTGGGAAAGAGGCACTATTCTCTGCTTGTACCTTGCCTTGGAATCAGTCTTGATTAGCCATCAAGTACTACATAATCATAATGAGGATGAGGTTAATAATGATAAACATAAGAATTAGGGTCTTTGGTCAGATCAAAGCCCCATCTAGCTCAATAACCCTTTTTGGACTGTGCCAGAAGTACATTTTTAAGCAAAAAATGTGAGAAGCCAAGCATGTGTAGAGTGAGTCTCTCCTTGGTATGGCATTTGAGTTCCTAGCAATCAGCAATGTGTATGTGAAATATGAAACTGGAATCTAGATATCCACTAGCAGTTTGATATCCATCATGGTCTAATGGTTGTTAACTTAATGACTCAAAAATCACATAACCAACAGTCTCTTGTTGGTGTACCTTTAACATCCCTGAGGGTACGTATATGTGTATAAATACATAGAAAACAGTCATACACATGTCCAGTATATGCCACCTATCATTAAAAGAAAAGTGCAAGTCTTCAGTATAGTCATTTGAAAGGTCTGCTGAAAGAAAGATTAAAATTTTAAAGGAAAGTTACCCTGTCATATCATGGTGTCAGAAATTATGTCAGTCCTTCGAGGCAGAGGATGGACTGAACAACCTTTCATCATTTTTTCCTGCACTGATTTTTTATGAATCTCTGATTATTCAGCTGCTATAACAGTTAGAAGGATCAGTTTTAATTAGTCTGAACAAGAAAATGTCTTTCATTTTGCTTGATCATGTAATACATATGTGATATTTCAGCTGGTGGAACAAGGCAAAGGACCTGTAAGGGCTGAGGTCATGTGAAGACCACAGTTCTTTGGTAAGCACAGGAGCAAAACTGCAGCATACGTATGTCTTCTGACCAAGAGCAGCAGGGAGAGAGACACGAGGAACATAGGTGTGATCTATCCTAGCAAAAACATCTCTAGATTATTCACAGAACACGGGTTGTGGCTCTTGTGGACACTTACATGGAGACCCTTGCTGCATTCCAGGGTGTTCTTGGCCACTGACCTTAGCAACTGATCAGAGCCGCCTCCTTTGCAGCATGACCCAATAAATAATCAGACTGATGTGCTAAAAAGAGAGAATATAAGTATACAGGCAGCAATGCAATGAAGCAAAGTGCTCCATCAAACATATCACTTCAATGTCTGCCCTCAGAAATTCATGTGTCTCCAGGGTGAACTTCTCTTTTGAGAAGTGGTCCTTTTTACAAGGCAGGAAGCATTAGGTATGCTCATATCTAAGTCAAAGGGTTTCCTACGCAGTGCCAACAGTTATTCAGCAGTACTCATTATGCAGGTGAGATATATCGCAGTGCTGCTACTCTGCAACACTCTGCAGATCTCTATGCACCATGTGCACAATGTCTGAAATATAAGCAAATTTATGCTGCACTCATCCTTTCTGTGGTTATTAGTGTCATTTGGTATCATCTTCCTCCAGCAAATTGACTCACCAAGCAAAATGCACAAGTGCATTTTAAAGTGGATCACATTATCATGCCTACTTCTTCTGAAGAGCCAAGTGCCATTACTACTTTTCACAAGGAGTAACTGCCTAAACTGTTTCACATTCTGCAGTGCATCAACAGTATACTTCCTCCATTCATTTAGCAATTCAGAAGAGAGATTGAACAGTAATGCATGACTATCATATTGTTCTACAATGAAGAGATAAAATCTAGTGTATCACTTTATGCCTCTTTAAATGTTAGGGTATTCTTTTCTGGAGCCCTTTCATAGGGTAATGCAATTGTATCATCCCTAAGGGCGTGATAATATTTGGGGTGTCAATGTGGTATTTGTATTAAAAATACTACTTTTACTCCTAAAACGTAGAGGTTTCTCTCAACACTACAGTGCAGATAATATCTAATCCTAACTGCACAGGTAATTTCAGTCAGCTGCAGACCAAAAGGACTGATGGCCAAGTGCTAACAGGATTTTGTTTCAGAAATATTTTCACCTCGTTCTCTAGCACTCCTTCCTCTGTGTAATGTATTTTCTAGAAGGAAGGTGGAATATCAAAGAAATGCAACACAGATATGGACTATTTAATGACAAGATTATGACTAAAATTATGAACCTGGAACCAGAAATCAGGAAATGAAAAATCAGGGACAAATATTCTGGCTAAGAGCCATAGGCAGAAGGGAGGGTAAGGATCAGAATAGAGAGCAACCAACAATCTCCTAAGCTGAAGAGCAAAAGCCGGACGCAGTCAAATTATGTATCACACATTTAGAGCAGAGACAAGAAGCAGCTAGTGCTTGCACTAGACAAGCTGCGGCCACTCAGTTTCCAGGGATGAAGGTTAAACAAACCAGGACAAAACAAAGGAATAATGTAACCAGGGATCACGGTTCGTAGCCACATGTTGGTATAGCATCTTATGCTTGATTGCTACACCTGACTCTACCCAGAAGTATATGTGGGTCATCAATCTCCTGGGAATTGTCTGTAGTAGCTTGGTGGTTCTTTGCACTTTGATTGCTCAGGAGTGCTTGTCAAGAGGCTGTCAGGAAAATCCCCAAAGTACACACTCAAACTCAGATCTTGGTAACTTTTGATAGGACTGACCTTTGTGCCTTTGAAAATCTGCCCCTTGATCTCTGCAAAGTGGTGTCTTCCCACGTGGTCTGTTATGTTTATGGTTATGCATTTGTGATCCTGTGACCTCTTTTCACTTATATCACAGCGGAAGAAAGGTAATGGTGGTGTTTTTTTTGCCTTTGTAACTAAAGTGCTATCATAGCAGAAGGTGTGCATTGGCCAAGGTCTTTATTATGCAACTGTATGCAGATCTCTGTGAAATGCGTCGTTCATCTAGTTCAGTGGTGCAGCACCAAGGTCACCAGGCATTTTTAAGCTAATGATGAGACCATAAATCCAATAAATGTGCTTGGTAATCACAGCAAACATATTGTCATTGTCCCAGATGTTATTCTTTCAAAACCACTTGGCAAACACAAGTAAAACCCAGCCTTAAGCATGCTTTAACCTCCCTTAAGAATGCACCATGAGGTGCATTTAGAAGGTGAGATTATTTTAAGCAGACATGTCATGGCCTACAGCTACAGAATTGATACCCCAAACCGTGCCCTTGCAGTTTATGTAGAATAAACATGCAAGAGGCTAAATGAACATAGAACCAGGGAAGAGCAAATTTTGACAGCAGATTTTAAAAAGGAACATATCCATTAGTAATGTCAACACAGGTAGAGATCAATTTCATATTGCAATGACCTAGGCAGATTGACATTAATTATTCAGTTTATTTTTGTTGCCATTGTGCCACAGTAACCCACTACTTGGTGATCCAGTAGACATTTGTTGTCTGTCAGAAAATACATTAACTACCAAATGCATCCTGTAACTATGAGTTTTGCCATTATGTGCACTGATTCTCCATAAGGCTTATGAGATGCTGCAATTGTTGATTGCTTTGAGAGGATATACATCATCTCTCAAGTTGAGTCACCAGACTGCTGAAGCTATGCCCTCAAAAAAGTGGTGTACTTCCCAGAACCTGTTGCAGCCTCAGTGTCTTGCAACCTATCATATATCTGCATTTTTTAAATATATATATCTGTATATATGTATATTTTTGTCTTACAGGCATAAACAAACCTGCAATAGCCTGACCACTAAATATGCTCCTGACAACAAGGAAGGAAAAGGAAATTTAAACCAGATACAATTTATTGAATTCTGTTTTGCTTTTACCCATTATTTATATGAATAAAGGTCAGTAATTCAACATCTCTGCAAAATTAACTTAAGATTGTTCAGTGGACAGAAAATGCCCACAAGTGAAGATGATTGTTTAGCAAGGGCCTGAAATTAATATGGTGGTAAGAGAGGTCTAAGACAAGACAGAGCTGTCATGTTTCATTCTCAAATAACATAAACAATACAATCTTTAAATAAGTTTCACTGCTTTTATAAATAAACTTTCTTTGGCTTCCATGCTAAAACCCAGAATAATATTACTCTTTGCTAATGGAGCTATTTCAGCAGGAATCACGGCCTGTGTCCTGTTCAATGTGTTGGAAGATTTCAATCCTCAATTCAGTTTACCAACAGTTAAAGCTATTCAAGGCTGGTATTATAATCTTTTAGAGATAACTTGTGACAAAATGATTTTTGATAAATAGTGAAACCTTTATACTACAAATATGGCCCTTAGCTTGCCAAGGAGAGCTGGTCTTTGGACTCAGCCTAACATTTTGTTGGCAGTTGCTGTTCAGATAACTATTTTATTGTCATTCCATACTCTGCCCCATGCTACAGCCTTCTCTCACTTAGCGTATGTTCACTTTCATACACTCCTGCATTTTGTTGCAAGACAACAGCAAAATGTTTACAGTACAGCCGAGTGCTGCAAGCGCACATCTGAAGGTGACCTTGAGTACCCTGGCATACAAGTGCAGTGGAAGACAGGCAAGCACTTTGCCTCTTATACCTCTCCTATACATCCTGTGTTCAAAATTGCTATCACCATCTGAAATAACAGAAAGGATCTAAGTGCTCGTTACTGTGTGTGAATGTGCATTCAGAATTGCACTTTCATGTGCATTCTATGCAAATCAAGAAATCAGAGACCGATTAGAAACTTTCACCCTCCAAATCCATAATTTCTCTCATGCTTTTGCTTTGAAGCTTATGTTAAAGTCTTGTGATTTTTTTTAACTCAGTGAGGTGGGAAGCATGAATTAAAAATCAGTCTGTAACCCATTACAATTGTATCATTCTCTCTTTGGCAAGTTGAAAGTATTAACTTGCCAGGCTTGTATTTAAACTTTCATGGAATAATGTGAGGGAGTGAAATGCAACGGCCCAGACAAGAGAAAAGACAGAAAAGCTGGGTGGTGTTGGAAAGGCCTGTCCAGAGAGGCAGAACAAGAGTATATTAACAAATATACATGTTTTGAACTAATCGTAGACCAAAATACCATTTATTTGAGGGGGAATTAACTGCTTGTAATACTGACAGTCATATTTTTATATTCAGTAAGCATGCAGGAATAATGGGGCCAAAAATATCACCATGACCCTGCTGACCTCCAGAAAGGAAAGCTAAGTAAAAATGAGGAATCGTGATTCAAAGAAGTAGCAGAAGGGTGGCTAAGAGAGAAACACTTGCAGGTTGCATACAGACCCCTGAAGGGCACCATATGGAGAACACAGCACCAATGCACACTGCTTGCTGAATATCTCCTGGGAACTGGTAAAAGGAAATTAGAGTGGCTAGACAGTAAAGGGAAGCTATTGAAATTAAGAAGTTAGCTTTCAAAATGATGAAGATGCATCTCAGTGAAGAAAAAAGACACAAATTCTGAGAGAATAAACATAAAACTATAATTAGACTAGCATTTCCTTTGTAAATGTTGTGACAAAATTTCAAGGTGTTCATTTTACCCGTAATTTGACTTGCCTATGACATCAAAAGACAAATTGATGGCTTGATTCACTGGTTCCCCTGTCATTCATATCATGCAGATCAGGATGAAAATTAATATAAACTACTGTGGAACAGAGACATTTTATACTTGTTTTAGGCAGTATGAATGATGATAGGAAGTGTTATAACAAAAATGGATCTAAATGTTTCTAAACTCTCTTTTCTGAACTTCAGAAGTACAACCTTATGAACCTTTCCCTCTTCAGACATGAGAATGCTGCTAGTGCATGGTAAATCAAACTGCCTGATCTTACAACCACACCCTGGAGTCGTTTGCCATGTTCCTGTGACAAATTTACTCCCTGATACAGCAGGGCCAAATCTGTTGCACTTGCAAACACTCATCTTCCACATTCATATGCTTCCCACTTATACAAAACTAGATCCTGCTTAGTTATAGCCACAATTGACTCCAAGGTCATGGCTGCAAATTTGCCTCTCCATGTCTGTGTTCCTAGCGTTATAACAAAGAAATGGATAAACAAAGCAAGTATTTTTCCATAAAAGAGTTGTGTTTATTTTAAGGAATTGGCTAAGTACATGTTACCTTCTGTTTACTTCTCATGACCCTTAGTCTGAACTGGTTCCACTGAAGTACAGTAAAATTAATTCTAGAATGGTTTGCACAAGAGTTCTCAAAAAAACCAATATGCCAGGAATGGGAAATATTTTTACCCAAGGCTCTTTCAATCCAGAAACAGAATCACTAGCTTGACAAACTGATCATCTGATTTACCTCTGGCCGGAAAAGGATTAGGAAAACAATTCATTTTATGTATTTTTGAGCAGTTTTGCCATACTAAGCTTCTGTGGGAGTTCTTGCAGTATCAGGACCCTCTCTCACAGAATATTTGGTCCTCTGCCTAGAAACAAAAATATTTTGTAGGCATTTCATTGAAAAGTTCAAAATAATTAATAAATTGTAGGATAATCAAGATCATAAAATATATATCAAGAAGGAAGACACTTCAAAACATGGATGACATAATCTGCTCTCACTTAATTCTTTCATGTTTCCCCTCATATTCACCTTTTTTTTTTCCCTAGACCTTTTCCACAACTACACTCACTTTCTCTACCATTGTGTATTGGATTTTGCTCTTGTTGTGACTGTACACACATCTCCATTTTCTTTTCATGGCTTGATACTTCTAATATTTTGAAGCAGCATCTTGTGCATTCTGTGCTTCAGAGTTACTACAAAAATGTTAGGTTCTGGTAAAACTAAAAGCAGCAAATAGATTTCAGGAGGGCAGATAAAATTGCAGAGATTTGTATTTTGCTTGCTCAAATACAGTTTTGCCTTTCAGGAGACATTTTTAGGAGTAGCCTTTGCTTTGTGTGCTGCTTTTCTGCAGTGACATCAGGCAATGGTTTAGTGGCAATTTTAAAATAAAACATTACTGTACATTATAAAGAATACAGTAGTGGTTTGGACAACAACACCTCTTAAAAGAAAGCAAAACCAAGATGACGTTTCTAGTTTCCTCCCTCTGTTGTAGCAACCATTTCTTGGACAATTATTCAACAGCACGAAGCAGGGCCAATCACCCTTCTGTTAGAAAAAAAACAAACCCCCACACATGGATAATAATTAGTAATCACATAGATGACAAGCTGGTTTTTTCCAAACAAATAAATTTTTATTTTCACTTGATTTACTAGGTCAATTAAATATTTATATTATTGCTTTCCAGTTGCTCTCTAATATGTGTTAAACACTCAGATTTTTTAAAATTGTTTTAATTAGTATTTTTTAATTTTAATTTCTTTCCTTTTTTTTCTTCACATTTACTACCTTCTCAATACAAATGTTTTTCTTTAAGCTGTAAGACCTTCAAAACATCATCTATCTGTTCATTATCGGCCATTAGGCAAACAAAAGGTAAGTCATATAATCTAATTTTGTTAATGGAACTTACTGCAACTCTAAGCAATCTAAAAACAAGTAAATAACCCCTTTCTACTCCAACAACCATAAACAGGCTATAATAAGGCTAACAGAAAATGCATCTCAGAAAACCGTTAGAAGTGCAAAAAGTCCATAAAGTAAAGCACACGGGTATGCAATAAGAAGCTGCTGTCCTTCCATAGCCAGTGCAGAGGTAAAAATTTTGGAGGCTGAAAAACTGCACCATCCAACAATAAACAGAGCTAAGAAAGTTCCCAGGATCCCCCTAGGAGAAAAAAACAAAACAAACACAACAAACTCCACTTGTTAATAAATGCAGCATCAAATCTTATGAAACTTCAGCTCATGTCTAGCAATTTGTTATTGATAAGATAACAGTCATTGAAAGAACCAAGGACTGACTAACAAAATGAAGGTCAAGCCTGAGAAACAAGTGAAAATAGTATCAGGAAACAAAAAGGTAGTTTCTTCTGCATGGATAAAAGCAGCAGCGTCATCAGAAGTACTTCTAAAAGGACAATGCATTTCCAAATAAATCTTCTGGGCTCCAGCAAATGCAGCAGCTAAAGTTTAATCTTAAAGTTAGCAAAGATCTTATTGCAGCCAAAATTATCTTGTAGAAGTTGTTAGGATCTAAAATGACAGTACAGACTCATTCTTCCATCAGGCAGCCTGATAACCTGTAGGGATTGCATTTTCTAAGCACAGGACACAGGTTTTAAGTGTGCCTCAGACTGAGAATAGGGCAATGAGGCTCTTAAAGAATCACATCTCAGATGACTGGGCAGAAAGGTGATGACTGCCTCCCAGAAGACAGTTCAACTGGACTTTTGAAAAAAGGTACACATTGAGTGGAAAGGGATGAGAAGTGAACCACTGAGGAAAAATATTTTGCTTATCCTGGCATCCTTCTCTGCACACTGCAAAGATGGTGGCTTTCCACACTGCCCCATGGTGACAGCTGGGCCCTTCTGAATTTAGATTCTACCACCTCTCAGGTGCAGGGTGGCCTGGAGATCTGATGATTATGGGACTATGTCAAAAGCCCACTGAAGTATTCCTGCAGGTTACAGAGAGCTGAATATTAAACATTATTGGAACAAAATCTTGCCAATAAATAATGTTTCACTTACGCTTTCTTTTCACTCTGTATTTGCAGCTTGCTACTGTAAAATGCATGAGACCATGTGTGTAATTTGCTTCTGAAACACATAATGAGATCAGTTGTGTTACACCCTTTTGCTATGTTACTCTCAAGGACTTTGAGAGTAAATGAACACTTACTGCTTGCCAAATGACTTCCTGGTGCCTCACTCTTCCAAAGTATCAGCGAAACAGAGCCAGACATGAGAAAAGGACTACAAATATTTAAGTCCATTTATCAGAAATAATCTCCACTACTATTCTTATTGCAATTAAACCATGATGAGTAAAGCTCTCCTTATTTCATTGTCTTAGTTTACTTAATGCAATCATATCACATAAAATAGCTGATTTCTTGGCAATCCAGTCTCCAGGTCAATAAGGTACTTGATATTGTCATCTCTTGGGACTTTGGGGAAGGAAAGAATTGATTTTAAGGTGACTCAGCACCTCATTGCAACTTCAATCTGTTAAAAATAAAACATTAAAGACCATGTGATTTAATATCCCCAGTTTAAGTGTTCTTTAAACCTATACAGCAATGTTCAGGGAAATTACAATAGGCTCTGTGAACCAACTTCCTGGCTTCTGCTCCCAGGGGAGATGCTAAGATGCTCACCTAAATAGCCAGAAATTCAGAGCTGGTATGGATGGCCCTTTGAGTAGGTACCCATACTAGTAGAGGAATGGGATGAAACAGCAACATCCTGTGCGATGACAATTTTTAGCTAGTATAATGACTCTTTAGGGGGCTATCACAAGGCAGTACAATTTAGAGCTGTGGCTGCTCTGCCTTGCAATGAAGTCCAATGGCCTCTCATGGTTTGTTCCAGGACTGGCAGTGAGCATGATAGAAAGGTGACATAAAATCATATTGGAGCCAAGAGATACCTCTGTGCACTTATAAATTCAGGCCTTGATCTAACAGCATGTTACTGCCAAAAGGAATGGTTTGCTTTATCAGAGAGCTTGTGCCTGGCATGTCCATGAGAGCCAAATCCTCAAACATTAAAGAAGGGCAAAAGAAAAATGTCATGCTCATAGCAACCAAGAGGACTAGGGGTATACTGGAGTGAGACTGAGTTGGGGGACAGACACAAGGGGACCCAGTCCTCTCATAAACCTGCAGATGTGGTCACCAAATGGATCCTTTGCATCAGCTGGGTCTAAGGTTTTCTTTCTCCACTTTTACATTTATTTCTTTCTCTGTTTAGTTAGGAAATGGCTTGGTCATTCTCTATAGGAATTTGATAGTGTCATGGTTTGACATGATAGCCTTTTCTGGTAAGGAGGAAGGGGCTGTAAAGGTGGCTCCTGTAATAAACTGCTCGCAACTCTCCCCAGCTCTGAGCCAGACCCACTTCTGGGGCTGAGCCAATTAGACACCTCCACGATCACTTCTTAAGAAGAAGCCGGAAGAGGAGGTTTCTTCCTCCATCTCTTTCTTTCTTCTGCCCCTTCTTTTTCTTGTGGCTGGTGGTGGTGCAAGGAGTAGGAACAGTGAGAGAAACAACCATGTGGACTCCAAAGTCAGTGATGAAAGAGAGGAGGAGGTGTGCTGGAGCAGAGACTCCCCTGAATTCTACAGAGAGGACTGGTGAAGATGAGATTTCATTTCTTTAAAGACTCCATATCAGCGGTAGAGACTTATTTTGACTCATTTTGCCCCATATCAGGGGCAGAGACTCATTCTGCTAAAGGTGGCCCCAGACCAGGGACAGCGATTCACTTCATTAAAGGCACCGAGCCAGGGACAGTGACTATGACCGGAGGAGGCCATGTCCCATGGGGGTGACCAAACCACTTCACTGCAGACCCCGAGGCAAGGGCAGTGATTTTCTTCTTTAAAACTATGGCCAGAAGAGGCTGTGTCTCGAAGGAGGGACCCTTTATCACTATGGCCGGAGCAGGCCGTGTCCCTAGGAAGGGACCTGGTATCCACAGCTGTAACTGTAGGGAGGAACCCACGATAAAGCAGCTCATTAAATTTATGCCCAGAAGAGGCCTTGTCCTGAGGGAGAGACCCTGCAACTGCAGAAACTGCAACCACGGTGAAGAATCCACGCCAGAGATATTCACCAAGGACTGCATCCCGTGTGAGGGAACCTGTATCGGCAGAAGCCGCAGCTGCTGGGAACAACCCACACCAGAGAAGTTCATTAAGGACTGTGTCCCAGGGGAGGAACCCCGTGTTGGAGCAGGGGAAGAATGCCAGGAGTCATCCTCATCTGAGAAGAGAGAAGTGGCAGAGCCCATCTGTGAGAGGCTGACCACATTCCCCATTCCCTGCCCTCCTGAGCCGTTGAGGTGGGGGAGGAAGTAGAGATATCGGGAGCAGTGAGCTGGGCCCGGGAAGAAAGGAGGGATGGGGGAGGGAGATCTTAAAGTGCTGGTTGTAATTTTCTCATCATCCTACTCCCTTTTTGCTTTTATTCTGTTCTGTTTCTTGTAGAATAAACTTTCCTACTTTCTAAGTCAAGTACTGGAGTCTGTTTTGCCTGGAACCGTAATTGGTAGCGAGTCCTCCCTGCCCTTGTCTTAATCCACAACAACCTTGCTTATCTTTTTACTCCCATTTTGTTGGGGCCTCCACCATCCAATGATGGTGGGGGTGAATGGGGGCACCGAGCAAGAGACTGTTGTGATGCTGCTGTGCTAGCTGGGCCAAACCACTACAGATAGTAAAGAATTGTTGCTTTTTCTTCCCAGGAAAAAAGTCTGCTGATGTTTCTGTCAGAAAGATGTCTCAATCAGCCTGGGCTCAGACATGATATCTGCATAGATGGGCACAAATAAATCTGTTTCCATGCAAGTTTGCACAATACAACTGCTTTTCCCTTTGATACTATTTAGCACACAAAATGTTTCATATTTTGCTTTACTCAGCTACAGTGAAATGGCTAATCACGAAAACTGAAAATTGTTGGATTAATATGAAACTTCATAATAGATGTGTGTGTTATCTTCCATATATTTTCTATGAAAACAAATATTAAAAATAGTTCTTTACATTATGAAATAGACAGAAATAACATTTTTACAAATTTTTTAAAAATCATAAATGTGTTGTTTTTTCTTCACCATTTAAAATAAGTTTTAAAATTAAAAATAAGGAAATGTATGTTGGATTTGAAAGCTGCCACTTAATTTTCATAGCATGTTTGTGACAGTTAACCTTGGCATGTGCTGTGAACAAGCAGTTTCATGTAGTGCTTGAGAAAGGACTGCAGAACCCTGTAGAGAGGCACTTAATGTTACGAATTCATTTCAGAAATAATGGTTTGATTTTGTAAAGAGTATCACTGTGTGGTACTTACAGATTTTCAAAATATGTGCATTCTGTAATTTCATAGCAGTTTACAAATGTGTGGTGTGTGCTTGAGGATTCCTTGTACAGAAAATGGTACCCTATGCTGTTGTAACAGCTGGTTTGGAGTTCACCCCATCTGTTCTACTATTATGTTTCTGCACCTTTTATTAGGGTGGATTAAACAGGTTAATCAAGAAAATACGGAAAGTGTAGAAGAGTAGAGAATAAATGACTTCTACAGTGTCACAACTATTCATTGGAGTACAGGTGAGATGTCTGAGGACTGGAAGATGGTCAATGTCACTCCAGTCTTCAAAAAGGGCAAGAAGGACAACCTGGGAAACTACAGGCCAGTCAGCCTCACCTCCATCACTGGAAAGGTAATGGAACAATTCATCCTAGATGAGTCCTAAAGACACAAAGGATAAGATGGTTGTTTAGGGGAGCCAACATGGACTCACTAAGGGGAAATCCTGCTTGACCAACCTGATAGCCTTCTCTAATGGAATGACAGAATGATTAGGATGAGCAGCGGATGTCATCTACCTTGACTTTAGCAAAGCTTTTGACACCATCTCCCATTACATCCTCAGAAAGCTCAGGCAGTGTGGCTTGGATGAGTGGACAGTGAGGTGGATCGAGAGCTGGCTGAATGACAGAGCCCAGAGGGTGGTGATCAATGGCACGGAATAGAGTTGGAGGCCTGTGGCCAGTGGAGTTCCACAGGGATCGGTTCTGGGGCCAGTCTTGTTCAACATCTTCATCAATGACCTGGATGAGGGGACAGAGTGTACCCTCAGCAGGTTGGCTGATGACACCAAACTGGGAGGACTGGCTGATTCCCCAGAAGGCTGTGCTGCCATTCAACAGGATCTAGACTGGCTTGAGAGTTGGACAGAGAGGAACTTCATGAGGTTCAACAAGGACAAGTGCAGAGTCCTGCACCTTGGGAGGAACAACCCCACACACCAGTACAGGCTGGGGGTTGACCTGCTGGAGAGCAGCTCTGCAGAGAGAGACCTGGGAGTTCTGGTTGATAATAAACTGAACATGAGCCAGCAATGTGCCCTCATGGCCAAGAAGGCCAATGACATCCTGGGATGCATCAAGAAGTGTGAGCAGCAGGTCAAGGGAGGTTCTGCTCCCCCTCTACTCTGCCCTGGTGAGGCCTCATCTGGAGTCCTGTGTCCATTTCTGGGCTCCCCAGCTCAAGAGGGACCGAACTTTTGGAGAGAGTCTGGTGGAGGGCTACTGAGATGATTAGGGGACAGAAGCATCTCTCTTATGATGAAAGACTGTGAGACCTGGGGCTGTTTAGCCTGGAGAAGACTAAGGGGGAACTTATCAATGCTTATAAGTACCTAAAGGGAAGGTGTTGAGAAGATGAGAAGAGCCTTTTTTCTGTAGTGCCCTGTGACAAGAGGTAACAGGCACAAGCTGTAAAACAAAAAATTTCACTTCAACATTGGGAGAAACTTCTTTCCTGTGAGGGTGATGGAGCATATGCACAGGCTGCCCAGGAAGGTTGTAGAGTCTCCTTCTCTAGAAGGTTTCAAAACCCACCTGGATACGTTCCTGTGTGACCTGATTGAGGTGAACCTGATTTAGAATAGGGTTGGACTACATGATGCCCAGAGGCCCCTTCCAGTCACTACCATTCTGTGATCTTATCGAGGACAGCTTAGAAACATCATAGCTCCAGCTAAACATGTGACAAGGACTGTGCAAAAATCTTTATCCCACCATACAATTTCCTTAAGAAATAACATAAACATATATAAATTGCTGCTTTTCAAAAAAAAGCCAAACCAGGGGCACTCTCTTATTCATCAACTGCCAAGTCCCATACATTGGAAAGTTAAAAATGTGAGCGAGCAACGAACACTAAGGAGGGGAATCATTATTAATAATCTGTTAACAACAGATAAAGGTAATGCTCAAGGCCTCAGGCAAGACCTGGAGCTTCCATGTACTTTGCTGTATGTGAGCAGTGAAGTAAACACAATCTGTGTCTCAAGAGGCTCACCAAATGAGGAGGAAGGAGATGCTTGCATACAAATTTCCTATTCATAGGCATATTACTGAACATTCCCACATACACACAGATACATACACCCACATACATTTCAAAGTTTTCAGTTATTTTCAAGTTTGCAATTACACCACAGCTATACCTCTGAGTATACAACTTTACTACATCTTAAACAATTGTTCTAATGCTCCAAATCATTAAGGGTTGCTTAATTATTTCATTCTGTCACACACAACCAGTCTATAGAAGGAAAGGAAGCATGATAATGAGATCCTGATGCTATGAACAAAAAAAAAAAGAACAGGAGAATCAGCTATATAAAATCAAAGTTTGTCAGTCACTTTTAAAGTTGATGCCTGAATTTTGCCACTGTTGCCTTTATAAATCAAAAATCACAATTGAAAGTGCTATAAAAATTAAAAGCACTCAGTCCAAGTTGGAAACAGTGGAATTAATGGCTCATATTAAAATGAATATGTCAAACACAAGTCAGTTTTGTCCATTACCACCTACCTCCACAAACGAAATGGCATTTTTCTTCACAGATTTGGAAGCCAAATTCACTACTTAACCATTTACAAAATGTTCTGCACAGCACAAGTGTTCTGACTTGCTGTCCTCTGTATGACTCCTGTTGCCATAAACTTAACATACTTAAGTAAGGCTACTTACTGTAGTGACAAGACCACTGAAGAAGAGGACAGGATCACCATGGGCAGCAGGCAATAGCCCAAGACACTTGCAACACAGCCACGTGAGACTCCTGAGACGCTCATCAGGTTCAGCAGGGCATGAATAGCAAGGCACCCAGTAGCACTCACGCCATACACATAGCCAAAATGAACTTTTCCTGCCTGAAATAAATATGAGTAGGCATGAAGCATCAGAAGTGAGCAAGTGATGGCACAGTGGTAGGAGAAGACAGAAGGCAAGCACAAGGTTTGTTACTTTTTCTTGTTGACACTCTTTCCCCGCTTCGCCTACATGAGCTCAATTGTAAACCACAGCTGGTAACTTTGTGTGATTTTTGGGAAGGTCTAAGTGGTAAAAAACAGAAGAAATTATGGAAAGCAGATTTTAGTATCAGGAAACATCTTTCAAAGAGGTGTGTATGGGGCTGTGGAAAAGTGTCCTAACTACAACGATGACCTGGATTATTTCATAAGCTTCACATTTTATTACAAACCTTCATGCTTAAGCAAGCCTGCAAAAAACTAGTAAAACTTTGCTGAAAGTATGCTGGGTTTCAGGGTGAATGTGTCCATTTGTGCTCTTGATTACGATAAGACAGACATATCTCTGTAATTAGATCAATACAACATGTTCATTTTAACATAAACCTGAGTAGAAACTGTCTTACGAAGGTTAGGTCAGGTACAGACAGGTTGCCTATATCTTCACAACGTCCTGAATGTTGTCCTTTTCTCCACCTCTGCATTCCACTATAAAAGAATAATCTCTTCCTGAACTAACAGCATAAGAAATCTTCCTGCTTAGGTACAGAGTCCTTTGCTGGTATTTGCATACTGCTGGTGTAAAATAATCAGGAAAAACTTCTTCACGAAATAAAATTGATAGCTAGAGGTAACATAGGAAAGCAGTACTAGCTTAGAGTATTATCAATTATAATTTCAGTCATTAAAGGTTTCTAGTAAGTTTAACATCTGAAACAGTTTGAGGCAGCTTTTACTACAGTCCAACTAAGAAAAGCTCCATCTCAAACAGATGCAACAACTACAATCTAATACTTCACACTGTTTCAGTAAGTTTGATTATTCCACATACCACTATTTAGCAGTTTAGTTCAAGATTATAAAGTTACTGAGAGAGAGATGAAGGGAGGACTAGCACTAGCAGCTAACTGAAATCTCCACTTAGTGAAATATTTGATTTTGGTGCAGGAGAATGAGAAAAAAAACCCCAGCTGAACATATTGGCTCAAATTCTAGTTTTTCTTAACACATGTAAATATATTGACCCACACACATGGGAATGCTCTCAGTTAACAGTGATGTAAGCAAAACCAGAATCAAGCTTGATTAGTCTGTCAGGCTTTGATGAATGGAAAGGGCTAAATTCTTCCTGGGTAAGGAACAAGGTTAGAAGAAAGTCAGACTTTGTGATCTTGTTTGCATCTGCCTAGAATGGACACTACCATCCTTAGCTTAAGTGGATGGGGAAATCTGATTTCATGCAAATGACTATGTAACATGCAAAGCAGCTGGGACTCGGGCTTCTGCTAACTTTTGCATTGCCACTGTTTCTCTATCTGCAATGGAACTGCCTTGTTTTACACTGGTACGAGAAAGATCAAGTGCTGCTGCCAGGCTGATAGAAAGCTTTTCTTCTCAGTGCTCTGAAAAAACTGCTGCCATTTGAAGAAAATCTTTGCATATTTTTCCATAGTTAAAATGCTGAAACTAAATAAAATTTATAAATTATTTTTGGAAACAAGCTCTCAACCAAATTATGTTCCTGATGGTATTAGAAGAGAATTATTCAAGTAGAGAAGGATATCATAGCTTACACAACTGAAGTGCCACTTTAGCATTCAAATGCATCTGAGATAAAATGAGCAGCCTGAATTTATAAGATGGCCCATGGAAATCTCATAGACTTATTTCAGTGAATTTGTGGCATAAAAACACTGAATTGTATCAGAGGAGTTCTGCTAGCCCAAAACTGAAGTATTAAAAATAGCTGTTTTCCTAATAACACTTAAAACGCTTCATATCCCAAAACAAATATGATAATTAAAGTACTTTATTTCGATAGCAGTAGTTTAATATTCATTGTAATTGTTGGCTACTCAGGGAGCAAATTCAACAGTAATAACTTTTTCCCCCCCATTCTTTCTGTTAGCTTTCCTTCCATTTCCCTGATTATGATCAACACTTTCTCTTTTTATTCCCTTTATATCTTTATTTCTCTAGGTGGAAAATAACCTGTCTTCTCTAGCTTCCCACTTTCTTTTCCTTTTATTCTCTTACCTCCTGCCTCTTCCACCTTTTTAAAAGACTTTTATTTTTATGGGAACATAAATAATAATAATACTTGCCATTTATATTGCAGTTTGCACATTCAAAGCACTGCACTGACATTACAAATTGAGTAAGAACTTGCAAGAGTCTTCTGATTCAGCGCTATCTACCACAGTGGAAATGGAGAATTAGAGCCCTGTTTCTCCCACCTCAGTTGCAGAGCAGTAAAGCCCTTCCCAGAATGGTTCCACCTTATCCTTATCTGATGAATTGCTGCCAACAATCAGAGCTGTACTTCAGCAGCACTGGAGAGCTCTTATTGTCAGTGATAAATAGATGAATTTGGAGTACTGTACAATCTTTATTGAACTTTCCTCCTGTAGGAAAGCTATATTCATAAAGAGGAAAGAGGTTAAACAAAGGCTACCATATTTTTGCTTAGCAGATGATGTAAAAAAGAATGTAAACTAAGAAAGGACTGACAAAATTGATAGGAAGGTACTGCAAATTTGAGATGGGAAGGAAAGGCTGTTTCCATTTCCATTTCCTTTTTCAAATTATTCTAGTTACATACAGATTTTTTTTTGTATCTCTGCACTTTCCAAAACATTGAGAGAATATAATTTCAAAGCATTAGAAAGAACGTCAGAAAAACTGGTCTGCTATGGCTTTTTATATGCTTCAGGTGTTCAGAGCCTCCCCCAGATGTACACTGTGCAGATCTGTTTCTTGTTCGTATTAAATCCCATCCCAAAAAATGGTGCGGTCTTTTCTTTCCACTAAAAGCAGTACATTACCTGTATTACATCTACTTTACATTTAACCTTTATGCATGCACTTCCAAAGCAAGGAGACATTTTAATATATAACCTCAGAACAAATGACAGCAACTGACTCATTTTACACCAGTGCTACCTCTTCTGCAGCTTCACATGCATTATTACCTAGGCATTAGCTTGTTAGAAGAGAAATCACTTAAGATTTCTACCACATCCTACCAGCAGCAGGGTTGCTCCAAGGGCCAAACAGAAAACCATAGGTCCAGTGAGGTCTGTCTCGTTCATAATGCTACCATCTGCCGGCTTCATTGGATTTAGAACTGTCAATGTTTTTTGCCATATATGCTCAAAGTTGATCCCAAGTTCTGCAACGAGAAATTTCTGAGTTGATAAACACTCAAAAGAAAACAATGCTTTTACAGAAACCCATTAGATACCACAAAACTCCAAATGGGTAAAGAAATTAATTGCTTTAATTAAGATAATATTGTAGCGCGACATATTCTATAGCAGGAATACAATGTCCCTGCTATATACTCAGTATGACTGAGAGTCAGCTCTGAGTTTAAACTGGAGTATTAATTTATTAAAGTCAATTTTAGACAGTGAACCAAAAAATGTCCTCAGCATTTTTGAGTTAATATTTGGTTTTCCTATATTTAAACCACATATATCTAATGCCACTCTAACTTAGGTGTTGAAAAATATGCTAATTAACAGTAACTGCAGAATTCAAGATACTCCAGAACGTCGAGGACAGAGATATATGCTTTAATTCTGGCAAATCTGACAAGAGATGCATCTTAAGCCTGAACTGCCAGAGGCACTTAAAATTGACATTCTTCCCTTCAAGGTAAGTTAATAATACTTTGTACAGAGCTTTATAAGCTGTTTTTGTTGTTGTTGTGATGGTGGTGGTGGTGGGTTTTTTGCGTTAAAAAGAAATTACTGAGGACCTCCACAACCAGAACAAAATTCTGCCCCATGAAAGGCAATGGGAATTCTGCCCTTAACTTCACTGGGGCAGATTTCACTTATAAATTCTGCAGAAATACTTCAGCTTGCAAGAGCAATCTTCCCTGAGATGCTCCAGTAAATGAAAAGTAATCTTCAAAACTGGGTGCCAGTATTTCTGAGACTGACAGTATGTTAGATGTACTTGGAAATCCAAGTCTTTACCTTATTCCACTGATCCATCAGCTCCAGCTGAGCCAAAATATTACATAAACAAAGTTATTCTGAATTAAAACATGTGTCTTTGGTCAGGTTCAGGTAGTGCACAGATAGGAACATGTCTGAAGCCCTGTGGATCAGAAGCAGTTGTACTCTGATATTCTTTCCACAGGGTGAGCTACATGTGGACTTAGATGTTTAGAGGTCTGAGAGGTCGAGATCTAGGAGTTATATCTATATCAAAGTGATCTTGTTGGTCTTAAAACAGCAGTAATATCTTCTAAGTTGTAAAAACTCCACTTACCTTCCAGTATGCAAAAGCAAGTTGAATATGTTCTTTTTACATTATTTTGGAAAAAAAAAAATCACAAATGAATTATCTGATTTTTTTATTGTAGTGCAAGTATTTTGTAAACTAAAAAAATAGATACTAGCATTAGGATGATTCGATCATTATAAATAATGATATTGCTCACTTAGTTAAATCATCGACTAATTGAAGCTGAAAGTGGCTTTCTCAATTTCTTTCCCACTGAAACAAGCTGTTTAGCATCTTCAAATTATGAAATGTACTATTAGATATGCAAAAAATATTATTATCAGTATTTATTAATTATAGACATCCTAATATGTATGCAAGATAAACTCAGGCTGGAAAAAAAGTATTTGGAAAAGTGAATGCAAAAATTATTGTTATGCTGTCATCTAGTGGCAGTAAAGTATATGCTATATACGCCATTGGGCTGAGTAATTCCACGAAGAAAATGTAGGTTTAGGGGCCAGGGGCTGTTGTTTGAAGCTCACACAGCCAGGCTTGGCAGCTCTGCTGCAGTTTCTGTAGTGACTGCCAGTAGCTGGCACAGAAAAGCGCAGGCAATCCCATGAACCATGCATATCAGCTGTGACTTTACCTTCTAACAAAGGAGGTTCCTCATCAAATCCATCAGCGTAACTAAGATCAGAGGGAGTGTCAGGACTGTATGTTGGCTGCAAAATCTGCCCCGTGTAACTCTGAGAGTACAGAGTCATTTCTGAGGGGGCAAAAGGACCAGCTGGAGGTTGCTCTCCTGTCTGTGTCCTAGGGCAAGAAGCAAATTACAGCAAAACAAGTAACTGTAGTGAGCAACTTCACAACAGCTTAGAGTGGCTCACCATATACTATGGTTTAAGTCTTTGTCTGTTTTCAATTTGAGGAAATTTTCTGTGCACAATACCCACTGTGCACAGTGAATGCTGAGCTTCTGTCTGCATGGTCTGTTGCCATCACACCTACTCTGTTGTGCCCATCCGGCTCAGGCAGTGGCATAGCGCAGGCCCCCAGGCTGGAGTTGAGAGGCAAAGGAATTTAGGAGCTGTGAGGGCATTCAAATTCAGGCACTCCTGACTCCAGCCTGGTGACATTCCTCAGATATGTCCATACTAATGAAAGGGACATATATTTAGATTTTTTTTTCTTGACTCTGAGAAGGAGCTTAAAGAATTTTCAGCAATATGTGCCCTTGAATCCACATTAATAACAGGAAGTTTAGTCACTCCACCTGTAACATCTGTACGTATAAAAGTAGCATTACATCAAATCCTTTTTAAAGAGAGGTTCAATTATAAGTAATTCTGCCTTGAGGTAAATCTAGGTGATCTCTTGAAGCTCTTTCATGCTCCTGCAAGCCCCAAAGCCAGAGGGATCCATCAGATGCCGAAAAGGGAAGCTGCAGCAACACCCAGTCTCCTACTACAGTCATATTGAAATCTCCTTAAGGTATAAACCCTCAAAACTTCTTTCCCTCAGGGTTCCCCTTCCATGGGCAGAAGTTACTAACAGGTTTTGAAAACATAACAAAAAAACCCCCACAAACCATTCCTCCCACCTTTCTACTGCTATGCTTGTATTTCTTCACTAAAACTTCCACTGAATTGATTATGCAACACTTTTTTGGCAATTGCATGCTGGTTTTTGCCATTAATTTCATTTGAGCATTGAGATCTAGTGTCTTTTTTCTCTCCCTCTCTCTTTTTTTTGTTTGTTTGTTTTCTAAAATACTCACTTTCTGCTTCCACAGACGTTTCCACTAGAACCATGACTGTTGTAACCTTCTTCCTGGTCATCTATGGTATAATTGGAGTGATAAAAGTCGAAGTGCAACTGATCAAAATTTGACATTCTGGTTGGAAATTTTTCTAGTTGGAAAAAATATTGTAAATATTGATAAAAGAGCAAACCTCAAAACCACAAACTCAACAGAATCATGCTGTAGAAACTTAAGAAAATTGAGCAGTGACAAAAAAGGAGTTTTATTTTCTTTTAACAAGATAATTTAGTCTTCTGTTACTGTTAATTATTGTATATTAATTTACAAGTGGTTTACAAGACTTCATCTCTTGTTACTGTTACAAAAAATAATGTAAGTAATCTTGAAAGAATCACAGAATTGTTTCAGCTGGAAGAGACCTTTAAGATCATCGAGTCCAGCCTTTGTCCCAGCCCTATCAACCACTAGACCATTTCCCTAAGTGCAACATTCACCTGTCTGTTAAATGTCTCCAGGGACGATGACTCCACCACCTCCCTGGGCAGCCCATTCCAGCGCCTGACAACCCATTCAGTCAAGAAATTCCTCCTCATATCCAGCCTGAACCTCCCCTGGTGCAATGTGAGGCCATTTCCTCTTGTTCTATTGCTTGTTACTAGGAAGAACAGACTGAACTACAGCTTCCTTTCAGGTAGTTGTAGAGAGTAATAAGGTCTCCCCTGAGCCTTCCTTTCTCTAGGCTAAACAGTCCCAGATCCCTCAACTGTTCCTCATATGAGATGTGCTCCAAATCCTTTACCGGCTTGGTAGCCTGCCTCTGGATCCTCACCAGCACCTCAATGTCCAAAAACTGGAGAGGCCCAAAACTGGACACAGTATTCGAGGTGCAGCCTCATCAAAGCCAAGTACAGGGGAATGATCACCTCCCTCCTCCTGCTGACAACACTGTTCCAGATACAGGATCTCAGGATGCCCTTGGCCTTCTTGGCCACCTGGACACACTGCTGGCTCATGTTCAGCCAGCTGTCAGTCAAAACTCCAAGCAAATTATTTGTTTAAACAGTTAATTATTGTACTTTAGAAAACAAAGACCATACTTGAACACTTAGAAATTAATGTTTTTAAGAAGTATTTTGGATTTCAAAAATGATTACTATTTTCAGCTATTTATGTTTTGCAATATTATATATGACTATCATAAAGCAATAGAAAAATACAAATATAGTCACAAAATTTGTGATTTCTGTTTAAAGACGCTGCAGCTGGCATTTTAGGAGTACCAGAGGAATATTCTGACTTACTAGCTACATGCCTTTGAAAAGGACAGTATACTGAATGCTTGAATAGTAAACATGTTAAAACATGTCTTTCATTCCTACTGACCCATACAGTTCAGATCTGTAGCTATGGACTGATTAGGCTGAGAAAGGAACAATATTGCCTATTTTTCCATCTAAATTGTGACTATTTTTAGAACTGTTTGAATTTTGCACACAATGGGCCCACTTCACATACTCTGTGTACAGGCAGGGCTGTTTATCTGGATCATATATAAGCTACATAAGAGATTAAGAACATTTGTTCTGTATCACCTCATGTACCTTTTGGCCTTAGAAAGTGTCTTAGATTGCAAAGATATGTTATTAATTCTTATATTTGGTTTAGGTATTTCTTATGTTATTAGCATGCCTGACTATAAATCTACAAAACAGCTTCAAAATTGGCAAGGCTGCCTTTCATACCTTGAGTAGGAGAATTCACAAGTTTAAAGACTGGCCCTCTTGCACCACAGTGTTACCTTTATGCTGAGCCACAGGTGGTAAAGATGTTACAGCAGCTTCAAGCACTTCAAGCACTGCATCAGTTCAGGGAGTTGGTGAGCCACTGAGGGGTTCAAGCTGGAAGGCACCCTCTGGAGCACCTGTTCCAATTCCCTGCCCAAAACAGGTAGTTCTGTTTAATGACGAGATCCCCCTATCCCTCTCTCCCCTCAGCTAATATTCTCCTGTGATTTAGGGAATGGTCTGAGCAGGATTTGCCTGTAAAGGCATAGATGTATGCATATGTTTCACCCCTTGGCCAGCATTTATGTAGTTAAACTCTTAAAATACACAGAGAAGTTATGTAACCATATCCAAATTACTTAGATTTTCTTGCAAGATGTTAATCTCTCCTAACATTTACTGGTTTCTTCACTTCTGTCCTCCTTTCCAACTTTCCAAATGCCTTTAGCAAAATAAGTTTTTCACCTCACGGTTACTCTCCTAGTTATCACCATATTTATCAAGCACATGCTGATTTTGGGAAAGATCTTTTCAAAACTCTTGTGAGACGAAAGTTATAAAGATTACTATTTATTTCATCAGGGACCTTGAAATGCTGCATAGTAGTTTCTGAATTGTACCCCATGATCAGACTACTCTGTGGGCACCCAAGTCCTTCATTTATCTACAGCATTCAAAGTAGAAATTGTTCTTATAATATTTCTTTAAACTGCTGACCAATATCACATGATTTCCAAATTTAGAAGAGAAAGAATTTTTGCATTATAAATATTAATTAATATAAATTAATTGTACTATTTTAAGCTGTTTACTGTTATTTTATTAAGAATTACACACTAGCTATGCATTTGTCCAATAAGATTTTACATGGAATATGTTTTTAAAAAGTTTATTTGTTACCTCTAGCTCGATTGTTCAAATCCAGTAAGTCTTTCATGTTCTTTGCTGTCGCTATAAGGAATTAAATGATTACTTAACCAGGTACACTACAGCCTGTATAGTGGAGTTTAGAAAAGATAAATGTATTTTTCAAAAGAATTTGGAGTTAAGGTTACTTACTTTTTAAGATATTTGATGAAAACTCCAGTCTGTATGATTTACATGTTGGAGAACATCTAAAATATCCTCTTGCTTCAACAGGCATGAGCTTAGTGCTATTTATAAGATTCTAAATTCGATCTCTGAACAGATGCATATAAATAAAAAAACCCCACAACCTGTCAGTATCACAGCCAGCATTTAACAAGCGCTAACAACAATAAGCAGAGAAGGATACAAATCTTCATAGAAAGCGGGGGGAAAAAAAAAGAACAAATGCTGTTCTTTATATTTCAGTGCAATAATCTAGAGTTTCTTTCTTCAATAGGTACCTATAGAGGTCCTATAGGGAGGGAAGATGAAAGCACTGTAAGGCCAGGTTCAGCCACTGGTTCAAGGCGAGGGCCCCATTCTACAGGCACATCCCCCTGCCCCATCACTTCTCCAGGAGCTCTTGCCCATCTGCAAAGCAGCCCCTACTCTTGCAATGTGGCACTCACCACATGAGGATCAGGGCAACTCTCTAGGCAAAAGACAGTGAACCCTGCTCTGCTCTTTGAAGGCCTTTTTGAATGTGAAGAATTAAGATTCAGGGTTATTTTTTTATGCAATGCTCAGAGTGATATCCCTTTTGTTACCTGACCCGTTATGAATAAAACATCAAGAACCTCTCCTCTATAGTCCTAGCTACTAGAAAACTGCTAGTAAAGTATGGATTTTGAAAAGTATTTAAACTTCAAAGACAGCTGTTCTATTTACACATGCTTTAGTATCAGGTACTTAATCAGTCATAACAGATGCTGCCTTTTTCACTTATTTATTAGCTAGCTTCCCAATGAGTGCTTGGGCTACTCAACTTAAGGAATGGGACATTAAATGAAATGCATTATCATGCCATTAGTTTATGCCTCAGGTGCATATGAAAGTCTCTGAGGTTGAAAGCCAGATGACTTCCATTTCATTAGGAGAGTAATCATGGCCTGTTAGGACATCACCTTCAATGGTGTAAAAGAATTATAATTTTAAAATAAGAAAAAAAATACAGTACACCAAGTAGTCACATAGTACATAAGTCAAGAAGAAAGACCCCAGAACTGAAGGACAGTGAGAAGTAGAAAAATATAATATTTGTTTCTGATAATTAAGGGTAATCTAACTATGGTATTTATTACAGGTGTTGTTAAGCTTCCTTCATGATCTTAAACTTTTCTCCTGCTGTTTCTAGAGTAACAGTTTATGCTGCTACCAAAGTGAATTTTAAGTTCCAGTTCTTAGCAAACAGCTAACGTCCATAATGTCTAATTATCTCAGTTTAGATAATATGGTTTGATTTTGTTTCTTCTAAATCATTTGGAGGAAGGACAAAGGATTACCTTTAGGAAGGCAATTAGAAAAAAACCTTTTTAGGGATAGGAAAATCCTAATTTGCTAGGGTTATGCATGTTTATTTTAATTACAATAATGACTTGGTTTCTTTCACTACTTTCTGACAGAAAAAGGTACTGATATCTATGTGTGTAACACATATCTGCCTACTTGGTGCCAGATAAGAAGTGGGAACAACTATCAGACAAGACACTTCAGAGAAGGAATTTAAATAGAAAAAAAAAGTACAATGATTGGTGGGGAAGAATGGTTAAAGAATATTTTAATAGTTGTTTAACATGTCACAGTCAGAAAAGAAAGCCACCTGAAAACTGAGAGAAAAAAAATGAAATTAAAATGGAAACATATCTATTTCCCTCCATATATATAAGTAAAATCTAATATATCATATTATACATGAATTATACACGTATACTACATTAATATCCCTGTGTACATAAGCTTGTAAATGGGCATCTAAAATGTAAAAATGGAAAATTATATTTGTTAGAAATGATGAAGCAGATAACTGATTAAAAAATAAAAAGAAGGTTTAAGCAGCTTAAGATTAAGTAGTTCATAGGAAAGTGGCTGATAGAAACATGGAATGTCCAAGTATGTTAGAAGCAGACAGAATCATACCAGTACTGCCATACTCCTATCAGATGAAAAAGTAAAGGGATCATTAACACAAAATTTAATTAGAAATGCTCACATCAGCATTTTAGAGTTCTGCATCTAAAAGTTTTTGAAGAACAAGTCAAAACTTTTCTTCATCATTGAGTTGCAAAACAACAGGAAGGTTTGAGAAGATAACAAGTAAATATGCCATTTTGTAAAAGGCTAAATGAAATGCCCTGAGTAATTATTGGTCCATCACCATGAGATTAATCCTAGCAAATTATAGGCTCAAATAATAAATAACTGAATCAATGAATCTAATCAACATGGGCTTTTCGAAACTAGCTCAATTCAAACTAATTTATTTCCTAACAAGATTTGTAGTTGGGAAAGGTAACCACTGATGACCTATACTTATACAAGCCATTTTGCTTGATTTTGCTTCAATAAAGAATCATCACTGCTTAATGGGACAACCATTATACTGATTAAATAAGAGCTATCTGATATGTCTTAAATGTAATTGCAAAAGAGAGGAAGATTTCTGTCCTTCCTTACAGGACAGAAGCTTTACAAACCTCATCTAGGAGACACTTTGAAGCAAAATCTACCAAACAGAGCAAGTCATAGGGTGGTTTGACCAGAATCTGTTAGGACAAATATATAGACAGCAATTAATAAAGAGATCCCTGAAGCTATTAGTCAAAGGTAAAAAAAAAGCCAGATCAGAAGAAGCTTGAAAATTTTCACAATGGCAGCAGCAGTTGACCACATGAGCAGTTTCCCAATAGTGCTAGCAAGTTTCCTGTAAGAAAGAGGATATATGATGATGCAATTACATATTATACTTGAGTTCAGGTAAGGCTCCATGACCTTTGTTTATCCAGGACTGCAAACTAGATAGCTGTATTGGATCTCACTGAGATGGAGTTAGTTTTCCCTATATCAGCCTTCATAGTGTTGTACTGTGTATTGATTGTTACAAAGGTGTTGATAACACCAGTGTTTCAGATACTGGTGAGCAGGGCTTGCATCAAGGCTAACCTCTTCAATATCCTCCCTCACCAGTAGGCTGAGGGTGGGCAAGATCTTGGGAGGGGACATGGCCAGGATAGCTGACCTGAGTTGACCAAAGGGATATTACGTGCCATAGGGCATCTGCTCAGCAACAAAAGCTAAGAGAAAGGCAGAGGAAGGGGGAATTCATTATTACGTTGTTCGTTTTCCAGAGAAACTGGAATAAACTATGTGTGTTAAAGCTTTCCTTCCCAGGAAGTGTCTGGACATCATCTGCTGATGGGAAATAGAGAATAATTTTTTTTATTTCCTTTTCTATCATGCACAGCCTTTGTTTTTGTTTTTATTTTATTAAACTGCCTTTATCTGGACCCACAAGTTTTTCCCATCTTATTTTCTTCCCCTGTTCCATCCCACTGAGGAGGTGATGTGTCCATGATCACAATAGGTATTAAATGTTGAAGTTTGGTGCAAAAGGATCAACCAGTTGATAGTAACTGGTATGGGTTAGCAGAATGCATAACGGGATGCCTGAGCTGAGCATTTCTTCGTGTACCTAAATGTTCAGTCCATCACTGACATATTGCATTAAAGAAGGCTTTCATGAATGCGTTAACACAAGGAAAAAAGAAATTGTTGCACCTCAAGGCTTTAGAGCAGAATGTGAATATAACCTCACTTTCTCTGACTGACAGATACATAGGATGTTAATAATCCAGGGTAAAAATAGTTTGGGTGAAACCTAATCATAAAAAGTTAAAATGAAAATTGAAGCTGATGAGTATAAAATGGATTAGCAGAGCTGATGAAAAATGTTAAGAATTCCTTCAAAAAAAAGATAAGTTTTTAAAAAAACTAAACTGGTAGGGATTTGGTCATCTACGTCTTCCATCTTTCTTGAAAAGAAAAATGCAGGGAAAGATGTGGGGAAAAGTGAAATATCATGTCTTCATAAGCCTCCATTTTAATTTTCATCTTTTTTGACAAAATGGGACAATAATGAAAATGTTTTATAAATTTGTGATAAACTTTTTTCTTTTAAAGAAGCACAAGATTGTATGGCATAAGATAGAAAAGACTACAGAACTCTGGCTCTAGAATCAGATATGTAACCCTGTATTTATAACTGAAAGTAAACCGATGAGTATGGCAAATCCATTATAATAATTAGTCAATTATCCTATACCTCTTTCAACTGTAAAAATTAATCACATTAAGGATTAATTCAGTAAGCCTTAAGCTTAATTACTCAAATTTACAGGCCCTGTTAATAATTTTGTAAGTGGAACTTTATTAAAATATGTTACTATAGAAAAGAGGAAAATTTAATTGCAAAGAAATATACCATTTACTGCTTCCACAAAACACTTTTTTACCAAATTAATTACTTACATTATATAAATGTCTACTAAATAAATTTTATGCATACAGGCCTCAGATACATCTACTCTAACACCCTAATTCATTCCTATGACAGGTCTTCAGGGGGTGGGTAAGAGGCAAAACAAAAGTGCGAAATCCAAAGCTATTAGTGTTTTTTATGCTGAACAACTTCGTTAGACTTGAACAAACAAATGCGACATTATGGATTCCTGCATGAATGATTGTACTTATCAATACCCACTAGCTGTCAAACCCACGATTCTGCTGTGAGAAATTATTAGGAACATCCTTATTTCTATGTGGAATGGATTTGTTGACTTAAAACAGTTGCTAAAACTACTGCTTTATATGGTTTCAACTACACCTTTCCCTCCACACACATTTTCATGACAGATTGGTGTTCTTGTTCTCATGACTCTGTTCTGAGTTAGCTTCTTTTAAGATTCTGACTCATATTACATATCATCCTCTTCCTTGCTGGAAGTCGTAGGAAAAAAAAACTAGTAGTTTGGATAACTGCCCAGCTCAGATTAATATCTTGCAAAAAAAGTGAGAGAAACTTTTCTTGACTTTTCCAGAGTTTCTCAATTTAAACAATCTCTGTTCTGTATAATTGCTGTATAATTTCCAGGATTGCTGGGGGAAAAAAAAAAAACAACTAAACAAAACCAAAACTTCTGTGCTACTTTAGGTATAAAATATTTTGAAGATTTCAGTTTCTGTTCCTTGGAGGCACTGTCTGTACATGGATATGCAAAACTTTAGTTCTGTGATATCAGAACTAACAGAGCCTGATTGGTGATAGATTCTTTACTATCTAATACCCACCAAGACAGAAACTCCAGCTGAAGGTCTGGGGGGATTTTTGTAGCTGAATCTCACAAAATAGCTTTTTCTCAGGTCGAATTTTTGGTGATAAATAAACTCGAGTTTTGTTTTAATTTTTTTCCCTAATGGAGGTAGTAACAAGATTTTTTATCTCCCGGTAGTTGCAGGTTCTTATGAAATTCATAGAAACTTAATTAGCATTAAGAGTTCTGCCTCTCTGTTCAACATATTAAAAATTAGCCAACAGATTCAAAAGTTGTGGATAATGTCAGAACAGGTAGATAAGTAGGATGGTACAGTAGTCTTTTATCTATAGGAAACCAAGATTTCTCTGTAACAGAGAAGACAGTACATCTTAATTTGTATCTTTTCTGTTGTGTTAGTCGCGTATAGTTTCTTTCAAAACTTTATCTTCTTGTGGAGAGATCAAAATATAGATACATATAAAGTACAATAAGTATTTACATTCCAGGAGAGATCAATTTGAAAGAAATCATGAGTAAGGATCAATAAAAGAAAACTTATTACTTAAGCAATACTTGTTTGAAGTGCTCAGTTTAAGTGCACATTAAATTAAGATAACATAATTTCCAGAAATACTAAAACAATAGTTAACATATTGAAAATATAGTCAGTTTTTACTGTTTTGTAGGGCTTTTGATCAATACCTTGTGAAGTGGTTTATCAAAGTAGTAGGTATTGTTGCTGTTATACAATGGAAAGGAGAGTTTAGGCAATCTCATGAAACTCATTAAGTTGGCAATACATCTGGGACTGAAATTTTAAACTTCTGAGACCTAGGACAGAATTTTTTCTACTATTCATAGAAATATCATTTCCTCAGCAAGCCTTATACAAGACTATGGACAAGCTTTAATATAAAATGCAACATTATATAACAAACACAATAAAGCTATTAAACATTTGAGAAGTGTATAGCATAATATCTGCTTCTCCTAGGGCTGTTAGCAGAGTAACAAAACTGCAACACTGCATCCTGCGTAATAAAAATGATTCATCTGAAATCAGACTAGGAATGGGAGAGGTGGTAACATTCCAGGAAAAATGTTTCTTCTGTGTGGAGGTCACAAAGCTCCTAAGGACAAAATGTAATTGTTTCTTTAGAATAAGCACTCACGGGCTCTGTAAACTATGACGGTTTCTAAAGAGCAACTACAGCAGTTTGTGTCAATAATCTATGGAGCACGACTTGCCTAAAGGGAATGTTAACTGCCAAAAACTTAGTTTTACTTTTACTTTTTGGAGAAACATGTTGATGAACTTGGCATCCTTAAAGGGCTTCTCAGGCAAAATTTCAACCTCATTTCTGTGCCTAGAGTAATTATGTACTGAGGAGTATAGCCAGGCTTGTACCTAGATCAAGAGGAGAAAAAAGGTGTTGGTGTTCTGTAAAATACACAATAGACCTCTGGAGATATTTGCTGCTTTGCTTGTATTATTTTACATAAGGGGTTGCATAGGACAGAAATATTTAAGACAAAAGCATATGGTAAAAGCCTATGTTGGCTGTCACTATTTTGCTCCCACAGAAGAGGCAGAAAGGGAAGAGAAAACAAATCCAAATCTTGGAAACAAACCTAAATCACTAGAGAAATCCTTTGCTGACAATTAATCTGCACTTCCTAATGAATTTCTATTTAGCTGAATATATCCTGACCTTGCCAGAAGTCAGACAGATGCCACATGTATCCTGCAAGTTACTAATAGAAAGAAAGGGGATAGCAGCACAGGGTCTATTCTCTTGAGCAGCAAAATCTGCTGGTCACAGATGAGCCCTCCCTGGGCCAAGACAAATTTGAATATGGAAAAGATACACAAACCACATTGTCTAGAAGCAAATTCCACACACTGTTAGAATGCTGGATGCCAAAATGGAGTGACAGGGATTTGTGAATTCAGGATTGATTCATCCCAGCCAAGGTCATCCAGGGTGCAGGCTTGTCATGACACAGAATGTACACTCAGTCGTAGTCCAAGCGACAGATTAGTGCTGCAGCCTATGCTGTAATTAATTGTTCATGAAAGAAAAAAATTGTTTATGAAAGAAAACATATTTGATCAAGTATGAAAATTAATCAACGGTATTAATTCAAACTGTATCTGTAAAGACAATCTCACTTGTGATGCTCTCAAACTTTTCAGACTTCATAGTTTACACTTCATTAGCCCAGGTTTCATGTGTTCTTACTCTATGTCACAGTAGCCTTCATAAGAGATGGATACAAAAACAAAATAAAATTTGTAGGCTAAAAGCCAACAGCAGAAGTTCAACAAACAATTAGCCAAGATATATTTTTCCTCTCAACATAGAAAAGATCAACAGCAGAATAAAAAAGTAAAAACTAAATACTACAACTATAGGTGTACAAATATCAGAGCCAAAATTCTAATGGATGAATTGCTTTTAGAAGTGTTTGTTAAAATGATCACTGTTCACTATTAGCCTTGTTTTAGCATCAATCTAAATAAAGAGGGGAAAAAAATAAAACAGTTTTGCTAGGGTAACTAAGAAAGGAAAAAATGCAGAAGTTTTCTGGCAAGGTTTACTATAGTGCTTGCTGTATGTCAGTTTACTCCTTTTAAAATTCCTTTCTGAAAGATAAAAATGAAAAGTATGTCATTAATTGTACCATTAAGCAATTCTCATTTATTGCTATAGATTGAAGAAGTACCCAAATATATACCATGTAATATCCAGACAGAGTCATTTATTTTTCTGGACAAGTGTCACAACACATATATTGCTAGCTCACAGGAAACTTATATAGACCAAAAAATTAAGTGCAATGGTATAGAAGGCATGTACTCTTTTACTGTCATTGAAAACAAAAAGCAGGGATACAACTGTCTTTCATAAGATATCATGTTTTAAAAATCAAATTCTCAAAGCTTTCTTTCTGAAATACTTTTAACACTTAAGTCCAATATGAACACACTTTTGTTTTTGCTCAGAAACATTTTCTGTACTTTCAACTCTTTTTAGGCAATAACAGTAAAAAAGATTTTAATTGTCCCTTCTCCACAGCTGGATGGATCTAGCTATCTAACACGGACAATTTAATGAGAGAGAAAGGCAATTAAAATTGGGATTAATGACCTTGGCCTGATCTATGTCTGGAGGGAACTGAATTGAAATAGTAAGGAACGTGGGTTGTGTTCCTCCAGATACGGCTTATATGCTCCGATCAACACTGTTGTCATCCTCAGGACTTTCCCATATATGGAGACCTCAAGTTTAAACAAGAAAGTGCTAAATTGCCTTTTCTGCTTCCAGAAAATAAGACATAAAGAAGATATTGTGAGCCAATAGAGTTGAAGAGGATATAACAAACAGCAAGAAAAACAACGAAAGGGATGGAAGCTGAGATTCTTCACTCTGGAAGGAAGGTGAACAGGGCATGATTGAGGGCAAGGGGAATGTACTGGAGTCTTTGGCCAAGCCTGCATGCTCCCAGTAAGTAGCACCTCCTGAATCTGCTGCTAAAGAAAATATACCAATCTGGGCAAACCATTCATCTCATTGGACGAGATGATGCCTATGTTTTTAGTATTTTCAGCAACAGTTGTAATTTATCCTAAAGTATACATTTAATCAATGGAAATATAGGAGTGAGTTACATCTATCAAGTAATATAAGGTTTTGTTCTCTTAGACATGTGGAAATCAAAGTAAGCCCATTTTTTGTGGATAATGCAATTAGCCATATTAAGCTGTATATATATCCTGTTTGATTTTCTCAACTTTAAGTAATGCCAGTGCTTTCATAAATCTCCAGCTTCCTGCTAGGGAAGAATGCATTGGGCTGCAAAAAGTGACTGATGCTTTTTTTTTGTGAGAAAAACCTAGAAGCTCCCAGTTCACTGAAGTGTTGAAAGGTATCATATGGTTGCGAGGGTGCCCGACATGGCATGAACACAATGATGAAACTTAGATATGGGTCCTGCATGGGCCACTGCATTGCTAAGTGCACAAGCCATGCAATCACAGGCTGGCTAGCTTTCATTTTTTCCACAAAAATCTAAACTCATAATTTTAACATTCTGCCAAAGTTGTTTTCTAAACCTTTTAGTATTGTTCCTATTGTCTGGAGTTCCTACATTCAGTCTGAAACTTTTTGAAGCTGTGCTGCTCCAGACCAAACATAAATTTTGAGAAAATGTTATTCCTTTGCTAGGCCTATCATGGGAAAGTACTGAGTCCTTGAGACATCCATACTGAGGGAAACAGAACTACAGTATCGCATTCCCACAAATATTGCCAGTTAATGCAACTGTGACTTCAACTTATAACTACCAAACACAAAGGAAGCGTTAATCTCAGGTAGCAATTGTGCAGAAGAATGGAATGGATCCAATCACAGATGAAAGACCCTAGGGTGGAGAAAAACTGGGACCTGACAATATGGCACAGCATGCCACACTTCATGTAGCACAGAGATTTTGTTCTTACAGCACACAGTCAAGGGATCCCTGAAATGGGGACAGATAAAGACATGTATCTTGGGAAGGAAGTCTAATGAACTAGCAGCTGCAGCAGACACTGACCGACTTATTTATAGTGACACCAAAGGAAACACATTATTTCCCTGGGGAGCGCCATAACACAAGATTTGCTCGGACTTCAAATGCAAATTGGGCCAAAAGGCTGATGCCTCAGAGAAAATGAAAAGATACCAAATATTTGACAGGCTGGAGTAGCTCAGAAATAGTCTTTTGAAGATGGAGATGGACCAGGAGCACTTCACAGGATGGCTGTCAATATTAAGCTTCCCACATGCCTTCAAACTTGAGCTTTGGAATTGCTGATTTTGACAATGTAGCTGTAGCTGCTTATAAGAAGCTGGGATTGTCAAAAATCCTGCTAAAGTTGAAAGTGAGCTGCATCCATTGATTTTTTTTCCCCCTTTACTCATCAGGCCAAGCAACCTGTGAAAAGATACCTGTCTGACTTGATATAATGTTCTCCATGAACCCATACCATCTGTTTTTTCTTAATTTTTTACAAACATTATAAATCAAATAGTTAGTGTTAATGTTTTTCTGGGTATCATAGTGAGTGATTATCAGGTTTTCCTCTTTTTCCTGTCTGCCCTCTAATGAGATCTGGTGTCTTCCATGACATCTCAAAGACAAACAATAACACAAATGTACTACTTTCTTTGTATACTCTTACCCTTCATAACTTTATACTTTTAGTGCCATGGAAAAGATGATTCAGGAATAGGTAAAACATATTGATCAATGCATCATTGCATAAACCTCTGGCATTCTGAAAATGCTTCTCCAAGCCACGCGTATTACAGACATGGCATATAGCCTAATACAATCTAGCAGCAATATTTATTCTTGGTAAAGCAGAGGCATTTAAAACCACCACACGTACAGATACATAGTTCTATTATAAAGGAAAACCTGTGAAAAACAAGCAGGTTTAGTACAAAATAAGAAAAAAAATGTGGAATTAACTACCACTTTGACATTGCAAATTCTATTCAAAACTAACTAGTAGGTACTCATTCTCTCATAGTGCTGCTAGTAAATGGATTGCTGCGTCAGTGACTTACCCACTCTTCATCTGACTAGGGTAATATACTTAATGAAAATTATTTATCAATTTCATTTTTCATACACAGAACATTATTTCGTTTGATTGTTTTTTTTAAAAATAACTATCTCTTTTTTTTGGTTACTTTCTAGCAATCATTGAATCATTTGTTTTCCAGACAACTGGAATGAAGCAGATGTAAAATAACATGTTATACTTGGTGGTTTCATACAAAGAACCGAATTTTGTTCTTGAAGTCAGTTCATGCTGACTTATGTTGATTGAACACTCCTATGAAAGGCAGAATCAGAGACATTCATGTGGAAAAAAATCAAGTCAAATTGTAAGTAGTCTAAAAAAGCCATATACTTTCTTAACCTTGGTGGAGGATAAGGAATATATTTGCAGTGTGAAAAAAATTGGGAGGAACATTATTTTTTTAAAGTTTGTGAGGCCCTATCCTTCAAAGAGTTATTATTTTTAAAGAGTTTAAGCCACATATTTATTACATGGTAAAAATAAACTGTTTTGATAGACCAAGGCTCACTTATATATTCTATAAGCTAGGTAAAAACAGCATAGAAAATCAATCTTCTATAGTAACAAGCTGATCTGTTGGCTTTCCTAACTCTGTTTACTCATACCTAATTACAAAATGTTTCTTGTAGTATTCCTATTAAATATTAACTCAGATAACTAAGAGCACAACATCAGCTGAAACAGAAGAGCTTTAACAAAGGAAAAGTGCAAAAATGTTTTTTGTACAAAACAAGGTACAATATTTTTGCCTATTTCATACAAATTGAAGAAAATACAAGGTAAATAATATTCCATTTATTGATTTGTCACTTACCTAGTCAAAGCTCCCTAAAACATAACAATTCTACAATTACTCATCAGTCTGCTAGGCTTTTAAACTATTTTTCTTTCACCATAGCTGTAGGCAATGTAACTCTATTTTTTTTTAAAAAAAACAAAACAAAGTGTAGAGACATTGTTTTTGTGAGGCATTTTAAGAGGTTCTTGACATGTATTTTGCTGTCTTTTGTCTCTTTAAAAGAAGCCAGAATTACAAAACTAATCAGACTATATCTTCTTCAACATATCCAGATTACTAGTGGCCCACATGGTGACTCTGGGCTCTCAAATTCTGTCACTGCCACTTACTTTAACCTGAAAGAGAAGAAAATGGCATTTTGGGAAATTAGCAATCATTTTATAACTTTCTTGAACGGATGGGGAAGGGAAAAATGCAGGGTGGCATCCTAAAGCCATGATTCTTGGGAGAATCGGTAAGAATGAGCAGCTTTGATATGGAAATTTCATACATTTTTTTTTTTGAGAGGAGAAGGTTACTCTAAACATTTTAAAACTAAGTAACTTGTAGGGAACTATAACCTTAATAATATAGAAACAATAACAGGAAAAAAAACCCAGAAAAAAAAAAAAGGGTCTAGGATACAGAGATCCAACTGCAATGGAGAATACCAACAATTTGCCAGCTGCCCAAAGAGTCACCGGGGTAGCCCATGAAGACAGAGGCCATGCCAATTCTACCAATCATTAGTCTTAGAAGGGAAGAGGAGGTGTAAGAAAAAAATAAGCCTTAAATGAAAAAAAAAAAGATAATAATTACTATAATATGGAGATAAGAAGTATAGGTGCTTCTTAAGAGAGTTGTTTAGCAAAGCCAAAGATGCTAAGTGATGACTCTTAAAATGTTTTCAGGGAATGAAATCCATTCCTCAAGATAAAAAAACCTCCAATGTGATTACATGAACAATATTTATAATATAGAACAGTTAATTATGTTGAAATACAAACCAGAAATATTTCTGTATGTATGTCACATGATAACCAGGGTTGACTTCTTTATGTTCTAACAGCCATACCAGAAAATGTTGTAGACTTGAATTTTAAAATCAGCTTTCAGATAATTTGCATACAGAACTTTTTAGAGTGCTGCCTGACAAGCTCTGTGCACCATTAACATGGCTTTTCAGTCTGTCAGTTCCAGAACAGCAATAGAGAGCAAACGTGTTTCAGCTTTTAAAGAGGGCAATTATAGACCTGTCACTGAATGTCAATCATATGCAAAATAATGGAATGAATGCTACAGGACTACAATTAAGAATTAAAGTAGGATAACATAATTAACGTCAATCACCCTGGCTTTGTGAAAAATATATCCTATCAAAGTAACTCGATTTCTTATTGAAAAAAAAGTTGATAGGTTGACAGAAATGATAGATAACACTCTCAATATAAAATACATAGATTTCTATATGGTATGTGACTTTGATGACAAGCAATATTTGATTACAAAATTGCAACAAAAAAACTTTTACACTGCATATCAAAAGACTTGTTAGGTCTCAAGTGTATGGTGAGAGGAAACGATCATCACATGCTTTTGTTTCTAACAGAAGCCTAGTTTGTCCTTGCTTGTATACATTTAAAAAATTCTCTTTATTATCTTTGGGAAACAAAGAATTTCTGATAGATTCAAAAAACCCAAAAAACCTGATGATTATTTAGATAATAAGAAGGACAAGTCACTGATGCAAAGCAAGCAAAACTGTTGTTGTAAGATGGAGATAATCAAATCTGGTATTTCTCATGTGGCCAAAGGTAAAGTTACCCATCTAGGAACAACAAAAGCAGTCTCTGCTTACATGGTGGTAGCATCAGCTTCAAAACCTTTGTGGCAAAACAATTACCCTTGAACACATAAACAGGTCAATAATGAGAAAGGGAAGGCTACTAGCCTTTTCTCATTAAAAAATCATTATTAGAGAATAATGTAAATAAGCTAGGAAAATCAATTAACTGGGAAATAAAAAAAAAAAATCCAAACCAATAAAAAGAAATGTAAATCTTTCAAACAAAAACTCAGAGAACTTAGTCTGGCTTACAAGGAAGAGCTAAGGAAGACCTACTGATCAGGTAAGAATATCTGGGAGAGAAATTTTCATGATGGTCTTTTCATTCCTGGCAACAGGCAGCAGATAATAGAGTGACTCAGAATGGAAAAAAAAAAAAAAAAAAAAAAATCCACGTTTTTAAAGATTTAAAACTAGGCAGCTGATGGAGTAATCATCCCATGCAGCAAACGATTCTGTATCACTGACAGCCTTCTAAATCTAAGACTCCTTGCTTATTATTAAAGATCATACTCTAGTCCAAAGAATTAATTCCAGAAAGTCACAGAAACTTTATTATGTACAGGTGAAATACAAAGGACATCTTCCTTTTCTCCAACTGTATTATCCAGATCCATATGTCACTTTTTCAGTATCTCAAAATTTCTAGACTGAACTTTAGTTTAGTTGCATTTACTTAATAAATATACGCTCCATCTATTCAGCATGTTATAAAATATTGCTTACAAAGTATTCTCTAAGACATAGAACATTCCTGTAAAACTAACTGGATAATACAAGGGTGAAAACACATTTAAAATGCCATGTTTCTTAGAAGAAGATATTTCATCAGGAGAAAAACCTCCTCTAGTTAGTAATCTTTGCTGTTCAAACATTTTTCTCAATACGCAGTTTGCTAAAATGACAGAACCTATTAAACATGTTTGATCTATTTTGTAAATCAAGCTTACAGGAATCCATCTAATATGCATCAAACCTTCTCGAGAAAATCTTAAAATAGGCAATTTTTGATTACACTGGCAAAATCATTCAAAACTACTAATCACAGTGTACAAACCAAGAACTTAATAAGGGAGAGAGGAAGAGAAAGAAATACTCTGGATCACTGGTCACTAAAACACATTGGAACCCAGAGAAGTAAACAGAATATAACTCTAAAATATTGTCTTTCTAGTTTGTAGAATATAGAAATGTAGAAACAAATTTTGTTACATATACACTCTTTTTCCTCTGTAGGCTGTGTCCTAGAAGCATGTAAATTGGTACCACTTACAGAAAAAAAAGAAACATTCTCTATAATAAACTCAGGTGTTTTCTTTCACAGACTAAATCACCGCTGTTTTGTTCAGTTTATGCTGTGACTTTTGAAGATTGGACAGGAAGGTGCTAACTACTTTTTCTGCTTTATTTTTAAGGCAAGAAACAACTATGTATCTTCTACTTTTGTCAGCTTGGTTCTAACAGAAGTGTTTGGCTATCAGCACCACAAAGTGCCAAAAAAAAAAGTTTTAACTGGATTTTCAAGCACAACGGCAGAAGAATTTGACATATTGCAGCAACGTGACAAGTCAATGTCAAGGAAAGGCTTCAAAACCGAAATTCATTATCAGCCTGAAGAGACAGAATACTAACTCCAGTCACTGCTGCCTCTTTGCACTGTTGTCCATCATAACTTCTGTAAAAAAAAAAAACCAAACAAAAAAAGGTGTAGAACAGATCCGATGGTAAGTGTGGACATTGCACTTGACTTTTTTGATTGAAAAAGCAAGAAAGGAAGAAACAAAGAGAAAAAGGAAAAGGCTTTGCCAGTTTTTCTCCTCCCGAGACCAATAAGGGCTTGTCAAACTCAAACAGATAACCCGGGGAAAACTGGGTGACTCGATTTCTGCTTAGATCAGATTAGTTAATCCAGGTGTCTGTTCAAAAACCTCACTGCCACACAGCTATATTTAAAAGATAAGTGTTAGTGACATGTCCTGTAACATGTTTAATTTAGAAGATCTGAGTCTGAAATTCATTAACCTTGGTCATTAGTGTGCAATGTAAAGCTTGTGAATTTGGCAGAGAAGAATATATTTTGAAGAAAGAGGAAATTTTTGCTAATGTTATCTTTAAGGAAGTGACTCCCTTTTAGCACCTGCTGGCAGCAGCACTTCCAGTGACACGAAAGGTTTTTGTCACGGCTGTTCCATTTGCACTTGTGGAGAAATGTGATTTCATTTACCTGGCATCTGTTAACAGAAATCATCACAGATGAAATAAAGAAACTCTCCCCCTCTTGTTTTCTGTTAGTTTTGATATTTTTTTATCACTACCACCATGGAATCTTGTTCTGCTTTTCTTTCTGCATTTTCACAGCCTCATAGTGCTACCAAAGATTGCTTCCAAATGATGTGTGTTCCTGTTTGAACAGCAAGTGGTACAGTCTCTGCTGTCTTTCATGGATACCATTGATTACCAATCTGCTTGGCTTTGTGCATGCATGTATCTATCTATTACACCAAGAAACCTTCGCTGCATTTTTTTTCAGCTCACAATTTACTCTTGGGAAAATGCTTCTCTACCTTTTATGTTATTCACTGCATTATGATACATTATTCCATTCTGTGGGACTGCCAAACTTACAGAAGTTTAGAAGACGACTGTAAATGTTTACTTCTGCAATTTTGTCAGTTGATGGGATAGCAAACCACTCCTGTTAAAACTCAGGCTATGACACCATGTCAATTAGGGAACATATTTGTTTTTATTGAACACAACTGCCAGGAAATAACACTGACTGATTTGCAATTATAACAGAATTCCATTAAGTCTTCAGATTAAATAATTATAGATAGGACATTCAATGCTGTGTCAATATGTAGCTCTAATAGGGCAGTTGGGAATCAGATAAAAAAAACCTCATGCATATATTTTGTTCTCAGGCTTTCAGTCATAAATCTGTAAATATTTGAATCTCTCATTTTATATGGTTTGCTTCAATGTGACTCAATACAGCTAATGATAGGTACATTTAATTGATCCTCATTGTAAGTACTGGCTTTTGAAGGACAGGAGACGTTAATTTTGTACATATACCCATCACATTTTGACACATAAACGCATCACTTCAAAATTCATGTTTATGCCATTGACTTGCTGTCCCGTAAATACTTTTTTACTTCTTATTCTGCTGAACCAGACATCTTTCCATAATGTTCTAGTGACTATGTTCCCTTGCATATGGCACTCAACGCAATTTGATAAAAAAACTTAGTATTTGCTTCATATATTTATCCCAGCTGAAAAGGGGAGGTAAAAACAGATGACTTTGTCTCTTGCTTTTACTGTGCTCTATCCTGGCTTAATGATGGATCACCAATCTGAAATTACAGTTAGTATATGGTGTTCACATGAGTAGGAGTCATACTTGAAATGCAGTAACATTCCTGCTTTTCTTCGTATTTCAGAATTCTGAAATATATGGACTTGCCAATACCTTAAGAACTGCTGTCTACCTGCACAGAGCAGCACTCACTCCACAAGAGCTCATTCCATGGCAGCAGGATGAGTGCCAGTGTGAAGACACAGCACATCAGCTCATTCAGTAATTACTTCAGCGCACCTCCTTGAATCCTGGCTGTACAGTCAGTTTGGTGTGCAGGTAGTGCAAATGCAAGCCTTGGTTCTCCAAGAAGAAGATATGTAGTGTAACTGCAACTTTCACTCCTGATAATTTGATCTGTAGTCATTTTTGCTTTTGCCAGGATTTTTATGACAATATGGTGTTTGTGCAGGTCATTATACATTATGAACCACGTGTGTTTTGATTTACCTACTTCTGACATTGCTTTTTTGGAATTGTTCAAAAATATCTATATACATTGCTTAGTGGCGTTGGTATTTGAGGACATTCTGTAAAGCATACTAGTCTATTGTCTGCTAACAGTGCTGCCTGAGATTTGTAGGTAATCGTCGTCGCCTAGGAAAAAACATATCGGCAAGATGACCCAGAAACTGTTGTCGCCAGGGCATCGTACGTGGGCCAAACTGCTGTGATGTTTTTGGGGTGTTATTCATGAGCAGCCGAGGGGAAAGCCTCGCAGCGGCTCTCCTCCGGGAGTTCTGCACTTCCCAAGCAGCACCACGGGGCCGACGGACTGGACTCAGCACGCATGGCTCGGACCCGGACATGAACCCTCGGCGGGCAGTCACCACACCTCCACAGGCCCCGAACACCCATAGCAGCTTACTGTGGCGAGGCTGACGTTAGCTACCCAGGAACCCCGAGGCGCCGGCGCCAGCGGCGGGAGGGGCGGAACGATGACGACTTCCGCCCGCGGCGGAGGGAAGCGCTTCCGGCGCGCGGGACGGCCGCTCGTGTTCCCGTCACGCCGCGGCACTCGCCCAGCTGTGGCGTGGGGCGCCGGGGGGCGCCAGAGCGGGCTCGCGCGGCGCCGTGGGAAGGGAAGCGCGGCGGCGCGGCGCTGCCGCCGGGTAGCTGTGCGCGCTGGGGCTGCCGGACGCCTCCGGGCTGTGAGGGGATGAGCACACCGCCGAGGACCATGGCTCTGTCCGGCAGGACGGTCATGCGGTGGGCCCAGCTGCGGAGCCGCTGCCACGCTGCCGTCCCGCGCCGTGTCCCTTCTTGGCTGCCCGCGGGGCCCGTGGCGTGCGAGCGGCCGTACAGCTCCCGCGGAACGGTGAGTCCGCCCCGCCGTAAGCGCTGCCCGGAGGGATGGGGCCAGGGAACCGTTCCGCCTGCCGGAACTCGGGCTGCAGCGAGGCCTCGGGGCCGGTGGTGTCTGCGTGTGGCCTGTCCCTACAGGCGATGTCGTCGCGGCGTAGGTCTTTATCGCCGCAGGGCCATTTGCGGCCCCGTGACCGTAGAAGGACTTGCCGTCTCCAGCCCAGACTTACGGCAGATAGTGCAGCTTAACGTGTGTTGATACGAACAGAAAACTCTGGGCTCGTTTTGTTTGCTTCCTCTCCCAGAAGTGCACGCATAGCCTGTGCAAGAGTGATGAGCTTCATGTATTGCTAAAATGAGCGACAAGAGCTTTTCAGAAATGGCATACTGATTGCTGCTTGCGTTCTTTTGGTTCCTGACGTTGAAAACTTTGAAAAGGAACGAAGCAGCTTCTAAACGTTGTGTTACTTGGAATGCGCGAGAATAATACAAAGAAAAGATGTTAGTGGTGGACCTATCAGTGTGTGAACCAAGGAGGTCGGGGTGGTTACCTGTTTGTTACTTGTAGCTTACTATTCCAGAAAGTCTGCTCGATCCTTGTAAGGTCACTGCTACCAGGGCTGCTAGGTAGCGTTACTGTGTTCTTCTCTTACTTGTGAAGAATGATGTCCTTACTGAATTAAATTTTCTTAATCCTTAAGTGTTTTAACAAACTTGAAACTGTTCTGAGTTTTCTAAGTCCCAATATGTATGCACAGAATCTTTACCAACACTTTTGGGCATACTTACTCAATTTTCAGAGTAGTGATGGATAAATATGTGTTACTAAAATGAAATGCTAGCATTTTAAACATTGATGACAATTTAAACTTTTGTATCTGTTCAACTTAAGCCTCTTGGAGAAAAGAGGGTTAATTGCTTCATTAAAGCTAAGTCCTATTGTACATAGAGCCTGTAACCATGGTTTATGAAAATAAATGTCTGTTTTTCAGGAAAAAGTAGATATGTCAGCATATCCTGTTGAAAGCATTAGGAACTTCAGTATTATAGCTCACGTAGATCATGGCAAAAGTACCCTAGCAGACAGATTGTTGGAAATTACCGGTAAGTGTTCTCTCTTTATACTGCCTTTTCTTGACATGTAAGATGACTTGTAGCTTTCTTTAGCTTGGATTATTAGGAAAATTTTTACTGTCTTTGCTCTCTTGGTGCCAGGTTGCTTGTACTTTTAGGATGCAATTTGTATAGTGTTACAGATGTAAATATAGTTTCTGGTTGAAATCTGCCTCTGTCATGGTATAGACCCATCTAGGCACAAGGGACCACAATCAGCCATAAGTACCAAAGGCCTTTGGAACCCCCCTAAGGACAGCAGTGGCTCACTCAGCACTTATGGTCCCAGGCAAAACAGGCAAGAGTGCTTGACTTGGGAAAGAAAACAAAAGTTAACTTAATCCACTACCAACCGAAACCGTAACAAACAGAAAACAACAGAGAGTGGTACAATAATGAAGAGCACAACCAGTCCTTTCAGAGCACCATCCCGTTCACTCTTCCCCTCTTCCCAGACTCAGAGCCCTGATCTCAGCGTCTTTACTTCCTCCTCCCCTGTGTGGCACAGCAGGGCAGGGAATGGAGGTTTCAGTCAGTCTTTTCCCAATGGGTCTTGCTACTTGTTCTGTCTGAAGGCAGGTGGACTCCTGTCCAGTCCTCCCCACTCCAGTGTGGGGTCCCTCACGTGCTGAGTAACCCTGCACGGGCCACTCTGACTTGCGTTAATCCCAAAGGCTGCAGCTCCTCTCCACCTCCTGTGTGGGTCTCTATGGCCTGTAAGCTTTCCAGCACGGCCTGTGCCATGGCTGCCACTTTACACAGTCTCCTGACCATCCCGACACACTCACCCATTGCTGCTGGTGGCTCTCAGTTCTGCCATTGCGTGGCATGGGTTGCAGGGGCACAGCCTGTGTTCTTGCCAAGGGCTGCAGAGGGGTCTCTGGTCCAGCACTCCTCACTTCCTCCTTTGACTGTGAGGTCCACATAGTCACTTCTGCTGCTGCAGATTTCCCTTCTTAAATAGTGATGGCAGAGGTGCCAGATTGGCCTGGCCAGCCTGGAGGTGGGTCCAAAACTCTTGTAACTAGAAACCTAATTTCAAGAACTGCTTACTGGTACAACACTGCAGCTCCCTTCCCATTAGTAAGCAGAAAGCAACTCGCCACAAACCCATGACACATAGGGGTGAGGAAACGTGTAATTTATTCAGGAAGTATATGTTCTGGAAAGAGACTGAAAAGGAGTGTACTTCCTTGTTCAAGATGCTACTTCTGCAATTGTTTGGGTTGGACAGAAGAAAACTGTCATGATGTTTGTTATTGGAACAGAGAGGAAGTTCAGCTGCTTATACTGAAATGAGAGGAATGATTTCTCCTTGTGAGGACACTATAGGCAACTGCCTTTCATGGTGGTAAAGCTCGCTAGTACTGAAGCTGATGTGATGCTGCATAGTAAGCTTTAGAAATGTACAGCCTTATGTTCATTTATATACAGTGTGCAGAATAACTGCTAGTAATTAACTGTAAATTCCATGGATTCTCAGTTGCTATGTAGACTTGCCTTTTCCTTCATTCTAAGTATTGTTGAAGTTGCGTTACCTTCCTCTTCAGTGGTATTAATTTTCTTCTCGTTGGAGTGCTTTTTGGGTGTCTGTTTTTATTTGAGCGTTATGGTTGAGGATACGGAAAACTATCCCCATTTAAAGTGAAAGTGAGAATCGGAAATGCTAAGGGATCTTCATAACTATAAGTGACTCTGAAACTAGGCTTTCCTTGAGAAATAGACATTGTCTTGGAGGGTTCTCTAAGGTAAACTGTTAAGCAATTGCTACATCTCCCAGGAGGAGACTAATTTCAGGGTAGAGCTTAAATTAGCTACTCAGAAACACCCTTCAGAATTGTGTAGCTTTTCTCATTTAATGAGCAAAACAGAACCTTGGAGAGAAGCTTTTAATCATCTTTATGCTTACCTTCTATGTGTCATTATGGGCAATAAGTCCTGTTGCCTGTGATAGAATGGAGTTTGGAATTCAGATCCATCGAGCTCTATGATAATGCTCTTAGATTGGCACTTGTTGGAGCTGTGGGCCATGAAGTTGCTCTCCAGTGATAGGGGATGAAGTTGTTTTTAAGCATTAAAGTGATTCAGTACTGAATGGGATTTTTGCTGTTTCTTAATCTGTGATTTAAACTTACATGATATTTTGTATCCTGCTTATTCAGGAAAATATTTTATATACCTTTATGTATAAACATCCATTTAACAAATGTTAACAGTTTTTTAAAAACGAAAATGGGTAAGTTTAGCTTAATCATATGGAAAAGCTTCATTTGCAGCTCCAAGCCCCGTGTTCTCTTAGTTAATGGCAATTTCAAGAATTATTTATATTGAGAGCTAATGTACTAAATGAGGCAATAAAACTGTTTGGCTTTTTCTTAATCTTAGGAGCAATTGCTAAAACAGACCGTAATAAGCAAGTGCTGGATAAACTGCAAGTGGAACGCGAAAGAGGAATTACGGTTAAAGCACAATCTGCATCTCTCTTCTACAATCATGAAGGAGTAAACTACCTCTTAAATCTTATTGACACGCCAGTAAGTTAAGTATACATAGTGTTTAAATCACAGAAAGCTAAGTGTTTTTAAAGTAGATGTTTTCTGACATCTTGTGTTGATTCAGTTCCTTTTTTTTTTCCTTTTTTGTGAGAATTGTGAACCTGTATTGCAAATGAAAACATGCAAAGACTGTAAGAAAGTACTTGAAATTGTAAACATTTATTTTCTCTGCAGGGCCACGTAGATTTCAGCTATGAAGTGTCACGGTCACTTTCTGCCTGTCAAGGTGTCATACTTGTCGTGGATGCAAATGAGGTAGAGTTCTTAATTCTTGTTTTCTACTTAGAATTTCAGAGAAGATTTTTTTTTTCCTCTTATCTGTCACAGTCTATCTCCATAAAAGCATTGTCTTGTAGAAAAAGAGTAATGGGACTTTTAAAAAAAACTTTACCTGAGTACATGTGTGTTGATAAATGCCACAGTTCCGTGACATAACAATAAAAGCACAGGATTAGTGAAGAATCAGATCCTTCTTGACAGTATATGAACTTTGCAAATTACAGTGTGGAGAACTTTTAGCTATTGTACTAATATCTATTTGAGTACCTTCAGTTTGTTGTTGGAAAGCTTGACAATTCATTCAACCAGCCATCCTGTTAGTTATAACTGATAGCTGTTATGTTTTTGATATCTATAATACAAATGCATACTGGCCACATTAAAGCTAAAGAACTCTATAAGGCAAATGTGGATTAACTTATTATGGAAATTTGATGATTTATGTCCACCAGATTAATGGGTTCTTGACTGATCTATCAGGATAAGCAGGAAACGAAGTAGAATATTTCAAAAGGGATACTCTCATAAATTTACAGGCAAATTCTTTACTAGGGGGGAGATGAAATTACAGATCTTAGTTGTACTTTTATTTGTACAGAGTTATGGGATCATGATTTTTAAATATGGACATGTTATCAAACTACTTTGTGAGAAATTAATTGATACCACATTTAAATATTATGTGATTATTTGATTTACCGTGAGGGTGAAGGAGCTCTGGCACAGGCTGCCCAGGGAGGGTGTGGAGTCTCCTTCCTTGTAGGTCTTCCAAGACCCATCTGGATGTGTTCCTGTGTGACCTGATCTAGGTTGACCTGCTTTATCGGGGGAGTTGGACTACATGATCTCTAAAAGTCTCTTCCAACCCCTACCATTCTATGATGCTATGATTTGGTGTTCTGGATTTGTTTTTCAGTCAGAATGCTTACAAACTCAACTTTTTGCGTTATAATTGCTAATGTTTCTCTGGCCAGCCTGAATTCTGGAGTTAATTTTCAAGATTTTCTTGCATTGCTTTTAATATGTGAGGGTTTTCTTGCATTTTTGGATTTTTGTATTTTTTTTTTAATAAATGCTCTTTGCTGCTTTACATTGCCTAAAAAGTTAGGGCCATACGTTCATACTGAATATCCTCGTATAAGTAATTTTCTATTTCATCTATTGTAAACAAAGGGAAAGACAACAAGTAGCTTTTTTTTTCTTCTTCTTCCCCTCATACCCCCTTCTACCTTCTCGAGTTCAATTGTGATATTAGACTTTATGCTGTCATTCATTAGCATCTCTATCTTTTTTATCTTCCCCTGGATCTGGAAGATAAACCATCTTGAACCAGATTTTTTTTGTTGGTTTGCCATCCTTCTGGAAGAAATATAAGGTACAGACCTTACAGTTACAATTATTTTCAAAAAAAGAAAACTAAGTTGAAGGTATGTTACTACCCTCTCTTGTAACTACAGTCTTATTACCATGGTAATCATCCTTTTGTTTCAGTCCATTTGTGAATAGTTTGCAGTAAACAAAGAATCTGGGGTTTTTTAGGTACCTGTCATGATCTTAGCTATTCGTAAATAAATACACAAAAATATGTATGTAGTGCATAATGTGTGAGTAACACTGTTATCTATGAATAATTCCATGTAAGTAATCACATCTACAGCATTATTAGTTTGTCTACTTCTATGCAGATTGTAAGAAATAATTAGGAATGTTGTTTTCTTTCTCAGCAATGTGTATAGTCAATAACCTTTACCTATTTTCCGTCCTCGAAATGAAGCAGTAGGTAGAATAGTGAAGTAATCTTATATTGTGTAGCATGCCTATAAAAAATCCTCAAAACATCAAAACTCAGGAAGATTCCATGTTAAACTGTTAAAATTATTATTTTCTAGGGTATTCAGGCTCAGACAGTGGCAAACTTCTATCTTGCTTTTGAAGCACAGCTTGAAATAATTCCTGTCATAAATAAGGTAATAATGCTTTTAGTTTCATATTAAATAGTTGGGTTGTTTAAATGTATCCTTAACTAGGAGTATATAATGAAAAAAAGAACTAAAATGTGATAAGAACGTCAGTGTATTTCCTGTTGGGTTAGTATTTTACAGTAATTGCTGGGAACTTCAATTTTTATCTCATAAGATACATATAGAACCATTTTACTGGCAGCACTGAAAAATTATCAGAGTCTGTATAGTAAGCCAAGTATACTAAATTGTATCAGGTATGGTTTGCAAACAAATAAGCTTGAGGCAAACGTAGGCTATGGTATGAAAAACAACTGACCACATCCTTATGAGAACAAGCTGAAACTGGGGCATGGCAGGGCTTTGAGTTGACTCAGTGTTAAATGTAGGTGAAAATGTTTAGCTGGTACAGACATTTGGGCTTGAATGGGCCAGAAAGCTACAGATTCCCCTGTATGTGCTCTCCCATGCTCCAAGCAGGCTGGTTGTGGTATGACTTTTGGACAGTCCACTTAATCCAAAGGGAAATGGTTGGTGACCTGCTACACCACTTAAACACACACAAGTCTATGGGGCTGGATGGTATCCACCCAGGGGTGCTGAGGGAGCTGGTGGAAGTGCTCAAGGAGCCACTTTCTGTCACCCATCAGCAGTCCTGGCTCACCAGAGACATCACAGTTGATTGGCAGGTAGAAAATATGGCACCCATCCACAAAGAAGGGCCAGAAAGGAGGATATGGAGAACGACAGGTTCACTTTCAGCGTGACCTCAGTGCCAGGAAAGATTATGGAGCTGATCATGTTGTGTGCCATCACACAGCATGTATGGGACAAACAGGTGATCTAGCCCAGTCAACACGATCTTATGAAAGGCAGATCTCACTTGACTAACCTGATCTCTTTCTGTAACAAGGTGACCTGCTTAGTGGATGAGGGAAAGGCTGTGGTTTGCCTGAACTTTAGCAAAGCCTTCAACATAGTCTCCCATAGCATCCTCTTGGAGAAACTGTCTGCCTATGGCTTGGACAGGTGTACTCTTTGCTGGGTGGAAAATTGTAAGAATAGACAGGCCCAGAGAGTGGCAGTGAATGGAGTTAAAGCCAATTGGTGGCTGGTCACCAGTGATGTTGCCAGGGCTCAGTGTTGGGGCCTGTTTTGTTTAACATCTTTATCGATGATCTGGATGAGTGGAATGAGTGCACCTTCAGTCATTTTGCTGGTGACACCAAGTTGGGTGAAAGTGTGGATCTGTGTGATGACAGGAAGGCTCTTCAAGAGGGACTTGGGCAGGCCAGATCGATGAGCCAAGGCCAATTGGATGAGATTCAACAAGGCCAAGTGCTAGGTCCTGCACTTGGGCCACAACAACCCCATGCAATGATACAGGCTTGGGGATGTGTGGCTGGAAAGCTGTCCTGCAGAAAAGGACCTGGGGGTGTTAATCAACAGCCAGCAGCATGCCCAGGTGGCTAAGAAGGCCAATAGCATCCTGGCTTACATCAGAAATAGTGTGACCCACAGGACTAGGGAAGTGATTGTGCCCCTGTACTTGGCGCTGGTGAGGTCACACCTTGAATACTGTGTCCAGTTTCGGGCCCCTCACTACAAGAGGGACACTGAGGTGCTGGACCATGTCCAGAGATGGGCAATGAAGCTGGTGAAGGGTCTGGAGAACAAATCCGATGAGGAGTGGTTGAGGGAACTGGAATTCTTTAGTCTGGAGAAGAGGAGTCTGAAGGGAGACATCATCACTCCCTCCAACTACCTTAAAAAAAGTTGTAGTGAGGTGGATGTCAGTACAACAGGACAAGAGGAGACAGCTTCAAATTCTGTTGATGGAGCATTAGGAAGAACTTTTTCACCGAGAAGGTTGTTAGGCATTGGAACGAGCTGCCCAGGGAGGTGGTGGAGTCACCATCCCTGGAAATATTTAAAAGCTATGTAGCTGAGATGCTGAGGGACATGGTTTAGTGGGCTTGGTGGTGTGAGGTTAGTGGCTGGACTTGATGATCAGTTGACTGTTCGACCTGAAAAGAAGACTTCTACCTGTGGATAGGATGTCCTTAAATAATTTGAGATATGTGTAACAATCCTGTAGCCCATTGTAATTTAAATGCACTGGTTTATGAACATTGCCATTCCTTCCATTTAAAATACGTTTTTCTATTGAATCTTCAAGTGGCTTTATACAGAAATAACTTTTAAAGTTTCATGCTATGATAATCCATATATTCCTCCCTGTGTTTTAATGCTTTTATTTCTATTTGTTAATGATGATACACAGAGGAGATTATGTGAGTAGCAGCTCAATATTTTAGAAATGTTGTCTTAGTTTTAAATAAAATCCAAATATTGTGGTTTATTCCATTTTTGTGGGCTGGATGATTAGAATCACAAGATTAGTTAATGCTCAGCTCAAATTAATTGCTTTTTGTAGATGTATATCGATGTAATATTTGAACAGTGTAAGTAACACACTTTCAACTTACTTTGTAAAATAAAGATTTTTACCAGCTTTTGGACAAAGGTGTTTTCTTTAATGAAACAAACAAAAAATAGTCTAATTAGAGAAGGGATTTGTCCTGAAGTCAAGCAAGGAAGGGTTTTTCTAAAATGGATCTTGATAGAGAACTTTCCTGAAAATATCCAGTATTTACTCATAAATAGATAAAGGTTCCTTGACTTGTGTATTTGGAAGCTACAGTGCTGGGTTGTATGAAAGATGTGGTTGCCTGTATGTTTAGCATGTTTTTGTTTTTCAGATTGACTTGAAAAATGCAGACCCTGAAAGAGTTGAAAAACAAATTGAGAAGCTGTTTGATATCCCTATAGATGAATGTGTCAGGGTAAGGTCTCTTAAAGTCTTATAACATGGCAGATTGTGTAGCTGTATCTGCTTTGTATGGAATGAATGACATGTACACATAGTAAATCATCATGGGATCGTTTGTCTGCCTGTCTTTGTCTGCCATGCATGAATTTGTTTAAAGTTTGACTCCTGGCAAACAATAATAGAGAACATACTTCTTGGTTTTAAGTTCTAGTATGTCAGGATGAATGGGATCAGATAGATTTGAAATTATTTCTTGCTGTTAGCCTATAAACTGTTTTTATTTTTATACAAGAATAATCACCATTAAAGAGATTAAAAAAAAAAAAGTTACAGGAGAATTTATACTCAATTAAGCGCTTCATAGTAATAGCACTCTAAAGTGTGCTTCATAGTGCTTTTATGGGTAGCATTATCTGTAGCCACCAAGACTGGATAAGTCAATGTGACAGTAGGTACTGAGTAAGTGTAAGACATGTCTCACAAAACTGATGTTATACTTGTTTTAGGTTTCTGCTAAACAAGGAACAAATGTCAAAAAAGTTCTTCACAGAGTCATTGAGAAGATTCCACCGTAAGTCTGTACTGAATTATGAAACCTTGTAAGTTAATTAGGAAACCATGAGTTGCACGCATACAATATTGGCAGTAGTTTTGCACTTTATTCATTTTTAAAGGCAATACTTTAAAAAGAGATGTGAGAGAATCCTAATGTCAGAGCTGGTCAGTTTCAAATTGCAAATCTGAAACCAGGACACTAGATTTGAGGTGCCTTTTAAAAAATGTGCCAATATCAGCAGACTTCTTTATTCTTTAGAAGTGGGATGGGAAGATTAATTCAGACTGAAATGAAAGATGAGAGGTTAACAACTAAAACTGATACTTTTATGACATGAAATTTTTGAACATTGCATTGTTAGAATGATAAAGGTAATTGAAATCTACTTCATTTAGAGTTTCATATCCTGAACCCAACCTTCGAAATAGACCTTTATCTACAAATATGATGACAAAGCTGCTAAACTAGTTTAGTCAGCATATTGCTTTTCATTCCTTTTTCCTACTATTAGTTAATAGTGATAGTCCTCATATTAATTAATAATTACAGAGAAAAAAAACCAAAACAGTGAAAATCAGAAATTAGGTTTCTACGATAGATGGCAAATCCAAAATATCAATGGACTTTTAAAAAAAAATCTGGGATATTGGAATGTAACTCCTAAATTTTTGGGGTCTCCCATAATATGATATTTAAAGCATCAGCTTCACTTGTTGTGTAATGGGTATAATGGATATGCATTTATTTTTGCTCTATTTGTGCTGCTGTTGCACATGGGGGAAATAAAATGGAAAGATTTGCTACATAATATATAGTGAAACACTGAAATTATGTCTGATATGTGTTAACTGAAAATCACTTCTTAATATGAAACTTCTTGGGGTGGGGGTGCTTGCACATTCAGTATTAAATGAAAACCACAATGGTTAATATATTGTTTTGCTTTTTTTTGTGACAGACCCCAGTGTAGTACTGTTGATCCATTGAAAGCCTTAGTGTTTGACTCCACCTTTGACCACTACCGGGGCGTTGTAGCCAGCGTTGCACTCTTTGGTGGGGAGGTTCAGAAAGGGCAGAAAATTGTGTCTGCGCACACAAAGAAAAGATATGAAGTTAATGAAGTGGGAATTCTGACTCCAAATGAACAGCCAGTGCATAAGCTGTACGTAACAATTTCTTACAGTGGAACAAAACATAAATTGGTGGAAGATACAAAATCCTGCATTTCTGTCTGATTTTTGCTTTGAGTGGTTAAGGCTGAGAGATGTCTCTCTTTTTTGTTCTTTTTTTTGGGGGGTGAGGGTTTTTTTTAATGATGATGACTTGTAATATAATGCTTAATGTCAGTCTTTTTCATTTTGGGCATGCTGAGACAGAAGCTTTTGGGGACTGCTTTTTGGGCACTGCTGGGGGAGGAAGACATTCTGTCATCTGTAGTATGTGGAACATCTGGACAGTTACTTTTATTAAGAGTAGCATTTAATATTCAGCTGTCCGATTTATTTCTAGGAACTACCTTGTTTGAGAGTGGAAGGGAATGGGGTTTCATCTTAGTTATTGCTGCAGCATTTTTTGAGGGTGGAAGACTTAAAATCCATGAATGCTACAGCTTCCAGAAAGTGGCTACTCATGGCAGCAGTGGGAAGAAAATCAGGTACTTAGAATTAGTGGAGAAGCATTATCAGTTTGCATTCAAGATGATTCTCAGTAAGACTGTGTTACTCTGTGTGGTGGGTTGTACCCAGACAGCAACTAAGCACCCAACCAGCCACTTGCTCACTCCCTCAACCCCAGTGGGATGAGGGAGGGAACTGGAAGAGCAAAATTGATGAAAGACTCGTAGGTTGAGATAAAAAAACAGTTTAATAAATGAAAGAAAAAGGTGAGGCAAAGGCAATTACTTACCTCTTCTTACAAGCAGACTGGTGCTCTGCTAGTCTACAAGTAATGGCTGCCTTGGAAGTACTAACACTTGTTGGTTTTTATTGCCAAGCATGTTTTGTGGCGTGGAATATCCTTTTGGTTGGTTCGGGTCTGCTGTCCTGGCTGTGTCACCTCCCAGTCTCTTGCCCACCCCTAGCCTGTTTGCTGAGGGAGCAGAGTGAGAAACAAAAAACACTCAGGCTGTGCAAGCACTGTTGAGCAGTAGCTAAAATATTAGTATGTCATCAACACCATTTTAGTCACGAGTGGAAAATGCAGCACCACATGGAGCTGCTAAGAAGAAAGTTAACTCTGTTTAGACCAAAACCAGTATGCTGTGGTTTATGTCTACATGAGTTCCTCTCCTAAGTGAATTATGTGCTGACAGAAGGCATTTGTCTTTTGTTCGTTTCTGCAAGTTGGTATATGAAACTTGCCTTTCTGGTTCTCTTATACCCTGAGAACTTCCCTCTTGCTCTGGCTTTCAAACTAGGAATAGAATGGAGTTAAAAATCCAAAACTATAAAGGTACTTTTTAACTGTAACAGAGCTACTTGACTCAACAGAAGTAGAACAACTTGAGGCAAAGTTCACAACTGGGACAAACAATCTGAATCTGGCTTTTGGCTCTGGGCTTTTACAAGGGATGATTTCTTTGAATTTCTGACTGACCTAAGTCAAGTGGGAAAAATAGTGCAAATGCTGATAATGCCAAGAAGCGTGTCCATATAATACCAATTTTATTTAGATATGCTGGACAGGTGGGCTACCTGATTGCTGGAATGAAAGAAGTAACAGAAGCCCAAATAGGAGACACACTGTTTTTGTATAAACAGCCAGTGGAGCCTTTACCTGGCTTTAAGTCAGCGAAGCCAATGGTTTTTGCAGGTGAGGAGTAAACTGATGTAAAGTGGAATTACTTCTTTCCAGTAACAAGAGTAAGAAAACTGTCAGAGCTTTTAACCTGTGACTTAAAAGACAGGATTAATAATAGTTGCAGACTGGATTTATATGAATACAAGACTAATGTGTATTTTTATCCATGATTATTGCTTCTGATGCCAGTAAACTCTTGACAGCTGGAAAAGAAGGGTTGAGGCTTTAAAAAAGTCAGTCAAATTTGGCAGTTCTTCATCTAGATAATCACATGTTTGTCATTATTGTGATTTGTTTGGGTTTTTTTTAAAGCAAATCTTTTTTCATTAAATATGCCAAAGACAATATTAAGAATGATTCTGGAAAATATTTGGCTTATTAAGCTTATACAGTTCAGTTGAGCTCTTTCCACCAGCTTCAGTAACTACTACAAATCCTATTGAAGACGGTTTTAGAAAGAAGTGAATTCTGGGAATCACTTTCTAGACATGTGAGGGAATGTGCAAAACTCACTTTAACTGTCTCATGGAGATTAGGTAATCTGTCAGTGAACACAGAAGAGTGTAATCCTGTAAATAATAGTTTTCGCATGCACATATGTTTCTTCTTGGTGTAGAGCAAGCAATATTTTCTGAACACGTTGTCATGTGAAAAGTGATTATATTTCAAAATATATAGAAACATTGCAGCTTTGTTACGTCACTTATTTTTGCCTTTGAAGGAACATCTCAATCAAATTTGTTTGCTTATTCAATTGTGCTTTACCTGTACGTTTACTCGGCAGTTCTCCAAAACAGTGGTTATACTTAATGGTGCATCTTCCACAATTGTGAAGGATGAGTACAGTATCCCTACCAGTATGGTTTGAATGTTAATTTTTGTTTTTATGAGGTAATCTGAATGTTAACTAATTTGAGGGGAGGGGGGAAGGAAAAAAATCTCTGTGTCATTTTTTACATTTTGAAGTTGGAAAAGAAAGTAAGCTATTTCTGATTTCGTTACTGTTCTCACTGTAAGAGGCATGTTTGAAAGCTTTGTACACACTAGATAAAGCTCTCTATAACATGAGTTCTATCTAATACGCTTTTATAGGAATGTATCCTGTAGACCAAACAGAATATAATAATCTCAAAAGTGCTTTGGAAAGGCTGACATTGAATGACTCCAGTGTAACTGTTCACCGGGACAGCAGCCTTGCCTTAGGAGCTGGGTGGAGGTGAGACTTTTGTAGTGCTTTCATTTTGGAATTGTTTGCAAATTGAGAATTTGAGTTTAAGTTAACCGAAGGTAGGATTAAAATGAATTCAATATTAGGGGCTTCATTTCAAATTAATGATAGGTAAAGATCAAGAGCATGTATTTTCTTAACATTCTGTATTTGTGAAGAGTATGCACTTTGCTGTTCTTTGTAGTTTCTCTTCTCAAAGATTCATACTGCTCAAGTGTAGGATTGTTTGCTGTGCCTGATACTGAGAGACCAGCAGTGTAAACATACTGGAGGGGGGAAAAAATCCCCACTGTCAAATTCCAGGGGATGTACATATACTTTCACTGACAGGATTTGGTTTTTTTCCCAGGTTGGGTTTCCTTGGTCTTTTACATATGGAAGTTTTTAATCAACGTTTGGAGCAAGAGTATAACATGTCAGTTATTTTGACTACACCTACAGTTCCATATAAAGCTATTCTTTCCTCAGCAAAGTTGATAAAGGTATGTTAAATTTATTACAGTGTTTTGTAAGTGGCCACTTAAAAGCCTCCTATAATAAACATCTACACTTTTATTTTAGTGTAGATTAGTAATCTACAGTAAACATTAGAAACACTAGTATTTAACTTTAAAACTTTTAAAATGGAATGTTTTTAAGAATGTTGAGTTTCCTTCCCCATTCCATTTCAAGCACTCTGTCTCTACATTTTATACCTGTCCTTAAAAATGGAAATAAAAGACATTTCTTGCTGTATTCTTTGAAGTGCATACTGACTAGACTGAGTTTAAAGAAGCTAGAATAATAATATTCCAGGATTTATCATTCAGAAAGCATCAACATTTTTAGGAAAAGCTTCTAATTCTGCTGTAGGGTGACAGGGGCCGGTGAAGACAAGTGAGTTTTGATCACAGTGAAATAGGCATGTGCAAACTTCTTCATTGAATTATGTGCAAAAAAATGACTGTTCTTGGGTTTGAGAGAGGTAGACTTAGGGGGATGTGCTGAAAGGAAGCTGCAATTAGCCTGGCTCATTAGAATCCAACGTGTACCTATAAGTACTACAGGAAGTTTGTGAATTACAAATGACATGTATAAGAAAGGTTGTTGTACTTTCACGGGGTAAGGCATAGACCCATTTTCTCTTCAGTTATTTTGGTTTCTTCCTTGGGCAGCTTAGAGCTGTGAATGAAGTAGCTGACACCTTTGGTGCATAAGTGATTCTGGATTGCTGATGTGAGACACTTTTCAAACATTGCAGAAAGTTGGGTCATTGTTGAACAACAATGCCTTGGTGGTGGTAGTGACAGTATCACTAGCTTTGTTACATAGGGGACTGTATGTGCATAATAAAGAAGCGTGACCTTTGTTTTATTCTTACTGCAGAAGGATAATTTCAGCCCCTATCAGGATATTGGACTATAAGAAATGAGTAATGAAAGCACTTGCACAGGAATCAGAAACATAATTTCTAAGCTCACTTCAGCCTGTAAGAGAGCCTGAACCCAAAGTTCTATTTAGAGAAGAATGTCATCAGCAAACTACAGAATACTTGAAACAGGTCTTTTATTGAAGCTGTGCCTTACACCTTGTAGGATCAGGATAGAATAAGGAGGAAGATCCGTGCTGTACAAGCAAGAGAGGTGGAAATATGGACAGAAAGGCTTTGTTATATTTATGGATGTCTCTAGGTTGCAGTCCTAGTTCTAAGCACTTTTCTGTTTAATATTCACTGGATGAAAAAAAAATGTTTTCCTAATGAAAGTAATTGCTGTAATCTTCCTATATAACAATATCTTATGATATGCTGACCAGGGACTTTTGTATGTAAAATAGAAATCTCTTTTAAAGTAGTGTTTGATATAAATTTGAGTTGTGTCATTCACAAGTGTTTCCAAGCAATTTAAATGTTTTTTAGTAATTTTTCAATGCTATTTTTGTCTCCAGTTTATTTGTAAAATTACAGTGTCGATTTATTTCTTTTTCAGGAGTATGGTAAATCAGAGATTACTGTTATCAACCCTGCTCAGTTTCCTGATAAACATTTAGTATCTGAATATTTGGAGCCAACTGTTCTTGGTACTATTGTAACACCTCATGAATATATTGGGAAAATAATTGCTTTATGTCAGGTATATAGTTTTAGTTTTGTCACATTTATAAGCTCTTTATATCATAACTGAAAGGAATATGCTAGATACTAAGATACTAGGTAGTACTTGTAGTATCTTTGACAGTAATTCTTTTCCTTTCAAGAGTATTTAAACTTTTTATGTGTAAAATTGCTTCTGAATTACAAAAGTTAGTGATGATGTTCAGTGACAATGAAGTACTTGGTCAAGCATCATGCACTAGACAAATTCATAGCTACCTCTATTTTCCTGAAAGAATGGAATCTACAGCAGAGGAATAAGAGCTATTGCATTTCAGAAGTATAGCCATAGAAATGCAAATTCTGTCAGTCCTTTAGTGAGTCTTCAGTGAAGTACTGAAAACTTATATGAAGTACATTTATGATAGTAATGGCTAATCACATTTCCTGAGGTGTATTTGGAATGCATTTAACTAAAAATGTTTTAACTGCCATGCCCATTGGCTTTATATAATTTCTTCACAATATTTATTTTTAGCTTTTAACATTTCAGAGCACATAATGCAAAACAGTACAGGACTTGTATGTCAGTAGAGTGATCTGTTAAAAAGAATTCCTAAAATAACTTTAAGGATACTCTCCTGGCAGGAAAGAAGATGAGCCTGCAAGTCCTACTGTGTAAGACTGTAATGTCTGTGAAAATGTCATTTCAGTAGATATTACCGACAAATAATTACACATTTAAGAGGCAACAGTAAGCAGAAGGTGTTTAAAGATTTCAGAAATTTAGCTTTTACAGAGGACAGACTTGAACCATTTGTCCAGTTAAGTTCCAACCACTTCGTATATGATGGTGCTGCAGTTTGTTTTGGGGCTTTAGCAAACCACCAATAAGAAGGTTACTTTGAGATTTGAAGTATGGAGGTTCTCTTGTGTACTGGATAGCTGATTTTTGTAGAAAATTTAGGTCAAGGGGAACTGAAACAATTTTTATTTGTCTAGGATCATAGGGCAGTCCAGAAGGATATGTTGTACATCGATGAACACAGGGTTATGCTAAAATACCTCTTTCCACTGAATGAAATTGTGGTGGATTTTTATGATGCTCTTAAGTCTCTCTCTTCTGGTTATGCAAGGTAACTACTTCCTTTCTATGCCCTTGATATTTCAGATCTGATGAGATTGGTGGTCTGGGCATTCTCCAGATTTATACCTATATATAAGTATCTCTATATATGTATTTATATCTATCTATAGATAAATATATAGCTATATAAATATAAAAATTGCATCTCTTCCATTTTAAGAATTTTTGCCAACTTGACAGCATGACCCATACCTACCTGTTGTGGTTTGGCCCAGCTAGCACAGAAGCACCACGAGAGTCTCTCACTCACTGTCCCCCATTCACCTCCACCCATGTTAGGAGAAATATGGTTCAGAAAGGAAAACTTGTTTGTCAGATGGAATGATAACAGAGGTCATAAAAAACATCTGTCAAATGTGAGGATGAAAAGAAAACAATCCAGTGGTAGTGTTTGATTTGTGTGACATCAAGAATGTTTACTGTTCAGAAGCTGTGTTGTAGGGTTCTGTTGCCTGGGGCTTTAAGGAACTATCAGCTGATATGAAAGAAAGAAGTGTTTGAGGAAACTCCTTAAGAGATTGCAGTAAGAATGTAGAGTTTTGATTGTTTTAACTTGCTCAGTATCTGGAAGACAGGGTGATGTCTTCTGCTGCCTTGGAAATAAGATTTAATAAACCATCACTAACTTTTAAGCCCTTTGTGTTTAGTTTTGATTATGAGGATACAGGATACCAGGCAGCAGACCTTGTCAAAATGGATATACTTATAAATGGAAATCCAGTTGAAGAACTGTCAACAGTCATACACAAGTAAGTTGTCTGGATTCTCTGTTCCAAAGAGAACACTTCCTATTAATACACAATGAAAACATATATGTGTATCACTAATATATGACAAATAGGCATGAAAAGAGCAGTGAGGATTTTACCACATCACTGCTTTTGGACACGATCAGAAAAACAGCTATTTGAGTACTAGGTGTAGTTTTGTGGTAACGTAGGGCAAGGGGGAGAAGGAAATGCAAAATGCTGGTCTCTTAAGGAGCTGAAAAATTCAAATACAGACAAATCTAGGAGATGACAGATGAATCATTTATGACACTATTTACTACTGAAGAAAATACTGATTTTATGCTTACAATAATTCCAGTTCTATAGAAGTTTGTTACCTTGTCTCCAGCCAGAGTATCAGGAAAAAGTCAATACTTAGTGGATGTAATTACTTCAGACATTTTGTGATAACATTATTATTTGGTTTCCCTAAGTTTCTCAGGAATTACTGGTCTGGTAGTAAAACTGTTTTCATGTTTTAACCTTCCTCCTCACAAAGTCTTTATTAGTAACTTCAGCATCTCTTTCCAGTAATCCTGAGGTTAACTTTTTGGGGGCTTTGTTTTTGTGTGGTTAGTTTTGTTTGCTTGTTTGTTTTAAATTGAATATTTTCATGTTTTTACATGCCTGCAATCTTTAAATGCTTGGAATTCCTGAACTTCAGAAGGTTGACACAGGAAAATGAAAGTTTTACGTAGTCCATAAAGGTCAGGGGGCTGCAGGAGAGTTAGTCTCTCATATGCCTTTCCTACTTAATGTGTTTTTCATAAATATTCAGTGTTTATTAGTGTACCTGCATCTCTTACTCTGAAAAGATGCAAAATGGAGCAGCCAACATAGCAAAGGTTCATTACTGCTTTAACATGTGTTTCTTAATCAGTTAGGCTTGCACCCCTGAACTGTTTCCTTCACTAAAACTAACAATAGCCTTTCTTCTAGCTTTAGATTACAAATTACCTTTTTTTCACTTCTAGACTGCATTCATTCTGCTCCTGATTCAGTTATTCTCACAGTCCTCTCACTGTAAATAGACTGCATCTGTCTTATATAAAAAGAATTATGCTGCATTACATTTCTAGAGAAAGAACTACTGAGAGTCCTGTAAGCTCAGTACTAAGCCAGCCATTATTATTTATCTTAGCTATACAAATAAATATCTGTATCTTCTTAAGTAATGTTGGTTAAGCGTTACAGTTTTAGTACTTCATGCCTACACTGTTTGCTGTAGTCAGGTAGTGAGGATTCATATTTTTGCTACATGAAAACATGTAAAACTATTTTCAGCTATATGTGGCTAAAAAAAATGATTGCTAGATGCAGATGATTTTGGAGAGGTCAATTTCTTTTCAGTGGCTTATGAAATACCTGTTCAGCAGCATCTCTAGATCTTTTGTCATTTTTTCTTTCTAAAATCTGAAGCATATGCAGATACTGAATATAATTGATAATTATTATTAATAGGCAAGAAGAGTACATTAAAATGCTTTTTTTATTTTATAAACCCAGATGATTTAAAACTATTTCTGTAATACGTAGATGTTTTGACTTTTGGGCCCACAAGCAATGAAAATCGTCCATGACCTTCTAGTTTAAAATTGCATTTGAAGCTGTAATAGCATTCAAAGTGGCTTCAGTGTGATAATTTGGATGTGTATTACAAATATTTGAATATTTATTTGAAGGTTTTCTGTTAGTACAATCTTATCACCTGTTTTTATGAAACTAAGTGACATACCGAGAGCATTCAGTAGATGTAAAATCATTGTCTGATGAGCTTATCTTTTGAGATTAAAAGAAAATCTCTACTAAAAACTTTTTATTGAACTATGGATATTTTTTATGGATGTGTTACTCTTTCTGAAAACAGACAACTTTCTTTTTCAGTGACAAGGCATATGCTACTGGTAAATTGCTGTGTGAACGTTTAAAAGATACTATACCCAGACAGCTGTTTGAAATAGCCATCCAGGCTGCTATTGGCAAGAAAATCATTGCGAGAGAAACGTAAGCGAAGCCCTTCTCTTTTCCCCCTTTATTTTTTTCCTTCTTATTTTAATCTACTTAAAATGCAGCCTTTTAATTTCTTACCTAGTTTTGTACAGTACTTTGATTTTTACTCTAAAGTCATATTTTTCTTGTATACGCTGTCAGACCTCTTAAAAAAAAAAAAAACCCACAGAAACACAAACTACATTTGAGCTGTGACTATAACTAAAGGCTTTGTATAAATTTTAATAGGAAAAAAAAAGCTTTTCTGTTGCAAATTTCTTGTGGTCAGCATTGCATTTAGTGAGTAGAGTATCACAACACCCTTGTGTGCACTTCCTCTTTGGAAGTGGAAAAAGTTTCATAGTACTGAAGAAAAGTAGGTAGTTGTGGTGTAGTTTAATCTCTGGGAGAGTCAGCAAAAGTGAACCATGAGCTATTCCAAAGGAAATATGTTGCAAGCTGAACGAATACATAGCTACTTCTTAGCATTATTCATTTATTTCTAGAGCAAACTATTTCCTTGATGTGTTTCTTACATTTTTTTCTGTTTAAATAGGATGTAAATTGTGGTAGAAAAGTTAAAGGTACGGATCCAAGCAAGAATTTGTGTGTACGTATATATATACACACATATGTAGTACAGTGCATTGTAGCAGAAATCATAGATAAAAGGCAAGATTGTTACATTTTTTGTACATATTATACACTCTAAGATATATTTCTGGAATTGAGAGAACATGCTAGTTAGAACTGTGTCTTCTGTATACGAAATGTGAACACGTGATTGCAGTGCGTCTTATAAAACTGGTAGAAACACAAACCACATTTTGACAAGTCAGTATTTAGCTTCACATATAGGAGATGTTTGAATGTGTTAATGTAAATGTTATTTTATTTTACAGGCTGAAAGCTTACAGGAAAAATGTTGTGGCAAAATGTGTAGGTATTTCTTTTTTTTTTAATGTTCCTGATGCATGCAAACCTCAGTTCTGTTAACGATAGGCCTGTCTTTTCCTAGAAACTTGCCAAAGACAGGTTCTGCTAAGTGTCAGTGGAATATTAACAGATATTTTTAAGTAAATTTAACTCATGTAACCTCTAGTTGCAGCATGCAGTAAGAGTGGATCACAAAGAGTATTGGCTTTTTTGAAATCAGATGCTTAAGAATGAACTCAACAGTTTGGCAGTGTTCACTCCTGGTTATGTGGGTGTTCACACACATGTGTAACTTCACACATTTCCTAAATTGTGTTTTTTCAGGTGATTTAAGGAACTGTAAAAATATTTCTTCAGAGACTTCATTGTTACTAGACTTGTACTAGAGTTGTCAGTAAGGCGCCATGATAAGTCATCCTAAATATGTATCAGTAAGACTCAACAAAGCTATAGGAAAGATGTGCTGCCTTTCTCTTACCTTGTATTTAGCTCTGAAGTGAAGGTGTTTGAAAAATTAAATAAGTGTCCCTTTCTCACAATTATTACAGATTTTTTTTGTTGGGCACATATGTGGGATGGTGTTTGTTCAACATTGTGTAAAAGTTCAGTTAATTTATCTAGATGAAAGCTCCTAGTGCTAGTCAAGATGGCTGAGTGTATCTGAGCTGGCATCAGGCCGCTCTGCCAATAGGGTCTGGATATCCTATAGGTTGTCCCTAATATCAGCCAGGCTTATATGAATGTACACATTTTAAAGAACTGAATTCAACTCTCAGTTGTCTAAATGAACACACTTACTTGCTCTCTTTATCTTTTTAACTAGTGACCTTATGGAATAAGTATTTGGAGTATAAAATAATTATCATACCTAGCCTTTCAGAGTATAGCCCTTGAGTTTAGTGTTGCAGAAATGTACTGTAGTTGTGTTTGAGCTTACTAAAATATTTTTCCCTTTCATAGTATGGTGGAGACATTACAAGAAGAATGAAGCTTTTGAAGAGGCAGGCCGAAGGGAAGAAGCTGATGAGAAAAATTGGCAATGTGGAAGTACCGAGAGATGCCTTTATGCGTGTTTTAAAGAGACAAACTGACAAATAGAGCTGAGTGACATGCACACAGTAGCATAAGCTCATGTATAACATCTCTGTGAGAGGGAACATACTTGACTTTAAATGGTGTAAATTAAATAATGTGGGAACATAAACAGAAAGGACTATGTACTTAAAACATACAGATGCTTGTAGATTATTATGGAATTGAAGTTATTTAATTAACTTAAAACATACAGATGCTTGTAGATTATTATGGAATTGAAGTTATTTAATTAGACTTGACTGAATCTAAAAGTTTTCTTTGTGTTGGTTTTTATTGGGTTTCATTGTTTTTATACTTTTAACACTTAAAAAGTTAACAATTTTACTTTTGCATTGCAAGTTGTATAGACAACAGTGCTGTTTAAAAAAAAAAAAAAAAGTTTGAACTCTTGCCACAAAAGTATCAGGCTATTTCCTCTTCTGCTTTCTAAAGTTGCTGTGGTCAGGAAAGCACCAGGATGGGAAACCGCATCAGGAAAAAACCTTGTCATGACTCTTTTTAATGCACCACACTATTTATTTTAAACTTGTTAGTGTGTCACTTTACCATTAATCCAGCCTAGCTCTGTACATCTCAAAAAAAACCTGAACACGTAAGATGTAACTGCTCCACTGACAGAACCAATTCTGGCTTTAAAGAACTCTTTGGAGTGGTTTGTGTACTTTTTGGAGCTTTACTTGTGTTCATTTACTGTTCTCAGTTGAAAGCTCTGGTTAAGTGTGCTTAATGTTGCTTTTGCAAGTGTAAACAAAGCAATCATTAACACAACTTAATGACCATGCGTTTACAAGTACAGGCCTACCTCAAACAGTTTTTAAGCTGCTTTTATTGTTTAGATCTTCAGGGCCTAATTTGGATCTTCACATATCTTCATTTCTTGTTACTAAATATGTTTTAGGGAAGAAAAGACCAGTAATACTTAGTGAAGTACTCAATCACCAGAAAAGGCTGCTCTTAAATTTACTCATTTACCTATAATGAGAGATTGATTAATTATAAACTAGTTCTTTTATTTCAAGTACAAAGATGAACAGGGAAAATCCTTGGAGACATGAAATTGAACTGAATACCTTTGGAGATCCCTTTCAGCCTGTATTACTCTGAGTCTAGAGAAAATATAAGACTCGTTAGAGGATATAGGGAGGCAACTAGGAGAACTAAAACCTCATTGGAGTTGTACCTTGCAGGGGAAGTCAATGACAATAAGAAGAGCTTATTCAAATACACTGCAGATAAAACTAATGCTAGAGGCAGTGTAGGCCCATTGTTGAATGAGGCAGGTGCCCTGGTAACACAGGCTACAGAGAAGGCAGAGTTACTGAATGCTGCCTTTGCCTCAGTCTATACTGCTGGAGGCTGTCCTCAGGAGCCCCAGACTCCAGAGAAAGTCAGGTTAAAGGAGTTTTGTTTGGTTGATGAGGACTGGGTTAAGGATTGGTTGGGGAATCTGGATGTACATAAATCCATGGGCCCTGATGGATGTATGCCATGTACCAGTACAGGTTGAGGAATGAACTCTCAGAGTAGTGTAGGGGAAAGGCACCTGGGGGTTTTGGTGGACAGCAGTATGAGCATGAGCCAGCACTGTGCCCTCATGGCCAAGAAGGCCAGTGGCATCCTGGGGTGTCTTAAAAGGGCTGTGGGCAGTAGGTCAAGAGGTTCTCCTCCCCTTCTACTCTGCCTTGTAGAAGGGGACCACAGCTGGGATATTGTGTCCAGTTCTCGGCCCCTCAATTCAAGAATGACAGGGAGCTGCTGGAAAGAATTCAGTGCAGGGCCACAAGAATGATGGAGTGGAGCATCACTTGGAGGAGACTAAGGGGTGACCTCATTAATATTTAAAAATACATAAAGGCTGCATGTCAGGAGGATGGAGCCAGGCTCTTCTCAATGATGTCCAATGATAGGACAAGGGGCAGCGGGTACAAGCTGGAACACATGAGGTTTCAAAGAAATATAAGGAAGAATTTCTTCACTGTGAGGGTGATGGAGCACTGGAATGGGCTGCCCAGATGGAAGGTGCTGAGTATGACACATCAAATATATATTATTTAATGAACATTACATGCAGGGATAAAGTTGCTTTGAGAATGAGACTAGAAGAACTCAGTCTTTTAGCTTTATATAGTCATCTGAAGCAGAAAACTCCCAAATTTATGGTCTAATTCTGAGAGGACTTGTATATGTCAGTTTTCAGATAAAGGACTTTAATACTTAATTTACTGTAACCCTACTAAGCAGTTAGTTTTTGGCACAAAATGACCTAATTGTATCTAGTCACATATTTCACCCCTCCCTCCCCAATACCTGGGTTTTTTTTCCTGAGAAAGGAGAATAAAATGCTAAAATAGATGAGGCACTCCTTTACCCCAGAACCAGTAACTTAAGACTTCTTGAACTTGAAAATGCTTGTTTTGACATTTAGATTTTGATGATGGACTGCAGGCTAAGAGGCAAAACAACATAGTTGTTTGCATAGTTGACAGCTTTATAAGGTAAACACTGGTTTTACAAAAAGTGAGTATTTTGTAAAGTCAAATCTCTACTTACGTGGCATGACTAAAAGCAAGCCTAAAAATGCATTTTGTGGGCCTATGCACTCCATGTAACAGCATTTTCCTGAAGTGGTCTTTTTCAACTTCCCCCCAATGTTGCATTATGCTTCAAAAGTGCAAGTGCAAAAGTTGAGAAACCTTCTTTTAAATCTGTGCTTCTTGAATCTACCATGAATAACTGAAACACTAGGCCTGGTGCTTTAGACAGACTTTTGTAATTTCATACAATCATAGAACAGAGTCCAGGGTTGAAGGGACCTTGAAAGACCATCTGGTCCAACCAGGTATCAATAAACTCTCAACTTGCTCCTGAGGCGGAAGAAGGCACAAGATTCCTAACCTGAAACTTTGAAATATTTTGTTCATGTCAAGTTATACTGGAAACAAAACAATTTTGAAGCTACAGATTTATATTTAGGTTTTACTTAGATTCAAAGTAGGAAATAACATTCCTTGTAACAGCTCAATGTTTATAGTGATACAATGAGAGGTAACTATTGCAAAGTGATTAACAGTTGACTTAAAATGATTATGTGCTAAACTTGCAGACATAATGTTCTTGTAAGTTAACCTCTTTTCAGGCATTTAATAGTAATATCAATGGTACAATTAAACAGGTACCTCTAGAAAAGAAGATTTAGATTTTTCCTTCTGTATAAAGCTCAGTTACCAAAAATATAAAATTCCTACAGTAATTTGAAATAGATGTGAGGAAAAGTGCTAGCGTAGAAGTTTAATATATGTGGAGTAAGTTATACCGTTCAAGAATTTGGTGCATTTTAGGCACTGTTTTTTTATATTTTTATTTGCCTGGATTGTACAGCAGGACTTGAGATGCCCCAAAACTGTTCAAGATAAATTTAAGGCAACCAAGTGCAAAAGCTCAGTGTACATTAGATATGTGTAAACAGAACATTTCATAGTAGAAATTGTACAACTATTACAAGTTGGTACTATTGACAGAGGCCAAAACCATTCTGCCTAGAGACAAAAATGCAAAATGTAGTTACACTAATAAAGCCCCAAATTAAAAAATCCTGGAAATAAAGGATCATTTTCTCTTAACACAAGGCAGATGCATTACATTGCTGTGCTAGAGTAAGTGCTCTGCTCCCCCCCAACACATAGCATGCACTCTCCCACAGCTTTGTTCTGTTCATGTAGCTATGTGCCAGCCAACAACAGAGCTCCCAATGTTAAAGCAAAATGCACAACACAGCAAACAGGTGGAATGTGAATGTACAGATATTGGACCTTTAAAAAAAATACAGTACCTAGGATTCCTCATTTTAAACAGTTTTCAGCATATTGCATAGCAGTGAACTCATCTGCTACCTAAAACTTGCTGTTGACCCACACGGAGTTCCTCTTCAATTCTTCTTTCAGTTTTCTTTCATACTGTACAGTGGGTCCACAAGCTTATTGTGCACATGCATTAAACCTTAGGAGGAAAGCAATAAGGCCAGCTTTACATTAATTATACTTTTTCAACATGTCTTTCTACCCACATTTTTATTTTGAGTTTATTTCAAAGTATACATTTTCAATAGTTCATTGGAGAGAATAGTAATGGCTACAATAGAAGTTAAATACAGCATCTATATTACTGTGGGACTTGAGTATTAATCACATCTTCAGTATAAAGTTAGCAGGGATGAATCAGTTCTCTGACAACAGACCTACCATAAAGTACACCTGGAATACTTCACAGTTAATTGAATACATTCAATTTACCCATCTTTCTTTTGCATTAAAAACTGTGTAACAGCAACATAAAATTCCTTCTTACCACAGTTTATCATAAAAATCACAAGTACATATACTGACACTTTGACAGCTTGAATTGCAAAGCTCTAGTGCTGTGGTATTACTGTCTTCATAAATAACACTACTTGGTTTTGGCTGCCTCAGATCACAAACTAAAAGCATCCAGGCTGCTAGTTAATGCGAATTCAGAACTTCAGTAGTGCAACTCATTTCTACTCTAGCTGGGCTTTTTTTGGTCATATACAAGTGATCCATAGCTGTGATATGAGAAGTATTGTTTTTTACTATTCAGATACTTCAATTTTGGAAAGTGCTGAAGAGAATTAAAAAAGAGTGCTTCTTTATTTACTTTGTTACCACTTAATAAAACATTACCTACAACTAGGTATGTGGGACATTTGCTCAATGGTATGTTTTTAGCTTCATTTCACCTTAAGGACTAATAACATTGACTGATCAGTGTTCACAATCTGCAAAGTAATTAGCACCAAAGATGATCTTATAAAATTACAAATTGAATATGCAACATTAGAAGCAGAGATATTTTTTTTTTTAGCCAAGAAAGAAGTCTGACAGTAGTGCACATTTTAGTGATTATCTATGGCCAAGAATATTCAATACTTTTGCTACATGACATCTGGTGAAAAATTTAGTGTCACTGCAGCAACATGGAATTTGAATAACTGTACAATCTGGGGTCACTACTGTAGGTGACCACAACAAAAGGCATTTTGTGCAGCATCTGTTTCTGATCAGTATGACTATTACAAGACAGAGATGTTACTATATCCTTCCCCAGTATACAGCAAACACACTAGTAACTGACTCGAGAACTCATCTCATTTTGTCTCTAGGGGTAGTAACATAGCTTCAGATATTTCTGCCAAAAACCCAAACCTCAGAAAGCAAAGTAAGAAAACAATTTCTTATATTTCATGATGGATAGCTTATGTGTTGATATACATGGGAAAGATGAAGTCTAAGATTTTTCAGGCATTGAGTGTATTGAGTATACATTTGATAGAAAAGCTAATTGTACTGAAAGAGTAACAGCTGCACACGCTACTCAAACTAGAACCAAGTTTTGAGCTTTAGAGCATTTCACTTCCTACCAACGTTTTTTCTCTTCTAAAAAAAGGGAAATGAAAAGGAGGTAATTACCCACTTCCTAGATGCATGAAAAATGCTTACATAGTATTGCCTCTGCCATATTTTAATGAAGGACATTTAAATCCTGTTAGTGAAAATGTTTCAGGAAAAAACAGTTATAAATCTTTAAAAAAATTGTATATAGCAGCCTCTTTACTTGATAGATGCTAAAGGAAAGTCTCACTATTACATTCAAGTATGCTTTGAATAAACAGATTTCTGCATATCGTTTTAAGAAAGCATACAGAGTTTGAAAAGAGACAAACCATCCTTGTCTTATCTGCAAACAATTAGTAACTTCAAAACTATTTTTTTACATTATTCTGCAAGGAAGTTACCTTGCCTTTTCCCAATAAGAACAACTAAATTCACTCAATCATTTTAGCCTCTAATGGGTTTTTGTAAGATTAGAAAGAAAGTGAAGGAGAGTAAGAGGTATTCTAGTTACCAGCCGTGTAGTACTTTATTATAAAACAAGATTTGAAGTTTCACGTCATACCTTGAGATCTTTTAAATGGTGAAAAAAGCGTAGTAAATAGCTGCCATAATTAGCAATATTAAGAACCACCTAGCTTCCAAAGAAGTCTAACCTGGAGAAATTATTCCAAATTTGACCCCTCTGGATTTCTCTTCCATCTTAAAAGGGGAAAATCTCACTGATTTGAGAGTAGGTAAAGTTAAGCAAGTTTAAAGTAAACAATCTTTTAAAGAATTCTATTGCTCTGTATTACAGGGTAATTAAATAGAGTGTGACACAGTAGCACACATTCATATACTGTAGCCCTTGATGTTTTTAAAGCAATGTTCAGTAGTTCCATGTTAGGTTTGTATCTTTCCCAAGCAAAGCTTTTGTTTCTGTGAAATGCAAGATACTGTTTTAGCCAAGCAGTTGAAGAGTTTATCTTGGAAAACAACAGTAAGTACTGTCTATCAGTGTGATACAGGTAGAGACTAAAACACTCCACTCCTAATACAATAGCAGAGAAGAGCATACTGAAAAAATCCAAATACTAACAAGTTGGCTACAAATGAGATCAGGATAAAAAAGAAAAAAAAAAAAATAACATTAATGCCAGAATTGCAATCTGCAGTCTAATACATATATGGACACTGGTGATTTAATGCTGTAAACAATAACTTGATAAATTACAATCTTGATCTCAGATGCCTCAACTACTACAGATATCCATGCTAGTAAGAAAGATTTGCAAGTCACACAATCACATTTGCTATACTAATATAGTTAGGAGAAAACTACTTTTCTTAGCTTCAACAGTCTCACTGAAACAGAATTTGCATCGCTGAAGTCTCACTATGAAAAACCCCAACTTAACTGAAGTTTGCCTCAATATACTAATACAAATATGAAATGCACAGGAAAGGGGTGCTATGTATTCCAAGTCAATATAGATTAACGCTAATTACACTCTATGAAAAATGTCCTAACTGAGCTTCAAAGTCTGTATCACACATTTCAAGTTTACTAGATGCACATTACAACAGATAGCAAAAAGCAGCATGAAAATATATCAGGATTAATAAATATATAAATTTTCAGTTAAACTTTCCAGTATATTTAGGACAGTATTCTTGAACACCAGACTGCTGTTGTTTTACATATAGCTGAAGACTACTGAACTATCATTTCAAATTGGAAGCAAAGGAAATGTTTATCCCAATTAGATTTGTTAGGAATGTAAGGAGCACAAATTAGGCCTCCTAGCACTTTTCTACTGATCAGAAATAAGTTAATATTTATAATTTGGAATATACAACGTCACACATTAGCTACTGAAATGTGCTGGAAGCCTCGGACTTAATATAATTTTAAAACTAGGTATTTAAAAAAATGCATGTAACCTCTGATTCAGTGCTCACCTTTAAAGTACTTCACAGTTTTAACTCTTAGTTCTAAAGTAGCATCTTCATCACACACGAAGATAGTACGAGGGTGTTGCTGGAAAGCAGAAACTGTCCACATATGATTGACTCCTTCTTCAATTGCTTTGTACAACGCAAAAGCCTTATGTGCACCGGTTATAAGAATCATCACCTGCAAAACAAAGGTCTCTTTACTTTCCATCCCAGTATCAATACCAACTAGTCTTGAAAACAGAGACATGCAACTAGAACTAAATGAGTTCTTACTTCTCTAGCATCCATCACTGTACCCACACCAACTGTTAGCGCCATAGTTGGTACTTTAGATAAGTCTCCATCAAAGTATTTAGCATTTGCCAAAATGGTGTCCATTGCTAAAGTCTTTAATCTTGTTCTTGAAGACAAACTTGATCCGGGTTCATTGAATGCAATGTGGCCATCTGGACCAATGCCTTTTCAAAGTTAAAAAAAGTAAATCATTCCAAACCTGCGAGTCAACAAATATCCTCAAACATTGTAAACGAATAAAATGACTCATTCTTTCCTTTTGTTTCCCCATTTTCAAGAAAAAGCATTCAAAACTTACTTGAAATTAAGTTATTAGAAACTTGGACACCAATCATTCTGCTTTGGTATTCATACCGATTCTCTGTCACAGAACTTTCTTATACCACAACTGAAAAACATGGGTTTAGCTAAGTTTCGAAAACAGTGATTAAAGAGTGTACTTGTCTGAATTGTAAGAAACCATAGAGCATTTCCTCATACCTCCAACGAACAGATCAATCCCCCCTGCTTCTTCAATTTTCTTTTCAAATGCATCGCACTCCGCCTGTAAGTCTGGAGCATTCCCATCAAGGATATGAGCATTATTTGGATCTATGTCAATATGTTTAAAGAAGTTATTCCACATATAGGAATGATAGCTCTCTGGATGATTTCTGGGAAGCCCTGAAATCATTTAGAGTGAAATTAACATATTACAAGATTTAACCAAACAACCTTAATTCTAGTCTATGTGTAATCAATGTGTGACATGCAAAGCAAATCTAAGTCAGATAAAGCAGTAGTTGATATTGTACTTAGATTTCCTGTTGGCATGCACAAGGTAATTTACATTCGCCTCCCATACACTTTATCGCAAAGAGTGTAAGATCTTCAAAGGAAACACAGTCACAATATTACATGGCAGCATAATTTCTACAGAACTATTGCGAAGCACCAAATTTAGCCCAGAATGCACCCGCTTATTATTTGCATTTTGTAGATAAAGAAATAGAGAAAAATCCCTAAGACGACACAAACCTGACCTTGTGCTTTGACAAATGATTTAAGAGTTTTAATAATAGAAAAAAAAAAGAATATTGGTATAAAGTGTCTTCTCAAATAATTAGAACACCATCTTACCTACATATTCATCCATGTTGAAAGTCTTTACATACTTGAATGAGAGATCTCCATTCTTGTGATATTCTATCAGCTTTTTGTAGCATCCCAAAGGTGTACTCCCTGTTAAATAAAGTTTTTTCAACTGTTCTATGTATCTGCACATTTTCAGCATATTTGTATCTCAGTCAAATTTCGCTATAATGCCATGGAAGATATCTGTTATTTCCCATTTAGCATTTCTCAGCTTCTCAAACTTTATCACAACTTTTTACACAAATCACATCTGTATTTAAAAAGAAATATGTTGAAGTATTACCAAAATATATTTGTGTTCTTTTAAATATTGTATGCTGGCAATAATACAAACATAATTCTAAGTATAAGCTAGAATATAAGCTTTGAATAAAACTTGCCTGTTGGTAGACCAAGTGTGAAATATCTTCCTTGACTTGGCTTGAACTGGATAATACGGTTACAGATATATTTTGCTGCCCATTCACTAGCCTGATCATAATCTTCAAGAATTACTAGCCTCATTATGGCAGTGAGGAAGTTGTATGATAAAATGATCTTAAACCTGAAGAAAATAGCAAAGTTGCAAAAATAAGCACCATATGAATATGTAAAACTCTTAGATACAAAATACAAAAAAATGACCTTTTATACTGATGACATATAGTGTGAAATAAAGGATATTTAACTTGCATAAGCATATTGCACTCTCGCAGTCCTAGATCATGCTGGACTGTTGGACAGTCAAAAGAAATGCTACAGAATCCAAGTGATAGGTTGCAGCCAAAACATCCCATAAAATTCCCACACTAATTTAAAGTAACTTGTAGAAAAAAACTAAAAAGAAAACGAGAACAAGCCATTTTGAACTACAGTCTTTTAATTAGCTGATACTGTAAGAAAAGAGGAAATAACTCTGCTTGAAATAAAAGTTGAGTAGAAACTGCTGCAATAAAACCAAACACTGAGATTGACTTCTTTCTTATGACCACTTGAATGCTTAAAATTTCAAAACCAGGCTCATTAATAACCCCACACTTCTATATTCAAAATATATAATTGGAAGTAAACAACTAAAACTCCTTTCAGTCCCATTCTAGCTTCATAACAATGCTTCAGTAAGATTATTTAGCTGAAAAAAAAGTTACATCATTTTGAATTTTTTTAAATTCACAGGAAAAAATACCTGAGGTCACATTTTTTCAACACAACTTTAAATAGAAGTCAGTCATTTTTCATAGGCTCTGACTTTGAGTACAACCATATCAACATCAACATGAATATCTAGAAAACAAGCTTAGCTGTTAAAGCTAAACATCTCTTGCATTTAAGTGAAATGAGTTTCTGCTTCCACGAGTTTCTGCTTCACGGAGTGAGGCAATTATCTGAAAGGCCGAGGCTCTTTAACCACTTTGCATTCTGTTCTCTTTCCACTTCTGAGGGTGCTTGGCATTAGCCAGAAAAGAACACGGCTGTCCAAAGCCTAAGGCCGAAAAAGTGCCAAACCACCACTCACTCACACATGCTACTTCGTTGACCTGAAACACGAGGCTAGTTTTAGATGAAACGTATTAAAACTGCAGTAGTCCTTAAGAGGATGACATCCATTCATCCCCATTGAAGGAAGGAAGTGACCACCACCTTGTCCTGAGTACGAGGCTTCCTCTCCCTGGACAGCAAAGCCATGTCAAACCAAACTCACCTTTGCAGAGAAATGCTATTCCACAGGTACCCAGGCAGCTGACACTCACCTTTCCTCAAAGAGGACATAAAAAACAGGCCGCCAGACAGAGATCTGGAAGCTTTAGGGCAGCCACATAAAGCTGTAATGATTTTACCCCGGAACACGGCGCTCCTCCCTAAGAGGTGCGACTCGCCAAAGGCGCCTGAATGACCGACCGCGGACCTTCACCTAAGAGTATTTTTTCGGTGAACTGGTGGATCTACACTAATAAGGGAAGAGACCTACTGCCGGGCCGCTCCGTCCCCTCCCCCGGAACCGCCCAGGGTCCCCTTACCCACCGCCCCGCACAGCCGGCAGCACAGCCCAGCTTGGCCCAGCCTGGCCCCACCAGCGAGCGCGACCCCACCCGGCTACGCTCACCCTCGGGAGAGCCCGCACAGCCGCGGGCGGGAGAGGAGGAGGAGGAGGAGGAGGAGGAAGGAGACGGCTGGCCGGAGCGCCCCGCAGCAGCCGGCCCGCCGGCGCGTAACCCGGAAGCGCCTGGGGAGGCCGGGAGCGCCGCGCATGCGCGGGGCGGGCTCGGCGTGGCGGGCCGTGGGAGGTGCGGGACAGTGTCCCGCGCGGCGATGCGGGCGCCTGATGCCTCTGCTGGCCCGTGCCGTAGCGGGAAGGCATGCGCCATGGAGGTGCCTGCTCGCAGAGAACGGCCTCCAGAGCTGCTGGTGGCTGGCAGCGTGCAGAAATTGCTGCGGAAATACCTGCCTCATAGGCTAAACGAGAGCAGGGCTTTCTCATGAGGCCTTTTCACACAGATCATAATGAGGGATGGTCCCCTTTAAGTATTTGCTTGAAATGTTGCAAAAAAGTGTTGTTCATAGTTATTACCAAAGAAAGAGAAAAGCATCAACTTCCCCTCTTACTTTAAAACCAGACAGTTTTGTAGGTGTTGCTAAACTATGATCTGAAGAAGGCCTTGCTGGTTGGCAAAGGGTTGGTAATCTTAAAAAGTGGCCCTTGTGCTTTCAGCAGGGAAACTGGAGGTTAAAGGCACATTCTATATAATTCTGTATACTTTGTAGGCTTCACTGAGGCATTACTGTATGAGCAGACAAGGATAAATCTATTTACTGGGTGGCAACACAACTGGATGAGGAAAAATACCATGACTGAAAGGGAAGGAAGCTAATCAAGGAGGGAGAGAGTGTGTAAAGATAATCTGAAGTCATACATGGACATCATAATATGTTTTCTGGTGACCTGACTAAAAATACTGCAGAGTAGTTTAGCAAGATTGAGTAATGTTTTCCCAAGGGCAAGAAATGTGCCTTTGCATTTTTCTGAGAAGAGATATATCTTAGTGGAGTTTGGCACTTTGCAGACAACCAATAAAAATACAATTTGCTTCAAAATCGGTCCGTTATTTGAATGTAACTTTCCAATACTAGGAGCTTTGATTTAGCCCATGCCCTTTCCTCCAATACAATCTTTATCTCAGAGATTTTACCAGACGCTAAGGAATATTGTATTCTGTAGCATGATTTGTTGAGTCATGCTGCAAACTTCCACTGCTCTCATTGTTTCAGAGTATGCTTGCAGTGGAGGTTGTGATCCCATGTAACAACCTACATTTTCCCTTCTAGATGTACATTCTGTGGGTTTTTTCCTACCTATATGCACTACATGTAACATTTTGGTGGTAACCTACTGCATACAGGAGACTAGTTAACACATTTCTTTATTACTACACACGTGTGGACCTGAAATTGCATCCCCAGAGTCGTAGATGAGACCCTTTTCCCCTGGTGAGCCCTGTTCTCTGAACTGTACACTCAAAGTAAGAGGCTACTTAATTTCTCATGGTCAAGTATCCATCAGTGCTTCTCTCTTCATCAGCTCCCTGTTGTCCTGTTAGGATTGTCTATTCATGTTCATTGCATCCTTAGTTTTGCCAGCTTGTAGCAACAACAGGCTTCTCTGCTTCCCTACAATCTTTACTACCCTGATCTCAAGCTGGCCAATTGTTTCCAAGGCTTTGTACTCTAGCATAGGCTTTCTACCTACTACCTCGACAGGTGAGAGTGGAACATGCCCAAATCAATGGTACAGCAAGAAGAGCCATTTGCATTATCCTGTTTTCTCTTAGCAGAACAATGTCATTCAACTTTCAGACTTCCCATCCCCTGTCCCATTCCTAGGTCTACACTGTATGTATGACCCTACCATATATTCCTTATCCTACTGTAGTCCACTAGCCTTGTTCATCACTCTGCATGTCAAATTGTTAGAGGAAACTCAGATCTTTCACACAAGTTCTGTTTGTTTCCACAATTTGAAAATTCGCTATGTTCATCACTGAAGAAAGGCTCTTAAAATTCAGCTAATAGGCTTCTGCATGTTGCATATTCTCCAGGAGGCCAGAGGATATGCGATATACTGTTCTATGCTCGATGGAACTTTTTGCACTTTTTCCTCTAAATTCCAAATGATCTGTGTCTGTTGCCTTTTAGCAAACTTGGCAATATTACCAACTGCTTCTATTAAACACGCTCTCAAATTCCCTGTCTTTTGTGAGCATATCCAGTTCTGCCTCTCCTTGTTAGCATGCTTATGCCTAGAGTATGATTTTCCCCAAGTCATTTTTCAGATTTTCCTTTCTAATTAGTAGCAGCTGCAAAATGCTCTATATGCACAGAATGTCGTTGCTAGCAATTAGGCAAAAATCTTAATTCCTTATTAGGTTTCATTGAGTAGCATAACTAGAGATTTATGGTCATGGTGTTTAAAATTCCAGTCTCTTCCTGTTGCTTCTGTGATTTTTTATCCCTCCTTTTATTCTTATTTTTCTCCTTCTGTTAAGCATTAATTAATTCACTCTGGTTGTGGTTTTTATACATCTGCTATGATGAGGTGGTTTTTGTGCTGCTCTTTTTAAACCTGTTTTTAAGTGACTAGGAATTTAAACTGGATGTACTTCAGTAGTAACCAAGCTGCATCGAGTTTTACTTTACTTGAACCTATGCTGAGTCCAGTCTTTTAACAAGGTGGCTATTCCTTCAGATTCCTTCCTTTTTAGTTTGAAGAACAAAGGATCCTCTCAAAGTTGGGACCTATGAAGGAAAATTACTGAAATGGACATTGACATGCTTCTGATAAACGGTTGCAATGAAGATATTTGCCAATAGAGGTTGAAAAACAAGTAATTGACAAAAAGATTTAAAAAAAAAAAAGTCTCTTATCACCTTGCTGAATTAAGCTCTTCTGTGTAACAGGTGTGCAAATGGAGAATAAGAATACAAAATATCATAGCAAGTATAACCTTTTAGAGGGTGAGGACTGTATGGAGAAAACTGCAGTGGAGAGAAGATTGTTTTTGCTTTTCAGAGCTCTGAAAGAATGTGGAGATAGTCGTAATTACCCCTGGTACTCTGTTTAATGCCACAAGGTCAATAGCCTTCTGTTTTCCCATGACTAAAGCATGCTGAATTTCTGGTAACTTTGTCTTCTGGACATAAGCCTGAGGGGACTCAATCTGTTTGGCAGCTTTGCTCAATACTTGCAAAGACTGAAGATAGTTTCACATATTTGCACCTCCCTGTGCTTGTCAACAGCTTCCTTCAAAGCTTCCTTGGTTAGATCTCACCACATTTCTAATGAGCTGGGGAGTACATGACATGTGACATCTTTTGGATTTATGTTTTATGCAAAAATCCCATTGGAACCATTTTCCAGTAAAATAGGAAACATCAGATTCTGTGATGCCAGGAGTATAATAACAGAGACATGAGTGAGGCATCTAGCTAGTATTTAGCACCATCTTAATTTTTATAGGCACGACTTTGAGGCAGTTTGTGAAACTATGCACAGTAACAGATAAGCACCCTATGCTTTTGTTTTCCGTTTCTGTTCTTACTTGACATGTGTTGGTGCTTCTTATATGGATTCCAGCAGAAACTGTACCAAAACAGACAGTTACTCAGCACCAGCTGGTTCTGAACATGAGTCGATCACTGCAGAGTAAGCAGTAAAGGTGTTGAGGAGAAAGGCATGTGACTTAAATATCGTACCATCACCCTGTTACCTTATTTCAGGTGAACTCTTCGGTTCTTCAAAGTAGGGGTTCAGTGCTGGAGTACTCTGTACTACTTAATTTTGCCATGTAGAGGGAACTGATGCTGATAATTGTGTGCCAGGATATTTCTCTGCAAGCATTCATTTGTTCTCCTCCTACATTCCCTCCAGATCAGTTTACATGTTTATAACTCTCTCCCTAATCTGCTCCTCCCTTGGGCTCAACAAAGAAGCCTTTCCGGCTGTGCTAGTTTTGACCGGGGTAGTTAATTTCCTTCATATTGTCTTGTGTGGTGCTGTGCTTCGAGTTTGAGCTTGAAACAGTGTTGATAACACAGGGATATTTCAGTTGCTGCTGATCAGTGCATACATAGAGTCAAGGCCTTTTCTGCTCCACATACCACCCCACCAGAGTAGGCTAGGGGTGCACAAGGACCTGGAAGGAGACAGAGCTGAGACAGTTGATCAAAGCGATATCCCAGACCATATGACAACATGCTCAGCATATAAAGCTGGGGAAAGAGGAAGGAAGGGAGGGACATTCAGAATGATGCTGTTTATCTTCCCAAGTAACCATTACACCTGAGGGAGTTGTGCTTTCCTGGGGTTGAACACCTGCCTGCCTGCCCATGGTAGGTAGGGAATGAATTCCTTCTTTTGATTTGCTTGTGTGCATGGCTTTTCTTTACTTACTAAACTGTATCTCAAGCCACAAGTTTTCTCACTTTTACTCTTTTGATTTTCTCCCCCAGTAAGAGAGTGGCTGTGCAGGCTTAAGTTGCTGACTGGCCTTAAACCATGACAGAGCCCAAGAAGGCCTAGTTTTGTTAACCAAAGGACAGACTCGTTGAACTTTATGACTGTAATTGTGAGTCTTTTGTTCTCTTACAAAGCAAATACAAAGTTTGAAACTTTGGAAGTGGATGCAAAGCAATTGTAGTTGTTTCTGTCAAGATATTAATGAGATTGGACAGAAAGATATGCAAGATATGTTTAATGCTCCATCCTTTTCCAGCTATGCATGTGGGAAATAGGTTCCATGGTTTTGCAACCAGCAAACTTTTTACTAGCTTATCCACAGACCATCCTGTCACAGCGAGCTCAATGCTTGGGCATGTCTTTGAGTGTATGTAATTTGAAGGTATCGAGAAAATCTGTGAGTCCCTAGTGCTCATGAAAATGCTCTCCTTTGACAGTATTTATGAAGTACTAAACCAGGACTTAAAAGTTTTGTGCTAGGCTTTTGGAGATGATGAGAGGTAACCAGAAAAGTCACACTCAGTGTTTTTTATTAGTATTTATAGGGAGAGTACTATTGCATCCCATTTACTATTGCTCCTTTTTATGAAACTGACTTTGCTGCATCTTGTGGTTTGGTTTTTTTTAGAAAAGCTTGGAAAGACCAGAGTTGTAAAACAGCTGCAAGAAATGTAGTTTGGACTTATTCTCACCCTCTGTATTGAAAAAACCTTTGAAATATCATCTTTAGTATGTTTTTAAAGATAAGTTTTACCATTTTTGTTTAAAATGTCATTATTCCAGCAGAGCGACTTTCCGTGAAACGAACCGTCCTCTGCATGGGCCGCGGGGCGCTGCTGCGCGGCGGCCGCCAGGTGGCAGCAGGGACCCGCGCAGGAGCAGACCCGAGCCGGAGGAGGCTGCAGCGGGCAGGGCCGGTCGGTGCGGGACTCAGTCTTCAGCTCACTGCCTTCCCATAGGGACCGTTCCAGCTTCTGCTGTGGTTTTTGTGGCCTTTTCTGAACCCAGCGTTGCAAATCACTAGTTTGTTAAATACTAGATGTTAAATATCCAGTGTTCTCAGGTGAGGCCTCACCTGGAGTCCTGTGTCCAGTTCTGGGCTTCTCAGCAAAAGAGGGATGGGGAACTTCTGGAGAGAGTCCAGCGCAGGGCTACCAAGATGATCAGGGGACTGGACCATCTTCCTTATGGCAAAAGGCTGCAGAAACGGGAGCTGTTCAGCCTGGAGAAGTGAAGACTAAGGGGAGACACTTATACTTACTTACTTAAACACTTATACTTACCTAAAGAGCAGGTGTCAAGAAGATGGGGTGATACTTTTTCCTGTGGTGTCCAGTGACATGACTAGGGGTAGTAAACATAAGCTGGAACACAAATGGCTTGACTTAACAGAAGGAAAATCTTTACTACAAGGGTGAGGGAGCCCTGGCACAGGCTGCCTAGGGAGGGTGTGGAGTCTCCTTCTCTGGAGGTTTTCAAAACCCACCTGGACACTTTACTGTGTGACCTGATCTAAGTGGACCTGCTTTAGCAGTGCGGTTGGAGTAATTGATTGCTAGAAGTCCCTTCCAACTCCTACTATAAACCCGCCTCTCCCTTTAGTTTTCTTTATAATCTTGCTTAATGCCCTGTTTCTTTTCTTCAGCAGTTGGCATGAAACAATAATAAAATTTATACTTCTTTAAAAAAAAACCACTTTTTTTTTTTCCTAGGCGATTTCTTTCAATAGATAAAGACTTATTTTTTGAAACTGATGCTATGTTGGTCATTCAGTCAGGCTAGGCTGAGGCATGGCTTGAGCAGATCGGAACTATATATACACCCATCTGATACAGAATGTGCAGCAAACCACTGATGGATGTTTCTGTGGATTGTCTTGGAATTTATTGTACTACCATTTTAACCAGAGGCTGAGTCTAACTCTCGCTTAACTGTAACAATGCTCAGTCAAGCTGAGCTCCGAAAATGTTTATCCAGCAGTGCAGTTGCTGAAGCTTGGATCCTACGTAGGTCATTACTTCCTGAAAAGGAAAGTAATGGTTCATGTGTGTCCTGGGGATGTTACAGATGAACTGAGAAAGCCAAAAAGACTTGAACAAGTTCTTCTTCCAGGAGAATTCTGTTTTAATCCCTACAAACGAGAGGCTGCGTGTCCCCAGAGGGTAGGCTGTTCTCTGTTGATTGTACCATTTGCAGTTGTGTACTTACCTGCTTCATGCAATTCCAGAGGCAAAGCAGCGGATCCAGGTGAGCCCTCATTGCAAACCCTTTTTCTCTCTTAATGCATAGCTGACTTTTGTGGCTTGATTTCTGTTCTCATATGAGGATTAAGGAATCTCCAGTGGGAATGCAGGTGTGTGGCTGGGGTGTTTTGCACTCATCCAACTGTTGTCCTGAGATGAGTCAAAAACTTCCCTCAGACTGTGACACAGGAAAGCACTTATTGTTCCCATCAACTTGTTAGCATAATTTTGAACTTTGAAAGATACTAAATTAAATATTCTCTTTAGAAAAAAAAAAATTCTATATCCTAAATCTACTGTCTTTTTAGACTGAGTGGCCATGTGATGAAACATGGGATGAAAGAGATGATCTGGAAATGACAAAGCCTCCAGAAAATATCTTCTATTGGACCACAAAGAAATAGCCCGTTATTTTATTTGACTCATCTGATTTCTGTTGCCACTTATCAAGCTAAGTGAGTGGTGATCAGTGGCAGAGGAGTTGAAAGACCTGAGGCCAGAATTGTCCCTGGCTCTTACAGTGCATTGTTTATTTCTTTATCACAGTCCCTGTAGAGCCAGGCTTTCCAACTACATATTCTTTTTTTTAAGATCTAAAAATATATAGAGTGCAACCCATTTATTTCAAAACTTATAAAATCTATTTATATTCTACAGATGGATAATACTGGCATGAAAGACAGAACATGAAAAAATGTGTCTGTCTTAATTCAGCTCAAGGTTAGTGCAGTTTGGGAAGGGAAATAAATTTGTGTTTGACATTACCCTTGGCTTTAAGTGTTGTTTTTAGCAAGCACTTGGCAAAGTTTGAAACTGTGTCAGGGACTGGTTTTGGTAGGCAGAGCAGGCAGAAAGCATTTCCTGCAACTTCTAGGAACACAGGGAGGCAAATCACAGTTACAAAGTAGGAAAGGCAGGAAAACTTGGGCAAATGCTTAGAATGGATGCTATTTGCTGAGTTCTCATCATTCTGGAGTGGTGCCTGCAAACAGTTTGACAAAAGGAGTAAACCCTCTCCCTGCGGGCGTGGATGTAAGGGTGCATAGGCATGGCCAAAACACTCACCCTAGCAGGGAGTTACGGTATGTCACTGAGCTTTGGTTAGGAGTTTGCACACAAGACTACGTGAGCATGGCTCTCCATGATCAATGTGCCGTCCTTAAAGATCACACTCATTCCATGTTCCTCTCATAGTCTTCTTCAGGCTTTGCCATTCTTGATGTCTTCCTCTGGCAGGAAGTATATGGCCTCTCCTGCTCTTGCTTTGAACTATGCAGAAAACTACTAAAGACAGTTTTCATCAAGTAATTCATCTAGCTCCATGTAAAACTAGTCCCAGGCTGCTGGAATTGTCACGCTGATTGTTGGCATCAGATTATTTTCATCGTGTTAGGCAATGTTTGTGACAGTGCTCCATTTAATTTAATTTCTATGTTATCTTTTGCTTATTGGTGGAAAACTTGTGCTTTGTGTGGAACTCTTTCCAGAAGTTTCAGGTTGGTCACTGCCTGTGTTTACTGGGACAGCAGCTACTACATGGGGAGTTGTTTTCTTCAGGCTGCTCTAGCACTCCCTCAGGATGCCTAGATAATGCAGAAAACAGGCTGCATATTATCTCCTGTAGCTTTCTCTGAGGGGCACGGGGTACTTTAAGAGAAGACAGGACATACACTGGGAGCTGCAATGACCTGCTGGTTTGTAAAGTGTTTGAAGAATGTGCAGATCTTGTGCTGCATGCAAAGCTGTATTCTGATCTGTGCTGATTCTGCTCTCACCTTAGGGATTTTACCTTGGAGGGACAGGAGACTGTGCTTGTGGCAATAAGCTTGTAAATAGAAAACAAGGTGGGGCAGGGTAGGCCAGATCTTAACATGGAGTAGACCTGCCCTTACTGATTGATTGCATTAGCATAGTTAGCATGTTCAAAATGTTTTCCTCTTTTCGCCCATGCAGAAGCAGAGATGTGAGTTAAAAAGGGTGCATAGTTGTGAGTGAAGACAGAACAACTTGCAGAAATATTTCTTGCCATTTCCTTTAATATTCAGTAGACTAAAAAAAATATATATCTGCCAGTACAATTTGTCTCTAAATTGTATTCACCTTATTCCTAGAATGACCGTCCTCCTCTAATAGAAATGAGCCTGCCTTTCTAATTGCTTATTATCACACATTTCTCTCTCTGCTTTTCATACCTCTGGTAAGGTTATAAAAACTTACTGGGATATAAAAAAGCATTTTAATACTGCTTGTGATTCCACAAGGCCGATGAAAATAGAGAGTGTTCTGAATGTGAGTGATGGTTGCAAATTGTGATTTTTAGTTGGTGTGATTTGTGGACAGAGCTGTTGGAACTTACACACGGCACATTGGGCTTTGTGCACTCTGAAATTCAGTCTCATGCCTATGTTGCTACAACTGACATCTGTTTCAGTAACCTGCAGCCAATGTTCCCCATGAGTTTCTGTAATTGCTCTTGGCAGCTGACGCAGCCAGATTATGTCTAGGAGTAGATGCTCCTGCTGATTTCAATTTAGGCAAGGCATGAATCCACAAACAAGAAGCCACAAATGGTTGGAAGGAGTCAGTTCTTAACTGATTCACTGATGTATGGTAGGAGTGTACTGAGAACAAATCACACACAGACTTTTTTTGCATACAGATGACCACTTGCTTAATGAAGACCTTCTCTGTTCATTCTTGGGCATATGTCAAATGCTCTAAGAGATGACAGTTGCCTCCATCCTTTCAGCTGCTTCCAATACAAAACCAAATGGCACCCACAATTCTAAATTTCTTTTTCTATCATAAAACCTTCTGCTGGGCTAGATGGATGTGTGCTTTGACCCAGGACAGCTGCTCTTGTGTTCATAAAAAAGAAATTAAATTTTTCTGACTTGCAAACTTATCTACAGATAGGGGGCATTCCTGATGCAGCAGAAGCCAGGTGAGAAGGATGTGTTGGTGGTCAATGCTGTGGAAAAACAGTGCAAGCTGGAAATAGAAAGGAAAAGTGAAGATAGGCTTGTGGGAGAGAACCACTGGCAAGAGGAGGCTATACGAAGAAGACTGGTCCTACTGCCTCCAGAATGGAGTACCCATCATATATGTGTTGGGTATCATCTCTGTGCACAATGGTTCAAAAATGAGTTTGTGTCAGTACTTCAGTTGCATGATGGCCTCTTGTAGGTTTTCAGTCATGCACATGCATTTATTTTTCAAAGCTTTTTTACCTGTACAAGTTTCATTGTGCTTCTTGTACTATTCCACCTCATTTCGTGAACTTCTCCGAGACAGACTTGCTTGAAGTGTACATCTTTCCTGTGTATCTCCTAAGGTGAGAGACCACAAACCTATTGTTTGGATGATCCTCCAGTGCAGAGGATTCACAAAGGAATCTTATGCTGTGCTATTTAAGTCTGAAAGTTTAATTTGGATGGGAAATTGTAAAGTAAAATTCAGAGTCAGAGAAAGGCTTGTCAAATCACTTGTAGTATGCTTTTCATAGCCTGCATTTCACATTTATCCATGTTGTCCATATGGAAATATACAGAAAAAACATGAGAAATTGTTGCTGGGTTTTGCTTTATTTTATTCCCCCTTGGGCCTAATTATTTTTATCTGGAACAAACATGCATTTCTCTTTGTACTGAATAATGTATAGAAATTGCTGGTGTATCTCATTTTTCTAATTTCCTAATTCTGACAGTTGGTGACCCGAAAGATGTTTCATGACAGGCCATTTTGTCTCCTGTGGTGTCTTACAGGGGTCAGCTGCTGTTTCCTGGCAGTTTCATGGAAGGAACTTCTTAACTATTTCTCCTCAAAATCTGTCATTTTCTTTCTCTTCCATTTACACCCATTCCCTCTTCCTTTCTGGCTAGCTTTTCAGCTAGCAAGGTGCTATATTGTGCAATATATATCATACCAAAGAGGTTTTTATTAACCATCTGAGGGTCCGTGGTATTTTTTACAATAACTGAGACACCTCTGTCATACCTTTAGGAGATAAAAGGCTTCAGGGAGTGCATGGCTTTGCGTACACGAGGAAAACATTCTTTGGCATCAGATGTGCAATGTACTATGCTGTCAAGAACTAGGATTAAAGGGTTTGGCCTGCCATCTGTCAGGCTGTCATTTTCAATAAATGCTATGTCATGGAGATATTATTATGGCACAGACATTGGCTAAACGTGGGATGCACACATCATCCTCAGAGGATATTTCTGTAGTAAAAAAGAAAAAAGTTTTTTTAAAAAGGTCAAAAAAAAAAGAGTGGGGTTTTTTGGTTTTGTGCATTCACAATTGTAGGAGAGAAAAATGGCCATAACCTGAACACTTCTGTGGAAAACACATACTGGACAACGAAGAACTAAAACACTTTTTGACAGTTATATACCATGCACATGATACCTGACAATCATGCAAGACTGTCAGCATCTTCAGTTATATACCATGCACATGATACCTGACAATCATGCAAGACTGTCAGCATCTTGACAAAAGATTTGGCCTTTTATCTGTGTTTACATGTGCTCTTAGCTGCGAAAACCACAGTCCAGAGAAAACAGTCACATAATCTCCAGCTGAATCTGCTGCTTTGCTGGTAGGAGGGCAAAAGCATTCCAGATACTATGTTGCTAGAGGGTTATTTCTTACAGAGACTTGTTGAAGTTACAGGCAAATTGATGTTGCTGTTTTTTGGCCATGTGTTGGAGATGCAGGAGAAATTCCAAGATAAGCTCTGATCTTTAATTGATAGAGTCATTTTTTTTGTCTAGGAAAATTGCTGTAAAGTAAATTAGAGGCTGCTGTGGGCAGTTCCTTTTTAAGTGGTAAATGGTCTGTTTAAGAAGACAGGTCAGGGCTTTTGCCATAATATAACCTCCTGTGCCCTCTGTCTCCCGGTAACACACATGGTCTGGGATGCTCTCTTAGTAGTACACTGCTTCTTTCTACAGCAGGGTAAAACTATTGCACATTTTTCACAGGTAGTCACTGTGCAGTGGGTCTCAAAAGTGGTCAGTTGGACTTTATGTGTTAATGCCAATCACGAGTCCACATGCAGTGCAAGGCGTGCTGACAGATGCGTGCCCAGCAAACTGGAAACTAAGGAGATTTAGTTTCTGAATGCTGATTTTCTGGCTTGCAAACAACTCCGACCAGAAAATGAACACCAGGACATTAGAAACATGTGCTCTGAAGTTCTGAAGAATGAGACAAGAACGTCAGAGATTTTCTGAGGTGTTCCTGTGAACATGGTGATCTGTGTTCTCCTAAAACACTTTTTCTACCTACAGACTTTTAGGTGAACTTTTATGTGCAAACTCAGCATATCACAGCTATGCATCTCTTGTTGAGAGTGCTTTTTTAGTCCACTATTTTTCTACTGCCAGTGCTGGCTTATGTAACTTGCAGTATGATAAGGATCCCTTCAGACAACAGCAATCCAACCATGAAATCAAGATCTTTTGAGTATGTTTCAAGGAAGCACTTGTTTTTCTTCTTTTGCCATTTCATTGTACTGTCCTTTCTCTTCTGGTGTCATTGAAACTATGCAGTCAAAAGTACAGTTGCATAATATATGAGATAAAACATTAATGTACTCTATTAATAAAGTCTAAAATAATGACCGTTCTGCTGCTTTCTCTCTCACTTACCTCATGTTCCATACCAGGAACAAATTTGGGCCACTTAGGGCTGAATAAGACATTCTGGAAGACGTGACTGTAGGTCTTGATGCCAAAATACGCAGTGGACTATGTAGCACACTGCATGTGAGCAACAAGAGAAAGGATACTTGCTGGTACCTCCAGGTACAAAGCACGGATCATGGTTTCCCACTTTTGTTTTTGATCAGCAGGAAAAACTGCAGTATGTGTTGTTTTATTACAGAATACATATTATTAAGTTTAGTTTGACTTTCAGGATAAAAAAAACCCAATCCAAACTAGGGCACGAATAAGCTATAAGTCTGTGCAGAATCACAAAGTCATTAAAAAGTATTGAACTGAGGAGAATCTTAAGAGACCATTTAGTCCATTACTCATCCATATCTTTCCAGACTCTGTCTTGTCTACCCTGTTTGTTAAAACCTCTGATGGTTATTTCATAGTCTCCTTCAGTGCTCAATTATCCTTGCTATTGTAATGTCTGTTCTGATGTCTAACCCGAATTTCCACTTTGTGTAATTTGATACAAGTGGATTTGCTCTTTATGCAAGGGTCGTGGCATCAAGAATTCTTTTTGTCATTGCAGAAGCCTTTCTTCCTTTTGAAGACCACTGTGATGGTTCCTCTCAGTTCTCCCATCCCTAGACAAAACAGCCCTCAGTCTTTCAGTCTCAATAAGATTTTTTTTTTCTCCTTGCTTCTATGTAAGAGAAGAAAACAGCTTTCTTTTCCTGTTTCTCTGGCTGTTTGCATGTTGAGAATATTAATCATGTTTCACTTTTTCTGTTCAATAACCATTTGGTATAATTTTATGAGTGTACCCGAGACTCATCTAACAAAGACACGATAGAAGGCTGAAACTGCTCCAAAATCATAGTAAAATAGGACGTACAAGCTTTGAATGTAGGGTTTAGTTTATAGCCTATGAAGGAGTTCTGTGTGAAGTGAAAAGAAGTGCTTGGGGTATCTCAGAGGGAGGTAACTTCTGCCTCTGCGCTATAATGGTTCTCCCTCCCATCACTCTCCTATATTCTGTGGGGGTTTTTAAGAACAATTGTGGTTCTTGCAACATTTCTGCAAGAGAGTTATGGTTAAAGTACAGAAAGTTACAGCCACAAGAAGTTACTTGCAAATCTTGTATAAAGAATAAGAGAAAAATACTGCCCTTGACCTTGTGATGAAAATCCACAATGGTTTTTCGTCCTCTCAAACTCTTAAAAGAATTAATAAATATGTAAGAAAGACAACAAAGCCAGAACAGAAGGGAATGAAGAGAAAGAAACCTTAGTGTTTCTTGTCAAAAAGAATTTTTCACAAGTGCCAAATAGATGGCACAGTTGGTTTTCTAACCTTTCTAACCATCAGTGCATGTGTCTATGTTTGAGCTTTCAAAGCATTTTAATTTCTCTAATTTTGGTGAAAGTACGTAATAGAAGGAAATAATTCAGGATAGCTACAAAGCTAGGGAAAGTAATGTGTGATGCTCAGATAAGATGAAATCACTCTTCTGCACCATCAGAAAGGAAGGAGAATGCATTTTCAGGTCTTTCCACCTCACCAGCAGTACTCATGATTGAGTACTGAAAAGATGGGATGAATGTTATGAATGTTTTATTTCTACATGGAATACACGAAAGAATGCTTTTTCATCAACTGCTGCACTAAAGGGGAGACAGCTGAGGTTTCTGATGGAGGCCTTTGCTGTTTAGTTAAATCGTTTACTAACAGAAACTGCATCAAAATGAGTTTAAGACCTATTTAGAAACAAGAAAATTATTTCTAGTATAGCAATAGAAATAAATCATCATCAAAACCTGAAAAGGTGAATTACCCACAGGTACTGGACAACTAGTTGGGGATATGTTCTATAGTTAGCAGACCACTGATAACTGCCTAAAAGTACATAAGATATACCAGTTTAGCCTACGAGAAATCTACGAACCGTTTACACTTGGCTTGCTTATCTAAAGAAAAAAGAAACTGAAGAATAAACTTTTCTGTGCCCTAGAGATGATGAATGCAGGCAGGCTGCACCAGATGAAACTTGAGTTCCCTCTGCTGTATGTACTTCATCCGGTACATCTAGTGTAGTCTGTTCTATTTAAAAAATAATCAAAAAGCAGTAATAAGTAATAGCAGTATACTGATTGAACAATTGACAGTGTGTCTCAGAGGATGCCTGTTTGTCAGGCAGTGAAGGTGGTGACCTGTGCTCAATTTCATGAAAAATGTTTTGATCTGAGGACTGTACATCCTCCCTATGTGTTTTTCAGCAGTGTAGTGCATAGCAGCAACTGGCTCTGGGTGCACACCATGTGTTTCCACCTAACAGGCAGTGCAAAGCAGTCATCTGTGTGCCTCACTCAGAGGCAGACAGCCTCTGACTCATGTCTCTCTAGCCAAAGCTTTCTTTTCTTTGTGTCTGTTCTGCAGTCTGTTCAGCCTCCAGAGAACTCAGAAAACTCACCTTTGCTGACTTCTCTTTGATCTAACTATGCATACCTTTAATTGCCACCACGTGCTCAGGACATTGCTGTTGTTACAGAGATCAATGATGTAATTGATCCTAATCCTTGAGACTCAGTATTCTGTTTTGGGAAAACTGGCAAGAGTTTTCAATCAAATGTTGTGAATAAGCGTATGGCATTATGCAAACATATCTCAGAGCAAGGGTTCCACGTGGTTTAAATATATGGCTGTACAGCTTGCTTTATCTCATTTGAACAGCAAAATCTGTGCCAGACCTGCCAGTCTGTGCGGTATTTAGGCCAGGTGGTGGGGAGCACCAGCTCCTGAACACAGAATGAGAACATAGTATATGTTGTCACAATGACAGTCTGCATCATGGTAGAACCTGCATATCCACTGCCATTGTGGATAACGAGGCTATACCTAGACAGTGGCAGACTGTTGACTACAGTTCGACAGTGTCATTTCATCATGATGCTGCAAGGTGGAGCATGCACATGTCAACCTTTCAGCTTTCATTGTTGAAAGTGGATTTTGAGCCTCTTGTGTCCTCCTCAAAGAAGCCAGTGAAAGGTTTTAGCTAGTGTGGGGCATTGCCATCCTCTGCAAAGGCTGTACGTGCAGTCAGTTGCTATGTCCAGCAGTATGTGACATGATACACATGTTTCTCAGAAGGAGAAAAACTTCACTCTTGTACCACCTTTCCACTGCTACAGGGTTGTTCTAAAACTAAAGCCAGACTCACTAACATGTTGAGGACTTCTTTAAATTAATTGTATACCTCTTTTGGTTTAAAAGGTCAATGAGCTACTTACTACCTGATCATGACCTAGCATCACCATCCTCTTAGACTCTTTTGAGACATTTTGTCAGTCACTTTGCCATAAGTCAAAGCCACGGAATAAGTAATAGAACAACATTAAAGCCTAATCTGAAGTAGCAACGAGAAATCTTTGTTTGCTCACTCTTTTTCTACCAGACAAAAACTGTGCCCTAAAGGAAACAAACAATTCCAAAGCTGCTGAGGACAGGGGAAGATTCAGAACTGGTGTGGCATCACCTCTACATAGAGGGTCACATTGATGTGTTGAACAGAGATTTCTTTAAGAATGGCTTTAGGATTATTCTGCCGCTTGGTGGTAGTAAGTCAGTGCCAGCCTTGGTTTCGGCTGGAGGGAATCCAATCTGAGTGCATCATTGTTGTGCAAAAGTGCACACCAGTTGACTGCTGGTGTCAACAAAGTTGTGTTTGGAAAGAATCCCACTGCATGGTCTATCACTAAGGTGGATACCAAGGTAATCCAGGGTAAACTAGTATAGCTGAGGAGTGACCTAACTTGAGTCCTGCTAGGTGGATATCACTGATGCTCAGGGGCTTTGTAATTTTTGTTTTCAAAAGCTTTAATAAGAACCAAACAACTATAGTGTATGCCAGTAGTTTTACTCTTTGTCTCTAATGAAATCCAGTTGTGACTTTACAATAGGAATTGAGAGTACTACACTAAACCAACTTCTAGTTCAATGTGCATCTATCTACCATTATGCTAATGAAGTTCCTGGAATGGTGCAAGAATGAAAAATATCTTACAAAGTGCTGCGTGTAGCAAAGTATTAATTATTTGAAATATGCAGCATGAAGATATCCCATTAGAGAGACAGCAAAACTAAAGAATGGAATAATACATAATGTTGAAGGTGGTTTGACAAAAGCAGGGAATAGATCAAAAAAACAACTGGAAGTGTGGTACAGGAAACAGTTTTGAAAGTCTGGGCGCAGTGCAGAACCTACATAAAAGAAGCATTTTAGAAGGATTGAAAGGTAGTAGCAAGTTAAAACGTGGAAAACTTCAGAGAAATAATGAAGTGATCAAGTGTGTCGATTTCATCTGGGATAGAGTTGATTTTCTTCCTAGTTAGTTTTCTTCCTTCTTCAGCTGTCCTGGCCATGTTCCCTCCCACTTTCTTTTGCACACCCAGCTTACTTACTGGCAGGGCAGTGTAAGAAGCAGAAGAGGCCTTGATGCTACATAAGTACTGCTCAACATTAACTGAAACATTTTTATGTTATCATCATTCTTCTCAGCGTAAATCCGAAATGTAGCACTGTATCAGCTACTAAGAAGAGTGTGGTGCTTAGTTGCTGTCTGGGGTTAAACCACATTCTTTTTGCACTTATGAGGACTGCATACAAGTGAGATGCTAAGAAGAATGTTGTATAGCTGCAGTTATGCCTTCCCATCCTGCTCTTCAGCTATGTCTATTGCTAAATTATAGTTCAGTTAGCATTGAGAAGCAGTGCACATGCTCACATGCCTCTCCCCACAGTCATTCATTTTAAGTCTTGACTTCAGGCCTTAATAACTAACTCTCACCTGCTGGAGAAAGCATACTGTAGATCCAATTGCATATTACTTAGTTTGAGGCTTCAGTACAGAATGATTCATACAATTACTAGGATTCTTCCTCTGTAGACTTCATGGACTTTCTGGCACTTGTATGAAGTATATTTTTAAGACAGACACCTGAGTTCAACTTAGAGTTAAGCATCTCTACATTATTTCATCACATTCTGATGAAGAGTACTACATACAAATATTTTGCATTATGAAAGACCTTTTGAGAGCAGATTTCCATGTAGTGAGGTCTTTTAGGCTTATTGCTGTGTGAAGCTCATACTGTTACAGTACCAAGTGAGCAGTACTGTGCTACATCCAAAACTTGCCTTTCTGAGCTCTTTTGGTAGCCATATTGTGATCTAGGCTTACCTGGAAATAATGGCCAGGGATGAAGATGGCTGGGAATTGTTAATCACGATGTACCTATCTATGGGTGGAGAAAAGTGTCAGATACCATCAGAAACAATCTGTGCTGCTAGCTACAGGTGCTAATAGGCCAGCAGTGATGTAGGAGGAAGAACATTCGAGCCATCTCTAGCTGCCTACTTTGGATAATTCTGCACCAATTTATGTGGCTAACATTGCCCTTTATCAGGAAGTAAGTGCATTTTAGTGGTTTTGTTCAGGTTCATCCTACAGTATACACAGCACAATCAATAGAAGACATTCACAGACTATTGCGAAAAGGTATCATTCTGCTATGTGAATATGTATTGGGATTCCCTGGAAAGGTTACTGGTAGAGGGGGAGGTGTAGGGGTGGCCTCTGTGAGAAGTTGCTAGAAGCTTCTCCTATGACTTATATGCCAGTGAGCTCCAAGGTGGACCCACTGCTGACTGAGGCTGAGCCTGTCAGCAATGGTGGTAGCACCTCTGGGGCAACATATTTAAGAAGGGGGGAAAAAACTGTGCAAGAACAATTGCAGCCAGAGAGAGGAGTGAGAGTATGTGAGAGAAACAGTTCTGCAGACACCAAGTTCAGTGAAGAAGAAGGGGGAGGAGTTGCTCCAGGTGCTATAGCAGAGATTCCCCTGCAGCCTGTGGTGCAGCTCATGATGAGGCCCTGCCCCAACAGCTATGGAGGCCACAGGGAAGCAGAGACCCACCTGCAGATTTGGGAGGGCCCCACCCTAGAGCAAGTGGATGTGTCCAAAGGAAGCTGTGACCTCATGGGAAGCCCACTCTGGAGCAACCTTCTGGCAGGACCTGTGGCTTCTTTGGAGGACCTACGCTGGAGCAGTCTGTTCTGAAAGGACTGCACCCCATGGAAGGGACCCACTCTGGAGCATTTCATGAAGAACTAAAGCTTGTGAAGAGGACTTATGTTGGAGAAATTCAGAGGGCTGTCTCCTGTGGGAAGGACCCCACGCTGGAGCAGGGAAAGAGTGTGAAGAGTCCTCCCCATGAGGAGGAGGATGTCTCAGAGACAATATGATGAACACACCTCATTCCCTGTCCTGCTGCACAGCTGCAGGAAGGAGATACAGAATTCAGAGGTAAAATGAAGCCAAGGAAGACGGAAAGCTGGGGGTGGGTGTTTTAAGATTTAGTTTTTATTTTCTAACTATCCTACTCTGATTTTGATAGGTAATAAGTTAATTTCCCCAGGTCGAGCCTGTTTTGCTCATGATAGTAGTTACTGAGTGATGTCCCTGGCCGTATCTTGACCTACAAGCTTTTCATTATATTCTTTCTTCCCCATTTAGTTGAGGAGAAGCATGATAGAGCAGCTTTGGTGGGCACTTGGCATCTCAAAATATCAAGTATTCGGTTTGCCTTTTGTTCATTATCTTTGCAGCTCTCAGCCACAACAGTCTACCACATTATCTTTACATGTAGAGGTGGGTAATATTACAGTTAAAAAGTATTGACTTACTGAGTTATGTTTTTCTTACTTGTTTCATCTACTACTATCTCTAAGCTGTGCTACTAACTCCCCTTACAGATTCTATTTGCATGCCCAACTGCTTTTGAAAATAATTTATAGGGATCAGTGAGTGACTGACACAGATCTTCAGAGACATAATAAAAAGCTATGAATATAAATTACTGTTTTATCCATGATTTTTGTCTGTTTCTTTCTATATTGCAAAAGCATGAAAGAAACTCTATATCTATGTTATGACTCTTTTGGTGACCAGCCTAGTTTAAGAAGTTTCAAATGCTTTTCCATCATCACTTCTGAGATGTTATCAGTCCTCTCAGTTGGTCTGATTCAAAAGTGTACCCAGATTGCTAAGTGGTCAATTTAAAAAGGAAAAAAAAACCCAGAACTCCTCCTTCCTGTTTCACCCAAACAGTTTTATTTGGTATCAAATTTCATTAACAGTATTGCCACAGAATCATTCCTATAAAAATGGTGAATTCACAACCAAAGTCAGGAATAAGAGATGGGATAAAAAAGTTTACCCTGGGTCTATTGCGGGCAAAACAATAACATGGAGCTTGAATTTTGATGTGGACTTTCTCCAAAAATGCAAGACTTTATACAAACATTTAAGTCTGCTTTAGAAAATGGTACTAGTACATTGCAGAGATGGGTCTTACATCAGTAAGCTGTCTTTCATACTTGAAAACAGGTGTTCCCAAGAGAGTGACTGGAAATGTAACTTCTTGGCAAGGAAAGACAAGTTGATCACACAACACTTGAAGTGTTTTCCAAGTGAGAGGAGTATGAATTACTGTGCAGGCAATGGGAGATCTTTTTCAGGAAAAACATGTTATAATTCACATAGGCTCAGTAAGTAGATACGATTGCACTAAAACCACAGTGTACCTGCACTATGGTTTTAACTTCTCAGTTATATTTAGCATGGAGAGAAATCAGGTCTAGAGAGAAATAGTCGGTACAGAAAGCTGTTACCCATTTGAGAAAGATGCCTTTTCTTATCATCACTTTTACACTTATTCAGATGTAGGAAAAAAAAAAAAGAAGAAAAATCAAGATCAAGATTACACTGCCTAAAATAAATGTCTTAATTTTGTATTCATTTTTAGTATTCAAAATTGAATTTTCATTTTATCTGCCTACGCTAAATGTAAAAGTAGTCTGTAAAGTTAATAACATTGAAGACACAAGACTACAGTTTTAAAAGTGCAGTAGCTTAATCTCTATACTATAGTAGAATACCAAAACAGAACCATTAAAAAGTCATGTCTTCACTTACACAGCAAAAATTATTTCAAAGCTTTCTTTACTTACGATAGTTAAAGGTCTAAGTAAAAAGAAAGTAACCATGTCCCAAGAGAGAGACTTCTTAAGGATTTCTTGACTTAGTAAAGAAGTATGCCAGATTTTCCTCCTAAAAAAATGATTTTGCAATAGGAAGGGGCTGAGAGTGGATCCTGCAGAAAACCAACCAATCAACCACAAAACCCAAACAGAATGTATCTTGATTCTATAAATGAGATTATTCTACCACCACAACTATTTGGGATGAAAAGAGAATGTGCCTTGAGTAAATACTAATGGAAAGTTTTAAATCTTTATAAATCAGCTAGGTTGATGGGAAGGAGCCCCAGGGAAAGGTAGGTGTGAAGTAGTTGAGTTTTCTTGTGGTATTCTGTGCTGTTTTGAAATTAGATCCCTGAATAATGTTGTCTGGGGCTAGGTTAAAACAGACAGAACTAGAACAATTTTAAATGAGTCTAGAGAAGTAGTGTATCCCAACAAATTGTGTCAAGGAGATGCAGACACCCAAAGCCAGAAACACTGCTCTGCCTGCCAAGTGTCATACAGCTTGCTTTATAATTCCCCCTGCAAGCCAGCTCTCACAGGAGGCAGGGAAGACAGTGAGATGACAGTTTCCACAGCGGGGAGACAGGTTCAGCTTTTGTTGCATAAGGAAGGTTTGAAAACATCTATATGCCTGCTGCTGGTACAAATCTGATGGACCTATATATTGTATAACGATGTATATGTTCATGTACGTGTCTTGGGGCAATGTAATTTGCCTAAGTGAAAAAAAAAAATGGAAGGAACAAGGTGTCTTTTTTCATCCCCTCTCCCAAAAAATCCCAACAGCAAACCAAAACAACAAAAAACCCCCAACCCAACCTCTTTCTTTGGTTTTTCAGTATCACATTTCCCATGGGAACTGTAGCATGCTCTCCTGCTTTGCTCAGTCTAGTGATCAAGTTTCACCACCTTCAGAATGACAAGTTACTCAGTCTTGCTTGTCCCACTGCACCCATGAGCATGACACCTTAAGTCCTTGCACTACTAATTTTAGGAAGTAATTTGACCTTGTCAATTTCTTATGCTTCCTGGGGAGGCCTTAGATCTGTGGATTTAGAAGAAAATTACAGATACAGTGAATATGAGTTTTCATGTGCTTCTGAGAAGAGTGCTTTGCTAAGCAAGGAACAGACTTCTGTAAGAGCTGCTGTCACAGCTGGAGAAGTGTTGGAAAAATGTGTTTAGGTCCTTTTGTCTTGGTGTGTGCAGCTGTCACAGTAGATGTGGTGACATCTTGGTGTAGGGTTGTGATGAGTAGACATAGACATGAGTCCAGGCATTATGAGGAGCCAGGAGCAACTGCAGTGGGCTAGTCTTGATGCTCTCCTCTCTTTTTGTTGAGCACTGAGAAAAGCAGGGCTGATGTGGAGCCTCCTTGCCTAGTGTCTTGGAGCTGGGCTTGATATGGGCAGCAACTATTTGCCCATCTTCTTTCCACCTCCTGCCTGCCTGTGAGAGGCACAGGAGAGGAAGTTTGACAGTGATTGCAGCCAAATTGTGGATAGACAACCCAAAGGGTGATTGAGAGCTCAGGTCCAGCCTCCTCAGCTGCTAGGCTAAGATTATCTTAAAATGGGTATACATAAACACCCTAGTCCTCCAAAGAGAAACTTCTGTTACAGAACTTAGAAAATTAGAAGAGTCTGTGAGGAAGGCAATAGGGAGATAAATGAGGGGACAAATTTAATTATTTTCAGAGTATCTGCCTAAAAGTCCTATTAGAGATGACACATCTTCATAGAAGACTATGTAAAACAAAGTGGCAAAACCATTAAATTTGAAGCACTTTTAATTAGGAATTGTTCAAGGAGAAGGTGTGTCACACAGTTTAATAAATTTGTCACACAGGTGTGTCAGTTTAATAAATGTGTAAAGAACAATCTCTGTCTTAGGAAAGACCAGCATAATTGTTATTGCCTGGTACTTTACACAGTGATGCAACCTTATTTTATAAACTCAAAACTGCAAAAGCATTTTGGAACCTGGAAGAGATTTATTTCCAAGTTCAAAATTGCTATAAATAAAACAATCCATAGGAACTAGTTAATCCTAAATTTTCTAGGCCTTTTCATTTTAGGCCTAAAAATGCATTAGGCTGTGACTGTCTGAGTAGCTAAGTTCCTAGCTCCTGCTGAAACCCCTGTGGGACTGGTACCATTCTGTGGTACAAATGCCCAAAACATCTCATTTAGGGATTATGATCAGAACATGACTAACCAAAGTGTCACACACTGCTTTTAACAGCAACCAGAGCACCAGTGGTTTCTAGAGCTGACATTATTCCTGCTTGCTGTAGTGCTTTCTGCAGTACCCACTTGCTCATTTTGGAAACAGAAAACCTTAATTTATCTCCCCTCTAATAAATGAGGCCCAAATCATGCTCTCAAAGTTACTTTGCAGGATTTTCCTCTCCCATTATGGCTGCTGAACACATTCAGCAGTATAAATGGAGAGTTAAAATGTCCCATACACTACTTGAGTGAAATCCTAGAAATGGTACTATCCCATACTAGTATTTTGACAGTCACACATGTATGGCCCTGGTTTCCCTGTCACAGATAACTTTTGACACCCAGGTCTTTTCTTATTCATAGTATTGAAGTTTGGGGGTTTTTTTTAGTTCTCTTGACTTCTAGAAATAGGGATACAGCTCAGGAATTACAGCACTCAATGAAGAGAGAGGAGGCTGATTTTTCTTTTTCCCATACAAGCTTACATTTGTTTACATAACTTTCTTCTGGTAGCATCAGTGTTAAAAACTGTGAGGCATGGCAACAAAAATCTATGTTTATTTTAAATGCTCTGTTAGAAGATAGAAACCTGGTGACTCCTGACCAATGCACAGTAGGAAAAAAGCAGAGGTTTTATATCGGATGAAGCAGATTCCAATTTGTACTGTTCCCAGTAGGGGCTTGAGTAAATGCTGTAACAGCACTCTGGTGTCCATTAAAGTAGACATGTCTAAGAGACAGACACTTGTATCTGAACTCCAGTCAGGAAAATAAGACAGTTCACATCCCTCTTTTTCTTTGTAGTTCAAAACTGAAAAAATGCTATGTGCAAGTACAAAGGGAGAGTGCAATGCCTAATTTATTAAGCAATGTAATCATTAGTACTGAGGAATTATCAACATAAACTTTCATGGCCTGACAATACATGTGGTGATAAAGTTAGGCAGGAATAGTTTTAGGATATTTATAGGTAAGTATATATGTTCAAATATGTGTTTCTAATCGTGTCTTATATTTTGATACAACTACTGATACTGTAGATGATGTTAATCCTGCTTTTTAGCTTTCTTGTTTTTTAATGGTATATCTTTTAAAACTCAACAGACATGTCGTTAAGGAGGATCTGAACCTATGACAGGTTGACAGGGAGAGAGATCAGATCACTTAAAAAATCATGCCAAATATATGAAGACAGAACAAGTCATAAAACATGGGTTAACACCTTGACAAACAAGGAAGAACAGGCACCTTTTTCAGCTTGGACAATGGGAATTTAACGTGTGCCAACGAGGGAAGAATGCTATAGTAGGGAATGGGAACATAACTGTCCTGCATTGTGGTCACTTTCAAAATCCTTGGGAGCCTATTATATATATACTGTTAATATTACATGCTAACATATAGGTTAACATATGTTAAAACATAATTGCTATTAACATTTTATGTTAACATATACATGTTATATATATACTGTTAATCTTGAACATCAGCTAATGCTGTTTCAAATTAGTTTTAGAATGTACTTTAGATGTGTCTGTTGAGTGTCCTTAATGGTACCAGGTAGCCATGGCCATCTGGTAACTGCTTGCTATAACGACTTGCGTGGCTCTCTGTAGCCTTGGTTGTCATGGGAATGCTTGGCTTATTACTGATCACCACAAACAAATACTTTAGCAAATAGATTTTAAACTGAACAGATTTGACAAAACTATGAAATATTGAGGGTTTTTTTAATGTAGATAGCCTGAATGATATGGTGTGGTATAATTCACCTAGGAATAACAACAGCTAAGCAAAGGTGATCCTGCCTTATATGTAGTGCTTGGAATTGATGCACATGGTGCCTATTTCTGGCTATTGGCTAAACAAAAGGAGACACTAGTCAGTTGGCAGCACTTAGAATTGTTTAACAGATAATGGATTCCAAGGACTTGGTCTCTGTAGAGCAAGAGGTTTTCCCTGCCACCAAATTGCTTCAGACTTAAAAAAGCTTGCTACAGCAATTCATGTAGCCTTTCCACAGAAGAAAAAAGAGATGAGTCAAGGAGTGAAGAGAGATTTATTTGCACTAAACTTGATTTTATTAGATATATTCTGATTACTGAATTCTCAAGATCTCTGTAAAGGACAAACTGCAGCAAAAGCTCACACACTCTTTCTGAGTTTGAAAGCATTATATTCTAAATGAGTGTCATGGTTTAACACCAGTCAACAGCTAAACACTACATAGCTACTCACCCACTCCTCACCCCTTGCGCTTCTGCCCTCAGTGGGATTGGGAGAAGAATTAGAAAAAGAGTAAAACTCCTGACTTGAAATTAGAGTAGTTTACTAGGTAAAATGAAATAAACCATAGTAGCAACAATGGCTTTTATCACCTCTCTTCCTGTTCTCTCTTTCCAAGGTGTGAACAAAATAGTTATTCAGGTTTCTGAGGTACAATCTGCTCTTAGCAGGCCCATGCTGTTGCTGTTTATTTAGCAGTTGTCTGCCTTGTGCTTCCAGATTAATTCCCTCATGGTTTGTTTTTCACCAGTATGTATGTCAAACTAAGTGATAATGTTCTAGACTTTGCCCATCTTTATTATGCACTGATACCACATTTGCACTCTCACCTGTTTCTAATTAATGTTAAATAAGTAAGTGCTAATGATGTCTTTGCTTTTCCTTACTGGCAGCTCTAAAAAAAAGTATCAGAGGTGTGACCTTGCTGCCTTGGGCTTTTCTAGAAATCACTGCATGAGCTTGGGTAGAGGAAAGCCATAAAGTCTGAGAGTAAGCATTCACTGTTGGTGGGTGCTGGCTCATCACAACAGCTAACATCCTCAGTCCATTTATTTTACAATGTAGACTTAAACTCTTCTCACCTCGGAACATAATGGCCACATCCAAACTGAAATCTGGGTGCTAGCAAGGAGCCCAGGCCCTTTGCCTCTGCTGATGTAGTCCAGCATACACCATGTTCCTGAAATACCGCACATTTCCTGTAGTTTGTTTTTCTTGAAATGGAACCTGCCAAATAGGCTAATTACCTGTATATGACTTACATAGGTTACATCCTGCAACCCGGAGGCTAGGGGCTCAGTCTGGATTTTGTGTTGTATGTGCTCCAACTTGCAATTATACTGCCAAAAGTCCCTAACTTGTGTTCATAATGGCAAAGATGTGGAAAAACTAGCAAACACTTTACCGTAAACAAGTTCACTCCCAGCTGGTTAAAGGATGGAAGAATATTCTGCCTTCAGGTGCAGTCTTTTTAATTTGCTTTTGTATAATAGCAATCTTCTGAAAGTGTATCATCAAACACTTCAAACTCAACATCAGATGAAAATCACAATTATCATGAGTGACAAGTAAAGCAGATGACTTGTCTTGAAAACTTTAAACTCCTCATCTGATTTTTTAAAAAAAATCCTCAGAAACTACTTAGCATGTGAATTTCCCTCCTTAATAATTAGTGCATTGAACCAATATTGCGCTTTACAGCAGCAATTGTCTTTTATCTGAGAATTGAGCTGTCAGATCAAACCTCCTCTTAATTCCAAACTGACAGCATTTTCCTTCCTTCTAATTGCCACCATGAAAAATTAAGTCTTTTCTTTTGCCTCACCTTAATGTTATATTTATAGCTTCATTGCCTTTCCCTCTCTACAATTTTCTTTCTCATTCATTTTCTGCATTTGTTTATGCCTTGGCGTCATTCCCCTTCTGTGTCACAATGCTCCTTCATTTCAGCTACTTTTTATCAAAATATAGCAATATCTCCCTGCAGAAAACTGCATTAGGCTGAAGAGTTTGTACTGCTTTATGATAACACAGATAAATATCTGAAAGAATTAATAATTGTATTCAACATATAGTACTCTATCTGTCTTCTTCAGGCACAGTTAAACTGTCTCAGATAAAGATACTTCCTACAGATTAGAATTAGGGCTGTATATTGTAAGTCTCCATTGAATTGAATCTTTTGATACCTGGAAAAAATTGTTGCCAATTGCATTTCCTTTTATGGGACATTCATATACTTGTGAAATAAATGTCTTTTCTCACATACGTGACTGATGGTAACATAAAGAAGCAAATGTACTTCATTTGAGTCTCAATCACCTCTGCTGTAAAAAGCATGACTACCTTTGCCCTAGTCTTCCTGATGTAGGGAAGAGGCAAGTAAGCATTTAAACAAAAACTGTTGGTTAAGAGCTAGAAGATATATATATTGTTCTCTAAATAATTTTAGGGAAAAGCCATACATTCACTAACAGTAATGAAGAAATAATCCTCCCATTTTTATAATGATACTGGATTTAACAGTATAGAATATTACTAAAATATTGAAAACCTGTTGTAGAATTTCTCATATTTTTAAATTTTTGGCCAGAGACTACTTGTTTTATAGCCAATTTATGTCATAAAGTACTAGTATCAGATTTGTACAACCCAGATAAGCTAGAGTGAACTTCAGCAGTATCTGAGATGTGTCTTTGTAGATATATGGTGAACTATCTATCTTTGAAATAAGTACTTATTACAGAAGGGTATTTTACTTGGAGTGCCTGACTTTAAAAAACATTAGACCTAAAAAGAGAGTTTTAGAAGCAAAAGAAACAAGAAAAAGCTACAGTAAGCTGAAATTCTGAGTAACTGTTTTAATTACTTTACATTTTAAATGCCTGAGGTGACTATCCTTTGCTTCACAATATGTAGTAGGATATCTAAAGGATGGTTCTGAAGACTATCTGTACTGCACAATTAGCAATTTCTAAGCATTCACAAGAGTACTGTATTCCAGAAGTTCTGTCTTCTGAATGAACTCAAGTTGTTTCACCTTGGTATGAAAGTGAGTGGGTTGGAGGCTGCAATCAATAAAAAAATGTCAGCTACAAAGTGCATGTCCCTTGTTTCTCTCACAAACATACACCTGCTTTGATCTATTGCTTACCACACTCCAGGTCTTGAAATGAAAGCTAAGGCAGTCAGTCAGCTAGACATTATCAAAGGATTGCCATCTTTGCTGCATTTCAACTCTACAATAAAAAATTACTATTTTTACTTTGGCTCTTGTCCAAGCCATTGCAATATGTCTTCTATTTCCTTTGCCACCTACTAGTTAGAGAGGCCATCTGTCTTCACAGTGAAAGTTAAAGAGCTGATCTATGAAAAGCACCAGCTCTTTTAAAATATATTTCTCCACTGTTTTGTATTCGTGTAATTTTATAGTGATCAGACTCCATTTCTTGTTGCTGTTCCTTAGCATACACAAGTTTTCGTAGCTATCAGGAGTGTTGCTGTTAAGTATATGTTGTTTGGGGTTTCTCCTTTGAGTGCAGCTCTCTGAGAAGACATCGGTTGGAACAATCTGGTGTTCTTTCATGAAGATTTTCCCTTCTGGTTTGAAATTGACATGTGTAGGATGGAAAATTACATATTTCTTCAAGAGGATGTGCTATATTTTGCTATTTGAGGCCTGTACAGTCTGTTCATCTTCCATAAAAGATGAATGTAAAAGGCTTTTTTTTTTTCTTATTTGAAGTTCTTAGAGAAAGTCTGCATTACTTTCTCTGGTATTACAGAAAGAAATTATGTCCCAGAAATGTATTAAAAAGCAACATGGAACAGATTCTGTTGTGCAAGAGAAATAATAGCTATATCCCAGTTGGGTTCCCGGACTCTTAATTTTCATTTACTTTCATCCGATCAATTTTTGCAGTTCTGTCTGGTAGCTGATATAGTACATCAGGGAAATTACAGCTGATTTCTAAAACCTATTGCAAGGAAAGCATTGAATGAAACTAAAGACTCACACACAGAAGTGACAGAAAGAGAGGTTTCTGCTCCCCCATCTTTAAAGGCTATATTGCAAATCACTGTAAATGTGCCCTCCCTTGATTACTGAAAATGTTAGGGGTACTGCTTAAATAGTGACAATGAAAGACTTGGAGTTAGGAAAAAACTTTTTCTCAAGCTTTTAACATAACCAATGACCTTAAAAATTACAAAACTAATAAAAGATAGATTAAATACTTTTCATATCTTGTGCCCAAAGGTACAATTTATTCTTCTATAGATGTTGATGTTAATTTCACTTTCCTTTCATATAGATATAGAAAGGCACACTATAAGGAGTTAGCTAATCTATATAATGAGGTGTGGTGCTAATCTCTATGCCAGCTGTTCTCTAAGTAATCAAAGGAAATCCATCTGAAAAATGCATCATCATTCCATGGCTGGCTTCTTAAGTGTAAGTTAACCAGTCCTCTAGGTTTTACGTCTTTTGAAAAAAAAGAATGAGTGCTTTGTTTCTACAGAACAGATGATACTGGTTAGAAAAAAAGCAAAATAGAGATAACCAAGGTATAAAATCCCCTTTCTGAGTTTTTCCTACATTTTGCACTTTACTCAGTAAAGTAAACCAAGGATTAGGAATAAGATTTTTCCAGTGACAGTTAATTGGTTTTGATAGTTCAATTGTACATAATTTTAATTGTTACTATGCCTTGTAGCAGTAGGTATTAATGTAGTAGCTGAAATAGGCATGATTTGGCCTATTATAGGATACGGAGAACACAGGACTAGTAAACTCCTAACTTAATGGCAGAGAAACGGTTAATAATACTATCTACTACCCTTTGCTTTGAAGGATTCTGCTTCTGGTTTCAAGCTCAAAATGATATTCATGCAAGGGGAAAAAAAGAATCCAGGCTACTGAAGGAAATAAACTGAAGTGGTGACCATTTTTAAAAAATACATTCTCATATATTGCAACTCAATGCATACCATTAGATTGTTTTCCCTTTTATTTTGAACAAGATGATCCTGATTAGTTTCTCAAACGTTGACTCTAGCAACTGAGTCCCAGATAGAAAACATAAGCATGTAGCATTTACAGCAATAGAAGACAGTCTGATTAGTTCAGTGACCAAATAGATTGCACAATCCCAGCTCCCTTAGCTGCTCCTCATTAGAATTGTTCTCCAGACCCTCAAAGTCTTTCTTGTAGCAAGGAGCCCAAAACTGACGACAGTCTTTAAGGTTTATTTTTCTTGATTTATAGGCAAAACTAGTTGAAATTACAGAGAAATGGATAGATAACAGGCTTACTGCTTAGTGGCTGAATACCCCTTTAAGTGGTCGTTAAGTTATGGTGATGATACTTCTAAAAGCCGTTTCCCCAGGTCTGCAAAAGACACTTAATCTCCTTATGCCAGTTGGAACCAGCCATAAGATAATGTTTATCTCTTGTAGTTGCTTTCTCCACAGTATGTAACTAGAATTTGTCAAGCTGAATGAGGCTTTTGAAGAACAGAAAATGCTTTGACAATGCAGATATGTCTGAAAACTCCCAAATTCTAAAGGGATTACCTTTTGCCTGTCTAGATAATGCCTGAAATTATTAGCAAAGCACTAGGGAATGCTGATTTGGTCCTGCCACAGGAAGGCATCCTCTGTCAGACAGTGAGAAGCAGTATCTGATTCAGCCATCCATTTTTCACCTGAGGTAAACCGAATAATTTCATAGTGGACTAAATACACTAAAAAGTAAAGGTTTAACTACATTTACAGAAGTCCTTACTTTATTCCAGATGTTGTGAGCCAAATACTTCCTTCTGTTACTTTCTTCTGACTCTGCAGCTACAGACTCAGATGAAGTCCTTGAAATTTCCTATAGCTAAAAATTTTTAGTCCAACTAGAATCAAGTTATGTTATACTAAAGATGTAAACATTTTAAATGGTGCAAGAAAGCAGGGATTTTTTTTAATTAATTTTTCAAAGACTCTATTAAGACACATACAATGCATATCCTGAACATCTGAGAGATGTGGATCTTAATCCACGGGACAGAAACTGATGATAGAAAGTATGGAGTATGATTTTGCAGTCAGTATTTAGGTTATCTTCAGTAGCCAAAATGACATTTTTGTTTATTTTTTTAGTCCCTCTTATGCTTAATGGGTGAAGTGAACAAAATAAAATTGCTTTCCATAGAGAGCTACAGTGCTTTCCTCAAATCTCAGGCAACAGCAGGCTGCGGTGCTGCTTCTCAACACCATCTGTTCTTTCGTTTTGTAATGATTTATGGGAATTGAAGTATTCATGTTTTCCCGTTGACAGTTCAACTTCAGCAGTATGTTCTCAGGGAACAATAAAAGTCTAAGCAAGCATATACCACTAAAAGTTTACTAACTTGACAAAATTATTAAAACTATTGAATACAGAAACCCGTATCAGTGTTTAACAATGAATAACATCAAGGTGTTACTCACTTCATAGTATAAATAGATTGTAAAGAATGTACTAGTCTTCCTTGCTTCCACTCCACCAGTCAATTATGATAGATTTCAAATTAATTTAAAACACTCTGAAAATTTAGATCAACCTTCATGGGAACAGTCAAGACACCACCGAGTACTTGTTAATATCTCTGCTCCCTCCCATCCTGCTTGAAATACTTTTATAGAAAAAAAAAAAAAAAAGATTGCTACACTTAAGCCAAATTTATGCTGCTGGTCTCTACCATGTTATTTAAACCTTTTCTTTATCTTATTTGAGGATGCTCCAGAATGACCACTATCTTCACCCTTGGCTGTTATTTTCTTAGTTCAGTTTGGAATCATTCATGTATTCCATGCAATTGGCATATGGGAAGGTCTCTTCTTAGAGGTAGGCAGTAAAACAGTTCTATGGAAAAAAGAGGGAGTTCAGCTGGGAATATATGCTGTAATCTCCCGTCCTGACTGTCCTACTGCCAGGAAAGAAGTACTAAAGGGTTGGAGCTGGCCAAAGGATGACAATTACATTTTGCAGCCACGTCAGAAGTTCCGAACTTGCACTTAGAAGAAAAAAACTGTGAGAAAATTGAACAAAATAAATAATATGCAATTTATCAAACTATATTTTAAAATGTGTATAATGTAAATGTAATTAAAATAGCTACCTAAATCATGTAGCCATTTATGAGAGGAACAAAGTCATTCATAGAAAACTGTTTACCAGTTGCCTTCCATGTTCAAAGTGTGTCTGCTACTATAAGACATCAAGTTTAAAACCCTTCTGTGTAAAGTAAAAACTCTGAACAGAAAGACTGTAGAATCAAATCCCTAGTAAACACGACTGCAAAATGCTTAGAAGATATAAAGTGCATTTGTAAGCATAGCTAGTTGCAAGGGTAACAATATGATAGGATAGATTAATGGGATTTTTTTACCTATATTGACAGAAATCTATCCTTTAGTGAAAATCACAGATTCAAATCCTGCTTATCTTCAGTGGTAGAGGTTATCTAATGTGTGTTCCTATTTTACTTCACTGTGAACTTCCTACCAACTAAAGGTAATTTTTAATTATGCTAGGCCTCTTTTATTACACTCCCAAGTCCTGTATGTTCATTCAGAGCATACAGTCTGATGAGAGCATATCTACTCATAAGAGGTATTTTTATACAGTGACAGATGATGTTCATATTTCCAAAGCATCAAACAGCTTGGTTCTAGTTAATCTCTGCCTTTTTTGTTTAATTTCACATTGAGTTGTAATTGCACATTAAAAAAAATATCTAAAAATGTAACTTAATGTCCAAGTAAAAACCAAATATTTACTGAAGAAACACAGGACATGATATTTGATAAGCATGAAAATACATGAATTACATGCAACATAATTTTTGTTGTTTAGTGGCCACTCCATTGTCTATATTGACAGTTCACTGGGATCTCAGCAGCTCAAAAGTAGAGCAGTCAGGTGTCTTTTCCTCCCTCCCTAGTGCTTGGAAAAAACATCTTCCATTACTTTCTACTGATCCTTTCTGGGTGATTGCATTAATCATATTTCTTCTTTTCCTCTGGAAGATTACATTAACAAGAGCTTGTGTGGGTTGGGATGAAATAAATAGGAAGATATGAAACACATTTCTCAGTGTGGGAAGATTCTAGTTTAAGTAACTACTGAAATATAACCTATAATATCTTCAAGTGCCCGGTACCAACTTTGTGAAACCTAAGAACGCAGAAAGAAATCTATCTAACTACTCAATATACAGTAAAGCTTCAGAAAGAGGGAGTTTGGACTAGATGATCTCTAAAGGTCCCTTCCAACCCCTACCATCCTATGTGTTGTGTTGTTTAAAGAAAAAATAAATATGAATCTTCAGGCTTTTGATCTCATTCTGATTTCAAGCTGATTGAACATGCTTCAGCTTCTTACATTTCTCAGCACACTTAAGTTCAACATATGGGAAACAACTGCAGCACCTGCACTTCACTGTGTTGAAATCTAATCCAGACAGAAATCACCTATTAAATTTAAAACTCTGAACACCTGCTACCTTAAGAACATACTCCTTTGAGACACTTTTACTCTAAGTTTTCTTACATCTTCAACAGACTGTACGAATAAAGCCATGACTCTTTCAAGAACTTTAATACTCCCTGAGAAAAAATGGGGAAAAAATGCAGTTTGTGAAAATAATATGACAAATTTCACAATTTACCACATCAATCAGCTCTAATTGGGTGTGGAATTCAATTGTATATCCAGCACAAAGAACAAATACATTTTCTGCAGGTTGTGATAGGTGACATTAGACAAAAGCAGGACTTCTGGTCTTAAAACTAACAAATCCTAATTTTATTGCCTTTCTTTTAAGAGTTCTGATGCCCAAAACTGTCTCAAATTCAGCAGTGACTAGTGATGGATATTTCAGTGGTATCTTCCCATTTTTTTCTTTCTCTCAGTGATAATGACATAACTTTGTACAGGAGATCCACCAGGACACCTGTCTCATTAGTTTTCCGTTTCACTGGACTCGGCTGACTGCCTCTGACTAGGAGATAATTTTGCAAGAGAGGAGTTGCATCTTTTAGCACCATTAAGATTTTTGGCTGAACAAGATGCTGATGACCCCTTTCAGAAATACAGAAAATGTTGAACTGTAGAAAACTTCTAGAGAGGAGACTCCCTGGAATCAAAGAATAGCACAAAGCCAGACAAGAGGTGAAAGAATTAGGATTCAGTGCCAGTAGTGGGAGAAATCAGAGCTTAGAGACAATGGGACTTTCATGCTTTCTCCCCAGAGGATATGGGTGGAACACTAGTTCCTGAATGTGAACTGCCTGAATAGGGACAAGATCTGTGCTGAGCCACTAGAAAGGCATGCCAGCACTTCTCAGGGGGCTGCTGTGCAGTCAGTAGCCCTTTTGCATTTCAGCCTTTATATACGCAAGTGTTGCTGCATAACCCTATGTTTTTAAAAGCAAAAATGACAATAAACACAGAGCAATGCTGCTTCCATTTTGGAAAAATACCAAGAAGACACAAAAAAAAAAAAAGAAGATACACAAACTGAATGTTTAATATTATTGACTGGCATAGTCATTTTGCATCATGCCCCTTTTGTCTGTATAGTCAAAAAGATTGCAGTACATACAAAACTACTAGCTTAAGAGCATATCTGTCTGAAGCCTGAAGCATGTATTGAAATTAAATAGCAATCAGAAAATGTGTACAAATAGTTTATAGTTTTTTAATTCTTGAAAATAAGTTATGGGAACTGGAGGAGAATTAATTTCTTTGGTGACTTGACATCTTTCAATTCTGTAAATAACGTTTAAGTAAATTTAATTCTTCTGTTGGTTTCTTTGGCCTCTCATTTTGCATTAAGAAATAATTTAGGCATGGCACAACAATAAGCTTTACTGATCCTTTCAGATGTTTTGTGCATCTGGGAAATATTTTGGTTTGTATTGGGACCATATCCCATGAAAAAAGACCTCTGACTAAACTGTGCAGTTGCATACATTATATACTACAGTAATCACAGACAAATATTTCTGAGGCAAAAGAATCAGCTGAGGAGAACTTTTGGGGGAATTTTGGAAAAAATATGTTCTGTTAGATATTGGCATAAATAATGAATTTTATTTTTTTTTTTTTTGTATATAAAAATATGGAAATCGGGTAACAAAATGTGCCATCAATGTCTCTGTTAGATAATTCCAGAAAAATACTCCATGGCTAATTATTTCTAGATATTTGTGGGGATTTTCTTCTGGTTTTAGTTATATTTTGTATGGTTTAGGGTCCCAGTTGCTAATCTCTTGCATATAAGTGTTTAACCTTAGCTAAGTTATATTGGCTATGATGGATGTGGAAAAGAAAAATTATGCTGTGTTAATTAACAGAAGAAAGAAAAAAATGGTTACACATAAGCACACTGTTCTCTTAGGAGAAAAACATGGTCTGATGTGATACAGCATGGCATTGAGCCAATCAATAACGTCATTAAGAGGGACAAGTAAGGTATTAAAAATCAGTATTTCACCATCTCCCTTGGCTTCATCTACTCTTCAAACCTCTGTAAGACACATCTGCTTGCCTGGAGTCATAACAGGGATAAATAGTGGCACTGAGATTAGAAACCTGGAGTTCCATTTCCTAGAATACATCTATTCATTTTCTTAGTATGTTGTGGAAGTCTATTTTTTTCTGTCCACAACACCCGAGAGTCTGAGGAATCAGTAAATTCAGAGAAAAGGTGTGAGTTGGGATTCAAAGTGGTGTGAATTGTGGTGCTTTTTCTCTGAATCAGCTATTTCAATTCCCTGTGACATTTGTTACTGAAAATCATATGGAATAAACTACAAGGGAAAACTCAGAGACTGTTTGCTGTGTCAGAGTAGCTGCATTTGGAACCTTAAAAACTGAAACAACAAAAGTTTTAGTATTGTGCCTTTTAGAAAAGTGACGTGATTTCAAAATTCCTGGCTTTGATTTGAAAACACTTCATTCTCTCCTACTTATTCTGCCTCTAACACCTGCTATCCTATGTTGAAATGTTAAACTAAGAATATTTTCATTATTAAAGGGTGACTGAGCTAGATGGACCTGCTTCGATAGGGGGGTTGGAGTAGATGATCTCTAAAGGTCCCTTCCAACCCCTACCATTCTATGATTCTATGATTCTATGATTCTGTGTCACATGGAAATCTAAAATTATTGCCGAAGTATATTTTTACTGGACTGAATAATGAGAGACAATAATACTGAACACTGGCCACTATAGAATAAGAGCGAGTAACTGTGCACTATGCTGATTAATTTATATAAGAAGTGAAATATTGTTGGAATATTGTTGCATCAAGCCTACTGATGTCGTAGATTCATTATTGCTTTGAGAGCCATGTATCACATCGTTGGAATCAGGAATCTAAGATTTTTTTGTTTGTTATTTGATTGCAGTCCTATCATCGTGGTGATTTGGTGAATGCTGCCTCTTACTCATTTAAAAGTCTAACTGCTGTCGTAAAACATTGCTATTTATTTTTATTTCTCACAGCTAAAGGCCATCCCCTCCATCCTCCCCATGCCCCCCATTAGTGTTATTCCTACGGGAAATTACTCATGGCTTTAGAAAAATTGAAATTTTAGATTTTTTCGTACACCCTTCACAATTTTATGTTCCTAGTAATTTACATATTAAAAACATAATTTATAAAGCAAATATATGCCATTCTTCAGGGAGAACATAGTATAATTCATTTTTACTGTTTTTTTGCCTTGACAACCTAAGCCTTGATTGCTCAGTATAAATTCTAATTATTAGAGAAAGATGACATATTCAGGATGGAGAATAGAAAGAAGAGGCCAAACGCAAAAGGCTATTCCCTGGATAAAGAAGCCATAAAAATGCTAATAAGACCTATTCCAAAAGGATTTTATTGTTTATTTGTTCAGCTTTATAAATAAACACACACATCTGAAGCAATGGTTCCATGTGCATAGACTAAAAAATTCTGTGTCCAAAATACACACTGCTCCAGAACCTACAGAGAAGAAAAGGCTCTGCTCAGTTAGAGAGCTTTCAGAAAAAGCACTGGACTGAAAAATGACAAAAGTTTCCAGAAATATGAAGTTTAGATGGAAAGCCTTGTTTTTTTGGAAGTTATTCTGAATCAACTGGACAGGAGAGAACTGAATTCTTTAGCTGATCTCAGTCTACTGAATGTTCCAGTGAGTGTAAGTAATAACCTAGCATCAGCCTTTATGAGATTCCAGGTGAAAAGAAAACCGTCTGATTATTTGATGGACAGATTGGGTCATATTTTGGGAGAAGAAAGCAGAATCCGTGGAAGTCCTTGATGTAGCAACACAGCACTTCAAAACTTTAAAGGAAACAGGAAAAAAGAATGGACAGGGTAGAAGTAGGCATGAAGGCAAAAAAGCTCAACCTAAAAGCAAAGATAAAGTCAGGAAAGGATAACTCTCAAGTGAATACAGAAACATGTTGAACGAGCACTTCTTACTCTTGCCTCAAGGAAAGTTCCTTTGACTTTTGTTGCAGAGCAAAAAAAGGGAGCAAGTCACAGTGGCAAGCTCACAGCAGTAGCAGAACCACCAGTCTGAGTCTTATTTGTTGATTATGTAGGAAAAGAAAACATGTGCTTATCAACACAAACCTGTAAAAATCTGTGAAAAAAAAGAGAACAAGTAATAACTCTACAAACATAAATATTTTGAGAGATGGCTCAGGGAAAATATTTTTCCTCATTTGTGTGCTGGGAAGTTTGGATGAGTGTCCTTAAAAATAGGACAAATTCTACACCCTCTTTGGAAGACATGTTTTTCTCAAACAACCATCTGAGGGATTTTTAATATTTATTTTTGAGATATTTAACAGAAAAAATACAACTGTCCCTTGAGAATGGCAGATGTGTGTGTGTTTGCATATATGTCACTTGAATCTTAGGTAAGCCCCTTACAGAATTTGTCTGCTTGGAAAGGGCCAGAGACATTTATCTAAACTGAACCAAACATGCACTAGACATGGTGTATCCCAAAGAATAATTAACACAGTGAAATGTATGCAGAGAGTATAAACAAGCTGCTTATAAACAGTCCTGCCTTGTGTTTGAAAGAGTAAAACTGTCTGATGGGGAGGAATGAGAGATTTCACTACCTAAAGGAGCAGTCTGGAAATGCTTCAAGAAGCTGATAGTCTAGAAATATAAAATACAGAAAGACAAATTAAAAAAATAGCAACTGAATTTCCATTTTCTGAAAATAGTGAGGCCTCTTAAAAATGAGCAACAGTCTGAAATAGAATTGTTCTGTAATGCATTTATTACATTCAGAAAGAATTTGAAATGATTCAGTGTTAGATCATTGCTTGTGTCAAGTGCCTTCTATGAGATCTGAGGACTCTGGCTGTGTGAATGTGTTTATTGTTCAGTACTCAAAGTATTGTGACAACAGCCAATGAACTAGATCTAAAAATCTATGAGGAAGTCATCAAGTTGTATTTGACTGAGACAAAGATACTCCAGAGAACTCCAGCAAAGTGCTTGGGACAATGATGAAACCACACACAAGCATCTGTTTCTGTGGCTTTTCAATTACTTGTGTTTCTGTGAGTGAAGACTGAAAAATCTCGTGCAATTACACCTCCAGAAGGTTCTATGCAGATCCTGCCTTTCTTTTCTTAACTGCCACATAGTCCTCAAGCTATTGAAATAAATACAAAGTACTCAGAAAGGTAGACTCTCAGACAGCTTAGATTCACCACTACCAGCTGAACCATGGGTACAGCTGTTGAAAGGGGCTCCATATATTGGGGGGATGTTATAAGAGACCAGAACTAAAAGATAATAGTCCCAGAGCAATCTGGTGTGGAGGCATGTAAGATCTAGAATTTAACATAGCTAATTGATGGCTGTCCTTGCATAGGGCCTTTGTGGAAATTTAACAACTCTTTTTAAACCAAAGAATAAAGTACATGTTATCTAGTCAAAACTTATAATAATGGGGGGACACACACCACTCTACAGATGTTTAGCTCTCAGGAAACTTGTCAGCATTTCTTCTGAAGGAATTACTTAACACTTGGATGATTTATTTTCAGATGAAAACACCTGTGTTCTCTGTTCATTTTAGAAACTCCCAAGGCAAAGTGTGTTCCAGCCACTCTACCCACAGGAAGATGGCATTGTGAATAGCTTGCATCACTGTCAAATCACATTCTAATAAAGTGTATGCCCTTTAAAATGAGATAGTTATTCTTTGCTTTGTTTTACTCATCCCTATTTAACCAAGCATTACTGGAAGAGCTACCAAACAAATGAAAAAGCTTCAAAGCTTCCTCTTTTAAAGTAAAATCTGTTGAAAGCAGCATGTTTAGATTTTACATGTGGATTTTGGAAGCAAAATATTTGAGTTTTAAAAAAGTGTTACAGGAGGAAGTTTATATCCCATTTAGGCTACAGAACTCTAGTGGAGCCATTACTACACCATGCTTTGCGAGTTCATTCTTGTGGCATTTTTTCAGTGCATGTGTGTAATTTTGCCGTGTATCTGCATATTCAACTTTGGTCTAACAAACTGGGCGGGGGGGGGGGGGTGTGTGTCAAATGACCTTTGTATTGTCTCTTGTGACTGAATTTAATGCAATTAAAGCAAAGTGATCTTCCTTTCCAGTCACTACACAGATCTTACAAAGGAGACCATAGAACTCCTTAACTGTCTTGCATTTGAAAGTACCACTGTGTCTAAGTCTGTTTAAATAGCAGTTTTATTGCAATAGCCCCAAAGAGCAAAGAATAAAAAAATAGCACTTTGAGGCTCTTAATTGGATATTGAGGCAATACAGATCAATAGGAGACAATTTTTTGCTGCAGTCACTCCAGCTGAGCAGACTCTTTTATCCTGAGAGGCTCCAAAGAAACTGCAGATTGCTCAGCAACTGAACTTACTATAGAAGTTAATTATTTACTAGTGAAAATATGAAACTGATATTTTTAGTCTCTTGCCATTAATTTTGGAGAGAAGCGGAGTGGTTTCCTTCCTTAAAAAAACCCAACATCTCTGCAAGAGCACTTGACTTACAACATAGATCATCTCGTATGTCAGACCTGTTTCTTCCTTCCCAGTAAGGGTGCTAATAAGAAAACTTTTTTTGCAAGCTCTGCTATAGCCATTGTAAAATACAAGGGGCCAGAGAAACATTTGGAAGGTTTATCTTGCTCAAAAATGCTTTCCAGTGTCTGTGTTAAGAGTAGCTTCAATTATTCTGATGCAGCAGTGTTTGAGTTCGAGTCTTCAAATACAGACTTACACCCAGAGAGGCTGAGAAACGTTACAGGCAGTTTTCCCTTGAAGCAGAATCCCAAATTGCCACATGACTGTTCAAGAAGACACCTACCTGTGTCTGTTCCCAAGCAGTGGAGAGACTTTACTCTGATGTCATACTATAAAAACTGAGATGTGGTTAAAAAAGAGGAACATGAAAAGAGCCTCTTGGCTGCTGGCCTTCATGAAGACATCTATAGAGCAAGTATGTGCTGCAATTGCCGGTCAGGTGAAGCCCCTCTGCGGGTAACAAGGAGAAGGATGTCTTATTTTGGTGTAGGCATGAGGCAAACATGAAACTGCTTACCATTATGAAGACTGAAGTGCAAGTGGCAAAATTCTAGAGAACTAGAAGATAAATAGACCTACAGAAGAGAAAGACCTTTAGGGCCAAGGAGCAGCTGAGCATGGAAGACTGAAAAGTGCATTGAAGTATTTTAAATTTCCAACTGCAATTCCATTTTGGGTGTGACTCTACCTTTTAAAGGATATGGGTCAATTCAGTAGAGGTTAAAAAGATGATTTGTAATGTACAGTTTCCTATATTTTTTCTGAATTGTTTTGAATTTTTAACAATATTTTTCAAAGTGCTAGTATCAGTGTCATCTGTATTGAACTAGATCTCTGCACTTTTATTCTTTTAGCTTTATATTGAAACTTTTATGTGTTAGCTGAAAACATTTACAAGTTCTTCTTTGGCCTACTTACTCTCTTTTTAGTAACTGTACAATGCCCTGCAGCTTTAATAGCATATTTTTACCTAAGCTGAATACATATGAATAATAACATTATATTAGCATATTAAGCCATCAGTAGTTTGAACCTTAACTCAATCTCCCACTCTTTTCACTGTCTAAAGGGAATGATTTTTTTGCTTGTGTATGTTTGAATGACATATTTGATATTTAAGTAATATTTTTCATTCAAAGTAGTTTTTTGTGATTACTATACCCTTTGGAATATATTGTCAGAAAAATCAGCACATGCAACAAGATGGATTAAAAAAAAAAAGACTTTGATAATTTTGGATAACTATTTGCTTCTGTCATCATTTGTAAAATCTGAGATGTAATATTTCTCTAGTTGTGAATCCAAACAATGATTAGGAGCCATTCAGATGCTGTGGTGACTGTCAATAAAGCAAGCTGTACAAATTGTGTGTATCACCAAACCAAACATTGTAATGCAGAAGAAGATTACATAGACCTATTTCCTTCATGTTAAATAATGCATTTCTAATGCACACCATCTTTTAAGGAATAATGCAAATAGATAATGGAAATTAAGTTAAGAGAGGAAGGTTGGGCCAGGCTTTACAGGGAGTGTTTTTCTTTGAAGGTGGGTTTTTTCCATTCTATTGTTTGGCTTTGATTTTTTTTTAATGTGTATATATATATATATATATATATATATATACACACATATATATGTATACCTTTTAATGAAGAATTGCAGTACTTAAAAAGTCTTTCACAGGCTGATTTTGTGTCTGAACAGTCCTTGCCTTGTATAAAAGTGACAAGCTCCTAGGAAGAAATAATCTGTGGCACTGTTACATAAATTCAGCTAACTTGCTGAGACATTTTATTCTCAAAAGACACCAGAAGATTCCGTGTGATAAATTATATAAAAGAGTGTTTAAAATAGAATCAAGTTGTAATACTCAAAATGTTTAATATAATATATATCTCACAGAGAGAAAAAATTCATTTTTCTTCTTGTTTAACATATGAATTTCTGTAGTAACAAGATACAAAAGTATCTTACATTGATTGTGATCCCTAAGAACTGTTATATTATTACATGTTAACATTAGCTAGTGGTGTGCAAAGAAACACCACTAAAACTCTTACTAAAACTAAAACCTCTTAGTTTAATAGTTATTTTTTCCATATTGGCCTTTGCAACTGTTCCAAGTACGTAAGAGGTTTTCAGATGATGTGTCTAACAATGTCAGTGAAGCCTAATCCAAATCACTCATGCAGGCAGATTGTTCTTTGCTAGAATTCACTCTGAAGAACTGTGACTGGGATTACTGTAAGGGACAGAAGGTCATTAACATGTAATGCTTTTTATTTCCCCCCCAGAACATAACTGAGAAAACCCTTTAGCATTCTGGAGGAACTCCAGGCTAAATCTTTATTTCCCTAGATGGTAGGCATTAGGTTAGCTATTCCTACACAGCATAAGACAGGAAGGGTAGTTCCTTTATAGCCAGATGATGCCATTGCAAATTAAGCATGACAAATAATCAGCAAGGAAAGAATAGGCAAAAGTGGGAACCAGAAAGCAGATTAGCACTTAGCACAGGGGAGAAGAAAAAGGAGAACCTATACCTAGCTACCCGCAAAATTAAGCAAATTTCTACCCATGGCTGTGTAGGGGACATTTCTTACCAGAGCAGGATTGTTGGGCATACGCCTATTAGAATGCCAATAAATCATGAAAGCAATTTTCCTGTTGTGTTGTATTATTAATCTGAATCCAGATTAATCATACTCAGCTAGGACATCCTCTCCGATCAACATCTCATCCAAGCATCTCATCCAAGCTTGTAGTGCATTGTGACTTTTCTTGTCAACACTCTAGACTAGTTTTGGTTTCTATCAGTCATGGGTGTCTTCTCATCAGTGAATCCTAATGAAACTAACTCTAATGCTTTCAGGCATGGTTGGAGATGTGAACTGTTGTATGCAGTTCTGCAGTATGCTTATGCAACATTTTTCATCCTCTGCTGCCACCATTCTGAGTGGCTGATACTGGTCTGTTTTCTAAGCTAATCAAGCTTCCACTCAGATTCCTGACCCAAAGGAGATCTCATTGCTTCTGTTTCTTGCTCTATAGAAATAATCCAGTTTTCTCCTCTTATAGTCATAAAATGAAAATCTGTTTCTTTAGCATTTTCTCTCCTTTCCCCTTTCTTGGTTCATTATTTTTCTTGCTGGATCTGTGGTGATTGAAACTGCCCATGAAGACCTTCGATTTATTATTTACAGGAGCATCCACTGTTGTTTTATATAAAAATTATTTCATCCAAACTAAGACTCTTCACTCCATGCATAGAAAACTTTTTCTATCTCCCAGGAAGGATGCTTGTACATAATCCTCCATTGACCATTATCTTCTTTGAAACACATATTTACAGAGCTATGTGAAGAAAGGAAACATGCTTTAGCTGACTGAAGAGAAAATTTGGTTGACTATGCATTTAAGTGGTCAGCATCTTCATTTGTCAGAGCGAAGCCAGTCATTCTTAACTTCTCATCTACATTTGATAGTTCTAAATGGCAAATCAGCAAAGCAACCTAAACCAAAATTACGGTCAACTGTGACAATTTACCACCTCTCTTTCTCCTGCATTGGTGATCATGGACATAAGTATGGCAGAGAACGTCAGAATCCTTTTCTACAAGTGCAGGCTGGAAAAAAGCAGCCTTTATTGTCTTCTGTTATTGGGGTTCTGAACCCTGTGTTTTATGGTGATACCCTTCCTACTACTTTCATTTAACTGAATGCATACTTTTGCATTGCTTCTCCTTTGAAAGTGAGATAGAAGGTTTTCTAACTGAAGTTGGACAGCTGATAAAAAGTGTCATGCACTTAGGAACTCAAAATGATATTAATAATTTTGCATTATGATTAGGCTCCTCTTCCACTCATTTGCATACTGCTAAATGAGTGAAAGGTATGTGCATATACTACCATAAAGGTCTGCTGTTTTGGCTTGTTTTTCAGGGTGGGACTGGACTCTCTAAGTGATATTATCCAAATATCAGGCACCCAGAGGTGCTTAAAACATCCCATTTTAAGATGAAAGAATTTGCCTTGAAGCTGCCAACACCTCAGGAGAGGAAATGACATAACTTTAACACCTAAATTTCACATTGAAAGAATGATGATGGTCTGTTCCAGCCCTTGAGATTCTGTGATTTTATGATTCTGTGATTCTTTCCTTTGCTAATCAGTCAATCTCCACTGTTTCTATGGCTTTCTAAAGGTTTTAGTTTAATGTCAGTTTCCCTTGCCTGAAAACATGCAACTTCATCCTAAGATTTACTGTTTTTTCTGTCTTTTGCTCCCCAATTTTTCATGCTGTTTAGCTCGTGGGTTTAAGTATATTTTAATATGGAGAGTCTTTTGAATTAAATGGACACCGGATGGCAGCAGAGGCTAAATAATAGGAATGGTCCAGTACATTTCTAAACTAATGGTCTTTGAGAAGTATTTTGGTATTAACGATTTAGCTCTATTTTTCTTTTATAATTTACATTCTCGATTTATACTTATGAGTTATTTTAAAGATATGCTATCAAATTGATTTCTAATGGGGGCAGAAATCATTTTCCCTGCCCATATATCTATCTTGAAAGCTTGTTCTAGATTTACATCCTTATTTTAAATCACAGTTTTAATTCTTTTTCTCTACTGTGGTTGCTACTGACAGTAAGAGACACAAAATGTAGTTCTAGAGATGTGTAAATAGACACTGGAAATGGGACAAGATTATCATGTTTGCACTGAAGTATTTTAATCTTCTGATTCTTAAATTATTGCAGTCCATGTTTATCTATCTTCTCTTTTCTTTGCTAGAGGGGCCAAGGCTTTGCATGGGTTTTTTTATTCAAGGTGTCAGTCAATGTAAGATATTCTGCTTGTCCTGTGCTTTGAGGAGTGGTGCTTCAAACCCACTTTGCCTGGAGCAGACTCTGTAGAGAGCAGCAGGGACAGAAGTCATCCAGGCTGGGGAGGGTTTCTGAGCATGGAGCCCTCTCCTGTGTGCTGCACTCTGCATGCTATCAGAAAACAGCACTCCCTGGCCACAACCAAAATAACATGTGAATACTGACACTAAGCCTATAATTATCATCAAGTCTTTCTTTCTAGGAACCACCCACTATTGGTATTTTGCATAGCTTTGCAGCACAGAGGACTCAAAACCTGCTGGTGAGTTTGGAGACTTTGAGCAGTCACAGGGTGCTGCTGACTGCTCCTTCTGTGCAGATTCTGGTATGTTCTGTGACTCGTTCACTGAAAACTACAGCTGCTTTGTCTGCATTTCGCCCCCAAAAGGGATGATGTGCTTACTGCTAAGTTAAAATGCATTAAATATGCCACTAGTATTTTTCCATGTTGGCAGTTACAGCAGTTGCCATGGGAATGTCACATCATGTGAATGGGTGAAGAGGCAGCTCACAAAACAGTATGGATTAGAGATGTGGCCCACAGTATTAAAAACATGTACAAACCATCTTCTGTACACAACCACACCAACTTCTGTTGCTAAGAGGCTTGAGGGAAATAAACTGATACTTCTCTAGGCCTGTTTTATAAATGAGCATCTTAAATAAATAAAGCATTTAACTGTGATGAGTAATCCCAGTTCTTTAATAAAGGATGGAGTTATGCTAATTGAACAGCAAAGTTGTTTGTCAGGGCTGACAGATATCTGCATACTTCATTTATTCCATTAATTCATTTTCTGCAGCATATAATTATGATCCCTTGCACAAGTGACAGAAATACAGTTAAAATTTCAGTGCAGGGCTATATTTTGCTGTGATCAGTAAACTATAGCAGTTATATCATTTTTATCAGGTGCATGCTGAGAAAAACCAAATGAGAGTTCTAATGACAATGGACTTGTAAATCTTGCATTTATTCTTTAATCAGCTTGTGGACAGACAAAATTTATTTTAAATTAAAATGTATTTTTTTTTCTTTTATCAGTTCTGAAAACTTAAAAGTTAAAGAGAGGCTGGCACTAGGAACTGTTAAAGGCATTAAACTGAATAATCCCTTAGCTGTAAGAGAAAAATAATGTCATTGTAAATATTATAGTTATGAATAAAGGAATAAATTATATTTCTGCTTATACTGTGGTAAAAATAGACTAAATTCTGTCCATGTTGACTTGCCTTTTTAGTTTATTCTTTTTCCTTTTTGTATTGATACCGTTCCCTTATGTATGAATCATCAAAATCATAGCAGCTGAACAGACGTCCCACCTCTCTGGTGAAATGCTGTAATCATCAAATGTTCTGTTTCTCTCATTCTGTAAATAAGCTCTGTCTTTCAATATTTTTCAAAATTTAATGTAACATAGGACTGACTTTGTCCCTTGCCACAGTATCTGAACATGATGTTTAGGTTTCTTTTTGGTACATCTGGATGCAAGCCCACTCTGAAAATGGGCCTTTCATTTTCTATCCATTAATTGATTAATAAAAGTAGGATATAATCTCCTTTACTTATGCATTTTTTGTTCAGTTGAAACATTCCATTAATTAATTTTGAATTTGTGTGCAAGGTTGGTATGATCAGAACCATATACGTATATTAAGAGTAAAATTCATCACTCTCAAGGATAAGCTCGTCTAATAATTAGAATCAGTTATTGTGTCCTCCTGAACATAAAAATCTAATTTTTACCAGATAAGTTTATTCTAGAATTACTCAACAGAACTCATTTCAGACCAAAAATCTATTGAATTCTGAATGTAACCATAATTGACACCAATTTTTAATTAGATGTCTCAAAATCTGTAGCCAAATTGCAGAGATACCTTCAGATTAAAATAAACAAAAATAAAATTAAACAAAAATAAAAATAAACAAATACATTTTCTTATGATATGCTTCACATACTGTGTCATGACTGCCTGATCATTTCCTGGGTATGAGTAACTTATAAATGTCAGAGAAAAATGTGTACTGTATTTTCTAGATATCTAATATGATAGTGACTTCATCAGTGTATCTGGACAAGAATGCTGTGGCTAGTACAGTCAGGTGAACATCTTCAGTGTGCACAAAAAATGCCCTCTATGTCAAGGGTTAGATTAATTTTATTTTACAACCAGAGCAGGACTTTCCAATACCAGCTTACAAAAGTACAAAAATGCCTTAAATTTTTTGTGACTTCTCATGAAGCATGTCAAACTGCTTCTGAATTCCTATATGATATAAGCTGGCCTCTTCCATGGCAGACTGTAAGATGGGAACGATGTTCTTTGCTGGTTTTTCTCCTCAGAATGTCAGTGAAGTGACTTTCAGATTATGTGGAGGTGAAAGGCTGAACCATGGTTGTTTTTTAATATAAACTGGAAAAATGTACTGTGTTGGTGAAACAATTCTTCTGCTTTTTATGTTTTGGATGTATTTTTGTAACAAATTGTAATTTGTGAACAACTTTTAAATTCAAGTGCTGCCAACACCTTCATCTTAAGCATGACAGTTGTAAAAGCTAAAGGCAAAAACTTGTAACCAACTGAACATGCTTAAACCATCTCTCAAAATGTCCTACAAATTGAGCTACCAGAGTTTAAAGGTTTCCTTTCTGACTCACAACTAGAAAAATCCATATTGAATGCAGATACACTGACTGTCACTTATAACTGAAACAAAAATAGAGCTGTTTACTAAATTGATCATCTGGTTAATGAAATGTGCACCATACATGTGTGGTGTCTTAGATTACCTTTGAATAAATGAAGTCACATCTGATGGATCATCAACTAAAGAACAGAAAATTGGAGGTTATGACCTCAGACTGATTATTTTTTGACACGAGTAAATCACTTTCTTTGTGGTTTAGTTTATTGAACAATAAAATGAATATGTAACATGGAGCTGTAGCATATTAAGAAGATTATATAGTGTATTATGAAGTATAATGAAGTTTTACAATGATTCCAGAACTTTTACAGCACTTAGTAATCCTTGGAATATGTTAATGAGATGGGGCAGGTCTTTTCTGATGTTATAGTGAAGTAAATAGGCAACTCGGGTTGTTTAGCCTGGAGAAGACGAGGCTGAGGGGAGACATGGTCACTCTCTACAACTACCTGAAAGGGGACTGTAGCAAGGTGGGGGTCTGTCTCTTCTCCCAAGTGATACATGATAGGACAAGACCAATTGACCTCAATTTATGCCAGGGGAGGTTTAGATAGGATGTTAGGAAGAACTTTTGCACTGAGAGGGTTGTTAAACACGGGCACGGACTGCCCAGGGAGGTGGTGGAGTCGCCACCCCTAGAGATATTTAAAAGATGCATGGATGAGGTGCTGAGGGACAGGGTTTAGTTACGGTCTTGGCAGTGTGAGGTTAGTGGTTGGACTTGCTGATCTTAAAGGTCTTTTCCAACTGAAATGATTCTATGATTCTGTGAAATAAAGCAACTGCCATGTTTATCATGAAACATGCCATTATTAATCAGTGGGAAAAGAAGAGTCATATAATATTGCAACTTATGAGCCTCTACAAGGTCATTTTATTCTAATTAGAGTGGTTTACAAGAGGCTTTTGTAGGTGCTCATCAGCAGAAGTAGTCTAATGATCTGCTGCTCTGCATTGTACACAAGTGTGAAATCTCAGCCGTAACATGCCTTAACATGGTTAAGAATACCTTCTGAGAAAACCTTCACAGATGAGTAACTGGACAGAATCTCTTACTTTATTTGAAACAATGTAATTACAGTTAGAAAATCCTCAGTGATAAATTATTAAATGAAAAAAAATATTATGTGAAGATTGCCCTCGAAGTCTTAATGTTGGGGCTTTTTGTGTGTTATGACATTGATTGCATATATCAATGAAATACCTTAACAGTATTTTGACTACTATAAATAGCACACAGAAAACCTTCCAAGTGCATTATATTTAGTTATGTACATATTACATTATGTACATAACTAAAATGCAATAAATGGCATCAATAAACATTTGTACTATGCACAGATGTTCTTGTCATTATAAAACTTGTGTTACTAATTACGTTTACACTTGGATACCAATTCAATGAACTTTATTTTATAATAAGAGTTCTCAGTTATACAGGCAAAATAACATTCATGCTTCAGTGGAACTGAAAGGCTGAGCAGAAATGTAAAATGCACACAGGATCAACAGCAAAAAATATTTTACATAGTTGAATTAAATTTATTTTACTGCGACATTACACTCTTTTCTGATGACTAATGTCAAAAGTGATATCCACAATGACAAGCAATGGAATCTTAGTTACTGTTTTTCTTTTCCTACTAGTAGGCGGCATAGATGCTTTGAGGAGCACCAGTGTAATTGTATTTTTATTTAAATTACTGAAGAAATAGGAAGCTTCTGAAACTTGCAGATAATGAACAAGCTACATTCTTTTTAGTGACCCTCTCTGGGTATATTCTGGTTGAGACTAAAAAGCAAAGCACTTTTGAAATTTTAAGCATGTGTACAGCTTCCTCTGTTGTGATATGATAATTCATAAAATTAGACATATCCTTAAATTCTCTGGTGATTTGGGCCTGCATGTTGGATCTTCTCTGGTGAACAGCTTAAGGCTATAGAAAATCATCAAAGACATTACAAAATGAGCAGAATTTCTGTTACTTTGATCAGCAAATAATAGGAGAAAGCAGAAAGAGAGCTGTAATGTTTATTTGAAGTAGTGGGAAGACAACTGTAGATAACATGTATTACATATTTATCACTAATGTATTTCTCAGTTTTCTTTACCTCCTCATTTTACATGACTTTTTGTTATTCGTGGGAATTGCAGGAGTTTCAGCAGCAGTTCTTAATTAAATCTTTGTATGTAACTCCATATCGTAGGAAACACATTTGCTATGTGTTTGAAACTTTTTAAAACAGCAAATTCCTTCCTTGTCTTTATCATATTTGGAGAACATTTAAATATTGGTTAGAAAAAATGAGACCTGATAGTCAGGAGGGGAGAGGAGTGGTTGGGACCCTTCAACATCACCCTTGGATTGCATTGTCACAAATCAGTAAAACTGCAGAAGCTGCACGCTCCCTGCCTGCACAGGCACAGCTGGCTCATCCCACAGAAGGCTCAACACACCTTCTGTAGGGCCGATGCCAGCTGGACCAGGTGACACCCCTCTGCCCAAGGTGACACCTAGCCCCAACCCAAGGAAAGGGGCAGGAATACACAGTGGGACAGTGAATCTGATGGCAAATTGCCCTAAGATTAGCTAATGCTGATTTGGAAGCAGCAGCCTCAGTTATTACTGTAGATTCTGGGGTGGCCTCAACTGGCAGTCAAGATCCCACCCAACCGCTTCCTACCTCCCACCCTTCTTTGCTCTGTCCCAGGGGAGTGGGACAGGGAGAGGAGAAAATAGGAAAATTAGGAGCAAGATAATTCATGTTGAAGTCACCTTCTTCACTCCAGACTCCTCTCCTTGCCCCTTGCTACAAATCACAGTCCTTTCAGCAAGGCAACTAGTGACAGAGGAGGAAAGGGTTTTGGGACTACCAAGAGGATATGGATTCCTCTATTCCAATCCATGCTTTTCCTCTGCTCTCTGCATGGGCTCTCCATAGACTGCAGAAAGTACCAGCTCTGCCATGGGGCACTTCTTTCTCTTCCCAGAGATTCTACCAGCTTGGCTGAGGGGCTCAGCTGTGTTGTGCAATGGGTCTCTTGGAGCCAGCTGCAACTATCTGGGAGCAACTGTGTCTGGAACTGGCTTCTCCTCACAAAAGCCAACCCTGCAGCCCATATTCTGCTGCTACTGTCATGTGATAAGGCTTAGACATTATAGATGGAAGCAGAAGAGTCAGAATCCCAGTAGCTATTGATCTACAAAAAAGGGCTAAAGTGCTTTGCAGAAGTAAATTCTTGATTCATTTACTGACTGAAAGTGTGTGACATTAATCATGATATTCACTTTTCAAAAATGATGTGATGTTTGGTGTGTCGTAGTGTAAACATTGCATGTGGATAAGGTTTTCATGTTAACTGATACCAGTAGGCTTTCTGTCCCCCTTGTTCACATGGCTTCATCATGCAGTGTGTCTGACTGGAAAACCTTCTCTGTCCATGCCCCTCATCTTGTCTCAGATTTGGGCTGTCACAGAGCAGTGAGGAATCAGGGGCACAGCTGTGGGAGGTGTAGGAAAGGCTGATTTACAACCAGCACTGTTATGATGCTTTCAGGGAGCCTGAATACATTCCATGACCTTCCATAAATGTGAATTTTTTCATTTGAAGCATCAATAGCTACTGAAAAATTTAGATATGTTAATAACTGGTGCGCTACCGGCTCTACCATTGCTTATTTATCTGGTATATAATTGTTCTACAATATGTAGTCTGGGAATGTAACCTGATAAAAATAGTAAATGGGAGACCTAGGAGAGGTGATGCCATTTTGCAAATACTTTTGATGAAAATGCTATGCATTTTTTGTCCCTTACAAAAGTGAATCCTACAAGTATAAATGTATACCCATGAAAAAAAGAGTAACATCACAAAGTGGAGGTTCATTTGAGTGCAGTAGTGAGATGCTTTCTATAATTTGAGAACGAGTTGTCTAGTAAGTTGTAAGATACAGTGACTTAATCCATACAGCACCTATCCTGTCTGAATTTGGGCTGTTTAAGCATTGACCTTCTAAACATCTTGCCTCATATCTGCTGATCACACTGGAGTTGTGAAGGAGCACCAAAGTGTGCTTTGAAAAGGGAGTTTGGAAGATTTGACTTTGGGAATTAAGGGACAGCTGTTTAGTACTACTATGGGGAAAAATTGTCTTGTCTCCATAAACATTAGAATGCAAGTAATAGACCAATCTATAGATTAATAGAAGTCACAGGCATGAGATGAACAGCTAATTTCATGCCCTATGTATTATCATAATTAGTTACAATTTATTACAGGAGTCAAGCCCAAAGCTCCTTCACTATGCAGTAAAACAGTGTTTAAAAGACAGTTTGCCTAAGGTACCAATGATGTTAAATACCCATAGTAGCAGTAGGTGCTCCCTTCGTTGACTGTAGTTTGAATTGACTTGTAACCTGAGGCTTTGGCCTCAATCTTTAAGATAATATAAAACTAAGTAGAAAGAGATGAAAGTGATATAGGCATTTAAGAATATAAGGAAAACATAACTGCCTGGGTTTTATCTTGAAATTGATTTAGTTAAGGAAATAAAAACCACTAGTAAACAGAAAAACAAGAAGACATTAAAGTGAGAAACACCAAAAGGGAAAGATGAACTGGGACTTCCAAGGAGCACAGGTGGGAAAAATTTGACTGTAGATAACACAACAAGCCTACTATCAACTATTAAGGTACTAAATGACTAGTTCTGCTCTGAGGTGGAATTGTTTTTCTGAACTGTTGTGCATTTGGAGGTTTCTATTTGCAGATGCTCTGAAATCTTGACTCTTTGCTTCTTGAAAAGGTAACTAAGGTTGAATTTCTTCCCAAATGGCCTGTCCATCTGTTACTGATTTCTAATGCAGAATTATCTTGCTACTACTTGTCTTCTGGTATTAAAAATATATGTATTTGTGTCATACAGAAACTCGTTATGCCTAATTTGTGACACATTTATCTATTACTTCATTATGTCATACATTTACAATTTTACATTAGGTACTTTTTTATCTGCTATTGTAAAGTCCGTTTTCTCTGAACCTCTCCTTGAAATTCCTTGGTTCTAAGCTCATGTCTGGATATCGACAATGAACGCTTTTTGGCAGTCCTAGATAATGCCTTGTCTGAACCACTCAACCACCACCAACATAGGTGACCTAATAGTCATGCTGGCTAAATACAGCATCAAGCTGTGGGGGTTGAACATTGCTGTGAAAATCAGAAAGCACTACCTAGCAAATCTGTTAAAGATAACCCAGAGGTAGCCATTGTCTGACTTCCTAATCTTGACCATATCCAAGTGTGGAGTATTGGCAGTCTATGCATATGCAGTTAATCCACTGACAGGTGTCTAAAATCGGTATCACAACTACTTCTTCCCAGAGACTATATATAAAAAGTCATAACCTGTCAGACTGGATAGCATCTGATTCAATTCTGCAAGCTCCCTTCAACCTCATTGCTGAGGCAGTGCCTCTCAAACTCTTCTGGCATTTAAACTCCAGGCTTTCCTTCTCTCAGCCCTAACTCTTACCCAAATCCTAACCCTTCAGCTGAGCTTTAACCATCATGCCACCCATCCACATGAAAAAGTTCTCAAGGCAGAGAACATCTTGCAGTTTGCTCCTTCCTTTGATCTCCTCTCCTCTCCTCTCCTCTCCTCTCCTCTCCTCTCCTCTCCTCTCCTCTCCTCTCCTCTCCTCTCCTCTCCTCTCCTCTCCTCTCCTCTCCTCTCCTCTCCTCTCCTCTCCTCTCCTCTCCTCTCCTCTCCTCTCCTCTCCTCTCCTCTCCTCTCCTCTCCCCTCCTCCTGCAGCAGCTCCAGGTTTTGTATATCTCCTAACTTTATCCCTAATCATCACCCTAGGCCCTCAGGTAACCTTTAGCCAAGAGTCCCAGGCTCGGTCCAGGTGAAAAAGTTGTCAAGGCAGAAAACTCTCTGCAGCTCACCACTTCATTTGGCAGCCCTTGCCCAGTGCAACCCTAGGCCTCATGTCTTGCAAAACCTAACCATAAAACTAGGCTTTCTGCTACCTAAACTAAGAGACAGAACTCTTGCCCAGATGGCAGAACTGTCAAAGGAGAAAAGTTATAGAGCTCACCTGTCCCTTTGCCATCTCTTTTCCAGTTCCACTTCAGGTGCAGCTCTAACCTTTCTAACGCTACATCTAATCTTAACCTTATCTCTAACCTTAAGCTTCAGTTCACTTTTTACCCAACACCTCCGATGATGGTGGTGAATTTTAAAAGATTTCTCACAGTAGACTTGTCCCAGCACTCACAAAGTCTCCTCCATTTCATTTGTTTGTAAAGTGGTAGGTCCAGCCATCTCTACTCCAACAATCACCTCTGAAACACTGGCCATCAACTGGAGAAATTGTAGAGTGACCTCAGGTAACTCGCTGCCCATTTAAAGCACAGAGAATACACACAACTTTTAATTAATCTGATCAAAATGTAATTTTTGGGGAAGGCTGAGAAGGACAAAAAAGGGTTGGAGAAGTTGAAAACTTCAAGCCTTCAAGAAGTATGAGCACCTCAGTTTGAACATAAACTATCTAACCAGTCATAAGAACAATCCACAAAGACCTAAAATATTACAAACTAAACTAAAAGAAAGTTGAAGAGACAATATCTTTCACTATCATCCCTGTAAGCCTTTCTTGTACTAATTGGGCTTGGACTATAGCAACATAAGTGAAGCAAAAAGGAGAACTTGTTTACTGAAGAAACAACACTTAAGGCAAAGCCCCTGTGGCTCCTGAATGATCAGGGAAAGTCAACTGCTGATATTCCTTTTAGGCACATAAAGGATGTCTCTTCTTACTAACAGAGCATTCCTTACTCTGAGAAATCCCCTTTTTCTTTTTTAGCCCAAACACAAGTTGTGAAAAATGATTTTGGAAATTAACAATAGCTATTAATATTCAAGGGCAGGATTAATTTCCTTTTCCTGATGCCCATCTACTATATCTATATTTAATATATCTCAAAAAAATGGAGTCCTGCAGTTACTGTATAAAGGTCTTGGATGTCTGTAGTCACATGCAAGACAGAGATAAAATCAATTAAATTTCCTAAATGCATGTAACATTTCTTTAAGAATGGTTCACACACATATTAACTGCTGTATTGTTGGGATCCATAATGGGAGCAGGATATTCTGTGTTAATCTCACTGCTTATATCTTTTCATGCTGAAATTTAAGAGCTTTCATGGAATATTTTTATTTTCCTTTATGAAATGAATTGATGGACATTAGGGAATTACATATATTTCTAATGACCAGGCCTGTTCCCCAGACTTCCATATTTCTTTTTGTTGCCAGAGCAGCATTCAGTCTCTTCCCTTTTAAAAATACAGGTGAGAAGTTTAAGAGGCTATTTTTAGTAAACACATATAAAAATGAATTAACAGAATATAGGGGAAAAAGACAACGGATGGTCAAAATTTGCAACTCACTGATTTAGTAATCTGTACTAATTGTATAGAGAAGAATGTTTTGCTTGAAAAATAAGTCCATTGACACTATTTTCTTGGAAATGCTTATTAAAAAAATATATTGTTTTACAGAAAGGTTTTTGGTGATTACTATCTCACTGATTTATGCAACCATTTTGCTAGTTACAGTGAGAGATGCTCATCTTCAGACATAATTCTCAATATATTTTTATCTTAAGTTACAAAACATCAAATTAATATTTCTTGTTATAACAGGAAGTAGTTTGTGTCATTTCTATATTTTAGGAAATTAATTTAAGTCCTGAGAAATCATTTGTGGCATTTGAAGCTTAAGACCACATTAAAGATCTGAGGGAAACCTGCTTGAAAAAATGTTGTTATGTTATTGAAAATGAAGGTGTAACAAAATGCCTATCTTCGCATGCAAGATTTTGTGGTGGTTCAGCCCTGGCTGGTTGCCAGTGCCCAAGTTGTAATATCACTCCCTCTCCTAAACTAGACAGGGGAGGGAAATATATCACCTGGCACAAGCAAAACCACACAGATTCTTAAAATATTCTCTCCAGTTAAAGAAACATCCTAAAGTTTATTTTCTTATTTTGTGCTACAAACTTTTACTGAGTCTCTCTTTTTTTTTTAAGACTTTGACAGTAAACTCAAATATCAACATGAATGACTAATGCCAGCTGACTAGTTAGGTGGTTGAATTTTAGGCTTGTGGTTTTACAACCAAGAAGATCCTGCCTCCTGACCTGCGGTGCTCCATGTAAGTCATCTATGTGCCTCGATAATTCACATCTACAGTAGTAGAACTGCCAAAACATAAGATCCTGTCCAAATGTTAGAGTAGAACAGCTATGCCAGAATAATGTTTTCTCCACAAAGTACTGAATTCTGTAGAATAAAAAATCAATGGGAAAACCTCCTGATTTCTAGCACACAAAGAAGTTATGCACTGTAGTTGGAATCTTAGCCCATTTCCCTCAGTAGCACATTCTTTAATAAAAAGATTCAGTTAAAGAACTAAGACAGTTATCAGCACATTCTGGTAACTGCCCAGAAAGACATTATATTTGCTTTAAAATCACCAGAGGATTTCAGCATTTGTAAAATTAGTCACAGATGAAGAAGTCCTCTTGGACAAGGAAATCAATGCTCTGGTAACAGATCAAACTTACGAACTATAGAAAATCCCCATTTAGTTGATACTAAAGAGAACAGTAAGGAGAGTTTGAGAATGTAAAGATGCACATATACTCAAATCTCCATCACTTTTGATAAAATAGATGTCCAACAATTAGGATTTTTCTTGAAAACCACTTGCTAGTTTCTGAGTAGGATGTGTGTCTTCCAGTGCCTTTGGATTGCTGCTAACACAGACAAACACATAGAATAAATAGATGTGAAGCATGGGAAGATAGCAGTTTTGGAAGGTTTTTTTTTTTTTTTAAATCTTCAAATACTCTTCTCTAAATCTAAAAACCAAGTGTTACTAGTAATTGATATATGACTTATTTTACTGTTACCTTAAGAGTAGTTTAGCATTAAGGCTGATGCAGAGTACCTAACAAGCCACATAAATCCCTGTTAACATGGTAATTCATAAAACAAGGTGGCTGGGCCTTTCTTCCAATGTCTTAAACCTCAGAGTTTCAAAGATTATGAGATCTAGATGTACTGATCATCAACAAATGGTGGAGTAAGGGTGGTCATATAGAATTCCATTTGCAAAAAAACATCTTTCAATCTCTTCTGCTAGGCAGAATGAGTCATTCTGGCTAACTTGAATATGTTTGGGAACATACCTAAATCAGAATGATTTTAAGTATGCTCTTAAGAGATATTGTTTTTCATGTGATTTTCCTGATTTTCTTCAATTCAATCAGTGAACTGAAAAAACAAATCTGTTAGAATGAGAACAAACAGTTTTAATTAGGTGCAAAGATAATAAGTCTGGTTTCACCTATAGAAATACTGCTTTACTTGGTACTTTGAAGATCCTTAGAAGTATTTTGAATTGGATAAAAGTCATTCCTATTGTAAATGAAAATAACATCCATCCTTGCATTATAGGGTTTTTTAGTCTAGTTCATAGATTCTCAAAAAGCGTCCTCTTGAAAACTGCTATTGCTCCATTCCAGAAATTCACATCTATTTAAATTTTCTTTCTTTCTAGCTTCACCCTAATGTGCTAATAGTAAATATGAACCATCTGCCATGTAAACAGAGAAGTGAATAATATGAAAAACCTTGACAGCATAGTCTCTCATTTAAGCAATTTACATTCATATAAATAAATTAAATTCATATAAATAAAATTGTCCTTAAGTTACTTACAAATTTTTTGGTCATTACATATTTTCCCCTAATAAGCTACTAATTGCAATTTGAAGACAAGGCTGCCATAGAAGAGAGTGTGTTTGCTATGAATAGCAGAATGATATTTACAATTTCTGTAAAATGAGTAAATAAGTTAGTTGCATGAGGGCTGGGGTTACTACTTTCTTAGTACATGGAATATATATGTCTAGCCTGTCAATTCTGTTTATTTATCTGGACAACTGTATTTCTTCTGTTTGAATCACTGGCCAGTTGATGGGAATCCATTAAGTGATAGGCCTTCTGGTCTCATACAAAATCTGTGCACCTTTAAGAGAACAACCTCACTTTTAAATCTAGGTAGCAAACAAAATATTTCTAAAATGCAGCAAGACAAAATTAATGGCAGGCAATATTTATTTTCAGCTTTAAAATGAAACACAATTAAAAAAATAACATTTCTGTATAGATTCACTAAATGCTCATTAGTCTTGGCTAATATTAACCTTGCTCTGTTTCAGATTTGCTCTGTAGATCTGTTTATAAGAACAAGCCTTTGCAATATAATGACCTATGATCTGTAATAGTAGCATAAAAATAGGTCAACATCTTCCTGAAATGAGGGAAGAGTTATTTTAAAATGAAAGATAACTCCCTGTGCAAATATAAGAGAAGTAATTCAGCGTAACTGATTATTTTGAACTAACCAATAGTGTCTGGCTGTCTACAGAGACCTCTTGTTGTCAGTTTACATACTGACAGCTAAAATGACATTACATTCTTAAAATATTGACTATGTATTACGTGCTGTTAGTATCTTTTCAGTTACAAGAATGAAAAGGAATGGGCTAGAATATTTTGAATGGAAGTAAGAACTAGACAGTACTTATGAAGATAACAAATGGGAAAAAAAAGCTGAACCACAATATTTTACAGCAATACTGGAGTAGAGGAACAGAAGTGCTATTTTCATAGAATCTTAGAATCGTAGAATCATTTTGCATTAGACTAGTGACTTTGTATAATATACTCTATTTAAAGCCAACTGATTTACCTAATACTATTTCTTAAAATGAAAAAGAAGTTTCATTCTAGGGAATCCAGAAAATAGCTTTTCGTGTCACAGACTAGTGTTTGTGTTCATTTCACTTTTTACAAACACTACTGCCATCTTCCTCAGTTTATACACATATCTTGCTCTCAGTCTTTCCTTCTTGTACATTAGCTCTACAGTGGACTGGCAATTACATTTCTGTCTACCTTTTGCTACTCAGTAGTCATAAATAGATACTTTACAGGATCGAGTAAACTAGGTCAAATGCTACAAATCCAAGGTCTTTAGTTTGAATGTAATTGATTTTTAATTACATTTAACTGAACAAAGTATCTTGGTTATAATCCCTTGAAAAGGAGGTACATTAGGACAAAATTTCCATGTGTACTAGGTACTGACATATGTGTTATGAAGGCTGCAGGTAGTGCTTGATGAGGATATTGAGGTTTGTAGAGGTAACTCACCACAGTCCTGAGATCACAGGGTGAGACATGGCGCAACTTCAAGGTGAACTATCATCAGTGCAAAAGAACGGATAAAATACAATCTTTTCTCTATAACTAATGGTTTACTTATTCACTCAAATAATTGTGATTACCCAGAACAGTTTTCATTTTAAAACTCAGAAATATCCACTTTTACGAAGCATTTGTTTTCTCTTTTAAAGGAGGAATGTGATTTGCAATCAATAATATTCTAGAACGGAAGGCTGCGAAGTAACTTGATTTCTTCAAGTTCAGAAAATATCCTGAATAGATTTTCAGATTATTTCATTTTGACAAACATTTAAAGTGATCAGAATATAAGACCATTTAAAATATCTATAGGAGGGGATGAAGTTGGTTTAAGTTTGGTTCCCTTCTTGTGCTGGTTCTATATTAGTCACCTCTTTCTGCTTACAATATATTAAGTAAAGATTTCTTCATTCTGTTTCTCAGCCTTCAGAACAACCTTTCAGACCTTCTGCTACAGTTATTTTACATGTATATAACTTTGTTAAACAGTAAAAGATGATCATTGAAAAGCATGGATGAATGGATGTGGAATGTCTGAAAAAACTGAAGGAAAACCTGAAGTGATTGTGAGGAGGGTGGTTGTGCTATGCCTCCCCCCCGCCCCCCCTCTAATTTTCTGTTCCTAATTGTCCATTAAACTGCCCACATAAGTTACAGTGTATGTCCTCCTGCTGGTGAGCACGGAAACAATACAGTGGTTCACGGCTAATCACATTTACTTGCATATAAATCTGTTTAATCAGTCCATTTAAAATCACAAAGGCTTTTTGGTCCTCCTCTGCCAGATGTGAGTACTTACAATTCATAGAGGACTGGGATCCAGAAACGTGTTGCTGAGCCCAAAATGCAAAATGCTAACCGCAGTATTGGAGCTGAAACTCTTAACAGATGCATTCATTAATCTGCTGAAGTACATTGCTCTGTTGGATTTTTTTCCCCTCTATGCAGTACAAGAAAGAAACTTCCCCCAGGGTCTGTATACGAGTTTTAAACAAGACTCCAACATAGGCAGGATACCTTGCCTAATGCTGAATACTTCTAGCTGATATTGCTAGCTGGACAGTTAGCTACCACACATTTGTCTTCTGACAAAGAGAGTCAGCACCCTGGCCCACCCCTGCTGTGTGTGTTCCTATTATTCCATTCATAAAATCGCTAAACCATAAAGGAGAATGGTAGAATATGCACAGCTGGGCAGGACTAGGGGGCTGGCTTTGTAATACTCTGAATCAAATGTTCAAAGAAGAACATAATTCTGAAAAAATGTGAGTAGCACTGAACTTTTCTGTTATTTCTAGCAGCCATGGAGCAGCTGTTAGAGGTTACTCCGAGATTATGTTGTCACTGAAATTATTATCAGCACATATCCTTCATTTTTACTGTAATTCCATAAACTCATGTGCTCTGTGATTTCCACTAATTTAATTCATAGTCTTTAAAATGTATCTCACTTTTCCTTTTATTTGTTTTAGGGGGAAAGGGTTTTGAGACCAAGATACAGCACTAGTCCATTTGTTGTTTTTTCCTACTGATGCAATTGTGCAGCTTTGATTCATCTCTAGAAATCCATCTTTAAGAGTAGTGTCTCACCACCCATCTTTTCATATCTGTGTCTCCACACATTCACATCACCTGCCCGGTAACTGCAAACATTTCTAACAATCATATGGTATTTTCAAAAGAATTTTGTCAACAGCACATTCCACCCTGCTCTCTTGTCAGATTGGTTGTTAAAGACCATTCAGGAAAATGGATTTCGGTTCAGTTTTGTGCTGATAAGATTCAATTTCAAAGAATGAGCAGCGCTATCATAACTGGTCTGGGCAGTGTGAGGAGAACAAGGTGTAGGCTCCTGCTTGCTTAATAAGCAGGAACCTCAAAGACAGGGTAATCTTAAGAAAAAAGGAAAATGCTGTCAGCACCATACTCACTTGTGAGTCAATAAAATGATATTCTGGGACCTTTAGAAGGGGAAGTCATTGATTAAATACATATTGAAGTATGCAGGCGTGCTTTTCATTTGATGTGTCATTAAAATAAATTACAAGGAAGGAAGGTCAAGACAAACAAAAGGAGATTGCTTTTGATATAGCATATAAGTAAGTTGTGGAGCTTCTTTCTGCAGGTTGTATAAATTAAAAGTGACTCTACAAGTTCATAGAAGAAAATTCATTAAAAATGTATACAAATATACAGTCTTGAGAAGTCCCTGAGTCACTCACTGGTGGAAACAGGAATGGTGTTTAAGGAAGTTTCAGCATGTCCTTCTACTCTTGCATTCTTCTCTGGTGAAGTGCTACTTGACATGCTTTGGAGGCATGTTTTGGATTTCTTCTGACCTGATACAGCTGATGTTTTGACTCTGAGATCTTAGATGACCCAAAAGAATAGTTGTTTAAATGAAGATAATATATTAATTCATTAATTTAGCTAAACATAATTACTTGACAGGAAGATTTTAATTATATAGAGTTTCTCTCTTAACAATATAAACAAAATTGATTAAAAAACTTGGAAAAATGTTCAAGGATTTTAAAATTATTTTAAGTATGTGGGCTTACTAAGTTGTCATTAATTTGCAAATACATTTTATGGAGTGATTTGCGTACAGTTCAGATACTGAGTAAAAATCTAGTTATTTACTATTTCAACGTAAAATGCTTGGGAGAGCTGTCTTTCTTTGTATGTTCAAGCTCCCATCCATTTCCTGAGAAAGAATTAACTGCTCAATAGCATTGGAGAGGCATATATGAGGGTAGAATCCCAGTTAAATTGTTCAGTAAATCAGTAAACCAGTTTATTGTTTGTTTGCTTGGATTTTTTTCTTAGAATCATCTTATCTGTTCACATATTGATTCAAAAAAAGTTTAGTGAAGAAATATCAGATCTTTCACCATCATTTTAGCAGAAAAAAAGTGAGCCTGGGTATTGCTGAGTACAGTAAGACAACAGCATTATGCTTTTCCTATAGACTTAAAGTGACTCAAACAAGCTATTTCAATACATATTTTATGTTATCTCATAGACAATCTTATATTCCTATTTCTTGTGGAGCACAAGAACTGAACTCTTTTTTTTTTTTTTGTAGTTGCTCAGTATCTTGGAGGCTTATACTTGAAATATTTGTGCCCCGTTCCTCTTGGCAGGTTGTAGTGCCTCTGACAAGGTGAAAAGATTAGTTTCAGAAGTCCTAAACTGAGCAGGTAGTAGTGTAGACTATGATAGAATATGTTGAAGGTTATGTCTCATGCTGGTGGAGGAAGGGGGCTTGTGAAACCCTGGTTTCCCTGTGGATTTGTTAGAAAGCCTGAGGATGTGGAAGAAAACTGCCTTTCCTACTTTTGGGGTTTGAATGCTCCGTAGGTATTAAAAGCTGTGGAAGCCCACAGCAGGACACACTGGAGTTCAGGCAGATATTGTTACCAGGACAGTAATTGTTTCTAACACGGACTCTGTATTTATCCATATTCTGGAATCTTTTGTGTCTTTACTTGCATCAGTCATACCTCTCTTTTCTAGAAAAAACTTGTTTCAGTTTTGCGTCAAAATGGCATGAAACTAGAGGGAGGCCGTTTTCAGTTCACAGGGTTGAATAGCTTTAGCACTTTAGAATAAAGTGGTTTTTGGAAGCCAAAACTCAGTGAACTCCTTACGACTCTCTTAAATTTTTATGTCACACAGAGTCATAACCTGGAGGTGGTGAAACTTACACCAGTGAGTGACACTGTTATATTACTTAATCTCTTTGTCATTATGTAATTACATGCACTTATTATATGAAAATTGAAATGAATGTGCCAGAACTATTTTGTCACACATTTGGGTGTTCTGTGTGGTGTTACTTAGGATCTAAGTTCATTCTGCATACAGGTGAATAAAGTTTCTCTCTCTAACTGATAGGGAGTATTTGTTTGATTTGCTTTGTGGCTCTTTTAGCAGAGCAATCAAGGCAGTTACCCATTAAAACATTGTCAAATACAATAATTGAAGCTGTTCTTTTAAACCAACTGAGAAGATGTTTAGCGTTAATGAGTATAGACTAAGACTCACCTAATCTGTTTTAGTACAGCATATGACACCTGAAGAAGGAGCTGATTGTAATCATCCTACCCTTTTGATCAAAATAGTTTCTGGCTTGATTAATTCTTTAGAGGTTATTTTGACAGCAGATTGTATGTACTTTGTACTGTGGTCTCTTTTGTGTTGTGTTGCTTCCCCACTGGTTTAAACACTTACTGCATGTCTGTCTGTCAGTGCCATTAAATGCCTGTTGCAAATGAAACAATTGCTCTGGAGCCAGTGAATTTTCAGACCTGTGAAGGAACAGTAGGAGCTTGATCTGGCATCCAATGGGAGTGCAATGGGAAAGGAAAATTGCGCCTTCAGAGAGAGCTCTGAATTTCCTGGAATAGAACAAAAGCACTATTAGCTGCTACCCAGTCAGGCATCACATCTTAGGAGAGTTTTTTTGTAAGCTCAGCAGGTAACCCCTAAACCAAACAAAAACGTTATGGAGATGTCAAGAGGTACATATACATACTCAGAACTGATACATTCCTTCTTTTCTGCCTGCTAAATTTTAAGGACTGTATCTGCAGCTGTGAAGTAGTTTCCCTGATGTTTCTGAAATAACTGCAATCCAAGACACTACAAAATGTAAAAGTTGAAAACAATAACTATCTTCAAACAGTATGACAAATATAGATGTATTTTATTATGGCATCCTTTCTGGAGGCAAAACAAAGTCCTAAAGCATTTGATTTTTTCTCTGTCTTTCTCAAGAAAGAGTCACTGTAATTTAATCTTGCTTGCGGCACTGACTTAGCTGTGCCCTTCCCCAGATGTTAGCTATCAATAAAAATACTTTCTGCAGAACTACCATGCTACCTTTCAGCCATGACAATGTATTTACCTTGTCTTCTCAAGTCCTTTTGATTTCTAGTGATGTCTTTCTTTGGCAGTGTTTTATGGCAGGATCATGAGAAATGGGCCTTAGGTTTCTAACAGATCTGAGTGTCATACCTTATGAGTCGAGAGACCATGTAAAGGGCATCAAGACTGTGCACAAATGGGTCAGGAGTGTACCTTCTGCCCTCATACCTTGGTGAAGAAACTGAAACAACAACAAAACATAGTAATAACGAAACGGCAGAAAAACAGACAATGGGACTGAGAAAGCCACTCACTGCACACCTCACACTCACTGTTGCTCATGAGTTAAAGAACTGTGAAAAATGGCTCTATACTGTATCCCAACTATTTAGTTTTATTTGTGTATTACACAATGATAATATGATAATTTATTTTCTTGATATAACACCAGTGAAAGACACGGTCATAAGTATACTTACCTTTACAGATATCTGCACACATGAAAAAACTACATCTATCAATCAGAGGTAAAATCTGTGAGGGAGAAATGCTTTTTTTCTTGGACTTACGTCAGGGGAAGCAAGACCATATTATTAAATCAGCTTCATACATACTTTTCTTAGAATGAGCATAAATAATAGAGAATATAGGAGTTAGTGCAGCTGCAAAGCAGGCCAAGAACCACAGGTCAAGTACTGATACAACAATTACTCCATGGTATGTGCACATTTGATCATGTGAAGAGGTTACTACAGAGGCTACTGCAGTCCCTCTCCAATGCAGCCCCTCAAACTCATCATCTTGTGGTGCTGAGACCTTACTGTCTGTGTGCCACAGAGATCTGTCTATGGATTTGAAGAGGAGATAAGTGCTTCTCTCTGCCTTTTTCTGTCAACAGGACCTAAAGATTTAATTCCCTGAGAGTCATATAAAATATGTTGATCCCAATCATTTTTTTTCTTTGCTAATATCAACAAATATTGCAAGTTACAGTGGCTATCCATGGCCCAAGAGATAGTTGATTCTGCCAAATGAGTAAATACAAGATTTGTTAATGCTAACCTAAAGTGACATGTTATTAGCTTGTAGCTAGAAAAAAGCCCAGAGTTTAGTTTAAAGCCAGCACTAAATTTGTCCTGCTGCTTGTTTCCAGAGTTTTTCCATGATACACCTGTAGCCATGTATTCACTCATGCATAGAGTTTCATTTGTTCAAAACACTAGCAAACTGCTTCCAATTCAATAGCAACTATGCATGAAGTATATACATAAATATTGGAGTATAATTATGCAATAAACATAAAAATTGAATTAGATTCAGTTGCAGTCCAAGCTACATTTTTTATCCAGGTATAAAGGAAGAGCCTTATTGAGATGTAAACAAACTGATATAATAGTCAGACAAACTCTCAGTATTTACAGAAGAAAAAAAAGGAGAAAAAAAGCTTTATTTCCCCCCACTGATGGTACTAAATGTAAATGTAAATGCTAGCTATCCACAAGATATCATATATTAATAATTATTGTGATCATGTATTAATAATTATTGTGACCCAAATGTTTAAATTATATGCAGCTTTCAACATACTTCACTCAGATTTTCAAATGGAAACCCTGATGGATAAAAGCACCACAGATCTGGAAGGCAGTTCACAAGTTCCATATGTAAAAGGATATTACTATAGATAGAGATAATGCCTGCAGCTAGAAAATTGATCACATTTCATTGTATCTTGCTATTTTGTGGAGGAATTCTATCCTTTCCTGAGGATCTTGCAAGAAATATTAGTTAAACTTAGAAAAGTACTCCAAGGTTTAAAAAAGGTGTAAGATAAGTATGGCAGTGTACAGTAATAATAGCTCAAGCACATTGTCTCATATCATTGTCTCATATTACAGCATGACAAAAATATATATTAGGGGGACTGAAACTATTTTTACCATTAAATGTTCTTGCTTATTTTCCTCTGAAAAACACTTGACTGCGGAGTATTTCTTCTCTGTATGCATAGTTTATGTAACTGGACTTTTTCATTAAATAAGATGACTGGTCTTAGATATTTAGATTTCATTTCATATGTAATGACTCATATCTCAGCAGGAATCAGAAAAAAAAGCCAGAGATTTAACATTGAAGTCAAGGAGATATTGAACACTTGCAAGTATCATGAAAATCTATCAAGTAGAAACTCCAGATTAGTATGAATTGGGTCATCTCTGAGATCATAATGAAAGATCACTGTTAAAGAAAAGAGACATCAGATTATTCTTGCAACTTTATTTTTGATGACTTTTTAAAGCACTCTTTTGAGACATGGTTAGCTTGAAAGTCTTTTTGAGAAAAAAAGTTAATTAGCATAGAAAAGGCTCATGGAGGCTTATGCTTAAACTGTTGAGACAGATGAAACAAATGTTTAGTCATTTCATAAATTGGCTCAACTGAATAGGAGCAGATCTGAAAGATAACCAGTGTTTTCATTACTCAATAATTCTCTCAAAGATATAATGGCAATAGAATGACTTATCCTGCGTGCTGTCTCCAGGCATTTAAAGAAGCAGTAATTAGGAGCAGTCAACATGGCTTTACCAAAGGGAAGTCATGTTTGACCAACCTAATAGCCTTTTATGAAGATGTAACCAGGTGGATAGATGATGGTAGTGCCGTGGATGTGGTTTATCTCGATTTCTGTAAAGCATTTGACACCGTCTCCCACAGCATCCTCGCAGCAAAACTGAGAAAGTGTGGGCTGGATGATCAGGTAGTGAGGTGGATTGTTAACTGGCTGAAAGGAAGAAGGCAGAAAGTGGTGATCAATGGGGCAGGATCTAGTTAGAGGCCTGTATCCAGTGGAGTTCCTCAGATGTCAGTGCTGGGACCAGTACTATTCAATGTCTTCATTGATGATCTTGATGAGGGAACAGAAGGCACTGTCAGCAATGATACTAAACTGTGGGGAATGGCTGACACACCAGAAGGCTGTGCTGCCATTCAACAAGACCTGGACAGGCTGGGGGGTTTGGCAGAGAGAAATCTAATGAAATTCTACAAGGGAAGCATTTGGTAAAGAATAACACCATGTACCAGTACAAGTGGGGGAATGAAATCTCAGTTTTGAACTCCTGGGGGTTCTGGTGGACAGCAGGATGACCATGAACCAGCAATGTACCCTTGTGGCCAAAAAGACCAATGGCATCCTGAGGTGTATTAGAAGGGCTGTTGGCAGGAGGTTATCAGACATTCTCCTCCTCCTCTACTCTGCCCTCGTGAGACCACATCTGGAATATTTTGTCCAGTTCTGGCCCCCACAGTTAAAGAAGGACAGGGAGCTGCTGGAGAGAGTTCAGTGCAGGGCCACAAAGATGATGGAGTGGAGCATTTCCCTTATGGTGAAAGGCTGAGGGAGCTGGGACTCTTCAGCTTAAAGGAGACTGAGGGGTGACCTCATTAATGTTTACAAATATGTAAAGGGTGAGTGTCAGGAGGATGGAGCCAGGCTGTCCGTCAATGATAGGACAAGGGGCAATGGAACATAAGAGGTTCTAAAGAAACACAAGAAAAAATGTTTTCACTGTGGGAGTGACAGAGCACTGGAACAGGCTGCCCAGATAGGTTGTTGAGTCTCCTTGTCTGGGGACACCTGAACGAGTTCCTCTGTGACCTACTCTAGGTGATACTGCTCTGGTAGGGGAGTTGGACTAGATGATCTTTCAAGGTGCCTTCCAACTCTTAAGATTCTGTGATTCTGTGAGTAGAGACAATTATTTGTATCTGTTGATTCCCTTGAATGATCCTTGTGCTATTTTCAACTGCTTACTTTCTTTTCAGAGTTGTGATACATCATGTCCACATTTATTTATAGTTTTCCCTTAACATTTTTTAGTACTTAGAGTGTTGGTAAAACATGATTCTGACCAATTTGGCTGCACGTTGTAATCTCAGTTCAGACCAGATAGTGAGCATCAGCTACTGTGTGAAACCGGTAAAAGAAAAAAAAACCCCAAACCTATGAACACTTAAAATATTGTTGGTGGATTTATCAAGGATACTTTCCTGACAACAGTGGGGTTTTTTTTTATATATATATTTATAAAATTGCATAGCATTTAGAGCTAGAGGAATTTGATTGCGGAATGATCAATGCTGTTATCCTTCTAGCCTTCTATGGATTTTTCTTCTTGTTTCTAATATAGCCACTGCAGCACTATTCCAACAATCATACTGTACCCTACATACCTTCTTGTAACTTGGAAGATTATAAGAGAGGTTGCAGGGAGGACTGGGGTTTGATTTTTTTAAATAAACAGACTAAAATGACACGTCCAATTGTGCTTTCTTACTATATGATGCATGCAGTACTGGAAGCAATGAAAGGCACAGGTATGGTGAAGAGCTACCCAGAGTAGCAGATAGATATTTAAGAGGTTTCTAGGTGGAATAGGGGTGTTTTGTGAGTGACATGTTTACCCTTGTTACAGCAGTTGTTCTTGGATGTGTTGTTTGAAGGAAAGATGTAATTTTTCTAGTCAGTTTTAATGAGATTAAGTTGCTATATTGTTTCTTCATGATGTGGAAAAGAGATTCAAACCTTTATTGCTCTGTTTCTAGTTAAATTGCTGAAGGAGGTATGACTAATTAAAAAGGAGTAGGATACATGTAGTGGATGCACAGAGAGCCACAGTTAGATATTTTCACCCCTTCTAGGTATTATATCATGGACACTGCCTCTGGACCTTCTACTTTCTCTTTTCTGCATGTTTTTGATTTTGCTCCCCATGCCCTTCCTTTTTTGTCCAGAAAAGTTCAGAACCTAGAAGGCAAATAAAAACTCCCTAAATGGACTATCTCTGATAACTTCCTTTTTTTTTAAAAGGTAGCCTTAGGACTTTGAATCTTGTTACTTTTGAAAGTGTAGAGCTAGAAAAATTTGCAGTCAATTAAGATGTATTTAATATCTTTTTTTCTTTATGCCAGAAAGCAATGTTACCTCTAAATATACTTTCATGAAAGCTTTTAGCTGGTTCATTTCATGGAGGCTTCTCATGAAAATCTGCTTCATTTTGGGGAAGACAATATGAGAAAAGTGTGAACATTTATTAACAGTTCCAAAGCAGAAGCTTTGTCCAGAAGCTGGAGACAAGTGAAACAGAAAGCTCGGGGTTAACCCTGAAGTTAATGGGGATGTTAATTGCCACAGTTTGAACAGACTCTTTGAAAAACGGGAGAGAAATCTCCGAAGCAAAATTGCATTACAAAATCAATCACTGAAGTTTGAAAATAACATGATTCTGTTTTTCTGTTCAAAATCTCTGTAAGGTTCTTTATTGACCATCTTCAAAGGTAACTGAAGGGCTAAGAATCCTGTTAATGAAAACAAATTTTCACTGAATATACGATTGTGGTAGAGTAAGTGCACCTGCAATTTGGGACTGAAATGACACTGCAGTCTGAAAGCAATGCTGAGTTAGTTAAAAACCAAACCAAACAAACAAACAAAATATTGTTTCTCTTTCATGAAAAGGCTGCTAACTGGTAACAGTTCAATCAATCATTCCTTTATGGATAGGGATAATTGAATGGGTGGTGTTATATGTCTTGCTAAATGCAATTTCTAGATAATACTATGTTCCTTAGAAACATAAACTCTTCTCACTAAAAACATGAGAATGCCAAGCAGTGGATATTTGGATAGGTCCTTTATTAGCTTTCTAAGGATTTTCATTTCAACTACTGTAATTGTAATTCAGTAAAACAATACTTAAACCAACCTGAATAGCAAAGTAACATGCCAAATGAAATCACTATTCTACAACTGGCAGGGAATGTCACATAACAAATACTGAGCTCAAAAGACAGTGTTACACTACTTAAAGCTCATAAAGCTAGTTCTGCTCTGATCAATGTGTGCATGCACAAACCAGGGGCATATACATCTGGCTAGGCAGCTTTGTGTCACAAGAACCATCAGTCTTATGCATTGAAAGACCTGCTGTTTGCATGGCTGTGCTTATTCATCAACTTCTACATTATGTAAGATATAACATAACATAACATAAGCCATGAACATATACACCAGCCATTGAACCGATTCTCTGTTGTTTGTATGTGGGGCAACATCATCTTGGCCTGCTATAATTGCGATGGTTGTTGTTATGTAGGGTTTTTCTAACACCACTATGGAAAAAAGATCAGCTACTGCCATTTTATGTGAATATAATGAAACAAAGTGAACAGACTGAGTCTAGAATGAGCTAACATACTCACAGTGAATCTACTTTGGATGCAGAAGGATCTGAAAGTGAATGTAGCCTTTAGGAACTACATAAAATATTTATAGTATCTTGTTCTTTATTTATCAGTGCCACCAGCAACAAAACACTGCTTCATTTTACAGAGGCTCCATTTATATGGCAGTGCATAAGAGAAGCACACAAAAGTAAATGGACAGAGAAATAACCCTGACTTTTAAAATGGAATTTAAATTAAAAACCAGACAAATACAGCCCTGAAAAAAAATCCCAATCTTTGAGTTCTAATTATCTGTACATTACAAATGTATAAGTATGCATATGACACATATATCATGTTCTCAATTAAAATCTTTCTGTGATACTCTTCATTTGATCCCTTCTGACTGCTTGTGTGAAATAGGTAACTTCAGTTGGGATAACTTATTTCTGTATAAATGCTTTATATAAAAAAGAAAATACTTAGAGTTTCTGCCAGATAATGCTGGCCACCTGCAATTGCACATATCCAATCCCTGTGGCTTGCAATAATCAACTCATTTAATAGCACGAGGAAAAGGAAAAATGCTCACTGCCTTTCGCCCCCCTCCCCCCCCCCCCGCCTTTTGTGACACACTCAGGCAATAGAGGTTTGTGCATGTGTTTAGAAATTTGTGCTTGTCAGCAATTTTATACATAACATTTGCATTTTATTTTATTCATTTAAGTGAACAACACACAAAATTAAGGAAAGTTATAACATCTTTTTGTGCACCATTTGTGTCTTTGTAATTTCAGCCTATCAAATTCATTGTTCAAGTAGACATAGCACTTTGCTCTTCTCAATAGTCTGGTCATTTGTCTGCAGATTTGTGCTGATTGATTGTAAGGCAGATTGTGGTTCACAGTGACTTGAAAAAGTTAAGTTCTTGCAACCAGTCTCCTCATCTCCATTACTTTAAGGCCTGGTTTACTGGTTAAAGAGCAAAATAAATGTGTAACTGAAATGAAGTTTGACCACTGAATAACTATTGTGAATGGCCTTTCATGTTATTACTTGGCAGAGAAGGATTCACTTTTGATTCCTTTATACCTTTGTAATACTGACCGTATCAGTCACAGGCAGGCAGAGAGCCTGTTACCATATGTCATCCATCTTTACTATGCATCATTTGTAACACAGAGCACTGAGAAGAAATAATGTTCTAAATGCGACATCATAAAGCTGAAAGATGGGCATGAGATCAGTCTCTCACACCATTTGCAAGCTGGCTAGTCAAGTCAGAGCTTGTGGAAACTATTTGCATACTCATTTTCCTGAGAGTTCACTCATGAGGTGAGTACAGAGGTAGAAGGCAATGAGTGGCATACTGGTGCGAAGACCCTTTCTGTTTTTCTAGAAGGCATACTAGATTAGCCATCAAACATTAACCTTAAGTGATCTTACAAATGTGCTCTCTATTTGAACACTATAGCACCCCTGAAGTCAAGGACAGGAATGGTAGTGGTCTCAGTACATTAACACACACTTTTCTGTCTGGATGGTGTTATTTCTGAGGTAGAAATGAATTAATATTTCATATCAAATTAGACTCTGTTAGGTCATACAGGATGGCAACATTTCTTTAGCTATTTGTTTTACTTCAAAAGGACAACAGACTAGTTTACAAAAACTCTTTCCATTGTCAATTATGAATATTTAAAAATGCCTAGCGTTATTTTAAATCTTTGTGTATATCTGTTTGTCTCGCTAAAAAACCTCAGTTTCGTTTTTTGATGGAAAATTATTGATCAGCTAGAGTCAGAAGTGCATTAATGGATAAGAAAACTTTCTGGGGACTCTTTCCGTGATGAAGAATTGACAGATTATGCTGCTGAGTAGTGTTTTTAAATTGACATATTTGAAATAGCAAAAATCCTGACATAGCCAAAACTTTACTCAGTTCCCTGAGCTGCCTTTATGCAGTCAATGTCTTTTAAATACTGTTATGTAAGTCAGCTCATCCTATTTTAATAGTTAAAGCTTTTGAAACAAGCTCTTTTGACAGTGCAAGAAACATTTAAAAAAAATCAGATCTCAGGAGGGAGTTTCTGCTAGCAGGATATATGTGTTCAGTGGCCCTATTTTTCTTTATGGGCCTCTATCTTTCAGCAATGTTATTAGTTCCAGAGAGGAAACCTAGGTTATTAGCATTCTGCAGTGAATAACAATGATTTTATTCTCTCGTAGATTATATGTTCATCCTGCCTTTTCTAACGTAGGAAAAATGCTGCAGAAGAGGAGTGAATTTACTCAAGTTGTGAATTAGGAAAAGGAAAAAAAATGAATCTCAGGAGAAAATGAAAATTAAGGCAAAGGCTTACATTGTCCTATATTGGTTGGTGTGGGTTTTTTGGTGTTTCTTGGTTTGTTTGTTTTTGTCTGGAAACAGTTTCTGATCTTCCACTCCCATAAGAAGAGTTGAGGGGAAGAGGTCCCTCATCTCTTTTGAGAACCGTAGGGGTACAGTTTAAACTTAGCGGTTCTCTAGGTAACACTGTCAACCCTGCTTTGACAATTAATGGTGAAGGGAAATGTCCTGCAGTGAGTGAGATTAATATTTTAGTAGGTGACACCCTCTCTGCTAAGTCAATATTGCTAGAGGGCATTTTGATGGTGGTGGTACAAAATGCAAAGCTGACATCCTGGTCCCTTGTAGCTGTTGAGATACAATCCAGTGATAATTTTACAAAGATGTATAATAATAGGGAAATCTACTTGTGATTTACTTAATTTTTACTTAATGTAAAGTGAGATGAACACATACTTCTGAAGATCTTTACTCTTTCAAATACATTTGCATGAGATCTATGCACTAATAGTGCATAACAACACTTAATTAACATTATGGGATTTATATCCTTAGGCAAATGGATAACAATTCTTATGAATTAGGTATTTTATTGAGATTTAAGTAAACAAATTACTAAACTACAAAGAAAATGCTTTGGGAAGAAAAATAGTCTGCACAAATGGATGTTAGTTAGCACTTACTATGTTTCTTTCTCTAAATCTTTAAGCAGATCTCTTCTTCTGTAACTTCTGCACTCTGAACTTCTCCATCTGATGAGCAGTTCTGGTCCTGAGCAGTTTGTCAGTCTGGGTTTGGAATAATGGGCATTACCTGTACATTTACCCTTTCTTGTGAAAATTGATGTTCTCTGTGCAGTGGGGTTGAGAGTCACAACTCAGATTGTCATTCTGCAAAATGCAGTTTGAGTTTTTAAAAATCTCATCTATTCCTGTGTACAAAGCAGCAACTGACTGTACTGTAACCATGGAGACCTGCAGCAGATTCAGGAGTTGATTTTAACTCTCATGCTTCAGACCAGAAAATGTTAGATACTCTGCATTACAGAGGTGACAGAGTCAGCCTTAGGGGAAGGCCACTGGAGATGCAGTACAACAGAGAATACTTTTAGTGGGTCAACCTCACTGCATTTCAGGCAAAATCTGAGAACATCAGTAGAGTCTGAAAAGTGAAAAGTCTCATATGCTGTTATTTGATGTCCAAAAATACTCAGAATTAAGTCCATGAGACCTGGAAACCCATGATATTTTAGCTTCTCTTACAAGAAACCTACTGCCTCCCATCCTCTTTAGTGACTAGTATACTTGCAGTAAGTCTATAGAATTATATCTCAAAGTTATTTTGCCCTGAAAACATTCGTTATTAATAACACATAGAATCATGGAATCATAGAATGCATGTTGGAACTGAATACATTATGTGTTGTAAACTACTGTAAATTACAGTGTTGTAGCACTACAGGTACATTTGATCCTATGGAAATATTTTTTACACCATGGCTTTATGTCTTTTCCTTGTTCCTCCAAAATATTCTCCTATCTTAGAAATTTTTATTAGAGAGACTTTACTTAGATCTGATCATAAACAGGTCAGTAGCTTTAAGTTACAGCTCCATTAGAATCTCTAAACTGTGTTAGGTTGAGATGGAAATAGCTTCTGGATGTTCCTTGCTAGCTGTGATCAGGGATAGGGATCAAACAGCTTTAAACATTAACATGAGAAGCTATGCAAAATCAAGGCTGTTTAAACAGCAGGAAGTCAGACAAGCAAGTCAGGGGTTGAAAAAAGAGAAAAGTATTTTGTTAAGAGAAACACAGGCAATGGAATATTATAGGATCTTTTCTTTGCCAAAACTGACCCACAGCATATATCAACCTTTTTTTTGTTTTGTTTTTTTTCCCAGACAGCAGAGCTTTTAGCATTTGGCTTGGCTTATATAGTATATATTCCAGTATATATTCTGGATATTCCAGTAAATGGTGTATGGCTGTGGGCCTCAGATTAAAGGAGATATATTGATATTTGTGGCTAATATTTCTTCTGGATATAAGATAGCTGTATTATTGAAGAGAGAATATGATTCTTTAGAATATCATTAACTAATTGGGTACAGAAGAACCAATACCAGAAAGAAAAGGTTAGTCTTGGAGAGTAGGGTCTTTTCTGTGCAACCACATTTGAGATTTCAATCCCTGAACTTTAAGAAGACTACTCAGAGAGTCTACATTATATTTTTTGTCCTTCCACTTTCATTTTTAGACTATTCTCAAGCAGTGTCCAATCCAACATTGATTTGCTTTCTACTCCTGTCTATATACAGGAAATTCAGTCTTCTGTCTAGCGTGGGTGGACAAAAATATCTGCAGCCAGTATTCTTCCCTGATTCTGGTCATTGCAACGTGTTGTGCATGGAGGGCAGGGAATGTACTGGTTTTGGTTTAACAGTAGGGAGTGAGCTTGAGCTTTCTTTAATAATGGGCTGTGAGCATTTGTGAGTACAACTAATAAGTACAAATCTGAACTGAAGCTGCTGTGGACTTGACTGAAATAACAGCTTCTCCCTGCTTACTGCCAGCCTATCTCTTAAGACACACGTCCAGGATGTTTGTGTAACAGTTCTCCCCTGAGGATAAGGTGCTCTCAGATGTTTTTCCTGCCCTGTGATACATTAGGGCTAGAAATTTTGTCCTGGACATGGATCCTACACACATTAGATCTTTTTCTGAAAAGCTGCTTTTTTGCTAATAATCTTCTGGCATGAGTTGTTGCACAGGGTCATTATACCCCAGATGTGGAACAACTTTGCCCTTGTTAAACTTCCATAGAAGTGTTAAATGAAGAGCAGAGTTTCAGAGGAAGAGGAGGAAAAAAAATTGCAAAAAATGAAAGCTGGAGAAAGAAAACAAGGAAGACATAACAGAAAATATTTTGGAAGACAAAAGTCAACAAAGATAACAACATTATGGATGAAAAGGAAATGGAAAAGCAAACATGCATTTTTTCATCTATTGCACTTTCCTATTGCATTTTCAGTCCAAGGAAGCATCAGACCTAGGCAACAAAAAAAAAAAGGAGTTTCCGTGTTACATTTCAAATCCTGTATTTTTTCCTGCAATGGTTGAATAAAACTGTGTAGAAAGGTTTGTATAGTGCCATAGGAGTCTGAAGCTCCTACAAGTTCTCTCTCAAATGTGGAAGCGTATTCATTAAGATCACGCACTTTTCTGCTTCCAGCTCTGTGCAGCTGTGGCATTTTTCCATCTGAATTTCTCGTTAAAGATCTGAATGACTCATCCTTGAATTTGCTTTTGAGGTAGACAGTTTTCCTATGGCAATGAAATCCAGCTGGTACACAAAAAATGTGTCTCAGTCAAGAAAAGATCATTTTTGAGAGTTCAACTTAATCTTAAAGTTAGAATTTTATTATTCCTTTTTTTTAGTCAGATTTTGTTGCTTTGCAGGTGTGGGGTTTTTTTTTTGTAATGTAACATTTTAAATTAACAGACTAAATATTAAAAAAGCCTCTATTTTTAGTTAAACTCTTCCTAGGGATTTTCAAATAAGCATTGGAAAGAAGAATTTAAATCTTACTGAATTTTAATTTTCATTGAAAATATCAGTATTTTCTATTCATGACCAATTTACTCGTAAATGCAAAAAATCTCTCTTCCACATCAAACAAAAGTCAAAGTTTCAGAGTGCTTTTAATGTTATTATTTAGCAATTAGAAGAAAAAATCAATTATGTGCCAGTTTAGTTGACTAATTGCAATTCACAGAATCCCACATACTTTTTTCTATTAGCAAGTGCTTTTACTTTAGCTAAGTTTTTTTCAAGTTTTGTGTTTATTCAAGTTTTGCTTAACATCTGTGGGTTATTAAGCTCTTTTATCTAAGTTTTTTTAGTCTCCAACTGACTCATTTCTTTGTAAATGAAGGAGACATACACTTAAAACATTCAGCTGTTGCAAACCAGAAAACTTCATTACTGTTAAAATACAGATACTACTCATAAAGTGTAGCAAAAAAAGGAAAAATGTTTGCTATTTCTATTGTAACTTCAACATTACAACCTCAAAGCCCAGGAAATGTATTTATTAATTAAGATTTATAAAATTATGGTATACTAAAGTATCCTCAGGATAAGTAAGCATCCAAGGAAATTGCAAATTTTCACTAATTTTGAAATTTTTTTTTTTATTTATTTACTAAATAGACTGTCTTGGAATGTTTAAAAATCCTAACTATAGAGTTCACATTTTGAGTTAGTAAAACCACAAATTGATTGAATGATATAATGAATGTCCCAAATTTGTGTGTGGGTTTTTTTTTTTCTTGGAAACTATCTGGATAGATGAGGCATCATAGAACTAGTTTCTCCGCGTCCTTGGCTGGTGCATGCCAGGTGTGTGTTTGAAACAATAATGTAGGCTTCTTCTGAGAATCAGGCCTGAGATGTTTAAAAAAATATGGACAACATGAAAACGTAGACTCTATATATATAGGGAGTTTTCTGTCTGTGCAATTCTGGATCTAATCTGTGATATGAAAATTATCTATGGAAGCTGCCAGTGAACCAATATGTATTCTGATACTTTTCCATCTTGCTGTGGCATTTTCATAGCTGTTTTCCTTATGTTTATTGCCTTTTTATGATGAGGAGTTTCAAGGTAAAACCATCAGTACTGAGTCTGAGATTATTACCAATAGTCTAATGAAAAATCAATACAACAATATTTGGAATGTGCCATAAAGCTGTTCTAGCAGACCTTATTGCCTATCAATTATTAGATAACTAGATAGATAATTTAAAAAGTTTGATTTGCACACAAATGTTACAATATTGGAATTAAAATGTGAATATGTCATCATACATGTGTACATCACAGAATGGTTTCTGAAATACCACAGACATGTCTGAATGTAGCTGCAGAGGAGCCCTGCACTACTCCATATTCTACTCCTGAGCATATTCTACATATTCTACTCCTGAGCGATATACCAAACAGCAGTGCATCCTTATGTATAAATGAATAGCCTGTATTTAGATCAGAATGAGAAGATTTAAAAGTAGTGATTGAATTGATTCGCAAGGGATCTAACAGAATATGCAACATGACACTGTTATGTGAATTCTGAAAGACAGTCACAATGGGGTCTATAATATATATTATGCTACATTTAAACAGATTGAGAAAATAATTCTATTCACAATAGGAAAGTCATGTGTCTAGGTTAGAATGCCACCGAGCATCTACTCAATAGTATTGATGCAAAAACAGCAACACAGAAAGTGAGAAGCCTTGATTGGGCCATTTAGTGCTTTGCAAAGATGAAACTAATATTTACATCTCTTCTGATATAGAACCACAAGACAATGAGCGTCACACTTCTGCACTCATTATCATTGCTTATCCAAATAGGTCATGAAGGTGTTCTAATAGAATGAAAGCAGAGTCGCTACTAGAAAAGGTTAGGGTAAAATGCCTTTACTCAAAACAAGATAATACTGCATTTATCACAAACAGTATTTCTAAAGAAAGATTCCTTCTGATAGCAATTACAATATTCACAAATACCCAGAAGAAAACATTTGCAAGATGACCAAACTGAACACATAGGAAAACATACTCACCTGTGTGAAACATACACAAAATATGTGATCAAAACACATATATATATTTGAATACTGAGATAAAACTCAACAAACAGATATCTTACATTTTAGCATAATTAAAAAAGTCAATGCTTTGGGAAAATAAATCTCACTATCAACTGCATTTTATGAAGTATTTCTGCCATTTAGTACAAAAAGGAAGGCATTTTCACTTGAAGGGCGTTTATAAAAAAATAATTAAAAAAATTTATGTAATATTAGAATTGCTACTTGAACACTGTCCTTAATAATAAACCTGGTAGAATTATCCCATGTGGCTGTCCTGGCACTTGGGTTCCTCTAATCTAAGAGATGAATTTTTGCAGCTACTGTCATCTACTAGTAAAGCCCGATCTTCCTGAAATCTAACAATTTCCAAGGAACCAACCTACCATTCTATGAAATGCTGAAGCTAATGCTACAAACCCATTCTGTGATATTCAATGATATTACCTTTTGCATTTAGATAAGGCAATAGTGAAATATCCTGAGTTACCAGAATAACGCAGGTAGCTTTCCATGCTATTTCTGCATTAACGAGAGATTTCCTTGCACAGCTAAGAGTTACAGGGCAGTTAGGGATAAAGGCCAACATCCCTAAAAGCCTTTTGTTGTATCTTTCAAAGAACCAAAAAATAGCTAAGTAAAATATATAGTGTGCTGTGATAAGCAAAAATAAAAATGTGACTCAACTTAAGACATGAATATTTCCAAAACATATGTATGTTTGTTAGAGCCATGTTTTAAAGAGTTCACCTGCAGCAGATGGTATATGCTGTTGTTGTTTTTTTACAAGTGTGTTAAGTCCCAGGTGTGTGACTATAAGCAGTGACCATGAATGTTAAAACACATGTGTACCATTGCAGACATGCTTCCCATGATACAGTCTTAGGCAAGAGGGTTGACTGAGCTTAAACTCCTTGCCCTCTTTCGTTTAAAAACTGTCCTCACTAGACAGAAAACATGATCTATTTTCCAGAACATCTGTTATTAACAGAGTCACTGTTGTGACTAGAATTTTTCAAAGATTTGGCAGATTTTTGTACAAGCCACAGGCAGGAATAATACAAACCAAGGCAATTTTCATTCAAACTTCTCTTTGCTTTTGTTTGCTTGGTAACACCTTTAGGCTTGATTTATAATATACATTGATGGTACAAATTATGAATTAAAATGCACTTTTCACACTCAGTAAACCATGAAATTGTACCCAGGCAGGGGACTTTAGGGGATATTGCAGCTCTATCACAAGATATTTTCTTTCTTTCCTCTCCTTTTTTTCTCAAAAAAAATTTTAAAAATCATGATGGCTTCAGGTCTTCTGATTAACTGAGGCTGGTTTCTACTGAATGCAGTACTGTCTTCAACGTGGCACCTGCTTTGAGTCAATTTTCTCATTAGCTCCTGATGTCATGGCCCACAAATGATCTTGCTGTTGAGACAAGGGCAACAGAGTAACTCTTTACCCTCCTTGGAGGTCTTCAAGACCTGCCTGGACACATTCCTATGTGACCTGATCTAGATGGACCTGCTTCTGCAGGGAGTTTAGACTAGATGATCTCTAAAGGTCCCTTCCAACCTCTATGATTCTATGATTCCCTCTGACTCTGTGGGATCTTCAGTAGCACAGAAATATATAGGAAAACTTTTTGTTTGGTTGATTGGGGTTTTTTGTTACACTTTCAATGCATGAGGGTGATGAGCCAGCTAAAATAGCTGTAATGCATGATGCAACACAACAGCTACCCCCGGGAGGAGGTGCAGACAAAGCAGTTTTCTGCCACTTCATGGCACCTGGATTACTGGTAATAACAGGATAGAGATAGTTAGAGATAGCATTTACATTTACATAAACTTTATTTTTTGGCAGGTGACCCATGTTTGAAAACATTTTGATATAATGAGTCTGAAAATATTCTTTTTTGTTATCACTGAAGGAAGTGAATAATTTGGTGATCAGGCATTATTTGGTGATGTTTTATTGCTGAGAAGTTGTAATTCACTTTTGCCATGTTTAACAATGGATAATCTTAATGTCTCTATAGGACAGGGGTTTGAAACATTCATTTTGATCATGATTAAAAACCAAATATAGTAAACCCTTTAAACTACCTAATAATTCCTCAGAATTTTCAATCTTTATGAAGAAGTGGGTGAAAGGAACTATTAAAATACTATGCAAGTATATATATCTACTGAATCCTCTGAGAGCTGTAATAATAATGATCCATATATTACATAACTGCACAAAATATTACATACATGTAGAAATTTTTTAGTTTATCCTTATAACACGAATATGTTATTACTGTCCTTATAAACTACTGGCTACATAAGGCAGTATAACAAGTCTTGATATTTAACAGCTCTCTTTAAGAGAAAAATTTAATTAGACCTGATCTCACTTTTTACCAAGACTGTGTCCTATACTTACTTTAAACTCATTAGAGAATATTTAGTGAACATGAGAATTAAAATGAGATTGAATTGCAAAGCTGAGATTCTAATTTTAATTTATATGTAATCGAGGTTTAGTCTTCTCATGGTAAGCACCGGAGTTCTTAAGTGGAATGGGCTAGACTCATCAAACTTTTTAATCTAAAATATATTTTCTTTTTAAAGGTGTTAAAACCTTAGAGAATTTTGTATTCAGAGTGATTTTTGATGGTGAAGAAATGAAAACTGCATTTCTGTAATGCTTTTTACATGAAGATTCATGTAAAAGCTTGTAGGAAAATAACCTATGTTATTTGGACACATTAAAATGCTTATTCCATTCTGATGATCATTGTGTTATCTTAATACATTTTTTTCTTTGAAATAATTTACGTATTGTTTGAAAAGAAAAGAACTTAGAGAGAGAGAAAACATTATTACCTGCTATAGTACAGTGGGAAGAACTCAGGAAAATTTTTCTTTTCTGAATTTTTTCAGAATTGAGCTTGATGAAGTTAATGTTTTCAATAGGCAGAAAATTATACCAGCCTGGGGGCTTTCCTTCCTTGTTTACATATTATAATAGAAGGAATGTTTATTTGTTAGTGCATATGGATAATAATGACCACCTTGATCCAGGAGACTATCATTAGAAGCAACTCCATGGGGAATTGCTTGACTTAGCATCTCTCTCTGCAATGAAAGGAGGAATTAAATATTCTTTTTTTATGTCTCTTCTTAATTTCTGAGGAGGATGCCTTAATTAAGATATTCTGTGTCACTTCCAACTTAGTATGTTTATTACTGAGATAATCTGAGAAGATTAGCTTTCTGGTACCTGATGTTTGTGTGGCTCCTAGCCTTGAGATTCTTTCAACATCAAGCAAATTCTCATGGGCTGGAGATGGGTTTTATTTGGAAATACGATTCATTTATGTATAACAACTGTTAATTGATTATATGTGCATTATAATGTGCATAAAAATATCCGTGTGTATAAGTGCAGTAAGTCATTGCATTACACAAATATGGGAATAGGAAACAAAAAGATGGAATGCAAATCTTGAGAATGATCTTTAAAAATACATTAAGAATTTAATTACAGGTTCCTAATTTTGCATAAGATTTAAAGCTGCCTTTGCACACCTCCAATGACCTGGTGCAGCAGTCCCTCAGCAGTGAGTTCTGTAACAACATACACATCATGTCAAACAAAAAAAAAACCCAGATATCAATACACTCAGGAAACCCCTCTGACTGGCATAGTTTGTGTATGCACACTGTTTATGAGATGGCAGTGTTCAGTGACTCATAACCACTTCCGACCATTGCTAAAAGTCTCATGGGAAATGCAAAATACAGCAACTATAATTTTTTATTGGTGTTGCAACAAAGGATGCTTTGAAAACCAGAATTATTTTTTGGTAGACTCTTTAGAATATTTGTTAGAAGCATAAGGAATTGAAGTCCATAATTAAATACGAAAGAAAGGCAGAGGAAAAAATTCTGAAAGTGTATAGAACATAAAGCATGAGAGCATTAACAATGTCAAAAGAAGTGTCAGGTAACTTAAAATTGTTGGTTTGGCTGGTGGCATGTATGTAACTCCAGTTGTTAATTTGTAGCTAGGTTTTTGCCTATCATGAAATCTTCCTCAAAAGACAGCAATATTGTGATCTGTATAACACCAATTACTCAACCAGTATCTCAGAAGTAAGATCTCTCTCATTTTAGAAAAAATGACAGTCATGCAGTTTTGTGGATTAGAATGAGACATAAAAAGCTTTAAAAATGTGAATTGGGGTCCTGGGAGCTGAGATCAGGTCAAGATTAAACACAGTAAACATTTATGATGAATATCAGTGTTTACAAATATGAATGATGACAAATGAAAGTACATTACAGTTGCAGCAGTCTGTCACACTGGGTAGGTATCCACAGAGAGAGAACAGACAATCTTTTCTTCTGTTCCCAAACAGGGTGAAATAGAAAATATTTTAATATTTTCCCTGAACTTTTTCTCAGTGGGGAACCCTAAAAATATGATGAAATTCTGAACCACAACAGTGCTGGAATCCATGGACATTCAGCTCAGCCCAAGGAGCACTGATATTTGATAAGAGATCTGCAAGCCCAGTTGGAAATACCTCAGAGATGATTGAGAATCGTTGATTATATCTTGGTTCTTGATGTTTGTCATTCAGTGTAGTATCATTTCCTGAGATGATGGAGGATATAGTAATTGGAATTTTATTCTTTGGTGACTGACCTTGACACATAGAGAGTCTGAGTTGCAGCTGCAGATTTTTGCACTCTGCTAGGCAGATAGAACTGGCCACCAAATAAAGCCAATCTCTTTTAAATATGTTGTCCCTAAAATATTTGCTATATTCTACAATGGCAGACTGAAGTGGCCTTCAGGGGAGACAAGGAGCCTAGTGAGATCATAGTCAAAATGGTAGAAAGCAATTTCTCTACAGATCTTTCTTTTCTACTGCCACAGTGTATAGTATTCTTAAGGTAAGATCTGTTAAGAGATGGGGTGTGATGCTTAGCACTGCAATGTGTGGTAAGTATCTTAGTGTCTGCCTATTGCAAATCTGCAGATGGCTTGGAGAAGCAGCAGAGCTCTAGAAGTATTTTGAAGCAGGAAGGTCATTCAAATGAAAAGGAATGAAGTTTGTATGTTGTCAGAATGCCAAACTGTGTAGGACGATTTTTAGGCAGGAGTTTTAGGTAGGTGATAAGTACCTAAGATTCTTCCTCCATATAAATCTGTCATTTGTTTAAATGCATTCTCTCTCTGTGTTTCTGTCTTATAGACAAACACTGTAGACTGTATATGCCATACAATATTGCAAGTAATATTTCATTTTAAAAATAATTAGATCTCACTTTTCTCTGTAGCATGAGAACATTGTCAGATCAGTCCAGACTCTGCTTCCCTTTGAATTTTTACCTTAGAAGAGTTCTGCTTTTGAAATAACAGGTTCTGCTAAGAACATCTTAGTGAGTGCATCCTCATGGTGTCTGCATATACCTTTTAAATGTTCATCTCTGAAATTGTGCATCAGTACAGAAAGATCTTCTGACAACAGTTATATAAAATAAATTATAGTACTTGTTACTTCACTGAAGAGGAGAAAAGATGATGGAATTGTTCACAACTGGAGTCAGGGATGCCTGGAGACCTACTTGAATGCACTTTTCTCTGTGCTGTTTCATCTCCTGTGTTCTCTGTCTACTGTTAAACTACTTTGTGGTTACATGTAACTTTTCAAAACAGGTCTTTTATAAAGAAAGTTCGAAGGTAAGTATTTTTTTTTTACTTATTTTATATGAGGAAAAAAATAGCTTATCACTCAACAGTACAGTGATCAGTCTTTAACAGTATCCTGTCTCTTTGGAATCTATCCTAGGCCTTATGCGTCAGGACATACTGAATTTGAAAGTGTAGAAATATAAATACTTATTACTCTCTTGTTGTACATGATCCTGGCACTCAATTAATATAAGTAAATAAATAACTATAAATATAAAATTAGAAGGAGTACACATTCAAGTTCCTTTAGGAGATGTTATTGTGAATATATATGAGACTTGCACTATCAGTAACAAACATCTCTGATAGAGCTGTCTGAGATCCTTTTTTCTGAATCACAGAAAAAGAATAGTTTTATATACTGAATCTACTGTGTTTGTTTTAATTGAGGGAGTGGAAGGGAATGCTTTAATTAATCGTTTTAAAATACATTTATACAATATTAGCAACTATTTTAAAAAATGTGTAAAGCCACACATTTCTTCACTTTTTCCTGACATGATTGACATTTCTTCTGAGATGTTCATATACTTGTCTAAATTCTTGTCAGAACATCTTGGTCTTATTGACATTCTTTTCCTTTTGATAAATTTCATATCTAGCTAACTGCCCCTTTCCCTGAAGGAAAATATTACATGTTCCTGGTGGCATTGCCAATCATGACTTCAAGAACAAATATGACATTCCCAAAGATTTTTTGCATATTCAAAATATCCTCCATTACCAGAAAAAGCTCCACACAAACCCATGACATCCAACTATTTGCAAAGAAAGAAAGATCATCCTTACAGATTCGGAAAATATCCCAATGGCACGACACACTGGGGTCAGCCTTCTTCTATCACACTCTTAAAGTGAGAGACTGCAGAGGCTGCCTTGGTCTGAACATAATCACTCATCACTTTTCCCTGAAATCTAGTAATAGGATGCACAGGAATGATTCAAAGCTGCATCGGAGAGGTTTACACTGGATATTAGGAAGCATTTCTTCACTGAGAGGACAGTCGAACAGTGGAAGAGGCTTCCCAGAGAAATAATGATAGAATCATAGAATGACGGAATAGTGGGTATTGGAAGGGACTTTTAGATATCATCTAGTCCAACCTCCCTGCAGAAGCAGGTCAACCTAGATCAGGTCGCATAGGAACGTATCCAGGCAGGTCTTGAAGACCTCCAAGGAAGGAGCCTCCACACCCTCCCTGGGCAGCCTGTGCCAGGGCTCTGTCAGTGCATTCGGCATGATAAATACCCCAAACCTATTAGTCTTTAAGAGATATTTGGACAATGCCTTTGATAACATAATGTTAATTAACATAATATTATCTTTTGGTGAGCCTTGAAGCGCTAAGGCAGTTGCACTAGATGATTGCTGTAGATCCCTTCCAACTGGAATATACTATGCTATACTACAATACACTGTAATTACTGGTCCTTAAATATTATTAAAACACACCACAGTACTTTAGGGGAATTTCCAGACTTTGATTAGCTGCCTTCTCATAAAAGACATGGGCAGAGTTACTCACATGATGAATGTGTTATCAAAATGGTTGAATAGGAACCTTGGGCTGATTATTCTCAATCTAGGGGTTCCTGCTAGCAGTTTTGAAAAAAACCTTTTTTTTTTTTTTAAATCCAAAGTATCCAAGGGCAATGGTTCACTAAAAAAAGATTAGAATCTCTTTTAACTCGTAGTCCTGTGGAAAGAAACTTCTCATACAATTAAAGATTTAATTTCTGTGTGTAGTTAAAAATAAAAACCAAAAGTTTCTCTTCTCACAGAAATCCATCATCTTAGTAATTAGAGCGTTGGCCTGAATTCAAATCCCCATTCTGCTGAATTCAGTTCAGGAATTGCAATCTATATCCTCCAGGAATACCCATCATTAAATGACTGAGTGTTTTAGCTTGAGCTCCTGTTTTCTCTCCTTTTGGAATTCTGCCATTTTATATAAATAATTAATCAAGCACTGAAAGAGCTGTGTGAACCTGAAGCTCTTATATCCTGGTTGAACCTCTAACCACAGGCCTGTCAGCTGCAGCCAACTCATGCCTATTTGCATTAGCATTCTCTCTATGGACAAAAATGTGCTTACGAAACATTTTTCACCTGAGTGAAAGGCAGTAGAGAAGAAGCCTATTTTAAGAATCTAATCATCTAGTACTTCAAATAGGATCAAAACTCTTTGCAAGGTATGTGATATTCTGTGGCCTTTGCAATCAGTAAGCAGTTGAATTTGAGTTACTTAAGGAATCAGCAGTGTTGAGTAGCAACAAAGGACTGTTGACTGAGGAACGTAGTGACCATCTCAGCCTAAGGAACAAAGCTTGTCTTCACTAGATAGCTTGGCTGGACACATACTGTTAATGAAAATGTTATTGAATAAGTAAGTGCTTGCTTAATAGCCAAGGGAAACTACTGGGTAGAAATCAGATTAATGTTCTACATTTAATTTATATAATTGACTAATGGAAGAGCAACTCCAAGAAGTTAGAATATGACTAGGAACTTTAAAATCCTGTGTTAACTAGAATCACTACAGCAGATTATACTAATAGCATAGATGATTAATCTATATAACCTGGACTGTAAATTCAAACTTGTAAGATTGTTTGTTTGTTTTTTTTTTTTTCCAACTGCTTTAAACATCCCAAGAGGCTTTTCTGCTACAAAGATCTACCTATCCTTGTATGATATGTTATGTATTTTACAGCATTGTCAGACATCACGAAAACCATGGAGTAAATCAAAACATAGAGATTTTAGTTACTCATTTTAGCTGTCATTGATTTTTGGTGCTGTCTTCAACATAGAGCTTTTAGAAATTTCTTATTTCACTTTTACTTTTGTGACACTTCCAAGGTAATTTGGAATTCATATTTGACACTTTGTGCAGTCAATGGATGCAAATCACATTATTTTGAAGTACAGCATTTCAAAGAAATTCTGATTAAATAAAGCAATTAATTTTATCTTGTCAGGCACCCTAACTATAAATAACTGTTGTGGAAACACACACAGTAAAATTTTATTTGCATAACTACAAGATCTCAGAGGTTAAATGTGCTTCATTTAGATTACTGCCCTGTTTTCAATCCTTTTGTATTTCAAAGTAAGTGTATAGATGTTTATTTCAAACAGAAGTCTAAAGGTAATATTTGATTGAGGTAATCTCCAGAAAATTTTATGTTAGACCCTTGATACTGTATGCATATCTCCCTCAGACCACTTCACATTAAAGTAGTAAATACAGTTGAAATTTGTACTTGCTGGTATTGCTTTACAAGACCATTACTCTCAATGTGACTGTACTCAGGAAGAGATGCAGCGCTAATGATAACTGGAGATCCCTGAAATAAGTCTTTCTTTTTCATATGATTTAGTCAGGTTGTACCCACATTCTCTTTACTCTTCTGTCTAGTTTGATCTACTTCTTTGTGTCTATGTTGGAACTGTGCCAAGATAGAGGGATTTTAAGCCAGAAATACCAAAATGTCTTCTGTTTATACACAGCAATATGAGTAATCTGTCTTTAAAAGCTGAAACATATAGAGCATGAGGAGGCCAGGAAAGAAGATATCTTCACTGGGAAGGAGCAGCAAGCAATAAACAGAAAATAAAAAAGCTTCAAGTTATGGAGGGAAACTATTAAAGACACCAGTAGAGTGCAGCTCTAGAAATCAGATAGACATCAATATCACTATCTAAAAAACTCTTCAACTTCTTTATGCTACCATTTTTAAAGGACATCAGCTGAGAAAACTGTCACAGAAGCTGAGGTTCACCACAGAGTTTCAATTAGCAGTTGCTTCTAAGCCCAATTCCTGACTATTTCCCAAGGAAGCAGCAAAATCCATGTTGCAGATTGTATTTGTATAACAAAGAAGGTGGCATTACCTCCTTCTGCAAGGACCAGCTGGGACTGATTCTCATCTTAGACTGGCAGAAGTCAGAATTTTCTTAGCTGGAATCTGTATGGTGACACCGACTAGAGAGGAAATCATGCCTCTTTTGTTTACTTAATGCATCAGAATAGTGGTTGGAGTTTTTTCCTTTATCCCTAAATACAGTAGTTTTTCTTCATTTGCATTAACTACACTGAAGTATATTCAAGTTGAAGTATGCATACAAGTCAGCATATGTTCATTATTCTGAATATCTCACCAAGTACGTAATCTGTGTTTGCTTGCAGTGCACCGTTATTTTTCCACCGCTCTGTATTGTTGGAATATCATCATGTTATTTTATTTTAATTTTTTTAATAATTCCTTGCTTTATGTAGAGCTAATAATGAACTATTTCCTTCTTCAACAAGATTTAAAGAAAGAACAAATTTAAATTTATATAATTTTAGGACTTAGACCTGTTAAGCAGGTAAAATATATTTACTATTGATGCATATTTACTCTCTGTGGGGATATTGACTTTATCATTTAACAGTTTAGTCCTGCAGTTATGAAAACATGTTTCCCAATAGTCATTACAACAACTACTTTTGCATTTGAATGCTAAATAGATCTGATGTGGTACAGCCTGAAGTGACAGTTTTACACCAAAACTGTTCTAGGTCACTCCTCTCTTGACTGCCCTTTCTTTTCTATTTCAGTTTATACCATTATTACTGCTCCTTGATCTTATTCTTCTTTCCTCTACTATTTCTCAGAAATAGCCCACAGAAATCATGGGAAATGAGACCTGGAAGAGACACTAAAAAGGCCACATTATATACCCTTTTTTTCCATTTTTCTCACCAAATGGATCCTACAGAAAGGACACAGACAGGAAGAACATAAATTACATGTTTGGCTCTGTGATGACGAAAGCTCTGCTTTCCTCCTTTTTGCTTTTGCAGTTTCACTGTGAATTCCTGCTCTAAGACAAAACTTCGCTGTTTCTTACAAGGAGAAAAGTCATACGGCCAAATAAAGACAATTGTGTTGTCTTCATTCTCAGGCAGATAAAAAAAAATCAGGCTGAACTAATTTCTAATAATCAGTTCATACCTCTGGAGATATATTATGTACTTTAAGGTTGATTTGCCACTGTGGTTTTCTTTATTTATCAATTATCTGTAGAGATAAAAAGACACCATTTGTCCTCATCCAGCCATCTGGATTGCTCAGCATTTAATTGTCTCTGATAAGGCTCATATAATTTATTAAAATTTGTATGTTGTTTCGTAACACAATAGAGAATGGATCTCTTCTCCTTCCATCATCCTAATCCCTCTACGTTGATATGATATCTCCAAGGCCAGGACTAAGATCATGGATAAGGAGAGACAAGGACTGAAACTCCTTCATCATATAGAGAGACAAGACTGGAAAGAAGTGCAAAAGACAGTCCAATGAGGTGCAAAATAAGTGTCATGAACAGCATGATGCAGTGGTGACATCAGAAGCAATAATTTTGGTAGCAGTTCCTATGGCATTTATTGAGAAGTGTTGGTGCTATTGTGGTATGGATATATTATGCCTCATTACTTCAAATCAATATTCAATAAGCAAATAAACTAGAAAATATATTTAAACTCACATGTCTTCCAGATTCTAAGATTAAAATTCAGGTTTGACAGCAATACAATAGATTTGAGGAAAGGAGACTGGTAATTTGAAAGTCTTACAGGCCTCGTATATATTAATACTGTATATATTAATACTGCCAAAATACTGTTCTACTAGTGTGAATAGAGGTTAAGAGCTGCAAGATAGTGTATTCTTTGGTGAGTTTTTGGTCCATATTTAATTTTTTAAAAAGTTTCATGGTAACCATTTGATTTTTCCATGAGCTAAGCTCTGAAAACCTGTTTCCTATTGGGTAGTCATGCCCCTGATGCCACTGGAACTACTCATCAAATAATGATGCATCTGGAGCAAATGTGACAGAACAGACCTGTATGAAAGCCAAGAGACAAACATCAATTCTGCATGATTTATGCAAAAGAGTGGAAAATTGTAGCAGACTTTTAATGAGCCTTCATCTTGCCACAATAACGAAGTACTGAACATGGTCATGACATCCATCAGTTATAGCTCTGTGAAGGAATATTTTCAAATCAGTCAAATATGATTATGTTTTATGAGTATATAACTCATAATTCAAACCCAGTATCCTTCTCATTAATGCTGTTATTCTGACTAATATCAGACATGACTGCTGTGACTTGACCATTTCTCGTCAATAATTTTAACAACTTTTGCAAATTTGCATCTTAAAATGACCACAGTACTTCCTCATTTATGCTCTTGCTGTCATTAATTTGCTAAGACTTTTCAAAAATGAGGTAACCTTCATTTAGTAGAGTAGGTTTGCATTTCTTAAATGTGTTTGAAGATTAAAGCACACTAATATCTTTATTTAAAAATATATTGTAGTATTAACTAATACATAAGGAACCCTGCATTTGTGCTCATCTGACACTAACATAATAGCAATAAACTAAACCTGATAAATGTTTATTTTTGGATTAGGTATTGTAGGCTTTTTAAAAAATATTATAGAACCATACAGCATACTGTGAATGAAAACTCATAAAAAACCCCAATGAAATTCAGCTGAAACGCTGTAAGAATAACACTTTTGTTGATAGTGATGAGAAATCTGCAGTATGAATAACCCTAAGGAGAATGTTTAACTTAGAACTGGGCACTGCTAGGCTGCAGATGCTGAAGAGCATCATATAAGATGTAGACTAGTGAAGGAAAGTCTGGTGACAAGTGTGCAGAAGGAAGGCTGCAGAAAGAGAATTACTTTAGGCCACGAGGCATAGAATCAAGCAACGTAGCAGGCTAAATGGTAGAAGATGGACACTCCTGGGGTCAAAAAGCTGTGAAGAAAAGCAAAACATTGGAAGAAACCTGGGGGTGTAGGATTTCCGTGAGCAAAGTTAGCCTGTTCCTAGGAGTTAATGGCTCTGACAATACTTTGTGACCTCCCATGTGAGGGCTGCAATACAGGTAAGATGTGCTTGTAACTGTCCTTTAGGTATCTGGAGGCTATCCGGACTTTCCATAATCATTGTCCACCACAGTGACTTCCGATAGATGCCTTCACAGATCTATATTATTGAATAATATTTATGCCTTATAATAATTTTATAGCTTAAGATGACACACTGTAAACCATGATATTATTGCGTAATGATGATATGTCACAAAATGAGAGAGAGAACTATTCTGCACAGGTGTTGGGGATTGTGAGAGGATTCTTTCTGGACCACTGCGAGAAAGGCCCAGCAACAAACGGTGCAATAAAATAGCTGCTTTAATAAAGCTGAATAAAAAGAGGAGTACAGATAGAGAGTAAATCACTAATCTCTTCAGATACTAGTAACCTTGCTTTCATGCAGCATCAGACATAGCCTGGGTGGATTTCTTCCCATGGCACGCTGCACAGGTGCCAACCATGGAGAGGTTCCTCCTCCCCTCCATGCTGTGATGCCTTCTATCTTGTGTAAAAATCAACCTCCTATGTCTTCTCTTGACAGACTGGGTATTACCTCTGTTGTAACACCCAGCAGCATACAGCACAGGCTGGCGTGGGCATTCCAGCAGATTCCCTTACAGTGACTACTCATACTAATGTATGGGCTTCTTAGACCCTGAGTACAAGGTCCAGTAGAGCAAACATGGCTTGTCCGAGATCGCTAACTCCTCAAACACAACCTCCCTAAACCTGCTGGATGCACTTTGATGCATCCCAGAATGCCACTGGCCTTCTTGACCAATACAAGCGTAGCTGTCCTTTGGAGATTATCCTGATCATAGAATCATAGAATGGTAGGGGTTGGAAGGGACCGTTAGAGATCATCTAGTCCAACCCCCCTGCAGAAGCAGGTTCACCTAGATTGGGTCACATAGAAACATGTCCAGGCAGGTCTTGAAGATCTCCAAGGAAGAAATGCCCTATGAACAGTGTTTATGAATATTGTATCAAATGTCTCATGCAGATTATTTTTGCTTTTGTCTCCATTGGCTTCTCAAAGGAAAATATTAACCATATACCTCTGAAAAGAAAGTGGGCACGGATTTGTCCTTATTCCAGCATTCTCTTCCTCTGCATGTCTAGTGGCTTGAGAGCTCCTGAAAATGTCCATATATAAAGGGCAGTGTGAACTTTTAAGTAATGCTGTGTGTTTATTGTAAACAACTAAACACTACTCTGGCAAAATTGCACCCATACTACTTTGTGTGACAGTAATGATTCAGCTTTTTTCATGGTAAGGAGTATCTTTGATTTTGTACTAATGAGGTCCTCATGGTCTTCAAAGATCTCTTTATCTATGAAATTTTGTGGCTGACATAAAAGGAATCAATCAGACTGGAATGTGATAGTTTTTTGTCTTCTTATTCCAAGACTGGAAGACTGTCAAATATTTTTAATTCTCCTTCTTTTGAGTATGAGAGATCAGAAAAAACACTTTCTGGAGTGAGATTTGCTATTTCCTTGTCAAAAAGTTCCTTTAATGTGTTTCAATTGTTGTTCTCATAATTGAAATCTAGTTTGTTACCCATTTCTGAACATCTCCAACTCAATGTTAGAAAAGTAGCTATTAATATTGATAGCCTAAATGTCATGGAATTTGCACAGGCAGAAAGAAAATTATCTTCATCTTGTGTTTGCAGGAAAGCAGAGAAATTAAATGCATGGCTCTGTTCAACCAAAATGTTGGAATCCTGATGACAGCATAAACCCTAGAAGAATAAGAGATTATTTAAGTGTAATTTGACAGGACAAAACCATTCCTGATAGCCCCCATGAAGTCTAGTGATGAAATACAGAAGCATGCTAGCATCTCTTGTATGGCAGTTATATTCTGCTGCTCTTTTTGCTCCTTTTCCATAAAAGTATATTAAGAGATAAATTAAACTGTTTCAGATGTGATGTAACCAAGACTTTAATAGCATATTTCTTTGTTTTGAAGTCAGCCAGATTGATACCTTTCTGATGGATTTAGGGTGCCCTTCCTTACATGACATATGATCCATCATGCATGCCTTGGGGAACAGTGAGGAGCTGTAGTGATGATATGTCATAGCGACTTTGCAAATGAACACATCTTAATGCCTAGATAGTTGTAGAAAGGAGTTATATTTCCAAATATTCTGGGGTAAAGACAGGGTTACAAGAGTATTATTGGCTCTCTCATCTCAGACGGACAGGAAAAGAGGGAAGAGGGGGGAGATAAGGGAATTATTAATTTAACGCTGAAATTATAGTATTCACCATTTAATTATTCTTGACTGGCTTGAGAGCTGGGTAGAGGAGGAAACTCATGAGGTTCAACAAGGACAAGTGCAGAGTCCTGCATCTGGGGAAGAGCAACCCCATGCACCAGTACAGACTGGGGGTTGACCTGCTGGAGAGCAGCTCTGCAGAGAGAGACCTGGGAGTCCTGATTGATAAGAAACTAACCATGAGCCAGCAATGTGCCCTCATGGCCAAGAAGGCCAATGGCATCCTGGGATGCATCAAGAAGAGTGTGTGCAGCAGGTTAAGGGAGGTTCTTCTCCCCCTCTACTCTGCCCTGGTGAGGCCTCATCTGGAGTCCTGTGTTCAGTTCTGGGCTCCTCAGCTCAAGAGGGACAGGGAACTTCTGGAGAGAGTCCAGCACAGGGCCACCAAGATGATCAGGGGACTGGAACATCTTTCATATGAGGAAAGGCTGTGGGAACTGGGGCTGTTTATTCTGGAGAAGAGGAGACTGAGAAGAGGTGTCATTAGTATTTCCAAATATCTAAAAGGTGGGTGTCAGGAGGTTGGGACATCCCTTTTTTCTACTGTATCTAGCAACAGGACAAGGGGTAATGGGATGAAGCTGGAACACAAAAAGTTCCACTTAAACATAAGAAAAAACTATTTTACTGTGAGGGGTGACGGAGCCCTGGCACAGGCTGCCCAGAGGGATTGTGGAGTCTCCTTCCTTGGAGGTCTTCAAGACCTGCCTGAACACATTCCTAAGTGGACCTGCTTCTGCAAATGATCTAGATGATCTGTAAAGATCCCCTCCAACCCTACCATTCTACGATTCTATGATTATTTGTGCACATAGTAGCCTGACCTTTGGCAACATCTTTAATAAAATAAATAGCATCCAGATTCCTTTAAAAGGTTTCAAGGATGTAGGATCTCGAAAGTCTTTGTGCTCAGTTCTATTTCTTAAAGCACTTTATTCTACTGGAAAACATCAGGGGGAGACTTAATAAGAGAAATAACAACACATCACCTTTACATTGTCTGGAGAATAATTTCCGAAGCACGAGTGATGCAGGCAGAGGGTGAGTAATCTAAAAGGAGTTGGCAAATCTTACATCTGGATTTGGATTTTTTTATTGTTTTCCTCTCCTGATTCCATTCTTCATTAATGAATGACTTTTTCATAGGATAACAAGGAAACAAGATATAAGAAGGAGAGAAGATAGGAGCAGTACAAGCCTGACTTTTTAAATATTAAATTTGACCATCTCAGCAGTTAGTAATTTCATTAACAAAATGGGCAATTATCACTACAATTAATCTGGGCTTTTTATCTGTTTATTTTCAGATGGCTTCAAGAAGATATTTAACACAGAAGAGTATATAGTCTGATTACTTTTCTGGATGCTGCCCAGTGAATGTACTTTTCAGCAGATTGCCTCTGACCGCTATTGCTTTGCAAAGTGCTTTGTTATTTCTATAGAGATTTCCTTTTACTTCTCAGGGGCTGAAGGAGATCTCAGATATCCAGAAGGTAGCAAAATAGATTGTGTTTTACTCTATTGAAATAAGGATGTTTTTGTCCTATGTACAGTTAAGGCCAGAAAGGCCATTCTTTTACTGTGTTGTTCAGTCTCACATTTTATTTGACCTGTCTTTGTTTTCGTTCTTTCTCCTTCTGCTTCTTTTTCCCTCTCAGAAATCCCTGAAGGACTCTGTTCTCTGTTAGATATAACATGTCATTGGCCAGGTTGAAAAGACTATTTCTTATGTAACATGATATAGTGTTGGTTTTCAAATATATTTCTCACCACCACTTTTCAATGAACTGTTCATAAATCCAGCTGAGGGCAGGCAAGATCCATGTAGCTCTGAGAAAAAGGATAAACCTAATTTACTGAAGATTCATGACTCTTTCCTCACACTCTGCCAGCTATTATACCCAAGTATAGTCTAATAGAATTATACTGAACATGAAAAAGGGTTTCTGCAGATCAACACTAGTCACCAAAGAGATAGAAATTCTTTCTCTTAATTTACTATAATATAAAAATTAATTTTAGTATACGTGTTTAAAATGAAGTGTAATGACAGTTTAATTTCTTCAAAGACAATATTATACTCCTGCCTTGCATGATATTTGTGGTTTTACATACAGCTTAATGCATTCCCTGCATACTCAAAATACAGAGTGCACACAAAGTGGATAGGATTTGAATAAAATTCTAACAACTGATATTGTTCCAGTGATTTTAGTCATTTAAATTTGCAAACGTTTGCATCTGTGTACTCAAGACTCATTTATCTTTTTTTTTCCTCTCCATGAAGTGCCTTGGCTTTTAGGCCAAGCAGAGCAGCTACACAGGAGCAGCAGCAGCCATCCTTACATGCATCCATCTCTTACTCTCTTCATCACTGCAGGGCAAAGCATATCCATGTCCATACTCTTGTCAGTGGTAACTAGGTGCTTCAGAAAGAGGCATTTCTGTGCCCTCTCTTCCTTGCTTGGATCTATCCTCCCTGACAACCACTGTATTTAAGAACCCTGTATAACAGACCAGCCAGCCAGGAAAAGCTGTAGCAAACCTGGCAGGCAGGCAGGAGTAATTTCCTTCTCTTTCTGTATTAAAGGGAGTAGAGACAGGAGACACTGCCAAAATGAGATCCTCCCATGTTGTGCCATTTAGCCTACTGCATTGCTTTGAAGAAATTTTCCACACTTCCTTTGAAAATGAATGGTAAACTGTATTTAAAGCTAAGCAGCAGAATTTCTCGTGTTGTAGTATGTTTGTTAATTGTAATACTGGAAATAATTAAAACTTTCTCGTCTGCCATTCAGAGGATGGCTGCCTCATATATAGTCTTAATATGCATGATCTAAAAATCAAGTATGCAAATATAGTTTATGCTTAGGGCAAGTCTTCCTTCTGTACTTCCCCCTGCACAGGAAAGCTCAAACATACCATGTTTTCTACAGCAGAGAAGGTATTTAACTATAAGAAGCCTGTTTTCCCATCTTTAGTTGGATTGGCTGGGCTGCTTAGAGAGAGAAAAAGTAAAGCTATCTCTTCATATCTCCTCACTGTGCCGTGAATATGTCAAAGCAGGAAAGTACCCTACTCCTGAGTGATTTACACAGTGGAAATACCTTGTGGATGGCAAATACACAGAACACTATATTAGAAAGTTGATCTCAAAATTATTTATAAGGCTAAACTGAATTGTTCATCTTCTTCTTACTTCTGAATTTAATATATGAAATATGTCTTCTCCTTTTTTTTCACCATTACACTTGGAAGATGCATTTCTAGGGAATCAGATTTCAGGAAAACGGATCTTGAGAAATTATATTAAATGAGGTCAACCTGGAAGAAAGATGGTAAAGCTTTGATGGGAACATAATTATGGATTTAAAACTGTATTAGTTATGTGGCAGTTTGGACCAGGAACAATGTTCTATTAAATTGTGATCTCAGTATAACATAAAGCAAACAAGTCTTTTCAAGTGGATTAAGAGTATTCAAGTAGTCTGAGCAGAAAGCTATAACAGATATTGACTACCAAACTGAAAAGAAGGATGTAGCAAGCTACATCAGAAGGGTTCATCCCTGTCTGTATTTATGTCATGTTTTTGTACAGAGCCATTTCTGGTAATGGGGAAGGGGTTGTAAAGATGACTTCTGAAAGAAGTTACTCGAAACTCCCCAGCTCTGAGCCAGACCCACTTCTGGGCTGAGCCAATTATATGCCTCTATGATCATTTTTTAAGAAGAAACTGAAAGAGGAAGGTTTTTCCTGTTCTTCCTTCTTTTTCTGATTGTTGGTGGTGGAAAGAGTTGGAGAAGCGACCATGTAGACTCCAAGGTCAGTGAGGAAAGAGAGGAGGAGGCATGCTGGAGCAAAGACTCCCCTGCACCCCATGGAGAGGGCTGGTGAAGCTGAGATTTGTTGCCAGTTCGTAGGGGATCCCACGCCAGGGATGGTGACTATGCCCAGAGCCATCAATTTGTGGGAGGGCAATGTTGCAGCAGAAGGTGCCCGGAATGCTGCTGACCACAGAGGAGTCCCATGCTGAAGGATTCCTCCTCTGAGAAGAGAGAAGTGGCAGAGACCATCTGTGAGAGACTGACCACATCCCCCTTCCCTACCACTTTGTACCACTGAGTGGGGAGGAGGTAGAGATTGGGAGCAGTGAACTGAGCCTTGGAAGAAGTGAGGGATGGAAGAGGGGGATCTTAAATTGCTGGTTGTGTTTTTCTCATCATCCTGCCCTGTTTTTGCTTTTTATTCTATTTCTTGTAGGTAGTAGAATAAACTTTCCTACTTTCCCCTCTGAGTTGAGTACGGGAGTCTGTTTTGCCTGGAACTGTAACTGGCAGCAAGCCCTCCCTGATCCACAACATCCTTAGTTATCTTTTTTGCTCCCATCTTTCTGGGGTCTCCGCCATCCTAATGAGGGTGGGAGTGGATAGGGGGAAGTGAGCAAGAGATTGTCATAGTGCTTCATTGCTGGCTGGGCAAAACCATGACAATTTATTTTATTTTTCCCTGGCAACTGAAAATAATGAAAGAAATGAGGCTTTATGAATCAAGGTGTCTTTGGGAAACAAGAGTATTAGCCTTGCTAAGGGGCTGCCAAACAGCTCTGCTATCACTTTAGAATGGGAAAAAAAATTCTTTCTTTCTCTTCTGTCCCCCGAGGAACCCTCTGCCCTGCTTTCTTATTCCAGTGCAGAGCCCTGTGACTCAGGCTGTGCTGTAAGATAACTCCCTGACCCCACAAGGCTAGATAATGTTCTGTATATATGCTGTACTGTTCCAGTCCTCCTAACATGGAGTGATAGCTCCTAAGGGGATAAAGAGTGTTGTTATCAAGTTAAGTTTCTTTAACAAGCCAATGGTCCAATCCAATATAAAAATCAATTTTTCAGAGCTTCACAATGAAGAAGAATAATGTATTTTTATTGGATCTAGCCCTGAGCCATCTTGTCAAAAGTTAGCAAAATATTGTTTAAAACCTCTTATCAAATCAGGAGCTTTTGAGCTTTGCATGGCTTCCCAAACACAGAAGAACCTAAAGCATCATAAATCTGTGAAAGAATGAAAACTGAGTTGTGCTAGATGACAGAAATTGGTTATACATTATCAAAGTTGGCAGTTTTCTAGAAGGAATAACTTAAATTTTTGTTTTGGTTAGGTGTTTTATTGTGGTTTTTTTTCTTTTTTTTCATGTGCACTGACAGAGAGAGAAATGAAACTAAAATCTAATAATATCAAGTAAATGACCTTACACTTTCCACAAATCAGGGCAGTTTCCACAGTCAGAAGAGTTCTAGGTCACTAATTCATATAGACCAGCACCATTTACTGTCTCTTCAGAAAACTGCACAAGATAAACTGCTGAATTTTAATCAAGATTTATGTTGGAGGTAAAGAGGGAAAGATTTTGAATGTTTTGGCTTGGAGATGGTTTAATCATCTTCATTATATTTGTCACTCTTTGTATGATTTTAACATCATCTTAAATCAAGAGGGGAAAAGAGGCTAAAGTCATACTACCAAACCTCCTTCTCTCATTAATATTATTTTGTAGATTAGTCATTTGATCATGATCTAGATTTTAGACATTCATCTTTTTTTTTTCTTTATTAAAATAAATATCAAATAACAAAGTTAATTAGTATCCAAAGCACAGGGATTTTTTTTAATGTATTCTCTCAGTTATGTTTGCACTCATTCTTCTGCATTAAATGAACATCACTGAAATACAGATGAAGACCAATGCTGGAGTCCTAGAATCTCTTGAGTTTCCTGTGTTTGTCTTTCTGTAACAGTACATATTTCCAGTTTGACTTTTAACTAGCTGATTGGTCATTGACATGATGGCATAATTAAAAGAGGAATTTAATAGAACAACATGAGATGATTTTCCTTGGAGATCACAAAGATACTCTGTATGGGATTAGCTATACACAAAGACATGTGGTCAGAGAACTAGCCAAAAGGCAGATGGATATTATTTGCAAATCATTATTTTTTTTCTCAAGCCAGAGTGGAGCTTAAATCCTTACTCTAATTTTCTGCTAAGTCAAAGTGTTGAAACACCTTAAGTGGTGTCTAAACCTGATCAGCTACTGGAACAAGAGATTTGCTGGTTTGAATGCTACTGATATCCAGAAAAGAGACTAAGAGAAAATCACACACAAACCTTTCTTCCCTAGTAGGATTAAAAAAGTTATTTTGGCTTAGTTCAGATTGGATTTTTAAATGCACAGCTTTTGTCTTCACCAGCTGGGAAAAAATGAATATGTCATTTGGTGGATGTTTTCTGTCAATCTGACTTAATAATTCAAGACTGGCTTCTGATGGAGGTATTTTCTCTATTCCTTCTTCATTATCCTAAGATTTTCTGTCAATTAATTATTCTTAGCAGTTTGGTCATAGCCATAGCTGTGAGGCACTCCATTGTCACTATAGACATTTAGGAAAACCTGACATGCCATCCAGTAAACATACTGGATAATCAGAGCTGCAGAAGCAAATCTGCATCTTTTTAGTTGCAAATCTATTATGAATTTTTCAATGATGCTGATTTTGTCTGAATAATGTCTTTTAAAGTTTTGCATAAATATGTCCCATCTTTATTTCCATTTTAAGGCAACAAACATTACATTTGAATCCCCCCCCCTTTTTTTTTTCCCAAATGTATTTTAGTTTTCGGAAATTATGCTTTTTTGCATATTTTTTAAAAAATCTATTCACTTCTAGGGTCTGATCCCTTGACCTGTTATCCAAACATGAAATCTGCTTACCTTAAGTGAAATTCCTTATGTGAGCTGAAAATCTGGGGCAAGTTGTACTTAAATGTTTGAGGAATATTTTCCCTTACAGATGTCTGTTTGTGGAGATATAGAAAATACAAATCTTTAACTGGAGGCTTCCTCCAAGTCTGTGTTTAAAAATATATTTCTTTGAGTCAAAACTCTTAATAAACTATAAATTCTTACTCTAAACTTTGACAATGTATAAATGACATTTTTGCAATGGTCCAGCCCAATAGCTTATATAATGGTATTCTAAAAGCAACTGAAATCTGAATAACATCTGAATATATGGTTCACCATATTTCTAAGCCAAATAGGAATTGCAAGTACAAGCTATATTTTGATTTTCCAGACTGCCTTGAAATGAGAAAAAACAAGGAATTTTTAGGTATCAGTAAAATAATCATGTTCCAAAACTTAAGAAACAAAAAGTATTTCTTATTATGATAGCTTGAAAACACTAAATACATGTCTACATGACATTTAAAATGCTCAGATGTCATCTTAATTCAGTAAAGATTTAAAAAATACAGTCATTTGTGTGCTTACCTCTTGACTTCCACCTGCATTTTGAATTCGATACTATATTGCCATCTTCAGCTTTCAGAATCTGATTTTCTATTGTATACCTTCTCTCAAAACATATTAAGGCCTTGCTTGATGACTAATGACTAAATCTTTTTTTAAAAGTCATTAGTTATACTTAAAGCCTTCAAGACCACAGAAGATGTTTGAATTTTATTTATATGTTCCTATCCAACCTGATCTAGGTGACCCTGCTTCTGCAGGGGGCTTGGACTAGATGATCTCTAAAGGTCCCTTCCAACCCCTACCATTCTGTGATTCTATGATTTTAAAATATTTTGAGACTTGGAACCTTCATATGAACTACCTGAATGAGCTTTAGGTCTCCATACATTTCTATTTTTAAAAATCAGGATTACTTACTCAGCTTTTGAGGGTTATTAGCTCTTTGTGGTTATATATTTTCTCGTTTATATGCAATACTGAAATGCAGTGTTTTTCCCAAGCTCTGCAGATGAATGAAGAATGAACTTTTGTTGTGTTGTAGCAAGCTTATTAAAATATCTAGGAGTTGCTTTAAGCAATGTCAAAGGAAAAATACCAGTCATATATTTGCATGAATAACATTAAAAAATATCTTCTGCAGTTTTGAGGAGCTAGTTATGTGCATTCAGATATCTTTAAAATTTTAAGTCAATTAATTGACTTAAATTATCAAAATGAGAAAAAAAGTTTGTTCAGGAACAAAGGACAATATAAAGAAAAAATCCTGCTCAGATTTCAGATAGACCTTTCCATAATATGCTGACAATGGTAAATGCATTATAATTTGCCTCATTCTAGCCTGGACCCACCTCTCAAATACCATTCTTCAGCATGTGAAGAGGCATGATGAAATGTAAGATTATTTTTAATTTCCCATCTTGAGTATACATATCTGAAAGTTTTAGGATTAGCACCACTGCCTGCTTATTATCAAAGTAAGAAATTCTATTATGTGTGGTAATCGATCTCAAAGCGGTAATTTCCCAGTTTCTCTTGAGTAACACAGTCTACATTTTCTGGTAGATTTAGCTTCTTAAAAATACAGATCATCCAGTAAGAAATACAAAACATTTTTCTCACATACATGATTTTTCAGGGGGCTAAGAAATCTGTAACTTTATCCATTATTTCTGCCTATTAACATGATATGGGAACTTTAACTATGAACCCCTTTCTGGTCACCTAAATATATTTCTCTTCTGGAACTTCTACTGTTTGTTTAATTTTAGGTGTTGTGTTGATGTGATAAAGCTCAGTCAGAGCAGAGACACGCTGTGCTTTGCTTTCCCGGACTAGAATATACAAAGTTGTCATTTCCCCAAAGGTATAGCAATCTGGAGCCCTAAAACCACATTCTGATCTTCACAGGCCAACTACTGCCTTTAGATGCAATCTCTTGCCATCAGAAAGTTTCTATGCAGGGACAGCAGATCTCCTGATCTCAGTGAACAGCTGTTGACCAAGAAGATTTCGAAGAGATCTAGGCAAAGAAGGAAATGAAGAGGAAAAAACCTGGAGAGAAAAAAAAAAGTATAGCCATTTTATTTTGCATTCTTTTAGAGTTATTTGATCACCTTTTGGCAACAGACTCCATTAATTAAGAAACAAAATTTCTTTGGGCTTTATGAATCTAGATGTTTTAACAGTTTAACATATAATGCCAACATTTTTCAATAAGCTACCAATGAGTAATCTGAAGTAGAGTTTTGATTAACTCTAGAAAACTTAATATTATCTTGTCTATTTTCATGTTTTGTAAAAGGCTTTAAAATGGCAGGATCAATTAGTTTTGATTTCCATACCAATCACTCCAGATGGTTCCCATTATTTGCTGAAGATAGCTGCAAATTGAAAATTTTGAACCCATAATTCACTTTTTGTAAAAGGTGATGCTGAATTATATTTTACAGAATAATCAGAGCTGACACCTGCCTAAACTCACGTTTTTCCAGACTTGGAAACAAATCTGAAAAATACAATGTATTATTTCAGGAAAAGGGAAAATCAGGCAATGCTGCATTCTTGTCGGGGCAGATGGAAAAATGCTTGCTTAGATAATTTTTTTAATGATTTACATGCTATCTCATATTATGATGCTAGAAATGATGATGGATTTTACAATGTATCTGTAACTTACTGTAACAATGATTCCGAGCATAAGCTATTACTAGCACTTCAAATATGTCTATAGCTATACACAGCCTACAGTCTAACTGCTGATATTTTATATCATAGCAAAACACTGAGGAAAAAACAACTGTTTAGAGATTGTGTTAATTTAGCAGTCAGTGCAAGCTTCTTGCAAAGAGTACTACAAAATCCACCATACTCCTTTAATTTATCTAAACAGTGTTCAATAATACTCCTTCACACTCATAAATGAAAAATTAAACATTTCCGTTTCCCTACTACTGAGAGCATCTGAGTCCTAAATCCTTCCTTATATCATGTAATGTATCTTCAGTCCATAAATGATACACACTCCAGTCTGCAAATGATGTATAAGCCTATATGCCACAGTTTGTCTCAGGACTCCCATTGCAATGTTGATTGCACATTCTGCCATTCCCCTTGGGTAATAAGAACTGCAAAAAGATATATATGTATATAAGCGTACAAACTATATGTAGATGCATATTATAACTTTATATATATTATCTTTATATACATCTTTTATATATGTATATGCAATATCTTTAAAGTCCTTGTCATAATCTTCTCTTAAAAACCACTTGATGTTTCTATCTTTAGCTATTTATAAGCCATCTGGTAGTTTTGATTTAAAATATCTGGAGGAGTTGGGCAGCTTTTCATGATCAAAGAGTCAAAGCAATCAACAACCTATGAACCTGGTCTGTTTTTAACCAAATTACTGTTAAATAGCAGGATAATACCTACATGGAGACAGGTATTAGTCATTATTACCTGTATATTTTTAAAATCTATTTTAGAACTTATTGGAGTGTTATATCATTTGAATAACTCAAGAATGAGTTGGAAGCATCCTCAGCTATCTTACAGTAGACCAAAAGATGTGGAATTTCCAAGACTAGGAAGGCAGTTAGCACTGGGCTTTGTAGTGTTTTGCTTCTGATAGCAAATTTATCTTTGCATACCAATTCACTATTAGGCATTTATTCTACATTTACTGACATGGGGTTTCCCAGTTCCATGCTTTCTCTTTGAGTTTTTTTACCTGATTGCCAACAAAAATAAGAGTTGTGTGATTACATTGTCAGCCTTTTTTTCTTCCCCTTTGATAACATTTGAATTCACTGACTAGTCCAAATTTGATAGGTGGATAGAGGTTTCAAAAAGAATTAAATACTTACAAGCTTTGTAAAAGCAAGGAGCCAAGGAAAGGAGGGAGAATTTGTGACTACTTGGATGAAGGAAATAGCAACAGTGACCATGTAGCTAATTAGACACTGGCAAACCCACAACAGTGAGAGATATAAATGTCTCCATTGCTGGAAAATCTTCAGCAGGATCTTATACCTTCACATACAATATAATAATTGCAGTCCTGCAAGTAGGAAATGAAGCTTCTTGTTTTCTTGATATTTGGAGGCTGAACTATCCATCTAGCTCTTATAATTAGAAACACTTGGGAACCAGATGCTATTCTCATAGTTGATTTTTACTTTTTTTTTTTTTAAATCAACACCTTCTACTTATTATGCCCTGAGAAGTTTTAAATTTGGATGCTCCTGCTTAGAGAAACTGTGAAGGAAATGATATTGAGTGAAACAACTGATTAAGCCCTTCAGAGACTGTCAAACCTGAGGCCTAATAAGCACTTTGGAATGTTAGCAGAGATAATTGGTCTGCAGCAGCTGAAGGTGCAAGCTGAGTTTTAGGGGGAATGGGGAAAAAAAGAAGGGAAAAAAAAAAAGATCAGAATGTCTTGAGCGTGTATTATCTGGTCCAGGTCATGCCATTAGGTACTTGTGGCTCAGAGAATAATTGATGACAGAAAACTTGCTAGCAAATTAAAAATGAAAGCTTGTATGGAAGCAATATGTAATATAACAAACATGTATCTGTGTGTAGGGCTGATAGAAATGACCTTGTATTGCAAAACTTTACTTGTCTCTAAGTGTTATATGACAATCACAGTAACAATGAGCTACATACCAATTTTATTCTGATACGGTAGAATTAGGGTCATCCTTATAATAGCAACTCATTTGAAGCAAAATATTCTGGAAAAATACCAGAGAACTGTGAAACAAAAAGCATTTCAATTTCCCATCTCTCATGATAACTCTGCAGCAGCTGACACCTGCAGAGCTTCATGGCTCAGAGGTCACCAGAAGCAGAGCAGCCTGCAACCACCAGTGGCCATCAATTTATGCAGCACAGTGTGAAGAATCGCTCCAGACCCCATCTGAACCAGGCAGAGTCACCCTTAAAGGACTTTCATTTTCCAAGGCAGAATCTTCCTTACATTTTTTTGAGGATTCATCTTTCATGCATATCACTTAAAGCACAAAGGTACAAAGTCTCCTGTAACTTTTACAGTGCCCTTAGATTTTTATTTGGTTCCTAAAAATTATTTCTCTTCTATTGCATTAGGAAACAAGGCTTCATTTGAAAGCTAAGGGATAATCAGGGTAATGAATGTTCTTCATGTTTTACTTATATAAACCACAGCCAGGAGAATGCTTACAATAAATATACTGCTCTTGCAGCAGACATGAAGAAGACTTGCATGCCAGGACATTTCTGGTTTAAAATCAGTCAGGTCTGTGCCCTAGAGCTGCAGAGGTTTCTCGGGGTGAGCTGTGCAGAGCACAGCATTACCGACATCAGAGCTGATGTTCCCAAGTGTGGGCATGCTCTTACAGCAACTGAAGTGCAATCACGGCTTCTGGACTACTGCTATAGAAAGGCTTTTTGAAGAAGCACTGCAATCATGGTCAATGTGCTAGAGTGCTTGCTTTTAGGTGTGTCACAGGGCTTTCAGTTGGTTTAAAGAGAGGTGAATCACTGTGTTTAGATATGCACTTATGGCACAGTGAATTATAGAGCACCTTCTATCTCCAGTACATTTATTTTCTGGCACTCTGGACTTGCTTTTCGGGCCATGGGCTGGTGCAGATGACCCATTCTCTCCAGCTTTTTATGAGATTCCCTCTTACAACTTCATAGCCAACTAGTGGAGAGAGGCCTGGGCTGAGGATTTCTGGAGAGGAGAGCAGTTGGATGTTCCTCCTATGTGATATTTGGGGTTACCAGTGTTTCCCCAGACCCCTTTTTCTATGGACAGCCAGTCGCATCCACCTCCACTAAGGCAGGGAAGAGAGTAACACATTTTCTCTAAGCCCCTCTCCATTGATACTCATTCACGAGTGAGCTACACTTACTGTCATTCTTCAAAGCCTATGAGAGGACAGAGCCTTGCATCTAACTAAAATAAATATCTATTGCAGCATATTGTGGTCAGGGTCTCTTTACTGCCCCTTACTGAGCAACTGGTTAAGCTTTTCACAGGTTGTCACAGCTAATCACATAAATCTGCAAATGTCTGAAGGATCTCTACTGTACATGTGTGTGTGTGACAGAGACAGAAAAAGAAAGAAGGTGATGGGTGTCTGGAGGGGAAGATACAGAAGGAGACCAAAGTCCTTAGCTGTTTTTTTGGGCAGTACATGTCACCAAAAAAAAAAAAAAATAGAAGAATGATAGAAGTGAATTATAAAAGAAGTTAGATAATTATTGAGTCTTTGATGCTGATGTGCCTTATTGTCTCTCTTCAACATCATTTTGAGGTAAAGTCATTTCTCAAAGAGCAAAAACACTATACGTTTCTCTGTATTCTTCTTTCTCTATGCTCTTTCTGTATCAACAATACTAGCATTTCATATTTCATTATTCAAAAGAGCTAATAGCCATATGTCTGTATGTAAGTACATATACTCTCATGCAAACATAAATGTATAAATATATATATGGTACAATGACTTGTTTCCATTTTGACAGTTTAATTGTTTTTGGTAGGCCTGTGGTTTAATAAAGATGGATATTTAGCATAGAAACTAAATTAATTCCACCACAGCTGAGATTATATATTCTCTACCCAGAAGTCATATCTGGGGAGAAAATTTTAGACAAACTTTAAATTAGTATTAGAAGTCCAATAACATTATAAAATAAAACTTTATCATAAATATTTTACAGCAGAGCCATATGAGTTCACAGTATTCCCATTATAGCTTTTAATTTATTCCCTTTCTGTTTGAGGCACATCTATACATGATCCATCTTTATTGTGAGTTGCAGATAAATGGAATTCATTTTATTCTTACATATTGCAGTTTTAACGTAAATATTTGTTCCCCTTTGTGCAACTTGTCCTTGAATATTACAGAGGAAGAGAATATTTGAAAGTGTAAATTTCACCTCTGTTTTATCAGGACGTTATTAGTTCATGATCTGTAATAAGTTCATTTTCATAACTCACAATATTAGAAAATAGTTTAGATGAGTGAAACTTGTGAAAATGACAACCTGTTCCCTGGTTTTGTGTTGCAATAGTTACCTTCAATAAAAGCTCTTTGAGATGTTTTTGACCTGATCACTTTCTCAGAAACAGAAATACACAAATCTTTGGTGCTGTGTACATAATCATAATCATTAGAACAGGAAACAAAGAACAACACGCTATTGTGTTCTAAATCAGCGAATTGTAGAATAGTTTGGGTTTGAAGAGTCATTAAAGATCATCTAGTTCCAACCCTCCCTGCAATAAGCAGGGACATCTTTAACTAGATGAGATTGCTCAGATCCCCATCTAACATGGCTTTAAATGTTTCCAGGGGTGATGCATGTAACATGTCTCTGGACAACCTGTTTCAGTGTTTCACCACCCTCATTGTAAAAAATGTTTTCCATAGATCTAGCCTAAATCTACTCTAAGTTAAAACTGTTACCACTTACCCTATCTAAAATGTTTCTCCCCATCTTTCTTCTAATCTCACTTTAAATGTTGAAAGGCCATCAGAAAATCTCAATGTGCACATTAATAGTGGATGAAAGATACTATAGCAGTCCTAAATTCTATTATGTCTTAAAGACCATTTTGTAGTCTTTTGCAAGCTATTCAATAGCATTTTGGCATGAATAGGTATTAAACAAATGTTTAGCTGCCTCACCAAAGTGACAATAAAATTATGTTGCATTGCAAGAATAATTCACTATGCATTTTCTGAAAAGAGGAATCAATCGGCCCAGAAAACTGAATGTGCCAATTGGTTTAGCAGCTTCCATCCCTGTGGCCAAGGAAGTAAATGCAATGTGGAATGAATGTATTATAGACAAATATAGTAAGTTTTTTAGTCTATAGTAAATTTTTCAGTCTGCAGATTTCACTTTTTTCTTTTTTCCCCCACAATAAACATACAGGAGGGAAAGGGGTTTATGTCCTGATGAGCTCCTTTGTAATTTCATTTTCAAAACCCAGTTATCACATTGTACACAATGGTGCTACAACTGATAGGCACCTGGCAGAATTACTCACGATTTTTTTGTTCAAAATGGATGAGTACATGTCATTCTGTAAGTGAGATGGGGTCAAGTACAAAACCCTCTGATTAAAACAATAGGTGAAATGTGTACCTCTCCCTACAGGCTGCAAACAAAACTGAGATCAGCTCTGGTACTTGAACAGCTCATAGATTCAAAGGTCAGGAAATTGGGAGCATTCTCTACAAACTTTGGAATATGTGTTCTCCAGTGTCAGACTGAATTTGACCTTTAAATAACTGAAAAAGCCCTTTCTGTCAAAAATAGTAAGACTCTAGATGCCCAAGCACTTTCAATCCGTACCAGAGTTAACAGAGCAAATATTTGCTCATGGTTGTAATCCACCGCTGTCTTAGGATTGCTTTAGATATATACCCTCAGATGAAAGTTAATCACATTATGATAGATGCATATGGTTAGAATTAGAGTGAGTAGGTTTTCAAGGGTGCATGAAGCAGTCAGAAAGTCAGAAGAAGAGGAATGAAAACTTGCTGCAACAATTCCTGATATGTCTCTTCACTGAATTTGCTCCATAAATCATATTTGCCCATAAAAAAGTGATATTCACGTTCTGCCTGGAACTATTTAAAAGGCCATACTTTCTTTGTATTACGTATTTTCATATTACAAAGTGCAACCTCTTTACGTGTTTAGGTAAATCCTCTAAGAAACTTAACCTTGCATTATGTACAACTCAGTTAAATGGTTTTGGCTACCCAAAGCTTTGTAGGAATCGACTCAGTTGGAGGTCACTACACTGTCCCTCTGACTTGCTTTGCCATCAGAACATATGCATTTCAACCCTGTCAGAGGTAAAGCCTGTCAGAAACACCTCTTTCTCTTTCTCTGGAGACATTCAAAACCGACTTGAATGAGTTTTTGTGTGACCTACTCTAGGTGGCCCTGCTCTGGTTTAAATGATCTTTCAAGAATCCTTCCAACCCTTAAGATTTTGTGATCCTGTGTGATGTTCAGCTTCCCATTCTTTAAATTACTCTTTGAATAGGGTCAATGCTATGCTTGGTGGAGGCTGTGAAAAGGTGGCTTGATGCCTGGTTGCTGACTCCCATCACAATTTTGGCTTAAGTTCATTACATATTTATAGGAAAAAACACAAGCTTCATTATTGCTGTTTAGCCTCCTTATAGAGCTCCTATATAGTAATTCTGTAAGAAGGACAACCTACATACAGATAAAGCACGAGTACTTCTGTACACAATAAGGCATACCAAAGAATTTAATTTGATCAATACAAACACTAGTAGAGAAAATCAACATCTCTGACTTCACTGTTCAGTGAGAAAGAGTAAGATAATGCTAAGAAAACATTATTAATGGCTGGTCTTATTTTAAAAAGTCACCTTGCTTGTTGGAATTCTCATCAGATAAAAGCCAGCTCATTGGATTAGGAATATTGCTTTAGAAGTAAGGAGCAGTATTACATTTTTTGCATTCAAACATCTGAGCAATTTTGTTTCATATTAACATACTTTTTTATATACAGACAACTATAACATATCATTACTGGACTACAGTGGCTTAAGGAATTATGGCTTCCCTTGTATTGTGTACAGTAAGTTGTTAGGGGTGGTTAATTTTTCAGAAATTAATTTAGGCTCTTGGTTTTTATTGGTGTTCTGAAACTAGAATATAGCTTTCTTCAGCATAGGATTTTGGTTTTTGTTTGAGATCTCTGTGGCTTTTTAGACAAAAATCATTACTGTCCTATCCAGTTTCATTTTTCCTTATTTCTGGGAAAGGCTTAGAATTTGTAAAATGCATTTTTCTCACTGAAAACAATTACTTTGTAAAAATGATTTCAAACAAGAACTTAGGCAGCTGATAAAACAAAATGGATTAGTAAATCAAAACAAAATGTGACTTGAAGTGAAGAGGATAGCAATTTTCTTCCTATTTAGCTCAGGAGACACTGGGCAGGGACAGCAACTGTATCTTGGTGCAACATCTCACATGAGTAGTGCTGTGATGGTATGTTTAGAGTAAAACTGAAATAATTACATCTTATGTATTGACGACCTGACCTGGAGTATGCAAGCCTTAGCCTGTGGAAGGACAAAGGGGCTGAAAAGAGAAAACTACATTGTATTACATACTGTCACCACTACCATTCTGACTAGAAAGCAATATAGCCTAACAAATTGGGTCTGAGGCAGAGAGTGAGAAAACCTGGTTTCTATTCTTAACACTGCTGATGACTAATGGAGTGACCCTAGTGAGTCATTTCAAGTCACTATTTCTCTTTTCAGGATTGGATCAGAAATGTTTCTGGGGAAGTATTGCCTCTTTTTGTAGGGTCTGTATAGTGCCAAAACAGATCTGGGTCTTCTAAAACTGTGATAATAGGAATTTTCTTAGAGAAATCCTTTGCTGAAACTTGATGTGAACTTGAACTAGATATTTTTGGAGCATCAAAAAGAGTATGACAAAGTCTCTCCTTGTTTCTCTGTGCGTTCTTTTAAGATGTTATTCCTGCTTCTGTGTATAGGGGCAGAAATTCAGTCTTAGTAAAGGCTGTCTTCCAGTATTTCTCTGCAATTCTGCATCCCAGAGTATTTAAATCATCCAGACTTTGGGTCTTTAATTACATATTGTCACTGAAGTGAACTTTTGAACCTTATTAGTTCAGCCTAAGAGAGAAGTTTTTAAAAAGTTGAAGTCACTTTTATGTACAATGTTCCTGTGCTGAATTCAAAGCATTTTCATGATTTTTTCCCCACATTATTAAACACTGACTTCAAAAAACTATTTCTTCAAAGATATCTGTCTTAAAAAATGATGAGAAGCATTTCTCACTTTAGAAAATTTCCCTTGCCAAATATAAGATGTTACACTATAAGCACACACAAATTTTAACTTTAAATAGTGTAAGTGTTCGACTGCCTTGAATTTGCAAGAGATGTAGACATGACAGGAGGAAAAGTGAAATATCTCATTTTATAACATTGCTACTGTAATCAATAATAATAATAATAATAACAACAGCTCTGTAAGTAGCTGGCACAGTCTCCTTTAGTTAAATCCCTGACCCGAGGAGAGGGAGAAAATAAAAGCCTTTAATCATCTCAGAGTTAAGGCTAGTCATACATGGCAGTGATTTCAGGCAAGAAAACCACCATTAACAAAACCACTCATTCTTCAAATTCAAAAAAGTTAAATTCCTTTGAAACCCATATCTTTTCAGTTTGTTAATTTTGGGGGGAAAATATGTAAGTTGCTCTACCCCTTTTTCTGTAAATCTTAACAGCAACACAAAGCTATAAAATGTATCCTCTGCAGCAGTGTAAAACTCAGGAGGCTTACTAATCTCCTTCAAACTCTAGGAATCTGATGGCCCATAAGAACCTTTACAAGTCTCCTTGGGAACTTCTTTAACACCCACCCCCTCTTGTGATCCTTAGCAGGAAATGGCTCATGTTCTTACCTCCCTGCTGGGTCAGGAGTTCTAGCAATGCATCTTTTCTGCATCCTACCTTTGTAGTTTTACCAGGTTCCATCTCAGTCTGTGGTAAACTGTTGGGGATGCTCATGTATTCTTTGATTCAACTCACTGGTTTTAAACAGTCAAGCAACGCTTCCTCTGCACAACTCAAAAGGATCATATGAGAAACTAAAATAAATAGATTGTACTATAGGATCTCTCAGACCTTAAGATCATGGTGACAATGATTGCCAAGCTTATCTGAGTATATGAAACTGTGACTATCTCTTTCCAGAAACTGCTGTTTCCAGAAATTAGAGTTTGGTTGGTCTCATAAGGTGCATCATTAAGTCTTACCTATTATCAGGTGTTTATGATTTAAATTTCTGTCTCAGCTAGTTATCCAAGCATCCATTTGTAATCAGTGGGGATCTATGCAGGAGTCAATGAAATTTAAAGTGTTATTTATTTTACCAGATATTTCATTTTCTTTATGGTAATTTGAGTTCTGATTCTAAAGTCTTAAATCTACGCTGATTTAGTAGGAATCCCAGTGGTCCAATGAAGTCCAAATGGTTTTATACAGAATCCAAACAATTTGTATTATTCCAAACTTACCCTGCTGTGGTAGAATGCCATTGAGAAGTGTTCCATTTTGGGACTACCTATTGTTTCCTTACTAGAAGTCTGGGACAGTCTTCTTACTAGCAATACTGGGACATGTAAGGAGATCCACATAAATCTGGATCTTGCAGATAAATAAGATATTTCCAGAAGAACTGATATATATCCATTGTCCAGTTGAGTGAATTAAAGTTGTGCTTTCCATCAGTAAAACAAAGAATCATCTTATACTTGGAATTCACTCCTGCGAAAATGTATCAAGACATTTATGTCTTAATGGTATCTCAAATATCAAGTGCAAATATTTTTGATTCATGGTAAATTTAAGAGGATAATCATGGGTACTTATTTAACATTTTTTATTCAACCATTTAATTTTTAACATATGCACTGCAGCTTGGTTCTACAGGTGCTGTGAATTGTCTTATTCTACTCTGTCATATTTTGCTTCAGATTAAAAATAAATCTTTTTTATCTATAATAAACATCTCTACAATTAGATTGCTATGGTCTCTGAATCATTTTTTAATTGGCATCAAATCAAATACAAAAGTCCTAATACAAATCATGCTTTACTTTGTTTCTTGTAACAATAAAGCACAAATACATCCATTCTTATTTTTTTCTTTCTCCCTCATCTCTCACATGCTCACTCAGCCATATATAAGGCTGACTAGCTATTCTGATTCTGTGCTCTTTAGCTCATTCCTATCATTACTTAATAGCCTCTCCTTTTAGAGAAGAACAGCTGTAGAGAATAAGCAAATATAGCAGATCAGTCCATCAAACAAAATAAAACAGATTTCTTTATGCAGAGGTACAGAATATATGATATTTTGTGCTTCCCATCTGGTGACTTCTAAAGAAAAATCTTTCTGCTTTATAATCAAGAATTGATTAACACATTTATCTTGATTTTTAAATGCATCTGGGTTACAGAGATCTGAAACAAAAGCAACAGCTAAGTAATTGACATTTCTAAAATATTCCTGATTTTCTTGTTTATTTGCAATGTTTGCCCAGGTTCTTAGTCTCAGTTTTTGTGATTGCATTTCAGTCACATGAGCTTTTAGCTATTGTTTTAACAGATATACCAGTGTGCTGGCAACACAGCTCTGTGCTGTCCAATTTTTAGAAATAGTTTTTCCACATTGATTGGCCTCTTTTCCTTGAAAAATCTCTCCTGAGTAAATAGTGTGTTATTAGAACAGAGAAGATGTGTTCTGTTTTAGAATTTTGGTTTATTTTTAGTGTTTGTCATACAATGCCCAAGACATTAATTTTTGCTTAACTGTGTTTTACTTGGTATTTTCACAGGAAAGCTTTTGACAGCACCATTTATAATAATAGGAGAAGAACTAAAGAAATAGGATAATGCTCTGAATGTCTGTGAGCAACACTTGTGTTTCTCTAGGATATCCACCCGCTTAGAGAGATTAAAACAGAGAAAAAGTTCTTTTCAAGACAAATGCATCTGTCTTGCAACTCAGATTTTTACCGAGAGCTCTGTGTCAGGAACACTTTAGGACTACATAGCACAGGGAAATATATGCTTTTCTTCCAAATGTAATTTAATACCTCTAGCTATGCACTCCAAAAACTCTGCAGATAAGTAGATTTATGAAGAATGATGGAGCTGAAAAGTATGTAAAATCAGCTGACTGGAGCGTGGGTATCCTTGCAGTGTGCAGATCTCAAAGTAGCAAAGAAATCTACAGAGAGACGGAGAGAAACAGCAATTATGTATTTTCAGAGTGATGATTTAATGTACCTAATTCCACAAAAGTCCTCTGTCTCTGTACTTTTCTGAGTGTACACCTACCTACCTCCTCTGGGCACTCTCTGCAGAGATAGTTTCTGTGATTTGTGATGAGACTTCTCCCACCTCCACAGTAGATTTTTTTTTTTAACTCTGACTCTTGTACCCATACTATCCTACAAGCATCTTAAAATCTGTTTCTTCCTAGGTCTTCACTAGATATGTACAGCTTCCTGTCACTGAGATGAAATGGGAAGGGGGCTGGCTGTAAACCCAGGTAACTTACAGGCAGCCATTTCACAAAACCCTAAAAAAGTCTCCCAAGGACTCCCTGGAGTCCATGTTCTTAATTTGTGTTCCTCTTTTATTTATATAAAAGCCAAGAAAGAAAGAAATACAGAAAACCATCTCCAAAAGCTCCATACTGCTGTCACTGATCTGGAAGGGAGAATTTGTTTTAAAATGAAGAATGTTTCCCACTATATAAACTTTCCCCAGTCTCTTATGGATCAACACACTCGTTATTTTCCCTCACTTATGCTCTGACTGATAAATTAAAGTAATTAAACTTGTCTAAAAGACTGTGTTTTCTGCATTTTGGGAATAATTTATTTATACCTTAAAGCTGTTTTACACAGTCTGATATTCACCACTGAGAACTTGTTTTTCTGACTGTTCATAGTTGATTGCTCAGTCCTGCTATGAATATGGCCTATTATTCTGACACAGTCATCACTATTGAGTTTATTTTATTTAAAAATGTTTTTAAGGGGTGAGATTTATTTTGCCTGCTTTTCTGTTAATAGATTGTTGTGTTGCTACAGAAGGAAGATAAAATTGAGTGGAGTCAGCTAAACTTGCCCATAGGTTTTCCAGGCACTAGCTGGGACTGCAGCACCTGGACAGGCTATCATTCCTCTTTGAGCTGTGTCTGCCTTGGGAAGTCTTTCTGCCTGTTCATGGCAGTTCTCTAGCCCTGCTCTTCTATGTGAGGCTAAGGGAAAAGGAGAGGGCCTCCTTGCTGTTCTACATACTAAATTAACTCTTCACACAAGTGCTTTGGAGAACTTCTGAGGTATTTATTAAGTACAAACTCATCTATAGGATTATAGGGCCCAACTGTATCTGGTTTGTCTGATTTTGTGGTTAAGTGCCAGATGGTTCAGCAGTGGCTATAAGGTCCTGGTGACACTGCTGGTGGGGTAGGAAAAAGTATGAGAGGAAAGGAAGAGTCCTGCCCTGCTTAGCTCTGCCCTGCAAGTACTATGGGGAGCAGAATGAGCTGGGAAGGGAAATGACCCCCATCTCACCCAGACCTGCAGGTATGAAGGAATGATCTGGTGATTAAATATAAATAAAAGCTGTAAGAAACCTAACAGGACTTTCTCTACAGTAAATGTGTGCCAAAGTTGCTTTTGCTTGCAAGAGGCTTTTATTTACAAACAATACATGCTTGTGTGTTTGGATTAGATATGTGAAATTGTACACCAGTTTACTCCTTGATAAATTAATAAGGCTGGTTTTTTTATTTACAATAACAAAGTGTTCTGATATAAGATATTGTTCCTCAGATAAAGCTAGAAGCTAGTGCAAAAATGAGTAAGGTAACATTCCATCTGCTTAATAAAACATTATATTCCTTCCAAATAGAGCATTTATCAAATTGGTAATTCTGTTTTACCTGGCAAGTGCATATCGCTAGCTACCCATTCAGCAATTACAAAATGCAATGAGATGATGCATCTATTCTCTACTTTTAACTCCAAAGATGGAAAAAGATCCAACTCTATTTTCTCCATGACTATGAAAAGGCATTACACCTTTTCTGGTAAATTCTTTTTCATCCAATTAGTTTAATTATTTATTTTTGTTTACAGGATCAGACCATTTCAGGCTGATGGATGTGCTAATCAAACCTTCCCTGGACTTTATTACCTCCTTGCTTGACTAGATTCAACTGACGATAGGTGCTTTGTTTTTAATACTTATAAGAGTTTCTTTCAGAGTACGGCATCAAGTACCGTGTTGGGAAACATGGTTTATTCATAGATATTTGAAAAGATAGGAACAGGGGAAGGACATGGTTTATTCATGGGTATTTAAAAAAAGATGTGAATAGGGGAAGGAGTCAATCATTGAAGAAAAAATATTGAGATACAGCTACTTAGATATTTGATGCTACTGAAAAAAAAAATCTCTCACACACTAGTATAGAACTTAAAAAAGAGCTATTGTAATGTAGCATTCAGTTTACTTTATATTTAAAAAAAGAAAATCATACCTTCATAATAGACACTATGTGTAATCTGGTTGTAGACATATATCTCAATCTATGATCCCATTTCCCTGGGAATCTGAAGAAAAATTGTTGTTAAAATACAGCTATACTTTTAGGCTTCGTCATGTGATCATTTATTTTCTGGGGAAACTAAGGCATGTGAGTGACATATATACCCTAATATATGTAAATTGTGCTGAGTCGCGGCAGAAGCCTGCACAGAAAAAGCTGGAGCATTTATTTTATCTTTCAAATTGAAAAGTCTATTGCTCTTCCCCTCTTTTCTCTTTCTTTCTTTCTTTCTTTCTTTCTTACCTTCTTTCCTTCCTTTTTTTTAAAGGAATGATTGATCTGGGACCTGATCCACACTCCTGTAAATCAGTTGGGTAGCTTAAGATTGATTTCGATGCCTCCTTGAACATATTACCAATAGTGCCTGAGTTAATCTCACACAAGAGGTGATGCACTGAAAGAGGCATTTTAGAAGAATGCATTTATATGCAGTCCAGTGCAGAGTGTATATTAAAGATAGTATTGGTACATGTATTTATATTACAACTCAAGTAACATTCATGTCTGGGACTAAAAAGAAAAGTTGTCACAGTATTTAAATGTAGTCGTTACTAATAACCTTGCAAATATGCAGGAAAACCTTTAGATTATAATGTCCTTACTCTGCTGGAAAACACTAGGTATCAGGTGCTGATAGCCCAAGATATTACATAGGAAGCCCTTTATCCACTTAATCTATTTGGCTTATTTAGTATTTACTCTATCGTAGCATTGATGGGCTTATATCATGTCTAGGCACTAAAGAAACTAGATAGGACTTGCGTGCTGTGATGACAGGATTTGGACATTTCTGAGTGCAACTTCTCAGTAGTACACTCTGAAACTCCTTTGGCTTTTTTTTTTTGTTGGTTTCTGAAATCTCCTCCTTAGCCCATTTTGGAATTTAGAGAAATGGCTGTCACACCCTTTAACAATGAATCTCCTTTTGTTCCCTGTCAAGAGTTGTAGTGTGACTTATTTCACTGGGGTTTTTTTTCCTTTCTTTTGTTAGACCTCAAAAAGGTACACTGATAGGTGGCTCTTCATAGCATTATGTGTGGGATATAGGCATATGAATTAATTTAAGGATTTTGTTTAGGCACTAGGACACATGGAGCTATTTTGATTTTGTAATATTGGTTGTACAGGTTTACCTTTATGCTTCCCTTGACATTAAGGTCTCATTACACTGACATCTCAATTCATTTAAGCCTCTACAGACCCACGGCAAATCTTGTTCTTTCCTTGGGCCCTGTCATCTCCTTAGTTCTTTCATACATCTGTCTACTTCCTGCAAAACTCACAGTTCTGCACTACAGAATTTCTAGTAAATTAGTATGCACAGTTACCATACTGTCCTATGTAATTTTTCTTTATGTTCTGTTTTGCTTTCTGTATTCCACTGGCCCAGGTACAAACAGTTTTCTATTTCCCTCCACCATTTTCTTCTTCTCTCCATACTTCCCTCCCTTTCCTCTCGTTTCCCTTTTCCCCTTTTTTCACTCAGCTTCACAAGTATTCAAAAATAACTTATAATTTTAGTGTGTGACTTTTCACTCTGCCTTTGCACACAGAACCATGTGTATAGCTAGAGAAAGGGAAAAATAGTGTCTTTGTTCAAGAGTGCCTGTATAGCTCTTTTGCTTCCTATTTTGGAATAATTGCATTAGGAAGTATTTTTTTTCTGTTGTTTTGAGTGGATTAATCAAGAGTTCAAGTCAGATATGCTTGTAGTTGACACGTAGAGACCAAGGGTTGCCTAAAGCTCGGCAAGGGTCTGCTCATAGTAGCATTTGTAAGAAATTGCTTGCTTTCTGTTGTGACAATTTCTGGCCTGCAGCATGTATTTGGGGCAGCAATAAGTCTAGCAGAGTGTAAGCAGAAAGCTGTTTTGAAAATTATTTTGTAGGTCATGTACTGTACCATAACTGTGGCTGTACAAAACTGTTTGAACCTTAACGGCTTTAAAAGGACAGAATTTGGATACAGTGATGGAGATTTTACAACATTTTGTAAGAACAGAGGTAAAAGATACTGAAAGGTGATGTCGCCAGACACCCTTACCTGAATTTTCTCTGGTGCTTTTAGCTTATAGTGCAGCACAGCCAGGTAAACACTGGCTATACTACAATAGAAGCTCCCTCTTCATGTCTTTATTGTGACTTCTTTTCTTGACTTCTTTCACATAACATCACCACTTTAATTTAATAGGGAGAATAATGAAATATTTTAGTGAGAGGATTTAGGACAGAAATGAAAATATGTCAAGCATATTTGTTACTGACATTTTCAGTTCTCTGTTTCCAAAAATTTGTTTACATGCACAAGTTGCATAAATATAACATATATATTTGTATATCTGTGTAAAGATCAGAGAAAGAATGCACCCTACATTTCATAGCCATCAAACTATAGCATACTTTGCATCACATGAAGCTAACCACAAGTACTTGTCTATCTTGCAGCATTGCACAAGTTTCTTGCCACCTGTGCAGCATCTTGCAGTGCTCTGGGGCCAGATGAGGGTCTACAGTAAGAGAATGCAGACCTGATTCCTTGCACCCTCCCTGGACATCCCCTGGCCCCCAGCAGCATACTTCTAGGGAATCGGGGACCTCTGAATACTGAAGCACATGCACTACATATAATGACATGAACCCAAAATGCACCCGAGGTGTGCTTCATTCATGCTTTTTTTTGATAATTTCTCTTTTTATGGATTTTTGTTATTATTTTTGACCATGCAAGCCACTGATTCTGGAATCTTTGGAATTCTTTCTCTGTATTCTAACGTTTTTTATATGCAAAAATCCAGTACATGCTAATGGACACACAAGGAAGAATTTTTACAGTCACAAGAATAGGTACCCTCACTCAAGCCTTTTTAGTGAGTGTGTCTCTAAGATGAATGCTGATCAGTACAGGTATAATAGAGTTCAGATTGTAGGGGTGATTTAAAACAGGCATATACTCTTTGTTTATAGTATTGGTCTCTTGTTTTTTGTTTTCTGTCCTCTGGTGCATAATTAGAAATATTTGTCCTCCCCAAACTGCAATTAAATTTGTCTTCAAAATTGGGGAAAAAAAAGAAGTCTTAATGGTCGAGAGTATCTTCAAAATGTGAGCTGCTAAAACATAAAATGTTCTTCAAAGTTCTCCTTTAATAGCTGTTACTGACTTGTGTAACCTATCATGTCAGAAATGACTTCTAGGCCTTTGCATTTATGAAATATCTTTTCTTGAATAGGCCAGACCATCTCCTGTTCAATACAGCCTCCGTAACTGACATCTCTGTTGGTCATCTGAAGGACAGCTGCCATCCAGCGTCACCATCCCAAGGGAACATCTTCTCCTCCACTGCAAGGAGCGATGGTAGCACTGACAGGACTGAGAGCAGAATCTGTGCCTGTCTAGGAGTTTTTTGGTAACTTTCATGACTGAAAATTGATCGGTGCACACAATGATGGGTATTTTGTTGAGTTCTCATTCATTTTGGTCAGCAACAAAACAAAACACCAGAATTAAGTTTTAAGGTAATGTAATGTTTTCTAGTATTGTAAATTGCTTGCAAAATAATTGGGTCTCGGTACACCTTCTCGGTAAGTTAATTTTCTAATAAACCTTGAATATATTTATATGAGTATCTTTATGAAGAAATTCTGTTAAGCTAAACAGAGTCAAAATTATTGCACCTCCAACTTTAATTGCTCCAGCTGAAAAAATACCATTCTCTTTGGGGTCTCTCAGCAAAAACAGACCTGAGTAATGGATTTATCCAAAAAGTTCACAATAACTTTGCCTTCAGGACCTGTCTAGGTCACAGTGTAGAGAGTAGCTAAAATTAATAATTCAGTGTGGTTGAACTTAGTTGACATATAAGCTGGCCAGAAGTAAAAATGTTAAAAAATATATCTGTGGAATTAAATTTCTGCACACAAAATATGAGTGAAAAAAAACATTGATTAGTTCAGGATTAAGAGTTTTTCAGCACAAACTGAAAATACAGCTCAAATTAGTTTAAAAGTCTCTATTATGCAATAATGTTGTGGTGTTATCTGAAATATCTTAGACCTCAGTTCACTTACTGATGGCCAAATGTCTGTTTTAGTTCAAAAAGGAAAGGGAAAGGGAAAGAAGAAAATCTAGCAAGAAAAGATAGAAAAGAGCAAAAATGAGAGAAATGCATTAAAAGGTTGGAAAATCATATAAAGGCAACAAATTATAATATGGGCACAGTGCACAGCAAATATCTATATATATACACATATATATAGATATAAATATACCTGCAAATTTTAACAGATATTGTTATGGTTTTCAGCAATGCTAAGCATAGATTAACATTTGTAATAGAATTTCCACAAGGGAAATTTCACAGTATCTGATGGTGCTGCTGTTACCCAGAAAGGACTTTAATTCTGCAGCAATTCAAGACAACTTTTTGCCACCTCTACAAGTTAAGGTTCTGTTGGCCACCTTGTTTCTAACTGGTTTCTGAGAAACAGCTCAGAGCCAAGACAACCCAACAGTTCAAACTTAAATGAAAAATAATTGAGTGAACTAATTCAGCAAAAGACAATGCTAGTACTTTTGTTTTGAAGTTTTTCTGAAACCACCCAGGTATTTGAAACTTAACCCTCCATATGCTAAGCGTGAGCTCTGTGCCACAGAAGGAATGAAAGCCAACAGCCTCCTGGACTGCTTGAATAGGCTGAGCTCAAGAGACAATAGGTCAAGGGAAGTGATAATTAGATCACATCAAGGTACTACAGTGACTGCTTGATCCCACAATGCAAGAAAGATATAGCTAAACTGGAGCAAACTCAGAAGAGGGTCAACAAGCTGGTCTCACTTTCCCTGAGACAACATGTTGAGGGACAGGAGATTATTCAGGCTGGAGAGAGATGGCTATGGGGACATCAAACCTCATCGTCCCATAACTAGGGTGAAGTGATCAAGACGACTTGACAGGATCCTTGCAGTGGTGTGTAGTGGGAGAATAGGCCAAGGGTCATGAACAGAAATAAAGAACGTTCAGGCTGGATGTAAAAAAAAAAAGCCCCACAAGGGCAGTCCAGCAGAGGATCAGGATGCCCAGGGAGGCTGGGAGGTGTCCAACCTTGGAGATCAGCAAGATCCCACTAGATCAAGCCCTGAGCAACTTGACCTGATTTCAAAACTGTCCCTGCTGTGAGCAAGGGGCTGTACTAGACAGTGACCTTTAGGGTTGCTTTCAATCTGAATTATCCTGTGATCCCATAAGCCCACTTGTCTTTACTAGAAACATAGAAATGGAAATTTATTTAGCTATGTTTAATTGGAAGTCTAAGGACCTCTGGGATCTTGGAAACTCAGAAATTCCTAAGTTTTTATCAACAGTGACATTTGCTGGAAGCTCTCTGAGATCTTCCATGTAAAGTGATAGCATAAAAAAAAGTGTAACAGCTTGACAGATACGTGTCATTTTCTATCTCTGATCACTGAAGGCACACAAAGCTGAAAATACAGTTTGTGCCCCTAAAGGGATGTGAAGGCACCTTGGAGTTAAATATATCATATCCAGCAGTTTAATAGTGAGTTTTGGTCTGCTAACTGAGCTTGAAGCAATGTTATGAATTTCTAAAGCGGATACTGTTAGTATTGCATCATTTTGTACTGGGGTATGGTTCATGGCAGGTAGTCTATCTGAATGATCTCCCAGCTCTTTAATATGAAAACACACAACTAGTCCTAGAGCATGAAAACCAGCTCCCTTCATCTAAGATAAATGGAATGCCTAAGGGGGAAAATGAAATAGGTTTTCAATGTTTTTTTACATGCTCTAGATGGGTCCACATTTTAAATTTTTAATTTACAGGTCACAACTTGAGTGTTTGATTATGCCTTTGGAACTTTTTCTTGCATAGATAAAAAGTTGCATGTTATTTACTCTTCAGTGACTTTTTTTTTAATAGCTGTCCATATAAAAGCTAATAAAGCCTTGATTTAGAAATCATTACCACAAATGTGTTTCTAGGCTAATTCAATTGGCTGAAATTGTCGTTATTTCCCACATGCTGTATCCATAAGCAGTTTTCAGTCTGAACAATAAACAAAGCAATTACTAGATAAAGTGTTAGAAAGCAAGGAAACTTGTTTGGTTAAACAAAGTAAGATTTAGGGGAACCAGAGTCAAACTCATTATATGACCTTAGGCATACTATTTAATCTGTGTTTCAATTATCTGGTTGTAAACTGAGAATCATAGCAACATCTGCTTTCCTGTATATTCAGTTTTTGTTCTGACAAGTTTTTCAACTAAATAGCAAAGATAAAGGGCTCTTTAACAGATGCACATACAAGATATGTTACAAAATGTACTTGCTGGACTATTATGTGTTACTGTGATCATCCGTGAAAATAATCAAATAACATCTGAGTTTAACACTACTGTCTAATACTGCAGCTTGGCTTATTTCTCATAATTGTTTAATGTCACGTAGACATGTACCCCATTGGGAGTATGTTTGGAGGTTCATTTTTGAAAACTCCTGCAGTCATGAGAAATTGCACATCAAGCAATCTCACTTGCTAGCCGAATGAAACTTCTGTTGCAGTTACAATAATTAAAAAGAAAAAAAGATATTTCTAGTGCAGAGTAAGAATCATGTGATTTCATAATTGATCTATAGAAATTGTGCAGATTTTAAATTTCAGCTACCTACATGCATGAGAAGAGCATATAAACTCAGATGAACCGTACAACATATATGATCTTCTTGCAGCATATGTAAGTTTTTAACTGGTTTATTATAGTTTCTTAGAGAAAGGATTTTGAAGACTGCAGTACTTTTTTAGATTAGTTATTTGCCACAAGCAACCACTGGTTCCAGGGATTAGACATGCACATTGAATTTTCAATTAAAATTAGTCTGTCTTTCAAAAAACATCCTTGTCTGCAAGTCAAAAACTATGGGTACAAAGCTTTCTCAACAGTCAGTGATTTTCAATATCAAATCCATCTTTTGGTACACCAGAAGTAAACATTATTATAATAATGATTATAAAAAGGCAATGAACTTTTTAATCCTTTAATTTGATTTGGAGCTCAGGATAATAATAATTTAGAAAGTGGTATTAATAGAAGTTATTTCCTTTACATCTATCAATTTACCCTTATTTATGTTCAGAGGATAAATGCCTAATTTTATAAAGGAATTTGCTGCTCCCACAAAACTTTTAATCAACAGATTTGGAGGCTGAGCTCCTTTACATAGCCACAGAGTGTATGTGAAACGAGCAAAATGCAGCAATAGCTGCGCAAAGATTACAATACTGCCTTCCCAATGTGTTAAGTATCTGACCAAAGAGAAAACTGTTTTAAAAGTACATGTAACGAACACTGTGAACAGAACACATTTTTTGCAAAATACAGGTAACTGAAAGGGAATCTGATTCTACACTCCATTTTGGACTTAAGCCACCACTTAATGACAGTCCAAGGAAGGAGACTCCACAACCCCTCTGGGAAGCCTGTGCCAGGGCTCCCTCACCCTCATAGTAAAGTAGTTTTTCTTATGTTTAAGTGGAACTTTTTGTGTTCCAGCTTCATCCCTTTACCCCTTGTCCTGTTGCTAGATACAGTAGAAAAAAGGGATGTTCCAACCTCCTGACACCCACCATTTCGATATTTCTAAATGTTAATAAGATCTCCCCTCAGTCTCCTCTTTTCTAGACTGAACAGCCCCAGTTCCTGCAGCCTTTCCTCATATGAAAGATGTTCCAGTCCCCTGATCATCTTGGTGGCCCTGTGCTGGACTCTCTCCAGAAGTTCTCTGTCCCTTTTGAGCTGAGGAGCTCAGAACTGGACGCAGGACTCCAAATGAGGCCTCACCAGGGCAGAGTAGAGGAGGAGAAGAACCTCCCTTGATCTGCTGGCCACACTCTTCTTGATGCATCCCGGGATGCCATTGGCCTTCTTGGCCACGAGGGCACATTGCTGGCTCATGTTCAATTTATTATTATACAGTTCAACCCCTTGCCTGTACTGGTGCGTGGGGCTGTTCCATGCCTCTTAAACCTCTGCCCTTTGTATAATAATATAGCTTATGTCTAAAAATACTTCATGACATATTTTATTTTCAGAAAGGATCAAAATGTCAAATCTAGGAACAGTCTCAGTACAGATACTATTGTTTCTCCTAAATTTAAAAAAAAATGCAAAGGTCTTTGAATAAATTAGCACAGTTGCCATGGAAACATAGTGGGCAAGAAATATTTATAGTTGCTGTGAGCAATAATTTTGCGGTGTAATATTTCTAAAATGTCAAGCAACACATGATCTCTGAAACAAAACACATTTTTGATTGTTTGTTAGTGTGCATGTTCACAAATATCTGTTAAAATATATTTTCACTTCTTGCCTCCAAAAAAACACCAGACCCAAACCCTCACCAGAAAATCAAACCCCAATACATTCTCTACTTGTCTAAAAGCATTTTCAGTTACAAAGACAAAAATATCTTGTCAGACTTAGGTATCTTATTTTACATATGGGATTGTTAAAGTCAACAACTGTAGATTTTCAAAGCTCATTAAGAGACTTTTTAAAGTGTCTAAACTTCAACATTTATTGCAACTAACAATTCCTTATTCACAAATGCAAGATAGCAAGTATCTAATATTGCTATTGAGTGTTATTCCTAATTTGTTAATTGAAATAATACATTGCAGTAACATATGTGGAAGCACTGGGAAATTTTCTTGGTGTGTATTGGATACAAGAGGGCTGACAGCTTTCCTTATACTTCCTATATCCCTTCTCATTTAAATCCAGCAATTTTGGCAGGGAATCAACACAATTAGCTTCATGTTGTTGGTACATTGATATGATCATTAAGCTTCATGACAAAGATGAACTATGTCTTCACTTGTCTGTAGAACTACTCAACCAAAGCATTTGAAAATGTTTTTCCTCAGTTCTGCATTCACTCATCACCTATGTAGAAAGGATTCTGCCTAGTGCAGTGCAGAGTAGTGTGCATTGTTGTGAAGAGATTGATATATGAGCCTATGAAAGAAAAGGGAAAAGCGAATGTTGTGAGGGGTGAGAAGAAAGCACAGTGGTATACTCACTTGAAAGGTGAGCTTGGAAGGGGCTCAGAAAAAAATCAGACTTGAGATCCTAGTACTAGTAGCAATGTTTTTGGCATCCGTCCTGCAATTCTGTCTCACAGATGCTTTGTGACATGTTGCACCCATCCGGATTTTTAAATGCTCCCTCTTCTCTCTCTCCCTTCTCTCCCTCTTCTAGTTGTGTTTGATTTTAAGTACTTTGCAGCTGTCACAGAAAGCATGAGCATTAACTATACAGCTTTCAGAAGTTATGTGCTGGTCTACGTCTTAGGAACATAGATGGACACTATGATAGCTGACAGTTAAGACCTTTCTAGGTGGGCTTGAATGTCTGAATTACAGAATCACAGAATCATTATGGCTGGAAAAGACCTTTAATATCATCAAGTCCAACCAATAACTCAACACTGCCAGGCCCATCCCTCAGCACCTCATCTATGTGTCTTTTGAATATCTCTAGGGATGGCGACTCCACCATATCCCTGGGCAGCCCATTACAATGGTCAACAATCATCTTGGTGAAAAACTTCTTCCTAATGTCTAATCTAAGACTCCCCTGGTGCAACTTGAGCCCATTTCCTTGTGGCTCATTAATTACTGGAGAGGAGAGATGAACTCCACCTCACTACAGCTCTCCTTTAGGCAGTTGTGGAGAGTGATCAAATCTCCTCTCAGCCTCCTCTTCTCAAGGCTAAACATCAGCTGGTAGCCACCTAAACAGTGTAGTGAGGCCGAAGGCTGTCTCTGCCTCTTACTAGTAGGATTAAGTGAGACAAATTCTGATGTACTTCAAATATACATTGTTACAAAAATTAAAATACTTCCTTAAATTAAAAGTTTGATTTCATACTTAGGTACCACTTCAGAAAAATCTATTAGATGGAAACATGTTTAGAAATCTGACCTATTTAAGCATTTGAAAAACTGCCATACAGACTCTGCATTCAAATGGATCTAAGCACATTTCTAAACATGTAAGGAAATCAGAGGAAGTCAAGAATGTAGAGAATAAAACCCCCAAACCAAAAAACCCATAGTTTTTACTCAATTCATTGAATGAGAAAGAAATCCCCTTTAAAGCCAGAGGGATTCTTCCCATATAGTTTTTCTTCTCTTTGGATAATGAGTAAGAGCAGAATTAACCTAACCTGTCATAAATGGTGTAAAAGAACAGAAATAAGACGTTCACTTCTGATGCACACTCATTCATTTTCAGGTTTTTACTCTGCAAATGACTGCAAAATGCTGTCAATTGTAACAATAAACCAGTTCTAAGCGAGATAAAAGTATTATATACATTATTGCATTGGATGCAACCATATGCATTTAAGGAACACTACACCTTCTAAAAGTTAATCTCATCCCCTTCAGCAATGCAGACCCAGAAGTATTAGTAACATTACTCAAAAACAGAGGCAAAATACTGAACAGAAGGAAGATGTGCTCGGCTTTTCCTCTCGTAGGGAAACTTCAGACGACCGAGGCCTATGTATGATTTTACCATCAATCACAACAGCAACTGCTGTCTGCTTTGTTTACTAAATTAGAAATGATAATTCCATGATTTATGTAACATTTAGGAAGAAAAATGAAGGTGACATTTCTGCTTGCATATTGACAGTGAAATTTCTGAGTGCTAAGTTTGTAAATAACAGGAAGCATTCATTTTAAAAGTTGTGGGTTTCTTGCTGATTGTTTTAAGTATGTGCTAACTTACTTTAGAAGATGTTTTCCTATTTTTGTCATGTTCCTCATCTTGAAAATCATTTATTTGCTGTGTCACTTCCCTGTTAGAGAATTGTTTCCCTATATTTTTGAATATGTGCCTGTAGCACAATTTCTTTTGCTTTTTTACATTTTAAATAATGCATTTAATTAAAGGTTTCTAGAAATAAACATCTTGACAGCACTTGGCTAGATTGTTAAGTTCTGTGTTGCTTATGATGAAACACATCAGGATTTTAATTGTCATTGCCATACACCGTATTCTTTAAAGACTATTTTCATTTTTGTTGTTTTAATGGATTAAATTATTTTAATGTGTATGTAACGGATACTTTAATGTGCTATATGTCAGCATCATTGGTGATTCAATGAACTGAAACATTTTTCACTGCAGCAGGAAAGTTAAAAATAACAATATGTTTTCAAACAGCATCACAGATATTTTAAAAAATTAAATTGTACACTAAGTAATGTACAGCAAAGGACAGAAGAGAATGTGTGTAGCATTGCCTTTGATCTTACAAAGAATCTATATTAGGAAACACTGCCTCATATTTATTTACATGTCAGCCTCCAGCAGAATGCAGCTTGACCTCAGGTTGACTCCAGTCACAAGCTAAAAGGAACGGTTATGCAACTGAGAGTGGATAAAATTAACCATGCAAACCCCAGAAGGCTGGGGTGAAGGTACCCAGAAACCATGTAACTTTAAGGAATAACATTTACTTATTTCACTGGAAGGACTGGCTTGCATTATTGCAGTGTCTGTCTTTCTTGTGCTTGTGGGCCATTGTCTTTCATTTTCTTGGCATAATTTTCTATCTGCCAGTTCATTTATTGCAAAATACAATATTCTTATCATTAGACAGAAGTTGTCTAGTGAATGCCTAGGAGCCCCTCTTCAATTAAATTAAAAAAAAAAAAAAAAAGGAAAGAAAAGAAAAGAAAAGAGAGAGAGGTAGAGTGAGGAGTAAAAAGACATAGAACTGTAGATGGAATCTTTCTTTGAAAGCTTCAACTTTTTATTATTATCTGTGTTCTGCCCTATTATCTCACCAGTGAGAAAAGCAAAACTCCTTAGCAGAAGAGCATACCCAGAAACCACTGGGAGGATGCAGGTGGGAGGAGAAGCAGACTCTCTCTGTGCGCAGTGCAAGATTACCTGCAGGCAAGATATGGCAAAGCTATATCTTCCCAGCACCACTGAGGAAAAGGGGAAGTTGCCATAATAAACATCTTTGTTCAGAATTAAGACTCTGGAAATTTCCAGTAGGTTGGCTGGGGGCCCATACCGTCTACTGAGAACCCTTGTGAAGACTTCTAGAATGACGAAAGACAGAGATCATCACAGGTGACGCACCTGAAACCTGTGCTGCCATGTCAATGAGTAACTGAGGGGTAATAGCAGTTACTATCCATCAAATAGCCCTTGCTCTTCTGAATAACCTGAGGTTCATCATGTGTTTATGCAGGTGCTACACTGTCACAACCAGTAGCTGTGGCTTCTGGACTGAGACCTGTATTTCTGATTTTGCCCTCAGAAACAGAAGCACACAGCATAGTTTATTGCATAGTAATGGTGTGGACTTGTGGTTCATATAGAAATATAATTTAGCTAAGACTATAGAATATTAGTTAGCTTTGATCTTTAGGCCTTGTTGTGCTAGCATGGAAAATGCTGAGGGTAGTGAAAAGCATAGTATGTAGAAGTACGTGGGAAAGAACAGGAATTTGGCGGGGAGACAGAAAACTTGAGATAGGGACATGGTGCTTAGTAACAGACTGCTATGAGACTGCTAAGAAAACCTTGAAACTTATCTAATCTTGGGAAACAATAAGCCTTCTGGAGAAATCGTGTGCCTTTTTGTCAGCCTATTAGGAGCTTAGCTTTTGCAATATGTATGAGCTAATTAAGTGAATGGTTCAATCAGCATGTAACGCGTTGACTCCAAAAAGATATAAAAATGTTGCTTGTATTCAATAAAGTGGGACACTTTGCTTGTATCAAGTTGCGTCTCCGTCTCTCCATCGCGGCAAATGGTGACCCCGACGTGATCTTTTGTGAAGAGTCCGTCGGAGACAGATAATCACCTATCTGGTGGCGTGCTGCGAGTCCCGCAGAACTGAAGGAGCTGCTGAAACGAATCAGGAAAAGGCCGGCCCATCACCCCCGTCTGGAACGAGAGGTGAGCTGCGGGAAACTGAAAAATGGGAAATCAGACTAGTTCTTCTGAGAGAGACGTTTATGAATTAATGGAAGCTTTGCTTGAAAAGCATGGAAGAAAGTCCATTTCGGGTCAGGATCTTAAGTTGATCCTTAAATGGGTCCAGGCTAAAATCCCCACGGTTACTGCCTCTTCAATTTTCACTCGCGAAGTTTGGGATGATGTGGGGGTAAAATTATGGGATGCAGCTACTTCTGGAAATAAGGAGGCTCAACGAATGCTCCCACGGTGGAGATTGATTTATGAAACGATAAAAGCGCAGGAGCAAAGCCAGGGAGACTCAGAGGGGGAAGTGCAGCCCTCAGCACCACCATTTCCCGCTGTTTCGTCACCCCCCCCGTTAGCCTGTGCTGCAGGTTATCCTCCGGAGGATGATCCTTTTGATCCGGGACCAAGTGACTCTGAAGGGGAGCCTGATCTTTTCCCTCCTGACCCTCATGATGTTTGGGGAGAGATTAAGCGCCAAGCGCTGAAGGAAGGGGAACTAGAAATAGCAAAAACCATAGTGGCTCCTGTGATCTATAAAGGGAAGCGGGGGACGGCTCAATGGGAATCGCTATCTTTCTCAGTGATTAAGGAATTGCGTCGTACGGTTACTGAGCACGGACTGTCCTCTCCTTATTTTGCGAGTCTTTTGTCTTCTGTATTTGATACGTATGTCATGACGCCGCATGATTTAAAATCTCTTGTGCGATTGTTGTTAACCCCGACTCAGTATACAATGTGGGAATCTCAATGGAGGTCGGGATTACAGAAAGTTTTATTGGGGTATGCGGGGCACGCTAATGCCGCTTTAGCAGCTTTAACTATAGAACATCTTTCTGGGACAGGGCAATACGCAGACCCAGTCGCTCAGGCTAGAGATATCCCCCGAGACGCTTTAGAAGCGGTCCGGGAGGAAGCGAGAAGAGCCTTAATGAAAGTTCCTGATTCCCAAAAGCCTCAAAAAGTCTTCACTAATATCACTCAAGAGCCTCGGGAACCATATATGCAATTTATAGATAGGCTGAAACAGGCTCTAGATCGGCAAATAGATAATGCCGAAGCTCGGGAGATCCTATTGCTGAAATTAGCGGTAGAAAATGCTAACGCCGATTGCAAAAAACTTTTAAAATCGCTCCCGAATCAAAACCCTACGATAGTTGAGATGATTGAGGCTTGTAACAGGATTGGTACGGTGGATCATAAATATGAAGCAATGGCCGCCGCTTTTGCAGCCATGCAAGGGCCGATGGGAGGTAATGAAAGGCAGAATTGTTATGGTTGCGGAAAACCAGGGCATTTCAAAAGGAATTGCCGTAACACTGGGTCTGGAAAAAGACCCCCGGTTTGCCCTAAATGTCAGAAAGGACGGCATTTTGCGAATCAATGCAAATCCAAATTTGATGTGAATGGGCGTCCCATACCGGGAAACCGGCAGCTGAACGCGAATCTGCGGCGCGTGCAGACACAAATTCCGCGACCGGCCCCGGCGCCCCTCCGTACGCAGGGGGGGGGGCAGGAAACCGGAGGGTTTCTGACCTCTGCCCAGCAACCACAGGAAGCGCCGGCTTGGACCTGGCAACCTCCCACACAGTAACTTTACTTGATTCCTCTGTTCACCTGTTGTCTACTGAAGTTACTGGCATTCCTCACTCCTCCACAGGTCAAGCTCTGATAGAGCGTTCTCATCAAACCCTCAAGTGGTTATTACAGAAACAAAAAGGAGGAGTAGGAACTGACACACCAGGAGAGAGATTACAGAAAGCCTTATATGTTTTTAATGTTTTGAATTGTTCTTTGTTAGATAACAATCCCCCGGTAGTTCGACATTTTAGCTCAAACAATCTTTTTGAGCCCAGGATGAAACCTCCAGTTTTGGTTCGAGATCCAGAATCAGGTAAGATAATGGGACCCTATCCCCTTATTACGTGGGGTAGAGGTTATGCTTGTGTCTCCACAGAAAGAGGTCCTCGTTGGATTCCAGCAAAGAGTGTGAGACCCTTTAGAGAAACATTACAGCAGCGGTCAGCCGACGACACCTCGGAATCGGTGAACGAAGATGAGAATACTGCTCCTGAATGACATCAATTTCAGAAATTAATAAGTGGGTACTTTAGTGTCCCCATTGTGGACTGTAACTTTTGGCACAATGTACAAGAGGGAGTGGATGGATTTGATGGATGGTTAGCATCTTGGGGAATTACGGGATGGTTAAAAGACTTGTTTAAGCAAGGAGTTTTGATCCTTTTAGTAGTTTGTATATTGTTAGTAATAATTTCATGTATTTTGTAGTGCTTGCAAAAATCTATATCAGCTTCTATTAATAAGATTCTTGTTGTGTAACAACCGGACCTGTTGAAAATTCCCAGTACTGAAGAGCTAGTAAAGCGAAATGTCCTTGAGTTAGTTGGACGCAAACCTTGGGAAGCGGATGTTGCTTAAAAACAAAAAGGGGGAAATGTGGTTCATATAGAAATATAATTTAGCTAAGACTATAGAATATTAGTTAGCTTTGATCTTTAGGCCTTGTTGTGCTAGCATGGAAAATGCTGAGGGTAGTGAAAAGCATAGTATGTAGAAGTACGTGGGAAAGAACAGGAATTTGGCGGGGAGACAGAAAACTTGAGATAGGGACATGGTGCTTAGTAACAGACTGCTATGAGACTGCTAAGAAAACCTTGAAACTTATCTAATCTTGGGAAACAATAAGCCTTCTGGAGAAATCGTGTGCCTTTTTGTCAGCCTATTAGGAGCTTAGCTTTTGCAATATGTATGAGCTAATTAAGTGAATGGTTCAATCAGCATGTAACGCGTTGACTCCAAAAAGATATAAAAATGTTGCTTGTATTCAATAAAGTGGGACACTTTGCTTGTATCAAGTTGCGTCTCCGTCTCTCCATCGCGGCATGGACTAATCAGGAAAACAGAGAGGTGGAAAAGTCAAATATTAAAAAAAAAAAAGCCTCTTAATGCAATCCAAGATCTATGCCATAAAAAAATAACATAGTATGATATCAGAAACCAGTAGATCAGGATTATTTATAAAATAGACTTAACTAGCAATTAATCTAGACTTCCCTGTCCGCTGCTACTTTTAAATACCACTGCAGGAAGGATAAGAAACAGGGTTTCTCAAGGTCTTTTATGATTACAGACACCATGCCTAATTTTCAGACCCAGATCTCATACCTCATCGGCACTGAGATGTGTCCTGAGATCCTTGGGGCTTTGTTAAGTGTGAGAAAGTAACAGCCATAATGAAAATCCTGAGCAAGAGAGATAGTCTAAAAAGATAACCTTGGTGCTACCTGTTTGCCTGTAGTATTGAATAGCACCTGGAACACAAGGCTTATATTTTTTTCAGTTAGATCTTCCTTACTTCTCCTTTCATTTCACCACTGGTTTATTTTCTTTTGTCTTTTCATTTTCAGTTTAATAAAAGTCAGACTTATCAAAGTCATTATCTTTTTGACACTTCTCTGCATGGAAGACCAGAGAGACTAAAGAAAACAAAGTTTAAAATAGTTCACTGCTAGTACAGCTGTCAGCTCACTAAATCTGTTATGTAGAAACATGATGCCTTCAGGTAAATTAGCTTTAGAAAAAGAAACTGTGTTTTTTATATTTACAATACTTTTGTTTGTACTGAATGTGCTTATAGGTTGTTGTTGATTCTGATGGTAAGAATAAGAACAGTAATTCCAGAGCATTTTAGCTTCTCCTTTTTTCCCCCACCCAAAAGGAGTAGTTAGAATTTTCAGGGCCACAAACAAGAGTTTCAAATAGGACATTTCAGATGTTTAATTGTATTTTTAGTTTGGGGTTTTTTTGGGTTTGGGTTAGAGTTATTGGATTTTTGTTTGATTTGGTTGTTGTGTGGTTTTGTTGATTTGGGGATATTTTTTTTTCGTTTTACCTCTTTCCAAGAAGTCTAAAATCATTGCCTGACAACACACTTAAAAAGCCTATACATATATATCTCTAAAGCTTCAGATCTAATATTGGGGAGCAAAAGATTCACATAGACTATTGAGTGATGTGCAAACATTTCCTGAAAAATGAATATGATCCAGGGATATTAGTAAGCTGAAATGCCCAAAATCCCTGACAGCAAGAAATTTTTCTGGTTTGGAGAATGATTAATTTAATGAAGTTCTGATAGCATATTAATTTATTTTTTTAAATGCAAGGCACATCTGAAACCCAAAGAATATGCAAATTATAAAAGCAAATGGGAAAAATTTCAATGCCATACTGTATCATACAGTTAGGACATAGAGTTTACTATAAGCATATAAAGAATTTGAGCATACTCTTTTCCTTTTCCTTGAATAACGTAGCTACAATTAAAAATTCTCAAGCTCCCAATTTTAAGCTACCAGGTATACCTAAAAAAGAAACGAGTAGTTCAAAACAAAATCATGACCACTTTTTATACTGCAACAGATGGTAAAATCTACTTCATACTTGTAGAAGTTTTTCTAGGCCAATATCAGACTTTATTTGGTGACTGGCTCTCTAGAAGGGCTATCTACAGTTTCACAGTTAAAAAAGAAAGTTACTGGGGTTATGGTGCCTCAGTACAGTGCTCAGAATTACCACCTATAAAGAGAAAACACGAGGAGCTTATTTTTCCCTGAGATACCTGTGTCATTTCTAGAGATACTAAATAGGGACTCAAAATTTTACTGGAAGGAAAACAGTAAATTGAAGGCTCTTTAGATCCTCATTTTTTGGAATGCTCTTTAATTCACACCACCTTTGTTCTCCTTTTTGTTATCCTTGTTTAGAATATCAAAATGAATCCATTCATGACAGTTATTGGGTAACTCGATGAAAGGGATAACAGGACATGATGCTTCTTATAATAAGAGCCTGAACTCAGCAATGTAGAAAGTACATATGCATTCACTCAAACAGTATTATTTTCACCACCTAGGAAAAAATGAAGTATATGCTCAATTGAAAGGATGCAAAATGAGAGGTGTGACAAGGAAGAAGGATAATGGATTCTTTTTCCAATTAATGCATATTTATATCAAAAGAAGTATCTAATGCAATACAATAAATGATACACACAGTTCTGTTTAGAAACATTAAAATCTCAGTGAAGCATGTCATTAAATATTAATATTAAACAAATTAATAGGTAGCATTAGAATTTCTTGATGTCTTTAGGAAAAGAGTCACAGATATCTCCCAAGATAAATGTCCAAACTTCCTATTTCTTAATGATTTACTTCCTGCTTTTTTTGACTGTTAAGTAAAGGTTTATTGAAATACTTTCTCTTTTATAAGTAGAATACTATAGTGTGAAATATGCAGAGACCTTCAGAAAAAAAATTCTATGTATCTTTTTTGACTGAAAAATCTGCCTTTTTATTTTTCATATCTTTTTCCATCACCATCAAGGCTTTCTAAAACTGAAGTTCACATTTTGCAATCTTAAAAATTATCAGTTTTAGGGAAAAAATGCAATACAAGATCCCAGCAAGATCTGTTCCTTTGTTGCTGTATCTATGTCTGTGTATATATACACATATATATTTATACGTGTGTGTATGGGGGTGGTGGGTATGACTGTAGAGTTTGAGCTGACAATGTCCCCTATAAAGTTAAAAATGTCTTTTGAAGTGCTTATGACTTGGCCAAAACAGCAATGTTAAGAATGAAATTTTTCACGCCAGGTTTATGCATCAGATGGAATTGTATTCAAAACACTCTGACTAAATAGTTCAGCTATTTCAGAGAATGAGATTAGGCGAAGTATGTTATTTTACCGATGTTAAAGAACATTAGAGAGCAGTGTCTTGCAAAAGCTAGAACAGAACCCAGAAGCTGTTAACTATGCTGTCTCTCTGGCAGCAAGTAGCAGTAAAGCCAACTGCTGAGTGAAAGTCTCCTTTGCTTTCTGATCCTCATAGATAATGGAATATTTCTGGTACTAGACTATGACTGATGATGCTGCAGGTTAGTTATATAAATATTGCAGTTGTGCCCCACAATTAAGCTATTTCATTTTAATCATTTAAACAGAGAAGATAAACCAACGGTCCTTACTAAACTATAGTTAAAATTAAGAGTGGCAGGAGAGAGCAATTACTAATTATTCCACCCATATACCTGCATTTTGATGTTGTTCCTGTAAGATGATGACATAGTTTTATTGTTTCTTTTCTGGAAGATCCTTTTTTAATCCAGTGATTAGTTGTTTGTTCACTAAATACTTGTTCTTCACTATATAATGTGATGTAATGTTGTTGAATGGTTTATCTGAGATTTTTATTTTATTAGACCAACTTTGAAAATTTTCCAAAGATGATATATGATGATATATGATTATATGATATATAATATGGGTCCTCATTAAATCTAAAAGTCCAGATGTTTGGGGCATGTTCATTCAGGATATTATTTTGATATGCTCCTGGGATTGATACCTCTCCCTTAAACACTTGGACTACTCTCAGATCTTCTACCTTTCCATATACTGGCATAACTGGCTGGCTAGATGAGGGGAGAGCAGTGGATGTCATCTACCTTGGCTTCAGCAAGGCTTTTCACACTGTCTCCCATAACATCCTCATCAGAAAGCTCAAGCAGTGTGCCTTAGATGAGTGGACAGTGAGGTGGATCAAGAGTTGGCTCAATTACAGAGCCTGGAGGGAGGTGATCAGTGGCACAGAATCGAGTTAGAGGCCTGTGACCAGGTAGGTTCCACAGGGATCGGTTCTGGGGCCAGTCTTGTTCAACGTCTTCATCAACGACCTGGATGAGGGGACAGAGTGTACTCTCAGCAAGTTGGCTGATGACACCAAACTGTGAGGACTGGCTGATTCCCCAGAAGGCTGTGCTGCCATTCAGCGGGATCTTGACCGGCTTGAGAGTTGGGCAGGGAGGAACCTCATGAGGTTCAACAAGGACAAGTGCAGAGTCCTGCATCTGGGAAGGAACAACCCCCTGCACCAGTACAGGCTGGGGGTTGACCTGCTGGAGAGCAGCTCTGCAGACAGAGACCTGGGAGTCCTGATTAATAATAAATTGAACATGAGCCAGCAATGTGCCCTTGTGGCCAAGAAGGCCAATGGCTTCCTGGGTTGCATCAAGAAGAGTGTGGCCAGCAGGTCAAGGGAGGTTCTTCTCCCCCTCTACTCTGCCCTGGTGAGGCCTCGTCTGAAGTACTATGTCCGGTTCTGGGCTCCTCAGCTCAAGAGGAACAGGGAAGTGCTGGAGAGAGTCCGGCGGAGGGCCACCAAGATGATCAGGGGTATGGAACATCTTTCATACGAGGAAAGGCTGCGGGAACTGGGGCTGTTTAGTCTGGAGAAAAGAAGACTGAGAAGAGATGTCATTAATATTTACAAATCAAAATGGTGGATGTCAGGAGTTTGGAGCATCCCTTTTTTCTACTGTATCTAGCAACAGGACAAGGGGTAATGGGATGAAGCTGGAACACAAAAAGTTCCACTTAAACATAAGAAAAAACTATTTTACTGTGAGGGGTGACAGAGCCCTGGCACAGGATGCCCAGAGGGACTGTGGAGTCTCCTTTCTTGGAGGTCTTCAAGATCCGTCTGCACACGTTCCTGTGTGACCTGATCTAGGTGTACCTGCTTCTGCAAGGGAGTCAGACTAGATGATCTCTACAAGTCCCTTCCAACTCCTACCATTCTATGATTCTATGATTTATTTTTCATGTTACCTTCATTTCTTGTAAAAGAAGAAATCTCTCAAGGAAACCTCTTACAGAGGCCAGCCCGAAATGATTGATCTCAGTCACCAAGGCTGGTCAGTTCCTTTACCTGAGAATATACAGAGGACAAGAGAATGAGCTACAGCTCATTGGCTCAGGCTCTAGACTCCATTCAGTGGAGGGGCAAGGTTATTTCCCTACCTTAATCTCCTAAACCACAAGATACTGTTGTTTCCTCTGTCATTTTGTCTGACAGATAGATGCCCTCTTTGAAAGAGTTTCTCTGGTCTGACATCACCAGGACTCACCAGGAACAAGTAGCAGCTACAAAGAGAAAGTAGAAGGAAGAGAATGTGCTAAAATTTGTGCTTGGTGGAAATGTAAGAGTAAGGCAGCAAATAAGTACCAGTGGAGTACATATAAGCAATTGTTATATGTGCCATACATGTTATTCTTTGCAAGGTCCTGGCAAAGGCTTCTGCATGCCCCTCTCACAAAAGCTTTAGACAAGAAAATGCACTCAATAACTATGTGGATGTGTAGAAACTATGTAAAATACACAGAAAACAGGTTCCTCATGGGAATCCAGATGACAGAGAAGGTCAAAGGTCACCTTGTCTTTAATGTAAAAACCCAATCTATCTCCCTAATACTTGTTCATGGTGTGGTATGTGGGTTCACAGCTTGAGACAGGTCCAGGCAGGACTAAGGTGCCTCAAGGGACACATAAAAGGATGCAGTTGTCATCATTAGCAATGCCATCTTCCCTTTATGATGCTTTCATGATGTCTAGACTACATACCAGGAGCTGGAATGTGGCTTTTTCAGAGGCTCTGGCCCTGAGCACATATCAGAGCTCCACAACAGGACAGGGTTGTACCATTTTGCCAACTTATTCTCTGTACAGTCCCAGTAACCTGACTACTACCAGAATTTTATTCCTGTTATGTGTCAGGTAACTGCTCAGAATGTATTACTATAATAGGAAAGGTATTAATATCTCAAAAAATATTTGTGTAAAGACATTTAGCTGTTGTCTGCATCTTAATAGCAGCCTTCAGCCTTCATAGGTTGAGCCCATTCTCTAGAGCATGGCAAATCTCTTATTAACTTCAGTGAAACTTCAGAAATGAATGGCTGTCAGAAAGAGACTGCTTATCTTTCAGATGCATAAGATACACTTATTCCCTTCCAGATGTGCTTGCATCACTCATCACTGCTAAGTCTGGAGCTGACTCCTGGTTGACAAACTCATACGTAACTCCCCACACAGACACAGACTCAACAGAAGCCATGTGCACTACTTTCTTTGTTTGCAAAATGTATTTTAAATAAACACCACAAAATTCACAAAGGGTTTTGTTGAACAAACTGTCAACTACCAAAAAGTAGATGCAACTCTGTTTCAAACTATATTTCCTCTTCTAATAGCTCTGTCTCCAGCAAAGTGAGACAACAGTGTCCAATGAAGCCTCATTTATCACAGATTCATAGAATGCAAACAATTTGGGTTGGAAGGAACCTTTAAAGGTCATCTAGTCCAACCCCCCTGAAATGAGACGGGGCATCTTCAGCTAGATCAGGTTGCTCAGAACCTCATCCAGCCTGACCTTGGACACTTCTAGGGATGGTGCATCTTCCCCCTCTCTGGACAACACATTCAAGTGTTTCAACACCTTCATTGTAAAAAAAAAAAAAAAGTGTCTTCCTTTTGAGGAATAGAGCTCCTTCCTTTTGAGCTATAGCTCATCTAGATCTACTCTTTTAGCTTAAAACCATTACCTTTTGGCCTATTGCATCAAGCTCTACTACAAAGTCTCTCCCCATCTTTCATATAAGCCCCTTTAAGTATTAAAAGGTCTCCAGTACAATAAGGACTCCCTGCCTTTTCTCCAGGCTGAACAACCCCAACTCTCTCAGCCTTTCCTCATGAGAGAGGTGTTCCATCTGTGATTATTTTTGTGGCACTCCTCTGGAACTGCTTGACCCAGTCCATGTCTTTTCTGGCTGAGGATTCCAGAGCTTGATGCAGGACTCCAGTTGGGATCTTATGAGAGTGGAGTAGAGGGGTAGAATCACCTCCCTCAACATGCTGGTCATGTTTCTTTTGATGCATCCCAAGAAAGCAAAGTATTTTTGAAGTCTATTTGGCATATTATGAGGGGAGTATGATTTCACTAGAAAGCATTTCAATACCAAGATAACAGACACTACAAAAGGTTACCAGCCAAACTCTGATAATCGGTACTTGCAATTACAAGAGTAAGCCTTCTAGTGTTTACATTTTTATCTTATATTAAAGATTGCTTCTTTTGAACTAAAAATATAATTAGTGGCTAATAAAAGAGCATATTAGATTCTTCACTGTGTGAATTGATATGGCACAAATTAACTAAGCTGTGTCGACTGAGGTTCAGGCTTGAGTTTAATGGGATAGTGAGGGAATTTGCAGACCACATCAAAAGAAACTCTGATAATATCAAAGTAACTGAAAACTCATAAGCAAATCTTATAAATTCTTCTGCTCTTTATACAGTACTTTTAAAATGCACATGAAAAGATAATTCAGATAATATATCTAAATACAGAGAACATTTAGAACTGGAAGCAGAACTGGTGATTTATTTCTTTATTATGTTATTCAAATTGATTAATTGGATTCTCATTCTTTTCTATTAAATTTATTATATTTTATATTTTCCGTATGGTCATGGGTTTGTGTGGAGCCACTTCTGCTAATATGGAAAGGGCTGTACTGGTGGTTCCTGTAAGAAGTGGCTTGAAACTTTCCCCAGCTCTAAGTGAGACCCACCTCTGGGGCTGAGCCAATTGAGTACCTCTGCCATCATTTTTTAAGAAGCAGTTGAAAGAGGAGGGCCTTTCTTTCTGGGATGTGGTGGAAGGAGTTAAATGAGAGAGAAGCAATCATGCAGTAATGGTGAAGCTGCAATTTGTTGGTAGCTCATGGAAGACCTCAAGCCAGGGATGACTGTGCCCAGAGGGGCTGTAACTCTGTGGGGAGGTGACGTTGGAGCAGAATGTGCTGCTGCAGAGGAGACTTACACTGTAGGAGGCTGTGAAGAGCTGCAGCCCTTGAGAAGAGCTCATGCCAGAGAAAGGAGTCCTCCTCCTCTGAGAAGAAAGAAGCAGCAGAGACTAACTGTGAGGGACTGACTGCATTCCCCATTCCCTGTCTCCTGTGCTGCTAAGGGGGAAGAGGTAAAGATATGGGGAGCAGATAGCTTATCCCAGGAAGAGAGGAGGAATGGGGGAAGGAGATCTTAAAGGTCTGGTAGTATTTTTGTCATCATCCTGCTTTGTTATTGCTTCCTGACTGTTCTGTTTCTAGTGCATTCAACCGTTCTTACTTTCTTCCGTAAGTTGAGTAGTTGAGTCTGTTTTGCCCAGAACCAAAAACTTGCAGTGAGCCTTCCCTGTCCTTATCTTGATCCACAAGGCCCTTGGTGAGCTTTTTTCCTGCCATCTTGCTAAGGCCTCAGACATCCAATGGAAGGTGGGGTGTGTGTGGGGTGAATGGGTGGCTACTTGGTGCTTCTTGGACAACTGGGCTTGAATCGTAACACATAGGAAATATTTTCCCATGGAATTTTTATTCCTTGACATAATGAATTGTCTTCCATTTATTAATAAAATTACCATTAAAATATAGCTTTGGCTATGTGCAAAATTATCCCTATCTGCATCCTGGATTCTATTCAGTTTGTATGCACTAGACATTTAAACAGTGGCACATTACTTTAGAATCATAGGATCATTTAGGTTGGAAAACAACTTTGAGATCATTAGGTCCAATTGTAGACTTAGCACTGCCAAGCCCATCACTAAACCATATCCCTGAGCATCTCGTCTACATATCTTATAAACACCTCCAGGGATAATGACTCCATTACTTCCCTAAGCAGCCTGTTCCAGTGCTTGACAATCCTCTCAGTGAATAAATTTTTCCTGATATTCAATCTAAACATCCCCTGGTGCACCTTGAGCCCATTTCCTATTGTCTGTTACCTGGGAGAAGAGATTCACCCCAATCTTGCTACAACCTTCTTTCAGGTGGTTGTAGAAAGTGACAAGATCTCTCTTCACCTCCTTTTCTCCAGGATAAACAACCCCAATTCCATCAGCTGCTCCTCATCAGACTTATGATCCAGTCCCTTCACAAGCTGCTTCTTTTTTGGACACAAAGACCAGTTTAGTAGTAGCTACTACTCTTTGACAATGATAAAGGGATAGTGATTTTTTTTTTCAACCTATGAAAAAAGAAGGGGTCAAACCAGAAACATTCAGCCCACAGTATTGGTCTTGTGGCTTTAAATTGGTGAAAAGAAAAATACTATTGGAATTAGACTAGAACAAACTACTTATTTAGATGTTAGAAATAATTAACACCATTTTCCTCACCACACAGTTGGAAATCAATGGAATTTAATAGGTACATGGTACTTCAGAACCCAACCTGTCAAGGGTGAAGACTGCAGGATCTCAGGGTTATAACATATGTGGTCCTGACCTTTAATCAACTACCAGAGTTATGCAACCCTAAAAGCTGAATAATTTTCTTGTTGAGTGAAGGGCAGCAAACTGTGCCACATACAAATTAGAGACACCATCATAATCGAAAGAAGACAAACTATGAAGAGGACCATGTCTGCAAAAACCTCTCCCAGTGTGGTGGTTTAGCCCTTGTTGAGTGCCAGATGCCCACCAAGTCATAATATCACTCCCCCTCCTAAACTGGGTGGGAGAGAGAGAGAAATATAATGAGAGGTTTGTGAGTCAAGATAAGGACAGGGAGATTGTTCAGCATTTAGTGTCAATGGGCAAAACAGACTCAACTTGGGGAGAAAAGGGTTTGATTTATTAATGAACAATCAGAATGGAGCAGCAAAATGAGAAATGAAACCAAATCTTAAAAAATTTTCCCCTGCCTCTTTCTTTGAGGGACTCTCACTACTTCCCTCCCAGCAGCACAGGGGATGGGGGTTGCGATCAGTTCATTACAGATGGACTTTGCCGCTGCGTCTTCTCAGGGGGAGGCTTCATCACACTTCCCACAGTGTGGGGTCCTTCCCCACGAGAGATGGTCTCTCATGAACTGCTCCAGTTTGGGTCCTTCCCATGGGCTGCAGCTCCACATGAACTGCTCCAGCATGGGGCCTCCCATGGGGGCAGCTCCTCACACCCTGCTCCAATGTGGGTCATCCACTGGGAGAGCAGTTCTTCAGGTGTCAACTGCTCCAGCCTGGGTCCCTCACAGGATCACAAGACCTGACAGCAAACCTGCTCTGACATGGGCTCCTTTCTCCCTATGGGCTCCCAGGTCCTGCCAGGAACTTACTCCAGGGTGAGCTTCCCACAGAGTCAAAACCCCCTTCAGCCATCCACTTGCTCTGGCGTGGGATCTTCCACAGGCTGCGGGTGGATCTCTGCTCCCCAGTGGCCTCCATGGACTACAGCTGCATGGTCCTCACTGTGATCCTCACCACATATCACAGAGGAGTCTTTCTTTCAGGACCTAAGCACCTCCCCCTCCTTCTCCATTGACCTTCGTGTCTGTGGAGATATTTTTTTACATTCTCACTCCCTGTTGCTGCTGAAGTTTTGCAACTGCTCAGCAACTTCTTCTCCTTCTCAAATACATTCACAGAGGTGTTACCTCAGTCACTAATTGGCCAGGCCTGGGTCAGCTGTGGGTCTATCTTAGAATTGACTGGCATTAGCCCTGTCAGCTAACAGGGGAAGCTTCTACCAGATCTTTGTTTAAAGAAGCCACCACTGCAGCCCATGCCACTACCAAAAACCCGGCACAGGGAAAACCACTACACACAGAACAAGCAATTGAGGACTCAGGTTGAGTGAGGAAAGGGGAAGAATGGGTTTTCTGGGTTAGCATGTGTATGCACATACCTATATCTATCTCTGGATACAGTCAATTGGAACATCAGAATGTTTTTGTTTTTCCTTGAAGCATTGTAGCGGTTTTGCTATATATACAGTTATATACAGTAAGATCTTTCCTTAGATTTTTGAATCTATTTCAATGTGCTGTTCACCAATAGCCTGCAGTGAAAAATTATACTCAATAAGATACAAAATAAATTAGCACAGATGTTCTTCCAAGGCTGATGACATTATTCCATCATACAAACTTCATGTGGTAATCGTATAGTGTTTGGAATTGCATTCTGACATAGTATAAATGAGATTGCGGCAATAAACTTTTACTTGTTACCTACTTCTATATTTAAAAATATATAACAGTTTTCTTTGTGTTTGTACTGCTCAAGACAGTTTGTGTCCTAGGTATAAGCAGAATTGGATCCATTTGCTCCAGGTCAAATGAACTCTTTGTCTCTTAGTGCTATTTTTATTCTTGATTTTTTTCTTCCCCTTGGAGGGATTTACTTAACAACTTCATCCAACTGCTACTAGTTTGTGAGATAGAGACCTTTGAGGAACCATTAATAAAAAAACTTTCTATAAAAAGTGATTTATTGCCAATAAGCTTAAATTTGCTGCACAGTGGTTTCTTATCTTCAATAGAACATGTGTAAAATTTTATGAACTTAAATATGCTTTAATTTGGTACCCTAATTTGTTCTGTACTTAGTTCTTTACAATCTTATTTTAGAACAAGACAATAGTAAGTATAGTAGTAATAGGAATAGTAATAACAACAGAAAATGCTATGTCTACTATTGTTACTGCAACTAATTATACTGGCTGTACATTTTTCTGAAGTCAGAATTCGAGATTTGAACGTTTATTCTCCATTGATTTCAGAATCACTCTGATTTATACAAGTTGGTGATCAGTCCCAAAACTTCACAATCAACTCCAAGTTTTTTTACTCATTGCTCATTCCTATATTACTTTGGACTGAAGTCAACAGGACTACTCAGCACATACATAAAAGTTGTGGAGCTGGCTCATTGTGCTGTTGATGATCACAAGAGGCAAAACAAACTTCTGACATGCTTTTACCCTTAGACATGTGACTGTGACTTGGCATCAAGTAGTGAACATGAACGTCATCTGCTGTTTGTTTTTGAGGTCAGACATAATGTCTACTTCTTGTATTTTAATAAAGATATTATACATACTGAATTAACCAAATATTTTGTATTAAGACAATAATGTTATACATGGTATGGTACTGCATTATGAGGCCTTCGATTCTCCTGTCATTCACACAAATGCAAAGACATCTAAGGAAATAAATAGAATGACACCATCTTATAAATATAACTAAAAGTAGAATCAAGCTCCATGAACGTGAGTGTAGGCACAAATGTAGCTTTGGACCAGCCAACTTGAATAAAGATGGTAGGGATAAGTTAATGCAGCTGGCATGCTACTTCAGAACCAGGTGCTGCAAGTTAATCAGTCGGGCCCTGGGTGATCTCATGCTGCTCAGAAGCAGCGTATAAGGAGGTAGCTAGCAAATGAAGGGTGGCTTTGAGTCAACTCTGGTGGTTGTACTATGTTGCCTGTGTACATCTCTGTATGGGCATTGCTTAGGCTCTCTACATCTTTGAGTGAATATTGCCTGCACCACTGCAACATTTGGTGGCCCTGATGTGATACGCCAAATTGTTTGGGTTAAGAACCCTCAGCAGAAAAGCACCTGGATTCCTGCTAGAAAAGGCAAGTGATCTGAGTAAACTGATATAATGGGAAAAATGATAAGCAAAGAGGAAAATCCTATCGACACCCTTCAGCATATCCTTGCTGAGAAAGGATTCAATTATGAAAGAGAGGATTTGCTAAGACTTGTAAGATGGGGACAGCAAGTAGGTCTCTTTGTCTACCCCCAAGAAGTATATGAAAGGGACACTGGGAAAATCTAGGAGACATGTTGAATAATGCTATTGGCTTGTGTAAATTGGTATCATCCATTATACACCAGCTAGAAGCTGAGCGTGCTGCAGCTGCTGCCATGAAAGCAGAAGCTGCTGTACCATCTGCATTCCCAGTATATGCTAAAAGGTTCTTTGGAGGTGGTGACTTTATAGTTCCACCGGCTACACCTCTAGAAGAAAATACTAAGAGACTCCTCGGAGGGGATAATGTCATAATACCCTCGGCTCCACCTCTAGAAGAGGAGAGCATGGATGTGAGCCCACCTTCCCCAGAACCCCCTAGAGCACCGTTCCAGGAGCCGAATGCGCGCATTGCTTCTCCTCCCCTCCCACCCACCCTTCACCATCCTGCCCCGTCCAATCCTTCTGCTATGCCTGAAGGAGTATCTGGCAGAGAACGAAAGGTACATTTTACAAATGACATTGTGGATATGCCATTGCCCCTGAGCTCATCAATCCCTGAGTGTATTCCTCTTCTGTCATCACCCCTAACATCTAGTGAAGGGGAAGATCAACAAAGACAATTATTAAAGGAAGAATTAATATGACACAGAGAAGAAACAGACTTTGGCCCATTTGGAAGAACTGATGGAAAAGCCAAAAGCAGCAGCTAATCAACTGTTGGAACAGATTAATGAATTAGCCAAACCAGAGATTAAAGTTTCATCCCCACAGGTGCTCAGAGACCCCCAGCCAGATGACTATGATCCAGCTAAGAAATGGAGAGGCCTCATATGTGATGCGGTAATCGAAGGAGAATTTATTCCACAGGCCTTTCCAGTAATAGTAGCACAAAGAAAACGACAATGGGCACCTTTGGATTGGAAGTTGATAAGGGAAGGCCAGAAAGCTGTAATGCAATATGGCTTGTCCAACCCAGACGTTCAAATGTTATTGGATCATATTTTCGCCAGTGGATTAATGACTCTATTTGACTGCCGGAAGCTTGCAGAAACCTTCCTGAAGCTCACTCAGGTATTACTATGGGAGTCTGAATGGGAAAAAAGAGTTGATCTGACAGTGGTGGAAAACATGGACTTACAACAGGGAGATCCGCAGCGAGTCGTCACAGCAGATATGATGTTGGGTAAAGGACTGTTTGCTGACCCTCAGGTACAAGCTCGACTGCATGAAGCTATTTTGCAGCAAACACAGACACTGGCTCGTCAAGCATTTAAGATTGTCCCTGACATGGGGGTGCCAGTTCCCTCGTATACAACAGTTATACAGAAACCTAATGAGCCTTTTATGACCTTTTTAGACCATCTAAGAGCAGCTCTGGATCGTATACCAAACATGTCAACTGAAGTAAAGGCGGAAATAGGGTTACACTTAGCAGTTGCTAATGCTAACCATGACTTCAAAATGATCCTGCAGGCTCTCCCACGGACAGCAACTTTGGTCGACATGATAGAAGCTTGCTCTCAGGTAGGATCGTCAGCACATTTAGCTGAAGCTATGGCAACAGCATTGAAACCGTTAGTTCAACCTCACAAAGGAAATTGGAGGCCAAAATGCTTTAACTGTGGAAAAATAGGACACGTGAAAAATCGATGTCGGTCCAGACCATTGTTATGGACAAACAGCTCCACCAGACCATCTGCAATGCTTCCAAAAGAATGGCCCCCGTTGGTGATTGACCTAATTGTTTTTTCACGATTCCCCTACATGAGGATGACAGTGAGAAGTTTGCTTTTACAGTACTATCTATTAACAAACAAGAGCCAGCAAAATGATATCATTGGACTGTTTCACCTCAGGGAATGAAGAATTCACGAACTATTTGTCAAACTTATGTTGCCTGGGCGCTGGCACCTCTGCGCAAAAAATACCCTCGTGTCTTATTTTACCATTATATGGATGATATCTTGATTGCAGGAAAAGACCTGGACCAGCATCACATTCTACAAGAAGGGAACCGGCAGTTAAGCATCTCCGGGTTGGTGATCACACCAGAGAAGGTACAAATGCACGCCTCTTGGACATATATAGGTAATATTACCACCGATGGGTGCATTTATCCTCAGAAGGTGGCAATTAAAACAGAAATTGCTAATTTAACAGATGTTCAAAAGCTAATAAGTGATATCCAATGGGTAAGAACCATATGTGGTATCACGAATAAGGATCTTGCCCCACTAATGCCTTTGTTAAAGGACTCAGTAGAGGCTGATAGTGTGAGAAAACTGTCCCGGCAGCAAATGCAAGCAATAGAAAAAATAGGAAACAAGATAGTCAATAACTACAGTCCCCGATATGATCCTGACTTGTCAATTAACATTGCTGTGATAAGTCAAAACCAGCATGTAATGGCAGTCTTGATGCAATGGGATTCAGTAGCGAAAGACCCATTGAGGATCCTGGAGTGGATATTTTTGCTATATAATATGCAAAAAATAATTACCATGAGGCTAGAGGCAATTGCAAAAATAATCGTTAAGGCCAGGAAATGTCTGCTGGAAATAGCAGGGATTGAGGCAGACGTCATTTTCGTTCCTCTCACAGATGAGTTCTTGAACTGGGCACTGCAACAATCTGATGAATTACAGTGGGCCTTGTTGTCATATCCAGGAACTATAAATAATCATTATCCAGCCCATAAATTGTTTTCTGTTAAATTTCAAATGGAAGACCGGCCGCTGAGATCAGCAGTACCCGTTAAAGGCCTGACTGTTTTTACCAACACAAGTAAAAGCCAAAGCAGGAGTGGTTTGGTGGGAGAATGGAAAATGGCAAAATCTAACTGTTCACTCCCCAGGCAGTTCAGTTCAACTGCTGGAACTAATGGCCGTAGTTAAAACTTTTGAGAAATGGCCAGACGTCCCATTAAACATCATTTCTGATTCCCTCTATGTGGTCGATGCCATCACTCAATTAGAGAGAGTGTTGCTGAAAGAAATCTCTAATCAGAATCTGTATAACTTATTTCTGCGGCTCTGGCATCAGATAAATGAACATCAAACTGCTTATTATATTGGACATATTCAAAGCCATTCGGGCTTGAAAGATGGCCTATCAGTTGGCAATGAAATTGTTGACAGGATAGTGGCAGCTCCTTTATTGACACCTACAGGGCCAATAATTGACAAATTTTCTCAAGCCCGAAGATCGCACGATTTTTTTCATCAAAGTGTGAAAATGCTGGCGAAGCAGTTTGACCTGACCATATCGGACACTCAGGGTATTGTTTCCATGTGCCCTGCATGCCAGAATCAGATCGGCCTAGGAGTAGGAGTCAATCCCAGGGGTCTGTCACAATTAGGTATATGGCAATCAGATATCACTGTCTATGCTCCCTTCGGGTGATTTAAACATATACATGTCACTATTGATACTTATTCAGCCATGGTTTGGGCCACAGCCTTAACCAGTGACAGCTCTCGAGACGTCATAAGACATTGGAGGAGTTGCTTTGCAGTCCTTGGTGTTCCACGAGAGATAAAAACTGATAATGGCTCGGGATACATAGCCAGTAAAACACGTAAGTTTCTAAACTTATGGGGTGTTAAACATACTACTGGTATCCCAGGAAATTCCACCGGTCAAGCCATTATTGAACGTACACATCAAACCTTAAAAGGCCTTCTAGAAAAACAAAAAACGGGGGAAGAGGGGGTGAGTCCTCAAGACAGACTAATGAAAGCCCTTTATACAGTGAATCGTCTCAGAATTGTGGCAAACCGGAATGAACCACCGGCATTAACACACTTTGCCCAAATGAGTCGGGATTTGGATTTTACTGACAAACCTAAAGTTTGGTATAAGAATCCCACTACTGGAAAGTGGCAAGGACCTGCAGATCTGTTAACGTGGGGAAGAGGCTATGCTTGTGTCATTACAGATCAAGGTCCCTGGTGGATTCCGGCAAAATGGATCAAGCCATATCAACAGAAAGGACTTAATGACTGCAAGAGCAATGGAAAACACAATCTCGAGGAAAGAACCAAGAACCACCCTCAATCCATCACCCTATCAAAATATAAACCCTTGCAACTGTGGCACCACATACGCTGCTGTAAATTCCTCCAGCTATCTGTATTGCATTAAAAGAATTGAAGAACTTAACAAGACGACCAATGGGAACTTGAAAGCAAAAATGGTGTATTTTCTACGGATGAAGAGATACTTCCATCTTACAGATAATGCTCACAGATCAGCATGTTAAAGGATCTGAAGAAAAGTCCAGAACTACATCAGGAAACAGAAATATCCGTGGAGCTACCAAGAACTCATCCCTTCCTGCCAGTGTGTGTCCCTCCTAGCAACACATATCAGATTATGTTTATTTTGAGTTTATAGATTTCTGTATTGTATTGTTCAGCGATGTAGCTGTTATTGACCTTTTGTTGTAAACTCGTGGCCATGGGTAAAAATATTTGTTTTCTTCATGTACTTTTAATTTTGAAATGTGTCTGGCTGGTCTAAAAAAGAAAAAGAGGGGAATTGTAGGCACAAACGTAGCTTTGGACCAGCCAGCTTGAATAAAGATGGTAGGGATAAGTTAATGCAGCTGGCAAGCTACTTCAGAAACAGGTGCTGCAAGTTAATCAATTGGGCCCTGGGTGATCTCATGGGCAGAAGCATCATATAAGGAGGTAGCTAGCAAAGGAAGGGTGGCTTTGAGTCAACTCTGATGGTTGTACTATGTTGCCCGTGTACGTCTCTGCATGTGCATTACTTAGACTTTCTACGTCTTTGAATGAATATTGCCTGCACCACTACAACACGTGAGTGTCATGAATTACCATAAAGTGTAAAATTATGGCATTTTTTCATTGTGCAAAACTGAGAAGACACAGAATTTTTTATGGTGATCTTAGAGAATACAAAGAAATTACACTTAGACATCTAAGAACAATGTAAGAGTAGAAGAAAACAAGAAAGGAGAGATTTTTCTAAAAAAGTTAAACATTGTTTTATTTATCTTCCCAATGAACTGAAGCAAAATTTCTCAATGTGCTGAAATTTAGACCAATGTGAGCCTCAGATTGTAAACAGGGAATGAAAGCACGTATCTTGTAAAAGCTTGCAGATTTTTTGACTCAATGTATATAAATGTATATAAAGATTTATTAATTTTTCCATTGCGCATGTTAATATACTGATATCTGTGTCATGTTACAGATGAACGGTGTGTAGCATTCTGGGTGTCATTCTGACATGTTTTCCATAAGGCTTTGCTGACTGAAATGAAACTCTGAGTTAAATACATCTACATTCTACTGTAGTAGTTGAAAGAGAGGAACAATTGGCACAACACTGTGAGAAAAGACAGAAAAAGTTGCCCTCCCAGGACGTGAGATCTCTGAGTCATGATAAGTTGTACAATCAAAGCGTCCAGGTTGTCAATAATCTTGTTGTGAGCTTCTCCCAAGACTACTATGTATATGCATAAAGCTATATAGATACATGCACAGAAGTCTGGAGAACACACTTCTGCTGCATCCTTGAAATGTTCTCTGAACTAAGCATTTAGGGAACTGCAAGAAGAAAGAAATACTATTGATCCGTTACCCTTATTGTATAAGCCAACACTAATGCCAAATCAATCTTCCTTTTTCTTTGATAGAATATGAGACTCTTAATGTTGTGACATGAGTTTAGCAAAGTCTTAGGCCTTTTTTACACTTACAGTTTAACTACATAACACATAATATGAGCTGATCAAGAGATCTAAGTGTTGCTGCAGAACCTGAATCACGCTGGTTCCTTCTCCCACAGAAAAAGTTTACTGTTAACAAGCTAGTAGCTGAGCTTAAGTACAGGAATCTCTAACCCTTTTCCAGATCCTGCAAATGTTACTGCAACTCAAGGATTTCATGCTATACAAATACTTGCTTGTTGCTGGCCTTGATGAGATCTTAGTCTCCATCATACTTTGTGGCAGAGCTCCACCATTAATTGTGTACAAAATGTTTTCACTTTTCAGAATTTATTTTTTTACTTTTCCCGAATTATCTTTCCTGAATTATTACTGAATTATCTTTGTTTCTCTGTTATGGAGAAAGATGAATTCAGGTTCCATAGCTTCTTCCTCTATCGTGGCCCATTTTGTCTTTCTTATCTCTGAATTGAACACTCTGTCTTTTCAGTGTCTATTTCTAGGAGAGCTTTCCTATGCCCCTACCTTTCCATGTCAGAATGTCAATGGTCTGAATGTGTTACCTGGGGTCACCATCCCGATGAATGAGCACTAGCTAAGGAGAAGAATTAATTTACTGAGACACAGGGTTATGCATTTTAAATAAGTTTTATATTTCCATCTCTTTTCTACTTTTTAAATTATAAATTTAAAGCATCGTTTTATTATAATACAACTAATAAAAGCTAATGCTTTTTTAAACTGAAAAAGACCCTACCTAAGGCAAGACTGAAGTTCTTGAATTGGATAAGTGCTTTGGGCTATAACAACATTTATTCATACATTTAACTCAATAAGAAATTTTCTAGCTCTTCACAACAGAAACAAAATGAGAGTTTATTCTGATTACTTAACATGTGACTTTAAACCTGAGCATAGTAAATGTTAAGACTGGTCATTTTGTTGACTGAAAATTCCAATATTTAAAAACAGTGATTAAAGATCCTTCAATGTTAAGTAAACCCCCAAATTTATATAGCTTTTAAAACTTCCAAATACTCCACAGACATACTAGATTAATGTGGAAATTAGTCTGTATTTCTCTTTGTGACTAGAATATATTTATGCTTCATTCAATTTCCCCTCAAATCACTGCAGCACTTTTCTTATCAAATTGCTGACCTCACCTATCGAATGGAATTATTTTTATCTCAAATATGCTACAAACTGGCTATCATTATTTAGAATACCAGCCATGAAATGATATTGTATATCACTCAGTAAGTGATTAGATTAGAAAAGGTATACAGCATGCTTGATAGTAATGTAGCTCACTACATATTTTTATAACATTATATGTGATTTGCCAAAGTGGAACTTCCTTAACACTTTCAGAAATTGTAGATTTCTAAGCCAATTATCTCATTAAAGAATTATTGTTACTGAAGCATATTGGGAACTGCATATTAGTAAATGCATACAACGATAAATGGTCATGATTCATCAGATACTTTGTGAAATTTTGATCTTCTGTAGGTCAAAATAAATGATCATTATTGTCTCTTTTAAATTTACAAAATATTTCTGTTTAAAATATAACTGTAAAATATTAATTCAAATAAAAAATATCAAGTACCTTGGACAGTATTTGCAGTCATTTCCACTTTCATTTCTTTCTATAATCACAAATATCAACTTTTCATTTATTCAAGAGTATTTGTTAAAAGAAAATACGAGTACTTTTATGGGCAAGAAGTGTTCATGTAAATATGTGTGTGCATAAATGTTTACAGCATTAATATCTTTCAAGGTCTGTTCCTATTCATAAATGTTCAATAAAGAAGCAGTGCACACAGTCTTTCAGAAAGAGTAAGCACTTGAAATAACTACTGCAATGAGGAAATCATGAAAAATGTAATGCATCTTCATGAAAGAGTTGCAGAATAAATTTCAGTAAAGAATCCTAAAAAGGCAAACTCTTGTCTATTGCTTCCCCAAACAGCAGACTGTGGTGGATACATTTTTTAAATATCAACTGTTTTACAATGAAACAATTTATCGAGTATTTTAAATATCATTAAAAATGTATTTCCTTTTCTGCTGATAGAATTGTAAAGAAAAATGATTGTAAAGCCTCAGACTTCTCCTTCTGGGGTGGTTTAGAGGGCACATGATAGAGGTCTGCAAAACCTTAAGTGATACAGAAAAGTCGGACAAATTGGAAGTATTCACCATGCCCTCCTATAGAAGAGCGAGGACCATCAGGTGAGACTAGTAGAAGCCACAGCCTGATAGGATTTAAGGGCTGGATTTGCATGCCACTGGTCATAGACTTGTGGGACTCTGCCGAGGGGGGTTGTGGGTACAAAATGTATGCAACATTTCAGGAGGAGGTTGGACAAGTACTTTGAAGAGTGATCTGTTGTCACTAAACTGAAAAGTATGCAGGGAAATGCCATATCCACCTGCCTAACCTTATTCTTTCTCCAGTATTCATTCTGGAGACAGCATCCTGTGATTGGTAGACTCTTGCACTCTAATAAGATTTTCTTACTATGTAATGGTATCAGGCAAGCTATTAGCAAAAAAGACATTTTCTCTTTTCATTGTTTGGAGAGTGGACAGGAGTAAAAGTTGAAAAACAATGATCCAGTTTTGCTCCTAGTTCTTGTGTTGTGAGTTAAACTGAACCTTACTAAAAACCTGCTTTTGATGTCTAATAGAAATACATTGAAATATACACAGTCTCTGCTGTGGGTTTGAACCAGATCCTGCAAAGTCAAGTCAAGTTGGGAAATTTCTTTGTGAGAGACAAAAGAAGATAGGACGAATATGTTTTGAAATGCTTTATTAAATAAAGGTTTCAGAAATTTTCAAATCAGATTATAATAATAATGATTAATAAAAATAATAATACTTGCACATAACGCTACGATCTGAACACCTCATTACGCTTCAGGAGTAAAATTTTATTTAACTACCCAGAGCAACAACAACATGTAAGGAAATACAAGAAAAAATAAGGGTCAATAATATAATTTTCCTATGGAGGTAGAAATGGCACCAACAATATGTATGTCAATGAATTGGAAGCATCGGTCAGTGGGATGAGGGAAATGATTACTTTTACTTCTTTATAGCTGATTTTGTAACTTTAGCAGCTAGAAGCATAAATTCTTAGCTGGTTTCAGATGGAAGACCTAATTTTCACCTACAATCAGACAATTAAGACTTAGCTCAGGTGAAAAAACTACTACTTTCTCTTCTTAAAATCATACCAATGCTGCAAGGCCCAGAGTCATTCCCTTGGACTCCTGCCTTCTGCCTTCCCTTCCATACCAGAAAAAGATGCTCAGTTGACAATGTTTCCTCCCTCTGTTTAAAATGTCATAGTTTAAAAGATAGATAATTACATCATCTTTCAATTTCTCCTGATTTAACAAGAGTGTGAGGTTGGAAAGGATGATTTTGAAATTTCTTATCTTTTCGAGGTCAGTTTGTTCAGACAACATAGGAAAAAAGTTTAGGGAAAACCTGCTTGTGGAAGAAGTGGTTTAGCTCTTTTGAGAGCTCTTTTTTACTGATTTGCAATGCCTAGGGTGTCCCAGGCTTCTATCTGTTTCACTTACTCCTTTCCAGATATAACCTTTAGGCTTGCTCAGATGATCAGTCAGAAGCCATTGCCTGGAATCACGGTTTTGTTTGAATAAAACACTCTAAGACACATACAAAAGAATCAGTAATATGTAGTTAGACCTGGGTAAAAAGAGCTGAAAGCTCATCTAAATATATAATTACAGACATTAAATACAAACATTTCTATGTTTGAAGCAATTTACATGATGATCTTCTAGATGTACATGTTTTTTCTTTACCTAATCTGATGTTTGCTTCAATTGCATCCTTAGCCATTTTTCTAACTCCTGACCCATTTACAGAGTATTTTAACACTGTCAGATGAGCTAGCTCTCCAGTGCATTTTTGGGTCCTAGTCTCCTCGTGTTAGTATATAGCTTGATATTTTGTCTTTGAGTCAACTGTTTCCTTCTGAGACAAACCCACTTAGGTGAGGCTGTGAAGATTGTCAACACCAATAAAAATAAAGTGGGTTTATATATCAATGTATGATATAGAAATGCAGGCAAACCTGCAAGAGATTTGTCTTACTTGACCCTCCACTGGTTTTGTACCCTTTGACATCTACACACTTACTGCACCCTAATGCATGTTACACTTCAGAAAACCCCACCAGTCTCAGTATCTGAAGCTGTCACACTGAAGCATTTGAAAAGAAATAAAGACTCAGGTGGTAACTAGCATGTTTGCCACAGATATGTGCCAGAGGAGTCTCAAGGCAAGGGTCATACAGTGGTATTGAAATCAGGTCTGAGACACAGCCTTTGACCTGAAATGCATAATTTTCCTGTAAGAATCTGACTGATCATTAAAGGGGCCTTCTTTCAAGGCATTGTTTTTAGCAGTGTAGATCAGATTTTAGACCAGATTTTTAGCAGTTCAGAGAACAGATTTCTCTCTCATTCTTTCCTCCTCTTTTCCCCAATTTCCTTAGCTTTTTATGCAAACTTTGCCTTGAGATATTACCAGTACTACAAGTGTTATTTTTTCATTTGGGTTAATCACTGTTGCTTCCTCCTTTTTCTATTTTAAACTCAGCACAAAACTCCCATGGTACTTCCTAGTTGCAAAATAATAATAGATTTGTTTAATAAAATCTTCTGGCTTACTGCCAGTTTTCTAGCATGTTCCAAAGATGTCTTTTTTGCTTTCATTATTTTAAATGAACATCGAAGACCCCTGTGGTCACCTGAGCAAGTGTCCATGTGAGAACCTACTTTATTAAATTGTTTATGATTTTCTTATCCTAGGAAAACTCTTCTAGTGGCTTTACCAGAAGAGATGACTCATCCAATTTCCCTAAACCCACAGGGTAAATCACAATAGCTAGTGGAGGCAAACCTCTCATAGATTTTATCAAAGGCATAGAGGTGTTACAAAATGTTTTTGTATGTGTTTTGTAGCCTATTTTCTATGGGAATTTTAAGTTTAGAACAGCTTAGAACTGCTATATTGCTTGCTGATCATTCATGACTTGTAAGTCTTAATGACCAAAATTCTTATGAATTAATTCCTGCTCAAAGATCTGTTTTGATGCACTAACAAGTTCAGCCACTGGTTACAGTATTCACTTTTAAAAGAATTTTGTGCTATTTATCATTAGCTATCCTTAATGGGATGTGATATGTCAGCCTCTTTTGAGGCTGAAATTCTATATCAACAAAAGACATGTTCTCATAGACTCATAGAACAGTTCAGGTTAGAGGAGACCTTAAAGATCTTGTCTCTAAATGATTTTGTCCTTTATAACAGTGAGAAAGATAAAAATAAATCTGCCTTTTCAAAGATGAATCTAGTCTAGATTCTAATTACTTCCAAAAATCAATCTTTTGAAAAATCGGAAATACTATGAAAACTTGGAGGCTACAAACACTGTGACAGAATTGGTTATTTCTTAGATCAGTGTTTTTTTAATGTTATCTAGGTATAATGACAGTAAACTCCAAGTAACACATTTTTATTTTGACTACTCAGTGGGTGCTGTAGACTAGTTACATAACAAGGTGATTGAAATTGATATAAGACATTAAGCATTCTTGGCTGTTCCATCCTCTCTGGTTCTAAGCACAGCCATAGAAAACACCAGATTTACTGGTAATAACTGTGGATAAGAAGTATATGAAGTTCCTTCATATACATAGGATTCATTCTTGTCTGCTTTTGAGGACTACTGCTAAAGGAACAAACCTAACACATTTCTTTTTTTTGCAAAAGGGACATTTCTGAGATTACAAACAATTGAAGGGAACAACAAGGACAGTTCCAGGTGAGGTAGAGAGAATTTTAATGACTTTAGGTGCCTATAGGGTGTGATAGATTCAGACAGAAACTGGTCTGGATCATATGTTAAGACAGAGTGCATTTTGTCATTGGCAGGTCTGATTCTACACTACTCCACAGATTTATACCAGAATACTTTAAAACACACACATATTTAATATCTATTAATTCTTAAACTTTTTTCCCCTGTAGTGAAACACTTAATTTGTGTGCAACCTGTGAGTGCATATTTTGAGCACTTTGAAAGTGCACTTTGGAAATGTACTTTTATGTGCACTTTCATCTGCACTGCTGGGTATGAAGTTGTGACTCTTAGGAGGACCACAGCTCCCAGTGGAAGATTATTTCTAGCTGTTAGAGGAAAAAAATCCATGTTGATTTCTTTTGTGCAAGTAGAGATTTAAGAAATGCACCTTAAGACAAACTTCTAAGATCTTTCATGAAGAGAAATTCTGAACTATTATTCTCATCCTGAAGAAGATGGAAGACTGGGAGAATCACTATCATTTCATCAATACGTGCTTTCCTTTCCTCCATGAAGCTTGCAAAATTTTTCACAGGAATTCTGTAAGCTACTCATCTCCAGATAATAAATAACCTTTTCCAATAATTATCATCTCTTCCTCTCAAGTTTTATCCTAGAATGCATCTTATATTAGAAGAGTTGTGGGTCAAGTGTACAGCCTACTATTCCAATATGTCTTAGACAATCATTCCTTGTGATGACATTCCAGATTTGGTATAAAAAAATGATAGCTTGGGTCTGACTTTTGCAAATGCAGTGAGTAGCTCTGTAGACGTTGCATTCATAAATCATTTTGTTTATCTCATAACACAGCATATCTAAAGTGTAGTTGGGAATGCCATGAGTCTCGTCGTATCTTCTGTCAGTCCTCCCTTGAGATGATGATTGGGTTTGGGGATTTATGTATAAATCAGAGAACATATTAAAATTCCCATGGAGGATGATCCCTTTGATAATGGCACAGCCAGTGACAAACATCCCACTACTGAGATTATGGCAAGGAATTTCAAATATATGCCAATAAAAATCAGGATGCAGCTACCTGTTACAATCTTTTCTAATATTTATTCATGTTTTACTTATTCATTTCTGTGTGGAACATGTGGGTTGGTTTGTGGGTTTTTTTTTCCCTGCTCTGAGGGAATTATGGCCAACTAAGGTTATTTGCAGAGCAGAAGAAAAATAGAAATAATATATGGAACATATGTCAAGACTTTTTTCATTGAACCTAAAATATGCATGAGATTCTTCTGTGGATTCATTAGATTCTTTTATCCTGGGGATGCCTGCCCTGGACAAGACTTAAAAGAAGTTGCCTATTTCAGCTGAAGTCCTCCCAAAAGTATATCTTTTTTCCTATTTCCATTATAACGTGATTTAATCTAATGTTCATGGTAGGCTGAGTTCAGGGGCTTCACTGACAGTTCACTAGGTATAACTCCAGCAAGTGAAATAAAAGCAATACGCAAACTCTGACAGCTGTATCAGTGGCAATAGTACCAAGGAAGAGGATGCTGTGGAAGCATGCTCTCCTACCAGGAACAGAATGACACCTCTTTTCCTCTCATGGTTTTGGATATCTGTTCTTATTGTCATTTGATGAGATTATGTTGTGATCTTGCTGCAAATGTCTGTGGCTAGTGTTTCCTCACTGGATTTTTCCTGACTTCTGTTCAGATTTTCTGTGTAACAAAACCAGCACAGTTGCATTAGTTTGCATGACCAATAAGAAATTGTCTCTATGTAGTGGAAAGTATATTTTTGACTGGTTGAGGAAGTTACATCAGTAGTACTTTTAAGACTTCTGTGATTGGAAAATCGATTTTTAAGTGTGTTATGCAATGATCATGAAGGAGAAGACAGCCAAATGATAGGAGGGAACAATACAGTTCCACCAACAGCAGCCATCTATGGGTGCTAAAAGAGATAGCACAGTGTCTACCATCTAATGAAAAGTTGTGGCCCTCAAGGTCCCCAATGTCTGGAAAAAGAAAATGTTACTTCCATCTACAGAACAGCAGGAAGAAACCAAGGAAGTGTAGGCTTCACCTCAGTCCCTAATCAGAAAACATATCTTCTTGGAACTGCTTTCTGAACAAGAATGAAATCAAATTAGTCACCGTGGATTTTCCAGGGTAAATTTTACTCGACTCAGCTGTTTGTCTTTTTCTCTGACGAAAAGACCAGAAATGGAGCTGGGAGGAAAGTGCGTTAATGTACCTTGATTCTGGCAATGCTTTTGACATCAGCTTCCAGGCATTCTTACTTGGAAACAGAGGAACTGTGGGTTGTGCAAATGGACTGTTATACAGGTTGCAAACCAGCTGGACTGTCAACCTGCCAAGCTCATAGTGCAGCAATCAATAGCTTGATGTTCATTTGGCAGACGTAACAGAGCTACCCTAGGGTCCATACTGGAGCTGATATTATTCAATATCTTCATTAGCAGCCTGGATGATGTGACAGAATACACTCTCAGCAAATTTATGGATGATGCTACATCAGGGAGAAAACTGACTGATGTGCCAAATGGCAGAACTTCAATCCAGAAAGACCAGAGTAAAATACAAAAACAGACCAGCTGAAGCCTCGTGATGTTTGATATGAAAAGTATAAATGTCTCAACCCAGAGATAAATAACCGTGTAAATCTGTACAGACTGCGCACTGGCTGTTTGAGTAGCAAACCTGCTGAAGAGGACCTGAGCAGTCAGAGTGGATGCCACTTTGAATATCAGCCACTATAGTGTACTCATTTCAGACAAGTCAAACCTCAGAAACTAAATAAAATGAAATATAGAGGTACATTAGGAGGACCATGGTGAGTGGATCAAAGAAAACTGTTATTTCTCCCCTCTTGTCACTGGTGAGGTCACACCTGAAATTCATCCAATATTGGGCCCAAATTGCAAAAGAGATGTTGAGAAAAAAGAAGGTCCAGTGGAGTGCTGCTAAGATGGTCAGAGACCTAATAAAAAAAAAAGTCACAAATTGCCATGACTGCTGATAAATGTGGAGTTTGATATAGTGTTGATATCTTACGCACGTGATTTCATTATGTAATGCTTACAATATATATTTGAAGCTTTTTTCTGCATTACTGACCGATTTTCAGAGATGACTGTTTTCAGAGTCAGATTATTACATAGGAATTCGATAGGTATGACCTTTCATACCTTTCCCAGATGATCCCAGCTGAGGAGCAGTAGGCTTCAAAGAAAACATGTATAGGGATATTCACTCCTGAAAATGTTTTAAGAGCTGGCAGACTTATACAGAGATTGCTCAAATTATATTTTGAGGTTTTATTTTGCATTGCACATAGCAAAGATGTCTTTTTTAAGTGAAATCATTGATTTCCATGTAGTGACAAATGATAGTAGCAACTGGGACCTTTAGCGCCTGTCTTAATTAGGCTTTTTCTGTGTCTGCAGGTATAATTTTTCATCTGTAATGACATGCTACAAGGATATGCATATGGCTGCCTCTAGAAAATTGTGTAATAAGATATCTGACATTAAAATTTCTGCTTTCAATTCAGTGCAAGGAATTTTTCTTTGTAAGCATAAAACTACATCAACAAAACAGTGACCTGGTTTAGTTAAAAAACCAAATCTAGCTGTATAGAATTCTTTGCAAAAACTGGGTCTTATTTTTACCATATGGTTAGTGTATACAAAAGAAAATAGCATAGTCATGCTGAGAGTGGCCTATTTTGCAATGTGTCTGGATACTGAGAGGGCTCAGCAGTGCCACTTAGGTACTGTGATTCTCTTCTCATTGAAATGCATGATCTTGAAATGCAATGTGTGGATGGTAAGTATAGACTCTATAGTCATGGCTTCAGTATTTGGACCACTAATTATGTTACTGCCAGAATGGGCACTGAATTCAGCTCTAAGTGGTCTGCAAGCCAAGTTAGGACTTGTTGCATGTCTTATGCTTAGCTCTGTATTTATTATTCCCTTCTTGTTGGTCATTATGTATTCAGTTGCTATTATGGACATAATGCTCTCTCCACTTCTTGTCTGAACATCTTTTTCTCTCTATAATGTTCCAGACCGTTTGGGAAATTGGCCAGGGATGCTGTATCTCTCCTCTTTGGAATTTAATGTGCTGTAGTGAGTCTGTTCAGGCTACAGGCAGCCCCCCTACAGACTTCAGTGTTTTAAAGACTTCTAGAAATAGGTTGACTGGTTTTCCTTCACAAGCCATGACAATAAGGGGGTAGTGTAATCTCATGGAGGTGTTTTTTTCACTCCAACATAAGCCTGACTTACATCCAACATTGTCCTTTGACCCAGAGCACCCACTTTCCATAATCTCTCTCTATCTCTTCATAGTCTCATAGTACTTTAGCAAGTAGCCTGGTGCTAGGCATTTACTGGGCCTCTTTACTTAGAAACATGTTATATGGTTTAAGAAACTGGTTGACCAAGTCCCTTGGGAGGCAATCCTGAAGGGCAAAGGAATCCAGGAAGACTGGACACTCTTCAAGAAGAAAATCTTAAAAATACAGGATCAGGCTGTCCCCATGTGCAAGAAGATGAGCCAGCAGGACAAAACACTGTCCTGGCTGAACAGGGAACTTATGCTGCAGCTCATAAAAAAAAAAGAGAGCTTGTGAATTTTGGAAGAAGAGTCAGGGAACTCAGTAGAACTACAAGGAGCTTCTGAGATTATGCAGGGATAAAATTAGAAGGGCCAAAGCACAAATAAAACTTAAACTGGCCACTGCTGTAAAAGATAACAGAAAACAATTCTATAAATGTATTAGTAACAAAAGGAGGGCTAAGGAGAATCTTGATCCTTTAATGGACACAAGTGAACAAGCGTAAGGAAAAGGCTGAGGTACTTAATGCCTTCCTCGCCTCAGACTTCAATAGTAAAACCATCTGTTCTCTGGGCACTCAGCCCCCTGAGCCAGAAGACAGGGACTGGAAGCCTCTTAGTCCCAAGATAAATGATGTGTGACCCGCTGCTCCACCTTGATGTGCACAAGATACCACCCAAAGGTATTGGTAGAGGTGCTCATCAAGCCATTCTCCATCATCTACCAGTAGTCCTGGCTTGGAGATCCCAGTGGACGGGAAGTTAATTAATATGAGACCTATCTACAAGAAGGGCCAGGAGAATCTTGGGAACTACAGGCCTGTTAGTTCAGGGGAAGATTATGGAGCAGATTGTCATGAATACCATCAAGAGGCACACACGGGATAACCAAGGCCTCAGGCCCAGTCAGCATGACTTTAAGAAAGGCAGGTCCTGTTTGACCAACATAATCTATCACAAGATGACCTGCTTAGTGGATGAGGGAAAGGCTGTGGATGTGATCTACCTGAACTTTAGTAAAGTCTTCAACACTGTCTCACACAGCATCCTCTGGAGAAACTGGCTGCCCATGACTAGGAGGGTCATACTATGTGTTGGGTGGAAAAAATGTTTCCAGTGGTGTTACCTAGGGCTCAGTGTTGGGGCCTGTTCTGTTTAACATCTTTATCAATGATCTGGATGAGGGGATGAGAAGATCTGCTTGAGGACAGGAAGGCTGGATCGATGGGCCAATTGGATGAGGCACAAAGCCAGGTGCCAGGTCCTGCACTTGGGCCATGGAAACTTCATGTAATGCTATGGACTTGAGGAAGTGTGACTGGAAAACTGCTCAGAGGAAAAGGACCTGGTGATGTTGGTCAATAGCCATCTGAGCATGGGCCAGCAGTGTGCCCAGGTGGCCAAGAAGGCCAATGACACCTTGGTTTGTATCAGAAATAGTGTGGCTAGCAGGATCAAGGAAGTGATTGTCTCCTCCTACTTGACTCTGGTAAGGCCACGCTCTGAACATTGTTTTCAGTTTTAGGTCTCTCACTACAAGAAGGACATTGAGGTGCTGGAGCATGTCCAGAGACAGGCAACAAAGCTAATGAAGGGTTTGGAGAACAAGTCTGATGAGAAGTGGCTGAAGGAGCTGGGGTTGTTTAGTCTGGAGATGAGGAAGCTGAGGGGTGACATGATCATTCTATAAAACTACTTGAAAGGAGATTGTAGAGAGATGGGTGTCAGTCTCTCCTCCCAAGTAATAAGTGATAGGACAACAGGAAACAGCATTAAGTTGTGCCAGGAGAGGTTTAACTTGGATATTAGGAACAGATTCTTTGCTGAGAGTTAGTAAATACTGGAACAGGCAGCCCATGGAGGTGATAGAGTCGCTATCCCTGGAAATATTTAAAAGATATGCTTATGGGCATGGTTTAGTGGTGGACTTTTGCAGGGCAGACTTTGACCTTTTTAGGAGATTACTTGATAGAATCCCTTGGAAGTCAGTTTTGAAGGGTATAGGAGTCCAGGAGGGCCAGACACTTTTTAAGAAGGAAATCTTAAAGGCCCAGGAACAAGCCACTTCCACATGCTGTAAGATGAACCAGAGGCAAAGAAGACTGGACTGGTTGAATAGCAGATTTGGCTTAAAATCAACAAAAATAAGTGGGTTTATGGCCTCTGGAAGAAGGGACAGACTGCTCACAATGAGTACAGGAACATTGTTAGGTTATATAGGGAGTTAATTAGAGGGTCAAAAGCCCAGCTAGAAGTCAAACTGGCTTTAGAGGTAAAAGATAATAGGGAAAGTTTCTATAAATACATTAGCAATAACAAAAAGACCAGGGAGAGCCTTCATCCCCCATTAGATTCAGAAGGAAATTTAGTATTAAAAGATGATGATAAGGCTACAGTGCTTGATGCCTTCTTTGCCTCAGTCTTTAGTAATGGCAGCATTTCCACTGGGGAAAGTCAGCCCACCAAGCCAAGAGACAGGGGTGAGGAGCAAAATGTCCCCCTGACAATTCAGGAGGAGATGGTCAGTGACCTGCTGCTCCACATTGATGTGCACAAATCTATGGGGCCGGAGGGGATACATCCTAGAATACTGAGGGAACTGGCAGGGGTGCTTGCCAAGCCACTATCCATCATTTCTCAGCAGTCCTGGCTGACTGGGGAGGTCTCATCTGATTGGAAGTCAGCTAATATATGAGAATGGACAGAATGATGATCCGGGAAATTACAGGCCTGTCAGTTTGACTTCAGCACCCAGAAAGCTGATGGAGCAGATCATCCTAAGTTCTATTATGCAGTACAAGCAGGACAACCAGGTGATCAGGCCCAGTCGGCATGGGTTATGAAGGGCAGGTCCTGTTTAACAAACCTGATCTCCTTCTATGACAGAGTAACCTGTTTGTTGGATGAAGGAAAGGCTGTGGATGCTGTGTACCTTGACTTTAGTAAGGCATTTAACACTGTTTCCCATAGTGTTCTCATGGGGAAATTGGTTGTTCTTGACTTGAATGACCATACACTTTCCTGGGTGAAAAACTAGTTAGATGGTTGAGTCCAACAAGTTGTAGTCAGTGGGGTTGAATCCATTGACACCCGGTGTACTATTCCTGAAGCAGAATATAGTAATGAAGTCTACCTGCTGATTTTATTTTATACTACTCAAAAACATAATCAAATTTAAAAAAGAATACATAAAGAAAATTTGTACCAAGGAGATTATATCATTTAGTTAGTCCATAATGTATAATGTGTTCTATTGGCAACAATTATTAGTAAAGCCAGTACTATCAGGATATTGGTCATAATAATTTAAAAGTGGATGAGAACTAATTTGCAACATGCTTATAAAACAAATAGAATTTTCATATACACAATAAATACATATACAATTGGCTTGAATAACACAGGTTTTGAGACAAGAAATTATGATAGGAATGTCATAGTACATTCTGTACCAGCCTCATATAATGCAGAGACTGTATCCCACACCATGAGAAGACCAGTTTCATGAGAGGTCATTCATGTCAGATCATCTTCTTCTTATTTCTAATAGAAGAGAGAAAAGGGGGCAATAAAGAACCTGTTGTTTGGGTTTGTTTTTTTTTTTCTAGGATTCATTTAGAATGGAATTCGAGTGTTCACAAGATATAATGCATCAAGTACATAGACTCACTTTAGTTATCTTCTAAGAGCTTGAGCCTCAAGGAATAAGTCAATGCAGGTCCAATTCTTTAATTGTAGCTGGACATCTTTCCTCTGTATTGCTACTGAGCAGGTGACTGTCAATAAGGCTTTCAGCATTGGTGAAGTTTCCTTAAGGATATTGCTACTGTTTATTCCTCGACAACTTGTGAAGAAATGAACAGCCTTCTCATGAATGTGTTCATTAGTATAGATTCATTTCAAGGAAGTTGCCATATGTGATGGAATGACAGTTCCAAAATATAGATAATGGAGAATATTTCCAAAGGAATCAGTCATTTAACCTGCTGAACAAAAAAGGAAAAAAAATAGAGACAAAAAATGTGCAAACTTTTATTTATAAGGAAAAGAATCAAGTGATTGGTAAATGAGACAATATGACAGAGCTGGAGATGGAGGTGAGAGCAATGACCAGTATGGAAAGGGTATTGTGCAGAAGTTCCAAAGCAAGGAAATGGAGCCAGAAATTGAATCAGATAAAAGCAAGCAGCTGCAAAAAAAAGGAGAAAATTCTTATGCTATGGAAAAATTATAACAGTCAATTAAGAGTTAAATACATGTAGATAAGTGCACAGAAGATAATACCGATAAAGAAACAAGGACCCATTTGGAAAATACAATGAAAAATAAAGGAAAGGAAGACTTGGATTCCTAAGATGTGAATGAAATTTTTAGGATGGAACTGAAAGCATGAATGTGAGAAGAAAGGAACAAGAAGGATTCATTTTTACTTTGTAGTCTAGTATCAGTGATTGGTGAAAGGAAGAAATACCAAAAACTATGTAGAAGTGTGTCTTGGGAAGTTCATGTTTTTTATTTTCTTTTGAGTTTCTATTTTTTGATTTGAAAAAGCAAGAAAGAGAAAACAATGTGAACCTTAATTAAAGGCAGAAGTCAAGTTGACAGAAGACAGTATCTGAATGCAAAACTATTTTCTGAGTTCCCTCTGCTTTGCATGTACTAAATATAAAAGTAATGTTAACTGCAAGGTCAGGTAGCCTGGGGAATTCATCTTATCACTGCTATGAATCTAGAGTATCAGATCAGAAATTATGAAGGTTATCTATAATTTTAAAGTGGTTTTAAAATGTTCATTCCTCCTAGAAATAACTGCTACGTATGTATGCATTTATCTATTTCTAGCTAATAAAAAAATAGCATGTTTCACTGCAAAGGAATGCATTGGCAAATAGTCTACTGTTCAGTCAGGTTCAGACTATGTTAATGTAGTTTCTGTAAATGACTGACATAAATAGGAAGTTATCCTAGGAGAGCAAAACTAAGAAAGGGCCTAATTCTTGCTGCTGCTGTTTCAACACCAGCTGCTGGAGGAAGACAAGGCAGTTTTGCAATGTATGTCCTCTCCAACCACTGTGAGGTTGTTACCATCCGCTGCTCTGTTGTTTCTGTACTTTATTTCAGGAGCTTCAATAGTGAATAAATTGATTGTTACATGAACTATGAATGTAAAGCTGTGGGAAACTCAAAAAGTGGAAACTTACAAATAAATATAATTTTTGCTGTTGAAAGAAAAATTATGAGGGTGTGTTCCACCAGTTGGGAATGTCTTCTGGTGAATTACTCATGACCACCTACAGCAGACAGTTAGAAAGTCTATTGCCAACTTCTGCTCTCTTTCCTATTTTGTCCCTAGCAGTACCTATTTCTGGTTCATAAATTCTTCAAAAGGGAAAATGAAGCCACTTAAAAGTCTTGATACTTCTCCTTCACAACAGGCATTCAGCTGAAACTGCTGAGAGACAGATCAGGACAAACGATTGCATTTTCAGGGGGAGTTCTGCCCTGTAGATGACTGTTTTATGTCTATGTTTTTACATCAGGACTTTGGTAGTGATCAGAGAAAACTAGCAATTTGCCTTGGGCATATGACATAATGCAAAATAATTTGGGAGGGATATTTTCACAGCACGAACTCCTCAGAGCACAGAGCACTTGAAGGGCTGCGTTTTCATTGTCATTCCATTAGTGTGAACATAAGCTGTACTTGTAACTCCCTGTGTAATTTGAGAAACTTCAGTAAGAACTGTAAACAACCTGTCAGGTCTTCCTGACTTTTAAGAAATCTTTTATTCAACTCAGTGAGATTTTACCTCACAATCTCAATTGCTGATTTCTCTTTTTGCTGACAGAGTTTGGGGTTATTTTTCTGTAAACAAAACTGAAAAGGCCAATTTTCTTCTGACTAAGCTTGATTAACTTTTTGTCTCTAGTAAAATTGATTTTCTGTACAGAAAGATTTAACAAATTATATTAATTTAAATATACTCAAAGCCATGATGTTTATTAAAGGTGCAGAAAATGTGCCTCAGCTTCTAAGATGTAACTACCTAATATCACAGTTCTCTGCTGGACTGTGTGCCAAAAGCAGATATAAGTTCTGTGAATGCTATAAGATGTGTAATAGTTATTTCCTGTTACTTATTACAAGTTCATGTCAAAACGGAAGTTGAGAGGCATTTGTAGGATGATAGAGAAACCCTGGTGAGAAGTCAATGTGCTCTACAGTCCATGCCTGGAAAGTGTCAGCACAGACGACAAGAGTGAAGTGATAATCATGAACTCGAACAGGTTTCTTCTGGGGACCTCTTCCTTCTCAGGATGTCTTTTCTCCAAAGGCAGATCCAGGCCTCTCTGACACCTTGCACATATTTGAAATGATAAAAGTAAACATATCATCATGAACTGATGCTGCTAAAAAGCAAATATACCTGACTGAGGCAAGGAGAAATGAACATTTTCATTGTGCTAGTGCAACAACGCCCATGACTCAGAGAAGAAGGTATTAGTGTTTTGAGTTGGAGACCGGAAAGACAGAAAGGATGCTTTTATAGGAAGATGGGGTTACACTCTTTCCATTAGTGGCCACAAAAATATTAGCAATCTAATATTCATGCATTGCCACTCTTAGACACTTGACATTGCCATCTTGAAGAGAATATATAGGATTAATTTGCCAATTTTTGTTTATTTAAGGCCTTAGTTGCAGTTTCTTCTTTGTTGGAGGTGAGAGAAGACATTTTCTTTTTGAAAAAATGAGTAGGGCTTGCAAACTGAAACATGAATGTTTCTTATGCAGAGTAATCAGTACCTGATTAGGAAAAGAAAAAAAAAAGAAATTTCACTTAGTGCTCAGTCAAAGCAGGACCAGTGACTATAACTTGACTCAGTGGTATTTCCATTTGTTCTCTCATTTCAGTAGGATTCAGTCTGATTGGATTGGAATACTACCTAGTTGTGAGGTCGAAACTGTGGCTTTTCTCTATCTGTGAAAACTGACATTTTCCATTTTCTTCTTGAAATAGCAGTTTGAAGCTATACTGTATGTAATAAAGGGCTACTTCTTTCTGCTCCAGAGATAGCTAGAGCCCACTACCCCAGGGAGTGACCTCTATGTTTACTTTTTAAAGTACTTTGGTATCCTGAAATACAGTTTGCTGTGTAAGAATGTCAGTTTCTGCTACCGTTAAGTCAGAAGCTTGATAGTTTCACACTTCTACTACTTCTGTTTGCTGTTGCTGCCAAAAGAACAGGTGAAATGTCATAAATTTCACACTCTGAGAAAACTGGACAAAGTCTTGCCTCTGGGTTTGAAATGCTCATATAGAACTGTCAACATATCTTAAATGATTCTATTACAGAGGCTTTGATACTGGTCTGACATAGTCAGAAATTGAATCATGATGTACAAGAACATTTTTCACATAGGGGAGACACAGAAAGTTCATCAATATCAGAAATGACTGTGCTTTTATCCATTGAAGATTAGCTCACCAGGGAAGAAACTGCTTAGTGCAAAGCTGTACGATACAAATCTGGAGGTAAGTACTGATGATTAACCATACTTAGATGAGAGATGGTTAACAAAAGGAATCACCTTTGAGTCAATGATCTTTAAGGAGACATTTGGACAAGAGCAATGAGATCCTGTAGATTTTTCACAGTCTACTTGGCCTTATAAGGAGTTGAGAAGCGATTCTGAATACTGATATCATAGCATTTACACGATGCTAAAATTTACTTCAGCTCAATAACTTCAATTACTACTATGTTTGCTATATCAGTGGCCACTGTCAAGGCAGCTCTACTACTGCTACCAACAGAGAGGTCAGGTTAGAAGTGACAATCCTGTATTTCGTAAAAGAGGTGATCTAAAGAGAGTACTGGAATCTCAGTGTTTTGAAGAATGGAAAGAGTTAAAAATACACGTCTTTGTCTACATCCCAGGTCAAAACTCTGTAGGGCTCAAAACCTTGTGGTTTCAGAACCCCTTGAACTCTCATTTGGCATTGCAAACAACTCTGTTCTCACTCAGTGTGCAAAGTCATCTTTCTTTCCCACATAAAGACACCCTAAGTTCTGTATTATACCAATTAGTGGGTTTTGCCGGGCCAGGTTTTTGGTATTAGGGGAGCTAAAGGGGTGGCTCCTTTAAACAAAGAACTGTCAGAAGCTTCCCCTGTAGCTGATAGGGCTAATGCCAGTCAACTCTAAGATGGAACTCACAGCTGACCAAGGCCTGGCCAATTAGTGACTGAAGTAAGGCCTCTGTGAATAATGTATTTGGGAAGAAGTTGTTGCACAGTTGCTAAACTGCAGCAGCAACAGGGAGTGAGAATGTGAAAACATCTCCACAGACACCAAGGTCAATGGAGAAGGAGGAGGACGAGGGTGCTTAGGCCCTGAAAGAAAGACTCCCCTGTGACCTGTGGTGAGGACCATGGAGAGGCAGCTGTGCCCCTGCAGCCCATGGAGGCCACTGGGGAGCAGAGATCCACCCGCAGCCAGTGGAAGACTCCACGCTGGAGCGAGTGGATACCTGAAGGAGGCTGTGACTCTGTGGGAAGCCTGTGTTGGTCCTGGCAGGACCTGGTCATCCATGGAGGGAGAAGAGCCCATGCCAGAGCAGGTTTGCTGTCAATACTTGTGATCCTTTGAGGGACTCAGGCTGGAGCAGTTGGTACCTGAAGGACTGTTCTCCTGGTGGATGACCCACGTTAGGGCAGGGTGTGAGGAGCTGCCCCTGTGGGAGGCCCCATGCTGGAGCAGATAATGAGGAACTGTAGCCCATGGGAAGGACCCACTATGAAGAAGTTCATGGGGGACTGTCTTCTGTGGGGAGAGACCCCACACTGTAGCAGGGGGAAGTGTAAGGAGACCTCCTCCTGAGAAGCAGCAGTAGCAAAGTCCTACTGTATTGAACATACCGTAACCTTCACCTCCCATCCCCTATGCTGCTGATGGGGAATTAAGGGCAGCCCTGGGAAGAGGGATGAGTGGGGGGAGGTGTTTTAAGATTTGATTTTATTTCTCATCTCTGTGCTCTTATAGTTTATTAATAGTCAAACTTTTATCTCCCCAATTTGAGTCTGTTTGCCTGTGACGTTAATTGCTGAGCGATCTCCCTGTCCTTATCTTGACACGCAAACTTCTCAATATACATTTTTTTCTCTCTCCTGTCTAGTTTAGGAGGGGGAGTGGTATTAGAACTTGGTGGGCATCTGGCACCCAACTGGGACTAAACGACCACCTCGAACAGTATACACAAATCTGTTACAGAATATACTTTATTACTGAAAGAGCAGCCATCCATTCCAGTTTCAGGAACTTGGGACATGATATTGAATTAATGTAATCATACCACACAACTTCCTTTATTAAATGAGACTTTTAGCTTTTTTTTCATCTATGAAGAGATTAGACTTCAATTATCATGATTGTCATATTCTTCCTCCTTATGATAAAGAATATAGAATCAAGGAGAACAATATTCTTTAAGAAAAGGAAGTTGTAATGAGACTTCTTATAATTCATATCACTTATTTGAGTTCTTGTATATACATAACTTTCATCATAAGGATTCTCATGGAAAAAATAAAAACAAGTTTGGTTTCATATTCTATATCTTTTATTTTATAGGTTTTCATTTCATATATATACATTCATACTTATGTATTCATACTCACATAAATATTCCACACTATAAGGACATATTGAATTTAGCCATATGACTCAAGAGCTAAAATGGGAAGAAATGAAAAATAAGAAAAGAAAAGGTAAAAAGATAAAGAGTAACTTTATGTGTGATATTTCACTGACTTTCACAAAATCATTTTGCAAGCCTTTAATTCCAAATTGCAGATTAAGCAAGCATTCAAAGATGAGAGCAGAGAATGATAGTTTGTATTTGAGGAGAAAGAATGTGATTGCAAAAGAAATTGTGCTCATCTATATGTGCTACACATTTTGTATGCAGCTATACATACATTGCAGAAAAAGACATTTTGATCGGTCTATGCATGAAGCTGCTCACATTTGGCAAATGTAGAGAAAGATTTAATCTCCCGACTAAACCATTCCTACAGGGAACAGTATGGTACTAAAAAAATAATACTTACCTCTAAATATGGACTCATATGTATTTTACTGAACAAAATGAATGCCATTTTTGATGGCATTTAGGATTTGTCCTTCAGCATTGCTATCCATGTCAACTATTAAAATACTGCAGTTGTGCACTTCAGTATTAATTAGCGAGAAAACAAAGCAAATTTTCAAGTCCAGTTTTTCAGGTCCAAAATATAACTTTTTGACTTTGCAACTGTGGCAATTCAGGAAGCTCTGTATTATTAACAGGTTATTAACTAAATTTCATTAAAAAAAACCCCCAAACTTCATTCTGCCATACTCCAACAGCTAAATCCAATGACAAAGTGTCAGGCTTGTACTCCTTGAGATTAGAGAAATGCAGATGATAGAGAACAGCTTGCCAGGAGGGAAGTTTAAAAGGCTGAGATTGCTTCACCCAAACCTCTACCTCTGAAGCTAGAAGCTGATCAAATGCAGAAGGTTTACAGAAGCAGGGAAAGGTGAGGCGAGGGCATATTTTCAAGGTAGATGAATCTCATTTGATTTTGGGAGCGGTGTAGAGAAACTGGTTCCGCACAGAAGTTGTGCTTCTGTGATGAAGACATATGCATAGTTGTAGGAGGACTGTACATTTCATTTAAGCAGCGATCATAAACATCAGAGCCCAAGTGAGTTGACTATTGAAGTGGGAATTGCTGGAAGACTAACTGTTCACTACTTTGTGTATACACAGGGAGGAACTGTGTATTTTTTGACAGCAGTTGTGTGAGACTTTGTAACAGCTGCTAAGACAAAGCCTGTATGATATCCTTTGGGAATACATAGCCTGGAAAACTGTCACCTAATTTTGAATAACTTGATCAAGAAACCACATTTGTGAAAATGCACACAGGTGTTGTTTACAGTCTATACGTTTCTTAACGTTTTATAATCTGACTTATTTTCAGAACCTTTGTAAACCCTCTATGCTATGTCTCTGGAGAATTGAACTATGAAACCAAACTACTTCCAAGATTTCAACTCTAGAAAAGAATGTTTAAATGGAATTTGGGAAGGGGCTTGAGCCATCTGACTCTGCAGTCAGAACTGGATAGGGATAGAGAAAAAATTATTTGACATATTAGATACTTCATTCTATATTCATGTGCATAAGTGGTATTTGTGCAGTACTCTATTTGTTTCAATTTTAATAGCATGTTGTAAATACTATCATTAATATTTAACGTGGTATTAACATTAATGATTTACTGCTGCATCAAAAAACCTCCAGCAATATCCTCTTAATGCTGTAGAAAATATTGTGAGGGCTTCAAACACATAACAACCCATACTTGAAACCTGAATTATCAGTTTCTGTATGCAGACAAAATACAGTGTATGTGATGGATAACCAACAAGTGAAAGCTTTTTGGGCTTTAAAGGTATTCAATGAGAATCACAAATATAAATACACTATTAAAAATTGCAAATATTGGTAATTATTTTATAAAAGGACTAAGCATTGTGTTTCAGGATGCTATGAGTCTGAATCTTTAAAGTTATGAGATGTTTTATATTCCTCATGACTGAGTTGCTAAGTTTGGACATCTAATGGTGTTCCATGGACAATTCCTGTTATACATTAAGCTATATTAATTCCTCTGTGCATTTCTGACATGCCTAGGATATGTCTAGGTGGAGAACCATCTCTTCTAAGCTCCAAAGAGGCTATTCAAGTGTCTCACATCCACAAAAAGTCTAATTTGATATAAGGTCTTTAGTGCTTCTTCACATTTTCATTGCTAAATTAATCCTTGGAGATCTGGACAGGCAGTGAGGTGAACTGCTTCAAAAAGTAAGTTTTTCTGCTGTAAGCTTTGTCTAGCAGCCTTCTGAAGTCATTGAGAGCAGCATCAGAAGCTTTAATGAGAATATAATACATATATTCTATACTGTCAAGTCATTTTCATTGGCATGAGATTTTACTAAAGCTAACCCTCCACAACCCTTGAGAGAAATGACAAACAAAATTACTTTCAGATTTACTTTGCAGAGCAAAGTCAAAGACCTCTGGTTTTGTGATATATTATCTTCATTTTAGCACATCGAAAAAAAATTTTCTAGACATGATACTATATTATAAACGTTAAGACAGATTTAGTTCAAAAGAAATATCAGGGTTATAAGTAGAAAGATAAAGAGAGAAATAAGGCCTTGGTTGTAAGAGAAAATACAAGCATGAATCCATATGAAGTGCAGTAGGATAGGTCTTATGTGGTCATGCGTGACATTTACAAGACATCATAAACCAGGAAATGGACAATTAATGTTTCATGAGCAGATGGAAACATCGTATTTTTCCATCAATCTTTTTTCTTTCAGCTGAAGCACAGACTTAAAAATTATTATAAGCAAGAATTTAGCAGTTAGCATCCCATTTAAAACGTAGTAAAAATTACAGAAACAATCAAGATGTTTGCAAAACTTGAGAATTTATGTTTTCAAAAAGAGTCTAATGAAGTCTTAAAAATGTAAAAAAAATGTTTTTCAGCTGAAAAGTTATCTTCAGGAATTCAGGATAAAAGCAATACAATCGAAGTGTGTACTTTACTGCATTTGAGGTGATAAGCTTAATTTGCACAGTCCCTGCTTTTGTCGCCTCTTCATTCAGGATAAAGTATGACATTTTGAAATCTATTTGCAGATGAAAACATGACATTGGAAAGCACAAAATTTAACAAAACTTGTAGTAGGATGTTATCTGATTCATGGTGGAGGCCTACCATGCCCTCAGCTGATGAGGTAGCCTCGGGTAGGGAATTGAAGGCAGAATTGTCTCACACCCATGCTCTGCCCAGCATGGACACACAACAGTTGAACTCACAGAGAGCTATGCAGAAGTTTTCCTGCCAAACTAGTCCAGGTCACAGTGTTTGTCCCTTCTAGATATTGGCATAATTTTAGCTTCCTATAACGTGATATGCCTTCCTAAAATTCAGCGTTAGTGATCTAGAACACTCCTCAACAGCTGTAGGATTAAATTACTTTGGCCTATGTATTCTAATACATTCTCCTTGTCCACTCTTTGAAGCTCCTGTTCTTTGTTGCCATGGAAGAAACTTTCTAAAAATACACATTTTTACAAGCAACTGGTTGATTCCTTTTCTTATAAACTGTGTGTGTCAGTATGCTTCACATGGAAGGAGGAGTCAGTTATTAAACAATGAAACATAAAAGAAGCAGATGAAGAGATACATTCACTGTTTCTCACGTTAAGGAGAAAAAAAAATCTTTATCGTCAGGCATGCATGACTTCAGTTATTTATTAAGCCAATTCAGAGATGCTGAAAGTACTCCTACAAAATGTCTATACATTGGTTCTCTGATAAGGAACTGTTGAGTTGGACTAATTATAAAGGAACATTGTTTTCCAGCCTTTGATTTTGTTAAATACAAGAATGGAACTCTTTGACTTTCCTCATGGAATATGAGAGAGAGATTTCACTCTCCATTAACCCTAAGCTTTTTGTAAGCTAGCATGGGCTTAGCTACTTGTTTGAGGTATTAAATGTGCAAGACAACTCTTCAGGGGAATAAGTTGCTTTTCACACTGGGAAGTATACCAGAATCTGGCCTACATGTGTTAGAAACTAAAATGCTTGCTATTCATGAATTATGTAAAATTGCTGTACTTAAAACATCTTCCAAGGTATGTACAAATTAAGGATTTTTTATTGTTTCACAGGAAAAGTTGTTGTACTCTGATGATTTCTGTCCCAAGGTCAAACTGGTGAATCTTTTGAAGGTATAGATGGTGTTACACAGTTGTCACTTGTTGATAAATATTTCCAAAATTCCTGTATTCCTCTTGTGATTTTGTAAATTTACTTACTTTGAAAAATCTGTTATTATTAACTTGAAAAACTGTACCTAAAATCATAAAGTATTTTCTATCTTGATATCCTAACAATGTGGAGGTTAGCTACTCACTAGATGGAGGTCGTTCTCTAGATGATCCACTTTTTTAATCTTCATGAAACTACCAAAAGAAATTGAGCAAATATAATCTGACTACCTGCTTTTGTAATTCATGCTTCTGCAGGGGGGGTTGGATTAGATGATCTCTAAAGGTCTCTTCCAACCCCTACCATTCTATGATTCTATGATTCTACGTCTGCAACAAAAATAGTTATGATTAAGAATGAGATAAATCTGTCTTGATATTAGCATAAAAAGAGAATTTCTAAAGCAAAGATTAGACTGTGGTATAAATTATTTTTCTAGTATCAGACATGTGGCTGTTAGAATTTTGTACTAGATTTCTTTAAACCATAATTCAACTATATAGCCTAAGAGCACATATTTCAAGGATTTTCCCAGTGTGCAATATGATGTACTTATTTACATAAAGTATCAATATTTATATACACTGATGGAACAACAACATGACTTGGTTTTCTAAATAAAGATGGCACATATCAGTTTGACAGACACAGCTGAGACAGCTGAGTTTGTGTTTCTAAAAAAGTATTCATTTTGTACTTTTTTATAGAATACTGACAAGGGAATTGCTAATGAAGATAAAAATGATAAGGATGGGATATGTAATAGACAGGTTGTTCTGTAGAAATTAGAAAAAGATATAAAGCACTGTTTTATTTTCCAGGACTTTGCTGAATGTTACCAACGTTACTATTTAAAAATAAATGAAATGCAAAATGTACTGTAAGAGAGAAAATCTGGTTTTTATTTCTACAAGTTAGACCATACCACAGGATTTTCAAATTTGTGGGGTGCAATTGGAATACAGACCTGACCTGATATGTGGCTTAAAAAAGTTTTACAAATATCTTGGCTTTAGTTATTAAAGCTATCTCTTTGGTTCCTTGATGCAGTCATTACTGTAAATCATTACATTTTGATTAATTTATTTTGATAAAGGTTTGGTTTAAAAAAAAAAAAAAATTTACCTGAATTTATGTTGCTGTAATTTAAGCTGTTAAAATTATTGCAGTAATATAGAGGAGAATTACATGGTAGTTTCCCCACTTATATGGATTTAAAATTTTGTAATAGTAGGAATTTTCTCTGTCAGGGATCAGTTACCTCATTTGTGCTCATGTAAATCTATACTAAGGCAAGTCTTTCATTAGACACCTTTTCATTGGTTTATATTAGATTCATAATAAACAACAATGAAATTGAAATCTTTCTCCTCCTTGTCACCAGTGAGACCTCCAACATAACATCAATTTCTAAGAAGAAATCTTTCTTATTTTCATTAAGTAATGTGTAGATAAAAATAATGACCTTCTGATACTGCATCAGGTTCCATGTCATGTTGGATTACCTCATCCAGACTGCTCAAGATTGCATGAGTCAGGTATGATTCATGGAATTTGACATTCTTTGATACAATTTGACAGTGTTACCACACTCTAATGAGTCACATAAGCCATTAGAAAATAGACACACATAGTTTCCAAAGGCTATAACACTTTATTTTACATGCATATGTTTGTTTCATAAATGTCAAAGGTCACATAAACAAATTGAAAACCTGGATGAATACACAAATTCATCTTATTTGAACTGATTCTGTATATTAAATTATGTACATGATGACATCTATGGCCTCTAGTCAGCAGCAGGGGGAAAAGATTCCATATTATGTCCTAGATGATTATTAAATTAAAATTTCAAAGGTTCCTGTGTGACTTCCCTGACTAAATTAATAAAACTTCAGTTGACTCTTTTCTTACTCTTGAAATTTTATCCATTGTCTTTGAACAGCAGCACTATTTTTTTTTTTGACAAAATGAAAAAAACCCATTTTTTTTCTCTAGTATTTGTCTCAAAGGACAAGAAGTCAACCATCTGAATAATTTAAAATAAGATTTTTACATTGTCTACTACAGTTGAATTACAGCTCAGGAATTACATGATGACAGTCTATAGCTTCCTCTGCTTTGCATCAGAAGAGATAACAACAATTCTGGTCCTGTGGAAGAAACCTTGTCTCAAATCACAGTGGTGAAAGTGTTGTCATTCAGATGAGCAAGGGTTTCAGCCTGTCAATTATGAACTCTGTTAAGACTGCATTTCTCAGTCTTTCATTTAGCACATTGCTGTGTTCTTTATGGAAGCAATTCTTTACTCGCTTGAATGTGTGCAGACTGACAACAAAGTTGGGTGACCAGAAAGAAAATAAATTAGCATTGCCCACACCTTTGTTCTGTGGATCCTTCTTTTTTGTTCACTGTTAAAAACTTTTTTCAGTAATAGTGTATTATTATTAAAGGGATTTTAAGCTCAGCTTTTTTGTTTGTTATACTAGAAATATATCTAAACAGATAGAGAACAGCTGCTTTATTCTGTAGTAATTTGATGCCTTTTAAATACATTAAATGCCCTCTAAACCAAAGGGATAATGCTATGCGTGTGTTTGTGTGTGTATAAGTGACAGGACAAGAGAAAACAACCTCAGGTTGAATCAGGAGAGGTTTAAATTAGAAATTAGGAAAAATTTCTTCACTGGAAGGGTTGTCAAATACTGGAACAGGCTGTCAGGGCAAGTGGTTGGGTCACCATCCCAGGAAGTATTTAAAAGACATGTAAATGTGGTGCTTAAGGACATGGTTTAGTGGTGGACAAAGCAGTGTTGGATTAACAGTTGGACTTGATGTCATAGAAACATAGAATCATTGTACGGTTTTGACTGGAAGAGACTTTTAAGCTCATCGAGTCCAACATTTGTCCTAGTCCTGTCGAGCTCTAGACCATTTCCCTAAGTTCAACAGCCACCTGTCTCTTATGTCACAGGTCTTTTTCAACCCAAACAATTATGTTATTTTATTATTGTAGTTTAAAAAAAAAAAATCATTTGTAATGAATAGTTACATTTATCAGCACATCAGCTTTTTATTATGGGAACTTATCTATTCCTATACCTTTTAACAATCTCCACAAACATTTAGTGGGTTTGTTTTACAAAAATTATTAAAATGTTAATTTACTTTTTTTTCAGGGAGAAAAAATTCCTGGCTCTGATGTTGTCTGCACATATTTAACAAGAATTCACATTTTTTTAAAGAATATGTTGTTATAGCAATTTTACTTCTCCAAGTCACCTAAGATTGATTCAGATTTCATTAACTAGTTCAGGTACTCTGCTGCGTGGGGGAACTGTATTTCTTGCCATTCTCTTACAGGTGAACATATTTAGAACTATATATTCTAGGTCCAGCATTCGAAATTCTAACAAGGTTTTTTTCACTATGACTCCTGTTACTGTCATGTTAGAGGTAATCTTGTTTTTTTATTGGGATCCTCCATTTCTCCAATACAAATCCCATTAGTTTACACCTAATGGTGTTCCTGGAAGAATAGAGGTTTGATCTCAAGCTCTGTTTATGCTTTTTCATTGCCTGCATGTATTAGACACTAAATTAAGAAATGCAAGGAATGATATCTCCAGATTAGAGGCAGAAACTAGCATTTACTGGCAGACGATCTGGTAGTCCAAACAGCATAAGAGGTTTTGGGAGGGAGTGAGGAAGGCTCTGATACAGCTTCAGTTGCTGCTAAATACTGCAGTTTGGTCCTGGTTCCCATAGTAGATCCCTGACACGTGGACTTTTATGTGTACCTGTCTCAGTGTCCAAGCCATTGAAACAAATAAGGAAAAGAATGAAAGGTCCTTACTTGTAGCCACTTGTCCCTTCCTTCTCAAAAAACAATTAGATAATGGGTGATGAAGAAATCATCTTTGACTGAGTCCTGAATTCTAACACCAGTATGCGTTTTTGACATGGATTCTCATGTTTGTGTTGACAAAACACAGGAAACGTGATATCAGAATAGCGACTGACACTTTTTGGGTAGTAGGCAGCCCTTGAAAGACAAGAGGAATGTTGCTACCAGGGTAAAAAACATAAAGCAGGGAATACTCTGTGAAGGTCATAATCTGTCTTGGTCCTACATTACTCACACAGAAAAGAAATACATACCATCTACAGGAAATGTAGTCATACCTTCTTGGTATGGTCACCCTCCAGCTCTGTAGTGGACATTTACCTCTCAAAGTTAATATTCAAATAATGCCTAGCAATGCAGCCTAGAATTAAAAGTCTCTTTAGTAATGAAATTTATAAACAATAATAAAAACCTTATCCCTGCAACAAATGCTTGTAATCTAAATTAACAAGGCAGTCAAAAGGGAAATGGAAAAAAAAGAAGTGAAAACCCTTGCCCAGGACCATAAAGCAGGTTAACAGAACAGCTGAGAATAGCACCTGCTTCTCTTGAGAACTGAACATATACCCCTCATTGTTCTTCGATCCATGTTACATCATCTCCTCATGGTTCTTTTTAGGACGTATGTGCTGGAAAAAAAGCATGCTTTGAGCTTTCCTGAGTGCAGGGAGATTTGATAAACCTAATTTTTGCCCAGAGAAGAGGAAAGAAATTAAATAGAGGTCATCTTTCAGCATCTTTTCTTTATGATTTTTCACTGGTTTTAGATGCTGATAAAAGGCTTAAGAGTAGAAATATATGTGCTAATCAAACTGCCACTTTATTACTTTACTATATTTCAGTTGTAGTCTTCTGCAGAGTGAGGCTTGTGAACATGTTTTAAAAACACTTTTTGCAGAGATATGGCTTTTCAGCAATTAAAGTTATTAAAAGAGCTTTCAACATCCCTTTGAAACGCTTGAAGCCTTATATGAGAGACTGGAGCTCTGTGCTGTGGTTTATGCTTCATGTTACTGTATCTATACTTATGCCAGGTTTATTTACATTTAATTGTGTTGTGAAGTTGTTGATCTCTGTTGTGTTTATGTAGAGCTGATTCTGGTAATGGTCAAGGAGTTACAATGGTGACCCTATCAAAAATTTTCCATAGCTTTAAGTTAGACCCACCTCTGGGGCAGAGCCAATTCGGTGCCTCTGTGATCACTTTTTAAGAAGAAATCAGAAGAGGAGTTGGTGGTGGTTGATGAGGGAAAAGTGGACATGCGGACCCCAAGGTCAGTGGAGGAAAAGAGGAAGTGGACCAGAGCAGACACCCCTCTGCATTGTGTGATGAGACAGTAGCTGTTCCCTTGCAACTCATGGAGGGCAACAGTGGACCTGCTTGGACAGGGCCTCGCGGCAGAGGGATTGACTGTGCCTAGAGGGGCTGTGAATTTGTAGGGAGGTGGCACTGGAGCAGAATGTGCCTGGAGTTCTGTTGCCACAGAAGAGGCTCACACTGGAAGAGTTTTTGAGGAGCTACAGCCCTTGGGAAGAACTTGGACTGGAGAGATTTGTTAAGGACTGTATCCTATGGGAGGGACCCTGCATTGGGTGAGAAGAAGAATGTGAGGAGTTCTTCTCTAAGAAGAAAGAAATATCAGAGACCATCTGTGAGGGACTGACCACAACCCTCATTCCTGTCCTTTGCACCGTGTAGGGGGAGGATGTAGAGATATTAGAAGCAGAGAGCTGAGAACAGGAAGAGGAGAGAGATGAGGGAAGGAGATCTTAAAGTGCTGGTTACATTTTTCTCAGTATCCTGCTTTGTTTTTTGCTTTCTGTCCTATTTCTAGTTGGTAGTAGATTAAACTGTTATTTTCTTCCTTAGGTTGAGCAGTTGAGTCTGTTTTGCCCAGAACCATAATTGGTGAGCAACCCCTCCCTGCTCTTGTCTCAGTTCACATGGACCTTGGTTATCTTTCTTCCTCCCATTTCACTGGGGTCTCCACCATCGATGGGAGCTGAGTGTGTATTGCAAGGAGCATGAGTGAGTGACTGTGGTGCTTCATTGCCAGATGTGCTTTAACAGTGACATGACCACAGTGAAACTTTTTCCCTCTGATAGAGTGCACTAAAATGTTCCTAATATTTTTTTCTTGTCTGTGCTATACTAAAACTCAGGTCTTCTATCTTCACATGTTAGGAGAGTTAAAAAAATGTAGTTGTAGATGAATGGCTAAATGCATTCAGGCACATGGTCAGAATAAATCTGTGGCGAGATGTTTCTCTCTTGTTGATGTAGTAATGTCAAAAGCCATGTTTTGTCAGAAGAAGCTTTGTCTTAATTGTGGCAATGTCTCCATGTACATATGTGAGTATGCTGATGAAACAATGTGGCTTTATCATCAAACCAATTCCAATTTGAAAAGGTCTCCACTTCCGCTCTTATACCTGACTTATCAATGACATTGAGGCTTCAGTGTAGCAATAGCAGTGAGCAAAATCACATTTAGGCAATAGAATTTTCAGTTTCCGCCATCATGTCCTGCCCAGATTTCCTGTCCTCTAATAAGGAATGATGTGTGGTAAAGCAGAATTTTCCTCAGCATTTATTTTTCATGGTGCGTTCTAATTCCAGTTTGGAATAGGCATTTTTCATCTAGAATAATTTTTGTATGAAAGTTCTGATTTTTTAATTTAATATTTTTATAGGAATAAATAGACATTATTTTTTTCCAAAAAATCATATTTTAAAGAGTCTTTTGGATTTTCTGTGTTGATATTTGGAGCTTAAAAATAAACATAAGAGAAATTGTGAAAATCTTAGTGTGAATTTTTAAATGTGAAATGCTTAACCTTGTCAAAAGGAGGTATAACTAGAATTAACACATATTCAGGATTTCCAGTTAGCTCCATTCCCTTCCTGAAAATGCCTGTAAATTATCTTACTTGCTCATTAAAAAGGATTTCAAAACTTTGAAATATTTTCAAAACTGGAGTTTAAAAAGCATTGGTGTTTAGTTCTCTCTCTTTGCTTCTCTGCTGAAAGATGGAACATTTGAGAGAGAAGCTGATGATCCTACATTATTTCACCTTTTCCCATGTCCAAATTAAGGAATACTAAGAACGGACTTACTGGTCTGGAGGTTCAGCTTCAGCCACTTGAATGTTTATTATGAAACTGCTGTAGAAACCTGGGAAAAAATCCTGTGCATCTCCCATAAGACAGAACAAGCAATACAAGAAATTAGCTACAATGAATTTATATCTGTAGTATTATTTTTGCTGGTAATGATACCAATAAGATATGATACACATAAGAATACTTAGAGCACATATTCCTGAATCTAAATTAAAAACATATGTGTGGAAAGGAGTTTATCTCCCATTTCTATTCAATGCCTGAGTTTTTTTTTTTCCTTCAGCAGACATTTTGGGCTAACCTCTAGCTCAGACTATAAGGGGAAAATAATGTGAATTATTCTGCCAGTACAAATAACCTGTTCCTTGAAAGACATTTTTCAGGGGAAGCCTCCCTGGCACTGAACACATTAAGAGTTCTGACAGTTACCAGAGAGCAATTGGAAAAATTCACAGGCAGCATGTTACTTACTCTTGCTGATAGCTACACTAGTGACCATTTTATTGAGTATTTGAATGAGGAGCCTGGGGACTCCAGACTCAGGGTATTTGCAAATTCTGATTAGTTGGGACTGTACAGTGTGGCACAGAAAGGTAAATCCAAGAAACAGAAATTACAGCTTCCCTAGAGCTGCCAGCACACTTTTTCATAGATTTTTACCTTTTACTTATTTGTTTACTATTTTTCAGTTTAGTACGGTGTTTCTCTGGGACATATTACTCCAGTCTCAGTTGAAACCTGCCATTCAGCTTTCTCAGCTTAGGCTCAGGGCTTTTCTGTTTCACCCTTTTCCCCATCTCTTTCAGAAAATGGGATTATGATCTCATTCCAAGACATATATCTGTAGATAGCAGAAAAAAACTGTCTGGATGATGTGGATTAATCTTAGGAGGCTATGGGTCATTTAAATGCATCCTCTGGGCCATTGGTGTTCAACTTTGCTGCTGATGACTGCAGGAAAACTCTTGCTCTTCCCAGTGTCCTGAGTGCTAAATAACTGCTAAATTCTGTGTGAGAATTCCATTAAAAATAGAGGACTGAGGCTTTCCTAAAGTCAGGAAATAGGGATGACTTGCCAAGAGCTCACTGCTGATATCTCTGAAGGTGGACTGCACTGTGATATGGCTATCCTCAGATCAGCCACTTTCTCTTGCCTGGACTAGGAGACTGATGAGGTCTGCACCAATGCACAGACACTGGTAGGAACACCAACTACAATTCAAATCAGTCCTCCAGTTCTGTATCAAGTGCAATGACACTGCTCTCATGCTACAGTGACTAGTTTTTGGAAGCAGTTTATTTTCTATAGTAGTTGTATCTCAGCTTTGTCTAACACATGGTATACTGCAGCACTTAACAGACACTTGTTCTGAGTCCTTTCTACATTTCTCATCCTACTTCCTTCTCCTTTTGTAATGTTCCGTGTGATTTCAGCTTTGATAGGTGCTTCACTGACTGCAGGCTGCCTGCAGGTTCAACTTTATCTTTAGTAGTGATTATAAGAATATTTAAACAAAAGAAAGTATTCTATCACCAGAATCTTCTTAAAGCATATTCACTTTTCCTGATTTCCTTGAGATGGGACTATGTACACTAGAGTGGAACAGTGCTAGGGTGCATGTAGGTATATTTTACAGAATTTTTTTTCTAACTCAATTTTAAAGCTTTGTCCGGAGCTAAGCGTGTTCTAGTTACACAGTACATGATCAGAACTGTCTAGAAGTTGACCTGGGGCTCTTCAAGACCTGGACCTTTAAAAGAAGAGAGGATGGGTCTTAGCCATACCTTAACAGGTTTGCTTGGAATTTTTTATGATAAAGGTGAGAAAAGTATCAGTGGGTTTCTAGTTTGGAGGGGCAGTGGGGGCATCTACATGGACTTGATTGGTGGAAATGAAGCTGTAGCGTGCATGGTGGTTAAAATCTAATCCGGTGAACGTAAACCAGTAGAAATGCACTGGTGTATTGTTTGGAATGAGCCTTTAAAAGGAATGCTCAACATTATGACACTTTGAGACCAAGGGCAAGAAAAGGTAACTGAGGAAGTAATATGTGCTAATATATGCAAGATGAATTCTCCTAAAGAAATTATTCTCTGAATGATAAGGATGCATTTGTTAAGTTCACATTTCCCCTCCAAAACATTGACTGAAGAAAAGTAGGAAGAGTTCTTCATTCAGTTGTATGTGATAAAATTTTTGCTTATGCTTTTCCCCTTTGAATTATTGTCTTAGACTGTATTCATCTAGCTATTTTCTAAAGGTGAACTTGAGCCAAGGAGCCTGAGGTTGTGTAGTCACAACCCTTATACTCTGCCTAAGTAAAATGTGGATAGTGTTACACGTTTTGTTTGAACTTAAATATTGTGCAAGCAATGGTGTTACTGAAAAATAGTGTAAGCTGAAACTCCTGATATAGTAGTTTTGTAACCTTCTAAGTCCACACGGTTTATATGAAGAAGGTAGAGAGCTGATTCCTAATTTCACAGATGGAGAGACTTAGATACAGAGATACAAGCAAGCACTTTTAATTTAGACCAGTGGGAGTTGCATGAATCCCTAAGAGGCTTTCTTTTCCTGATTGTGGTAAATCTACCAATAACTTTACAGAATCAGGTGCTGAATTGTTTCTCATTTAGGAAGACCTTGCTGTGGTGCTACTAGGTTAAGGTTTTTAATCACAGCAGATTTACATCGACAAAAGAAAGTAAGAATCACCTGTGACACTAATTAATAATTTAGGTTGCTTATTCGCTACTGATAGTCTATGTTGAATTCTAGACAAAAGACATAAGAATATTACTCATTAAAAAGAATTCCGACACACATAAGTGTATTCTCCACAGCATAATATTCTGAGTCAGTTTTCATTCCTCAGCTCAGAGCTGTTTTAATCTAGTGCCTGAATACTCAAACCAAGTCTTCCTCCTTCATATTTATCCTCTGCTTACCCTAGAGAATAAGATTGAATTAGTGACAGGATTACACCATTTCCTTGTGTCCTCTGGGGACTGAACTATCAACAACTCACTGCTTTGAGAAATCTTTACAGCTGTGAGTCAGAGATGACCTTTTCTGAGATAGACTGGAGGCTTCATTGGGGGTGTGAAGTTGACCTTGAATTGTGAACTACATTTTTACACTTTGATTTTTTGTGACACTTATCACTAGGATATCACTCTAGTTGTGACATGCTGTGACAATGGGGCTTCACATAACTTTTAAGCAAATATGATACATACACTTCATAACTCTTGGTTTCGTCCTCTAACAAAGCTCCTATGAAGGATATGTACAGACAATTGTTTCCTGTCCCTACTGAGGCAAAATCTTCAGCTTTCTGGGTAAACTTGATGAGTTTGAGCAAAACTATGATAACAAACAATATAAACAAGCAGAGCACATGCTTGTAAACTGTTGTATTTCGTCTTCCTTGTTCTATATGTGAAGAGATGTACTTGGCACATAGTGGGGGTGGCTGCCATTAAGAAGCTTCTTTAGGTTCTCTTATTTTTAGGGCTGACTCCAGCTCATGATCCATATAGAAGATTCATCATAAGATTGTAAAATCTTTCACCAACGTAGGCTGCAAAATGAACTGATCTAATGGTAGGACTGCTTCACAGTCTTTCACTCCTAGCAGAGTGAAGGAAATTCACCATAGGTGTACATGACGTGAAAAAGTAGAGGTCTTTTTTTAATTGCTTGGCATAATATTTGTTATTTGGCATGATACACAGTCTTAATCATATGAGAATGGCATTAGAGAGGCATTACTCTTCAAGTACATACTGTGACTGCATTAAATGTTGGAATTTCCTAAGCAGAAGAATATTAAGGTTGTTGTAGCTTTCCTGATAGGAACAAAAGAGATGCATAACTTCTACTTTTGATAAACTATTTCATCAAAAAATATTTATTAATCCTCAAAGTATTTCTTTCAGAAGCTACAGAAGCAGTAGTTAAAAATGCAAGGGGATGTACTGAAGAAGCCCTTTTGCAGTCTGCAGCACGCTTTGCTGTTTCTGTGAAGTTCAGGAACTAAACTACCTATCCCTGATGAGATATTAAATAATGCTTCTATATTCATTATGTTATTATTATTGAGTAGAATGGCTAGGATGCATTTTCTTAATGTCTTATTTGTGAATAACTCTTCTAATTAGACAGATACATTATTCTATATGCATAACTTCTTAGTCGTGATTTGTATGCTTGTCACACAAAGGTGTTACTCAATGGATAGCAACATAAAATACTGCTCATGGAATGCTGTGCCCCATTTAATTATCTCACTTCAAGAAGAGGTTGAATCAATTGCAAATAGTCCAGATGAGAGAATCGAGAATGGTCTCAAATTGGGGACTTTTTGTTGTTGTTGTTGTTTAAAAGAAAAAGAAAAAGGAAAAAAAAAATTGCAAGTATTCAAAAAATACATCACAAAAAAATCCCCAGTCTTGCTGTAGGAGGACAGGTTGAATGAATTTCTGATATTTTTAACCTATAGAACAGAAAAGAGATCCATTTTTAAATATACAAAAAGCTCTTAGAAAAGGAGAAGGATCTGTGCCTGATGGGTATGACAAGAAGCAATAGGCTTAAATTCCATGGTGAAGAATTCAGATTAGATAGCAGAAGTGTTTCTAGTCAGGAGAAAAAGTCACTACCTGGGAAGGCTATGAATTTGGCAGTACTTGAAAGAGAGGGGCATCTGTCCAGAGTGGAGCGACTGATTTTACATTGGGCAGATGGAAAATCTCAGTGATCTCTTGAAACTCCTTTCATTCTGATTATGCCACATAGAATTGTAAATCTATGACAACAGAAGTCTGGTGTACTTAGCAAGTGTAAACCCCAGAAGCATAAGTTTATACATGCTTGCATTTGAACTGTGACCTACATTGTACAGAAGCATTTGAGCTTTGTTCCACTTCTTATTGGGCATCTTGCATAACCAAAATATACAATGAAAAGAGACTCTCTCCCCACCCCTGGAACCAAACCAACGACACCACCCTTTTTGTAATTTACTAGTACCCAAATTTGTAATTTAATGTGTATAAATAAGTAAATAGTAGCATCAGCAATACAGTTTCTTATCTGTGGATTTTATTATCTGTATCTTGAGGCTAATCCTTAAGATTCTGTCCTTTTCCTTGGGTCTTACTGCTACTGTAGATTATTCTCTTGTGTATTTTGGGAACCAAATACAAGCAAAGCTATTCTTTTGCTGGAATTTACCAGTGTTGAAAATTAAGGGTTTATTCCCTTAATTGGTCTACCACAATTAGTCTTTTCAGGAGTTTCAATGCAAAATCTGGAACAGAAATCCACTTCCAGAAATAAACTTCCTGAAGTACCTAGTGGAGTAACTGAAAGCTGAATTTATGTATTTAAATTCACAAATATTAAATGGTAATATAATATCCTGGTTATCAGAATCACTGCTAAGAATTTAGTAAGATACTACTGGACACTGAACTATAAAAGTAGTTTTGTAAAGATTTTTTTAGTGTGACTAGAAGAAGGAGTTTAAGATGATCTATTTATTCAAGCATCAAAAAAGATACTTCCAGTTTTACTTGTCTATAATATTACCTTATTGACTTTATATATGGAGATCGAAAAGAATGTAATCATTGGAAAGAATGAACTTCACATTTTCAGAGGCCTTTATGAAAAAATATAGCTTCTGACCATGGCACATCTTAAGAAAAGGTCATAATATTCACCTTTTTGCTGTACCTGCCCTCTTCTGTCCTCAAGCTGTCATTTATCGTTATCAAAAGGTGGAGGAGAGCAATAGTCAATTCTGTTTACCAATAGTAAAGTTCTGTTCTTGTGGGAAATAATTTCTTTATAGAAAAGGTGCAGTAGAGTTTGAGGTATGTCTTGTAAAGATACTTCTGTACTATAATAGCTAGTTTTCACATTTGGTTTCACGTAGCATAACATAAACAATAAGAGTTTGATTTTCAACGTTTACTGAAAAAAACAGACAAAGAAAGAACAGGGAAGCAGAATGCAAATTATCAGTAGTTTTATGAATTAATGGTAAGACAATACTGAACAGAGACTTCTCCTTTTATACTTCCAAGTGTGGAATGACAGTAGTATTTTTTTTACTAGATTTTACTCATATATTTATAATATTACTTAGGATAGTATGCACTTTATTTAGTACATATTGTATGTATTGAGAACTTTGGTTTATTAAAGCATTCATGTAAAATCCTTATTTGTTAGTAAGACAGAAATTCTTGTCAAAAGAATATGAGATCCATGGTATTAAATCAAAGAGGTGTGACTGCTTCTCGTGGGAGATTTGCTGCTTCTCCTTGGTGGACAATTCTTTAATTCTCCGTAAAAACTGGTCATCCAGACTAATACAGCAATTTTTTGACTAAGGATACCTTACATTTCTGAGGACAGTATCACATTTTGAAACTTGTTAGTTTAACATGTCATCTGGAAATAGATTACTTAATATTTGATGGTTGTTGCCAGTGAACACTTCATTTTTTTAATGTGTTTTTCACTCTAATTAATATGTAATTGCAGCATTATGAAGACTCTTTCTATAAATGCACGTAATATGTAATAAATGAGGATCACCTTAATTCTTTCGTATGTTAGTTAAGAGGGGGTTTGGATAGGGACAAAATGATATAGCTCACTTACAAGTTATCCTTATAGTCCTTGTGAATTCTCAGTACACTTTTTCAGTACCTGTTAGAGTGAGACTAAAGAGCATCTCTACCTCTCCGTCTGTCAGAGATCAGAACTTGAACCAGTGCATATCTGATTGCTTGTTTTTACATCTAGAATAAATGATTTATTTGACTTCTATCTGATCAAAATGACCTTTTTTTTGCTCATTGGATATTTATGGGCTGTGTTGAATAGTGAAAGAGAAGTGTACTCACAGCATTTTGACTGGGATGAATAATGTGATGACGAGGACAGCTGTTTCTTAAGTGGATAGCAAATGAGACTTTATCTAGGAAATCCCAGGGTTATCCTCTGAAGTGTTATTGGATGGAGCTGGATTGAGGTTTTCCATGAAGAAAGTTCAGTTTCCAAACTTTCTATAAGTTGTATGAGTGCTTTATAAAAGTCACACCAAATGCCTGTGTATGTGTGAATTCAAAGAGGATACGGTCAGTTTATCACTCCTGATAGCACCTGGAGTGGGGAAAACATGCAAGAGGTCTTATTTCTATGAACTGTGTCATTGTGCATTATCAATGCTCAGAAGCAGAGATATAGGCTATCTGGCTAGTCCTCATTAATTTAAATGCCAGATTTGTTTAGTCAAAGAAAAAATCATGTTTATGATTTGTTGGCCTAGCTCCATGTAGGAAAGTTATGAGAGTCTGAATGAAGGAAAAGAGTAATATTTTTTTAAAGACTTTTAATGATACTGCATTAGATTTTAAGCCAAGCTTTCTGGCTTTTTTCCCCCCACAGTATGAAGTAATATCACAGACGTTCAGTATGCCCCTAAAGCCAAAATGTGATTTGTTTTGTCTGAAATTTTACAGATGTCTGCGTTTGGTTTATTAGCACAATATTCCTTTAAGAAATCCATAATAAAACCAGACACCTGAAATAATTTTGCAATTACATTTTGGCGCTTTAGGGCTAACCTATATGTTAAGCTCAGAGTGAAAAATAGACTTCACTGATGTGGGTCGGTATTCTGGCTCTGGCTGGGGAGGCTGCTTTTACATCTTTGGAGGACCTTCAGGTTATTTCAGATTAGAAAGGTATGAAACAGTCAGTATGAGGAAAATGCATTTCTTAGAAATGATCCATAATCTGCCCATACTGCAGGATTTTTACAAAACTCTTCTTCATAAAATTTTCAGGAGAAAAAGTAAGTTTTTTAATGAAATACACTATCACGTGGAGTATTTGTATGATTATAAAGGATCATCAATTATAGTCAAAAGTAAGAATATACCTTATTTAATGTTATCCACATAAACCTAATTGTTTCCTAGTCCTTTGTTGGTATCCCTTAGTACACAATGATGACTTTTTTGTAATTAATTTCAAAGACTACATGATGTTCACTGAAATAACTAGCATTCCATTTATTGACATCTCTGTGAGGTTTAGTTCAAATTATCTGGCTTGGACCTTGTAAGTAGGCTAGGGTTTATCAGTATGCAGCTGCCCAGGTCATAGAACTGTGCAACATCGTTTAATGAAATAGGCCTGGAATGGAGATGTTTTAAGTTGGATAAACAATTATGAATGATCTTGCACTTCTCACCTCTATGTTCCTTGGTTTTCAGGAGACTAAACTTAAAATGCTCTCTGATACCAGTCAAATACCACAGTGATATATCCATAATTTCTTGGAGGTTCTTAGTTTTACTTCCTTTTACAAATATATTTTTGTTTTATTTCAGCAAGTCTATTGAGAATAAGAATGGTTTTTGTGAATAGACCCCATCTGCATTTGAAGATTTAAGGCAGCATTTCTTCAATACTTCAGCAAAATCTATGTTCTGAAATGCATGTACTATGAATTTGTTTACTAATAGGTTTATTGTACTTATATATTGCTTACTGCTTCTAAAAACACTCCTGTAAGCTGCTTATGTTAAAACATTTTCAGATTTCTCCAAAGAAATTCAAGGTATTGGAAGGATAAACATTGTCAGCAGTGATGGACTGATCTGATGAAGTGATTCATTATTTCACTTCAAGTAATTACAAACATTACTAAGTGACATGCTGAATGACCTCACTAACACATTAATATTCTGACCTGTCTTCTAAGACGGTGAAAACTGTGTTTTCATCAAGTACGCAAAAATCACAGCTATTTGTGGAAGTAAAGATGCCACAGAATGGATGGGTTTTGGGAAATAATGCCTCTATAAGGGATAAAAGCCTTTCAAAGTTTGCTCAAAAAACGTCAGGTTTTTGTAATGCAATAGACTAGCTTTCTTAATGAAGTGATTCTGAATCTCAAATGTTAAGTTCTTGAGATTTGTAAGCTCTTAGAGTGAAAAGGGTAAGGATAGAATGATGTGATGATTGGTAGCAAGACAAAGGCAAAAATATATCAAGAAAAATGTGCAGAATGAACAACAGATAGGTACAGCAATGATGTCAGATAAGAATATTGAACATTATCATTTGAGTGTTATTTGGAATCCTTTTTGTAGACAAATATAATTGTACAACTATAAGGGAATCAGATGAAAGTGATGTACAGGTCAATGAGGCAACACAGCTGTCAAGAGTTCACCATGTAACAATCTGAAGATATACTCTCAGGCTGCCAACATGGCTGTCTGTGGACCTTGTGAAGCAGACAAATGCTGCTGGAAGTTGAGGACATTCCACAATTCACACTTAACACTTGAGAAGGCAGTATTGATGTTCAGGCTTTTTTTTTTTAAAAAACTGAATTACATTTTCCTTCAATAGCCGAACTTAAATAGTTATACACTCCTGGAACTGTTTTAGTAGTGGATTTTATTTTGATATGTGTTATGCAGTGCATCCTGATCTAATAAAAACATTGCTTTTTCTGCGAGAACATTAATACTGACATAAATCCATCCCAACTCCATCACATACTGCTTTAATTAAACTGCATTCATTTTAAAAGGAAAAAGGGTAAACATTTCATTTTTAATCATAATTATAATAACAAATGTTCATGATTCATAGATGTAACATCTAATAAAACATTATGAAGTTATGGGACCTTAGAAACCTGACAAAACTCGTCATCCAATGTCATAACTTCCATAGCACAGTTTCTAAATGTAGTGTCAGTATTCCATTTTTGGCTATTTTGGAAATATTCTTTTTCTAGTAAGTAGAAGAATCTGTTCTTACAAAGTGCAGGAGATACCTTCTTTCAAAGCACCGCTATATTAAACATCCTTTCATCAGAGACCTTCTAAGGCTTAGAAAACACCTAGTCTTTATTGAATTAGATTTATTGAAAAATATCCCTTAAAGAATTCAAACTTTCTTTAGGTGCTTGTAGAGAAGCAATTTGGACTCAGGACACACTTTGAGAACCTTGAAATACTTTATCACATTCTCAGTGTTTCGATTGTGAGTGGGTTTTACTTAGTTGTGGATTTATGTATTGTCATACTTCAATTTTATAGGAACTGATTATGAGAAGATTTATTCTTATTTATAAGGAATGATGATAGGAAGATATGGTATTTGTTACATGTAGAGAAACATCATGTGTAGAGATTTTGGTAGTTGGCACATTGGGTACCCTGCTACAATAGGGAAGCATTTAACTGTCTTTGAAAATGAATGGCTGTTCCACTCTGGTATGTATCAAAGATAGTATACATAATACAAAGCTCTTCTTCCAACATCAGCCACAGAAAATTGACATTCAAAAGAAACTTTCTTAATACAATTCTATGGCAACCTGCTTTAGAATATTGATTCTTGTAAAATAAAAAATAGAACAACTTAGAATGGTAAATCAGGAAATATTCTGTTTCTAGCTTACTTGATAAATGCTGTTGCAGTAGAGTTTAAGGTTAGAGTGAGAAACAGGCACAGAATAAAAGAGAAAATGAATTGTTTGTTCTCTTGTGAGTCTCATTCTAGTCACAAAAGTATTTGTTTTTTGTTAGTTTATCTCTACTGTCGTTGACCAACGCAAATCTACAAAGACTATAAGGCAGAATAGAGACAAGTATACCCTTTTAATGTGCTGTTTGGGTAGAGTTGCTGAAAAATAGCCCCCCTATTTTTTTTTTAATTTTTTTTAGTAAACAGGAGAGCATTTCTTTCAAAAACATCAACTGAATCTCAATGAAAGATTTCTTCCTTGTTTTTCAGTCCTCTCCATTTATCTAGCTCCCTGTCTACAAATATCTCATTTCCTTCACATCCTCTCCATACTAGTTGTATTTCTAGCTGTTGACTGCAGAATTTGCTGTCATCTATAGTGGAATGTTACAAGAAATACAAACTGCTACAGACATAGTCCCTATTGCCTAAGAACTATAGATATGCAGAAGATGCCAGAGATTTTGTTTAGATGTTTAACTAAGTTCTCTCCGATCCTTATGAGAATCATAGAATCATAGAATGGTAGAGGTTGGAAGGGACCTTTAGAGATCATCTAGTCTAACCTCCCTGCAGAAGCAGATCCACCTAGGTCAGGTCACATAGGAATGTGTCCACGTGGGTCTTGAAGACCTCCAAGGAAGGAGACTCCACACCCTCCCTGGGCAGCCTGTACCAGGTCTACATCACCCACACAGTGAAATAGTTTCTTCTTATGTTTTAGTGGAACTTTTTGTGTTCCAGCTTCATCCCTTTACCCCTTGTCCTGTTTCTAGATACCATCAAAAAAAGGGATGCTCCAACCTCCTGACACCTACCATTTATATACTTACAAATATTAATGAGATCCCCGCTCAGTCTCCTCTTCTCCAGACTAAACAGCCCCATTTCCTGCAGCCTTTCCTCATAAGGAAGATGTTCCAGTCCCCTGATCATCTTGGTGGCCCTGTGCTGGACTCTCTCCAGAAGTTCTTGATCCCTCTTGAGCTGAAGAGCCCAGAACTGGACACAGTACTCCAGATGAGGCCTCACCAGGGCAGAGTAGAGGGGGAGCAGAACCTCGCTTGATCTGCTGGTCTGGGAACCAACTACATAAATCAAGGAATTAAAGGGAGACTGAACTAAGAAGAAATAAAAGCTTGCATTAATTGTTTAACTTTCAATTTTTCTTTCATGGTATATCCAAACTAGAATTTTTAGTTTCCTCCACTCTAAGTGAACTCTGGAGATTTTTCTGAAATTGCATTCATATACAAAATGTAAATTAAACAAAAAAATATTAGTAAGAGAGTATGCCTACAGGGTAAATTCAGGATGAATTTTGTACTCAATATGTTTTGCAAGTGTCAAAAGGCTAGGAAAAAAACCATTACTTTAAATAAGCAGAAGACTATTTTTCCCGACATGTTTCGTATGGTCATGTTATGTACAAATAAGACTATATAGAGTGAGCTCCAAATTTCTGACATCATAAATCATCTTTTGGTGGGGCTCTTCAGCTTAGAGGAGACTGAGAGGTGACCCCATTTATGTTTACAAATACATAAAGGGCGAGTGTCAGAAGGATGGAGCCAAGCTATTCTCAGTGATGTTCAATGAAAGGACAGGGGTATAAGCTGGAACGTAGGAGCTTTCAAAGAAATACAGGGAGGAATTTCTTCACTGTGAGGGTGACGGGGCACTGGAACAGGCTGCCCAGATGTGTTGTTCAGTCTCGTTCTCTGGACACATTCAAAACCCACCTGGACAAGTTCCTGTGTGACCTACTCTAGGCAGTCCTGCTCTAGACGATCTCTTGAGGTCTCTTCCAATCCTTAAGATTCTGTAATTCTGTGAGAGTCAAGTAGTAAAAAGACCTTGTGTTCATTTCCAGCTTTAGCACTAGTATGTTTGTCTGTTTGCATAGGATGCTTTTCATAAGCACCTCTTTAAATTCACTTTTTACTCTCCACTGCTTTTCTGTATGCTAATTGGATTCAGAGCTTGATCCACTAGTCTAGGGTTTGTTGTTCCTTATATTAATATCTGACATTAAGAAGCTTGTGTGTACACATTAAAATGTAATCTAGAGTTGAAGGCGGTGAAATATGTTTTCTAAAATGCAGTGAGCATACACTAAGATTTACAGGAAGTGACTAGGTATGGGAAAAAACTACCCTAGGAGTTATTGAAGTTGCCTCTCAATTTATATAACTTTTTCATAATACTACTCTAAAGTGTATTATACAAGGCATGATTTTTACTATTTTTATTTCAAATGGAATGATCAACAGAACTGAGTCAAGTTGGAGGCATGTGGCCAGTGGAGTTCCACAGGGATCAGTTCTGGGGCTAGTCTGATTCAACATCTTCATCAATACCTGAATGAGGGGACAGAGTGTACCCTCAGGTAGTTCCCTGATGACATCAAACTGGGAGGACTGGCTGATTCCCCAGAAGGCTGTGCTGCCATTGAGCAGGATCTCGACTGGTTGGAGAGTTGGGCAGAGAGGAACCTCATGATGTTCAACAAGGAGCAGAGTTTTCTGATGTGCAGAGTTCTACACCTGGGGAGGAGCCATGCATCAGTATAGGCTGGGAGTTGACCTGCTGGAGAACAGATCTGGGAAGAGAGACCTGGGAGTCCTGGTTGATAACAAGCCAGACATGAGCCAACAATCACAGAATCTCAAGATCTGGAAGGGACTTGGGACCTCGTGGCCAAGAAGATCAATATTATTCTGGGATGCATCAAGAAGATTTTGTCTAGCAGGTCAAGGGAGATTCTACTTCCCTTCTACTCTGCCCTGGTAAAGCCTTATCTGGAGTGCTTTGTCTAGTTTTGGTGTCCGCAACTCAAGACAGGGAACTTCTGGAGATATTCCAGCACAGGGCCACCAAGATAATCAAGGGACTGGGGCATCTTCTTATGAGGACTGTTACTAGTGACTGTTACTAGTCATTTCACTTAGAGGTCTTGACAACCTGACTCTTTGTGGCTGGTGGGAATGCAGCTGGGGAGCCAGCAAGGCCATTTTGGAGAAACCAGTGCCAACAGAGACATTGACTGACTGACTTGCATATTATGTTTCTGTTAACCTGCATGTGACTTATTTTCAGTCTTTCGATGATTTTTCTTACAAATAGGTTCTATGAAGGCTCCAGTAACATAAGATGTGGAGTAGAGATCTAAAGATCCATAAGATTCAGAAAATGGGAATTTACAGTTACAGTGCAGAACAAATAAATCTGAACAAGTCCTTTAAGAATTTTTTGCTAAATCTTTTTGTTTGGGTGGATGCATATGCACTCCTTATTGGAAAGAATAGCTGGAACCAATTAAAAGGATAACTTGTAAAAGTTAGTACAATTTTTCATTTAAAAAACCCCAGCTGGAGAGACAGAAAAATCTTTTGCTTACTTTAGACAGTTAATTTAACATTCCAAATAATAAACTCACATCACTGAAGTGTAATAAAAAATGAATTTGAGTCCTGTCTGACTTGTTCAAATCAAATTCAATGCCACCTTTGAGATTTTAACAGATGGCTGTATAGACTAGAAGCTGAAATTTCATTTCTGATAACATTCAAAGCATGCAGTGTTCACAGAACTTGATATTGCATTTGCTGTCTACTAAGATGAATTTTCTCTCCACTGGAATAAAGAGAAGTTTTACATTTATCAACCACATTTTCACCTCAGGACTCCAGTTGTTATTTTGTATGCAGAAACTATAAGAACTGGATCTTAAAAGACCAACTTTTTTTTTAAAGAAAACATTTCCCTCTCTGCTTTCAAGCAGGTACTTTCCTTCTTTACTGTCTCATTAATAAGAAGTCCAAACTATTCAAGCAAATATTGTTATAATGAATATTTGACTTGTACAGTGCCAACTTTTGCACTAAATTATTCAGATAAAAATAAACAAAGATAGTGTGGAAACAAACTAACACGATGAACTAGATTGAATAAAGAATTCATGAAAAACAGTGCAAATATTTGAAGGTAAATTTAGCTGCGAGGATTAAGTGAAAGGTGAAAAGATAATCTTATTTAAAGAAAAAGGCAAATTAAACATTCTTCCTCCTGTTTTCTTCACTGCTAGTCCTGTTGTAGCTATTCATGCAGCAATTTTGCTCAGAATTTATTCAATATTCCTCCTGTCTTTACGATCATTCAATATGTGGTCCAAATTCCTCAAGGTGGCCTTTAAACAAAAGTTGTTTTTAACTCGGGTTATTTTGTTGATTAACTGCACCCAAAAAAATGAAACAAGAGAAGGGAAATTCCTGTGCTTTCTAATTTACACATGATTCCTGTCCTGTTGTGCACGTATAGGTGTGCAGTGCTGTTTTAGATGACCTCATTTTTAATGGTGATTTAGTTCAGCTACTCCCCAAAAGCTACCTGTGCACAAGGTGAGTCTCTCAATCACAAGTGTGTTTCACCTGTACAAAGGACACCATCAGATTGGATATTCAGGCTGTGGACCCTGTGTTCCCATTGACACACTTGCTGTTTGTCCAGTTAATTATTGTGGGAATAGCACACAAAGTCAGCATTCCCCAAGAAGCATCTGCAGCTGATAGCTTTTTGTGTCCACAGATGCTCTCTTGCAGTTATGCTGTGGTTAGCCTGCAAACCATCCCTGTAACAACTGGGGTCTAGATTAAAAGTTTGCTTCTGTGTCCAATGGAGCAAATGGTCAGGGTAGACATCTTTAATGATGGGAGTCAGATATAAACAGAAGAGCATATACGTGGAGAAAAACTTCTTCCCATGGACGTTCATATTTTGTTAAATGGATGGGACCCAATAGTTCGTGTGCAAGTAGCTGAGTCAAATATCCATTGCTTGAGTAATTTCTTGAGCTCATTTCAGTGAGTTGAGAAAGAATTCAGTAACTCATGATGAAAAACTGGTTATTTTGAGATAAATGGGCTGAGAAAAGTGCAAGAGCAACACAAGTTACAAGTAAAAACATTCTTCTCAGTAAAGTATCCAGTAAAAAATAGCACAGTGCCAACCAGTTCAGGTCAGGCAAGCCAAAACATTAGGGTTTGGGTTTTTTTGGTTTTTTTTCAGAAGATATAATTTCTTTCCCATTTTGTTCCTGTAAAATATTTCAGGCTACTAAAAGGAGGGTGATTTGTACCTTGTCAAATCATCTAGATGCTTCTGAGGCAGAAACGTGGAGACACTGTAGTCTTTCATTTAACTGCTTCTGTGATTTGTGAGCATGTACAGTTATCATGAACTAGGATTCTCCTGAGCTGTATGAACAAAGAACGAACAGCTCCAACTCCAAGGAGCTTCCTAAACTTCCCAATGTTTCCAAATAGAGCATTTCATAAAGAGACAAAAGTCCCACTGTGGTTATTACTGTTTTTTTTGACTATCGACATTCTGTAGGAAATATGTTTCACTGCCTATCAAAAAAAAAAAAAAAAAGCAAGAAGCAAGATAGGTGTATAATTCATATATAACTCAGTCACATAAATAAATTTCCAGCCACACTCAGTATTTCATCATGCCATATTTAAAGGACTGTTGTTATTATCCTGAACTCAAAGGTGCTCATAAGAGAAATATGTGCAGGAATTAGTTTTTATTTATTGTATTTTGCTTGTGACAGATTCATTGTTTGCTTTTGCCAGGCTCAAACCAATTGCTGAACAATATGAATATTCAGGAGTAGTCAGCAGCTGCAGCAAGTTTGTTGTGGCTTTATTTCAAGATCTCTAGCACATACAGGGACAATGAATTCACTTTTGTATGTGGTGTTTGTGAGATGGTTGCTGATACTACTTTGAAAACTTTTTGGAAAAGACTGAGACAGTTACCCCAAAATCTCATCAGTCCAGGATAAACCAACAAAAAGCACCTTAAAAAAACCCATGGGCTAAAGATATCTATCTCTGTTCAAATATAAATATCTAATGCCTTAAAGACAGATTTAAGAATGTGTAGACTCAAATATCTTTATTCATACAGGCAGACACAGTGAACTCAGCAAGTTACATGAATTAAGTTACCTGGGTGTGATTTCAGAACAGGATATCAGTCTTCAGTGATTAAGTGTATTTTTTGTATTTTATGATTACCCAGAGAAAGAGATTACAACATAAACATTGGATCAATCCATGAATGTTTCAGCGTTTTAATGGAATTTTTGAGTGCCATTTATTCTCTTCATCAAGATTCTAGAAACCTAAGGTACACGTGTGCCTGATGCTTATGTTATAGTCAGGATTACAGTGATGATTGTAGTGAATATTGGGGTCTATGGCATTTCTGCTAACAGAAAAACATAATAGTAACATGGATTTTCCAGGATAACTTGGAGGAAAATCTCCAATTAGATGCAGTTTGTTTAATGAGAAGACTCTACTCAGTGTGCTTGAGAATGTTGTAGTCCTCTGAGATGACCCAAATATACTGCTACAGGAAGAAAAAGATTGCTATCCAGAATTAAGAGAGAGTCAACTATATTCAATCAGACTCCTAAATAACTTAATTTTTGCTGTAATCATAGATTGGATTTTTGCCAATGATCATCTAAGTTTTCTTCTTCTTTTTAGAGGTTATTTTTTAATACATACATGGATAACAACCTTACTTGACTATAGAGTTTGGTCAGCATGAATGTTCCCATCTACCCGTGTCTGCTTAAATGGTTAACACCACTGTTGCTTAAATGGTCAAAGCTGCAATAGATTCTTGCTCTTTCAAATGAAATAGTTAAGCTCAGATAGATTGAAGAGGTTTTTATATAGTTAAGATTTCAGAACACAATGTGTTTTTTGTTACTCAACTTCCTGAAACACAAATACTTTGGGTCTGAATTTTTCCATTCTTGGTATAAATCCATTTGAAAGTTCAATTGCAACTCAGGGAACCTCTTGAGGAGTTTAAGATGACACAATTATGTCTTTTCTAATAATGGCTTAATCAGATATTCATATTAAACAAGAATTGATGCAAAGTCATTGCTAGTAATCAGTAAGGATTTTCCAAAGTTAATATACAACATAGTTGCAAATTGAGATGGCACCTTGCCTCTCTGGTCAAGTGTGCTCATTACTATAGATCTCATAAACACTTAAAGTCTGCCTTCACATTTCACTTAAGAAAAAATCTAGTTCCCCAAACATACACAAGTGATTTAACCTCAACTGGCAACTGAGCCCCACACAGCCACTCACTCATTCTCCCCTGGTGGAATGGGGGAGAGAATCAGAAGAGTAAAAATGAGAAAACTTGTGGCTTGAGATACAGAAAGTTTGATAGATAAAGCAAAAGCTTTGCACTCAAGCAAAACAAAAGGAGGAATTCATTCCCCACTTCACATGGACAGGCAGATGTTCAGCCACCTCCAGGAAAGCAGGGCTACAACACATGTAACAGTTGCTTGGGAAGACAAATGCCACTGTGAATACTCCCACCTTCCTCCTTCTTCTCTCAGCTTTATCTGCTGAACATGATGCCAAATGGTCTGGGACATTCCTTTGGTGAGTTGGAGTGAGCTGTCCCAACTCTCCCTTCCCAGCTCCTTGTGCACCCTCAGCCTACTCACTGATCAGGTGGTGTGAGGAGCAGAAAGGGCCTTGAGCCTGTGCAAACACTGCTCAGCAATATCTAGAACATAGATACTATCTTCAGCACAAATGAAGTGTGACTGCAGTTAAAGTCTTTCTAAGTCTGTTCTATATTACTTGCCCATTGGAAGAGAAAAAATGTGATCTTAATGGTCCTCCAGCTCCCTTGTTTTGCAAAGTTTTCTTTGTATAGATATTTTGGCTGTTTTTTTTGTCTCTCTGATGACTGCTTTTTATTGTTTGGGATCTTTGTGGTTTGTTGGTTGTGGTTTATTTTGTGGCAAGGTACAAGGAAAAAAAGGGAAATCCAATTTCATTAACTTACATGAAATAAGTAGCCCAAGTAAACTACTGGTATAAAGATGGCAGATGGAATTCAATTTCTTACTGATACAACCTCATCCAGCTGTTGCTTTGTGCTCTTCCTTCCTCTCATAATTCAATTAGTGATCGTTCATTAGGGTTTGGGCCTCTCACAAGCATTCCCAACCATCTTTTACGCCATGAAATATGAGGACAAAGACCACCTGGAAGTGAAAAGCCTCCCATTTTGGTTTTACCAAATCCTAGTGGCACCCATGCCAAGTTTAGCCCTCTAGACTAATTCAATTTCTTCACTCTTGAGTTTTCACTCACACTTCTCATATTGCAGCTCTGAAGGGTTTAAAAAATTCACAAGAACTTTCCTTACAGTAAAAACTGATTGTAAGCTCCAGCAAACTATAAACTCTTGTGGGAAAGAAAGGCAAGTAAAAAGAAAGAAATATGCAGCAATAAAACTCTATGGTGTTTGTAAACAATGCAGAAAAAGGTTTTAAGCAATACATGTCATTAGTGAAAGCTAATGAATCAGAAGGAACTGAGTCCTATCCAGATCTTACTCTCAATCTGCTTCTGTCTTGACTTCTCTTCCTTCATCCAAATAATTTCTGGAGAAATGTTATGATAAAGTTCTACTTTTTCTTCCCCCATATCAGTTATGCATACAGCCCTTTGTCACCTGTATTTGAAACACTTTTTTAATTCTTGAGCTGTGATTCACTTACATAAACAAATTGTCATTGTTTTCAAGAAAAAGCTGGAAGATTCATTTCAGAGCCAGACCATTTTCAATGAACAACCTCAGGGAGTCTCCAGGACTAATGGTTGCCTTGAAGCCCAGTGAGGTTTGTCTTGGGTCTCTGACTAGGGTTAAGGCTGTTCCAGTGTTTGTGGTTCTGTGGCAATTCAGCAGGAATCTAGAAATAACTCCACTGGAACCTGAATTATACTTGTTAGAACTTCTGCATATCTGAGGTCTTCTGAAGGACCTTCAGAGTGGCTTCATTTGAAAAGCTCAAGACATCTGTAGTGATATTTTCTTCTCTTGTACACTTCCTCTTCTCAAGACTTGACTTTAATAATAATGATGCTGGGGAACAAAGGCAACTAACATACGATTTTAAAATACAGGTTTGATCTCTTTCTTGTCAATTCCCTGTTCAATTCTTTACTCAAACTGTGAGGTAACTTTTAAAGACTGATTTTCCTAACAGATGTGCTTCTATAATGTGAAAGCATGTATTCTTTCTTGCTGTTTCGTGTACTTTGCAAGTCAGCTTCACATGAGCTGCACGCAGAAGAATTTCTATCTGAATTCATGTCTTAATAATTACATTACCCTCATGGGAATGGACTAGCAGTCACACAGGCAAAAAATGAACATTGCTATTACTGTTCATTTATAGATAGAAATTGACATGTGGCTCCACAGTATATTGGCAAAAATTTATAATTTCCTTTACTTTCCTTTATTTTTTTTCACAGGCATCTGAATATAGTACCCTTTTTCAGTATTTCCATTACAGTTGCCTGCCATTGTGGGGTACAAAAAGAAAAGCTTTTTTTATAAACAATCAATAAACTGAATCTTGATGTCCTGTAGACTGCCTAGAGAAAGAATGGTTGTTTTCCTTTCTATTTCTCTGATGTGAATTTCTTTTGTATCCCTTGGTAAGGCTAAAAATTTATCACAAAGATTATTCCTGTTTGTGGTACAGCATATGTGACAACTCAAAAATTACTTTCATTGTAGTCTTTAAAAGTCATTCAGGAGCTTTATTTGCAACACGATACCAAAGTTTCTGTCATATTTGATATACCAATATTATGTTTTGGAGCTAAAGTGTGCTTTAAACAACGTAACCTGCATGCATTTGCACAAGTATGGAAGAATTCTGATTGATATTTATATATTAAATAATTTGTCCTGCTATTTCCTTATTTTTTCCACCTTTTTTAGTATATTACCCTGTTTTGTAAATAGCAACATCTCTGAAAAATGCCACCCCATCCATTCTGACCAGAGAGACTCCTGTTATCTGCCCCTTTACATGGTCTTGTATAAGCAAGATCTGCAACCTTTTTGTTTTTGTAAGTAAGGTCCAGTAGCAAACTCCTAGTCTCTACCAGGCCTTTAGTCTCTACCCTTCCCTTTCAATTCTTTCTTGGAAAGGTCTATATACAGTCAGATTTGAGAGGTATTGTCAGAAGTTAAACTCTCAAACATAACTTTGAAAATCATAGAACATAAAAAAATCCCCACTGTGTGAATGCCCAGTAAATCATACAGTAAATCATAAATATATACATAGCTATAAATAGATAATGGAATAGAAAATCAGGGAAATCTGAGAGCAACAGTCCATAATATAAATATTTTTCAAAATTAAAATTATGCTGTTATATTTAAATGACGACCTTAACTGTGAAATGCAATTAGTTCTCTTCCCTTCTATGTGTTCAACTCCTTTAACATGGGACCGAGTGGAATATATATATCCAATCCATAACACAGCACAAAATATCTGGGATCTATACAGTCCTGCAGGCAATACATACGAAACACTTTAGAGAGATGCTCTGAAAAAGAACCTGACTGAATGCGTTGCTTTCTGTCTGTAACCACTGGATGCAGTGTTCAATAAAAGCTGTAGTAATGCAAATGAACTAGCTAGTAATCAGAATCAAAATTCTTTTGGGTATGGTTTGGTTTGTTACTAAACGTGAAATCAGAAATAAGTGGGAAAATATGAGACAATATTACTCTCAGATATGTATAGTGTGATTTTCCCTCAGGACATGAATAACTTCTTTTAGATACAAGAAGATTTAGAAAATTTTATTAACTACTTTGTTCATGTTGTATAGCATACACATTGGCAGATTCACTTTCACTGAGAAAGTGTGATCTTTAATTCACTTTGTAGACTTTTTTGCCTAGTTAAGATAAGCATTTCCCTTTTTATCTCACTAAAGTAATAAATAGCTAAATTCAGATATATCATCCAATTTTGTTTAAGCAATGAAACAGAAAATAGGAAATATTGGAAAGAATTGGAGGACAAAGAGGAATTGGAGATTCCAATAATATCTCAGGTCTTTTTGGACATGGCAGGTTCCTAGGGTTCTAGGGATTGTTAGACATCATCTTTCTAGCATGTGAAAATAAGTACAATAACTAGGATTCTAATTTTACAGTTGTACATTTAAAAATATATACCTTGAAATAGATATAGACAATGTACTTACCATTATACAATTTTGTCTATCTGAGGAATCTAAAGAAACTTCTGTCATTCTGTGTTCTCTTATATGTTAAAATGAAAGCTGTTCTTTAAACTATTTACCCTTCACAATTGTTGTATCTGACCTCTTCATTAGGGTATGCAAGTGTCTGGCTCCCACTGCATGACATACATAAGTAAAATTTATAGACACCTACTTCTAATCCATGTCTATTTTTCTCTTTCCACTCTTCTTGAAGCATGAAACATAACTGGTAACATTTAGTGAACTTTTGCACTAAGCAATTTTGCCTTTCGGGGGATGGAAATTGATTTTCCTTATCTTCCCATGTGAACATTCTGAGTACATCCTTTTTTGCTCTCCGTGGGAGCAGTTCAGTGAAACCAACAGTGCAGGATAAGAAGAGCATTGCCTTTAGGGCATGAGAAGCAGCAAAGTTATATTCAGATAGTTTTCCTTTATTTTGGAGGAAGAGAATCTGAAGCAATCATGAATCTTGAAAAAAAGGGATAAGAAGTTTACTTGCTATTCAGTCAGAAATATTAACTGAAATTGGGGGAAAAAAAGGGTCTACAACATGAGGCAAAACATGAAATTTACTTGTTTTACTGACCTGGATGATGGTGATTGTATGCATATTAATTTGTCAGGAGTACCCTGAGACTTCCATCGGTGAATGTAAAATTTTTATATTCAGACAAAACCTTAATAAAACATCTGCAATTCTTCTATCTTGCTGTTCTCAATAGCTCATTGGAATTGTCATGGAACGTGGACCTTTTCTTGGCATTCTTCCAAAACCTGGCTTTTACTCATCATACCTGCCAACTCTGATGTCAAATGTAGCACGGCATGATATGAGTAATCATACCATGGTAAGAATAATCATATCACAAGTAATTGATACTTTCAGGACACACAATGCTTAACTGCAGTTAGCAGCTAGGCACAGTTAAAAGTTAGATGAAGGCTAAGTGATAGACTTTAAGTGATTTCCCACATTAAGTCAATAGCAAATCCTCTTAGATCCAGTAGAGGCAACGATTTAACTCACTATTTTGCTAAATAATTTGTTATCTGCAAAAATGTGAAGGTTACCTTAAAGAAAACTATTTTCTTGGTGATCTTTAGAGATGATGCCAAGAAATCAGACAAGTCCAAAGATTCTGCTAAATGGTGTATCAAAATGTCCCAGGAAAGTGGATAGACGAGGACCACACAGGAAAAAATTTCAGAGAAGACTCATGATCCACAAGTGATGCTTTTAGTGCTCAACATATAGTAAACAGCAGTGCAGTCGAATGCTTGAGTTGGAAATAAATCGCATTGTATGGATATAAAATATGATTATCATCAGTGCAGAAGTGCCTCAAACAAATATTAAGAGAAGTGAGACTCATACTTTGTAACAAATAACTGCAATGAAAATGAGTCACATACCAGATAATGGAAATAACAATTGCAGTATAGAATACAATAATAAGGGAATGAGTCATAAAACGCTTGAATCCGAGGAGAGAAACATAACTGATAGTTTTTTGGTAGGGAGAAATTAAATAACTGAGACTTCTGAAAAATAAAAAAATAAGTTGTGAAAATTCTTTTTTAGAAGAGGAAAAAATTCTGGTTTTTGTTGTATAGGTCCAAGTGCTGTCTCTGTCATTCAAAGTTAATGGTCACACTATAGCAAACTTCACTCTACTTGCATTTTTTCTCCCTGATCAGAAAGGATGAGTGATTCTGCGTTTATGCTGCGTAAATCGCGAACAAGTGCACTGAAGTGTAACTGCAATGGCTAAACTAGTATCTCAGAGAATAGACAGGATACATCTGACTGAACTTTGTTCAGGTTCAGCTCAGTGGAGCTTAGAAAACCAAATCGTTGTGTGAGCCTCAATTCCTCTTTCTAGTTCCTTCATTCCAAGGCCAAAGCCAGTTATCATGTAGTAAGTGACATCTGTTAGAAAGTGAACACAGACCATGTGCCCTGTTCCAGAATATGGGATGATGCTGACTGGTATGCAGACCCCCATACACGATGCAACTCACCTTTTAAATCAACTCTTAGGTTTCTCTGCATCAAAACAACCATAAAGCGAAGCTTGTTTGGCTCCTCTTTCCATTATATCAGGCCTATTACAATTTGACAGAATTGCCAGACAAGTAGTGTTTGTGGTAAGATTCCTTCACTTTCCTCATGCCTCTCACTGTATATCATTTGAAATTCAAAGTGCTTAAGAAGTTAATCTAGTTTAGATTTAAAGTTTAACAATTTCACAACACTATGATTTCTTTAAGTTAGCACTCTCCTCATATATTCAGATACCAGGGTCTTAAAGCCACTTCTACACAGAGAGATTGGATTAATTTAAATATATGCTGATCCCTAAATATATGCTTATATGCTGATCCTCAAAAATTCACTTGCTGTCATATGCCTGAAACATACCAGGTTGACTTCCAGCCTAGACTGTTTCTGAAATCTCTGCTTCCAGATTGAAGACCAAGACCAAGTTCCCATTAGGTTTCAGCTCTCCTATCTTTAGAGAGCATGTGGCATCTGGTGCCTTTGTACTCAAGTTTCTATCTGTGCTTCTTCAATAACACAGAGAGGATCAGGATTGCTGCAGGTGAGATCCGGAGAAAAAGCCTTATGTTGCTAAAACAAGGAAACCTTGAATACTTTATGCTTTCAGCAAAAAGATGTGGAATGTGGAAAGAATGCAATATGGACCAAGGTGCAAATGAAGAAACAGTAACTTGCTGGGCTCTGGTAAACCACAACAGGCTTTCACTTTAAAGATCTAAAATCTTCCTATCTTTTTCCTTAAGTTCAGAAAATTGTGTTGTAATTATTTTATTGTAAAGCATTAAATTGAACAAAAATTTTGCAGCTTTTTGTACTTATTTTTTTGTGATTACACCAAACTGCTTGTTTAAGTCTTCTGATACAACAAATAACAATTGCAGTGTGGGTAAATCTTAATTCCAGATAAGACTAACTGTGGTATTAGATTAGCTAAGTGACAAGACTAATCAGACAAGACAAGTTAGTGACATTAGAATAAAGGATGTGATATTCAGTTCTGAAAGTCTTTCAGCCAATGACTAGACCTGAAATAGATTTCACTGGAACTCTTCATTCTTCTAAAAGATATTCTGAATCTATTTTCTACAATTTCATTAAATGAGAAGAATTTTTTGTCTGTATGGAGAATGAAGGTAATGTAAGTTTTGTCATATAAAACCTCAGAAACTGAATTCCTCTTAACATGATGTACAATTCTGGAATGCCTATATTCCTTTCATGAGCAATTTCCTTTGTGTAATCATCTACAGTATATGAAGGTTACTGCACTTTATTTTTACCTGTTTCTTTATTTTAAAATATTATCATCACCACAGGACTATCAGAGACAAGAGAGGAAATGCTTCAGAACTAAAATGTTAATGGATAAATTTTAATTTTTTCTCGGTGGATATTTTCTTGCTTTGTAGTTGATTCCTACTGTGTTGATACTATTGTATGGAATCAAACCAGATGAAGTTAATGCAAATCAATTGCAATATCAATTAAAAACTGTATGAAACCTGGGAAAATAAAGTATTTAATTTTTAATTTCATAGAAAATCCTGTCTAGTTCAACTGAAACTAGGAAAAACATTTTTAAACAAAGCCAATGAAACAGAACATAATTTTATTCTTCAAGTTACTTTTGGTAAAACAATAGATAAGCAATGTTAAAAAAAAGGGATTTTGCATTTCAAATACAGTATAAAAGACTGATTTATTACATTTTAGGAGAAAGGGGAACTAAAATAAAATTAAGGAGCAGAAGAATAGTTACTAAAAAACCCCTGTTCTTACCTAACTATAGGTCTCAAATATTTTGAAATCATGTGTTTTTACCTTTGGTATTTGCCATTATAGATTACACTCTGTAGGTTGTATTGAACTGCCTGTAAAAGACAGGATGTAAAATCTATTTGAAATAAACATGTTAGGCTGAAGCTTCAGGAGTGTTCCTCAATAGTAAACCATGTGTTCATTCTGTTCAGGATCAGATATCAAAAGATTGAGGTACAAGCTGAAAAAATTCAACCAAATATAAAGAAAAGTTGTGAACTTCTCAGTTTCTGCAGCAATACTGAAAGGATTTTGTTAGGGAAAAATTGACAAAGCTTCTTTTATTTGGTTCTATGGGATGGTCCAGAATCCCAGCAACGTCTCTGATGGGGAAACCAGACTGCAAATCTACACATTTTACCACATACACACTTGTCCCTTATCATATGCACACCAGCAGAGCTGCTTGAGAGCATGACAGTATACTATCAATACAGTAATGCATTTCTTTTGGCAGCCTTCAAATATAAAAGGAAGCTCAAGAAGAGAAGCAAGTTGAAGAACTGACTATGGTGCACAAGTCTCAAAACTCAAGGAGGAACCTAAAGACTAGATACAATGCTAAGCCACCTGAGCTTGGCTGACAAAGAGCTATTGCAAAGCTCTTTCACATGGATTTCACATTTCTTCATAAGGTAAGAATTTTGAATAGAAAATGGATTTTCTAAACCTGTCATTTAGTCAGTGCTGTGAATGACACCAAATTACATAGAAGTGCAAAAAGGATGCTGTTAATGGAGGAAGTACAGCTGAATAAATAAAGAATGAAAGTATGAGTGGGAGGTAGTTTCTAGGCACAGTAGGAAGTCTAAGACACATCTTGTTTTCTTTAATTGGATGAAAAATAGATCACTCATGCATGCCTCATGCTGGTTTTCAAAACACTTGTACTGAAGCCCAATTTACCTTTATGGACTAATCAGGAGAAAAGAGTTTGCATAAAACTCCTTTCAAAAGGCAGCTCAGAGAGAGAGAGAGAGAACCAGATCCTCAATGTATGTAAAAAGCAAAGTACCTATTGCAGTCCGTGGAGCTCTGCTAGGGATTTGGCTTGCTAAAATTAGCTCACATTTCTGGCTAGACTGATTACCAGCTTTTCATTCTAGGCTAGAGCACTTTCCTATAAGAGCTGATGACACTCAGGGAGCTGTGCATTATTGATTGCAATATTTAGGGTGGGCTTAATGAAAGGTTGCATGATTCTAACCATAATGATTTTATTATATTCTTGTATATCCTTGGAGAGATTTTAGGGTTTGTTTTCATAGGCACTTTAGGAAATAAAAGATGAAATTTATAGCAGGTATAGTAAGGCTACTTATGTTTGCCTCAGTACCTTATCCATTCCCACAGAAGGAGTAAAAGCAATTCATGAAGGTCATAACTGGTTGTGTTGGCCCATTTCTGGTAACAGAGGAGAGGCTGCAGTGGTGGCTCTATAATAAGATGCTTGAAAATTCCTACAGGCTCTAAGACAGACCCACCTTTGGAACTGAGCCAATCGTGTGCCTCTACAATCAGTTTTTAAGGAGAAGAAGTTGGTAGCTGGACAGGAGGAGGTGTGCTGGAGCAGAAACCTCCTTGCATCCAGTGGTGAGAAGGCACCTGTTCCCCTGCAACTCATGGAGGGTAACAGCAGAGCCGAGATTTGCTGGCAGCTTGTGGAGGGCCCCAAAGCAGAGAGGCTGGCTGTGCCCAGAGGGTCCATGACTCTGTGGGAAGGTAGTGTTGGAGCAGAATGTGCCTGGAGTTCTGCTGCTGTAGAGGAGTCCTACACTGGAGGAGTTTGTGAGGAGCTGCAGCCCTCAGGAAGGGCTCATACCAGAAAAGTTCATTAAGGACTGTACCCTTGGATCAGGAGAAGAATGTGACGAGTCCTCCTTTGAGGAGAAAGAAGCAGCAGAGATCATCTGTGAGGGACTGACCACAACCTCCATTCCCTGCCCCCTGTGCCTCTGAGTGATGAGGATGTAGAGATATTTGGAGCAGAGACCCGAGTCTAGAAACAAGGGAGGGATGGGGGAAGATTTCTTTAAGATATGGTCCTATTTATCATTATCCTACTCTGAGAATTGTCTCTGCTCAGATTCCCTTTATTGTTTGGCAGACATAGGTATCGTTGACCATACAGAGAAAAAAAAAGTATGAATATAACCATTTCATGTTTTTCCAGCAAATTCCAATATTCTGACAGCTAGTAAATGAAGAAGTGCCTCAAAATCATTCTTTATTTTTACAACAAAAATTAAAACTTAAATGAGAGTTTTGTTGACCTGGGAGTAGTGCAGGAAGGATAAACCAGGGAAATACAAAGGGTTGGGTTTTGGTTTAATTTGGTTTTTTTTTCCCCCTACATACTATAGTGTTATAAGTTAGCAATCACTCTGCAGAATCCAAATATGTCCCTAGATATTGGCAAGACTAATTCCGACAGATATAGTAAGTTTCCTCTGACTGGTTTCCACCAGTCCTGATCCCTACCACCATTCTTGTTCTTGTGCTGTGTTTTCCCTAGAGCACAGAGCACCCAGCTGGAATGAAAAATGTGTGGGGCTGATGGCAAGCACTCGATAGAGATTAGATTGAGAAAAGTCTTTTAAAGTGTTTCACCTGTGTGACTGGGATGAGTTTTCATGAATGCCCATGCAAACTGTTCCTTTGATATTGCCTTTGGAGAGTTCTGAATGAAAATCACCGTTCGTAAAAAATGAAGTGTCACTGTCTGGGTTTCATTTTAACTCAAGAAAGATTTCTATACTAATGTTGATGTCAAAAGCGTTAGACTAATAATGCACTTAATGCACTGTGCTTCTTCAAAATTTAGATTTAAGGAGGGAGAAGTCAGTGAGAAATTCTTCCTGGTATATTCAAGATTATAAACTATGGAAAACCCTGCTTGGAAAGAGATTTGACTACGACACATTGTCAAATCTATATAACGTATGGAAGGAAAGCACCTAGAAATTACATTAGCTATTGTCTCGTGACAAAAAGTAGAACTTGATCATAAAGTTTCTATGAAAACAAATTCTTAATGTAAAATGTTTTCTCTCTAAAACTGACAATACTTTGATTTTATCAGAATTTTATTGTCTTATCCATGTTTTTCCTCAAAAATATTTTCCTCGTGTAAAAGAGACTGAAAACTCTTGGTAAAAGTCTAAGTAGAGTCATGGCAAGGATTTACTTTTAATGATTTTTTTTTTAAATTTTGTGACCATTGGAAAATGTATAGTAGGAAGCAGTGAGACAATCTTATATAAAAATTCTTTCCACAGCACACTTGCTGACATAGCTAGCAGAAATCTGAAGAAATACTTGGATGTATACACACATTCTTTGTTTGGTTAGTCGTGCCTTGGCCTGAAAATCAGAGCTCAGGGACAAATATATATTAATCCTATATTTGCAAATAACTGTATTCAGAACCATGTAAAAAATTCGGTTAAATTATTTTCATTCATCTACTAGCTTCATAGAATCATAGAATAGTAGGGGTTGGAAGGGACCTTTAGAGGTCATCTAGTCCAAACTCCCTGTTCAAGCAGATCAGCCTGGATCAAGCCACAGAGGAACGTGTCCAGGCAGGTGTTGAAAACTTCCAGAGTTACAGTATTACTACGTAATAATTTTAAAATTTATTTTAGAAAGACCAGGAGGGATTTTTTTCTTTCTTTCTTTGTAAAATTCAAACCATAAAGTTGCAAAATTTAGTTCTAAAAGAAATTATACATTAAAGTATTTTCCTAAAACATTTGATTTCAATAATTAACATCTTCTGATGAACATAAACACATTTACTTGAATAATACCTGTCTAGCTCAAAGGAATGCTGCTGCTACTAATGGGAGCATGTGTGTGGGCATGTGTGTGTATGTGTACAAAGGAGTCACTACACTCCTGAAATTGATGCAAACCATTATTGTCTATAAAGAAATGCCAGCAAATAAAAATCTATATTCAATATAGGTTTTTAAAATTATAAACCTTTCCCTGAAGAAGGAGAGAATGATCATATTTATCCGGTCCTGAATAGTGTATGTTTACAGTCATCAGAGCTCTGTTGCTCCTTGATGGTGATGCTGTCCGTCCTCACTACAGTCTATCAGTTATCAAGAAGCAGTCACAGTCTTAGAAAGGCCAGCTGTTGTGAATGTAACCCTGCTGTGGAAAACTGAATTTCCTGTGAAATAAACCTGTTCTTTATACTTACATAGGATTTTTGAGACTTTCAATGACTGCTTCTATGGTGAGCACCTCATTACATAGGTACATCAGCCATCTCTGCAGTCTGTCCTGAGATGGAGGCATGATGCACACTCAGCAGGGGAAGCGAGCTGCAGCATCTTCTGGCTTGGGACTGTCGGTGGATCATGCTGGTTTTTGTGAGCTGTACCGCAGAGGGAATTTGCCAGCGAAGTCAGAAGAGACAACGACATATTGATTTCATTCATTATCCTAAACAGATCCACAATGAAACTATGGTGACCTTAAGACTAATTCTCATATTTTTTGCACAGCAAAGGGGCATCTTACAGGGGCTATTCAGCTAATTTTCTACCTTGACATAGAAACAAAATTCCTTACTCATTGTCTTTTCTGGCTATACTCCTCCTGCCTGCAGTTGAACTCCTGTCAGATAGAAAATAAAATTTGTAAGATTTTTATCACAAAATGTCATTTTTCTTTAGAGCAAGTGAAAGATAATGTTCTACTGAAAACTACTTCTCGTACCTTTTTACACTCTCTGGTCAGGTTCCCCACTGAATTCTGCTTCTCTTCCTGCTAATTTTAGCAGAGGAAATAATATGAGACATAATCAAGGAACATCTTTCAGTAGAAAGTGTATTTCATTGATTAACACATTCATCCATGAGATCAGAGGAATTTACTTTTGTGGATATTTCTGTTCAAACAATTGGGATTTTGTGCTCTAAAATAATAATATGGCTTTCTTCTATTGTTACATAGGAGATTGGACAATTGTTTTGACGTCTAATCTTTTTCTTTTGTTGCTTTATCAATAGATTGCCACAAGGTTATATGACAATTTGTTGACCTCACTTTGAGGATAACTAGAATGTCATTTATGTATTAATACGTTAAAACCATCCAAATCTATTAAGCTGTTATAGAGATATAATTTTTTATCTTTTTTTTTATGCTGATATAACCAATAAAGTGAGGCCAAGTTTCTTGGCAAAGGAAATTAAATTAATCAAAATCCATACTAAGACTTTTAATCGTTGGACCTTTGTTCTCCTCTACAGACAAGTAACAGTTTAAAAGTACATTAATCTTATCAAGTAAGATGTTTTCAAATGTGAACAGCATGGCTATTTCTTCTGGCAGGGGATCAACAAACTTCTTCAAAGGCATCAAATCAAAGTACTCTGAAGCTTTTGAATTTCTGTTCTGGCATGGTTCAGGCAAATAAGAACATTCAGCATGCAAAATAATTTGAGAATTCAATATGCCACTTGTTACTCATGTGTCCAGCATTTCTATAATAGACGTTCTCTGAAATACAAGCTCTTTCAAGGTTTCCTGACTTTCTTGACTTCAAAGAAGTCTTAATAATTCAGTGTGGGCAATTTCTTCCATCTTCCAATTCTTTGTTACCTCCTGTACAAAAGGATGAGAGACAAGACATATCAGACAGTATTGTGAAAGGAAAATTTCTTTGTATCCAAATGTTTTTAGAAATATGAAACTATTGTGTTTTACCAAGTAAACCAAGTAGCAATCACAAATATTTCATTAACACCTCTTCCACAGGTGTATGGGATAAGAAAACAAGTATTATATTTCAGAGTAGAATAGATGCAAGTGATGACAGACTCTCTGCTAAATGCAGCAGTCTTCCAACATCAATTGCCTTTCATACTCAGGTGCTCAGAAATGCTGAGAAAAAACCATTCCTGTCTAGCTATATTGAGGTTAGGATGCCTGGTGGTTTTCTTAAACTCTAGAGTGACCTATTCCTTTCACTTTGCAGTGCTACCTATTCGTACAGTTGCATAAACTTGATAAACCTATAAGATTTTGTACTTGGTATTTCTCGTTGCTTTAGGTTTTATCCCATTGCATTAAACTTCAGTACCTGATTTGAGGAAAGAGCCTTTTTATCTCTCTTACTGCAGTCTTTTTTTTTTTTTTTTTCTTTTTCGAGAGCCATGTATATTTTTGAGATACCTGTCCTCACATGGATGATTTGGAGCACTGGATTTCCTAGGTGTTTGGAATTCCCTATCAGTCTCAATGTAGCCACATAGCTAGTCTGAATCTCCCTTGAGAGGTCCTTATCTCTTTTTTTTGGCTTTGAAAGGAGCTTAAGTTCTTACATTGCTAAAGCTAATATCTCCTCCCATGTGGACAGAGTCCAAAAGGTTGGTTAGTCAACAGCAAAACATGTCAGCATCAATATCAAGTATATCACAAAATGTCTAATTTCTACCTGAAATTAGCCAGATATGTTTGTTGACAACTTCCTGATTGTTTATGTGCATATTTTAAAAAACTGAAAAGCCTAGGATTTCGAAACCTTACTTGCCACACTGGTGATGAGTCATAGTAGCAAATATTGAAAAAATGCTGAAAACTTTCATACAACTATAGTCTCGTAACACTAATGGATATTTAAAAACTGTAGCTTAAAATCTTCCCGGATTTCTTTACTCCATTGATAAACCAGAAATTAGAGCAGGATGAGACTGCAGTGGGACAAGAAAGAAAGTAAGGACTATGTAAAAGACCCCATCACTCTTCTGATTGCCAGAGAAGGTTAGGAAAAGTACAGACTAAAATGTTGATATTTCTAAAGTAGGAACCTTTGGTAGCAGTCTTACTTCTGGATCCCTCAGACTTCCTCCTCTCTTGTCAGAAACTGTGCTTTCTCCCTTAACCTTGCCATGTCCATATACCTGCCACCTTTGCAAAACTATTCCACAGTCCTTTTTTTTTTTTTCTTAATTGAATGATTTTGGTACCTTCAAGGGGTAGTGGTAAAGATTATTCAGTAATATCTGTCAAGTCATAAGATGTCATAGAATTTAACACAATAAAGAATCTTATATTTAAGATGTATGCAGATAACTTGCTCTAAATGAGTGTCAGGGGTCACTAGGTGGCTGGGGAATGTTTCTGTACATTCAGGAAATAGGAAATGTTGATATGTTTCCTAGAAATTGTTTTTAACATTTCTGGCATTTATCATGCAAGAGGGTACAGATTTTTAATTGTTCGATAAAGACAACACTTCTAGTGCTGCTTTGTAGATTTATGTTTTGCTTTGTCATGCTGAGAACAAAAAGACTTGTAATACAAGCAGAGTATTTCAGTGTTGAAATCCTTATTCATCAAGTATTTGGACACAAGACTTTTTTTCTTTTACAACCACATGCTACAATACTGATTTCTAGGATTACCTTTTCCTTTCATATTATTTTATGGATCTATTTTCAAAGCTTAAAAATGGTACATTGTTTCAAATTACAGTATGAGGCATAATTGTTTTAGGCAGCTCTTGCCCCAAAAAGCCTGTAGTGTAAAGAGCAGATCCTTTTTCAGTAGAAACCGACATTTTTCAAACTCTGTCCTTTAGAGGACCCTGAAAGAGCAGCCACCCCTGCTTGAACAGTCAAATTAGGAAATATATTTGCTAGGTTTCCAGAAACTGACAGGAAATAAAGGTGAAATGATTGTTAAAAGACAAGAACTGTGAACTTCTTTTGACAATTAAAAATAAATTTTTAAGAAAAAAGTTCCCCTTCATGGTCACATTTCTCTACACAAACCTGAAAAAGACCCCCATGTTTCCTTTCCTGAGAACATTTATTGTGTCTCTATATTATATCAGCTCCAACAGCCATCCTGTGTTCTCATGCATCATAGTTCACTGTTCATTTTTTTCCGAAGTCTCTGCCCTCTCAATAGGTGATAAAAAAAGACTCATTTATCATTCCAATAAATGAGTCAATTAATCTGAACAGTGACTTTCAGGGTACTAAGTACAGAATATTTATTTATAGACATCAAGTAGGATTTTTAGAAACTGTATGGGTTATGTCCAGACAACTTAAGGAACTAAAGGTACCAGTTTTGTGAGAGCTGGCAGTTTTTCTCACATCCTCAATCTGAATATGACTCCCATTAGACTGTATCCTAGCTCAGTATCAGGATGAGATTTCCATATGCAATTTCCTCTCACCCATTGCCTTGGTTTCCAACGGCAAGAAGCTCAAGGGCTTGATCCTGAAAAGGGACATGGAGGGGTTGTATAAGTCCCTGCTGAGTACCGAGAGAGCAGGACTGGAGAAGGTTCCAGTGCCTCCTGTTCTTCCACAAAAGAGGCAAATGTTTTACATAGAATAAAACATCTAAGCCTGGTGGTGCAGACTAGTGGTCTGGTCTGTGGCTGTCCAACGTCAGGATCACCTAAGAGTCAAGGGTGGCACTCTTGTGTATGTGTATGCATTTAAAGTTTCTCACGCATCTAAAGGTTTGTTTCTGTGCAAATGCAGAAGTGTCTAAGCTTCATATGACTGAGCAGCTTTTGCTGTCATTCTCATCAAATCCCAGCTTTCAGAGGCTATGGCATGTTTTGCATAAATCTTGGGTTTATATTATAGATAAAATAGCCGTTGGCTCACATATAAAATGTCTTCTCCCAGGATTGCATACTTTCTCCCCTGTTTGCTTCCCTTGTTTTGGATACATAATCAAGATCATTTAAGTACATGGGCAACACCACAGTTCACACTGCATTATATTATGGGTTGCTCTGTGAAAGCATGTGGGAGAGAAGATTAAAATCAGGACACAGAGCTATATGTGGAGGATGCAGGGCAAATAGGAATTAAAATCTTGATTCCAGAATTCTTTGTGTGTTGTAATAAAAGATGGCAATCTATTGGATTAGAATGATAGGAGCTGTTGATCGTTAAGTAATTATGTGATTCCTATTTTGATCTGTCCAAAGTCTTTTAGGAACTTGGGTCTCATTCCAATGTCCACAGGAGTTTTATTGTTCTTTAAGTGTTTTTAATATTCTTATTCTATGGAGTTAATGATGGCAGGAATATGAGTGAAAAAATTAAAAGAAAATCACATTTGCCCATTAAAAAAATTAAATACTGTCTAAATTATTGTTAAATTAGGAAAGCCTTTTTTTCTTTTTCTTTCAGTGTGAAATTATAATAAATTTAATGGATGATAAAGATTTTGAATTGAGAAAAATTAAACTATCTCTTTCTGGCGTATAAGTCATGGGAGACTCTTTCATAAGTGCTCTATGATGAACTGGATCTGGCCTGTTTAATCTTACTGAACATTTGGGAATGTTCAGAAACATTTGAGGGTTTATTCTAGGGGAAAGTTATTTCTTGCCTGTTCTTGAAAGAGACAGGTAAAAACCGGCAAGCCTTACTTGTTTATTTTTGGATCTGAAGATGCAAGAGCACAGTTTCTATAGATACCACTGGGTAATCCAGCAAAAATGTAGGCTGCTCTGAGTTCAAACACAAGGCTGGCCAGACTGTTCAGGAAGGCTGCAAATCTCCCTTTATACTGCTTTGAGCAGCACGTTTGCTACTAAGAAGTTTGAAGTTTATCCCAAATGCAAGCAACTGTTCTCCACAAATTAATTTCATTCTGCAAATTTCAGCATACCAAAATGTATTACCATGCTCTGCTTCAAAATGAACAGAGAATCCAAAGCAATTGTATAACTGATTCTGATGTCTGTGTTTGAAAAAGATTATAGGAAGTTAACTTTTTTATTGATTAAAACCAACCACCTTTTCTTTCTTCTTCTTCTTGTCACTATGTCACCTTTGAAGTCTAAGTTGGGGACTCGGGGAAATTACGTGACAGTGGAAAACATAAGTAAAGCAGTTCAAATTTAACCCCCTGAGGTTCAAAATATGTCTCTACTGACTGCAGTACAAGCCCATGATCCATTCCTACTCCATTCCTAGTGTGTAGAAACCTACCACACACCAATGAGCAAGAATGCAGAGGACAACTTCTGAGCTGCTACTCAGGCATTTTTTTATTGAGTCACAAGTTCCCTGCAAACACTGAATTTTTTCTCTGAGAAAGATGAAGTCCAGAGGCAGTTACAGTCAGTCTTGGGACTGAAGAGATGATGTGAAAATGTTGTGTTGCTTTTGTCATTTCTCTGTCCAGTTTTCTCTGCATATATATTGAAAACATATATTCCAGCTTTGTAGAACCTACTAGATCTGAGAATTGGGCCAACCTCCTGTCATCATTAACAACAATAACCATGAAAAAGAAAGTATTGACAAATATCAATTTCTAAGTTTTGTAGTTGGAGGTTACTTGACAGTGTACAAATGCATGCAAATACAAGAGTCCTCTGTTAGTTCATTGGTCTTAGAAATGTAGCAGCTAAAAGAGTTGTGTTCTGCTAATACGATCAGCATTAATCACAGTTAAAGGACAATTCAAGAAGCAGAAATGGTACATTGTCAGTTATCAACATGTAATTTTTACCAGTCATTTTTTAACACACCAACTCATTTTAAGAGCTAGAAAAAATTCAATTTTGAAAGGACTTCATAAAGTGAAAAATTAGGAAGAATCAATCACCCCTCTCTCTTTTTTTTTTTTAATTCTTTTTATATCCACCATGTTGAATTTACCCCTACTCAGTTTAAAACATCAGATATTTACTTGGTATTCCAAGAAAAAAGCCTACATATTTTTTTTTTTCAGGTAAATCAGGCTAGCAGTATTTACTTTTTTACATAAAAAGACAGTGAGATATTTACTTCAAGTTTAATTAGATAATTGCTCCTTATTGCCTTTGTCTTCCAACTTCCTTATTGCTTTTGTATCTTTAATGTACAAATTTATCTTTGACATAAATACATTTCCCTTCAACAAAATTATCTCATAGATTTCTATTGGATCTTTCAATTTAAAGGATCCTGTAAGCAATCAAAAAGTTTATGAGGTACCTCTGAGAATAAATCAGATGCTGTGCTCAAAAGAGTTGGTGATTCAATAGGTAACTTTTTGATCTACTAATATTTTCCTTCATAAATTTCTTAAATTCTCTCTTCTTTTCCAAGGATGAAGGATACCTGCATGGTATTCTGAGCTCATCCACAAAGAAAACCAACACTTTTCTACACTTATGAACCCCTTTCCTTATGAAACCAGTTTCTCTAAATTTCACCCTGACAGGAGTGTCCTAGGGTTCCAAAATAAGTACAATTGAAGACATTGGCAATAGATTATTCTGTAGCAGAGAAACAGTCCTGGGAATACCTCCTGAAATGGAAAAGGCAATAGGAGGCAACAGGTGACCAAGTAGTGTTTCGTTCTGAACTTTCTTCCTAGTTAATGCAAAATCACAGAATGATAACCTATTCCCTTGGCTAATTGTTACAGAGAACCTTCGCAGCGATTTATAGTGACATATTCAAACACATATCAAACACATATCATAATTTGTACAGATAAAATACTTGGCTATCATGTGGATTTTCTCATTGTGAAAACAGGAAGATAATCCTGACTCATCTGTATCTGTTTTACTTCCAAGCTTGTGAATTGTTCAGGAGTTAACATCCTATTCAGTATTTGACAACCAGGGAGTCAAGGCTGACAGTTGCCATCCCTTCTACGTGGTGCCTATGGCTAAGATTTGTCTCTGGCTTCATTTATTAGCTATAAAACCCATATGCTATTTTTGAAGAATTAATATTTTTTTCCCTAAACTATGCCAATGTAGAGAAAAAGAAATCCACATCTGGGAATTACCTACCAGGTAGCTACATGCAGGAGACTGATCTACATATGCATGCATTAATTTTCATTTAAAACATTTGTGCCAGTGAAAACTGAGCCAAATAAACCTTTTAGGGTTATGTAACGATGATAAATGTACTGCAAGAGTTCCAGGCAAGTATGGGGCCCCTGAGATTTATGGGTTGTTTGTCTCTTTCTTTTTTGGTATCTCTTAACTAGAAAAGCTCAGCTGCAGTGCAGCATCTGTTTTGCAATGTGAGCTTGCTTATTTTCCTCTTTGGATGGCCTGAGTCATATCTAAGTCATAAGGTGAATCTGAGTCTTAGATACTATCAGCCACCACTTGATTCCCAGTTTATTCTCTTACATTTGTAGAGAGTGAGAAAAGCAACACATAGTGCCTAAGCTGTGACTGCTGAAACCCACACTCTCACCATTATTATGACAGCATCTGAGACCAATTTCAGGGAGGGGAGTGGGTGCAACAGCAGTGTACGTGGAAATATGAAGCGGAGTTAAATAATAGCAAGACAACACAAGCAAAGTGTGGGTGAGGATGTCCCATGAAAATTCTTCTGCCAGCTGCTACCTGTGCTGCTGCCTGGGAAAGTAGTCCTTTTTGCCTTGACCTTGCTGCGGGTGGGGAGCAGTCCTTAGCCTCTGCCAGGTAATCCACTTCTTCCGTACATAGATATCTTTTCTCTTCTGTTCTGTGAGAGATGCTGTGGTATTGTTTTGAAACCACTGCACTGGCAGCCTGTGGCTCTGTTCCTTGCCCAAGTGTGCCAGAGACACAGGCATCAGCACGGAAAAGAAACATAGACACACAAAAATATTCCTCAGTAAAATGAATGGATAGGAAAGAGGAAAAGCCTATGAGTAGTGTCTGGTTTTCATAGGGGAATGAAGTCTTTAGCTCAGGGCAGCTGACAAGTGTCATTCCCCTGCGGGATTAGAGAGGGACTCTCTTTCAGAATGTGCCATAGCTCAGCTCTTCTCTCAGAGTGGGCCTGAAGCCCTTTACTGACCATAAGCAATGTCCCACCAGGGGCTGTAAAAATAGTTGCTGTATGTGGAAACAGGAATATCTTTGCCTGGTAAAAGTTTTGTACAAGTAAACACAAGTTCAATTTGGCTTTATTTTTGAAAATGAGAAGTTCAGAGATTATTTAAACCATCTGTGTATCAATTCACTGGCTGAGGATACTCTAGGGAAAACGTTAGGCTAGCCAGGTTTGTTTCTTAATTGTTAAAGAAATCATATATAGAGCATGGAGCCAACAGAACAAGTCACTTTGCCTTAGAACTGCTTGTCATAGCAAGATACAGCTGAAACCCAGAAATATTTCAGCTTTGTCAGCAGAGAAATTAAGCATTGTCTGTTACTGAAACGAACTTTTTTTTTTACTCTACCTAATTAAACAAAGATGATAGTGGTATTAGAGCAATATCAGATAAAAATAGTCTAAAAATGTAGCTTCTGCAAAACTCTCAGCCTCCATCATCAACACAGACATAACTGTTTTCAGGGAAAAGCATAGCACTTCAGCATGATGAAAATTTGAATCAGATTTTCAGGTTCAATTGCTTCATTATTTTGCTTTCTTTTTATCGCTTGTACCTATAGATTGCCACTTACATTTTCACTCAGGCTTTTTTTTGTGTATGTGTGTGCAGTGTAATACTGGTGCTTTCAAATTGACAAATGAATTTTCTGCATACTTTCATACAGTAAGTTAACTACCTTACTTCAGGCTTTAATGGAAACATCAGCTTTAGTTTGATTTATTTTGCTTTATTTTGTCATATTGAATGGAAGACTGGATTATCTAAACTGCTAAAACTCACCATGATATATCAAAGTGATTAAACAGATTATATGGATATAGATAGAGATGATAGATAGATAGATAGATAGACAGAGGTGATATAAATACAAATAGAGTTAAAGATCTAGGTATAGAGATATATTTAGTCCACACAAATTTCCAATCTGGGGTTTCATGACGACTTATCAAATATTCATGTTTTCAATAAATTCAATTAAGAACACAATTTTTACATCATCTTTTCCCAAATATTGTGCTGTTTTGAAATATTACCAGAGTATTTTACTCAGAAAAATTGTTTTTCCTGTAGGAACACTTTACTCCCCACTTCTGCCCAACATACAGGTAAGACTCACTGGTATGTGATTTTGTTCACTTCCAGTTCTGTCTTCCCTGCTCAATAAACAGGAAGTCAAATTGAAATAATCAATAATCAAAAGTCTGGGCAGAATTATAACTATGATGTCATTGATTCTCTTATCTAATATTTCAATATATCTTAGTTTTCATTAGAGCTCTAAAATGCACAAGCTACAGCTCCATGGAGTACCTACCAAAAACAAAGAGACTTTGAAATAGAAGAAATCAGCTGAAGTTGAATAACTCCTTGGGGTTTTTTTTGTATACACAAACAATAATAAGGTTGGTTTGCTCTTATATCCTGTACTTGCAAAGAATGAATATAATTTAATTTAGCTCCATGAAATAGCTTGGCTAGTTATTTTGATTCACTAACAATTATATCTGAAATACACTCTAGTGGTTGGCCACATATTGTGACAAATATTTGGCAGCCCATCTGTGCCATGACCTGCAGCTCAGTCTGACAATTTTAATGGTACATGGCTAGTTGCTTCTAGTTAATTTAGACTGTTTTTCATGCCATTGCCTACAAGTCTAAACAGTGCATTCCATATGTAGACCAAAAAAAAAAAAAAAAACCAGACAAAAAAGCCCTCAAAGCCAAGCACATATTTTTTAAATAACAATCTGTTAAAGTGGTAGTGAAAGGAAAGTGAGTTTTTAGTAGAGTAAGGCATTATGTCTCGAAGCCGTACTATAATGCCATTGTCTGCCTAGAGGTAGAAATCTTTTGGCAATTTCCAGTCTCTTTAGAACTGTCAGTCTGATATGTATGACAAGGTAATTTGCATAATTTTGTAGTGATGTTGCACACAGCCTGGTTTTTTAAAGAAATAAAAGAAACTTATTCCATAAACTATTTTTTTCCCTGAGAAGGAAAGAAGCCAATGCAGCAAGCAACACCTGTATACGATGAATGCAGCAGTGTGCTGTGAGCTTTCAGATCCAGACTATGGTGGTTTGAAATCTGTGAAGTTCTTATAGCCTGGCCTTGGGTGAAAAACAGGGGCTGGTTCAAAATGTCACAAGAAAACTTTTTTGTTTGTGGGAGAGTTTGAAAAAAACCCCAATACACAGGCAAACACTGCTTTCTCCCTGGTTTTGTTTGTGCTGGATTCCTAAAGTGTTGCTGTTGTTTTTTTGTGGTCACTTTTCCAGGGAGAGCTGAAGAGAGCAGCTGGATCACAGCATTCACATAATACTCTCAGGAGAAGCAAACCAGTGGGGCCACTCATTCACTGCAAAGGGAGTAAATGAGGGCAGAAGAAAACAAACAGTGGTTATGATAAGGCACTACACAAGTCAAACATGGTGTAAGTATTAGGTATTTGTGCTGGCACTTCTTGATTTTGCTTCAGCTGCAAAAGAAAAAAATATCACAAGAAAAAAATAGCAACCTTGACAAAAGTGGAAAAAAATATTCAGCTGAAATTAGTTTCACATCCAATAATTTAGACAGGGATTTTGAACGGCCCAAATTTATATATTGCAGGTACTGCGGAATAAACATATAATCAGTGAAGCAGCTTATCTATAGTTTTCAGTTATTACAAGTGCTTCACAGTGTTCAGTAGAGTTCAACTTAGACAGCAGAAACACTTTATGAAATAATACTGTTTTGCCTCATAACTTCAATACTGGAGGACACATGGGAGTCTTTCAGAAATTTCATAGCCATGTTTTAAAATGGGACCCACCCTGGGCCCATCTCACGGTCTGCGCACATGCAAATAATGTAAGTTTCTTTTACTTTACTGTACCAGAAAATGTTTATAACACATCTTTACCACTGAGAGCCATGTAGGTATCATGAACTGGAAGACATGAGACACAATTAAACATGGTAGCAGGTGTTTTTTAGATATTCATGAACAGCTATGCAACCAGAATAATTTAAAACCTACAATGCTTTCTCTTGCTAACTCTCAGTCAGGTGCTGGGAAAGGAGTCGTCAGGAAGTAGGAATAGACTGTTTTTCAAGAAAATTCAGGTATAAACAAATATTGTCAGGAAAGGGGGTTCTTTTGGTGGTCAGTCTTTACAAATCCCTCATGCTAAGTGGATTGACTGTGATGTATGACTAACTACATACTTGCATTTGAAAAAGAAATGTGGGAAATCAGGTTTTGGCTGCATTGCCAGTGTTATTTCCTACCTTTTTTTTTCAGTCTAAATACACAAATCCATATAGTATAGTGGAAATGTAGCAGTCATATTATATAGTTATTAACACTAGAAAACTTTCTATGGTAGCATAAAAGAATAAAAATTCACCAATACTTCTGCACTGTGTATGGATTGTCTAGCCTAAATATAGTCAGTTCTCTGATGCCATACCTTGAAGCTATGAACTTAATAACAACTTAATAGAGTCAGACTGGAGTTAAGAATTTTGTAGAAATAATGAGCTAAATGTCCTTGTTATCTTCCTTAAAATACTGCATGAAAAACAATCGTGGCACAGAAAGCTGTCTATGTAGGCTTTGCCCTCAGTAAAGCCCCAGTACCTGCAGCTTTCCATTCTAAACGCCTAATTTTGGAATATTGAGACACTGCTTTCGAGCAGAGTGTCAGGGGTTTGGTTTTCTTGGCACACCTCTGAGACAAAGGTCTTCTTGAGCGTCTCTTCTGGTGCCTGGCAAACAATAATAATTTTCATGCTGTATCTATCTATCTGTTGCAGTAAATTGACTTCACCTTGCACAACCAGTGTGATAGCCACTCAGTCAGCATTAAATGACACATGAAGAGTTGAGTTCTACCAACCAAAGGATGGATGTCCATAGTGAAGCTAGTTCTCATGGAAGAACTCAGAGAAGTTGAAATGTGTGCTGGGAACTTTGTTTCTTTTTCTTACCACTGTTAGAGCAACTGAGAGTTCGTCACCACTGAAGATAAATACGACCTCCTCATCTAGCAGCAGTTATACAATCCCATCCCTGGAACCAGGCTCTAAATTGACTTTCCAAGGCTTTGTCTGAAACAAAATTGGAATATCAAATGGATATAAACTGGAACACAAAAAATTCCACTTATGCATAAGGAAAAAATATTTTCCTGTAAGGATGACAGAGCCCTGGCACAGGCTGCCCAGGGAGGTTGTAGAATCCTCTTCTCTGTGTTTTCAAAACCTTCCTGGATGCATTACTGTGCACCCCAATCTAGGCAGACCTGCTTTAGCAGGAGAATTGGACTAGATGATCTCTAGAGGTTCCTTCCAGCCCCTACCATTGTATGATTTTGTAATTGACAGTGGAGCCTGCTTGCTAATAGCTGATTCTTGACAATGCTTATTTTGCTTACACCCAGATAGCCCTGCCTAGCCATAATGGTGGCGCATAGGAGCCCATTTCCATTACCACGGAGGAGTACTGCAATGTTGCATACCCTTCATACACTTCAAAAGCCTTGACAGAAGTCTCATCACGGTCACACAGACAGGAAGACACTGTCCTTCCTAAGCATAAGAATAACGAGGTTGGAAAATCTGTTTCTTTACACTGTAAAGCTTTGTAAGTGCTGATTTTCATATATTTCTGCTTTCTGTACTTGTGTGTGGATTTGTAGTTCTCTACAAACAGCAATAGAATATGGCAGTGCAAATATTTACCTTAATCTTATACCTAGCATGAATTAAGGACACTATGTTAGATCTTGATTCTGAGCTCTGGTTTCTTTAACTAGAACTTGTCAGCTGCAGTGCATTAAAAACACTCCAATCATGCAGTACTTCTTGCTGACTGGGCAACAGATAACTATTAATTTTAAATAATTATGTGAATTAGGCAGCTTGTTGTATTCAGTGGAACTGAGAATTTAGGGTCAAATTATCCACGGAAATAGCTCTCAGTAGACCTACATTAGGAGGGAATTTGTCTTTTGGTTTCCAAGTAATGTGATATTTTTGTGAACTTTATAATTAAATAGGATGCAAACTTGTTAGTAAATCACTCAATTGACAAGGTTGCTGCACAAATGCTAATGACTTCATCTTACTTATCTCTTGTAGAGAAGTAGTAATGTCTTTTTTTTTTTTTTTCTTGCCATAAAACAAAGCTTCCAAGAAACTGTTTCGTGGTTATAGACTGCAACTTAATAAATTTGACCACACATGGAGACAACTTGCACCTTGTAACATAATATCCATCGAGCTTCAGGTGCAAATTGTATTTCTATACTTGGTCATTTTAGGATGTGTTATAGCAAAGCATTAAGCAAGCTATTTAAATGATGGTCATGGCTTCGTGAGAAATTTGGCATGTCAGGATGTGAAGACTCAACTGACAACTTAATGCTGAATTCTCTGTGGGCTATTCTCTTCTCCTTTCTCCCAGGAGAGCCTGATCTTTCATTTTCAGGAGATGTGGTATTTTTGTAAAATGTGTAATTAGTCAAGGAACACAATGTAATTGAAATACTAATTACAGTTGCTTATTGAGGTACCAATATTTCTGCTACAGTATCAGTTGCTTAAATACTTTTGTGACTGTGGATTTGAATCCATGTTAATCCAATTACCCAGAATCAGTCCCAAAATAATTTGGTATGGACAAATTATTAAACCAAAGCAAATTACCATTAAAGTTAGTAAAGCTTTGGCAGGGAAATGAGCAATGGAGATACACTTGCAAATTATGACTCAATTGCACCTGGACTCCTGATTTTTCTTCCAGTTTTTAAAATGAAGGCTGTGTTGTGGTTGAGTATTTTTTAATCCTTCCTTCCCATCCCTTGTAACTTGCATGTTTGATTTAAAGGTTTTGAGATAACACGCCATATTGAATTGTGTGGCAGTAAACCAACCTGTGTCCCATGGCATTATCCTATCCTAAATGATAGTTTCTGTGAAGATGATGATTGCTGTCATTTCCTGAGTCTGTTATTTATCCTATGACATTTTTCTATATGTCTATAGATACTTCTATGCAGAGATGCTTGAAAATGATGTAAAGTTTGGCAACACTGAACTTGTAAGAAGGAAGGAAAACTGGAATTTGATATTAAATTCTCAAGCTGGGCATAATGTGTAAGATATATCCAGCATAAATCAATTGAATGTGGAAACCTGTGGCAATCATGACAGCTCTGTTCCTTCCAAATACATCCTTTGATGGAAAGGGAGCCTCTTACACTATGTGCAAATGACCCCTGGAAAATACTTGGCATGGTAGCTCCACCAAACCTGCTACATCTAGACACTTCCCCTTCACACTGGTATTGATAAAAATAGGCAGCAGAAGAACCCTTAAGTGCACTCACAACTAAAATAAAATCAAATTGTATCACTGAAAGAAATTCTCTTGTGGATTAAACCAGATAGTTTTTTTCCACCAATGCATTTCTGTAAAACTTATTTCTTGACTTACCTACACACCTTATATTATAGTTGCCTTATGATTATGGAATTCCAACTCGCAAGCTGACTGGGCAAAAAAGGAAAACAGAGGAGTTTAAAAATCAAAGTGAGATATTCTCTGTCCGATATTTCCAGTCTCAACACAACTTTTTGTTTATTCAGTCAGTTACTTGGATTTTTAAAATTGTCTTAATGGAATGGAGCAATCCAGGTGTTTCAGGAACTCTCTATTAATAGAATCATAGAATGGTAGATTTGGAAGGGATTTTCAGAGATCATCTAGTACAACTCCCCTGCAGAAGCAGGTCCACCTAGATCAGGTCACATAGGAACGTGTCCAGACAGATCTTGAAGACCTCCAAGGAAGGAGACTCCACACCCTCTCTGGGCAGCTGTGCCAGGGCTCCATCACCCGCACAGTAAAACATTTTTTTTCTTGCTCTTAAGATAAGAATACACTTTTTCTTTTTTCCTACTAGCAAATTTAGGAGCAGGCTGGATTTTAACCCTGAAGAAGAACAAAATGTTATGTAGATATTAAGGGGAAAATGACTTTTGATCATCAGAGTTTGCATATTAGTGCAAGAATTATACCGTTCAGCTACAATAATCAAACCATTCTTTCAGTGGCAAATTTTTGTTAGTGATAATAGTGAAGATAATTTGAAATGATAATGTATCGTACCTTTCCTCACAAGCTTTCAAATTACTCTGTGCTTTAACTTCTGAAATATTACATGTCTCTGTCAGTCAAGTGCCTTTTATTGCATTTCTCAACTAGAGGAAAGAATTTTTTTGGTTTTGGTATTGGTTTTTTTTCCCCCTCAGGAGGGCAGAACTGTAATTTCCAAAGGCGCAGAATGTCTAAATAGTGAGGCTGAAAGACTGAAGACATTCACACTTAGAACTCAAGCTTTCTAGGTACATGGCTTGTATACTGATCCAGGCTAGATATCTTTTTTTTTTTTTCATTTTAGCACACTGTTTCTCTATGTCATCCCTCTATTACCACGCAAATTGTTGCTTTTTTGATATGTGCTTTACTCTTTTTCTCCACTAAGATAGTGAGCAATAATATCAAGCAATGAAATATCTTTCATCTTTCCTTAAAGAAAGTGGACTTTGAGGCTTGCTGATGAGAAGAAAACAGCTGTGAATTATTACTGTACTCATCAATGATACAGGCTGCATAGAAGGGAAATACATTAGTCTTTTACTGATTTTTGTGTCCAGTCAGGGTTTATGGACTTTATGTTGTGGTGATGTCTTGTGATTTTGAAACCTGTTTATTCTCAGTAGGCAGTAACATCTTGTGAATAAGTTTAATTGACAATGCTATTGTTCAGACCGTTGGAATGGTTTAATTTTAATTAATCTTAATTGTATTGGTGATTTTCTCTCTTCTGGCTGACAATGTACTGCAGAATGTTCTATTTCTACAATCTTTGGTTTTGAGGCACAGTCTTGGAAGGCAATCTTATGAATTCTATAAGTAACATTCTTAAAATATGCAATAAACACTGATCGTTTGGGTTATCATTCAAACTATGCCTATAAAAATCGTTTCACAATTATTTAAACTATTTAGTTAGAATCAATTTATAGATAAAAGGATATTTTACAGATATACTTGTGTGAAGCTGGAATTGAGCTCAAAGTAGGTTTAAAAATTCTGACAGTGAGACGTCTATTACTGTACCCTCAAAGAAAGACTTCTACAATATCACTATTATTTGAATATAGAAAAAAATGAGAAAACTCATAAAAAAAACCCCCAAAACTTGAGGACAATTGTGAGTATTAGGTTAAGCTTAGTTTGACAGCTACTGACTGAACAAGTCAACATCTTTTCCATGTAAATGACTAATAAGAAATCCTATTGTACCCAGTAGTGTCAATAACTGCATTATCTTTATTTGGCAGATGAGAAGCCAAATTCATAGAATTCTGTGAAACATTAGAAAGTGAAAAACTGATCTCACATGGATATCTGCTTGCAATTTTAGTCTGCCTGCATACAAAAGATTTACAGAATGTCTCAGTTTTATTGATGTTCATTACTATTACTTTCTTCCGAACCTTTACACTTCCATAGTTGCAGTGCAACTGCAAACTGATTGTAATGAACAGATGTTTGATGCTGCTACCGATGATATACTACAGCACTCAAAGGCCTCATCTTAATTTGAAATTCATTGATAAATGTTACCTGTATAAAAGGAAAGAAAAAAAGGAAAAGAAAAAAATAAGGGAGCAAATAGTAGATGGCCCTTAGTAGAAACGTATGAATAATTTCTTTAAAGATTTAGTAAGCAAGCTACTTTTTAACAATGATTCCAAAAAAGTATAGAGGATCAGCAATTTATACAAATAGATCATACGTAATTTAATGAATATCCTTTCATATTTTAGACAAATAGTAAAAATGTCTTCTCCAGTGAGAAACGTACACCTCCGTGACGCAAGCAGAAACAGCTTGTTTACCCAGTCACCTTAACAGCAATTTTAATTTGAATTGACATCACTCTTGCCTTATATTCAGGGATCATATGACACCACAGAGACTATTGAAACAGAGTATTAAATATAGAAATGAATTTAGGTTGTCTCTTCTGGATAGGCATAGGCTGTTTTGAATGGTTCTGGATTTTATTCTTATCAACTCCATTGAGGTGCAGTGGAAAGCAAATATCCTCAAGGACACAGTACCACTCCAGCTTCATGGTTCTGGTTCAATGAGTATTTCTGATGAAGGATTGTCAGTGGAGAACTGCTTATAGAGAATATCTGTCTGTGCTCTAGTGACTTTGCAGAAATTCTTTCCTCTCTTTTCACCCATAAGTTCATGTTACAACTAGTTGTGTTAAATGCCATGCAGTTGTCTAAAAGGAGCACTGGAAATTTCTCTGACATCAGTCTTTTGTATTTCAATTATTTATGTCCCATTTACAGTTTCAAGATCATCTGAAGTTCATCTGTATTGTATCACATGTATGTTGGTGCTATGTCTGCTAACGAGAGATGGACATACCTTTAAGAATAGCTGTCATGAGTCAGAATGAGATTGGTATCACCTTTGTCAATGGGTGAGAGAGGTTGCCTAACAAAGACTATAAGAACAAGTGAAAAAATACATTAATCCTATTCCTAAACTCTCCCAAATCCATCAATTTGCAGCTGAGGGTCTGCCTGATCTAGAAGAAGCTTTTGAACATCCTCACAGATTTTTCTTCCACTAGTTTGTCTGCTTTCCACCCAAACACTGTGAAGTTTTAAGATATACAGCTTTCTGTGGAAAGGAGACCTCTGGTTTACCTACATAGTAGATGAAGCAGCTCCTCTCCCTGGCTTTAAACAGCATGTATGTCAGTTTCTTTGGACGCCTTCTAGTTCAACTCCAGGAAAAGACAATGAACAGATACTTCCTCTTTGGCCTTGTCATCATTATGTAGATGTCATTCATGGCTGTTACACGTCTCGTAGTCTCCTTCCCTTACTCATGAAAGCCAATCTGTTTAGGCATTTCTTCCATGGGGACTGACCTACAACCTTTCTCATCCTTGCTGCTCTTCTCCAAAGCTTTTCTAGTTCTAGTAAACACATTTTGAGTTTGATTGATCAGGATTCTACACAATATCCACACTTTTGATCCACACTGACATAATTTCATTCTTTCTTTGTTTATCAGTAATTCCTGACATTCAGTTTTCTCTTCTATTTCTTAGCATTCTCCCAATGTTTTCATGGAAAGATATATTGAAAGCCCAGAGAGGCAGAAAGGTCAGAAATATTTACATTGAATTTTCTTGATTTTGTGATCTTTCTGCAGACAGTATAATTTTGTGTTTCCATCCTCTACCTAGTTAAACCTACCAGAGTGCAAGGAAAAAACGATTTTACAAACAGGGTTCAATTAAGAGTAAAATGGATAGTCTGGCTTCCAGAAATGGCATAAACATTTTGTGTATGTCACTATATTTTTATTTGAACATTTATATAAAATATTTTATTTCAAAAATAGTAAGAAGATGACCTTTAAACAAACAAAGGAGACTATTTCATTTTAATTCAAAACACATAATAGTATTCTTGCTAAGAGGAACTGTTGCTTCTTCAGAAGCTTGTAGTTTCATATTTCAACACTTAAAAAGTCTAAATCATGCTAGTTGAACAGTCATGTTCTGCACAGGACAGGTGTCATGATTTCACTCCAGCCAGCAACTAGGAACCACACAGCTGCTTGCTTGCTCCTCTGCAGTGGGATGAGGGAAAGAATTGAAAGGGTAAAAGTGAGAAAATTCATGGGTTGAGATATTTCCTTTGAATAAAGATAGTTTACGGAAACAAAACAAAGCTACTAATACTGCTACTAAGTTACAATGAAATGGAAAATAATAGAAAGAAATAAAACCCAGGAAAAACAAATGATACAAATGAAAACTATTGCTCACCACCAACTGACTGATGCCCAGCCAGCCTACCAGCAGCAACTCTGCCAGCCCACTTCCCCCTAGTTTGATTGCTGACCATGATGTCACGCGATATGTTTGTGTTCCCTCCCATCTTCTTCTGTATCCCCAGCCTATTTTCTGGCAGGATTGTGTGGAGCAGAAAAAGCCTTGACTCTCTGCAAGCACTGCTCAGCAGTAACTAAAACATCTCTGTGCTATCAACACTGTTTTCACTATGAATCTAAAAAGTAAACTCATAATAGCTACTGTGAGAAAATTAAGTCTATCCCAGCCAAAACCAGCATAATAAGGTTGTCAAAAATAAGAACCACGTTTTCAATTACAATCAGACAAAAAGATAAGAAACAAAATAAAGATAGAAATCAAGAAAACAATTTTAAAATCTCACAAATTTCATCTAAGAATAATCAAGGAGCATCAAAGTGCTTGGTATGGGTAAATTCAAAATATAAGTCCAGAAAGCAGAGCATAATGAGCTCATTCCTTCTACAAAGTACTATTATACCTTTTGTATGTTTATACTTTCCTGTAGGCATGAATATTTTTTATTGATAAAAACTGTACCTGTATCTAGATGTAAAAGTCTTCTTTGACAAAAAGATGCTTGCTTTGAAACCTGTTCCTGTGTTCTGTGAAATGGAGTTGGAAAAGTTTCACAATGGCTTTTAAGTTACAATTTTTTAATTAAAATATCTTCATGGAAACACTTGAAAAGTTCATAGTCTACAACATTGCTTAGAGAACACAATCATTTTATGGGCTTGTAAATTATTTCTTCTGGTTTCTATACTTAAGACAAGCACTCGTAACTGCCACTATTTGAATCCAGGTGACAACTTCGTACAGAAAAAAAAACTTTATTGGCACCAGCTTCTTTTTTGTGTACATAATTGACTCATCATGTCTCCTTAAAAAAATAATCCTCACACTTTACCATGTAGTTTTTGGTTGGTTTTCTTTCATTCTATATGATTATGTTCTGCTTATAATGATACAGTTCTTATTATTCTTGAAGGCAACTTCTTCTTTGTACCATCACCCTTTCTGTTAGTGCTTTGCTGGCTCTTAGAGATCTCATTTCCATTTTCTAGGGCTCAGTGACAATTGTCCAAATCCTGGTTGATATGTTAGAAAGGAAAATAAAGCACATAAGCTATAATGATAGCAAAGCAATTAATGACATTTTTCCATTAAAAAGCCCACAAAGTAGGATGAGAAAGTGTACATCACATTTTTAGCTAAATCTGCTGTTACCAAAATGATGACTGCAGCTGAGCTTATGAGGTAAAATGTGTCAAAATTCATGACAGCAGGTGAGAACAAGTCAGTTTGTTACATGCAGAAGGAGATGGAGTCTTTTTTAGATTATTTAGTGATGTCAGATTCAAAACACATTGTATCAGTATTCTTCTAGTTCCACGAAAAGTGGAGAATTCTGACAGTCACAGAAAAGCTAGGTCACTCTGAATGCTGCAAGGTTATTTTCAGCAAAGCAATTGTCTCAAAATGCTGAAAAGTATGTTGAGCTGCCAGGATGGATCATTTAAAGCCCGTTTGCATGGTTTTAACACTATGAAACATGCTATGTAACCCATCACACTGGTATGAAAGAGTCTTGGTCATCCCACTGAATCATTAAAATGAAAGTAAATATATGAAGAGAGAAGACCCTAGTGGTTAAACAGCATTTCATCTAAGAGTTTTGATGACCTATTTTAGTTTTCCTTAGTAAATTAGTATACTTTGAGAGCCTGCTTAGATGCTTTCATCATTTATCTGTTGTCCAGTTTCAAAGATTTCTCAAGGTCAAGCTTATAATGGAAATAAAGTTAGATTCAAATTAAAAAATAAGCTCCTAATTGTGCCTGGGTTTGGGGTTTTTTTCAGTTTTAACAATTTGGAAGTTTACAAGGTTTGACAAAGTTTAAGGTAAAACTTTACCTGGTTTTAACATTTTGTACTTACTATAGGTAAGATTAAAGTGTAAATTGATATAAAAATGTAGAAAAGTTAAATGAAAAACATCCTTCAACTTATGTAAATAACTATTATTTCATTCCACTGTAGTAATTTAATTTTATTAAAAATATCTTTTTCACGATAAAAGTTTTTATTCTCGAAATGTCCCAGGGGTCTAGAAGAATTAGGGGTAATTCTTTATGCTTAATTGAATCTGATTGTGTCACAGATCAGCAAGCAAAAGCTGTAAAACCTAACAAAATTTTAAAAAGCAATGTAGGACTTACATTTTCAACAATTTAAAAATAGGATAGATCATTTCAGAGCACACCTCCATGATACATTCCACTTCTAATAAATACTTAATCATGACATGCTATATTTTGTTTGTGTGGTATTTTGTTTGTATGGTATCTGCTGCAGCTTTTACATTGAAGAAATACTGTTTATTTAAGATCTATAGTGTGAAAGAAACCATTTTTAAAGAAAAGCAAGTTCATACGTCTGCAATGATGAGTCATATTGATCAGTCTCTTAGAAATGGTTCGATAACTTCTGGATCAATTTTATGAAATCATTTTGAATAGCAATGTTGCTAAAAATTGAAAATTACCCCATATTCTGAACATGAACTTTTATAACTTTTCAGCATTTTGAGAGTCTAGTTTAGGAAGTATTTTGCTAACTGACAGTCCATAGTTCTGAAGGAAAAAGATGGGTTTACACATGAACTCAAATATGAAATTTCTAGCGAAAACAGACAACTGTGCAATAGAACCATTTAGATTACATTAGATTCTTACTAATCTCTACTTTGGATTTTTAAACCAGAAAAGATGCAGAGGTGATTACTTAGATTTTTCTTTAAATTGGCATTAAACTCATAGTGAATATCTCATCTTAATATTCCATTTGGTCATCACAGTATTCAAGGTAATTTAGTAACTGAAACTTGACCAAGTTTCTAGTGCATTCCAGAACTGGTTTTATTTTATTAAAAAGTTTCAGTATCCTCTAAACTTTGCTAAAAACACTAAAATGTCTCACGAGAATAGTAAAAGCAAGTGGCATTATAAATATGGTTTGCATTTTAGAAGATCCACACTTATTATTACAAAACCCCTGAAAATATTTGTGTTTCTAATGAATAAAGGAAGACAAAAATTTCAGATTTTTTTTTCTAATTTATTTATTAAAAAAAAAAATGGACCACAATACTAGAAAACTGAGAGCCCACTGATCTATAGCTCTGTTTTCTACATCAAAGGTATTATTTCTCAGCTTTCATTGTAGTTCAGTTTTAGAGTAAGTCTTTGATGGCTTCTAAGGAAGGGTAGCTATTTATTGAAGTTAGCCATGATATACTGCTAAAAAGTTTGTGTAACTGAAACACACAGGTAACAATTCAAATGGCACTGCTCCTGTATGACACTTCTAGCTTATCATGTTTCTGTTACTGCATGATAAACATGTAATATTGGCCATTTGCAGTGTCTCTGCTTTTCTGGGTTTATACACTGTTTACCAAGTACTATTTTTGAAATTGTGAGCCAAGCCTAATCAAAATGAGAAAGAAACTATATTAACTTTAAATAAGCTAACATTGTTGTGGATCTGCAACTCCAGTGGTCATGAGTCATCATGCAGTTCCTGCATAACTGTCACATTTACATTCAGAACAGTCCCTTGATTATGCCACGATTAAGTTATACCATATTTTATACAATGGCAAAAATGTTTTTTCTTTTTTCTACAGTTCCAAAAATCATCCAGAAAATAAACTTAAAGAGAGTATCTGGTAATAAAAGAAAAGTATCCAATATATTGAAAAATGCTTCAATATCTTCTATAGAGGAAAAGTTGGGAAAAGGAAAGCAAGAAAAATTTTAAAGACAAATAGGTATGTCTTCTACGCTTTTACAAATACCTCAGCATTTTCTGCCAATAACTTGTGATTTAATACAACTAGAAATTCATTTTTTGTTGCAATTAGTACTTTAAATAAATCAATTTAGAACTTCTGAAATTGAAATTTATCTTAGATATCTTGGATTAACTAGAAATTTGAACTTGTAAGCCATAAGAAATTAAAATGGGATGCCAACTTTGAAGAACTTCTGCTAGGCACATAACAACAGCTTATCCCCATGATGTGTATTAATCTGATCTCCACACTCAGCTTTTTACCACCACTTTTATTCCTTTTGGAATAAATTGCACTCTTACATTCTCTAGGGTCACCTAAGTGTATCTCCTCACTTCTAGGGAGCAGTTCTGTAGCGATAACTCTATTTTGAGTAGGGAGTTGTATCTGACGATCTCCAGTGCTTGCTTCTATCTTACATTATTTTCTGATTGTAGTCACAAAGATGTAAACTGTACTTGAAGTAATTTGGTATATAAAATAGGGGATTTATGTTTTCTTAGCAAATATGACTACACTTACTTTTCTTACTGAGTTGTATTTCACATTTCATTTTTTTTTCTTCCCACTCCACAAAAGGCGCAATATTGCCAATGAAATAACTATGCAGATATTTGGACAAGACGATATTTTTTCATTTGGAAAAATTAATCAGATAGTTAGCCTTAATGACAACTTTATACTTAGACATATTACAAACAGTATGTTTCTGGTCGACTCTAAACAGGTTACTGAAAACCATTATCAAATATGTCAATTGTTGTACCAATTGTTTAGACTTGTTAAAGATTTAACCTTTTTTTAGTTGTGTAGTGATCTGTAAATCTTTGTAGACTGATCTGTCTCTCTGTGTTGTTTCTTGGTTTTTTAAAATTTATTAGTTTCATTTCCTTTATGTCAATTATTCTCTTATTCTTTCCTCTATACTTAAAAATCTGTCTATATCTATCCCATTGAACCTCATAACTGCATGTTAGTTTTCAGATCTGGGTACTGTGGTTCCAGCTGGGTTTCAATATGTGTACCCTGTCATGATGGATCATGTTTATGTAGAGACAAAAGTATACCACTGCTCTGGTTTCAGGACATGGCTCTGAAAGTAGTGTAATTATGAAGTGTCTGACCTACAATGTAAATACAGGTTGAAAGTGAACTTTGTTGAAAATGAAAGTATTAAAAGAAAGGTCACTGTGAAAATCATAGAATCACAGAATGGTAGGGATTGGAAGGGACCTTTAGATATTTATATAGTCCAATCCCCTCACCAAAACAGGTCCACAAGAATGGTTTTGAAAACCCAGGTGGGTTTTGAAACACTTCAGAGCAGGAGAGTCCACACCCTCCCTGGGCAACCTGTGTGAGGGCTCCCTCAGCCTCACAGTAAAATAGTTTTTCTTACATTTAAATGGAATTTTTTGTGTTCCAGCTTCATCCCGTTACCCCTTGTCCTGTTACTGGATACAACAGAAAACAAGCGATGCTGCAACCTCCTGACATCCACCATCTAGATATTTGTAAATATTAATAAGATTCCCCCTCAGTCTCCTCTTCTCCAGACTAAACAGCCCCAGTTCCCACAGCCTTTCCTCATAAGGAATAAGCTTCAGTCCACTGAACATCTTGGTGACCCTGCTCTGGACTCTCTTCAGAAGTTCTCTGTCTCTCTTGAGCTGAGGAGCCCAGAACTGGACACGGTACTCCAGATGACGCCTCACCAGGGCAGAGTAGAGAAGGAGAACCTCCCTTGACCTGCTGGCCACACTCTGCTTGATGCATCCCATAATCTTTTTACTGAACACAGCTTTTTTTTTTCTCTTTTCTCTCAACTAATTATCTTTCCTTCAATCCAAAAGAACTGATGTATTTTCTATATAAATGAAAATATTTTATTGTATTAGGGTTTGCACTTTTGTTTTTTGTTGTTTCACAACCACTGGTGCAACATTTGTAGTTAATTGTTACTTGTTCAGATTTTAAACCATTTTTGTCAAGATTTTTTCTAACATTCTTTCCATCCTTTTGTGCTTCTGTTTTGATTTTCATCCACAGAAATCCTTATCTTTGTGTGATTTCTCTACAATGCCGGTTAGAGGTGATTTTTAAAACATATTTGCAAGCTTCTCTTCAATTATCTTTCTGTCCCATATAATTTCTTATTTTATAGCAAATGAATGACTCATCGATTGCAACTGCACTGCAATGTTTATGTTTTAATCAGAATCTGAACATTGTTACCAAAACCTGATTTTGACTGTATTTCTGTCTTAGATTTAAGCTTATTTTCTTCTTTTTTCCCCCTCTAGAAAATATAATGCTTCTATTTAAATCAAAGTAGGAAAGTTAAACTCTTCTGAAATTAATAATCTGTAATTTCAAATATTTCTTCAAGATCTGAAAATAAGAGATGTCATTCAACCACCTTTTATCAACTGTTTTGAAGAGCAACACATGTCCACAAAAGAAACCTAAAATGAACATAAAGACGTTCTAAATTTTTTCCTTAATGTCCCATAGACTATACATACTTTATGTACCTTATAAATCAAAATGGTTGAAAAAATGTATCTGATTTGATAAAAATGCATATTGGAGTATTTGTCTCAGATTGTACACACAGAAAGTCATCAAACTTTTGGCTCAAAGAAGAACAATGTTTAGATTCCATTCTACAGTTTTATGAAAACACAGGAACAAAACCAATTACTATTCACAGAACTGCAGAATCTTAAGTGTTGGAAGGCACTTGGAAAGATCATGTACTCTAAGCCCACTAACAGAGCAGGACCACCTAGTGTAGGCCTCACAGGAACTCGTCCAGGTGGGTTTTGAGTGTCTCCAGAGAAGGACACTCCAGAATCCATCTGGGCAGCCTGTGCCAGTGCTCCCTCACCCTGACAGGGATGAAGTTTTTCCTTACTAGTCATGATTGTTTTAAGCTATAGAGACTTACTGTTGCACAAAATCTTAGTATCGTATAATTTTTAATGAATGAACTGTGTATCATTTGTAGAAAAAAAATAATTTGTCTCACATCTCTAAAACACCAGGTACAGAAGACATATATTAAATCATTTAATGCATTCTCCATTGACCTTTGGAAAATGTTCCACAAGACAGTAAAAAAGACATTTTAAGAAGTTCCATTTTATATCTCTTTTCATTGCATCCATAAATAGTCCTTAATGATATTTCCTTCATTAAATCATTCTTGTTCCTCACTTTCTATAAATACTAAGCTATGGTTGTGAGTAAACCAGGAGATCCATGAGTTCTTCTCATGTCCTGAGTGCAGGTGGGTGTTTTAACAACATCCACCCTTATCTCAGAGTGATATCTTGAGAAAAATAATATCCCTTCTTCACATCTTCCTTTCCCTGGTCAAGTGTGTGGACCAGAAGGGACCCATAAGCTACTACATCCATGATCTTATCTGGACATAAAGTCCCTTTAAGCTGCCATCTTATTTGTTTACACATACTTATCTATCCATCATACAGATAATTTTACAATTCCAAAGATATTTGCATGGTCTCAATCCAGCCTGATCCATCCCAAGATGATTCTTCAATTTATATTTCTAATTGCAAACTCAATAAACTGCTGCAGTCATTTTGCCACCAGAACTATACCTAGTGGGACTAATGTTAATGGTGTTAATTTAAGCCTTTTTCTTTTTTTTTCTTTTTTTTTTTAACAAAAGAGCCCTGAAATGCACTTTCAAAAGGTCTAATTATTTAGCAAACTAATGACTAATTTGATATTGCTTCTGAGTTGGAGTCAATTTGAAAATTGATTCCTCTACAATGACTCAATTATGTTTTTCATATAATATGTTTCTAATATTTTGTAATTTCCCAATGTAAATTGTTTGTCTGCATGGATGCTTAATTTCCAATGTTAAGGCTGCAAAAGTCTTTATTTAATATTCCTTATCTCTCCAAATATTGCATGTTGTCTTGGAATAGTTTAATTTTTATTTCTATGGACTTCTGGTAGTTGTAAAGAAAGGCTTTGATTTTCTGATTCCATAGAAAATTAAAGGCAGCAGTGCCTTCATCAGCCATGTAATATGACTATAGAATTGCTGTTGTAGAAGCAATGAAGAGGTACGCTTCGTGACCTTTACTCTGCTTAGATAAATGTATTTTCATTGGAGTTTAATGAACACCAAGAAAGCCACATGTGCATATGTCTCTGTAAGCTACAGTTTAAACAGTCTCACTCACAGGCCCATGTAAATTTTTGCTACAAATTAGAATAAACTTTAGTTTTCATTTTCTTCTACGTAAGCAATATACACTTAGTAACTGAAAAAGCAACTAAACAATCACAAATAAAGAATTTTCCATTCTACTTAATACAGCCTTGCAGATCGTGGTAAATGCAGCCGTCTAAGAGAGTATTTCCTTGGGAACAAAGTAATTTCACTATGTCATTCCCTACTCATCCTGAAAATATATATTGTATGCAAGGAAAAATAATTCTTAATCACATCAATGATCTATAACATATTGAATACCTTATGATTTGTTTCAGTAAAGTAACACCTACAATTTTAAGTTGTACTATTGGTACAATGGGATTCTGTCAATATAAGGTATGAACTTAGCAGTTATCCATCTTCTTTTAGGAAATTAAATGCACGCAGAATGTCAGAAACTGATGCATAATATGAGGAGATTAATTAAATGTTTATTTATTTCTGTGTACTGCTATGTAGTATAAATCTCTGGGAAGTCAATAAGAAATCAATGACAGTTTTAGAAGTCACATTCATAATTTCTCCAATTAGATATTAAATAAGAACTTTACTGAGTTTACATGACATGTTTTTCTTTAGAGTCCCAGGCAGCAATATTTGCATATATCTTCTGTCATAAGTTCTCTCATTGTTGTCCATAAATTCTCTCATTATTGTCTCTTTCTTCTTTTGGAATAAGCAGAGAAATATGGGGCCTGGAATTTACTGCATTTCTGACCATTTGCAGAGCGATATCATAGAAACAGTAGCTCCAAATCTTATCTTAATGCTGTATTTGCATATCGAAGTTTATTGTGCTCAGGGCAAAATGTCGTGACAAAGTCATGCCTTAATTTCTAGACCATGACACAGTACAGATTTCTTTCCTGTCAGCCTGGGAGGTTCACAACTTCTTCCTGCCATAAAGCTGTGGAGAGTTCTCACTGCGAAGCTAGAGGCTGATCCCATAGCTGGATTCCAAGTAACCCTTATGATCTCAGTACATGAAAAATCACTTTTATTGAGTATCTGAAGCTGTCAAGAATGTTGAAAAATTTGGAACATGTTTATGATCTCTGAGGTACATTTGTGCTGCTTTTTAAAAAACTCTGAATTAGCAGCACAAGCACCCTAGTGGGGAAAAGAATTTTGGTCTGGGATGTCTTTGAAATGTGTAATTTGTTCATGACTTCTTGGGATCTTGGATCACTGTTACAGCGTAGCATACTATTAAAGAAATGAAGCTGAACTTTTAATTTAATGAAAATAAAATACACATATGGACAAGAAAAAACCCTGTTATAGTGACTTTAGATCAAGTTAAAACGAAACATAGATACTATTGAACCACAGAGCCCGTTAAATAGTGTCCTTACTTATCATCACAAGTCAAAGTCTCTCTTTGCCTAACAGTAACATGCAACTAATGTTAGCATCAGTGGGCTGTATAGTTCCCTCATCCATGTAACAACTACAACTGCTTCAGCATTTCAGCGTGAAATGCTCTTCTTAAATCTCAAAGATGTATTGATTTATTTCACTTCAAATAGTATTTATTTTGTATCTTGACACAGGTTGCAAATTGGAATACAAAAGGGACCAAAGAAGAAAGAAAAAAAGACAACATGTGTGAAGAAGCAAAAGATAATGTAAACATATAAATAACCTGAAAAACTTTTCAGGGGACAAATTAGTGCAAGATGAGCTGCGAGGGGTAGTCACTCAAAGCTGTACTGTAGGAGTTCAGAAAGGAGGGGTATAAATACTTTCTTTGTCTGTAATTTACATACATTTATTTTATTTTTTGGCTCCTGCTTTTTGTTGGAACAATTATTTCTTACAATCGGTGTGTGAGTTAGACCTTCTGATGCAGCTGGATTCTAGGAGTCATATCAGAGGTATTGTGAAATGAAATGTAATTATGTGACAGTAAGTGGGTGTGAGTCTAAGGGAGTCTGACTGAAGCTAAATCATTAATTGGGCCTGTGAAAATTGTACGAAATGTAATGTGCATTCAAAACCCTCCCAAAAGAGGTTTTTACAACTTTCAGTCCCTTCTGCCCTTAGCAGACCACGACATAAGCAAGATGTTTTGGTCTGTTTGTTCAGTGAAGTACTGTTTTAGTTCTAAAAGCTAAACATAAAACTACATTTCATTACCAACTACAAACCCATGTGTTTGATAAGAAACTACAGAACTTCATAAGATATGAACTCAGATTGAAACTTCAAATCATTGAAAAGTTTAGATGTGAAAAAAACCACTCCTATGTTTTCCTACAGAGTATGTGGAACTGACAGAAAATAAAGAAAAAATGTCTGAAAAAATAGGGAACGGTTTTGTTCAAGGTCTTAAAATTCTTGTGACCTGTGCTAAACCAAATCATATGATAAATAAACCAACTACAATAATGATGTTGGAGGCAATGTGTTTTCTGGTTTAAAATAATTATATACTTACACCATTCTGGAATCCCTCCATAGTACAGCTTAATCCCATAAAAGAATATCTGTATTAGAGTGCAAGATGCATAATTCACTCACTAATACTGTTTTAGAACAGATCATTTTTTTGGTCTAGTTACAGTATTAGATTAAGTATGTACAGCTATTTCTGTTGAAAATGACATTTGTGTTAGTAATGAACAAATAAAGTCAAATTAGAAGATGAATTACGAGTTTTAGAACTGTTTTGGAATTTATGGTGTATCCCAAAAAGAATGAAAAGTCTTTTCCATCAGATACTAATCTGACTGAAGAAGCATTACATTAAGGAGGTCTAACTGCAGAGAATGTGTTTAGGAAAAAAAAGACATTAATTAATTCTATTTTTTTGACAAAATGTGTTTCTAAGGCATCAGAAACTTTGGGAGTAAAATTAACTTCAATTTTCATGGCTTATGCAAATTGAATTAACAATTTTAATATTTGTCTGTTTGTTATTAACTGCACCTAGATAATTAAACAAAAAGATAATTCTAATGCATTTTCACTTACTCCTTCTTTTTGTCCTAGGCTTACTGATTAGGTTCCCAGCAGTTAAAGCAGAAATACTGAAACTCTATTCTCCTTATACTGCTAGAATATGATGCATGCCAGAAAAGCGTTTTGCACACATAAAAATGTTGGAAATGTTAGACTTGTGATATATATAGATTCAGTATATAATTTGAGGAGTGAAAATGGAAACTCATATCCATATTGGAAAGCAGAATGTGTTCACAACTCAAGTAGCTGTTTTCATGTACGGACAGATATTCTTGTTCATAACTGACTGGTGTAAATGTAACTGATCATTAAAAGTATACACGAAAATTTACAAGGAAGCTGTCAGCTTTCCTTATTCTAGGAAATATTAATCTTGAGAACATAATGATAACTATATCCCAGCATTCAATTGAACTAAACTGGAACTTAGAACATCACAGACCTGAAATGATCACTTCTCTTATATGATAACTGTAAACAAGCCAGGAATCCATGAGGCAAAAGATACTATTTTCACAGTTACTTACATTTCTTTTGTAGCCAATTATCACATGGTAATATTTATTGGAAGGCAATATTCTGTGTTCAGGAAGCCTTACTTAGGATCTTTGGGTCTCATTGCTTTGACAGGCAGTGTTTACTGTCTGTCTAGCAATGCCTCGGCCCTCTGCATTGCTGCTTGCTATATTGCCTCATTGAAGGGAGCTTAAGCAGTGAATTTTGTGTTAATCTGAGTTTGTGGTTAGGGAGGTCAGAAATCTCCAGCTAACAGGAATGGCAAACCTTCAAGGAAGAGCAGGCAACTGATAAGCCATAGTTTGAGTCATTGTGTCAAAGCCTCCATAGGAATTTTGAGCTGGTATTGAGAATAGATATTATGCCTCTTACTTCAGTAGGGCCAAACTTGCACACTGTGCTGCTACTTTTCTTGAGTGAAATCTGGCTGCTTCTGCATTCCTGGTATGTAACATTCTGAAGCTCTTTATTTCAACCATATATAATGCTCATCTGCAGAAACTGAAGTTTCTGTATGGAACAGTAGCTGTATTTTTAATCATCAATTTATCTTTCAGATTGAGTTTAGTATTTACCAGTTAATTTTAGGTTATTTTAGGAAGACGGTGAAATGTTATTACCTTTATCAGTCTCTGTTCTTCCATCAATGATTACCCCGTAACTCATTTGGTGATTCATTTTCAGTGTTATTTTTCATTGCCTTGCTTTGAATTTTATTTTTGCTTTAGGGCAGAGAGTTAAGACAAAGTAATCGTAAGATAAAATAAAGACTTTTCTCTCCCATCTTCTTTCAATTGAGATTAAACAATCTGTCCTGATTGACAGAATGAATTTTTCATTGAATGCAGTGTGCCTTTTCTTGAGACTGCTTTTAAGGACAGAATATTTTTATGTTATCAAAATAATGATGCCAACTGCAAGCAAGCTTCAGAACTTTTCAACAAAAGGAATAATATTTAATGAATTTACTTTTATAAAAGTATATGAAATTGTGTAATAGATTTCATAATATGCACATTGCAAGCCAATATATTATTCTTTTAATTTTGTCCCAGATTTTAATTGTATAGTTTTGCAAATTCTATTAAATTCACAATGGAGGAATTCTTTGATTGGATAAATACTTTTTAATAATCATAACCATTTTCTGCTGTACATTCATATGAAAGATGCTGACCTTTGTTTCAGTCTTTTCTGAAAGTAAGAAACTATTCCAACTTCTACAATATACTAGCCAAAAAAGATTCCTGGAAATTTAAAACATTCAAGCTAGAATGAAAAAAAAATCCCAATTACGTTATAGATTCACTTTTACTGTCATAACCTCAGCCAAAATGAGAGACTTAGTAGAGTTTCGTCACTTTACTACAGCCATAGATTATGTCTATACCTGGAAATTATAACAGAACTCTTGAGCTATATCTAAATTTCTAAAATCTGAATACAGACTTAATGATATATAGACAGTACTTTAATATACAGCTAAGTAGTTAGCAGAGCTCTGCTCTCACACCCACTGGATGATATCTGCTGCTATTTGACTGTAGTCTTTCTATTCCTGTCTGTTCCAGTGATAGGTTTGTTACTCTGTGGAAAATGTAGTGCTTCATCTATACTGATTAAAGAGCTTTAGAATAGTCTACAAGCAGTAGCCTGGAGGAAATAGTAGTCCCTAGAAAGACCTCAATAGCATGAAGAGAAAATATAGGAGTTTGTTGGTGAGAGTAAATGGCACAGTGGTCTAGGCAATAAAGGGGACAATAGATTTGCAGATGACATATTTGGAAAGGCAGAGCAGCTATTCAGAAAGATCTTGGTAAGCTGGAAAAAAGAGTTAGCAAAAAACACATGAAGTCCAACAAAGACAAATGTACAAGTGTCTGAGATGCATAAACTCATGCTGGAGAGTACAAGATGAGGACTAAGGTAACGGGTTGCCCAGTTGATCACGACATTCTGAAGAATATTACTGTCTCCACAGTGCAGTTTACATCATCAATTTCCCTGCTTCTGAAAATGAGATGCAAGTGAGAAAAGATTCCACTCAAAAGGATTGGATGTTAGTATGATTTCTCTGGTCATGTGCTCAGTTCAAAAGAGTCTCAGAATGTGAAGATGAGACTCTTTTACAGATGTCAGATTTCTGTGATTCAACAGAACAACACTCTCCCATCTGAGACTGCAGAAAGAACACCCATTACATACCCTAAACCCAAGATGGGTTACTCATGAATAGTAGCTTCTAAATTAAGTCAATTAACAGAGTAAGAACATTTTTAACTTGTTGGAGAAACATTTTTAATACCAGTTTTTAAAGTTCACTTCTCACAGAAGTAGCCTTAGACTTCAAAGTGGAAACACGATCTTATAGTTTTAACAGCGGGTTTTTTTAAGATTCAGTGGAATATGATACAGAAATTGAGTAATTGAAGATGACAGAAAAAAATGGAAAAGAAATGGCAGAGAGTAATGAATGGCACTCTGATAGAGAAGAAGAGGAAAATAAATATCAGATTTTAGGCAGGACATAGGTAACAGAATTATTAAGGAGTAAGGATGTGGCTTTCACTGAGCAGTTGGTACAATGACACATAACACAGTAGTTGGAGGTTATAAAGGATTTTATCTATCTAAATATTTTCTAGAAAAAGAAAACTACTGAGGAAAAAGATCTCCAACAGGTCCATGAGATCCACTGATTATGGTCTTTTTGATAAAGACATAATTAAATTAGTGACATATTTGAAGGGGAAAAAAATTATTTCAGGAGGAAAAAAGAGATCTCATTCCCAGGTTTTAGAAAACATGGAAGAGCTAGAAAATTTTTTTGAAGTAAAATTGAAGGAGGAAAATTAGATTACTAGATTGTAGGAAGACAAATTCCATTAAAGATGAAGAAACAATGGCAAAGTTTGGGAGGCAAAACTCACAGAGAAAGGGTTTAAAATGAGTTTGTATTTCTTTGAAGAGTCAGTAACAAGGTCACAAGTACAAACTGACCCACTGGTGGAAAAAGATCAGAATAGTAGAAAGATAACTATTTGACCAAGAAATAGATATTGACCTCAAGTTCAAGAATAAAGTATACAGGAAATAGAAAGTTGATCACATTGTAAAAGACAAACAAAGCTAAAGGCTAAGGACAAAACTAGATAGGCCATAGCAAAAGAAGATATTCAACTATCCAGGGATATCACAAGTAAAAATAACTGTCTAAATGTCACAGGAGTCCATTAAAACCATTGCTCCAATATCAACAGAGTAGAAAGTTAATTGTAGATGGTACCAAGAAAATTACAGCATTCAGTGTCATTTTTCATGAGATTATAGGAAAATATGAAAGACAGTCATGTGGCTAATAGAATTGCAACCGTTGGCTCTCTAAATGGATAGCATAAGAACAGGAAGAAGAAAATGCAGACAAAAATATATGTTTTAGATTGATGGGGTTTAGATACATTGTCTCTAAATGCTGAAAGAAAAAGATGAAGAATTCTTAGCTTTCTTAATGTTTATATTCAATTGCTAAGTTTCTGTTCTGAAGAACAACTGATTACTTTCCCATTCTTCAATTGTGTAGTTAATTTACATGTAGAATATCCCTCTTACTCTATCACACTGTTTTCCGTTCAGTTCACCCTAAAATTGGGGAAAACATTTAGAAAAATGGCTGGTGAAGGATGAACATAATGTCTATTTTCAAAAAGAGGAAGAAAAAAGAAGATTGAGGTAATTATAGATTGAATGTTTAGCTGAATTCCTAGAAAACAGACAAGAACAATCTATAAGCACCTAAAAGAAAAGAGATTAGATGCATAATAGCTAACATGGACCTGCCAAGAACAATTTGTTTTCTTTAAGAAGCTACTAGAGCTGTAAAAAAAAAAAAAATCCCCCAAACTTGACTTCAGTACAGATTTTGCCCATCACACTCCCACATGACATTCCTATAAGTAAACTGTGGAAGCTTTGAGAAGTAATAAGCCAGTATAGAAAAAAAAAAAGTGCAAATACTAACTGGTTGGAAAACTACTCAGAAGTATTGTTTACAGTGAAAATGAAAGTGTAAAGAATTAACTTAATCAGAGTTCACCTTCAATTACATTATCACAAATATTTTCATTAATAACTAAGTATCAACACAGAGTATGTTCATTATACTTACAGAATACATCAAGCTGCTTTGGGAAGAAAGGAGAGGCTAAATGTCTAGATTCAGAACAAAATCTGAGAGTGGTCGATTCCAGTCTGAACAAAAATTCAAAATGGTATACTGTTTCCAGTGAAGGAAATACTTTTTCCTCTAACCAGGAGAATAACCAATACAATATATGCTGGAAATATAGTATTCTACTTAACTTTGATAAAGCTTCAATGAGTATTTTCTGCAGATTCTGGCACTATGTATTGGGTCTGAGATAGTGGTAATTTTCCACAGCAGCCCTTACAGTGCTGGATCTTCTGGTAGCTAAAAACGTGTATTGATAACTCATCAGTGTTTTGGCTACTGCTCACACAGTATCAAGGCTGTCTCTCTAACATTTCTTCCCCCACCTTCAGGAGTAGGCTGGGGATGGACAGGATCCTGGGAGGAGACATGGCCAGGACAGCTGGCCCAAGCTGACCAAGGAGATATCCCATACCATATGACTTCAGCTCAGCAATGTGAACTCAAGAAGATGATCAGGAAGGAGGAGGCATTTGTGGTTCACATTTGCCTTCCAAAGCAACCATTCCACATACCACAGCCCTGCTTCCTGGGAAGTGGCCAGACATTGTTGCTGATGGGAAGTAGAGAGTAAGAGTTTTATTTGCTTTGCTTCGCTTCTCAGACATGTGGCTTTGCTGTTTCTTTATTAAACTGCTTTATCTCAGCCTATGAGGGTTCCGTCTTGTTTTCTCCCTTCCCTGGCATGCTGAAGAGGGGAGAGATAGAGCAATATGATGGGTACCTGGCATCCAGACAGGGTCAAGCCACCATACATTGCTCATCAAAAACCAGGTGTGGACTAAATGATAAAATATAACTATGTTGAAAGGAATGATGTGTGAGTAAAGGGTTTGGGGATTGTTTAGCTGTAAGAACAAAGCTTCAAAGGTGGTACAGTAACCTTCTTTGAATATGCAAATGATAACTTCAAAGATAGAGAAAAGAAATTCCTGACCAGATGAAAGATGAAAGACAATAGAAAAGGAGGAAGATTCAAACTAAACAAGTAAAAACTAGGCAAGATGTTAAGAAAAATGTCCATTATTATGGATGGTAAAATATCAAAATAGATTGCCTGACATTAGCATGGAGTCTGCATCACTGGAAGTCTTAGACAAGTTTTTGTCAGGAATGATGCTTCTATTGTATCCAGAAGACAAATAAAAAATGATGCTCTCTTTCCATTTTGTATGCATGCACTGAAGCTGCACTGAGGAAAGAATATTGACTATATTATCTTTGGAAGATTTTTCTGAACCACATTTTTTGGTTATACTGAGACATAATTGTAATGACAAAAATAAAAGAGGCAAGTGAAGATTTTATTGTCAGTTGTTCAAAAATACTTGGAAACTTTTAAGGAAACATTATGTAGTAAAATATTAGGTTATGTTACTAATGGCATGTGAAGCTGAAAGTTCACTACAAAGGATTTTTCAAAAATGCTTTCTGCCTGTAGAACAGGAAAAAAAAAAGTCCCACTTAGTTTGACTTTACTGCTACACAAGAAGGGAATCTCAAAGAATGATGTGATAAGAAAATGGGATAAAATGCAACAATGTCACAGCTATTTAAATGAATTTAAATTTATTGAGCCTAATATTTCTGTACTTTACCTGTGAAAGTATCTGATGTGACAATCAGGAGAATTTATAATTTCAGAGAAAGTAGGTATACCAGAATTATAAAATGGATACAGTTTTCCCAGTGTTCTGTTGATTATATGTCAGGGGAATTATCAGACTTAGAATTCTCCTGTCAGAAAAACAAACCAAAGATAAATACTGACACCATAGTTATACTGCATTTGGTAAGAATGTAAATTTTTCTTCTGTCCTGTTCATAAAAAAAAGTCAGTGGGGGAAAGGATATGTGCTTCTCTGATTTGTTTCCTAATATTGAAGAAATATTAGAGGCTGAGGGAAGGGGTAAACTTTTTAAAAATGTTTTTTCTAAAATTTTTGTTTTAAATAAGAAAAAGAATTAACTTTTGTTTTGTGAAAACTATCTGGTCATGGTTCACTATCATCACATCTAGGAGATAAAAAAATTGCCAATGAGTTGAATTGAGACTTCCTGAGGCTTATCATAGCAAAAAAACAGTGCAGGACAACCTCAAACAGCAGTGAGAGAAAACTACACGAGAGAAGATATTTGGAGACTGTCAATCTGACCTGGAAGCACTGAAGATCACAGTGATATATCACACCTAACTGAACACCATGGGAATGTAATAAAGCCATACCGAGTTACAGGTAATGATAAAACAGAGTTTAGACAGGTAAAATAGAAGTTTTTCTGTTTTGGCAACTTCATATTCTGAAGTTTAATTTTCAGGAGGGTTGACTCTATGCAGTCTTCCTAGCAGTTTCAGTGAGATTAGAGTGGGTTCTGGAGTTTTGCTTACTGAAAGCTGAAGACAAGCTGAACAGGAGACACTTTTGCTTTCTATTTCCTACATCTTTTGCCACAGGTGACATTTTGTCTTCCAGGAGCACTTCTGCAGGCTTCTCTGTGGCTTCACAGAGAATGTATTAGGAAACCACCCCAGGTTTCCTGGTTTTGAAGATGTAAGTCTTCAAGTACTGACAAATTTGAGTCTTTTAGGTTACAAAGGCTTAAGGTTTCCAGGCTAATTGCTCCATATCACCAAGGTGGAAGGTATATCAAGGAAGCAGGTAATTAAGAGGCTACAGAGTCTCAACTTTTCAGATTTTCAGCACATCATCTGGGAATGAATGAGTTGACTATCCCAGATCCGTTGGGATGACCATACCATTCCCATGTGACTTTCCGTGGAAAAACAATGTAATTCTTGTTCTGATATCTGATATAGTCTGATATTATCTAAAATAAAAAACTGCAAACCAACACAAATTTGTATTTAGCCTTTTTTTTTTTTTTTTCATAGTTCAGAATACTATTTACCTGAGAAAGACATCACTCTTTGCAGACCTTCTATTTAGCTTCCTGGACAAAGCAAAGTAATTCTACTTCTCCCAGACACTCAGTATATTCAGATGGCAGAGGCTCAGAAAGAAACCACAAGGGACTTGAACATAACACGGTTTTCCCCACTGTCTGGGAACCAACAATAAACACAGAGGCTTAGAGAGGCTCTCTGCAGGGCTGTTAATAGTTTCTTTGGCTGAGTCAAAGAGGACTCATAACCAGGATAACCAGGATATCATAACCAGCATACAGACAAATGAGAATATTTACACAGGCTGGAGTACTGGATTGGGGAAAAGAAATCTACTCCTGAAAATTCATACTTCTGAAGGAGAAAAGAGTGGGGGTAGAATCTTTAGGACACTAGGGTAAAGTCTTTTTTAGAAATACACTATGCATTTCACTTCCAATAACTGTAGGTAGAACAGAATGGGCATCATACCTAAATATTTGTGCATCTCTGATGGTCATAGTTCTGATGATATTGTCTTGGCTGTTTTTGTATGTGATGAAATATAATTTATAACTCAGTTGTATTTTTTTGTCAGAAAAAGATCTTACAAAAGCCAATAAAATGTTTAGTATTAATGTACTGTCAAGTAGAATATAAATCCTTTAATTAGCAATTCAAACATCATTAACATACCTTATGACATTTCACAGAGCAAAGTAAATAAAAGATTACTTGATTTAAAAATTCTGAATCAGGCTCACGTACAGTGTATATGAAATCATGTGCATATTGTACAAGTTGCAAGTAAGCAAGTTGCAACACATCCCTCAGAGATTAAAGAAAAGAAATTCTGAAGGTAAAATGGAGACTCGACTTTAATTGCATTCCACTGTTCAGCTCATTTCCACTTTTTTGGTATTAGAATGCTAGAAGCAAGTCTGGACAAGCTACCTGAACACTATTGCTGATACTATTTTATGTCTTTTGATTGATCTTGCTCTTCGCAGTGGTAACTGAATTTGTCACATTTGGACTCTTGAAATCTACTGCAATATTTCAGCAATATTACTGGTTTCTCTTGCCCTACCAGTGGGAGTTTCCATTCAGTTTTTTTCCAGGTTTTGGATTTTGATGAAAGTGTGATGGAAATGAACAGATGAACTCGTCATTCTTCTCTTCTCTTTATTCCTCATATCAAAATGTGACCAAATCTCCAAAGATGTTTTGAAGTCCATATCTGCCGTATCTCTGGAAAACCAAACCAATTAGTTGTTCTCCCTGGAGGCGGTGAGCCTATACATCCTCTGGAGTCTGTTCAGCTCCTCAGACTGAGCTGCCATGGGAGCAAGCTCTGCTGTGGTTCTCTTTGTGCTGCTTCTCTGCCTGGACATCATGGTGAGCAACAGTTCCAAAACACAAAATTTGATGCTTAAGCTCTGCATACATTGCTGCTGTCTGTAACCTTCAGTTATCTCTCTTTTCAAATCTCCTTTTCCTCAGTCCTCTCCATAAATCGCACCAGCTTCAAATCCTTTAATTTCACAGATAATTCTTTGCTTTATTCTGGGATGTCTCTACCAGTTTGTTAGACCTTGATCTTGACACATACTAAATTATTTTTAAGATTCAGTTAATCTGTCTATTTAATTTATAAGAGAAATCTCAGCATTTTCAAACAAAGCACAAAATATGCAAGCTGAAGCCATCTCCTCTTTTCTCCCTACTTCTGTTAAGTGCATTTGTTTGTGCAGTATAATACCAATTTTGATTTAGGTGCAACTTCTGTGCAGAAAATATCTTTCCAGAAAAAGCCTGACTTAATGATAGGTCAATTGACAAATAACAGCTATAGGAAGAATATTCCAGAGAGCCAAGCTTTCCTGAAACAGAGATATTCTTCAGTACAATTTCTGAGACACTGCTGTTATCATCTAGTGTGTGAGCTGTTGCTGACAGAATGCAGCTCTTGAAAGTGTTCTTATGCTTTTGAAAGTGATCTGAGTATCAGGCCAGACAAAGTCCCACTGTACTTCTGTTCGCATTTAAGAACAAAGAAAAATCAAATTAGATTTCAACTGTGCATGTGTCTTAAAAAGAAAAGTGCTAACACAGCTAAAAGACTTGATATTTCTAAGATGGTAATTAAAAACAGAAATGGAAAACAATCATATGACGCTAGAATTATAAAATATTCTATCTTCATAAAGACTTCAATTTACTTTCAGACTCTAAGATCTAAAACCTACGGCTACATTTTATTTGTCAAAAAGTCTGAATGACAGACATCAATAAAATAAATGGAAATTAAAATTAATTGTTTCAGTAATGCTAATATTAGAATGATTTTGTACTATGACATGAGCTTCAGATAAAAACACAATTTTATTTTAAAACTGAAATAATCAAGGACTGAGGTTAATAAAGAGCAAGTATTATGCATGAACATTTTTCTAGTCCTGTTTCATATGCATAATTATGAGTGGAAAGTATCGTAAAACATTTTAATTTTTTAAATATGAAAGTTCATAATAAGCTGAATAAAATGCATCCCTTTAGTCAGTAATACTCTAATTCCCATTGACACAGCAGACCTTTCCAATCATTTCCGTTTTTAAATACTCAGACTAAGACGATAGATTTATGCAGGTCAGTCTGTCACATGTGCCTGGAATAAGAAATCTGTAATCACTTGCTTTTGTGGATTAAGAAAGATGGAAAGACTCTGTACCAAAGGCTAGGCAAGTATCTTTGGTACATCTCTGTTAACCTCTAAGTTTCCATTCTCTTTTTGTCCTTTAACAGTGATACAAGAAAGTATGTAATTTTAAAGAAAATTTCTGAAGTCTCATCTTTTTTCCTGCTCCCTGTTTGTTTTTAGATTTAAAAGCCAAGAGTTTACAACATTTCACTTCCAATGTCCTCACACAGAAAACACATTGATTCTTCCCAACTTCCTAATGGAAGTTTTTCTTGATAAATTGGTCTAGCTACAGACTTTTCCTCTTATCCTTCGATTATGACATTTGGAAAAAAAAAATCCTGGTTTCTTTCTTTCTGCCATATGACTCTGCAGTCATCATGACAAGTATACTGCTGTTGACTGTATTTTTGTAGAAGCTATATTGAGCTCCCTATACTTCCTCTTTTCTCTTGAGTGCTGTTTGGGTTTCTGAGAGAAAAAGCACAATCATTCTTTAAAACTCTTTTTCAAAATTCCATATCTTGGAGGAGCTAATAGTTTCAAAGATTTGCAATAGCTTTTGTGTCTCCTACAGACTTATATTTAGGAAACAACGTGTTGCATATTTTGCCCTGGGTTGTTTGACAGCACAGTAGGTTGTAAGTGTTCAGTGTTCATACTGATATGTAGGAATAAGAAATAATAAGAGTTCATTTTAAAAGTATTTTAGCTGCAATATTTTCCTTAGCAGTGAGGGTTTTTAAGAAAGATTCAAAAAAGCATTTTCATTTTTCAAATGTCATTATTTCTTTACCTCTAACTTGCTGCTATTTTGGGATGAGGTTTTTGTATTGGAAACAAGGTAAGTGCAACTAGAGTGTTCTTGACATGAAAAATTGCAGCTTATGACATTAAGCTAGACATGAAGGTCTAGGTTTCCAGACAGACTCTTAACTGGTTTTCAATATTCCCTGAAAAAGCACTCAAGTAGTTAATAATGTTTCCATACTACATGCAGCACTAGTCCAATATTTTAAAAGTGAAATAGCAACAAGTCTATTTCAAAATAGAGAAGCTATTGAAAGGTTCAAAATGTTCAGAGGAACCTTTCTGTCCCCTAAATGACCTTCAAAATTTTATTTTTACTTGTGGGATGAGTTCACTGTAGAGCAAATGGAATATGTATATGACTAGGAAGATCAGGATTTCACTCTGTATAGAACTTCTCTGATGAAAAGTTGAAGGCTGTCGTGAAATTTAACATAAACTTGCAATTGTACATGAAAATTTTTAACAAGGAGTTTTCAATAAATTAATCTAATTGAAAACAGTTTGTGACTATAAACGCAGAAAGCTGTTACGATGTTAAGACTTAATGATGTCCTAATATTTCCAGTTCAACAGTATAGTTCTTCAAGAGATTACCTACTTGTTTCTATATGGTACTGCACTGTGATACGCAAGCATAACATGAATGTCTGCAACAGGAGTGCAAACTGCATGAGAGGGCATTAATGATACGTTGCTGAAGTCATTATTATAATGAGAAAAAATTACTTTGTTTATTAGGATGAAAAATGAAAAAAAAAGAAAAATGAAAAAAATGAAAAAAAAATTAGACATTTTCTGACTGTATTTAAGCTATTAAATTCATATTTAGTTACCTAAATTCTATTACCTTAATTTTTAAAGATTCTGAGTTCCAGTTTCTCAGTGAACATCACTGAGATCACTAAACTATTGTCATCTCTGGAAATCAAGTCCCCTGTTAAAATGTCATGAGCACATGAGTTTCCTAAATCTACATGCAAAATATAAAGGTAGTCTGTGTGATATCTGAAGCCTATGACTAAGCTTGAGTTCAGAGTACCATGACAAGAGCACTTCAAAGCCAGGTTGTATTTACATCTGTGTTTGGGTCTTGTGGGAGAACTTCTGAACTGATGACATTGCCAGGTCGTGATGTGAATGGGAAAAATGACTCTTCTAGCCAAAGCCCCTCCACCTCCTGAAATCTATTTGTCTGGTGGTGACATCATAGGGTCACCAACAGGCAGGCAGAATCCTTCCTGAAGCATCTTATGTCATGTAAAGCGGAGTGAATAGCCTCTGTGGACTGACATATTGCTATTGGTGCAGATGAATGGAGAGTGGGTCAGGGATCACTGCTTACTTCGATCTACTTCTTGACTCAAGCAATTTATTGATGACTATATTGACATTGCCTGGGAGTTAATTTAAGTTCCTGCATGTGAAGTGTCACTTTTTAGCTTAAGTTTTGATTGTGGTTAGGTGTCTCAGACTGGCCGGGGTGAGAAACACGTATCACATTCTTAGAGATAAATCTGTTTGAAATAATTGCCATTGATGGTCATAGTCTCACGTTACTGTAGGGAGTGAAACAATAGTGTAAACTCAGAAGCAGACAAAGTGAGTAACATTCTCAACTTTTTGTGTATAATAATCATGAATGCCATGTGAAGAAAAAGAAATCAGATTTAATCATATTGTCTGGTTTAAGTAGGAGAAGTTATTCTTATATTGGTATCATTAAAACATCCAGCTACAGTACTGACTTTAAATCCTTTAAATATACCAGTGAAAAATACTTACATAATCCTTCAAGCAGAGGGAAAAATGATATATTTGGTTTATAACACCCTAAGTAGGCAGTTGTCTCTAGATTCCACTTCAATGAAAGACTTTGTGATACCAATTAGAAAGCATATACCATATTGCCTCAATATCCTGTTCCAAAAGCTGATGAATGTTTATGATCATAAATGAAATATGTAAAGTAGCGCTGAAATAATCTTTCACATCAAGAAGATTAAAATATATACTGTGCACAATGTCTACCAGATATTCTGCAATGCAAGCTTTCAGGGATGTATTTCTATGGGGATTTGTGGAGTACAGTAACAGATTTCAATGCTGCCTCAAATATGAGAATATGTCCACTTCCATATTTTTCCTCTGAAGAGTAGCAACAATGGTAGATGCCCAATCAAGTTACAATAAAAGATATTTAAAAGTATAGTAGAGTTTGACAGCAAAGCTATGGTTGTGCCATGGTAAGTAAATTCATTTGGAATCAGAAACTCGCAACTAGATTTGGGTTCAGGCAGGTTTGCAGTGCCCACTGAAACCTTTCTCCCAATTATTCAAATTGCTGCCAGTGCTGCAGCTTTTTTCCTGCTCCCGTTGAAGCTGAAGCCACAGAGAAATGAGCCTGATCAGAGTATATGATTGCTGACTGTGTCTAATCCTGACTTGGATATGGGATAGCAATTTGTTGTGTACTGAAACTCAAGAGCTGGGAATGTGCTTCAGTTACATAATTTAGATGTAGAAAAAAGACTGTTGTTAAACTGCTTACTTTCCCAGGACTGGAATGGTTGATGATGTATTATATATGTTGCATCTTAACTGTAAGGCTTTGGACTCTCTTATTCTGTTTTGACTAATGATGAAAATATTATTGTAATATTTTTTGTTTACTAAGCTCTCAAACTCATACTCTAACACTAAAAGTATTTATCAGAACACTTAGTGTAATGCATTGCATAACATGGACAATCAAATTTCAGAACTTTTCTCCTTCACTAAGAGGAATAACTAGTGTTTCCAGAAGGGCTAAGATTTTACGTCTGGTGATAGTCAAAGACAGAAAATTCATCTTGCTTGTTCTGATGGTTCTTCATATTCAATCGTAAGAACACTAATGCCATTCCATTTTCAATGTGTCTCATCAAGCTCTCAAACACCTTTGGTGTTTTATTTAAACATTAAACAATTAATATCTTATCTAGCAAAACTATGTATATAGCATGAACAAATCAACTCATCATCTTAATTTTAGTATTTTAACTAGATAGAGTTCATAAAGCTACATTTTCTTTAGCTTTTAAAATGTTCTTATGGCTTTTTCATGCACCATTTCCATTTCCATTTCATTAATTTCAATTCCAGCTATTTGGAGTACATCTGTATCAGAAATGAGTGCCTCACTTCAGTACTCCTTTCAACAATGCTGAATTCAGAGATGCGTCTTTATCATACTAATTTTAAAATCAGCATTTCTCCATTTTTGTTCTCTTGTCACTGTTAGCCCCTACAAGTTCAGCTGAAACTTGATTTTCACTTTTGAGAAGTAAATTGACTAGCTGTTAATCCTTTTGTCTGATCTTTACTGATCTTTTACTGTGATTTTTTAAGCTAATATCTCAAGGATAGGGAAGCTAAAGTCACTAAGAATGAAACTGATGTAAAAAATCCTACTATCCTTTAATGCCCTTTTTTAATATAGTTCTTTATCCACTTCTTAGTTGTTTCTCCTGGAACTGATACCATAATAATCAATTTATAATCAAATGAGTTCACTTTAAACATTGGCAATGGGATGAGAATTTTCAGTCTATTACAAACTGTGGCAAACACTTCTATCTCCTTGCTCCTTTCTTGTCTTCTTCCCCTCTTTCCACTTGCCTTAGTTCATAGTAAAATTTTTAAAAGGTATTGAAAATAAATATTTCTTAATTATTAATTTCAAATTCTCAAAGATGCCACGTAAGATGAAGATATGATGTAAGACCTTCAAACACATTCATGCATTCCAGAAAACATTTTGGATTTGATGAATCACACTGAGTGATCAGATGGTGAGTAATACCTCATCTTTACCAGATAAAAGCATAAATTCTCACTCCTTTCAACATAGTGAAGTATTCACTGAACTCATTTTCCTTTTCATCATTATTACATATTTTATCACATTCATCTTATAAGGAAGATATGTCAATTGGGGGATTTATTGAATCTGCAATGTACTTGCATTCATGTATCCTGCCAAAAAATGTATTCCTGTTGCCTTTGTTTCCTTTTCAATTTTTCAGTTTTCCAAATCCATTTTATTTTCATTTATAATGTGTCTTTCTGCTGCACAACACTTCGTAACTTTGCTGTTGTTGCTCTCTTTTTCCTTTCTTTCATAAGTTGCTGTTAAACTCATTTATTCCAAATTATTGTCATTCGTAATAATAATAAAAATAAAAATATTAGTAGTAAGTATTCTACAGCATATTATATAGTAATATAGTATTATATTAAAATTATAATATTTATAACGATGCATTTTTTTCCTCCTACTACTTCTTCTCCTTTATTATAGATTTTCTCTGGTATTCATGAAAAGGTCTAACAAAATATGTTGTTTCTATATAAACTGTTTTCTTTACTGTTGACTTGAACAAGAAAAGTATATAGAAATTGTTGTATATGTCTAAAAATTTTAGATTAAAAAATGCTTAGGGGATTAAAGACTAAGAACTGGAAAAACTGGAAGTAGTAGTTTACCTCAGGATAATTATAACACAACCTATCTAGGCTTAATCTACATATACTGACACTATCTCCTCATCAATTTGTGGTTACTCTCCCAAACCCCTATAACTCCCTGATATGGATATTAAAATAATAAAGATATTTTTCCAATGATTCATATCAATATATTAGGAACTACAGTGTTTTTAAAGATCCTGGTCCCTCAATAGGCAGAAAAAAGATTTACAGTACAAATATTGTGATGCATTTTAAAAACTTTATATAGATTATATCCATTTATGACAACAATAAGTAATAAAAAAACCCTGGTGCATATATTCTGTACATTTAAATTTGTAACAGTCTTTGAAGGATTCTTGCACCAACTCTAATCCAATTTGTAATATTTAAATGTACGTGATATGAATGAATAGTTCAAAAAACATTACGTATCATTTTTTTTCCTATCAAATTGATGTGTGTTATGTAGGTTTTCCTTTGATTATCTATATGCAACTATGAATTAGTATTATCTTTTTAAGTTCTGTGCACTTGATTAAGTGAACATTGATATTGCTGAATGCATGTACTCATTTAGATATTAATTTATTTAAGTCAGTTACTCTGAATCACTGGTTAGGCATTTCTACATCCCTGCTTGATCATGTACATTATGAAAATATTAATTCAATTTCTGAGTACCACTGCCAACATAAAAAAAAGCTCTGCTCATGTTCAAAAATTCTGTAATTTTTCTTAGGTTATACAGTTCCCTTCAATATAGTTTCCCTCTTCATCTGTTCTCCTGCTTCTCTTGAACAATAGAGTAATTTGGATTCTTTAAATTAATGATGGAAGACTTCTGAGAGTACCCTTGGAAAAAGCAGTGAACTAAATATGAATGTTTAGTGGGAAAGAGTGAATTAAATAAGTGAGCAGCTAGGAAGAATGTCTGCAAATATAGTTATTTAATCTGTATGTGTTCAATATATGTAATGATTTCATTCATTTAAGAGCTATGTGCTATTGTTACAATTATTTACAAGCCTCAGATATTCCTAGAATAGGCAAAGTAGCTTGTGCTTTCCTGTATCATGACGCATGTGTGAACTCAGATTTTTTATATTAATTGCCTGATCATTATCTCAACATGTATTATGATTAATCATTATTTTCTCTCAAAATCATTCTTAGTGTGGAAAATGCATATGCAGTTTTATAAAATGAGGTTTGAATTATTCTAGATTTTTTGCAAGACTGAGGCCAACAAAACTTAGAGAAACTAAGGATTGGCTTGATATTATACTCTGAGGAAGAATGCAAGGAAACCAAAACCGTGATATTTGGCATGTGCTTTCCCTCATTTATTTTTCTTCTACAGTGCTTTGGTTGCACAGCGACTAGGAGTCAATTCTGTCAAAACAGCAGGCAAGATTTTCTTCCCATGGAGGAAAAACTGCTGGTCTCTGCTAACAGAATCTAGTCCAATGACAGAAAACAAATAATTGATGTTAAGCTTTTCTAAGCTGTAAGATGCCCACTACTAAGAATTTTCCACAGTTACAAAGAAAGAGAAGAAAGACATCTTTCTAACAAGAGCAAAACTCTAGAATATCCCAACTCCTAGAATAAAGGAAATATAGAATTCTGCTTGAAGATTCTAACAGATATCATGACCCAATCTAATTCACCTTTTCACTACTTAAATAATGCATTTGTAAGCAGTTGAAAAAAAAATTACAAAGATTGATAAACTGCTGATTTTTCTTAATTATATTTAGGTGATAAAGACTTCAGGGAGTCACAGAGTGCTTCAGCTAGCAAAATGTAAATTACGTATGGGTACATTATGAACCCTTGTATCCTACTATTTCTGGACTAGCTGTATTGTGCCTATAAACATGTTTCATAGTAAGGTATGTACAACGGGGTTGTATACAGTGCTTGCCAATAAATCTTCAGAATTTATTCAGTTAGTAGTCAATGAACTGTTGAGTTATTTCTTCATCCTCCAAATTTTATACTGCAAAAAATACACTGGTAAATAATGGAAGAAATATTTGTACATTATTGCTGATAAAAGCAATCATATTTTGGGAATTCAGTTCTGAATACCCTAAGCGCGCTTCCTTGGTTTCCTTTATACTCCACCTTTCCAGATCCTGCCTGAGTTTGGACAGAATTGAGAAAGCCCTGACTCTTTCATTCCTGTCAATGCAAATCTGTTTGACATTTATCTAGAGAATTATCATATAAGCAATTCTGATAGAATTTAAAAAAAAAAAGCTAATTTGGAGTAGAGGACAAGATGAACCTTGGCTATGTAGCTTGCTAATGCATTTGCTATTTGCCTTTATTTTGCATGTTGTTCTTATGGGAGTAATAAAACTCCACACATACAAAGCAGCACTTTGAATGGACCTGGGTAGCATTACGTTACTTGTGTGCTCTCCCAAATTGACATTGCTCCAGTGGCTACTGCTGTTTTATGACAGTGTTGTGAGAAGATCACAAAGCATTATGATACAGAAGTGCTCAGTGTTTCAATACGAGACAGAGGGAGGAAGCCACAAAGAGAGGGAAGACTCTTTGAGACAAAATTTCACCACTGAGTACCCTCAAGTCTAACAGGACACAGTTTTTAAGTTTTAAGGTCTGAGCTGAAGGGAATAGGGCATTAGGGTCTTTCTGTAGGGCAAGGCCATTGAAGATCAGATGTTCCCTGCTCCCTGCTTCTTCCCCCTGCTGATGGAAGTGAGGCAGAGGTAGCCACATCACCAAAAGCACTCTTAGTCACTCAAGCTTCTTAGTCATGCAGTAGCAGCCTAGTCAAATCCCATTCTTGATTGGCTCTTGATTCCACTCTGGCTCCCTCTGCAGAGTGGTCTTTAATATTGATAGTATTCTTAATTAAAGATTTAAAGAACATTTGTTTGCTGAAGGTATAATAGAAAACCAGCAATATGACCTCCAACATTCATTTTCCGTTTGTCTATTTTTGTTTCCAACAGGTAATAAAATTGCACCACAACCACTTTCTGTCAGTGAAAAACACTATCATCCTTACTTAAAAAGAACTTCATCAATTAAAAGTTAGTACTACACAAAAAATTTGGACAAAGATCAGTGCCAGCAGAATAGTATCAGTGGAAAAAACCAACTTTTCTGTTATTTAGATTTTTTTAACTAATTCCCACTCTTGTCTCATTCTTCATAACAATGTTCTGGGAAACAGCAGTTGTTATTCCAAAACTCTGTCAATCATCTACCAAGTGGAACAAAACTCACAGAATACGAAGTTACAAAACAAAGTAATAAAAACCAAAACACAGAAAATTTACAAATATATCTCTTCAAATCAATGTGAAAAAAATCCACAAAGAATCTTGTCAAACAAGTCTTGCTTCTAAAATAAATTTTGTGAAATTCTGAGACAAAGTTATTAGCATTTCTATAAGTTATTTACCCTTAGGACACAGGTTTACCCCTAATCTAGCAAAAAAATATATATTTTTTTGTAAGTGCTGGCTCCCTCTGTTAATACTCTACTGGACTTTTTCCCACTACCTTTTTTTTCCTGTATCCTTGTAGTCAATAAATTTTGTCAAAGTCTGTTGTGAGTGAAAGGCTAGAAATAACATGGAAGACTATTGCACAGAACTGGAAATAGGTAAATAGTTTTCGACATCATCAGGAGACAAATATCTATAAAGTCAGATCTACAAACTGAAGGTAGATCACATACTGGGCTCATTTCCAGGGGAAAGTTAGAAAGCGTGCCTATAGAACACTGTTACAGTCATTTGGTCATCAATAGCTATCATTTCACGTTTATTTTCTTTCCTAAAACAGCTAGGAAGAAAAGCAAAAGAAACCAATAACAGTGACCATAACATGTCAATTAAACATTTCTACAAGCAACATTCTTTCCCCTGCAGCCTCACTTCCAGTCTGGTCCAGTAGACATATCAGACTCCCATCTGAAGGGCAGACACTGCTTTAATTTCTGTATCTATTTTCTCACATATTACCAGGCTGGAAATTGTCCTCAAAATATAGTTGTTCCTAAATTGGGGTCTCCATGGTAACTTTCACAGAGGTGCACATTGGAGCCAGCTGCCAGGAGGAGACAGTCACGTAATACAAACTGAGAGGATTACTTTTTACTTTTTCCACACTGAGATAGACAGACAGACAGAATGTAAATAATAACACGAAACTCTGGTAAACTCTTTTAAAGTATATCATACTGAAAAGCTATTTAAAATGGATTTAAAAGGTGAGAAGTAAGGCTGTATAAAGCACTCATATTCATCCTTTTTGTTGTTTTTAGAGTTTAAAAGTAGTGACTTGCATAAGGACATGAGGCTGAGAAAGTAAGGTGATGGCAACATCAGCTTTATGTCAGTTTACTGCCAGCTAAATCCAATCTTTGTGTTGGAGGTGAATCAGGACTCTCATGTCTGATGATACCATGCAGAAAACAGAACAGAGAGATTTTTAAAAATGACATGTTGGTTTTCCCAGAGTAATTGCAAGGAAATCAGTTTGAAATGTCAGAATGGAGACTGAGTTTAGGTCTGGAGGAGTAATGAAATACAGAAAAGTCCTGAGAGAAACTAGGAGGATCAGCTTACTGATCATCATATTTGAAAGGACAATATTGAGCACACAATTATTTAAAACAAGAAAATTAGTTATAAGACCATTTTGGTAGCAGAAAATCCTTAAGACTACCATTAAACTTCTCTTTCCACATACAATAATGCAAAAGCATGTATTTTTCTGAACTGAAAACACGTACTTGTTTTGCGGTGATTGAATATTTATTTCTCCAGGAATAATTTTGTCAGTTCTTTGAGCATGACAATGTAACTCCACACAAATAGAAATTCCATTCATCCTAATGATCATCACAAATCATCACAAAGAAACCTAAAAGCTTTTTCCAGGACTTTTCAGGAAAGACCAACAGAGAATGTTTAAGTAATTTTACGTAATTTTATAACTGATATAGGGATTGGGGTTTTTTTGCTCTTCAGAAATGACTGATTAGCTGTGTGATAAAATTAAAACTCCATATTTTACTTAACTTCATTTAGAACACATATCTATTTATTTTTCACAGCTTCCAGTCCCCAGAATGCTTCTAATAGACAGAAAAGGTTCTGAGGATGACTGCACATGCATCCACAATCCTCTCTTGCTTGCGATGCTACAATGCAACAGCTTGATGTCAACAGTCATCCATGAAGACACCTTTGTGATTTTTCCTCAGGTCAATGATAACGAGAAAATTGTTTAAGAAAACACATCTTCAGAGGAAATGAATCTTCTTGCTTTAGTTTAATCTGTTTCTTATTTTTGTTCTCAGAAGCAATTTCCACATCTTGATACACATTCATGTCAAGCAACAGAAGAAGTCTTAATATCTTCTATGCTTTAAAAAAAAATCCAAACAAAAAAGCAGAAGGCTGTCAATGACTAAGTCTCTTCAACTGAGATGAAATGTTGTGTTTAGGTAATATCAGCCCCAGTAGAGCATGGCTAGTTTATAGTTTGCTAACTGATTAGAATTTATCATGGCTGTCCTCCTATAACACCCGTAGAAAATATATCTTTTCAGTTTCTGCTTACAGGCTTTCTTTGATTTCATGAGCGCTTACTGTGCAGTGACGATATTCTGTAAAAAAATGAATATGTGAATCTCAGAATGAACATCATGGAGAACTACAATCTTTATCTACAGATGCAGAGGTGTTACCATATTCATTAATTAAATTTTTGTCAAGTAGAAAGATGTACAGGTATTGTGATTGGCACTGGACTTCTTACTTTTGGTAATGTACCATTTGAAGTTGAAAAGTAATTCTGAGAGAGGTATTTCAGACAGAAAATAAGGAGATATAAATGCTGGCCTGAAATTTATGTAAATTCAAACTGAAGTTTGTAATCCTATCTTCTGCAAATATTCTTTATTTCAGTAGAACTTCAGAAAGATGTAGGCAAATCAGTAGAACTAACCAGAAATTCTGACATTTCAGTTTCCTTCCTTTTCAAATTCAATCAGTAAAGGCAGGAAGCAGGTGTGCTGGAAGTGGAGGGTAATGGAGTGAACGTGACTATTGAAAGTCTTTGGAAATAAATCTAACTAATTTACAAATAAAGTAATTACACACCTACAAAATAAATGCAAACAAAATAAGTGTTTCGTTAATTCAAATTTGCATTAAAAAGTATTTAAGGAAATTGTGCTTAATGCTCTTGAATAAAAAATGATCACTGTGAAATTATTTTGCAACCACGGAAAAAGAGGTTTCCAGAAGAATAAGATTATCAGCCTCACCTCCATGAATACAAAGGTAAAGAACAACTCATACTGAATGTTATTAATAAACATATGAAGGAAAAGATGGTTTTCAGGGCGAGTCAACATGAATTCACCAAGGGGAAGTCCTGATTGACCAACCTGATAGCCTTCTACAAGAGCAAAACTGGCTATCTACATGAGGGGAGAGCAGTGGATGTCATCTACCTTGACTTCAGCAAGGCTTTTGACACTGTCTCCCATAACCTCCTCATCAGAAAGCTCAGGCAGTGTGGCTTGGACGAGTGGACAGTGAGGTGGATCGAGAGCTGGCTAAACGACAGAGCCCAGAGGGTGATGATCAATGGCACAGAATCGAGTTGTAGGCCTGTGGCCAGTGGGGTTCCACAGGGATCGGTTCTGGGGCCAGTCTTGTTCAATATCTTCATCAACGACCTGGATGAGGGGACAGAGTATACCCTCAGCAAGTTCCCTAATGACACCAAACTGGGAGGACTGGCTGATTCCCCAGAAGGCTGTGCTGCTATTCAGCAGGATCTTGACCGGCTTGAGGGTTGGGCAGAGAGGAACCTCATGAGGTTCAACAAGAGCAAGTGCAGAGTCCTGCATCTGGGGAGCAACAACCTGAAGGTTTTCAAAATCTGCCTGGATATGTTCCTGAGTGACTTTATCTAGGTGGACCTACTTTAGCAGAGGGGTTTAGATGATATGTACAGGTCCCTTTTCACCCCCTACCATTCTGTGATTCTGTGATTCTGTAATTGGAACTGAATTTGGACAATAGCCAAAAGAGTAAAAAATGTTGGAATTATTTCTGCTAATATTTTTTTTTCCACTTAGAAATATATTTAAAGAAAAATGAAAAAAAAAAATGGATGTGAAATATAAAATAATTTTAAATTATTTTTTACTTTGTAAAATACACTTCTGAGAGACATGAAAATGATCTTCCCTTTTTCTCCCTCTAGTTTGAAAAGAAAATCTAGAAAGCTGCATCAAAACCAGTCCTTTTCCATTATCTATAACTAAGCTTTTTTCCTACATGTTTTTCAGTTTATCAGCTAAGCTGAAAGAATACTCTATTTTCCGTGTTTCCTTTGGCAGAGCTTCAGAAGTAAAAGATGAGAATAACTGTAGGCATTTCTCCACCTCCTGAATAGTTTTGCAATCCTTTGTGGCATTGTTCAGGAAAGGATTCCTCATACAAGAAAGCTGCCAGGAGTATTTCCCTGGGAGTGTGTTGCCCACAGAGTATGTGAGTGGCTACAGAATCTTGCTCTTTCAGGAGGTAACCATGGGACCAAATCCAAAGCAGAGGGACAATCCCCTGCACAACACAACACTGCCATGCTCTAGCACTTTGCCCAGTCCAAAATTTTACATGCTGAGTGCATATTGAAGCCACAGGTAGACTTTGTCTTGCAGATATGTGATGGGTTGTTACCACAATGGATGAAGGGTAGGGGGAAGTTAAATCGGAGCCTGACACATGGCAGGTTGGAAGATTTGCCTGGTGATAAGGACTGTAGCAAGTCTGCATGGTGCTTCAGTGATGCCTGTTTAGATCATGAGCTTGTGTTACTTTTGTTTAGCTCCAAGTCATAATTATTATGCTGCTAGCCTTCACCTGCAATGAATTACAAACTCTTGTACCCATCAGCTCCCCTGCCCATTGCAGGCAGAAGGCAACACACAAGGAAAATATGTGCCATGGACAAGGCTTCAAGTACTGAATTTTTTCACCTATTTGTACTCCCATGATCATACAATTTAATCATAGCATAACTAAAATTACATCTGAATGGCAATGTTTAAGCACCCTGCTGGAACAGTGAAAGGAAAATTTACCTGCTTTCTCTTAGCTGGGTGCATTCACAGTAAACATCTCATGTTGGAGGAAGGAAACTTAGTGGGAGATCTGTCAAAGTCAGAACTGGATGAAGGGCATAACGCTGCCATTTTTGCCTTTGGCAGTCTCCAACAGTGAATTTCAGCACATTAAAAATTCTTTGCCTGGCATCAAAAACATTAGGCTCTTGTACAGATTTTCTTTCCAAAGGCTACAGCTTGTACTTTCCTAAACAGCAATCCTCAAAAAGTCTCAAGTGAAGCATTCCTACTGAAAGCAATTTAATTTTATCTAATACAAACCAGGAACAATTTATCGTGCCGTTACCTTTTAGGTTGCCTCCCCCTTCTCTGACTGTCAGTGTTTAAACTAAACTCAAGACAGCAATTTTGCCAATAGCTGGTCCCAGAGCTCTGCACACTGGCATCTCTGTAGCCACATTTTTACCTTCAGGATAGATTTGCAATGCTAGAGAAAGTGTAGATCCTCAATGAGCAATATTTATTATCCTTACATTAAATCTATTTCTTGTTGTTTCATCTTGCTTGCAGATATCATTTGACATCTTCCCCTAAAACTATGTGTGGGTTTTTTAATATAATTTTTTATATTTAGGTTCATTTGAACAGTGACACTTCCTGGTAATTGTAAGTAAAAAAGCAACAGTTTGTATGCTAAGACTCTTAATCTATTTCTAAATTGGAATTGATCTACCTATTTTATTTTATTTGTAGTGAGCAAAGTATCTGTCTCCAGAGTATCTTACTTCCACCTATCACTCTAAACTTAAAGTCACTCTGTTCAAGTGGAATAATTAGGCTAGAAACTTTTAGAAAACATTTTATCATACAAAGAAGAGTAAACATTAAAATATAAATGTCTTTTGATCTATGTATTTACTTATGTGTTTATTGTACATTTGCTAGTATAGTCATGGAGGAATGAGATTGAATAGATTTTCTAGCAAAGTCCTGAAATATCTTTGGGTTTGCTCTTGATTTAAATCCTTTATGTAAATCCTTGTCTTGGGAAGGCTCAAAATTTGTTGGAAGCATGCTGTTCACTTCACCTCTGACCATAGTTTATCATACATCCAATAAGGAGTATCTACTTTTAGGTAAACTTTTATGAAAGACATCCAGAGACAGAGGGAGAAATATCAACACTACCTGTACAGGACTTGGCTTCATATTTTTCCATTTATATATCTATCATTACATTGGGAATTTTCAATATGTCTTGGTTTTGCCGATCCTCCAATGAAGCATCACAACAGTCTCTTGCTTGGTGCCCCTCATTCACCCCACACTTCTTAGGGTGGTGAAGGTCCCAGAGAGATGGGAGGAAAAAGATGGTGTAGATCAAGATAAGGGCAGGGAGGACTCGCTGCCAATTACAGGCAAAACAGACTCCAGTACTCGACTTAGAGAGGAGAATAGGAAAGTTTATTCTACTACCTACAGGAAACAGAACAGAACAAAAAGCAAAAAGAGAGCAGGATGATGATAAAATTACAACCAGCACTTTAAGATCTCCCTCCTCCATCCTCCTTTCTTCCCAGACTTAGCTCACTGCTCCCGATATCTCTACCTCTTCCCCCCCATCAATGGGAGTAGGGAATGGGGGATATGGTCAGTATCTCACAGATGGGCTCTGCTGCTTCTCTCTTCTCAGAGGAGGACGGCTCCTCACATTCTTCCCCTGCTCCAATACAGGGTCCCTCCCATGGGACACAATCCTTAACGAACTTCTCTGGTATGGGTTCTTCCCCACAGTTGCAGCTTCTGCAGATTCAGGGACCCTCACACGGGACACAGCCTCTTCTGAGCATAATTTTAATGAGCTTATTTGGTGTGGATTTCTCTCCATAGTTACAACTTCTGTGAGTACTGAGTCCCTGACACGGGACATGGCCTCCTCTGGCCATAGTCACTGCCCCTGGGTCTTTAATGAAGTGAGTCACTGCCACAGTGTAGAGTTTTTAACAAAGTGCAAACAAATCTGCTTCACCAGTCCTCTCCACAGGATGCAGGGGAGTCTCTGCTTCAGCACACCTCCTCTCTTCCCTCACTGACCTTGGAAACCATATGGTTGTTTCTCTCCCAACTCCTTGCACCACTGCCAGCCGAAAAAAAAAGAGACAGGAGAAGAAGGAACAGGAAGAAACCTCCTCTTTCAGCTTCTTCTTAAAAAGTGATCGTGGAGGCGTCTAATTGGCTCAGCCCCAGAAGTGGGTCTGGTTCAGAGCTGGGGAGATTTTCAAGCAACTTCTTACAGGAGTCATCCTTACAGCCCCTTACCAGAAACAGCTTTATGTCAAACCATGACAATGTCAGGGAAAAGCATCTCATAAAAAGGTCACTAAATAGATGAATCGAATATACCGAAACATATTCAGTTAAAAATCTCCTTTTCAGAAATAGATTTAGTACCTTGAGTTTATCAGGGAAATACTCTGTAGATCTGTTTTTCCTACATTTATCAAACTTAACCCAGCTTAACCACAGATTGTCATGCTGCTATAAAGATTAGAGGCAATGATGCCATTATTTAACATTTCAAACTACAAGACCAGGGATAGGTCTGTCTTTCTCCTAGAGTTTATCCAGGAAGAACAAGATGCCAGCTCTAAATTATTTGCCAATGACTGAAGTACTCACCATGAGCAAGAGTATAATAATCACAAAGTAATGTACAAATATGTATTAGGGAAAAAATACAAGGTTTCAAACATGTTTGTTATAGTTATCTAGACAGATTGATTATTTCTTTTAATCCAATATAGACATGCATTGTAATTACTCTCATTAATGTAAATGTGTAACATCAGTTCTTTGTATCAATTCCAAAGTCAATTCCTTTAGGTATGCAGCTTGTAGAAGTATGGTCATAATTTTATGAAAAAAACAGTTATTAGATTTGCTAGGTGATGTTGATATTCTCTTATATTCATTAATTATTTCCTCAAAAAAGTTCCAACAGGAATGTCTCTTATGTATTCAAGGACCAAAATCTATTCCTTGTGATAGCTGAACAGCTCTGAGTAATCTACCCTCAAGTCATAAGTTGCTGTGTAGCCTATAAATTTCACAACATTGACACTGAGAGTATGACTTCTGTGTATTGGAGGAAAAGAGGACAGAGACAGACATTTACATTAATTGATATCATAAAGGCCAGCAGCCAGTACTGAAATAAAAATAGAAATGATAATCAATGTGTAATGCAGGCATGTACTGACTATGAATAGAAACAGTAACACAACTATACAACCGCTAATGTTAATCACTTGCTCAGATGGGGATAACAAGCAGAAGAAAAACAGAGTAAATGTGATAGGTGAGATGGACCCTTGACAAAACAGGCCTAGTCCTCTGAACAGCTTCATTGGGCTTCTCTGGAAGCTTCTTTCCTTCTTGGTGTCAGCATTAGGTTGTTTTCACTATCTATCTGCAGAAAGTTGCTCATACAAAGCCTGCAGTGGCAGGCCAGAGCTGACAATTTTGGATGTTGTTTGGCTTATTTTACACCATTGCACGGAGCAAGCGTCTAATCTGAACTTGATGGCAAAATAGCAAGAGCTTCTTTGTTTTCTTTCTTGGTCAATATCACAAAGAAAATAGTATATTTAGCATAAGAAAAACATTTGCTGGTCTGTAAATTATGCGTTTCTTATTATTATGGATTTTGAAAGATTAAAATGAAGAATTAGACTGTCTGCTCTTCTATATTCTCTTACGTAACTAAGCACTTGGGTAGATGACAAAGTTTTCTAAACACTATTTAGTAAATCTTTTCAATTATTTAGTATTACATATCAGTAAATTGCTTCAGTTTATTAATTAGTTCAAAACACTGAGTGAGAGGGATGACAGCCTCACAAAATAAACTATGTGTCAGTCACTGTAAAGTGTTGCTTGGACTCGGAGTACTTTGTTGTTTGAAAGTGCTGTAAATCATCAAAATGCATTTCATTATGCGGCTGGAAATTAACCATTAATCCACTAAATGCACTTGCAATATCCTAATTTCCCTATGCACTCCCTGGTAATGATATTATCTGCAATATATGCCAACAAGATATTGCTCTAGAGAACATCTTAAGATGCAAGATTTTTTAGTTATTTTCAGTTCTTCTTCCCCTCTTGGCAAGTGACTGAATTAAAGAAATCATTATTCCATTTTTTATTTTCTCAGGTAATAACAACAGAGATGTACAAAATAGATTCCTAAAGGTTTTTGATATATATACACATAGACACATAGCAGTGTCAATTTATATAACTGCACCAATATTTTGGGCACAGGCAGCCTACCACTAAACTGCTTTGTGAGCAAGCAGAATCTCCTGCATCATGGGGTTGGTTTTTTTTTCCATTACCACCTCAAATACAGTGTTTTCAAATTAACAATGAAGTACCATAGCTTCTCATTAAACTTGACCACTGAACTTGGGAATAGTGTACTTTTGGGCATGATTTTCTCAGAAATTATCAGAAACTGAGTGAATAACTTGCAATTATTTTATTTTCTTTGAAACAGATCCAAAGCATGGATGTGCTAATTAGTTCAGACTTTCTATCTACCTCACAGGGCATGGAGAAAAAAACCACTGAAATCAGTCTCCATATTTAGAGCTCACTCTCTTGTGTTTTCCAAGATGGGTAACAAGTCAAGGCTAATCCCTGTCCAAACACTCAACATTTGCTTCCTGGTCTGCATTATTGAAATGGTCTTTTTTGTTGTTGTTGCAATAGGACATACCACTTTTGACTCACACACTTGTAGGCATATTCCTCCTCTGGCAGTTTTCACCTGACCGGAAGGACAGAAACCAGCAAAAGTGGGCAGATGTACATCCTCTGACTCAATCCTCAGCAGTGGATTGAGTAAACATACAGTAAAATGTGGACAGACAAATAAAACAAATTTTCTATCACAGGGAACTTGTTTGCCATGTGTGGTCAGTAACAGTAGGATATTTTCTAGAAGATTCCACGGCACTCCTGACACAAGATTATCTAGCGTGTTTGTGTATAATGAAATATATACATGCAGAATAATACAAGTTGTGTTTACACTTATCAGTCAGTTTCACTCTCCAGACCATCAAAACAGATCTTACAATCTGCATTTTTATTTGTGGTGTTGTCATTGTTCTGAAAGACATTCTATCATTTTGCAAACCAAAGGACACCATCTCTAAAAGAAAAAGCCAGGAAGAAGCAGACCCACCAGTTCAAGGCGAGGAAAACCAACAGCAAATGCCATCAAAAATCACCAAAGCCTTTTGTGCCTCCACAAATCTTAATAGAAAAATATCTATTCTATCTTAAATAGAAAGCCTCTCTTTGAAAAGGGGGAAAGAGGCAAGAAATGACAGAGAAGATAATTAATGAATTACCTCAAACAACTGTCATTCACCTGCAACTGGGAAAGTAGTTCTGCTGATCTTAAGCTTACCATTTGAAATATCAAAAATAATGGCAAGTAATTGGCACACTATGAAAAGGAGAAAATGTGAAGCTGAAAACAGCTTTATGAATGCTTGAAATACTTATTACAATCTGAACTGACAAAATAACTGGGATCAGAGGGTCCAAAAACTAATCACAGCTTCTATTCCTGCTCTGTGCACCTCTGCCTGAAGAACTGAGAGAAATGCTTTGGAGTGAGCCAGTTTTCTCTGCTTCTAAAGTTTCAAAGACCACAAATGAGCAAATTACAGTTATCAGCTTTTCATCTGGTCCCTTAGGTCTTGGAAGTTCTCATGAACTATTTAGATTTTTTAATGACCAGTTTAAAAGTATTTTTAGTAGTAGCTGAGCACACGTTTAGAACGGTTCTTGTACTGTATATCTAAAATTAATTTGACAACTTTTGTTTACATTACAAATTCTTTCAGCAAAAGTAAATTGCTGCTTTCAACTACCCTCCCAGGCTATTGTACTGCAAAATAGATAATATCAATATTACTAAAGGATTAAAAAAAAAATATTTCTTTCACTCATGATCAAGCCAACTCTATTATTCACAATTTCAGTCTGAATATCTATATGAAAGATATGACAATGTCTTTTACATGACTATGCAAGCAATTCTGTTCATGTTGAATTTTCTAATTCCAGCCATTAAGTATGTCCCATTGCTCAAAAAAACTGTAGTTGTGTTATGGAAACAGCATAGAATGTTTTACCTGATATATTGAACATTAATGTTTTAAGCCAAATGCATCCCATTATATGATGAAAGCTCATCTGCACATCTACAAAGAAGCACAGAGAGAAAATGACTGTTGAAGGAGAAGCAAAAATGTGTGTGTATGTGTATATATTCTCACTAGCAGATCTTGCATCCTGTTCATCCAGAGTGGAGGAGGATTGTGCCATTGGTGCTACCGATGTTCACTTGAGTGCTCTGTGTGTCTGCCTTTGACTTGTGTGGCTGGTCATATTTGTGTTGTACATGTGTATATGTGTGCATGTGCTTACTGCTTACTGTATCCTCTGTCTTACTATTAATCTGTTGTTAAAGCACAACACTTTCTCTTTTTTCTTTGGCATAAATAAAAATGTATGTTTAAATTTTAAGTAGCTTTTTTGAGATATGTAAAAGGATCTTCAATGAGGTACCTGATTTTTGATGAAATTATTATTTTCAGCTAAGAGTTCATCTGGGTAAGGCACTATAATCCATTTATTCTACATTCTATATTAAGGATTCACATATACTCTGTAAAGTCTCTTTTTTGTTGTTTTCTTTGACAGTGTGACATTTCAGACGGAGTGGATCAGACTGTCAGTAGACATATTCATCACAGATTCATCATTTTTACTTTTTCCAACATAGGATCTGATACATACTAAGTTTTCCCTTTCCTTTCCTTTCCTTTCCTTTCCTTTCCTTTCCTTTCCTTTCCTTTCCTTTCCTTTCCTTTCCTTTCCTTTCCTTTCCTGTGTGTGTCTAGTAATCCAAATTGTTTAATTGTTTTCATAACAAAAAGCCACAAAAAAAAAAGAATACGTTTAAGATGCATGAAAATAATACAAAAGAGATGGATATCTAGCATTTAGCCTTGGTGTGCTCAGGCCTGAGGAAATAGGTAGAATACAGCAGCTCACACATCCTCTGTGTGAGGTAGAATACATCATTCCTTAGGCTTTGGTAAGTTATCCATTTTATTGAGTTTGGACATGGGGTTTTTTGGGAGTGGGGAAGGGGCTGCAGTGGTGGTCCTTGTAAGAAGTTGCTCAGAGCTTCCCTAGCTCCAAGTCAGTCCCACCTCTGGCCAAGGCCAGGCCAATCAGGCACCTCTGCAATAATCCATTTAAGAAGGGGAAATCTTCAGTGAAAGGAGAGGAGGTGGGATAGAAGTGACCATGTGGACTCCAAGGTTAAAGAGGGAAGAAAGAGAGAGGCAGAGAAGAGACCCCTCTGCATCTTATGGTGAAACAGCAGCTGTTCCTCTGAGACTCATGGAGGGCAATGGTGGAGCCAAGATCCCTTTCAGCCCGTGGAGGGCCTGAGGGCACAGCAGGGAACAGCACCTGAAGAAGTCCTGAATCCCAGAAGGCCCGTGACAGAGCAGTTTCCTTCTGGAGGACTGCAACGCATGGAAGGGACTCACACTGAAGGAGTCTGTGAGGAGCTGCAGCCCATGGGAAGGACTCACGCTGGAGAGGTTTGTGGGGGAGTCTCCTGTGGGAGGGATCCCACGCTGGAGCCCTTCCCTCCTGAGGAGGTAGGAGTAGCAGAGACAGTCTGTGATGAACTGACCACAATTCCCATTCCCTGCTCCCCTGCACTACTGGCAGGGAAGAGGTAGAGGAATGGGGAGCAGAGCTGAGCCTGGGAAGAAGGGAGGGGTGGAGGTAAGGTGTTTTTGAAATCTGATTATGTTTATCATCATTCTAGTCTGTTTTTTAATAGTAAGAGACTACACTTTTTTTTTTTTTTTTTTTCCCCAACTCATGTCTGTTTTGCCTGTGGCTAGAGTTGGGAAGTGATCCCTCCTTGTTCTTGTCTTGACCCACAAGACCCTTGGATATCTTTTCACCACCCCACTGGTGGGGGGCAGTAGTGAGTAAGCAACTGTGTGGTGGATTGTTGATGGCTGAAATATACTCAGATACTTAGGATAATAATTTTATAAAGGAACGTGTTATGTAAGGTGTTTCTCCTGGGGGTTTTCTGCCCATCTTTGAATATTAAGTTCTTTCAGATTTTTAGAATACCTGACCAGAGTGTCAGATCAACTAAGGTGCTTTAAACGGAATACTAGAGTTGCTAACAATTTATAAATTGCTTTACCATAAACCTTAATCTGTTAACTATATGGATTACAATGAGAGTTCTAAAATATTTCACCTCTTTAAAAAATAACAAATATTAGATAAAATCTTTACCAACAAAGTACAGACCTTCATTTTGCATTTTTTAGTATTACAACATTTACAAATTTATTTCAAATATTTATTGAAATATTTAGTTAGTGCAGTTACATCTATCTACCTACAGAAAGAGAGAGAAGGAGCTGGCAGATAAGGAGGTAGACAGATAGTTGAGCAGATAAAGGGACAGAATCAGTCTTGATTGATACTGATGTAAACATGAAGCAAATTTACTGAAGTCATTGCGATCACTCTTGACTGACACTTGTGGAAATGAGACCAGAATGTGACACTTAAAATTAAAAAAGAACTAACTTTATAGGGCTTAATGTACTTCAGAGATAACTAATGTTCTTAAAACCAATGAACATTCTCAAATGCAGTATTTTTTGTTTTTATAGTTACAAGTTCTGCCATCTGGTGAACTGATCAGTTTTCAGTTTAAACACCAGTCACTCAATAAGACTTTGCACGAATAGAGGTCATATGACTTTCATTAAAATGTGTAAACCCCAAATAATTTTGGTTTTATTCAAGAAAACTTTATCATCTTGCTAATAGTAAGATGTACATGATTAGTGACAGTCTGAGATAGATATATTTATCGATATAATGGATTTTATGCCATAGATATATGGAATTATTTAAGAAAATTCTATATGTCCATGTTCAAATTTGACTGGATCCATATCCTCTACTCCTGATACATTAGCTTAAGAAGATCTAGATTTAAAAAATACTTTTTTTTTTCTTAATTTTACTTGTGTAAATAACAGTATTAACCACAAATACACTATTTTCAGATATGCTTATATTTCATATAGCTTAACAGAGCTATAAGACTGACAGAAATATTACTTCTTTTATTGCAATAGTTGCAGTAATAATAATAATAATAATATAGTTAGAGTCAATAGCAATTTATACTCCATCATTTATGTGTATATACATGTATATCTCAAGTAATAGACTATCACTAGAAAAAAAAATGTTGTTATCAACAACATACAACGAATTCTATTATTTTTAATACTGTAAGCATACTGGGAAAATCCAGGACAGCATATTATTTTCTTCTAATTGCATTTCAGAAGTGTAAGAGTTGTAACAAAACAACAGATGCTAGGCATCTCTAGAGATGTGAATCTTTGATTTATATTTGTTTCTGCTCTGACATTTAGTCTGTGGGCTTTAGGAGGAGATTCCTTGGCAAATGTTTTCATCATCATCTGACTCATTTTTGCCTGAAGGAGATACCAATTAAAAAAAGAGGAAGAAGCAGCAGAGATTTATTGTTAGCCACAGTTTCCTCCAGTGACTCTGCTTTGTTTATCATGAAATGTCTGAACACTAACTTTCACTAAGTTACACATTTTCTTCCACTTACAGACTACATTTAGCTTGAATTTCCTGTGTTTGCGTGTGTGCATAAAGGTTCACGCAGCCCTCATAAATCATCTCACTTGTCTAATATTGCCCCTACAGGCAAATTGCGTGTTCACTCTAAGACAGTAGCAACTAATAGAAGAAGCCAGCAAAGAAAACGTGCAAAAAAAAAAAAAAAATCTCCCTCAACTCACAAACAAAATGTCATTCAGTTAAAGTATTCTACCCAGCAATATATGATGATGTCTGCATGTAATGATGAGTATCGAATGTGATTAGCACTGAATGTAAAGGCATGCACTGCCAAAGGGAAAGTGTTAATCTTCTTTAATAAATTCCCTACTATATTTTAAGAAGATACCACAGACCCTATGTTCTGAGGGCCCCAAACAAGGATCACAATCAGCTCTTATTCAAGAACTTTCCACGATACACTTTAATTTTTCAATAATTTCCAGTGCTGGATCTTCAGTAACTCATTTTCTGCTATGCCTTTCTCTGGAGCATGACACAAGGACTTTTGAGGTATTGGTAGCCAGCTTTAAATATCCGCTGCCTTTTTCTGGAGTTCCCAGATCAGTTTGTCAAAGAGTGTGAAGTATAAAATGTTCTGTCAAGTTAGATTTTAAGTCCAACCATTCAGACAGGACAGCTTCTATATGACCAGGTGTTCATACATTCTTTGGTGACTGTCTCATTGGACATGGTCTTCAGATCTCTGCAGTGTGGACAATTGAAAGGATAAGAAATGTAGCCTTTCAGATGAAGAAACTGCTTTATTTAGTGGTCAACAAGGAGTCTTTTAAGTGGAGAAGTAGATGTTATTATTAATAGATCAGCTGTATTTAATTTTTGAATCAATGCCAGTGGTTTCTTAAGTATTATAAAATCAGGAAGTACTAAAAATAAGGTTGTCTTCGGGTCTTGAGTAAAAGGCTACAGAATAGTTGCTAAGGACAGCAGTAATGTAAGGTTTATACGTAGAGCAGATACATATTCAGAGATGAAATAATTAGAATGTTGTCACAGACCTGATATTTTGACTTATTGGTGTATAGTACAAAGATAAGAGTCAGAGAATAGAAACTGCTTCTTACAGGGTTATATTGGATAATATTTCCTTTCAAGTGTGTACAGTCATGTTACAGTTTAAAATCTGGTTTAGGGCTCAAGATACTACCGGCTGCATCTGCAGTCATAAGAACTGCAGTAACAACAATGAAGACAAATTATTTTACATATATATCTCATGCTGGATAAAGTGACTGGCATATTTGGGGAGAGAACAGCTAGAGGTAAATGATATATGCTTAATTCTTTGGTGGAGAGACAGTGTGTGCACTGTGGTTATGTGTGGGGTTGCAACAGAAAAGATTGGGTTTTTTCCTGCATAAGCAAGAAAACCTGTCTTAAAAAAAAAAAAAAACTCATCATATCTACTTACATCAGTTTGAAATTATTTCCTTCTACTGTATTCCTGCTTTGTCTTAATCTTGTGATCTTTCAGGGTTCTGCAACAAACTTGTAACTTCTGCCTTCCTATCCCATTTTCATTAGATCCAGAAAGGCAGATCTACACATTTTCTAGTTGGGATTGGTGTTTAATATGTTTTTGAAAGAAATCTTCCAGATGATCTCAATTACTATGCTTTGACTCACAGTATCAATCTACCTTAGGGTGCCTGAAACCTACATAGCAGACATGCCTCGGGAGCACACTCAACAGACTCCAACTCTAAATGGGCATTCAGTCCCTGGAGTCAGGCTAGAGCTACCCACAAATTAAATTAAAACAAAACAAAAAACTCTTGACACATCTATTCTGTAGATGTCACGTTTAACGTAAGTTATTTTACTGCAAAAAACTGTTCCCGTTTGTAGGAGAAAACCTGTGCACTGCTACACACGCTATAAAGTGCAGGTTATACATGTGGAGCCAGGCTGGATCAGGACTGTCTACTTTTTTTTCCTTCACAATCCCAGGGCTACTAGTTTAGGCAAAGTAACTATGGGAATCAGCTGCAAGGAACTGGACCAGAAAATTGCTTTCCCCTACTTGTGAAGGTTACTCAATAAACACAACCCAGAGAGTGGTGATCAGTGGCATGGAATTGAGTTGGAGGCTTGTGCTCAGTGGGGCTCCACAGGGATTGGTTCTGGGGCCAATCTTCTTCAACTTCTTCATCAACAACCTTGATGAGGGGACAGAGTGTTCCCCAGAAGGCTGTGCTGCCATTCATCAGGATCTTGACCAGCTTGAGAACTGGACAGAGAGGAAACTCATGATGTTCAACAAGGACAAGTGCAGAGTCCTGCATCTGGGAAGGAACAACCCCATGCACCAGTACAGGCTGGAGGTTGACCTGCTGAAGAGCAGCTCTGCAGAGAGAGACCTGGGAGTCCTGATTGATAATAAACTAAATATGAGCCAACAATGTGCCCTCGTTGCCAAGAAGGCCAATGGCATCCTGGGATGCTACTCTGTGGCCAGCAGATCAAGGGAGGTTCTCCTCCTCCTCTACTCTGCCCTGGTGAGGCCTCATCTGGAGTCCTGTGTCCAGTTCTGGGCTCCTCAGCTCAAGAGGGACAGAGAACTTCTGGAGAGAGTCCGGCGCAGGGCCACCACAATGACTAGGGCGCTGAAGCATCTTATGAGGAAAGGCTGCAAGAACTGGGGCTGTTTAGTCTAGAGAAGACTGAGGAAGGATCTTATTAATATTTATAAATATCTATGGTGAATGTCAGGAGGTTGGGGCATCCCTTTTTTCTATAGTAGCTAGGAACAGGACAAGGGGTAATGGGAAGAAGGTGGAACACAAAAAGTTCCATTTAAACATAAGGAAAAACTATTTCACTGTGAGGGTGACGGAGCCTTGGCACAGGCTGTCCAGGGAAGGTGTGGAGTCTCTGGAAGTTTTCAAAACCCACCTGGACATGTTCCTGTGCAACCTGATCTAGGTGGACCTGTTTCTGCAGAGTAGTTGGACTAGACAGTCTCTAGAAGTCTCTTCCAACCCCTACCATTCAATTATTCTATGATTCTATGACACAACGACTGAGTGATGATGGAGTGGACATTCCTGAAGTTATGTGGTTTTGTCCCCAGGAAGCAATTCACGGATGTCAAGAACCTGTATGAGATGCTAGGATACAAGGTTTTAGGTAATGATTAAGCCTCATTGGGCAAAAGCAGTTTGAAATAGTTTGATTTTTAAAATCTCTAAATGAGAGTTCAGCAATTTAGGCATGTCATGGAGGAGGACACCTAAAATGAGAACCTGATCCAAAAGCTTTGTGGATTGCAATAAACTGCATTAAGCCACAAATGCTGAACTCCCAGATGATAAAGATCATACTCTTTCATCTAGTTAGTGGTAATCTGTTATCTTCCATTTAGTTAAAATCTGTTTTTTTTCCTAAAAAAAATGACCCCATCTTTCCATCTTCTGTCTGTCTGGTGTCTTCAAATATGAAAAATCCATTATTTTTTGTGATGATTAGATGTGTTGCACAGTTCTAAGGGATGTATGCACAAAAGTTGTTGATAGATTAATAGGTGGATTAGATGATATTACAGGAGCAATAAAAATCTTATCTTCATTGTTGTTAAATTTAGACTTACAACTTTTTGTTGTTAAATTTAGACTTACAACAATTTTAAAAGTATTTGAGTTCTTCCTCCATATTCTAGAGATGGTCTAGTCAAGTTCAGCTCTTTATTAGCAACTTCGTTGCTTAGTTAACATAACCATTGCAAATGCACACTAGTGAAGCCTGGATATGTACAAATATCCAATGTATTATAATCACGACATAGAGTAACACTAAAGAGATCAATAGTTTATGAAACTATTCCCATGTTCTGGAACAGTATGTAATGAGCAGAGTTATAGGAAATTGCTATGTAACATAATATACCTGAGAGACTGGTTAGCTTAAAAAATTTACTGCAACCTCCAAAATCAATGGTGTGCATCCAGAATCATATTTACATTATAGCACATTGCAAATTGGGAAAATTTAGATACTTGAGCAATATAGAAAGAGCAAAATAAATTATGATATAAGAAGTGATGATGTATTTATGCAATAGCATGCAACAATAATGAACTGTCTTTCTTTTTCTTCCAAGCTTTTCTAATATTTTTTTTGTAAGAGTGAAATTTCTATAAAGTATGGGTGAGACATATTAGAGTATTGATCACATTGCAGTGGAGTAAACATGCATACTCCTTTTCTCAGAAGAAGCATGGATTTGAGGTACACAGTTTCTTCTTTATCTCTGTGGTCTTTGACTGAGACAGAAAATATCTCATTCTGTGACCATTGTTGTACATCCTATAGTGTTCTAGTCATGCATGCTTGTATTTACTAAATGTTATTGAAAGACCTACTAGGCATGTGTAGAAGGGTAAAAGCCTTGTTTAAGCTTGTACAAATTTGTTCTTGTTGTGAGTGCTTTATCTGTTCATTGTCATAGTGTTTTTGAGGAGCATGATGTGTGCTAGGCTTGGCTAGAGAATCCCACCTGCTAACCAAAACAGAGCTCTTCTCAAGAAACCACCTCACCAGCCCCAGAGTAATGGCCCTGGCCAGAAATATCGAGGTTGGTCCAAGGACTAAACTGCATTATAGTGGAGACTATTGGAGCAAGTATGAGATACCCACTAAGTTGCAGCCAGGTCCAGAGCAGTGTGCCCAAAGTAGTGCACTGGTGCCTGCACCACAGGCTGCAGGGGAATCTCTACTCCAGCACCTGGAGCACCTTCTTCCCATCCTTCTTCCCTGACCTTGGTGTCTGCAGAATATGAGTTCTCTCAGATAATCATGCTCCTCTCTCCATTTGCAGTTGATTTTATGCAACAACTTTTCCTCCTTCTTAAATATGCTACCACACAGGTACTATCACTGATGGGCTCAGCCTTGGCCAGCAGCAGGTCCGTCTTGGAGCCAGATGGCATTGGCCCTATAAGATATAGGGTAAGCTTCTAGCAGCTTCTCACAGAAGCCACTCCTATCGTCCCTCCTCTACCAAAACTTTGCCATGCAAACACAATACACATGTATTTAAAATACCAGAAAATAAAATATTTTGTCTCCTGCATACTTTAACAGCATGACAAGAACATATGTGGTAGCGACAAATTTGAGAATCCATATTGGTGAGAACTTTTCCTTCCAGTTAAGACTTAATGGCTTTTTCACAGCCTCTGAGAATTTGACACTATGTGTCTACATAGCTAAGCCTTCAATCTCTTCTTTGGGGACTTGAATCAGAATCAAAGTCACAGAAATTTATAGGCTCCTTGAGCTCTTTTGCTCGTGTGTGACATATATGAAAGGGACCTCTTAAGTTTTTATGTGGAATTTAGATTCATATGTCTTTTCCACATGAAGATCTTCCAAAACAGCAGAAATTAGTTCAGTATCTACACTGCTGTGAAATAAACAGAAGCAAAATAAGCCTGTATTCAAATGTTGTCATGTCTTTCTCAAAAAGAAAGAGACAATCTATCTGAATTAATTATAGTCAACATATAAAGTACTAAATGTATTAGCTGATCCAGGCAAACAAGTATTCTAGAAATAAACAGGGGATATGATCTTTCATGGATTGTTTTGTTTGGGTTTTTTTCCTTTTCTCTTTTTAACTTGTTTTATCAGGAATTTCATTATAAAACTCAGAAGAAAATTCTGGATCACATAGGATATACAGAGCTGTTTACCTGATAATGACATGGGTTAACTTGTAGAATGAAAACTGACAGCATTTGTGCAAAAAGAATAGAGTTTTACAGTAAAGGTCATTTATGGAGTTGTAGATAGCTGAGGGCACAAACTCTTTGAACTCAGCCTGAAGTGGTCCAAGAAAGAATCATATTTTTAAATCTGTTTCTAGCATTTAAGATATAAACTCCAGGCTGGTAGTAGTAATTATTCCTGAAAGTCTATTGGAACTGCTGTCAAAAATAAAATTTCTGACATAGTTTTGAATAAAGAGTGTTTGTAAGATGGGTTTGAACTCAGATTCTTCAAAGCTGTACAAGATCTATTGTTTTTCAAAAAAATATTTTTGCAGCCTACTATTCCTTTATTTTAGGATTAAAAATATCAATAATGTACACGTACATCCTGTTTACTCTCCTGGAACTTTGAACTCTGAAATTACATGCTTATGCAAATTTGAAAAGTCATTGTATTTACATAGATTAGAAATATGCCCAGGTAGATAAAGAAATAAAAATTACTGATGAACATTATAAATAATAAAAACAGAACATATGAATTCTGTAGGAAAAAATATGAATGCATTCAGTTCTGATACTCTTTTGGACTTAATGCAATAATAAAAGTTTTCTTAGTCACATTCTTATTTGCAAATGGTGAGATTTGACTTTTAGTCTCCAGATTTTAATATCATTGTTCTTTGTTGATTTGATATTTGCTTGTTTTTCAATGGTTTACACAGAATCACAGAATGGTAGGGATTGGAAGAGACCTCTAGAGATCATTTAGTTCAGATTTTTAATATTTTTAAATGACTTGTTGTGTTCAAAGCAAATGTTGTTCCTGCTGCAGAGCCTACAGCAACTAGACAGAATTTATAAGTTTGTGCTTTTAATATCAGAGATGCCATGTAGACACATACTGAGGTAAAACATAACCTGAACCTTTCTCTGCTAGTGCTTGCATGAAGAATTGCTTACCCCATACAATCCTACATTTGCAATCCTTATTCCTGAGTCACAGGGTCCTCAGAATCTGTTGCAGCTCATACTCAAGTCCTTTGCGTACTTATAGCTTTGACTGGCTGACGTGCTATCCATGTTGGTCATGTGGACTGTGCCCACTTCTGCAGTGGTGCAGATGCATCAAGATGGATATGCACAGAAAAAAGAATTGGTGCTGAAAGCTTCATATCTTCAAACATGTTTCAAATGAGTTAAATTTCAGACTAGCCCTAGTTTGATCTCTCAGACTGAATGAGATGGACATGCAGATGGAGAGCATTAGATATATTCCTTGAGCATATTTAGTTTAATCTGAAAGAAATCCAGTTTCTTGAGACCACTACATGATATGAACTAAATATATTTGCAGTAAGTAGGAACATTTGGGAAATTCACTGCAAAAGCACATATCTGACCACATTGAAGTTCTAATGTAGCTACAACCACAGTACAGTGTACATCCTGTAGTTCCTCACTATATAAGCTCAGGGACCCATCAGTTTTCAGTGTAAAACCCACTCAACCAAAGTTTAATAAAAAGAGTACATTGCCCCATCAGGATATGATTACAAGCCTTATGTGCCAGGGACCATAAATCACCTTTCTTACTGTTTGTCCTGAAGTAATGGTTACACCCTTCAGTCTCCTCAGTCTTGTCACTTCCCAAAAACCAAAGGAAGCATTCTCTTGGAAACTTAGTGCACATACCCACACCTTATTTTTTTAGGTGGAATATTTTCTGTGAGGAAAGAATTGAAACAATGACACTATAAAATGCAATATTGCATTTCCCAGCATTAAAAATTCACAAGTTAGACCTCTGGAGACTGGATTAAAATTCAACTGATTAAATAATAATTATGAGGGTGGAATGGCAGAGGTGTCATTGATCTTATTGTAATTAATTCTGTAGAGTTCGTGTTATGAACTTTTCCTTATTACTCAGAGCTAAAAATAAGAAAATCTGGAAATCTCACACAGTATTAGGCTCCCAGCAACCAGTAATTTCATTGGAAAACAGCAAACACCGATACTTTTTAGTAACTTGTGAAAATTGACTTTTATATTGCTGATGACTTTTGTAGTATCACTGATGGAGGGCTCCCAACATATGAAGGACATGGACTCTTTGGAGTGAGTCCAGAGAGGGGCCAGAAAGATGATCAGAAGGCTGGAGTACCTCTCTTATGAGGATAGGCTGAGAGAATTGGGATAGTTCTGCCTGGAGAAAATAAAGCTTTGATGAGACCTTCTAGCAGCCTTCAGTACCTAAAGGGGCTTTCAGAAAACTCAGAGAATGACTTTTACAAGTGCATGTAGCAACAGAACAATGCTTTAAACTGAAAGAGGATAGTTTTAAACTAGATGTAAGGAAGAAGTTCACTGCTGTGAGGGTGATGAGGCACTGTGTCATGGTTTGACATAACAGCCTTTTCTGGTAAGGAGGAAGGGGCTGTAAAGATGGCTCTTGTAAGAAGTTGCTCGAAACAATCCCAGCTCTGAGCCAGACCCACTTCTGAGGCTGAGGCAATTAGATGCCTCCACAAACACTTTTTAAGAAGAAATCAGAAGAGGAGGCTTCTTTCTCCTTCTTTTTCCTGTTTCTTCCTTCTTCTTCTGTCCCTTCTGTTTCTGGCTGGTGGTCATGCAAGGAGTAGGAACAGTGAGAGAAACAACCATGCGGACTCCAAAGTCAGTGATGAAAGAGAGGAGGAGGTGTGCTGGAGCAGAGACTCCCCTGCATTCTATGGAGAGGACTGGGGAACCTGAGATTTATTTTCATTTCTTTAAAGACCCCGCATCAGCAGTAGAGACTCGTTTTGATAATGAACCTGCATCAGGGGCAGAGATTCATTTTGCTAAAGCTGGCCCTGGACCAGGGGCAGCGATTCACTTCATTAAAGGCCCCTAGCCAGGGATGGTGACTATGGTGGAGGAGGCCGTGTCCTGTGGAAGGAACCCAATCACTTAATCACAGACTCTGAGCTAGGGGCAGTGATTCTCTTCATTAAAACTATGGCCGGAGCAGGCAGTGTCCCAAGGAAGGGACTTAATATTCAACAGAAGCTGTAACTGTGGGGAGGAACCCACGACAAAGCAGCTCATTAAACTTATGCCCAGAAGAGGCCTTGTCCTGAGGGAGGGACCCTTTATCTGCAGAAACTGCAACTGTGACAAAGAACCCACTCCAGAGATATTCACTAAGGACTGTGAACCATGTGAGGGACCCTGTATCGGCAGAAGCCGCAGCTGCTGGGAGCAACCCACACCAGAGAAGTTCATTAAGGACTGTGTTCCGGGGGAGGGACTCCGTGTTGGAGCAGGGGAAGAATGCCAGCAGTCATCCTCATCTGAGAAGACAGAAGTGGCAGAGCCCATCTGTGAGAGACTGACCACATCTCCCATTCCCTACTACCCTGAGCTGTTGAGAGGGGAGGAGGTAGAGATATCAGGAGCAGTGATCTGGACCCAGGAAGAAAGGAGGGATGGGGGAGGGAGATCTTAAAGTGCTGGTTGTAATTTTCTCATCATCCTACTCCCTTTTTGCTTTTATTCTGTTCTATTTCTTGTAGAATAAACTTTCCTACTTTCCTCTCTAAGTCGTGTACTGGAGTCTGTTTTGCCCAGAACTGTAACTGGCAGCAAGCCCTCCCTGTCCTTATCTGAATCCACAACAACCTTGGTTATCTTTTTCCTCCCATTTCCCTAGGGCCTCCACCATCCTAACAAGGGTCGGGGTGAATGGATGCACTGAGCAAGAGACTGTTGCGGTGCTGCTGTGCTAGATGGGCCAAATCACAACACACTGGAACAGGTTGCCCAGAGAGGCTGTGGAAGTCCCATCCCTGGAAGTATTCAAGACCTAGTTAGATGGGGCTTTGAGCAACCTGGTCTAGTGGAAGGCATCCCTGTCACGGCAGGGGAGTTGAAACTACATGACCTTTAAGATCCCTTCCAATACAAACTATTCTATGATTCTATAATAGTGAAGGCTCTAAACAACACTATACTTTCATCATTTCTGTAACCCTGTCATACTTGACTTTTAAGCTGTCTAACTGTAGATGGAAAATTTTATGTGAAAGTCAGTAGCTACTTTTTATTTATACAAGAAAAATTGCACTTCTTCTATAAAGCTGGTTTGTGGTTTTGGAAGCTGCATGAAGAAGTAACCTGTTGTGATTAAGGGATATGAATTATATGAAAAGCAATGCTTGAATATCATTGTGTTAGTGTTGCTAAATGATTTTAAAACAGCATATGGATGAGTATTTCCAAGTATTTAATAAGAAAGCACAGTTAATAATTTACCACTCTCTTTTCAAATCCCTTGAAACTATATCTAGTAAAAAACTTTACTGATATGAAATACTTGAAATCAAGTCATTCAGTAGACCATATTACTCTTTCCATTTTGCACAATATTATTGAAAGGTTGAGCTACATCTTCTTGATATGTTTTTTTAATGTCTTAACATAGACATCCATATTAATCCATTATAATAAGTAGTGTATTAGATTGTTTCCTTTCCTTATCTTTTACTGTTTGATTTTTAGATTGTTTCCTTTCCTTATCTTTTACTGTTTGATTCCAGGGTAACTTGGTGGCTATTGAGCTGGAAGAAAAGTTCTTCTTTCCTGCAAAGGGCATGACTCAGACAATTAATTTCATGCCATGTGAACTTATCCTGAAATTCCTTGTTGGTATCAGGACAAATCAAGAATATAAATCACAGTACAAGACTTCTTTTCTAAAATCAAGTGATATTTAATTCCATTTCCTTCTCTTTTTCAGCTATGCACTGGATGGCTCATTCCTATGGCTGGCTGAGAATTGAGTATCATAGATTTTGAATCCAATCTTCCAAAATCTTCATCTGTAAAAATGAAGACAACAATACCAGCAATAGCAACAACAATATATGTATCACAAACTAGCCTATATTATTCCTACCAAGAGAAATGGGCTCTATAACATTAACTAAACCAGATCTCCCAAAACACCTTCTAGAAATCTTGTTTTCATCTTCAATTTCAAGACATACAATTGGCACACAGAGGTTTTTGATTTTTTTTTCCCCTCAAATATCATAGAATCATGAAATGGTAGGGGATAGAAGAGACCTTTACAAAACATCTGGTCCAAAATCCTGTTAGAGCAGATCAACTTAGAACAGGTCACACAGGAACATGTACAGGTAGGTTTTGAAAACTTCAAGAGAAGGAGACTCCACATCCTCCCTGGGCAGCCTGTGCCAGGGGTCCCTCACCCTCACAGTGAAATAGTTTTCCCTTATGTTTAAATGGAACTTTTTGTGTTCCAGCTTCTTCCCATCACCCATTGTTCTGTCAGCAGATAAAACAGAAAAAAAGGATGCCTCAATCTCCTGACATCCATAATTTAGCTAGTTGTAGATATTAATGAGATGCCCCCTCAGTCTCCTCTTTTCCAGACTAAACAGCCCCAGTTCCCACAGCCTTTCCTCATAAGGAAGATGTTCCAGTCCCCTGATCATCTTGTTGGCCCTGCACTGGACTATCTCCGGAAGTTCTCTGTCCCTCTTGAGCTGGGGAGCCCATAACTGGACACAAGACCCAAGATACGGCCTCAACAGGGCAGAGCAGAATCTCTCAGGCTTAATTCTAAAAGAGCTTTTGCCTGTATGCTCTGGCAATGTTCCTATACTCTTACGAAGAAACCAGGCCCTTTTCCCACCTCTTATAGATGTCTGCTTTCTCCCTGAGTTGTCTAAGCAGCTCTTTGTTCATCTATGGTGGCCTCCCGTGTCCTTTTCCCACTTTTCTACTTGTGGGGACACAAGAATCTTAGGCTTGGAGGAAGTGGCTCTTGAAGATCCACTAGCTCTCTTGGGTACTTCTACCATCTAGGATCCTATCCCATGAGATCCCTCCAAGCACGTCTTTAAAGAGGCCAAAGTAAGCTCAGTCGAAATCCAGGGTTGCAATCCTTTTTGATGCCCTGCTTCTTTCACACAGGATCTTGAACTGCACCATCTGATAGCTGCTACAGCCAATGTTGCCTCCAACCTTCACAACCCCAATCAGATCCTCCCTATTTGTCAGTATCAGGTCCAGCAGCACATCGCTCCTCGTTGGTTTCTCAGTCACCTGTGACAGGAAGTTGTCGTCAGCAATCTGTAGGAACCTCCTGAACTGTATGTACTTGGCTCTGTGGCTTTGCCAGCAAATATCAGGGTGGTTGAAGTCCACCATGAGGACCAGGGATTGTGAGGCAGCTCTTAGTAGTTTGTAGAAGGTCTCATCTACTTCCTCCTCTTGATCAGATGGCCTGTATCAAACTTCTATTCATTAATGTACAACTACGGTATCACTTCGTTCTGAGTCATCACTTGTAATAAAAAGGTGTACATAGAATCATAGAATGGTAGGGTTGGAAGGGACCTTTAGAGATCATCTAGTCCAAACCCCTGCACAAGCAGGGTCACCTAGATCAGGTCGGATAGGAACATGTCCAGGTGGGTCTTGAAGACCTCCAAGGAAGGAGACTCCACAACCCCTCTGGGCAGCCTGTGCCAGGGCTCCCTCACCCTCACAGTGAAATAGTTTTTTCTTATGTTTAAGTGGAACATTTTGTGTTCCAGCTTCATCTCATTACCCCTTGTCCTGTTGCTAGCTACTATAGAAAAAAGGGATTCTCCAACATCCTGACACATTACCCATTGCCTTTCAGTTCACCAAAGTTGGGGTCTCTAAAACACAATTCTATTGAATTTTAACATTTCCTTTTTATTTCATTGCAGCTGATTCAAGGGGCACCTTGTCTACAAAAAACAATCCACATTGAGGTTTCTTTTTAAGTTATTAAAATTTCTCATTCTTTTCAGTGATCTTTCTCTCTTTGTCTGGAAGCTTTCTGAGATTTTCTCTTCTTGTTATCTGTTGGTTACACCAAGATTTTTAGAAGTTACTTTCATATTATTGTGGAGTTTCCAAGTCTTCTTTAATTTCCTTAAGTAGCAGAGAGTTCTATCAGCACTACCATAATTATATCTAGATTGTTTGAAGAGGAATGCCAGCTCATTGTGTCTTTCTTCTCGCTCTTCAAAAATGGATCTGAATTTCTACTTTCTTTCACATTTTCTTGGCTACTTACTTTAAGTTACCTATACGTTCTCAAAGCTCACAGTTTTGTGCAGGTAGGACAGAGTTTCTTGCCTCTATTTCAGTTGCAGTTCAGTTTAAGTTCAGTTCAGTTGCACTAATTTAGGTGGAGAGCTCAAATTATATCAAAATTAGTATGCGGTATCAACAATAACTATTGCTGTTCACTGTTTGTAATGCTTGAGGCATACAGTCAGACAATGTAATCTCATTTCCAACATCTATTCAACAGGGCAGAGATTGAGTTTGTGTGGTGGAATTTTTTGGGAGCAGGGGAGGTACTGCAGTGGTGGCTTCTGTAAGAAGCTACGTGCAGTTCCTCTGGCTTCAAGTCAGACCCACCTCTGGCCAAGGCCAGGCCAATCAGGCACCTTTTCAGCAAGAGGAGAAGAGGTGAAATGGGAGAGGAAGTGGAATGGGAGAGAAACAATCATGCAGACACCTAAGTCAGTGAGGGAAGAGAGAAGGAGGTGTGTCAGATTAGAGACCCCTGCATCACGTGGTGAGATGGCATCTGTCTCCCTGCAACCCATGGAGGGCAACAGTGGAGCTGAGATCTGCTGGCAGCCCATGGAGGGCCTTATGGCAGACCAGGGAGCAGCTCCTGAAGAAGGCTGTGACTCTATGGGAAGCCTGTGATGGAGAAGTCTGATGTTGAAGGACTGCACCCTGCAGAAGGGACCCATAATGGAGGAGTTTGTGAGGATCTGCAGCCTATGGAAAGGACTCCAGTTAGAGAGGTTCCAGGAGGACTGTGTCCTGTAGAAAGGACCACATGCTGGAGTATGGGAGGAATGTGATGAGTTCTTCCCCCTCTGACAAGGTAGGAATAACAGAGACAAATTGCACCACTGTCAGGGAAGAGGTAGAGAAATTGGGAGCAGAGCCAAGCTCAGTAAGAAGGAAGGAATGGGGAATATTGCCTTCTGTAAGATCTGTAAAAGGGGTTTACACCAAAGCTTTTAGTCATTTCCTCCAGTTTTTTTTTAAAGATCTATAATATTATCAATGCTCTTCAACAAAACGAAAATTTCAAATCTTAAGTCAAAACTAGAAGTTTACTAGAAATGGAGGGCCAAATCTTAGTTTTCAGTGAACTCACTGCAACCAGCCAGCATGAAAATACCTGCATATGTGGGTGTGTTAATGGCACTCTGACTATGGCAGAGAATAAACAGTTTAAGCACTACTTATTTTAATGTATGAGCAAAGAAGTATAACCAGTGCTAAAAGGAAATGTAACTTTTAATCACAATTTTTATATTATACATACAAAATAAGCAGCATTAGTGTATCAAACTTTGTCATTATTTTAATGCATTTTAATTCTTTCAATTTGTGGTTCATGTCCAGGTTAGGATGATGAGTTATGGAAGGGAAGCTTTGCAGACCTGCTATGGGTTAGAGTCTTCTATATACGTTCGTGTGGGTATTACAGTAGACAGGCAGTCTGATCATAATAAGACATCCGTTTAAAGCATTAACATACACATTTTAAAACATATTTATGGGAACATAGCTATGTCCTAGAGGTATTTATAGCAATATTCATGCACACTGTCTAAAAGCATTATGGTCTATTACCCAAGGTAATTGCACTCTATTGCCATGAAAAAAAAAGAATAAAAAGTAATAAAAAAAAAGAATAAAAGTTTAAAATATTGTTTTCCAAATAGTAGCAAATAAATCATTAAAAACAAAGTTAATAAATACTAAGAGGATCAACAGTGTAAAGTGCAATATACCACTTTTAAAGAAAGACTTTTAAATTCAGTACTCTCTAATTTCTGTGCTAAAGAGGATAAAGTGTTCATCACTAATCCAGCGAGAATAAATGGTCATTTTAAGATGAGAAACAGAATTCAGTAATATATGTTCAACTCTTTATTTTCAAGACAAAAATGGACATGATTAAAATGATGTTTTCCATTATTGTTATGTAATTATTTTCTCTAAATTTTAGGGCATTTGTCAAAAATTTAGTGGTAAGGGAACTCAACAAAACACAAAGCTGAATTATGTGAGTTTTTCTTTCCTCTGCTTTTCTCTTCCAACCCATCCATAGATGAAAACAACTAGAGTATTGTCAACGACGTTATTTTGGTATCCCTTCTGCTACTCTGAACACAATATATCTAATATGCAATACATTCATTGCATGTTATTGTGGTGATTAACAGGCAGGTGATGCAGGTGCCACAATGTAATTAAATGCAGAAATTCATGAAATTTTCCATTCATCAACAAATTTTTTTGTGAGATTTAACAGTTAGAAAGATTCCTCATTACTTTGTTCTTAATCCAACATGCAAGACCAGCCTTTTCAGGTCTGTATTTATATATATATGTATTTCCTTATATGTGAGGAGTAATGAATTCAAAGGCTAGTTTTGTGGCTTTCATCAACTCATTTCATCAGCAGGACAAATAAGAGAACAAGCAGAAAATTACATACATTTCTCTGCTTCACTTTTGTTAGCATACTAATGATGGAAAGTTGTCAGAGCTACCAGCATCTCAACTTGTTAATGATTTCTTGTACCTGAGCTCGGACAAAAGGGATAAGCAAACAAGCTGAAACTCCAGTTTCCAAGGAGACAACCTTACAAACATGTAAGAAATATTTAAGTAGGTACGACATGTCTCTGAGAACTAGAGATTTGTTTTTCTTTGCACAGTGACATATATAAGCTATGTTGAAGAGGAATCTGTGCCCTCCAGAATCCATTCTGAACCTGAGGTCTTGAGAGTTAGTGTGGCTGGCAATCCACAAGACTTGCAACAAGGAAATAATTAATTCCCTGAATTCTACTGTTATGTTTCAAATGGCTATCAGTCACAGGCACTGAGCAGAAGTATGTTCTGTGCATACTTACCTATCTGTCTAGTTCTCTGTCTACCTGTCTATGTATTCATTTTGCTGTTTTTATTTATGGCCACAAGAAAGCATGTGAAACATTCTGTGCTAAGCTATACTGTGCATGAAAATAGAACCAAACTATAGAGAGAAACTGGAAAAACATTTGATGATGGTTGAGGAAAACAGTAGGTCTCTTAGGATTCTCGTTCCTCAATTTAATATGTTGCCTATAAGAAGGTTTTTTTGAGTACTAGATCCAGTTTTTCCGTTCCCATGTTATCGTGAGCATCTGTTGTTTCCTGCTAGCCTGCTTTACAACTGATGTTGCAAAATACATAGCCTGTCATGAAAACTTTCTGAGCTATCTCCAACTTTTGCCATTCTCAAGAGAGATGTAAAGAGAGGGAGAGCAAGTCTCCCTCCAATTATTCAGTGAATGCAAAAAATAAATGGTGAAAAACTGATATGCACAATTCACTTTTAATCATCTGCATTGGCATCAGTGAATTAGGCACTTTTGCTGATCAAATCTTTATTCTCATATAAGTTCATATAAGGAATTCTACTGTAGTTACTTTTCCAATATGTAAATATTTCAAGAAGTAAATAATTGAAGCCTGTCTCTGATAGTCTTTTCCAGAGGTTTTTTGGTTGGTTTTTTTTTTTTTCCATTTTTGATCTTAGATTCAGAAAATAACTAAAAGGCTCTCACAACAGCCATATAAAACTAAATAGGAATGTCATCACTGACAGAAAATCTTAATGCAGAAATAGGAAAAAAGACTATGTACTGTTTAAGACTGTTCATTCCACAGAGCAAAATTCACAAAGCAAACATCTACTTCTTAATTTCCACCACTGTATGAGAGGAAGTATCTCCTTGTCCAGCAGGAATTTTACTTTGTTCATTATAGCAATTGAAGTGGCATTTAATTTTAAACCTTTGGAATGTAAGGGTAGATGGGATGGCATGTAAAGAACATGGCAATTAGTAGATGTAAGAGAGTCAGTTTTGGTAAAAGACAGAATGAAATAGGTCTACATTAGGCACTTGGTTAGAAATGTTTGTTGGAATCCTTTGGGAAGTGGAAGATAAGTTCCACATAGGACACAAGCAAGAAGGAAGAGACACAAAGATTGGGAATTGCTGAAGCTGAACTACTCATGGATCGTAAGTCTGACTGTGAAATCATAGCTAGAATATTTGTGATTTCTCACCAGAGAAAAGTACTAACTTTTCCTTAAATATCTCTTTGTATCACTCAGGAGTTATAAAAAGGTTTATCATTGTTTGTAGTGATATCCAGGCAGCATAAATCTTTCTTTTGAACACAAGAAATCAACCTGACAAACACTATGCTAATTATGGGGTCACTGATGGTGAGATTCAGTCTGAAACCGAGTCATCTAAATATAGGTGTCTGCCTTTAGGTATCCATATATGAAGTAGTTATACTTTACTGTGTTCCCTATGGTCAGTGGAGAACATAGGCTTATTTCAGCTGTTCACCTACAAGCTCCTTACCACAATTTGAGAGGCCTCTGACTTCCCTTCAGCTGCTGCTCCAGAAGGGCAGATGTCTCCCAGAGGTTGTGTCCTAACAGCCAGTGCTGTAGAAATGTCTCATATACTGTTGAGGTAACCCCAGACACTGATATTTAAAATGGTATCTAAGCAGCTGAATCCTTCTCTAGGTTAGGTAAATAGCTCTCCTCACTCCCTAAGTTGTGAGAAACAACTCAAATGTAACTCCCTAAATTTAGGTCTTTTGATTTGAAACTCAATCACTCCTTTAGTGCTGAATCTCACTTAAAGAAATACAAAAAGAGTTAAACATCAACCTAAAAATTGTCTGTTCCTTCGATATTAGTGGTCATTCCTTAGTTTGTATTACATTGAAAGAAAACTTTGATACTGAGCAAAAGTATTTGTCTGCCTATTTATTTTTAAAAACTTTTAGTGAGTTTCAAGAAAGAAAAAAACCAATTCCTAATACCTAAAATAAACATAACTGGGAACATCAATTTAAAGTAGAAAAATTCAAATAAAAGGTATGATTTGTTCATAGACTCCAAAAAAACACAATTCCAAAAAACTAAGAAACTTATGCTGGGTAGTGATGAAAAGCTTATACGAAAGCCATAACAATAGTTTGGGGTTTTTTTTAACCAAAAGTTAAGGAAATGGTAAATGCTCTAAGTTACATGTAGCTGACTGATGAGGGAAGTGTACAGAGATAACAAGTGACAGTCTCAAAGAGTTAAGTCTCCAAGTTATTTAAAATATGAATATTGCAGTTAGGTAGAGGGCAATAGCTAAATGCTGATGAAAACATTGCAAAAGGTAACTAAACTAAGTATAAAGTTTTTACAGTTCTCCATATTTGGAAGAATGTAGGAAGACACAGCTACTCTGTCTGATGTGGACAGAATTTACAAGTTTTGACAAAGGAGGATGTAAGGAAAAGTATGTTAAAAATAAGTATTTTCAAATAATTGAGCCCCAAGTACTTCCAAATCAGTATAAAATGAACTATTTGCACTAGCCACATCAACAATTCTGAATGTTTCACAAACCTTGGAAAAATAGTAAAGGATTGGGAGACTAAAAACGAAAGAAAAAACGACATAAAAAGACATCTGATAGTGATGATGTAATTCCTCTTGAGTTTTATAAATAAAAGTGAAAACTCACAGGATAGTTTCATGGAAGTTTGGTCCTGTCTGACACAATATTTTTCTTCCTTTTCCTGATATTATGTGTTTGAATAATAAAGATGCACATGCTGGCATTAAACTTGGATTTTTCCAAGCCATTAGCCACAGGGACACGTAGCATACATTTTTAACTGGGGAATAAAGCAACAATTTGAGTATTTTCTGGTTATGCTTGCATATTTCAAAGACTGAATATTTTACAAAGGCAAAGCTAGGATATTATTATCAAGTGATCAAAATTATCTTGCTAATGGTCTCAATGCACTAAAAAGTGTTTTCATACTTTCAGAGGCAAGGTAAAAGTTCAGAGTTTCAATGATAAAGATGATCTCACCAGGAGGGAAATTCAGTCTTTGAAAGGAAAGATCTGAGGAGAATTTGATATCAACATTTATGACTAGCAGAAGACAAATTCTGTAACGTCAAAAATATTTCTACGGTCCTTTGGTATAGAGGAAGGTAGCAGAGTAGGCAGATCTTGACTCTATGTATGGTTAATAAAATATATCTAGTATGCTGACTTCAAACACAGATACAGGAGAACAAATTTTAAGAAAATCTAACAAAGGATCCTGGAATCAGAAAAGAAACAAACAAACTAACTAACTAAAAACCTCAGATTGAAATAGAAGGTTGAGAGGTTACTTGAATATGGAAGAGACACAAATTACTAAAAGTCTTTTCAGTCTTGTTTACAAATGCATAAAATGAAAATATGGTTAGAAAGTGAAGTTAAATAAGTATAGTTTTAATACTAGTTGCAGTTTCCTGGCAGTGATGGCTATTACCATGATGATAGGGAAAGAATTATCCACCTTAAATTGATTGCTGTTAAAATGAGGCCTGGTATTGGTAAACAAAGATCTGCTTTAAAACAAATTGACAGAAAAATGTTAGTGCTCCTGTGTGTGTGGTTGAGTTATGTAAACTTGACAATAGCAAAAAATTTGTGAGCTCTGGAAAATTTCTGTTTGTATCTTTCCTCCTCGGGTCATGTGAAGATGAAATTTGCCTGTATTGTCCTCAATGTACTAACAATCCTTGAATTTCCTCATTAGGACATTGTAAGTGAACCTCATCTTTCAGGACCTCAGTTGTCCAGTTTCACTAATTAAGTAGAATTCTTTTCTCTAGTACACAGCTAATTATACATACTACTGTTCCTTGGTATTTTTTTTTCTATCAAGCATCAAAAATAGTTTGGCCATAGATGGTGACTATACACAAAACAGTGATGCCAAGTATGTGTCCTGCCACATTCTTGGGAGTTTAAGAGGCTCCACATTCATGATTTTCTTTCCCTACCCATTCACCTATTGAACAGGACATAGTTCATCTCCGAGAATTATTAAAATAGATCTTTATGATTGTAGGAATTAAGACAGTAACATCTTAGTCACTCCTTTTCCTTGACAAATTGCAGTTAGGTCACCTGAGGACTGGTACAGTTTGCTCAAAGTACAATCATTTGCTTCTCCAGAAGATCTCTGTGAAATTTAATATCCTGTGAAAAATTAAAATAAATATCTAATCAACAATTATAACCTTCATTATTATTGAAAAAAAGAGCTGTAAAAATTTACATATTTGATATAATAATAACTTACATTTAGGATTATTATTATTGGTTTGCTTTGAAACAATGCTGGAAGAACTATGATAAACACTTTCCAATCTAACTGTTTATGATTGTTCCTATACATAGAAAAGATGCATAGGCCAACCCTTAAGATTCTGTAATTCTGTGATAGCACCAAACGTTTTTCAGTACTGCTAATAACAAAAGCATAACAAGATCCAGTGGCTGGAAGTTAAAGAATTGTGTCATTTTCAATCTTGAAATTAAGATGGAGTTCCTAGCAGTGAGGTTAATTAAACACTGAAGTTTACCAAGGGCAATAGTAGACTCAACAACATTTGCTATTTTCTGAAGATGAGGTTGAATATATTCCTAAATGATTTTTTTTTTCATAATGCAGTCTACTGGGGAGAGTCTGTTGTTAGATATTGTCTCCTATGTCCTTGGTGTCCATGAGTTTTTTGTGTTGCCTCATTCATTTTCGTTCTTCAAAGGCAGATGAAGGCAGAAGGGGAAAGGGTGTTAAAACTGACAGCATTGTCAACTCTTCTTCTGTCTGTGAAGAGACAGTGAGTACATTGTGAATGTGTTTATGACTGAAAACTAAGATATTAAGATCCCACTGAGACAGATATCCCTCCACTATACTGTAGGACTTTCTCCTGCAGAGTCCAGAATTGTAATGGACAGGCTTAAAAATGTAAGGCTTAAAAGGAGCATAACAGCTTAGTAAAAAATGAAGGGCTGAGAGTACCATCTTAAAGCCCTCAATACTGTTTAAGAGTCTTGGTATTTCACTTGGAAATTCTGTAGTAAAGGAATTAGCTAAGGCAGGAAAGAAAGAATTAGGCTTGATCACAGAAATAAAGAGAGGATGAGGATGTGAAGAGGGAGCTAGACCAAGCAGAAGAAAGACTTTTCTAAGTGAAAGCTGTAGAAGGTGGTGTGGGGGCAGACTTTCATAGTCCAATGTCTCTGTTTTTGTTGGCTTAATTGTCTCTCTGTATTAAATATGTTCCCTTCTAAGCTCATACAGGCAGTACTGATTAGGCCTTGAATCCCTGAAAAAGGGTAGAACTCTGCAGTGAAAAGAAAGGTGGAGTGATCTTCATCAACTCCCTGCTTGCTTTCTCCAGCCACAGGATAAGCTTGAACAAATCTCATTAATAGTAGTCCCTATTTTTTTTTTTAAATTGCCAAGTTCTGCAGACATAGCTTGCTATAGCTAATGACTTGGCTTAGTCAGTATCATGAACTGTGTTCAACACTTTTTACCTTTGTTTGTAACAGAGTCTCTGGAAACTGTATTGCCATGGAAACGTGAACTAGTCTCTTCCAAGAGTGTGTGCTTTGGGAGAGCTAGTGAGCTGCAACTTCTTTCTGACTTAAAAAAAAAGGCTTCCAAACACTATAGATGACAATACCAGAAAGTCCCTAATTATTTATATGAAATCAGTATGATTGAGGTAAGTAATTGAAGTAATAATGGCCAGTTTCCAGACCACAGCTGGACTTATCCATATGATTTAGTTATCAAGCAGAAACTGAAGATCCTTTTTTCCTTTTGAAGATAATTACTTGGATACAGGAGTAGCACAAGCTTAACATTAGGAACTTGGTTCTCTTTGCACCACTGCACCAAACCATGAGGAAATGTTTGTATATGGAGTCAGGAACATGCAAACATGAACTAAATGACAAATACTGATGAACCTGAGAAAGGGAAAGGTTTGACCCTGTGTCTTGAACATCAGACCTCTATTCATAAATTCTACAGGAGTATTTTAATGTGGATCCTGTCGGATTATTCCACAACTAGACAGCTTCATTTCATTTACTCAGTTGACAAAATCAACTGTGATGCTAAGGCAAAGATATAAAATGGATTCTATATAATCTTTGCAAACTCTTCCAAAAACTCTTCAGTCTGTTACCCCTGATGCAAATGTTCATGTTGCAGGAGAATTATTTTATTTTATCCAACTAACTACTCAGTACTGATTGTGAAATTTATTTTGTGGAGTGCAATATAGTCATTTACCAGGGTTCTTGAGCTTGTATACAGCTGAGTTTGTGTTTAGAGCTTCCTCCCTCAGTGTTTGATTCCTCTACAATCTCTCTAAATTCTTGACCTTTTCAATGGGCAAGAATTAATCTTTTTTAAGTTTTCAATTCTGTTTACTGTGATGTGAAAGGAACATCACAGTATGCTTCTTTACTGGGAATCTCTCAGACACTTTCTGAAAGGCTAAATTTAAATTACTGTTTTTGTCTCCCTCATAGCATTTGGGAATTTCCTTTGGCAGTCATAAAACGCAACATGATGCACCGCCATGTAAATAAAACTCCTATATTTTTCCATATATTTGTTCATGTTTGTCTTGCTTCTTAAATTGAATTTTACTTCTATTAAAAAACTCAATTGTTATATGTCATGATTCATGTTAGCTTATGAATATCTTTGTATAATAAATCTCATTAAAGAAAAAAAAGCATTTTCTTCAATTTGCAGTACTTCTGATTTTCTTTTTAACAGAAGGGACACTTTCTTTTAAATGCCTTTATTTATGTTTCTGTTATCATCTGACATACAACTCCAGATTATACAACTCCAGATTAAGACTACAGAATGTTATGCAGCTGATCAATGGCTGACTTACAAATGCAGAGTTCTAAACCTCATGCACACAAAAACAGCTCACCCAGCTATCCATCTGCTCTTAAGACTGTAGAACTCAAAGACTAGTTTTACGTAGAAACTGACAGCAAAAATTAATCTGTGAATCTCCGTGTTTGTTGTGTTTTTCTCATACCAGTAAGTTCTGCAGACCACATCAGAGCTCCCCACATCCTTTATCAATAGCACATGCACCACTGCGCTCACAATGAACAGGGGAAGCCTTTTCTTTTGTGTGAGATATGGCCATCAATGTATACTCTTCCCATCTCTCTCATCTTGAACGATGATAGAGCCAAAAGTTTGTCTGACCTCAGAGATGCACATAAGCAGTTTATGTAACGTAGGGCCTTGAGCCTAGATAAGTCAGGATACCAGGCACGAGCAGAAAAATTAAGCAAAGGTGGTAATCTTCTGCAAGATAAAATTGACTTCTTGAATGTGTGCATACAAAAGACAATAGAGATTGGAAGTATTTGTACTTAGAAGTATTTCTCTACTCTATAGGTAAAGGTATGGCCAACACAGAATTAACAAACTGTGTATTTTTTTCAGCTACTGAGGTTACAGATTTAGAAAAATCTGCTGAAATAAGGTATTAGCTGGAACTCTCCTTGGACAATTTTGAGGAACAGTTGAGATTTTTGGCCAAGTAGTGTTATGTAACTATCCTTAGGCCTTTGTGCAAAAAAAGGAAAAGCTATGTGCCAACAGTTAAATATTTTATTTGTTAATATGATTCAAAAATCAATATATTTGAAAAACTTATATTCTATCATTTCCATTAAATTATTGTGGATCTGAAAGCAGTGAGGATCCATCACAGCAGATGCTTATGAACAGGGTGTTTCTTCAACCCACTAGTTCTTCCCTGTCACATGGTTCAAAGAGTGTGCATAGGACATTAAATCTGCGAGATTCAATAAGAAATACCAGTGCAAGAAGTCAATTTAATTCCAGCTGTATATTTCAAAGAAGCAACAGAAACTCCAGGAAAGCACATGGAGTAATAAAGCCGAGAAAGTGTAATCTTTGAAAAAAATCCCAAAATACATCCCACGTCCCAAAAATTCTCACTTACAGACCAACCCTCACCTTGCTACAATTTCCTTTCAGGTAGTTGTAGAGAGCAATAAGGTCTCCCCTGAGCCTTATTTTCTCCAGGCTAAACAGCCCCAGATCCCTCAGTTGTTCCTCATATTAAATGTGCTCCAAATCTTTTACTAACTTGGTAGCACATCTCTGGATCATCTCCAGCACCTCAGTGTCCTTCTTGTAGAGAAAGGCCAAAAACTGGACACGGTATTCAAGGTGCAGTCTCACCAAAGCTGCAGTCAATAAACTTGACCACTTTACTCTGTAAGAGAACCTGATACACTCAGTCAAACCTTGGGAGTGCCTTAAGAGAATGATAAGAATTAATTCAGAACATAGACCAAAGTTGCTTATTCAATTTTATCTGATTTTTTTCCACCTTTTTCAGAGGTCAGAACATCAAGTTGCATAACTTCTACTTCTTAAGGGAAAAGATGAACTTTCACTTAAAGACAGTGAGGAAGTTCTAATGGAAAATACTCAAAATGACAGCTACAGCTTCCCAAGCAGAGCAGATGATAGCACATTATTTTATTATGGAGCAGAGGTAATTGTCACTGGTCCTCACATTCCTATTCCTGAGGCTGCCAGCTTGTGCCACTACATTACTTAGCAACCATATGAAATGACAGGAATATAAAAGAGCAAATCATATTGACTCAAAATGATTGCAAGTGTATTGCGAGTGTGAGAAAATTCCTCGGTCAGCTTCAAGGCACTCCAAAAGGCCACAGGAATGATGCAAGAGGGATATGGAAGATTGCTTGCATTCTAGGGATTCCCCAGCATGTAAAAAGTAGATTATAGCTGACATTTCTACACTGCTGTCCAAGTCCATTTACAATAAATATTTAAAAAAAGAAAAAAAAAAATCAAAAAACAAACCCTGAAGCAAAGAGATGGATTCATAATTCATTACAGGGCTTGCACACACAAGATATGTGTCCTGAATGTGAATTGACAGTAATATCTTGCCAAATACAATGTACAGTTGTACAAGGATGAAAAACACTTTATGCTGAGTTTAGAAGAAAAGCTTTGTTTCACTTAATAGCTAGTAAAATTCACTTTGATTCTTTACGTTTCTCCTTTTGTTCTTCCTAGTTATATATCTTGGTTTGGTTTGGTTTGTTTTGCCTCTGTCTTGTCAAAGACATCGGAATATTTTTAAACCAATCCAAGTAGCTTGTCCTATTGAAAGTGGTTTATTTTTTAAAAAGCTTCACTGTTAAGTGAAGCAACTGTGCAACGTGATTAAACCAATACTTTTTCAAATGGTTGTTAATTCACAAGGCAGTTTCTTCTCCACCTTCCGGAGCATCTATTTCTTTCTTGGTATTTGGAAAGAGGATTTTTTTTTTTCTTACTGAAGTTATTGTGCTCTACACATTAGCTTTGAATTACTGTCAGATACTATCTTTCAAATTAGAACAAATTTCCATGACTAGACAACATTTAGATGGCTTTTTCCTTAGGTAAGTATAGAATCTAATGTAATCTGTAATCTAATCTAAATAATCAAAATCAACAAAAGCTAAAAAGCCTAGTCTTTGGAGCCATATACAATAACAAAAACACATTCAGAAAACAACAACAGCACTTCAGAGGAAAGAAATAAATTTTTGGATCAGTTTTTAGTATAGGCAAATCTGGTGAGATTCCCATGCTACAAAATTTTGGGAGTTAGAAGATGGGGATTAATGAAGGATCAAACTGAAACTGAAGTAGAAGCACCAAAGTAGAAGGTGGTCACCCAAAGCAGAAGCAGCGTAAAAACAACGAATGTCCAACATTGGATTGTATTCACCTACAACTCCAAACAATCCTCAAAAAATGAAATAGCACAACTATAGATGAACCATGAATGACATCTAAATCTTGGTATCTGAAGACTGGAGAATGCCAAATGAAGTGACAATCCTTCAAAAGAAATATTTCAGAGGACCTAGCAAGTGCAGACCTCCAGGCAAATAAATAATCAGTGTGTTGACATTGAATTTAGCTGAGATCTGAATAAATGGAAGCTACTTGAGAGAATCAATATTATTTCCACAAAGGGAAGTCCTATCTTTCAAACCTCTTTGAATTCTTTTAAGAGTTCACAACACTTGAGGTTGAGGGTAATATACTCGGTATATCTGCTTGGATTTTCAAAAGGTTTTTAATAAGACCTTGTGGAAAACACTTGTGGGGAAAATAAACAGAAGAAAAGGTAAGTTACATAAATGAGTAAAAGATAGAAAAAAAGGTAGAAACAAATTATTAAATCTCACAAAGAAGAAAGTTGCCAGTAGTATTCCACAGAGACTCCGACTTGTAATGTTCAACATACTCATAAGTGACCTGGAAAATGTGACCATATTTGCACACAAAAATGGAATTCAAAGGTCAATGCAGTTATTATGAGAGCTGACTGTGCAGAATTGCAGTCAAATCTTATAAAATGACTGAGTAACAAAACACCAGATTAAAAAGAATAAAAGTTGTTTTGGGATAAAGACAAAGTAATGTCCATGAGGGAAAACATCTAGTCCAATCCACCTGCAGAAGCAGGTCAACCTAGATCAGGTTGCATAGGAACATGTCCAGGTGGATCTTGAAGGCTTCCAAAGAAGGAGACTCCACACTCTGCGTGGGCAGCCTGTGCCACTGCTCTGTCACCCTCACAGGGAAATAGTTTTTCCTTATATTTAAATGGAACTTTTTGTGTTCCAGCTTCATCCCATTACCCTTTGTCCTGTTGCTAGATACAATAGAAAAAAGGGATGTCCCAACCTCCTGACATCCACTATTTAGATATTTGTAAATATTAATAAGATTTCCTCTCAATCTCTTATTTTCTAGACTAAACAGTTTAGAGCAGATTGGACAAGCATTTCCAACAGGAGATCCATTAGATGTTACTAAATAGACAGTGCATCAGAACATCCACTGAGTTGAATATATGCAGAAGTTAGAAGAGTATTAAGGGAAAAGTATCCTATGTTCTTAACCTGCCATCCTCTTAAAGGCACTGTAGAAAACAGAACATTGTCTCTTACAGTATACTGATGCTTGATCTGAACTGTACAGCTGCAGATGTTCACACATGTTGGTAATATAGAGCCATAGGAGATAATTTAGACAGAGGCAAGATTAGACACAACTTTCAACTATTAGCACAAAAGTACCTCGAGTTTTTGTCTCTCAAATCAAAAGACAATGTTAACATGCTTTGGATGATGGTTTATGTACTCTAATAAGTTATGGTTGGAAACATTACACAGTTTTGGAAACCCTCATTGTTATATGGTTTCCTGGCTCCACCTTGTTGAATGTGTTCAATTGTGACAGGCTGAATTCATTTCACCTACCTGTAGCAAACAGGAAGTGTTTATTCTGAACTGTCACCCAGATTCTCAGGGTGAGAAATGGGAATTCCAGAGTGTGAATCATTCTGTCTTAAAATAGAATGTTGTAGAATTTGTATAAAAGAGAAAGTCTTGTTAAGTTAAAAAAAAAAAAACAAAAAAGTACTCTCTACAAACTTACAATTCTTTACTCTTCTAGCTAATAATTGTGATTAGAGAATTTGAAGTCAGGTATATTACATAAAGTCAGGTAACCAGTGTAGATCATTTAAAGGAAACAATGAATTCCAAGGAATTTCTGGCTGCTAAGACTTTGACCATCTGGCTTGAAAAGTGCTCTTTTTCTCTGTATATGTACATAAGGCACTTAAATAACAGTAACAGGAAAGATATTCTCGAAGTAGCTAATACCTAGTCAATAGTCTAGTTCTATTGCATTGTTTTTCTCAAATGTTCACAATCATTGTAAAGATCTTAAAATCTAAACTTCATTTTCAGTAGATTTGAAAAAGAGATTTAGGTAAGTGAATTAAGAATGTCTGCATATATTTAAGGCAGAGTCAACCTCAAATGAATAACCATGCAAAATGAATTGCTGACTTGTGGCTTAAGACTTCAGGGACACAACACAAGGTGAGAATGTAAACTCAGCCTTCCCAGACATTTTATTGCTCACAAATAGAGTGTAATAACATTTATAGTGCACTGCATTTATAGTAGAATATTGATGTCACTGTAGCTAGATATTTAGAATCTCTCATTTTTACATAATGAAAACCCTTTTGAAGGGGTTACAATACATTTCTGAAGTTTCATCACAGTTTACAGCCTGACAATCAATGATTTAGCAGAGAAGACAGTTGCTTGCAAATGCTTTTTTTCATTTATTTGTAAGCCTTAAGCGTAATTTAAGAGTATATGATTTCCTTGGAAATATTATATTAGCAGGGAAAGTGAACAGATGCTTAGAGTCAAGAGCAGGTAATTGCTCAGGTATGTTTAAAGCTTTTTTAGTGAAATTTCTTTGCACTTAACAGTTTGTGATTATTAGTCTTTCACCAAATTAACTGAATGTTTTACTGCCACTTCTAAAAGTCCCAGTAGAGCTGGCACTAAAGCTCTGCAATACCACTGTATTTCTCCCCAATGAGGGCTACAATGTGATAACAGCAGTAGCCACAGCAGTGAGTATTAGTAACTAATAAATAAAACATTTTACCACTGCTGTAAGAGAAACTGAAACAGTGATGTAAGAGACTGAATGGTTTGGGGGTTTTAACTTTTATTACAATAAGAATGAGCTTTTAATCTCTAAAATTAGATTTCTTCATGTTAATCTTTTTAAAATACCAATTACTCTCGTTAGTTAGGACTTGTCAAATTGAATCACCTTTAAACACACGCAGGAGAAGTTATATTGCTTTTGCTTTAGCTGGGGACTATGACTTGGCTAATAATATTTCTTGAGAGAAAGAAATAGAAGCTATGCAATTGATGCAGTTTCATCTGTCTTGAAATGAATGTCTTAGTTTTTCTCTGATTTCTGCTTTTGAATGGGAAGATTTCTGTCTGAAGCACAGTTCCTGTTTTAGGTTTCCTGGCATTTGATGAAACGTTGTAGTAGCATGAGGTACACACATGAAACCCTTTGCTAAGACAGTGAATGACAATAACTTGGCAAGTTATTGATGTCTCTTTTTTTTCAGATAGGCAATCCAGACGCAAAGGTAACCATTAAAAAATTGAAACTTTCACAGTGGTTGCCTGACTTGTTTGAAAGTCAATTAAGAGAATTTGGTAGAAACATTATTATGGCCTTTTCTGTGGAAGAGGTAACATTTTTTTATAACTTAGTTCAGACACAAAATGAAATTCGGTACTTAATATCAAAAGGGTCAATAGGCCAAGAAAAGAGTCCAGTCTGAAAATAGATTTTTTTTTGGTATTCAATCTCAAGCAACCTCTCTTGAATTTGTGGATTTCTAGGCTCTTAGCAATCAATGCTTGCACAGATTTTTTACAAGCTGTTAGAACAGATAACGAATAATAGAACAAATCCATTGAGAATGAAAGGCAATCATCAAAGTACTGACGAAAAATTCTCTAGTCCTAATTGTTTACGTAATATTTAATTCTAAATATTTATGCAAGCAGCATCAAGTACAAACTGAAAGTAAATCTCTCAGATGCAAAGCACACTATATAGGCCTGTAGGATACAGCTCTGCTAAGAAGATATATTCCGCTTTTAAAAACTTAGTAACTATACCTGACACATGGAAAATCCATGTGACACAACATTTGCTCAGAACAGAGAACTACACAGTTTCCCGGGCAACTCTAAATCTCTGGGAAGATATGATTTTTCTAAAAGTCTTTTTCAGGAGTAAACTATTGTTATGTATTGGCAAGTTACAGAATACTTTTCTATTTCAGTCAAATTAGATAATTTTGACAATGTCTTCCCAGACACTTCTTCAATGAATTACATGGGAACGAGTTTTGTATGGGTTTCACCAATACTGTCTTTTCCAAAATTTTTAGTAGGTTTTTTACATCAGTTTGTCTAATTTTGGTAAAATAAAGTTGCCCTACTCCTATCTTTCCTTTCTAGATTTTTTTTTCTTTTCTTCCCCAGAAAACAAGTCTTGCAGAGGTCTTATGGTGGTGACACTGAGTTAGCAATACTTCTGTCAGAATCTGATTTAGAAGATCCTCTAAGAATACTTTTTTCTCATAGCTCCAGTGTGACCATGTTTTTTCCAAAGGAAAGCACTGAAAAAAAAATCACTGAAAGAAGTAGTCATTCGTGCTTAAGCACAAAGAGGAAGGTGTTCTGACAAATTTGAATATGTGCTTTTTAAGTTTACTTTTCTTGAAAAAACTTTGCTTGAAGTTCATCCTATTGTTGACAAATAGTAATGGCTGTAAACACACACATACACACACACACACACACACACCATACTATGTAGTTCATCCTGTGTTCTTTGATACATCCAACATAACTGGGAACACTCATCCTAGATAAGATTTTAAGTGGAATTTAAGTAATTAAACCAGAAAAAGAAATAAAGAAGTGTCTGGTGAAAACATTAATCTTGTGGGTTAACCCCAGTGAACAGATAAATAACACAAAGTCCATTGTCACTTCCATCCTGTACTCCCAAGTGGATCAAGGAAAGAAGAAAAGAAGAATAAAAATAAGAAAACTTTGGACTCACTATAAAACTAAGGGACAGAAAAAATATTATCAGTTATTTAATAAATGAAGTGGAAGTGGAAGAAAAGGGAAGAAAACAAAACAAGCAATGCAAAGACTATAACTCATCACCTCCCATGGGCAGAAAGTTCCTGAGGAAAACATGAGTATCCCTCTTTTCCCTGACATTATAGGGTATGGAATATCTCTTAGTTTAGCTCAGATATTTTGCCTGATTGGGTACTCTCACAGCCTCTTGCACTTCCCCTGATCTATTTACTGGGGAGGCAGAGTGAGGATCTTGATACTGTGCAAATACTGTGCAGGAAAATGTAGTGTGTTATCAGCAGTCTTTTGGTCAAAAATCTAAAGCACAGCAGCATGTGAGCTGCTATGAAGCAAACTAAGTAGTGGTAAAAACTAAGTAGAAGAATACTAAGAAGCAGACAGGCCCATTACAACTAAGCAGATGACCGATGGGTAGAAGGCTTGTTTAAACAAAAAAGAATAGCATATATCTCACTGTCAGGATATCTGTTCATTTAAAGTCCCATGAGCTGTTCTGAATTTGAGCGGTTCATAAGCAACTGGATCTTTTTTTTTTTTCCACAGTTGCAGGTTTTCAGGATATTTATAGATATTTTTAAATTAATTTCACATTCCATTTTTTTACCTTAGCATTTTGCAGGCAAGCCCACTACAAGGGTGACTAGAAAGAATGTTCATAGAAAATTTGATTAAGTACAGCTTAGTTCAGTAAAAAATTGGTTATTTTTCCATTACTGAAAATTGCTCTTATTTTTGAGATTTCTCCAATCAAAGGCAAAGAATGTAATAAAATAGTTACAATTTTGAGTGAGTAAAATAAATGCTTGCAAGCTAGCAAAGAGACAGTAATTTCTCTCCTGAACCATTTGTGAAAATAGCCTCAAAGAATTCATACATTTGAAAAATGAAAAGGAATAGTCATTTTTTTGGTGATTTTTGTGAGGGCTATATTAACGTTTTTATGGTGGTATATGTTTTCTACATAGAATTCTCTCAAGGTTGCCAATGCAAGCCTCTTGGTACAGTAAAATTAAAGAATTGTTGCTTTCTTTTTCCATTAAAAGAATAAAACAAAATAGGTGAAAAAAAAAGTTTATTTTCTGCTTAAATGCATTTTCATTTCACCACAGAGTATCCAGATTGATTACTCCTTAGACAGCATCATGTTTGTAAAGACTGAATCATGGCTACTTGCTCTTAATGTATCTTACCTGATAATACACTAAGACGATCTCTTAGTTTGCATGAAATATCTTAATATTTGCTGTATCAATACATAAATGTCCAGAATGGTATCTACTGTACACAGATTTTCTTCCAGAACATATATTTCTGAAATACATCTATAAATTATAAAACATTTCTTTTACCTTTATTTTTAAATTTTTCATAAAGTGTTTGGTGGCATTTTTGTCATTAAAATGGCAACTCTTCCACTGAGGTTGCTCTATTCTTCAGTCAAAACAAAAAAGTGCCCAGAAATTAAATATGGTGGAAGTAACTGGACCTAGATCTTCCTTGGCACCTATCTAATAACACAGAACTAGACCATAGGCAATAGTTGCTGCTGGTAAGGTGAAATCAAGGTGTTGCTGTCCCAAAGGTTTCCCCCCAATTTTCTGTTGAAAGTCACAGCTGAGACTGAGCTGAGATTGGCATGCTTTCTTTGTGTCTTTCAACCAGCTGACTCAGCTTAATCTGGGTTTTCTGTGAAGGTTGCTTCAGGTATCCAGAAGACGGACAGAAGTAAACAGTGAAATGTCATTGATACCTTGAACTGAACTGGTGTTTATACAGCAGTTGCCTGATGATGCCATTTCACTTCTCTTACTCCTGACCAGTGAGTTCAAGACACAGACTTTATGTCTCTGCCAAAGAATCAAGGTCCCATTATGCATTGATGGGATTTGTAGAGATTAAATGATATACCTAGTGAGGTCAAGGGAAAAAAATTCCCCACTCATCTTCATCAGCCAGGAAAGACCAAGGAAGGGGTCATGCTTTTTGAAACCTCTTGCTTTGCCTTGCCTTGCCTTGCCTTCCCTTCCCTCTATTTATTACTTTTTAATCACAAAAAAGTTGAGATTAAGCATGAACATTCTCAGGATAACAAAGAAATTATTCTTTAGTATATTTTATTCTTTTATCATATAGCATCACTACACTAATAAAATTGTCTTAGTTTTCCCAAGTAGAACTGGATTTCCATTTTGCATTTGATTTCCCAAGGAGAACATAACATAATGCATTGTCATATATAAAGACAATTCTGTGAGTCTGTGTTTCAGATCTGTTTATCTTTGCTTCTACATTTTTAATAGATAGTTGGGTCTTGGTGGTGGGTTGTTTTGTGTTTTTTGTCATTTACCAAGATTTAAAGAAAGTTTATGTCTAATTTTCCACTAGAATTTTTATTTATGTATGTTCACTTCTCCTATGGTGGTTTACAATGGTGATAATCATGTGAACACAGATGTGATGGTTTACAGTGTTGACAATCATGTGAACATGGATGCAGGAAGAGGCACACTGGAATTAATAGCCTTACCATGTCGTCCCAACTGTAAACAGATCAAATTTAGCTTCAATAACTACTTAGGCTCCTTATATTTATGGTTTTGATCAGAGGACCATTTCAAAATCTTTCTTGTTTGCTGTTTACATATTTTCTTCTGATATCCAGTATAAATTAATCTGCAAACAGCTTGATATACTTTTTTTCTCTGTCTTTCTGTCTTTCTTTAAAGCTGTCTTTCATTTTAAATGGTGTTATGTAGAATTTATTTTCCTCATCTTTTTAGGGTACATACTAGCTTTTATGGTGTTACATAAGATAAATCAAACTTGGATTTTAGGGCATATGTACACCTGTGGCTGCTGGTGGTATAATAAACCCTGATGAAACTGAATATGTGGGCAACTGAATATATGGGCAGCAAGGTCTCTAGAAAGTAATGTAGACATCAACCAAATCAGTCCTGGAAGCTGTGTTTCTGTTTCCACAGCACATATCAGATCTAATATCTCTGTACTTTGGTGCAGCACTGTTAGACTAGTACCTATTTCTGCGTATACACTGGTAAATTTTAAGTAAATGCCATTCTGTATTGGCATATCCCTAGAATTTCTATCAGCTGAAAAATTTAAGAATACATTAATTTTCTCCATGTAGACAAATTAAAATTATTCTTGAAGAATATTTTCTCCATTTCTCATATTACTATCATAGTATTTTTCAAGATCTAATATAATTTTGATTCACATTTCCCAAATTTCAGAGATTACAGAGGACACTATGCCATTTAAGGACTTGTTATTGTAACATTCAGTTTAAGTAAGGAGTTTAGTGTCCTTTATCATATGGTATTTCTGAGAAGAGGAGCTAACAGTATTAAATAGCTTAACTTTGAAAATTTATTTTACTACATAACTGTGGTAGATTACCACATTTCATAAAAGTAGAGATATTGCAATGACAATTAAATAAAAAAATATGGTGGGTGGTGAGGGGGTTTTATATTTTATTTTGGCCTTCTCTGATGAGTACATAAGACGTCTGACAGACTTCAAATATTAAATGCCACAAGATTACAGAACTGCATTACAAATTATTATGCCCTAGTTGTCTGATATATGAAACAAACAAAAAATCCTTCTGCTTTCTGTTAAAAAACATTGGGTTCAATTTCTTCTTTCAGGGATCTAATGTCTTTTTGACAGGCTTTTTTAAAATTTCAGCTCTCTTCAGGGACGGTACGGTTTTTTTCATAGATACATATTGTATTTGTCAAGTGACTTAAAAGGAGAAAAAATGTTTGGTAGACAGATCAGATGCAAGAATAAAAGATGATCTTTTAAAAATTATTTGTTGTAAAGGTTGATCATTTAAGAAATAAACATAAAATTATTAATAAGCACAATCATAGTTTCCCAAAATACATGACTGAGCTTTAGCGCAAACTGAATTTGATGACAACTGAAAAATCATAAGATGATCAAATTTTACATCAATGATACATTTCTAAATTGATTATTAATGTGTAAGATAAGGTTAAAAGCTGTTTAAATAAGTGGTTCATTATTAAACAGGCGAGTAGGTTGATCTTAAACAGGGCTTTCAAATGACCGTCAGAGTATGACAGTAAGATAACTAAAAGGTTTTCTCTGTAAAATCCTTGTAATATCAGCTATAAAAGGTAATCACTAAGTCATAAACAAATGTATAAGAGCTTTTTATGTGTTTAGTAAACTACATTATTCTATTTTCAATGTAGTTGTTTAATCACCTATACTTAGTGTAGTCCAATGGACTCAGGTTACATATGTTTTACAGAAACAGGGGACATATGCAATTACTGGAAAACAAACTGTCTAAAAGCATGGAAGCTTGAATTTTTTGCTTAAACAGATCAGATATCTTCATTTCTTCTTTGCTTTACAGCAATGTTACAGTGTCTCTAGCTTTTAGTACAGAAGCAAACATACAGGATGGCAATAGATTTGAGTCCTTCTAGTCTTTCAACATGCAAATACAGGCAAGCAAAAACAAAATAAAAGCAAAGTAAACATGCCTGAGAGTCTGAATTAAGCATGATAGCCCTGTCTTCTATTCAGTTGCTTGTTTCCATTTATGGGGACAGCGCTTAGGCTGAGACAAAGCCAGTTAGTACAACCATCCCCCTGGGGAGGCCCTGCCTAAGACAGCTCTTCTACTTGCACAAACTTGCAAATCTTCCATCAAGTTCAGAGGTCTTTAATAACCTCTAAAAACATTATGATCACATATAATCTTTTTGAAAGAGTCATTATCTGGGCTATGATTTTGTTATTAGTAAAGAATCAACGCTGTTACAATCAGATGGCTGGCATAATGCTCTGCAGTAAGAGTTGCTATCAGATGTACAGATAGCCTTTTCAACACAAAATACTCTTTGATCTTATGTCCAAGGGAGATAAAATGATAGCTAATTCAGCTATGACATTTTAAAGGGCTCAGCAAAACAAACTATATTCTACCTTCACAGTAGAGGTCTTTCTGAGCAAAGAAAAAGCATGAAGAAACACATAAAATGTAGTTATTTAAACAGGTACCCTTTCTGCTTACAATCTGAAAATTGCATCAAGACTCATATAATTGTTCTCAGTTAATGAAGATTAACCACTTAACTTTCATTATGCATGTTAATTTCCTTCTGAAGAAAATATCAATGTCATTGTTTATCACTTAACACAGTTATGACTAATGAAAGCATACTGTGTCTCTTGAAAGTATTTACTTCAACTAACTGGCAGCAGGAACGATTTTTAAGAACCTGTATTAGAGGTGACATTGGCTGCATGTAAAGGAACACATGATACAAATGATAAAATTGTTCCCATTAAAAAGTATACAACTTTACAACTTAGGCCTATTAAATGTCAAAGTTAAGGAGAGGAAATGCTTACATCATCCCATCCTGCAGTGGAAGAGCATGAGATTTAACTTTAATTTTAAAATTTAATTTAATTTAATTTAATTTAAAAAAAAAAAAACCAAACCAAAAACAGAGGATAATTCTTAAACCAAATGTGACACGCATTTCAGACATACTAATCACACACACACTCCACACCCCCCATTGCTTTCTAGAATCTAAACCAAAAATCCAGAAAGATACTATGGAGAGACAAATTTGTAAAATATGCCATTTATCCTTCAAAAATTATCTCACTTGTGACACATTAGTAGCATGCAGTGACTGTTGTGTGTTATGGGAATGATTCTCTAATTAGCTTTGTCATTAAAATTCATTTTAGACCATTTTATTCCTGATATTTCTTAATTATTCCAATGGCACATTCAGATGCCTCCAGATGGCTTGAAGCAGGATAAATAGCACTGAGAAACTACCCTAATAGCGTCCTACTCTGATTGCTATTATAATTCATGCAATATCCAGTTTCTCTATATTAACATCAAGGTAATTAAATAACGAAAGGCAAGAAATTCCTTTGGTGACATTTTGGATTTGGAAGAGTTATCTTCAACTGGAAAGATACGATCTCCAAAAAATCAACAATAAGTTCAAAGTTAAAATAAGTTAAAATCAACAAGTCTGAATAAGGAATTAAATCTCTACAGGAAGAGAATGTGTTTCCAGTACGTGTAGATGGCTTAATTATTTATAACTGTGTTCACATTGAAAATCTAGAACTGTTATAATAATATTTTTCTTTAGAAAAAAAAAATCAATTAATTTGTCCAATGACAATTGTATTGACACACTGAGCCAGATTCTTTCAGATCCATTAATGTAATATGCTTCTCAGTGCTTACTTTAAGAAAGCTATATCTTCATTTCAACAGAATGAAAAGAGTAGACGAAAACTTTCAGGATCATAAAGACACTACATATTTGCATCAGGAAAAAAAACATTATTGCTTTTACAAAAAATAGAATTGAGTGTCTGACCAGTCTCCTACTGAGGGAGTATTCCACAGTTCTCTCTTCACACCTGAAATTGTTTTGAAGACCTTCTATGTGATTTGGGATCTTTTTAAAATCAGGCAGACAGACTGATTTGGTCATTAATCTTTGAAATTGACATGGAGAAGTAGTTTAGAATCCTATGCAACTTTGAGGTAGCAACAGTTTAAGATTTAAATCACAAGTTATATGATTTTAACCATACTTAATTATCAGACAATTATTTTAATGATTTTATAAAATTTGCTATAATCAACATAGTAATGTATTTAAAAAATAAAAAATGGCAAGGTTTACATACAACTTACGACAAAATATTCTAAATCAAATTACACACAAACATACATAGATATAGAGGTAAACCTACAATGAATGTTTTCCTCTTTCCAAATAGTAGTAAGTTATTAGTAACAAACTGAAACATCGTGAAATCTAATTCTGGTCAATTACTCTCTGTTGTCCTTTGTCAGTAGACAATCTTTGAATCTACATTTGTCAATAACTGTCAGCAAATACACTTGGAAATCCTCACAAAAGTCTTTGAAATCTTCATGAAATCTTCCCCAAGAGGCGTCTTGGCTGAGAGGTAGATACTTGGTCACAGTCTACCGTGACCCCCAAAAGCTCAAGGGGTCTCACTTAGGATTTCTTTTAATAGGGTTATGAGATTATTTGCATTGATCAGTATTTTTCCATTTTGTCCATAACCCTTGACAGGTAATTCTGGTACCTTCCAGAGCAAGTGATGATCCAGGCAGCAAGAATTTCAGGTATGAAAACAGAACTCTTATGTACAGTTGAGGAGTGCATAATCATCCTAACTCACTGTACTTCTAACCAGAACAAGAAGGTACCTGTCCTGCTAATGGATGAGGTAAGCACAAAGGACACAGCACTAAGTTGAAAGGATTTAGGTTGATTTTTACTTATCTTTAAAGCATTAAATAACAAGTGAAATAGTGCATCAAGAATAAAGCCAAGCAGAGTAATGCACCTAATCGTTATTACATAATGTTAGCGATAGTGATTAAAAAAGATACATTACCAATTGCCTTATTTATCATAATCCAGACTTGCAAAGGGCCAATTGTAACAAGTATTTGGAGAACCTGTCCCAGTAATTGGGATGTCCTATGCAGTGCATCCACTCATAAGTGAGGTCTCCAAAGTCACTGCAAGAGAGTCCAGCTTTTATATTGTTGAATAAACAAGCATACATAACTTCAAATGTGGGAACATCTGGTTTCACTCTCCATTGAGATGCCATCCGAAACCTGGCTAAGGCTCGAGGAGGAACCAAGAGAGTTTCTTTATCTATTTGGCTTTGATTACTCAAGGTCAGACACCTGGTTTGATGGCCTTGACAGCTTGCTTCTGAAGAAGCAAAGGAATATATTCTCACAATATCTATCTTCGTGAGTTATCTGTTTAAACTACATCTTTCCATTGTAATCATACATACTTAACTAATAATGAGATATTAATTAATACTCTTTGATTGGGAGGTTCATCTCTAGGTCAACTTTTTTTCCGGTCCTGTTGCTCAGGCCTCAATACCTCAGTACCAGATTGTCTCAACTCACTGCACTTGTAGCCAAGATAAGAAAGTATCAGATTGTCACACCTCACTGCCCTTTGAACTAAGACAAGAGCACAATGTTGGACGGTTTTGACATCACAACATGGCCCAGGAGGTCTTCACTACCACAGATATGTACACAGATACTTTGATTAAAGGGGCCAATATATAAGGTAGTTTCAAACTGGTACATGCTTTGTTAACTGAAATGCCTCTTTCCCAAATCCTTCCAGTTCTACCATCATGTTTATATTCACTTTATCACAGGTTGTCTGTGAGACAGGAAATTTCTCTGATTATGGAGAAATGTATTGATTTACTTGTTCTTGCAAAAGCTAAAAAAGAGATTGAATTACAATTTTCTTATCCATTCCCGAGCTGCCTCAAAAAATGAGAGATCTGTATGATGACTTTTATCATCCTCAAAGAAGGAAAATAAGGACTTCCAAATCTGAAAATATGTATTGTAAAGCTTTCAAACTGGGTATTTTCAATAAATCAGCTTCATTTGTTGCCTAAGCACAAAAGAGGTTTTGTGAAGACAGCTGAAGAGGTCTTCTACACCTAAACACCTCATAAAAGAAAGTGTTTGGGGAAAGTTTCTAAGAAATTATAGCTGCAGGAAAAAGAGGCAGTGGAAGGAAATACACAAAAAAGCAAGAGATGGATACCTTTCCTGATCTCATTTCACACTTAACTCTTTGTATTAAGACCTGTGCTGCATGTTATCTAACTTCCATTACATATTCAGCAACTTCCCATGAGCTCCAGTTGTTTATGCTCAGAAGAGTTCCTTCTACTGCTAATATGAAAACACACCTAACTATCAGTTTTTTACATAGACGATATTCATCTGACATCTTTGAGCAAATGTTCTTCTCAGTCCAAGCAAGTGCCTAGTATCTTGTGAGCACATTGTTCTGCATCCCATTTTTAAAGTATTTTCTTCTCTCCTCTCAATACCTACACTGAAATTTGAGTTTAGATAGGTAGTGGTTTTGCCTGGGCCAGGTTTTGGTAATGGGGAGACTACAGGCATACTTTCTTTAAACAAATATCTGCCAGAAGCTTCCCCTGTAGCTGACAGGGCTAATACCAGACAATTCTAAGATGGACCCACAGCTGACCCAGGCCTGGCCAATTCGTGGCTGAGGTAATGCCTCTGTGATTAAAGTATTTGAGAAAAGGAAGAAGTTTCTGGGCAGTTGCTAAACTGCAGCACCAACAGGGAGTGAGAATGTGAAAACATCTCCACAGACACCAAGGTCAGTGGAGAAGGAGGGGGAAGGGGGTGCTTAGGCCCTGGACGAAAGACTCCCCTGAGACCTTTGGTGAATACCATGGTGAGGCAGCTGTGCCCCTGCAGCCCATGGAGAAGCAGAGATCCACTCACAGCCTGTGGAGGAGCCCACACCGGAGTGGGTGAATGCCTGAAGGAGGCTGTGACTCTGCAGGAAGCCCATCCTAGAGCAAGCTCCTGGCAGGACCTGGGAGCCTGTGGGGAGAGAGGAGCCCATGCCAGAGCAGGTTTGCTGTCAGGACTTGTGATCCCGTGAGGGACTCGGGCTGGAGTAGTCGGTACCTGAAGGACTGTTCTCCCAGTGGATGACCCATGTTGGGGCAGGGTGTGAGGAGCTACCCCCTTGGGAAGTACCTATGCAGGAGCAATTAATGAAGAATTATAGCCCATGCAAAGGATCCACGTTGGAAAACTTCATGGAGGACTGTCTCCTGTGGAAGGGACTCTACACTGTAGCAGTGGGAAGTGTGAGGAGGCATCTGCCTGAAAAGCAGCATCTGTAATGAACTGACAGCAACCCATATCCCCCATCCCCTGTGCTGCTGAGTGGGGACAAAGGAGAGTCCTAGGAAGAAAGAGAGGTAGGGGAAGGTGTTTTAAGATTCAGTTTTAGTTCTTATTTTCCTACTCTGTTCTGTTTGGTCATTAATAAACCAAACCTTTTCTCCCCAAGCTGTGTTTGTTTTGCCTGTGATGCTAATTGCTGAGTGATCTCCCTGTCCTTATCTCGACTCACAATCCTCTCATCATATTTCTCTCTCCTCTGTTCAGTTTAGGAGAGGGAGTAAATAGAATGGTTTGGTGGGCATCTGGCACCCAGACAGGGCTAAAATCACCACAAGATGCACACTTGCAAATTATGTCATTGAAGAATTTTTGTAAGTGTTGCATGTGGAGTGGCAAAAAACTCAGGGTCAGTATCCAAGGAATCTGGTTTTCATGAGTCATCATATAAATAACTTTAAGCATGAAAGGAATCTCTCAGATACCTGAGAAGGATAACAGCATGTGACAAGTATGATGGAGAAAGACTAAGTGAATTTTAGGAAATTACCATAGGAAAGGTAAAACAGAAGTAGGCACGTACACAGTTTCATTACAAAATGCTTACTAAAGTTTAGCATAGTTTTATGTTGTCCTTGTAAAAAGATCCTATGCTCCCTTTTAGTGAGTTAAAAAGCTACTGAACACACACACATGGAGATATGCACAAAAATTGCTGAAAATTTGATTATGAAAAGAGATTAAGAGCATAAAGTTACAAGCAGACAAGGTGTAAATCATAGAATGGTAGGGGTTGGAAGGGACCTTTAGAGATCATCTAGTCCAACCCCCCTGCAGAATCAGGTCCTTCTAGATCAGGTTGCATAGGAACACGTTCAGGCGGGTCTTGAAGACCTCCAAGGAAGGAGAAGGTAGGAGTTATGAAAAAGCTAAGTTGTATGAAAAGAAATATAAATAAGGGAAATTCGAAATACTGAGTAAAGTAAGCTCAGTGAAAAATACCAATATTGGTAGATGTAATAATAAAAGGGCTATATCAGGTCTGGGTCAAATATGTTATAAAGATGATATTGTTAATATTATCTCAGTTATTTTAAACAGCACAAATGTTTTCTACATATTATTTGGCTGTTTTGGACTCAGACTCATTTTTCACTTTTCTTCCAAGAATGTAAGAAAGAAATAGATAAATAAAATAAAAATACAATGAAAGTCTTCCAGAAAAAATAGAAGACTGCAAATAGAAATGACAGTTCTCATTAATTTTAATGACCAGATGAAATAAATCTGTTGATGTGGTACAAGAATTACATCAAATAGGAAAAAAAGAAAAAGAAATTCCATTAATTATGGTTCTGAATTTTTGTCTATTTTACAAAATGCAGTTTTTTACAGCCTATGGGGCCAGAGCTACATTTTCAAAATTTCAGAGTAATAGTAATATCTGTCTCAGCTCAGTGGTGGAAGGCACAGGACACAGTGCACGTGCAGTTAACACCTGTCTGATTGCCTACAATGTTGGGGTTGTTCTGACTGTCTCTAAACCCAAAGCAGAGTTATGCTGTGCTCTTCTCTGGTGGGCCAGGAGAGCAATTTGAGGGCAAAGAGCTTTCTTTTATATATACTCTGCTTCAAAAATTCAGCAATTCATCTGAGACCTACTAGACACGTAGGGAAGAGAGGTTTTAAGTCAAAGAATAATCAGTGGTAGACCATATTCTTCTAAGAAGTTTTAGATGGTGACTTTTCATAGACAGCTTTACAAGAAAATGACTTGAAATTTCAAGCAGGGTTTTGTTTATATTACTTGACATTCAGGATACGATGTTGTTTGCTACCACACAAGGCATGAATCTTATAAAAAAACCCTCAAGCTCTGATTCACAATAGCTTATTCTATTGTCTCAACTGGGCTTTTTTTTTTCAAACAATGACTATCTTTTGATGTTATTCTTTCAGCAAGGGCTACTGAGACAGAAACATTTCTTCAGGATTAATGGCAAGTTAGAAAAAGCACCTGAATTCTTGAGCACATTATGTCTTACAAGATATTGATGGCAGTAAAGCAGTGCTGACAAATTTGCTCCATTTGATTATAATTCAACATTCTGCTAGCCTTTCTTCAGCCATCTAGAATCACAACAACAGAAGATTTATGAGGACAGTGGGGGATAAAAATTGCCCCTCATCTGTCTGAAACAGAACATTACACCTTGAAAAGAGGGTCAACAGGGTAACAGGTACTTGAACTAAACACAAGGCAACCCATTCAGCCTTCTCAAAATTGAGCATCTTTTCTCAGAAAGACACTGTCAGCCTCCTGACTTCTAAATATATCAAGTCTACTGCAAAGCAGAAGAGCTAGAGACAGCTGAAAAGCCTAGAAATTTGTAAAAAGATTAGATTACAACTTTTGAGAAAAAAAGGGGGAAAATGCATAGACAACTGCAAAGAAAAAACAGCTTTTTTGCAGTTAGTTCTTTGGAAAACCAAAAATGTTACCTGAATCTGATTTCTTTTGTGTGGGATTCTAGTTCAGGTGGTATGGCAGGGTATTAATAGTGAATGAATGAGGCTTGGTTACCCAACTAAATCATGTCAATCATTCTGCAGCTTCTAAAATGTTCAGTATAAACAACAATGATAAGACAGTAAACCTAATTAGTCAAAGATAATTCTGACAGTCAGTTGTTAATGTAGCTATGCAGGCCAATGTTTGTTAACCAGTTTGTCTCTCAAAAGTATATTGTGCCAGTGAAGCAAATTAGAAAGGACAGATGCTTTTGAGTTTTATTCCTTTCTTCCTCCTTCTACTATTTTAAACTTGTAAATACTGCAGACTTCAAGAGCTTTACTTAAACAGGCCTAGTGGGGAGACAATCACACACAGTAACAGTAAGTTCAGGGTTATTTTTAAGGCAGCTTTTAGAAACCATTACCTTGTGTTGCTGCTCTGGCATGTGTTTCCATGGAAGCAGAGCTAGACATGGACACAGCCACTAGCAGATGAGGCAATTTAAGCTGCCAGTTTCTGATTCTCAGCTCTGTTTCCATGACAACCAGTGCTGGAGCCCTGAAAAGGAGGTGAGATATTTAAAACACTACAGTACTCTTATTCAATATCTGCTTGCTATACATACACACCATAGAATCCCTCCAAAAAATGCTGCTGAAAGTAAAAATGAAAACATATCTTGGTATCAACTACTACTATTTCCCTGTACACGTTTCAAGGACTAAGAATGGATTGTTTCTACAAGCCTGTTTTATCCTAATGTCTGAGAGAGGGAGGGAGGGTTCTTCTCTTTCAGAATGAAAATAAGGATAGACAAAGATAGTGTGCTAAAAATATGCTATTGTTTCTGAAGAAAAACATAATCTCTTTCTATTTTTGGTGTCATTTTGCTACCAAAAAAATGAAAATAACTATGTCATACAGGAGACTGAACAACTGAAGGAGGTGGTACTCAAGGCACATAGTAATATTGGGACAGCAACTACCCTTTTTCTGGCTTAAATCTCTCATGCTTTTTGACTAGCTACATAAGTCTTTGTTCTTGTGAATAGAGTTGTAGCCTAGGCTCATCCTCCTAACTGAGGGACAAGTACAGAGGCATTAGTTCCCATACCAGCAGGTATATATTAAAATAAACATCAGTAGGTCAGTAATCAGCTCATCCTAATCCAGCCTGCGGTTTAAGTCTGCTCACCTCCCACATACAAAGCATTTGAGCTAGATAGAATCCAAAACAGAGGGGGGAAAGCCAAATCTGTTTATTTTGTGAAGAAGAGAAGCTTTAATACGACACTGTTGGGAATAAAGGGAGGTCAATTTTTGTGTGTAAACTGCCATATGGAAGCAATAATATATGTGCAGAGGTTGTGCTATCCTGTCTCAGAATACTGAGAACCCAAAGAGTATATACCATTCCTAGTACAACCTGCTGGAAAAAGAAAAAGAAAGGCTGACATGCTAAATAAATAATTTTAAAATAAAAGTTTCTACAATACTGTAAAAACAACATAATCTCCACTATAGACTCCACATATCAAGAGAAAATGCTAGAGGCTTGGTCTCAGTGAGGAAGCAGAGAATAAGTAGATAACTAATAAAACTGGAATAAAAAGCCTAAAAGCAAACACTAAAGACATTATCAAAAGGCAGTGCAAAATTCAGTACTAGAGTTCAAAGCAAAGAAGTGCTTACGTCTTCTAGAGGTGCTCAATTAACATAATACGAGGATGACACAGACTAATGGAATTAAATTTGTCCATGGTTTCACACAGTGTGGAAACTTCAGTTTCAAACTTCCATGTTAGAAATATAAGCTATCAGTGACTCTAGCACGATGAAAACTAATCAAGTAAGTCCACAAGTTAACAAGCTCATGAAGTGCTTACTTCAATCTATTGTAGATACATACAAAATATTTAATAGTCTTTTATGAAACTAATTACGCTTTAACAAAGGATTTTTTTAAGAGTAGTGTGTTCAATTAAGTACAGTTACAAATAAATATTAAAAATGTTATTAAAAGAAATGTTATTAAAAGAAATGTATAAACAAGATTGAGGCTAAGAATAAATTTCCCTTATTCCCACTAGAAATTTTCTCTTAATGCATCTATAACTCTCTGGCTTGAGTCACTAAAGAATTTGGTAAGCCTGGTAAGAAGAGGCAATAGTTGCATTTATTACAGAAGATCAAGACTTTAACAGTGGTAAGAAAACCTACCAAATATTCTCAAAACCTGCCAACTCCAAAATATCAAAGCATTGGAAATCTTGTTAATGTTAAGAATGTGTTACTTGGTTTGTCCAAGGAACAGGAATGCACTGATTGTGTTTTTACTCATCTGTACAAAGTACCATCCTGCCACATCTCTGCCACATCTTTTAGTAGCCATCATTCAATATGAATCCCCATGGAGACTGCCATACCCTTGAAACTTTCTAACATAAATAGAATGATACAGAGAAACTGACATTATTTTTTTCCTTTATGGTATTTTTAACTTAGGAGAAATAATTTTTAAGGTCATCAGTGCAAGCTGCAACAGCTTTCATAGAATCATAGAATCATAGAATGGTAGGGATTGGAAGTCCAACCTCCCTGCAGAAGCAGGTCCACCTAGATCAGGTAGCACAGGAATGCATCCAGGCGGGTCTTGAAAACCTCCAAGGAAGGACACTCCATCTTTCCATATTTGGTAGAAAAATTTTATAATAATTAAGAAAGAATTATGCAGAGAGGAAAAGTTAGATCAAAGCACTACTTTTTTTAGAGAATGAAAACATTACAGGTTGGGAGCCAGGTCTTTAAGTATGACAGGACTGAAAAGAAGCCGGAATTCCATAAAACAGCATTCTATCAGAGGGTTAAAAATGGTACTAACACAAAGCCTGAGGATCCTTACCTGTAGAACACTGACAGGTGCAGGAGGGGAATACATCCATATAGAAAAGGTCAATGTCCTCATCCTTCAAATGACACTCCTAAGCTTACCTTCAGGCACAAGTAAGCTGAAAATAAGCCTTAGAGCACACTCTGAGGAAGCTGTTGCTGAGTATGCCAAGCAATGATAGCACATGTTACTGAGAATTCTGTGGTATACAAGAACACAAGATTACTTTGTAACGTCATTCAGGATTAGTAGTGTAGAGCATCACTTACTACAGCACAGGCAGATCTATGGAACAAGAGGCAAAATCTGAATATCTTTACAGCTTTAGTGGAAGGCTTCAGTCCAGCAATGCACTGACCAGTTTTATGAGTGTAACTAGAAGCAATAGTTCTTACTCCATTTTTTGCAGATTGCAAAACAAGTTGGTAAAAAAATGTTTCCTGCATGCTAAACCAGAGATAAACTCTGTGTGCCAGTTAGGTAAATTGTTTACATAGGATCAGACAGAAATCTCAGAATCCTGAAGTGCTGGCATTTGTCACAGCTGTCTATAGAAGCAGGTGCATGGAGAACATATGAGAAAGAGTGAAGCTTGTAGATACTGTAATGATTGGCACCTGTCCTAAGCCAGACATAGGGGAGCTTATAAAAGATCAGAAACTCCATTTGTGACTCATGGACTAGGTCAGAAGAGAACAATTTGCTTCCATCTATAGAAAGTCTTAGTCACAGTAGATTGCTTCTACAACTTCTGAAAGTTACACCATAGGAGACAAAGCAGTCGAAAGGTGGTAATGGAGATGATGACATCTAATGACACAGAAAATAAAATGAAACATAAATTTTTCTGGCCATGTTAGATCACTTCATTATATTCTTGCTAGTGCTATTTAGCAAGAAACACAATGTGCCGATGGATAGGAGAACCATGCTTCTGTTCCCCATAACTCATTTGCAGCCTGGTGGAGAAATAGTATAAAAGTAATTCAGAACAATTAGGTTACCAGTACCAACATAGACCTGTGACTAAATTGCCAGTAGTTTACACAAGAAAATGCCAAAAGACAGAAAACCAGCTGGTCGTGAATCACAGAAGACATCTGCAAGGAATTGTAAGTTAAAAACTGGAGTAGAAATGCTGGGCAGAGACACTTTTCTATACATTCTAAGTTAAATTCCAATGATAGATGATTAAGAAATTTAGAAGTCTGATGAAAAATCAACTGATTCTCTAAATTAAAAGAAGTCAAAAATGTGAAATGTAGGAAAAGGGATGAAAATCATACAAAATGTACAACTACATTTGAGTCTATCAGTTATTCACTGAAAGTAGAGATACATCAAGTGTTTTAGTTTGCTTCTGAGTTTAAGGTCAACAGGGCTACAGTTAAAAAGGGTAACAGCAATAAACATTGTGTTCCGTCTTCCATCCTATGTTTCATTGCTTTACACAAGCAAATATGGTCCTTTGGATTCATATGTTGGAAGTAAGCACTGTTTTGGGGATCAAAGAACACTACTTTTTAACAAAAGTGCTATTAGCCAGAACACTGCATAAATTTGAGTATTTTGATTGTCCATTATTCTTTTAAATATCATTCTAAAAATCATAGACTGCAATTTTTGCATTATCTTCACTGAATCATAAAAACAGAATAATATGTTAAAACTGTAATCTTTCCCAAAAGACATAAGAAAAAGAACTTCAAAGTTTTCTCTTTGCTGTTGTGTCTTGAAAGCAAATGAGCATTTATCATCTCGGAAAACAAGAAAAAGCATAATCCCTTTATCAAGCTGGACATGAGTAATTCTGTGTCGTAAAATCAACAAATTCATTCAGCAGAAGATACTTCCATTTTGATTCTGTAGTTCCTTGTCAGGATTCAGAAACTGAGTTGCCAGGAAATATACATTTTTGCAATGCTTCGTCTTTATGTCTAAATAAAGTCTCATCTCAGTCTTTTAGGTTGTCTCTAGTTGCAGTAGTATCATCCTGAAAGGATTTTTCAATGTTTTTGAGTGTTCAGTTTTCATCTAAAGTAAGAGCTGACTCATGTATCCCTGTCTCCTTGCAAGACTGTGAAGTCCTGCTACTTATGCTGCACATATGTAAGCCCTAGGGAGGAATAGTGTGTTTGAAAATTATTCCTTTCTGTCTTAAAAATAATATCTTAATCTGATAATGCTGAAAAGTTTCCATACTGTAAGACAATAGTGTGTATGTGGCCCCATGCCAAATTTCCCTTCTTTTTACAGTAATTTGAAATTTCAAGCACTTTAGGGACCCTTCATTATGATACATTGATTAGTTCGATCCAGTCAATTCAATTTTTTTAATGAAAAGTATTTCTCTTTAAGAGTGAAAAAGAATTATTTCTCACAAATTTCCAATTTTAAGTATTATCATTAATTTCAGAAATGAAAGCAAAGCCAATTTCCTAACTATGTTCCTCCAGTTATTGCAAAACAGAGTAAGAACTCACATGGTCATTTATATGTTTACAGAAATACTTTCAGGATTGCTCTGTATCAGAATCCACCTCGATGAGTCAACTTCAGATGTTGCTATGCTTAATGATATGAGCAATTAACTTTCCAGAAAAACTTATTTTCACCAAAAAAGGTGAATTTCTTGGCATTCACATACTAAATTAATGTATCTGAAATTGTTAAAAAATCTGACTAGTTTAATATTTTTAATTTCTCATTTAGACATGATAGTATTTTTTTCATATTTTCCTCTCTTTTTGTACTTTTTTTATATTCTTGGTAGTTTTCTAATACTTTTATTTCAGGATTTTTATTTGCTAAGAATCTTACATTAATTTGTTTTCATTCTTAACCATCCTGAAACGGTTTTTTGAAGTATGAGGGAACAGAGGCAATCCCATACATCCAGCAGCAATTTCTACTGTTGTCTGCCTGTTGTTTACATGGAGGAGTCAGAAAGACCTCTGCTAGCCAAAGTAGCTTTTTAAAGAGAGATTTAAGAAGATGGCCTTAGAAAGTGTCCATATATAAAATATTGTGAAGTCCTCAAATGCCTATCACATTTACATTTGATCTTTTGTTGCCAATTTTCTGATGAAAACTTCTCCACTGTGGTTATAGCCAACCAATTAACTGGAGTTTTAGACATGCTTCTATTTCAAATTTCTGGTTTATGTACATACCTATTAACCCTATATTATCTAAAATTCTGAGAAATAATCCTTGATATTTTGCAGTGAAATTCTCATGGAGAGACTGCTGTCATTTATACATATGGACTTCTGCAGACAATTTTGTAAGAGTTTTCCTTATACTTAAAATTTCAAGATTCAGAAGTGGTATTAATTTCATGCTGACAATGGAGTAAGATCTTTTTTGTTGAGATATTAAAAAAATGTACTCTATCTCAAAGCAGAAAAAAAGCCAGTAGTTTTAAAATGTTTATGTGATAGACACAAGTTCCAATTCTTCCCATGCCTGTTTTAACAGAGAAGTTTGTATGTCTTATCATAATGCCTGGCATTCCTGGCTGTGTTAATTTTCCACACCTGTGACTGAATGGTTTGATTTAGTAGACTAGATTTAATGAGATCAGCTGCCAATAAAGACTATGTATCTGCACACTGAAAACCAAGGTTCAACTTTCCTACACAGCCTAAGGGAAGATTTCAACCAGAATGTTGCTCGTTGACAGATAAAGACCCTTTCCTCATACTGCTGGCATCTATTTTTGATTTTGCTCTATAACTCCATCTTGCCCAGTGAAAATTTCATCAAAACAAATAAGCATCAAAACAAAAATTATTTCATGAAACTGGTAACATATTTCAAAACATAATTATTTCTATAAGAAGAAGAAGAAACAAAGACATTCCCTGTTTGCATACCTTCTTTGACTACATATTTTTTTTTCCATTGGCCTGCATTTTTCTTCACTATCATATTCTTTCTCAAACAAGACACAAAAAAGTAGTAAGAAAAGTAGAAAAGTAAAAAAGAGACAAGGAAATAGTTGCTTTAGTATATCTAAAACCAAATTATTCATCGTAAGGAAGTAACCTAGTCTAAGTTGAAATTAATCAGATTTGCAATATTTAGTAGTAGAAACTCTTAGCAAAATGCTTCATTTATGATTGTCAGGCTCTGTAACATTCATTACTCTAAGTATATTTTATGGAAATATCTACTCTATTTTTAATATCTTTTAAATATGTAAAATGGATATTGTTTGTTTGTGAAATGCTAAATTGTCAATATAATTAGGAAACAAATCTAATAATACAAAGACAAGCAAACTGTAGATCCTCAGCATTTCACATTTCTTTGAGTATGAGCCGAAATGTCACCAGTATTTATGACTGAATTTTGGTAGACTGCATAAAGCAGGAAGAACAGCAGATATGGAATACAGATTTGAATAGAGGTGCAGTTATTCAGGATTCTCTTGTAATGAAGGCTGCTAAAATTTATAACTGAATCATTCTTGGGAAACATTTTCTTTACCATTAGTTCTAAATTTTTTCTTTTATTTTTTTTTTAACTGTGCAAGTGAAATTTTCCAATATGTTTGGATTATTCTGTAGAGTTATCTATATTGAACTTCACCTTTCAGGCAATTTTGTGTGAAGCATCTGGCAAATGGAAAAATCCTGAATTTCTACAGAGTATATTCTGTGGGCTGTGGTCAGAGTGCTAGTTGTTGGGAGATAACCAGCATGGCTGGGGCATCTTCCTTTCTGACTGGTTTTCCTCATGATCTTTTCTGGGGAACTAAGAACATGTCATTACAATGAGAGTGGGGGGTATTCTTGCCACCCTTTCATGGCTTCTACTACATCTTTCCCTAACACACCATGTTTTGGAGAACTCAGGAAAAGCTGTTAAATTAAGCTTAACTCACATAGGTGTAGATTAAAATCCTTTCCAAATCCAGTCTAGCAGCTTGGTCAACACTGGCAAAGAACAACAAAAGCAGGACTATGAAAGCTGGTAACAGTGGGTAAATGACATCTCAAATTTCTCTGAGAATTTTTGAGTCCAGCCTGACAATCTGAGACCTGACTTTGACAGTACAAGCTATCAAAGGAGGATTAGTCATATATGCATCATTACAAATCAAAGTTAATGGAATACATTTTGCATCTGCAAGCCATTTTAGATTCCATATTTCACTTGCAAAGCAATCCTTAGAGGTACTGTAAGGTTACAGCAGCATTCTAAAATTTGGAGTAAGAAATAAACTATTCTGCATTTAAATACTTTTTGAAGCACGGGCCTTGTGAAGTGTACAGATGGTACATGCTTACAGACTATCAAGCTTCTTAGTAATTAAAAAAGTGTCTACCAAAATCAGTGAAAAATCTACCATTATATTTCACTTTGGATTAAATTTGTAATAAAGCTATGATACTATTCAATATAATGATTAAAAAAATGTTTCTAAAAAAATCTGTTTATGGTGACATCTTCATTGTAGCTTTGTGGAGGAATCAGCTCAATAATGTAACAAGAAAAGGAGTCATCTTTAAAGAAAATGAGTTTGTCTTTTTTTCTTCTTCTTCTTTGACACAGGCAGCATCACTTGCAACACAGCAAGACTGTATTTCTCTTGGAAGTATTTTAGAAATTTCTGTGACACTGTAAAAGGTCCAGAAAAGGAAGTTTCTGGGTCACTGACTCTAGTTCAATAAGCTTTATAATGACTGTTTAACTTAAAAATTAGTTATTTCTTTTATTACATCAGATCATTATTAATTGCACCATACACTCTATGCTTTGATAACTATTTTAATTTCTAAACTACATCTGTTAAGGGAATTTATATCCATTTATTTCTGTCTTATTGCTATTTTTATCTAAAAAATCCCCACCTCTCTCCATGGTGTTTATCTTCCTGATGTAGCTAGCAAACACTGGGAAGAGAATCAGTATATTTTAGAATAGTCATTTCTATAGCTTTAAAAAGTAATGGTGTATACAGTAAGAAAAAACATTAGAAAATCTTGATTTTTTGTAAATCATTTCATCTTGCAAAGTTCTAAGTACTCTTAAGACCTTTGAAAAGTATTGTGATGAGAGAATGTCTATCATCTTGCATAACCAAACTCTCTGAGAGAATTAAACAGAGACAAACTGTGATATAACATCCAGGAGAGAACTACATTGGAATGTTTACAAGATAATAAAATATTGTCTAAACAGGAGTTTATACATCTGTAGAAAACACAGTTATTCTTGAAAATTTATTCTTGAAATTTTTTTAAATTTAAATCACAGATGTTTATGTAGTTTGGATGGATATTTCCAGCTCATCACTGAATCTTTTTCCAAATAAAAAGATTTCTTTGAAAGCTGTATTTTGTGTATTCATAGGTATTTCTTTACGATATGATCCACGTAAGCGCAGTATCTTAAGAAATTCATATTACTGTGGTCTCATGGTTTCACACAAGACACATCAGATTTTGTGCATTGCACAGGCTGTATTTCGCAGGCAAGAGTTGCTGGTGTCTGGGGTTCATTCCCTATATACATCCTTCTAATACTGACTACAGTCAATTCTTCTCTGTGATAAAGGATAATATTGGCCTGCTACAGTTGTATAGAGGGACCTATGGTATTTGTCTAAAGGTCAAGTCATAAAACCTATCTTGAGGTAGTTAGACTTGTTGCAGGTCAGGGAGGAAGTGGAGAAGGGCAGATTGTTTCCTGAGCTACTTGGTAGTGAGATGCTCTGCTCTCCCAAATGCAGCACTTTCTATCAACTTTTGCAAATCCTACACTTGGGTGAAAGCAGCAGCATATTTCTATGTATGTCAATGAAGGGTGTGGGTTTGGAACATATGAGAAGGCAAACTGCTTTGCCAGCAGTTACAGAACACTCAGGAAGAAGCAAACACACCAGCAACTGAATTTTTTTGCCACAAAGGAAGGGTTGGTTAACATCTCAGAAAAGAGTTATACTGACACTGTAAAAACAGTTCTTTGTATACAGCAGGATATCCATCTTAATGCTTCTTTGACATTGTAAATTCAGATGCAAATAAACAGCTCTTTCCACTAAGCTCTTCTCTGTAAAGCTCATGAATGTGATATATCAGTCCCAGTGCACTTTTTCTGGCAGTTTCCAAAAGAATCATTCAAATACTGTAGTTGTAGAAACCTGTTTTTCACACACCTTGACTATAGTTATGGAACCAACAATTTGTCCATATCTTTGCAATATCTTTTGCATGTTCTGTTCAGTGTAAGTAACTAAGAAATTATTAGAAGAAATTAGCTAAGAAAGTGCAGAGCAATATCTTCATAAAGAGATCCTAGTTAAAAATCCTTTTATGAAATTTCTACTGTTAACTATTGTTCTCCTGAGAATCCAAACATGCCTCAGTGTTTTCATTTTAAAGCTTATAGATTAGGGAGGTATTGTGTCTCTGTTTTGATTTGTTTATTTTCTATAGATATTTCTCTTCTAAGGGAATTATTTTGTCTTTCTTTTTAAGTGGACTATAGCTATAAAAATGTTTTATTTTTCAGTATTATTTCTTTCTATTTTTTTCAACAACAAAAGGTAAGAAATCCTTCTTCAAACTGTGGAGAATGTACAGCACTGAACTAGACTATATCATATATCCCTTGTATGTACATGCAGCATGCATAGCAGAGAAAATTAAGATAGGAGTGTCCACTAGTTTTTGAAATTTTGTGTGCTTTCTATTATGCATTCTCGATGTTTCAGAAACCTTAGAAGTTTTCCAAAACAAACAAACCAACCACAAAGAAAAGTTTTGCAAATGCCCTGTTATAAATCATTTCACAACCAAGCAGTCAAAATTCAAGAGAGTTTGAAGAATAGACGGAGTGTCTGGATTCTGAAATTTATCAGAACAAAGAGAAAAATATGTACTCAGATGGTCTGTCCACATGATAGAACCTCCTTCTGAGATCTATGCTAGATAATGGGAAAGGCCAAATTTAAAAAATATTGTTCCACCATAACATGTTCTGGGAAGAATTTCAGGAATGTCTGTGACACATTGTCTCTCACTCACATACTACCCGATCTATGACATGTACACATATGCCAGAGATTTAACTTAGAGACAGACCCCCTTGGAGAAAGAGCAAGGCAAAATTGAGTGACGGTCATTTCAACTGATACTTTGAATGCTTTGTTTAGAGTAGCATGCAAGGATCCACGATTTCCATCATGCACCTCACTTCCTGTTTAGGAAAGAATTACAATTGCCCTGCATTTCTCAAACTTAGAAGACCATTATAATGCAAAAGATATCATGTAGATAAGCTACATGATCTCAGAAATAAACTCAGAAGACAATACATAACCTGAAGCTTAGAAAGGTCAGTACTATTGATATGAAACATCTAAAAGGAAGTGGAGAACTTTTAAGAAACATTCATAAGTATTACAAATACAATACTTGGTGTGTGCAGCCCGTCCTAGGATATCACCTAACTGTCTCTCTTTAATCCCAAGTAAACATTGTTATTAAGAAATACATTGTAGTTTTCACATACTATAAACAATACACATGCAATATATTCTGGAAACATCAGTTTTTATGTTGCATTTTATCATAAAATTTACTATGCAGATATCAAGTCCATAATGTCCCACTGTGATCATCTGGTCTTACCTCCTATGTCAATAGGCTTTCAGATTTTCTCACAATTGCTCTTCTAATCTTTAATTTCACCACATTAACTACTTCCAAGGCTGAATTTTTCCACCTCCAGTAGTCATTCACTGCATTTTACTATTCCTTTCCTATAAGGTTGAAAAGCTTCTCTCCTTCAGATCTTCCAAGATTACACATAACTATCAATCAAAACATGTTTAATAAGTAGAGGAGAGTGAACTTCTTAAATTGTGAGACTTGTCTTCTAGTCTTTGATTTATTTTTGTGTCCCTACAATGCTGTTTATGTGGATTTAAAACTAAGGAATTTTTGCTAGAATTGAATCTCTCTAGAGAATAGACATTTACTATTAATTTATGAGATCTGTTGAAGTAATTTTTCTGTTTGATATGTACTTACTTCATTCCATACAACGCAAGCTCTCAAATGAAAATATCATGTGATAAAGTATGTACTGTCAGCCTACCAGCTTTTACTAAGTGGACCTGTAATTTTATTTTAAAAGGTAACACATTTGTTTGAAAAGACCTCATTTCCATGAAACCATGGTAATTGGCATTAGCTCTATTTAGCAACAAAGTCTGTGGTAAGCTAAGGTGCATGAAAAATAGAAGCTTAATAGAGCTGAACAGATGATTATCCCAACACCCTCTTCCTTTTACAAAAATAAATGTTCTATAATGCTTCAAACACTGTATAATTCACAGTGTTTCACAGGTCAGTTTTGCCAGTGTTGAAAGTGCTCAACCTCATTAGAGATGGAAAGCTTGTGACAGAAAAATAGATTGAAATAGAGAAAGCCTGCACTGATGAAGGTTAAAGCCAGGAAAGTTCCTAAAGATATGCTACTTGAAACTGTAATGAGGTTCAGTAATTCTACAGGTCTGTAACTCAGTTCACTCTTCCAAAATTTTCTTTGACATTACCGTTTGCCCACACACTGCATTGAAGTCTTTGGGCAATGTGAAGAATGATTGATCCTGCTCCCTGAAGGAAGTTATTTTTTCTTAAAAGTCTGTAGTCTCAGTTGTTCTTACAATTCCTCTAGGAATTTCAATAGAATATCTACTTTGGTCAAGAAATGATGGCATGTTCCTTTTGTACTGTCTGGTTCTTGAAAAAAACCCCACATCTCAGTGCTAAGAAATTTTACTTTTCTTTTAAATTATATCAAATCAATTTTATTAACAGCTTCCTTCTATATCTGTGAAGAAAAAGTTAGTGCATCACATTATATAGTCTCACAATAGTCAAAATCATTCTATGAGTGGCAGGAAGGAACAAATTGGAAGCAACATTTGGTCTAGGAGTCCCACCTGTATTCACACAGCATTTCCCCACCGCAGCAGATGGATCACTCTGCTATTTATCAATCTGTGGTGTCAATAGCTAAAATATTACACTGAACTTTTCACCACAAGTCAGTACCCTAGATGAATATATTCAAAGAAATCTGTCTCAATTTAAAGAACCTTTTTCTACATTTTTAACTCTGTTCATTAAACTATATTTCTTAATCAACATTCTTCCATTAACAAATACCACTAGCAGTATAGAAAGTGTAACAGTGTAGTATATAATATTCATTCAGAAAAAAAAAATATTTTAAAAAAAGATAAATTAAAGAGTCCTTACTTAATTACTTACTTTAGGGGACTAATACACAACTGTGCTCTTAGGAAGAAATAAAAAAAGAAGATGTAATAGCATAGAGCATCCTGCATTTTCCCAAATGGAAAAATATTCTAGGAATATTATAGGCAAATTTCAATGCTGTATCACAGATAAATGACGCAAAGTAAGATTACCTTCTTGAATAATTATTTATATGAATCAAGTCATAACTTGAAGTGAGTCATTACAGTATATATTATATAATTATTTTAAGGAATATATTTGCTGTTATCACAGGAAAAGGAACTATTTTTCCTAAGTCAAATAAAATTGAAAAAATAAGGACAAGAAGAAATTACAAATCATATACCAATGAGAATAATATCAGCACCATATTCAGATTTTTGTATCAAAAAATATTTGTATTTGTTTTTCAATCAAATATCTCGATGATGCTGTTCTATGGCAACCATTTGCAATGTTGTTAGACTCTCTGATGACAATGGTCTGAACAGACATTTAAGAATTTCTGCATAATGTTGGTTCAGGTTCTGTGACCTGAAGATCTGTGTTTAATGATTGGTATTTTAACAATGGAATACTATGTTGTATAGCTTATTTATATAATATGTAAAACAATTTGCTTGGGATTATGAAAAGCAACTAAGAGGTGGGGGTTTTTGCATGTTTCTTAAGACAATATCTGTAATATTAGCTAACCATAGTCTTCAAAGCAACATGAGGAAAACATACAGTTAGTAAGGATTTTCCTTGGTTTTTATTAATACAGAACTTTTTCTGTCTGTTTTCTGCTGAAGTAAACCCAGAAATAATTTTACTGATTGATTACTCAAACTTAAGACATACATGAAATGCTAGCTGTTCCTCATCTATTCTGATTTCATTCAGATCATCAGTAGCAGAGAAAATAACATTAGGCCAAGCCTGGCTTGATTAGCAGTAAGTCACCTCTTCAGAATTCAGAAAACTTTTTTCTATGCCATCTTCTCTTGCTGCACTATTACCAGAGGAGTGACACCAATGTACTTAAAGATGTCACAGAATCAATCAAATAGAAACTTGTAAATTAGTTTTACAGTCCCTGAAACTCACTGAAGTTAGTGTGAAGGTCAGACCCCATGTTAGTACTTAGAAGACTAAATTGATTTAAGGAGGTAAGGTTAAAAATCAACATTAGATTATATAGGCTTTACAATGGTCATCATACTTTACAATAATTGATGTCATCATTATTTTTAAAACTTAGTTGAGAAAATTTAACTAAAATATTTTTTTCTATTCATTCCAAAATAACTTTTAACATTCACTTACATTTTAATGTTTTCTGCTTCAGCTAGTAGATACACTTGTAGAAGAAATTGGTTATTTCAAAACGCTGTTACTACTACCTTTGTTTTAATGCTAAAATACATTTCCAGATTTATTAAAATGCCAAGTAAATCTTTTAATGGATAAATTAATGGTTGTCCTTACTGCAGAAGCAAGGCTTCACTACAGGGTATTAATTTGTTTTCCACAACTATACATAGTGCAAGCAATATAGAAAGCTATTAATACAGTCCTTTTAACCTGCTGGAAGTCATTTTTACTGTTACAATGTTCACTATATTAATACAGATTAATAAAAACATACATATTCTTGCCTTAATGCTCTCTCTATTCTATTCCTATTTGTCAAAAGAAAAGTATTTAATTATCCTTATACTCTTTGAAGCACTAATTTTAGATGGCCTCATATTTAACTATATTAAAGAACAATCAGTGATTATCTTAATTTCTTACCACATATATTTCCCACTCAGATCACAGAATCACAATATGGTAGGGCTTGGAAGGGACTTCTACAGTGCAACCTCTGCTAAAACAGGTTCATCTAGATCAGGTTGCACGGGAATGCTACTTGGAGGGTTTTGAAAACCTCCAGAGAATGAGACACCATGTCATCCCTGAGCAACCTGTGCCAGGGCTCCTTCATCCTCATAAGAAATATTTTTTTCCTTAAGTTTCAGTGGAAGTTTTTGTGTTCCAGCTTTTGTCCATTATCCTTGTATTTCCACTGGACACTGCAGAAAAAAGCAATCCTCTTGACATACACCTTTTAAGTACTTGCAAGTATTAATGAGGTCTCTCCTCAGGCTCTTCTCAAGGCTGAATAGTTCCAGATCCCATAGACTTTCCTCATAGAAAGATGCTCCTGATCATCTTGGTGGCCCTGCACTGGACTCTCTCCAGAAGTTCCCTGTCCCTTTTGAGCTGGGGAGCCCAGAACTGGACACAGTACTCCAGAGGAGGCCTCACCAGGGCAGAGGGGGAGAAGAACCTCTCTCGGCCTGCTGGCCACACTCTTCTTGATGCATCCCAGGATGCCATTGGCCTTCTTGAACACGAGGGCACATTGCTGGCTCATGGTTAGTTTATTGTCAAGCAGAACTCCCAGGTCTCTCTCTGCAGAGCTGCTCTCCAGCAGGGCAATCCCCAGCCTGTAGTGGTGCATGGGGTTGTTGCTCCCAAGGTGTAGGACTCTGCACTTGTCCTTCTTGAACCTCATGAGGTTCCTCTCTGTCCAACTCTCAAGCTGGTTGAGATCCCACTGAATGGCAGCACAGCCTTCTGGGGAATCAGTCAGTCCTCCCAGTTTGGTGTCATCAGTCAACTTGCTGAGGTTACCCCTTAGTCCCCTCATCCAGGTTGTTGATGAAGATGTTGAACAAGACTGGCCCCAGAACCGATCCCTGTGGAACTCCAGTGGCCACAGGCCTCCAACTCGATTCTGTGCCACTGATCACCATCCTCTGGATTCTGTCATTCAGCCAGCTCTCGATCCACCTCACTGTCCACTCATCCAAGCCACACTGCCTGAGCTTTCTGATGAGGATGTTATGGGAGACAGTGTCAAAAGCCTTGCTGAAGTCAAGGTAGATGACATCCGCTGCTCTCCCCCCATCTAGCCGGCCGGTTATGCACTCATAGAAGGCTATCAGGTAGGTCAAATAGGATTTCCCTTTGGTGAATCCACGTTGACTCTCTCTGATAACAGTCTTTTCCATCATGTATTTTGAAATTGCATCCAAGATGATCTGTGCCTTCACCATACCAAGGATGGGGGTGATGCTGACCAGTTTTCCTGCTCCTCCTTCTTGCCTTTTAAATACTGGAGTGACACTGACCTTCCTCCAGTACTCAGGCACCTCTCCTGTCCTTCACGATCAATCAAAAATGATGGAGAGTGGCTTACCAGCTCTCATGGGTGCATCCCATCAGGTTCCATAGATCTGTGGGTGTCCAGCTGGCTCAACAGGTCTCTAACTTCATCTTCATCCACAAAAGGAATGTCTTTCATTCTCCAGGCTACTATTCTCCAGGATCTGGGCTTACCAAGGGCCAGTCTTGCAGCAGACAGATTGTGGCAAAAAAGGCATTCAGTAGCTCTGCCTTCCCTGTGTCCTCCATCATTAGAACAGGAAGTTATGTTATTCCCAAAAGTCTTGATGATTAGCCTCAGGTTGCTGTATAAAAGTTGTAATTTCACTTAGGAATTGACAACTATTTGGAAAGAGTCTACTGCTTGTTTTAGGGTACTAAAACTCTGATTTTATTCTGTTCTCTCGTGTTGCTCCAGTGTCATTTTCTGTTCCTCCTCTACTTTGCTTGCTTCTGGCTCTAAAACTGTCGATTTATAAGGATGATGGCCATAGCAAGGAATGAATCAGGCAGTACCTAAGAGTGTACCTGAATGTTTATACTTAGTTTGTCTGTACTGTTAAATTTATTCCACGGCCCCAGGCTTGGTGTTTTATGTCAGGTATTTTTCCACAGGATTTCTTGTTGTGGCTTGAAGGTTAACAGTGGACCGGCAAGTTAAGAGATCGATTCATTATTTATGGCATTTTGAGACAGTTCCTTTTTTTTGAAGGGGGAAAGAATTTAATACTGATAGTTATCATTAGTGCTAGCAAACAGTACTGATAGCAGTGCTAAAGTGTTTGCAACTGGAAAGACTTAAAGCATTTCATTTTTATGTAAATTAAGTACTTGTATTGTGTGGCAAAAAAAGGTACTGTAATAACTGATGAGCAACCCTACATTCTTAAGGCCCAAGCTTAGGTATTTATCCGATGTAGTAGGAAATAGTTTGCTTTTTACAGTAACTTCTTATTGATTTGAGATTCTTTCAAGAATATAGAAGACATGGAAACATCTTCCTCAGCGTAAGAATTCACTGCTTTTTTAGTATCAAAAAATTGTCATAAGTTTTGATAGTTCAATATAGAGAGAAAGCCCCAGCACTGATCTTAGTGCTATCCTGGATTTAACCAAATATGGATTTGACCTCCCTCCTGTTGAGGAAGGAATTGGGGGGTGAGAGAGAAGGGAAGATCCTGACCATCTCCCCACTCAGCCTACCACAAGCACCTCCACCCAGGAGGACAGTTGGGACTGAAATCTTAGATTCAAAGAGCCATTTATCATAGGGGCAAAGGAAATCTATCAGGAGCTCTTGGCTGGCCTAGGCATTGCCACACACAAATTGTTCAATCCTAGGAAATGAGGCTTTATAGATCATAAATTTTACCTTGTACGGTTTAGGAAATGGAATCAATTAATTCACATTTTTTAATTACTTTCCTGGAGCCAGTGCTACAACACTTAAACTGATAAAGCCTAAATACTTTGTGAATATGGTCTACATTCTCAAGGAGGACTGGGAATCCTGAGTTTTGGAAATGCTTAGATTAGTCTACATATAAGACATAAAGGCTTGGTGCCTGTGAGGTGTAAATGGAAACTTTAGTAACACCCCCTAGAGAATCCTGGGTCTCAGGTGGTGTACATACTACCTAGCCATAGAAAAATTAATATTCTGTCTGTGATAAAGTCAACATTGAAAGACGTTACAACAAATGCAACTGTGTTAAGCTAGAAGAAGACCTACATCAAATATTCAATGCTTAAGACATTCACCAAAAGGACAAGACATACAAGTTTATATCTGTTTCATTAATCACAGAGTTCTATGAGCTAACAATAATAGCCTAATAGTGCTCTGAGATCTAGCTGTTGTGTTTAAAAGACAGGGAAGAGACAACTTTAGATGTACTCATGCTCATGAAGTGAAATAGATGTGTTCAGATTTAACATGTGTTTTTCAGGACAATCTGATCTTAAGAGTAGGCTTCAATGTACTCAAAATTAAGTCCTTATAAAGTTGAATTATTTAGGCAGTTATAAGGCTAAATATCATATGAATTGGGAATTATGAACATTGGTGGCCTTCAGTAGCTAGTGAGACTTTCAATATTATCAGTTTTGTCTTTGCTTCTGAGAACAAACTTTTCCTCACAAATAATTCAACAATAGGGATCTAGTCATACATTGTAATATCCATAACAAATTAAGTTTCTCACTGTATTTGCAATTGCTACAATGGCACAAATGGCTACACAGTTTTGATATATTGCTTTTAAATACTTTCAACCCTCAGCTACAAAAATCTGGTATAATGGGTTTAGATGATTGGTGTATATGAAACTATTTTGGAATAATATGTATGTCAATATGATTCTTTTCCTAATTCAAACCACTTATCCACAGGTTGTACAATAAATAACTAAATCAATTACTCTACAGATTTTTTAACAGTAATATTTATATGTAGCTAAAACCACTATTTCTTCTGTGTGTTTCTATACATAAGATATTTTATATCAGAGAGTAAATTTTACAGATTATTATTTGAAAAAGTGATAGAGGTTTTAGAACAGAATACAGTTTTTGAGGATTTATCTTTCTAGCTTTGTAAAACCATGAGTCTATAATGTGATAAATGAATGCAACAATATCATCACCCAAAAATAACACGGAGTTATGTACATTGAAAAAACAAAAGATAGCATGAAGTCATGGGGACTGAATAATTCTCCAAACAAAACTACAGTTGCTTTAACTACACTTTTTGCTAACATTATCTTTATGAAGATTTCAGTTGAATTATTAATGTTATGTCACCTGACACCCAGCATGATACAATGGAGGAACAAAATGACACAAGGCATTTGCCATACTTCAGTCAGAAAATCAGACAAGAAAAGCATCATAACAAAATAATTCACAATGGGTCTATTGTATAGTTTGTAGATTGAGTAAGATATTCTTTATAAGTCTGATTTTTCAGTAGTATCTTAGAAGCAGACATTTGAAAAAGGAAGACATTTTTTGTATCATACTTTGCACAGGAAACCTCACTTTATTAATTTGTGGATGGTTAATATGTAATTTATGTGCACTTTAACTCTGGTTTAAGAAAGCCCACATATGCAAGCTACATTCTGCCCTATTTAAGGCACCTTTGAAGTATACTTTTCTACACATTTAAATCCATTTGAAGACTTATTTTGATCTAGAGCAGAGTACTACATGTATGCAATTATATATAGCTCTTCAAATACTTGAATTTTTACTGCTTAAAACAGGTTCCAAATAGGAACTTGAAAAATTGAAATACTTTAAATTGTAGTAGAAAAGAACTAGACACAATAGAAATGTTATAAGTTAAATTAATTGCAGATGAAAATTGAGATAGAAAATTCAAGAAGGAAGGACTGACTAGATGGTTGATTGGAAAGCTAGTACAGGAAGAGGACAACTAAGGCAATTTTGACTAACAACTTCAGCAGCTAAGTAAAAATATGTTATAAATTTAGAAAGCAATATGTTTATCAGAAAAAAAGGAAAATTGCAATCAACACAACTTGGACTGTAAATGAGAAGAAATACAGAAAAAAAGTTATCTAAGAACATAAAGAAAAATAATGATCATCAGAGATAAAAACACCACAATTAGTAACAAAAAATTGTACTGCTATTGTTCCAAGACTGAAAGTCTTTACTCATATTCTACCACAGATTCAGTTTAGGCAACTAATCTCAGTCTTTGAGGCATAGACTTCTTTGGTATTTTTGTTTCAAATTAAATGATGTCTCTTAAAAAATAAAAATGAAAACAACTAACTTAAAGTATTAAGTAGTAGGTTTTGTCTTATTTTAACAATTATAAAATTTTACTAAGTTCTATGTTATTATGAATTTTTTAATTGTAACTATTAAGGGTAATCAGTTTTTCCAACTGTCAAAAATTCATAGAACCATAGAATGGTAGGGGTTGGAAGGGACCTTTAGAGATCATCTAGTCCAACTCCCCTGTAGAAGCAGGTTCATTTAGATCAGGTCGCATAGGAACATGTCCAGGTGGGTCTTGAAGACCTCCAAGGAAGGAGACTCCACAACCCCTCTGGGCAGCCTGTTCCACTGCTCCGTCACCCTCACAGTGAAATAGTTTTTTCGTATGGTTAAATGGAACTTTTTGTGTTCCAGCTTCATCCCATTACCCCTTGCCCTGTTGCTAGCTACTATAGAAAAAAGGACCTGACACTCACCTTTTAGATATTTGTAAATGTTAATAAGATCCTCCCTCAGTCTCCTCTTTTCTAGACTAAACAGCCCCAGTTCCCGCAGCCTTTCCTCATAAAGAAGATGCTCCAGTCCCCTGATCATCTTGGTAGCCCTGCGCTGGACTCTCTCCAGCAGTTCCCTGTCCCTCTTTTGCTGAGGAGCCCAGAACTGCACACAGGACTCCAGATGAGGCCTCACCAGGGCAGAGTAGAGGGGGAGAAGAACCCCCCTTGACCTGCTGGCCACACACTTCTTGATGCATCCCAGGATGCCATTGGCCTTCTTGAACACGAGGGCACATTGCTGGCTCATGGTTAGTTTGTTTCAACCAGGACTCCCAGGCCTCTCTGCAGAGCTGCTCTTCAGCAGTTCGACCCCCAGCCTGTCCTGGTGCATGGGGTTGTTCCTTCCCAGATGCAAGAGTGCACTTGTCCTTGTTGAACCTCATGAGGTTCCTCTCTGCCCAACTCTGTAGCTGGACAAGATCCCGCTGAATGGCAGCACAGCCTTCTGGGGAATCAGCCAGTCCACCCAGTTTGGTGTTATCAGTCAACTTGCTGACGGTTGCTGTCCCCTCAACCAGGTCGTTGATGAAGTTGTTGAACAAGACTGGCCCCAGCACCGATCCCTGTGGATCTCCGCTGGGCACAGGCCTCCAACTCGATTCTGTGCCATTGATCACCACCCTCCGGGCTCTGTCATTCAGCCAGCTTTCAAAAAGAATCATCATGATTTTGTTTTTTCTTTTTTGATGTTTTGGATAGGATGTGTTACACATAAATACAAACTACATCCAAAGCAGATTCAGACTACATACTCTTCAGAAATGTCTAAGCACTTTAAGATATTAAACACTCCAGTAGTTGCCTCAAAATCACCTTGATTATTTACACGGTAAAAGTACCTGTGCGTTCAGTGGTACCTTTCCTTGGGAGATAATGATCTACTTCCTTTTAGAACTCCTTAACTGTCTTGCTTCCTTACTTCTAAGTACAGAGGAGGTGAACCTTTGAAAACCACAGTGAAGTTATATAATTACCTTATTTTTCCATAGTCGTTTCCTGGTTGTCTAAGTGAAATGTCTAAGGTTTTTTAACTCAAATCAAGACATATGATGGTTTATGAGGTAGACTATGATTGCTTCCAATGTCTTCATTTCCTATTCCATCACTTCTTCTCTGTATCAAGGGTAATGGTTGAGAAAAGAAACATGCAGAAAGCCGGGCATAAGCAGCTGGGGTGGCAACAGAATTCCAGACTTGCATGTCTGTGCCTAAAAATGACTGCCAAGAGTTTACAGTCAAATTCATGAAGAAACCAAATGCATTGTTTAAAACAGGTCAGTGAGCAATGTGAGCAACTTCCTCTATCCAAATACCTGAAAGATTTTTTAATAGGCATGTAGGTATGAACATCCAGGGCTGGGAAGTCTGACTGTCCTCCTCCTCAGAGCAAGTCTGGTAAAGAGCAGTCCTGCTGAAGGCAGCAAGGGAAAACAGGTATAGCTGGCATGAGTGAAGAATGTGAGAAGAGACTGTAGACATAGCTGGTTCCAGCTGACTACAATAGAGAGTGCTGAACCCTTCAGCCAAGCTGATCCCTTCAGCCAAGGTAGTGGCATCCCTGGGAAAAAGTTTCAGAAATGAAGGGAAGAGGTGATGGGGGGTATGAATACAAAATAGGATGGGGGGTATGAATACAAAATAGGAAAGAGTGAGAAACAGCAGAAGGAACACTAAGTTCAGAGAAGGAAAGATGTTCCAGGCTCTGGAGCAGAGATTCCTCTGCAGACTATGGAGGGAGTAGTTAGGGATTTCTGAAGAAAATGTAGCCCATGCAAAGCCCATGCAGGAGTACTGAAAAAGGATGAGGAAGAAGGAGCAGAGAGAAACTGTTATGAACAGTAACCCTCATTCCCCAATGCTGCCATGCTGCTTGGTGGGAACAGAAGTTAGAGGAGTCAGGAGTGAAAGATTGGTAGTTGAGGCTGGGAAAAGACAAGGGAAAAGGTAGGGGGGTTTGTTTTGCTTTTTTAAAATTTGTTTTCCACTAATGAATGATATTTTAGCTAGCATAAATAAAATCGATTTTAGTCTCTTTCACCCATGATGGTAAATGATAAGCAATTTCCCTTTCTATTTCTCAACCAAGAGATTTTCCATTATATTTTCTATCTCATTCCATAGAAAGAGAATGAATGAGTAACTACATGCATGTTTAGCATTTAGTCAAGGTCAATCTTCCACAGCAATAGAGACATCCTTTCATGTCACCTATATGTCAAATAGCTTTGGAAGTTACTGAAAATGCTATGACTTACTTTCTAGATTTGGTCAGAGGAATTCTTCTGAAACTCTTTTCACATTAGTTTAAACCACTGTCATAATGAGTTTTCAAGAGGATGCAATAGGTATGAGGGTGAGTGTAAAAAAGGAAATCTATAAAAAGTCTGCTAAAAAAAGCCTAAGATAAAACAAGTTATCTGCACTGTCATGTTCTTGAAATAAAATCCCATCAGTCTAAGTTAATGGTTCTTGATAAATGTGGTTAGCAGTTAAAAATGGAGTGTTCATTTCTTCAACATTATAAGCAGTCACTGCACAGAGTAATAAAAATAGAGAGAATGACTTCAGGATTTTTTTCCCTTTGAATTGAGTTGTCATCCATTAACTAACATTTAAAGCACAGTTCATTAATATACTGCCATTGATGTGCAACTCCATTATCTAAGTTCTTCAAGATGTAAATTTTCCATTGTAAGCTGTCCATATTTCTAAAATCTGGGAAATGTATTTTGGGTCCTCTGAGCATTCAATCTTGTAATGTCGTCATGTTATGTATATTTTGTTTCATTTGTGTCTCTACTATTTAACTTTTAGGTTGCTAAAAGTGTATATAAATGTCTCTAGACTATAAATACTTGAAGAACAGCAGTGGTAAGGGTCAAATTACATAAACTTGATATTTTCTTATGTGTGGTACATCTTATAATACGTTACATTTAATCTGTTGAAGTGGAAAGACAACAGGGCGAAGGAGTGGAATACAACTCTGAAAATATAAAGGGATAATGCTAAAAACATGTGATAATCATTCTAGCAACTAGAAATTTTCATGCATTGTTATCCTCTATAAACAAGTAACTCAAATGGCAAGAGCTGTAAGGCATAAGTGATTATCCTTACAATAAAGTGATTATCCTACAATAAAAATATGTTTCCTCTTGCTGAACTGGAATAATCCTGCCATTAGGTATGGCTGTATCACAACCTGAAGTACATCAAAGGCAGCTGCATAGTAACTTAAAATAAGGTCATTCTGATAGCAGCAGTAGCCCACAACTACACATAAGCTAATTTTCTCTCTATGGAGGATAAACTAGTAAATTAATTACCTTGTATTACCATAGCTAGAGTATTTCTAGAATTTGAACTAACTCAGGACGATGTAATGTAGAGCTCTGAGAAGCACAAGTGCTCTGTTGGAAGTTTTGAAAACCAAGATACTCCTTTGAAACAGCTCTTAGATGCATGGCACTTTAGGAAATAATTAGCTATTAAATTGTTTAATACTACTGATGGTATTTCAGAATCTATTTTGGTCCACATACATGGAATAAAGATTATAGCTGAATCATCTACTGACTTTAGAAAAGTTACTATTTGTTTATGAATAGAAATATTGCTGGTTTATAATTAGTAGAAATTTTCTCTGGATAGCCCCTTTAATTAAATCAGTTATACATTAGAGTTTCAGTTGTATTATAGCTTCTAGATGAACAGGTTTGTGCTACAGTAAATTTGGTGCCTTGCTCATGTGTCAAAAAGATATTATTATTAATTAAGAAACAGCATCATATTTTTATTATTCATAGCCCCACTTACAAGGAGTAGGATTCATCAACTTTTTCTTCTCATCAGCTAATCATCGTTACATGTAAGAGCTTTTACAGTTACACAGGATAGAAATGTCATGAAATATTTTGTATATGACAAAAGTGGAGACAGAGAGGAAAAGCAGAATTTTCCCATCTATTCAGTTTTAATAGGGAAAAAATGATCTTTTGCTTTTTACTTTACTTCAGTTTCACAGGGTTACATATAGCCACTCAGAACAGCAACAAGGTCCTATATCATACACTGCTCAGATAAGTCTAGTATTAAAAGAACTAGGTACTGGCCAGGACTCAAATGTATGTACAGCGTATTTTATCAGTATTTATACATGATGCATTTTATATTTTAATACAATAAATATAACATAACATAATAATATAACAGTCTACAGGGCTTTGAGCAACCTGGTCTAGTGGAAAGTGTCCCTGCCCATGGCAAAGGAGTTAGAACTGGATGATCTTTAAGATCCCTTCTAAATCAAACCATCCTACAATTCTATGATTCTATAATTGTCTATTATAGCAAGCATTTGCTCCTTCGGTGACATGGATATACAAGAGAAAGCAATTTATCTGAAGTAGTCATCAGAAACACAGTGTGAGACACGATTTTAAGTTTTAGGGCATACAAAATAGAAATCAATCAGATGGTTCTGCTTCTGACCTTTGAATGAGCCAACCCACTAAAAAAGTGTCCACTTCAAAGCAAACAGAAAGACAAAAGAATCCTGACAACTTCCATCCTTCCTATACACCAGGAACATTTTTTAATATGTTTCTGAATATGATTCAACTTAAGATTCAAAATGAAGAAAATTATGCATACAATAATTTAATTAGTGCAAACTCAAGGAATTATGCGCTGGATAAGAATACAACCAGATATGATGGTTTTATATTGATTCTGAATAGGCTTCAAGGTTAGCATTCAAAAATAGAGACTTCATAGGAAATTTGGAGAAAGCTCATAAAACTCCACACTGAATCCTCTGACAATTGAGTGGGGAACTATTAGGGAGAGAAGTGGACCCCAAATACTGTTTTTGTCCAGACTTACTCCAAGAGAGTGTTTCCAAGCTCCAGTATTCAGCTGTGTTTCTTGGCTGTATTACAGTTCTGTGTTGGGTTCACACAAGGATCACACGATCAGAATGAAAAACTCAGATGAATTTCTGAGTTGCAGTAACGGAGTTTTCCTGTACTCTTATTTCCACTAACAGTCATACAACCAAAGACTTGATATTGACTCTTGCATACATGTGTTAGCAAGTTTAGGCAAAGTAGAACTATCTGAAAACAGGTTCCCTCATGCACAATGAAATCTCAGGATTATGAACCACATGAAACAAAGTAAAAAAGCAACAAGCATTTTGAAGTAGATTTTATCCAATCGCAGCATGTGTGAATCAAAGACTTCAAATGCCCTCTTCATCTGCTGTTGATGTTCTTTTCTATATGTAAATACCAAAGGTTTGGCTTGCCTTTGCTTTTCTTACTTTCATGAATGAGCAGCATTGATTTCAGGGGAGTTAATCATGCAGTCCTGTTCTGATTGAAAGAAAAAACACTGTAATTATTTTCATATTATTGCCTAATCTGAATTCTGCCATCTTGCTCTTGTTACCCAAAAATCCATTGTTGTGGACATGAAACTACTCAAGATATGTACAGGCAATGTATATTTTATTTGGAGAAGAATATGGACATGAATTCTTTGTTTCAAAAATTATTTAGATTTGTCCTATTTGAAAGGTTTTATTTAATGATTTCTCCAGAATGATCAACCATATGCTATAGAGGGGAGTATTTTGAGAACGCAAATTTAGTACAAACAGCATAGTTTTCCATGTAATTGGAATGTAAATGTCACTGTATTCTGTTTGTCGAGATCAATTCACTGCACATGTACTGCATGTCTCTTGGTTGAATTTCCTTAACTCAACTGTCCTTGTATATTCAGGACCTTTCAAGATAGGAAAGTATTTCCCATCTTGAAGCAAAGGTAGACTAGACAGGTAGAAGCCACCCTTCAATTCTAGGTGATACAAAGACATCTCTAAAAGAGAAACATCCTATGATTTAGAAGCTTACTGTGGGACGAGGAAAAAGTAGAATCAGTTTTTAGTTTTTCTACAAACATTCTGTATGACCTTGGACACTATGCCAGAGGCACCTAGCCAATTGGAAACACAAGACTTTGAGATTTAACTGGCATTCAGATTGTCTGAATCTGGTTTTTAGCCTCTCAGTGCCTCAGGTCTCTGTCTGTGAAAAGAAGATAAATTGACTTCCCAGCTTCACAGTGATATTGGACAGACACATTCATCTCAGACTGTGAGGTACTACTGTGGGGTTTGTATAAGTATCTTTATATAAAAATGTATTTTCGCTTTTTACTGCTGTCTCCAGTGTATAATGGAGAACACAAAAAACAGAGTTACAATGTGATTTTGTTACTTGATATAGCAAAAATTACCACCTAAATAACCCCTGCTTTCTACTTCCTCTTGTTCTTGGACAATAACCAATAGATATTAAATATACATGCATGACTTACACTGGATATTCATGTATATGTTATCTTGTAGGAGTATACATGTTTTTATTTCTGCTGCATTGTATGAACATGTTGCTTATACATAAACATGCCATTTGCTAATTAAAAAGGGTTTTGAAAGTTTTGCAAACACACTCTTGGGAATTAAAATAACTTGATTTTGAAATATTACATTTGATTGTACAAAATCAGGATGAATGGAGACTTGTTAAAACTGAACAACTTTGTGAGAAGATTCCAGACTCAAATATTATTGGACCTAGCCATCACAAGACAGGAGAGGAAGTTAGATTTTAAGGGTATAATAACTCAGGGATTATTTGGTTTTGGACTTCTCTCATAAGAGGATGTTATGATGAAGTGAGTGATACTCATACAAGAATGTTGAGAAGTAAGGGATGTTTGTGCAAGGACTCACACAGGCAACACAGCACAACCAACAAGTTTAACTCAAAGCCACCCCTTATTTGCCCTTCACTTCCTTATATATGCCATTTCTACCCATGTGATTACATAAGGCTCAATTGATTAATATGCAGCACTTGTTCTTAATAGTTGGAAGCAACTTGCCAGCTGCATCAACTTGTCCTTTCCATTTTTTACCAACACCCTGCCATCTTAATTCAAACTAAGGAAATATCTGTCTGGTCCAAATAATATTCTTTCTCAATTAAAACATGTATCCACAAGAGGAGGTCCAGATTGAGCTGTAATAAACTGACTTTGTGATAGAACCTAGGGTCCAAACTCCTCTTTACAATTGGAGGCTAAGGTTGGATCCAGCTGTACTTAAACTCTTCTCAGAACAAGTTTAGAAAATAAGGGTGTCCAGTCGAAACCTCATGACTTGGTAGGAGAAGCCCTACTGGAAACTTTTACAACACATAAATTCTATACACTACAATACAAGCTCACAAATGTGTTTATATACATGACTCTATTTAGTAGGGACTGAATGTATTGGGTTCATCAGTCCTGACAGGTGAAAACAGAGAATGAGAAACCGAGACTAGAATGAATTAAACAGGAATCAGCTAATTGTAAAACTAGTCTACCAATCTATGGCTTTCATTTACCAGGTACAAGGCTACTCCCTCTTACAAAATTCCTTCTTTAGTGAAGAAAATTATTGCATTTCAAAAATTAAGTCATTTTTCCTGGCAAGGAATATACTTTGCTTTCTTTAGAATTTTATATATATACTCTCTATATATTAAATAAGTATTTTAAATTAAAAAACAGAAAGAGCAGCTGTTCAAATTTAGAGGAATATCAAACCACATTAAAATATGAGTCAGTGACAAGTTCAATACAAGAATTATCATTAACCCTAAACCATTCTGGTTACTGACAAATGTAATTACATGCACAAATATTTATTTCTGTACATAACTATCCACACAAACATATTTTTGTAAATATAATTTATGTGTCAGCTTTTGAAAATTTGCTTCTCAACACCATATTGTGTATATTTTAGAGATGTATACTTTAGATAAAGCAGCCCTAACTAAACGTGTTTCATGTAAAATAAGCAAAACCTATAGAAGGTAAAGTAGGCTCCAAACTCTTCAGACACCTATGGTCACTATCAAATACTGTCAACTTTAGAGAATATTCACTGGCATTTTTTTAAAGTGTTCAGCAGACAAATTCTCTACTGAATTCTTTACTAGTTTTTTGCTGAGATAAAGCTAATTTTCTTCATAATATCTGGTATGGTGCTATGTTTTTGATTTGTGACCAAATCAGTGTTAATAATACACCAATGATTAAGTTGTTGCTGAACTGTGCTTACACAGCATCAAAGCCTTTTTGCATTTTCATGCTTCCTCAGCTGTGAATGGACTGGGGTGTACAAGAAATTGGGAGGGGTTACAGCCATGACAGCTGACCTCAAATGCCTAAAAGGGATCTCCCATGTTCAGTAAGAAAAACTAGGGGGAAGAAAATGGAAGGGAAGACATTTAGAGCTATGGCATTTGTTTTCCCAAGTAACTAGTAGACATGAGGAAGATCTGCTTTCCTGGAAACAGCTAAACACCTGCCTGCTAAGAGGAAGAACTGTATAAATTTCTCATTTTTCCTTTGTTTGTGTGTATGGTTTTTGTTTCACCCATCAAATTGTACTAATTTCAGCCCACAGATTTTCTCACATTTACCTTTCTGATTCTCTACTCCATTGTACTTGGGGAGGGGAGTGAGTGAGTAGCTGTGTAAGTGCTTTGGTTTTACCTGGGAGAGAGTTAACTTCCTTCCTAGTGGCTGATACAAGGCTATGTTTTAGCTATTACTGAGCAGTGCTTACAGAGTAAAGGCATTTTCTGCTTCTCATCTTGCTCTGCCAGCAAGCTGGCTGGTGGCACACAAGAAACTGGGAGGGAGCATGGCCGGGACAGCTGGCCAGAAGTAGCCAAAGGGAACTGGGAGTTGCAGATCACTGCTAAGGCAATGGTCAGTGGGTGATGAGCAATTGCGTTGTGAATCACTGGGGGTTTTTTTGGTTGTTTTTTTTTCCCTTAGGTTTTATTTCTCACTTTCTCTATTTGTTTTCATTACTATTACTACTCTTATTTATTATGATAGTTACTGTTGTAATATGTTATTTAATTTAAGTTATTAAACTGTTCTTATCTCAATACATGAAATTTACTTTTTTTTTTTTGGCTCATTCTCCCCATCCACTGGGGGTAACCTTGGGGGTGAGCTAGTGTTTATGTGGTGCTGGAATATTATGTTAACTCCTCTCCAAAGCAAATTCTATTAAAAAATATACTGTTTATCAGAATTCAATTCATTCTAACAAGGTACAAATTCAGAACATAGCATGCCGAGACAATACATATTCTTTAAACAATGAAAGTTATGATAATTTCTAACTTTAAAGACAATCTTAATTCTTAATTAGCTTTTTGCTAGCTGATGAAATGTTAAATATTGTTTTTTGTACTGACTGCTAATCTTAATGAGTAACTCTCAAGTTTAATTAGACTCCCTGAACTGTTCCTAGAATTGCTGAGTTTGTTTCAGACTTACTTTATTTGATAGGTTACGGTTAGCATTTTCTCAAAGTGAACACCACTATAATAATAATGAGGTTCATAAATGGGAATTCTTTACAGAGTCCTACAGTGCACATGGAGCAAAAATTTTCTCTGAAGTCATCATTTGCTCTTTCATCACCAATGCTCTGATTCTTGAAAATCCACGCTTAATTCTACAATTTTTTTGTAATTATTAGCTCAGTAAAGATTAAAAAAAAAAAATCAAAATGCCAATGGGATTTAACAGTAATTGTGTGTGTAAGTACATTCCAAAAAACCAAGAGAGCCCTTGTGCAATTTCAGAGTTAGGTCTCATCCCCCTTTCCTTAGACATAAACAGTATGCCAAAAATCTTATGTTAAATAGATAAAACATAGCACACCGTGTCAGATTAATTTATATATAAACTGATTCATTTGGCTGACACCAAAGCATCCTCTCTTCTAAAAGGGAGCAATCCAGCTTCCCATAGGAGATTCTGGAATTACAATGAACTGCAGAAGATTTCACTCTACTGATTACTAATATGAAAGCAGTTAACAGATTTCTGTATCTCTGAATTAAAATTAGTCCCTTAAACAGAATAGTTTTACATCACTATGCATAACAGACTGATGATTTTCTACAACTGATACAAAAATAATGGCACATGAAATTAAACCTACTGTCTGTACTTACATGGCAAATACACTTCTTTATGCTTGTTTTGTTTGGCTTCAGAGCCTCAGGATATCCAGCATAGTATCATATCATGCCAAGCTACACTGAATACTCTCAGATCATATTTTATACATCAATAAAAAAGGGTAGATGACACAAAGGTAGCCTTTTAATTTGCTAAACCAGATAGTTGGAATCAATTGCTGGGTGTACTTAGAATTTGTTTGATAATGAGATAATTGCAACTTTCCTTATGTTTAAATAAAAAAAATCAAACATCTTTTCATTTCACACTAGCAGTGAAAATTAATTTTGTCACCACACAAATTTAAAGACATTATACAAAGCCAAAATTTTAAATATATTCATACCTCTCTTTTTACTGTTTCGGGAAATTAATATTGGCTACATGGTTGCCAAAATTACTTTTGCCTATTCATATTGTGTGGTGCAAGCTCTTTGATGTCTTCCTTTTAAGTGCATACACACAGACATTTATTAATATCACAGCAACTCTTAGAAAGGGATGCATTAAAATGAGTTTGTCTGAACACAGTGAGACTACTCACATCTGAAGTTAAATATGCAAGCCTTCATGGGACTGAGTTCTAAACAAAATTTTCACTGCTAACACAACAACAACAAAAAAAACCCACAACACTTTTATGGTGACTCTGTCATTAAGATGCTTTGTTTCGTAAGGCAAAATGTTAGCTCTGGAATACTGCTTATCTTTACCGAAAGAACAATCCCATAATCCTGGCTGATGCTTTAACAAGCAAAAGGTTAACCCAAGTAGTCATGCTCAACCAGAGGTGACTGAGTTTAGTTTCATTTTCCAATTTATTCTAAATTCCTGATGCTTTAGAAGCTTTTTTTTTTTTTGTCAAAATGTGAAATGGGAAATCCTGTAGTAAAATCAGAGGGGTTTTTATAGAGCAGTACAAATGAATGAGATACCAGGCTATTAAAGGCACAAAAGGGTTTATAATGCTGTTGTATATTCACTGGCTATTACTCTTAAGAATTCAGTTTCTGAATTCCAGGCATAAATACATTTACCAAGCTGTTTAAGTTTCTGTGAATTCATTCCATGACTCATAGCAATACTTTTGCACATATTGTATACACACAAGCATATACACACACAGTCTCCAGATAAATCAGTAGGGAACTATTAAAAAAGATAAAAGACAGAGCCTATATGGAAGACAAAAAGAAATTGCATATATCAAACAAGCTCTGAAATGCAGTAGCCAGGTTCTTAGATGCAAAGAGCAGCTTTCTCACTTCTGGTTAGAGCAGCAGTCATTCAAAGGATCTGCCATGTAGAACAATAGGGCTAAAATGATTGGCTGATGCAGTCTTAGCCTGGGTGCCTGGATTTACTGCAAGCAGGTGATACTTTGGTCCCCAAGAAATCACAGAGATCAACCTGTCATATCTAAATAATGACTGACTTCAGTGGGATGGCAGACTTAAGAAATACAATATGCAAACAGATTTTCATTATTTGTCCAGAATCTCCTATATTTTCTTTGAAATGACCCCAAAAAGTATTAAATTCCACAGACAGAAGCCAGTTTAGTGGTATTATATATTATTATTCATGGCTAACACAAGGAAGCCCATTAGCAATGCAGCTAATTGGATTTGCATGGCAAAATTGATGGAGACAACCATGAAGTGGATGGATTACAAACTATCATATCAATCAGAAGAAGAGATATGGGCTTGCCTTTCAAAATTGTAGGATACTTAGGAAGCTGTGAAAAGCCTTGTAAGCATTATCAGCCTCATTACAAAGGGAAGGATGTTAATATTTTTAAATACTATTTTAAGAAAGGATTTATTACAATCGTTTTCTGTTTAGATGTTTGCTCTATGCATTCCTGATCAATGTCAAAAAACCTCGTTCCTGAGAGGTAGTAACTGTATGCCTTAGGAGTCTAGTATGTACACTGGATACCTCAAACAACAAGCCCCAGAATAAAAGCTGTGACTTGACTGTATTCTACTTCCCACAGAATAGGATCAAATAGGATCAAAATTCTTGTCATTTCTACTCCTCATGTTATCACTCTTTGCTTTCCAGCTACCTTTTTATCTGCAGGTACAGTTAACTCAGCAAATGCCTATATGTAAAGTTTTAACATGAATGTTTTCATCATGTGTCAGAAATCTTTAAGCACTGATAAGGAATAAGCAGGAAACAGTAAGTATAAAGTTTTCCTTGGGTATGTTCACCTCCAGCTTCTGACATGAGTTGGAGGCTTTATTCAAAGCATCACATTTCATAGCTATTTGATGACTGATGGACCCTGTCCATGGATTTGTTTAATCCCTCTTTGAGGTCATATTGAGTTTTACAACATTCTTCTGCAAAAAGTTCTATAGTTTAAATGACACATCAGGTGAAAAACACTGTATCTTATTACTGGATTAAGCCTGATACATAATAATTTGATTTTGAACTCAGTGGTTCGTGAGCTATCAGAGTTATTAATCACTCTCTTACTACTTTCTCCTTGCATGACTCATATTCCCCATGCAATTGCTTGCTCTCTTTTTTTTCTTTCCCAGATTCAAGCACCTAAGCCAATCTAGTTTTCCTAACCTGTCCATGTCTTTAAACCATTCAATGTGTACAATCAATTTTTGTGATAATTTCAGTTTTCCAACTACTTTAGATTAGTCAGTGCCATTTACTTGCTTTGGTGTGTCTTTTCTAAAAACTGATACAGAACATTGAATTAACATTTAGAAAACAAAACATGGTGATCCATGCATTCCTTTCTTGTATGTAATGCCTGATACAAATGTCATCATTGTTCATGTATAATTTCAACTGGTTTACATCCATGGTTTGACTATTTTCAGATCATGTTTTAAAGGACTGATAGCTATTAAAATGCAAAGCTGATTTTTTTTGTTTTTAATTTTAACTCTAATTTCAATATACACATGAAGATATTTTAAATAAATATTTACATAATCACCATCTGATAGAATGAATGTATCTTCTATTGTTGGACAGTATTAACTATTACAGGTTACTGTTCTCTGAGAACTCTTGCAGAGGCCATTATGAAAGTAATAGTTCATAAATTAATAGCCCTACTTAAATTATTATCACTTACCATGAATGAGATCCACACTTAAACTGCTTCACAGTTAATAGAACTCAAAGTATAATTTCAAAGACTTTGGGAGAAAATCTTATTTCCAAATTATTTTTTAGTTTTCAAGGCTTCTCCATTTGAAAAATCAAAAGAAAAATGTTTGCTGAAAATGAATGTATATATTTTTCTTGTTCTCACATGGAAATTTCCAGGACTGTTTTTGTTAGCTCTTCTCCTGGAAAAAGACTATCCTATATACTGCAGTCTTTTTTGAAGTAGTCAAATACCTTTAGATACAGCTCTAGGTATTATTAAGCATTCATTACATTTTTTCTTCCCCACAAATTTTCTCAGTGGAAGATAAGAACAAAGTTTGTAAGTTAGCATCATACAAGACTTTCTAAACTATCAAAGATCAACAAAAGTATGCCATTTCTTTACATTAATACTTCATCATATCTTACATCTCAAGAGCATTCACAGTTTGCTGTTTTTCTGCTTTGGCAAGTGACAAAATGTTTTGACCAAGTGTAGGACAGAAATAGAAATGGTTCAGTTCTGTTAGAAAAGACAAAAGTCATAAAGGCTGAGTGTTTCCTAATCTGGTGTTCAAAGAAACACCAGATTGTGATAGCACTGAAACATAAGCACCAACTCCTGAATCACATAAAAAGCAATAGCAGCAAGGGAGCATCTTATAAAACAATCTTAAAAGACTCACTATCTAAGCATGCATGTGCTGTTGTATTCTGGAAGGCAGAGTAGGTCATGTGATAAAGGAGAAGCATTTATCTGCTTTTAAGGAAAAGTGCTCTCTGAGAGATCCTATTTGAAAATTGATCCACACTGTATACTACACAGTATGAGGGCATCTTTCTAATTTTGTTCAGTAGTCACATCCTAAATCAGGAGATGAGCTGTTGCCTTTTTCTGTAAATAAAAGCCAGGACTGTGGCTGCAGAGCAGAAACCAAAAACACAAGGTGCACTCGTTACTGGACTTATGTGTCTCAATCGATATTAAACACATCCACACAGAGCAAAAATTATAGAAACATTTAGTTAACTGAGAACTCAAAATTCACATTACTTCAAAATAATGTTAAATTGCTATAGTCACTATCTTTAAATAACAGCATAAACATGATACAGCCTATCACACTAATACAAAAAATAGGTAGCAAGTCCTTTTTCTATTTTTCCATATCTGATTGAGAATACCGAGCTTAGATAGCATCAAGAACTCATGTCAAAAGGCTGCAAGTAAAAAAGAAATAAACATTGTAGAAGAGATCATGGTAAGTTTCAGAAAATGCAAATCATTTGTGAAACCATCACAGTATGCACAGGCAGAAAAGAGAGATGTCATACTTGAGTTAGAGCAAAGCTAATTTAAGTATTGTGAAGCTAACGTCAGGAAAATTAATTCTTGACATTTTATTGAGAGTGAGGAAAAACATAAGTAAAAAGGTTTCAAAGTCAGAAATGTTAACAAAATACCCTGAACTGATGAACCTTCTCACCTCATAACTGAAAATATCCTAAAAATGAACTGAAGGTGCATTAATAAGCTGTTACAGCCTCATCAAAAGCATTCCATCATATCCCACATCACATACTAAAGAGAAATGAAATTTACATTTCAAACAAATTTTCTTAAAAAATCAAAAAGTTAGTCTTTTCCAATAGTGAAGATAAAGATAGTGAATAACAAAGATGAAAACATGACTTTTGCATTAGCTCTAAGTCATTATAAAAAAGTCCTCTATTTTAACTAAAGTTAGAAAGAATTACAAGTACAAGGTGAAACTGCTGGGACAAATCCAATTTGTGAAGATCTATATTTCTGTGAAGATTGCCACCTGAAACACCTATGTCCGAAAAGTGCAAGTCTTATGATTAGAAAACTTAATGTCTGAAACTGATAAAAGATAGCTTGAGCCAGCATGAGCAGATAATTTTTGTCTTCATGCAATATGAGGGTATCAAAAGGTATTGTGCTTGTCCTGTTCCTAAATCATGCAAAGTTATAGAAAACCATGATGACGTGAAAAGAGAAATTCGGAATGAAGGACTTTTGCTTTCCATTGTCTACCAGCATGCCCATCATCCATTTCAAAGAGCTCTTTCTTACCTAGTTAAGAAAAAAAACCAAACAAATCTGGCATTTGGCAATAAAACAAAAAACTTAAAAATTTGCCAGCCAGTCCTCTATATCTGAACACAAATAAAGCATATTTTTTCTCTTTCTACATGGCAATTTAATAAAGACTGTTAAAACAAAAGTGAGAATATTAGAGTGTGCTTTCATATCATCCTCCCCTTTATGAGAGAAAGCACAACCTAGATGTACAATCTGCTACCAACTAATTACATCATTTCATATATGTTGCCTAATATATCTTGTACTTTATCTCAATTGAAGTTTTTCATATTTGGAGTAATGTAAAAGGAAAACTTTTCTTTTTCCCACATAGAACACTATCTTAATGTTACTTTAATAGATTTTCTGGGTTTTTTTTGTGTTTATGTGGATAAAAATAATTTAAAATTGGCAAGTGAGAACCTAATCAAGACCACACTCAGTCCAACATGGTAAATACAATCAGCTATTTTTATCACATCGGGATAATGAAAAATCTAAGACATACTGTACTCACTTTTCAGCAAACATTAAAACAAAAAGGATACAGAGCCTTTCAACAAATATAAATGATCATAGACTACTGATGTAATATCAGATAAAACCCAAATCTGATGAAATCAACATTGTAGCTGAAACTTTTAAGACACAAAATGGATTGTTTATGAGAATAACTTATATCCGTTCTGTTAATGTCTCTTAATTCTTGGAGTCAGTCCTCCTTCCTCTGCACTAATTTGTTCTGGGAGGAAAAGAAGAAACAGAGCACTTTGTCTCAGATTGAAGAAAATATTTATCTCCTTGGAAATAAAGACAGCAGTACAGTTAAGAGTGTGGCCCTTGCACAAATCTGTAGGTAATACCTCATCCTCGTGACTGAATGTTGTAAGCCCATTCACAGTGCAGAATAGAAGTGCTTCAGTGAGCTCGGAGTCTACTGGGATCTGCCACTGGACTTGTGTTTCAGGCATTTAACATCTCCCACCCTCTCAAAGATTACACTTGAGTTAATCATATTTATAAACATTTCCAAAAAAATAGTTTGCATACACTTATTTCTCATATTTCTGTTTATGAGTTAATTTTATCCTTCTCATTACAGACTCACAAATTCTGTGGCCATAAGTATCACTTCAATAATCTGTGAACCACAGTCAGAACATAGCTTTATTCAGCTTTACAAAACTCAGACCCAGGCTATAAAACACCTCAACACGAGAAACCATGCCACACTATCCCTCCTTTAAAAAAAAAATAAGTAATACTAAACCTTTATATGTAGTCCAACTAATCCATGAAGAAATCAGCAGCAGTCGAACGCAGTAAAAGATCAATGGGCGTACAGAGCAAGAACTAGATTAGAAACTGGGTTTAAGGCACCTTGACTTATCCTGTTTGGAAATTTTCCTCTTGTCAAGACTGCAACATCACCACAAGATGTGGATCTCATCTTAGGAGATAGGAAATTCAGACAAGTTAAAGAGGGACTGAATTATTTGCTGTTTGTGCAACTTTTCAGATACTGGCCATGCAAAATGTGTCCACAGTATTTCCAATGAATAAGGACAACAAAAATAAATGTATCACACTGATTGCTGATTACTACACTATAAAAAGTAGACAGATACATAAATATAGGCAGGTGACCTTATAATGCCTCACTTGGGCAATGGGCACAAATAATAAAGAATTTCTGATAAAAAATTTGAGGTCTTATGTGTGATTGGTTTGTGTGGAGCTACTTTTTGCTTGGTAACAGGGGGAAAGGACTGCAATGCTGCCCTCATAAACAGTTCTCAAAACATCTCCCAGCTCTGAGGGTAGACCCACCTTATGCCTAGCTGGATCAATGTGGCACCTCTGCAATCACTATTTAAGAAGTGAAATTTATAATCTGGGGAGACATGGGAGGGTGGAACAAGATGAAGGAAACCATACAGGTCCTGCAGTCAGCAAAGGAGGAAGGAAGGAGGAGTACTAGACTGGAGACTTCCCTGCAGCAAGAGTTCAGGCAGCCTCCTTGTGACCCATGGAGGGCAATGGTAGGACTGTCCAGGAGGACCCTGTTCCAGGAGGACAGCCTGCAAAATGAAGACCCTGTGCCAAAAGCAGTAATTGCAGCTGAACAAGAAGGAGACTGTGTGAGGAGGTGGCCGTGGCACCTGGAGTGCCTGAGAGCCTGTGGGCTCCATACAGGAGGTGCAGAGGAGCTGCAGCCCTCGGGATGAATGAACATTGGAGTGGCCCGTGAAGGGCTGCCCAGTGTGTGAGGGACCTCACACTGGAGCAGGGGGGATCAGCAAGGAGTCCTCCTCCCTAGATGCAAGAGAAGCCTCAGGAGCCATCAAAATTGATTGACAACCGCCCTCACTCCCTGCTCTTCTGCGCTGTTCAGGAGAGAAGGTAAAGACATCGAGGATCAGGGCTCTGAGACTGGGAAGAGGGGTGGTGGGAAGCTGGTCTTGAAGGGCTGGTTGTGCTCTTCATTGTCATACCATTCTATGTTGTTTTCTGTTATGATTTTGGACAGTGATGATTTAAATTATTTTCATTTTTCTTCCTCGAGTAGTCTTGTCGGTTTTGGTCAAGACTGTAAGTGGTGAGTCCTCTTTGTTCTTAGGAATTTCCAATGGTTCTGTTACTTTTCTTTTCCTTGTCCTGTTGGGAGAGGGAAGAGTGAGAGACTGGCTGTTCTTTGTCAACAGCTGGGCTAAAACCATGACATTATGTTAAAACAGACCACCCATATCTTACAGTCATGATGTATTCAATTTAATTATTAATGATGTTAACTAATTCCAGCCTGTGCTAACATGTCACAAACTGGTGCAAAAGACCCTTGCTCTCCTCATAGTTGTCTTCCAGAGAGAGGTTACTCAATCAGCTAGTGAAAGGCACATTTTGATGATAATATGTTCACTCACAAAACTGCTTGCTCACACTTCCTGCCACCAGTCTCTAAGGAAGAGCCATCTCAGAAGACAAAATCCCAACAGTTTTCCATTGCTAAGGACCTTATTTGATATGGAGTAACTCCTTGGCCAGTTTGGGTTAGCTATCGCAACTCTGTCCCCTTCCTGATTCTTGTCCACCTGCAGTCTTTCTGGGGGGTCAATGGGATGAAAAAGAGGGCTGTAATGTCATGCAAGTACTGTGCGATAATAGCCAAAAGATTGGTGTTTTCAACAGCATCTTCAGCATAAATCCACAATGCAGCATCATATGAAATGTTATGAAAAAAGTGAACACCATCCCAGCTAGATCCAGTAAAGCAATCAACAGGCATATTTTCTGTGGTGTTGATATACGGATTCAATTTGGTTCATTCACACAGTGCTGTGGTAGACAACTTTAGATTAAATGTTTACCTATCTGCTAGGCAAAACAGAGCTCTCCTGCACACTAAAAGAAAGGGTAACTCTTTGAAATTTGGTCTTCACCTCTTTCGCTATTCATAGTGTTTATGGGAACAGGAAAGTTTAATTCTTGAAAACAAAGTTGTTATGTACCTCAGCCATTCCCAGAAAACCAGTGTTAGAATTAAGTTAGATCTTCTGTTGACTATAACCTACAGAAAAGAGGAGAATCATACACATAAATTATGTCTTACATTTGTTTGCAACCTATTCATATTTATAAATATTACTGTATCTTGCTCTGGTGCTTCTAGACATGAAAATTATGGCATCAAAGTTAGCATCTTCATTAGAGCAAAAATGCACTTCACAGTGATTGCAACATGGTTAATATTACGTGATTCTGAACTATAAAAAAATTAGCATAGAATCAACAATGATCATACACCATTCAACAACAATTAATTAGACCAACTTTTTTTTACAATAGAATGCAATTCAGTTTACTTAATTTAGCCAGATAAAATGTCTGATCGTAATTAAATTTACAAATTTTAAAAATTAACTTACAACTAAATAAACAATATGGGGCAAACGAGAAATAAAATTGCTTAGAGAATCCTGAGAAAACAATACAAAGGTCGGGGGTTATTAATTTATTCACTTCTTTTTATAACAACATTATCAAATGAAAGAACTTATCCTGGACACTGTCTGTGGGCACATAAAAGAGAAGAGGGTCATTAGAAGCAGTCAACATGGTTTTACCAAAGGGAAGTCATGTTTGACCAACCTGATAGCCTTTTATGAAGATGTAATCAGGTGGATAGATGATGGTAATGCAGTGGATGTGATTTATCTTGATTTCAGTAAAGCATTTGGCACTGTCTCTCACAGCATCTTTGCAGAAAAACTTAGGTGTGGGCTGGATGATCAGGTAGTGAGGTGGATTGTTAACTGGTTGAAGGAAAGAAAGCAGAGAGTTGTGATCAATGGGCCAGGGTCTAGTTGGAGACCTGTATCTAGAGTAGTCCCTCAGGGGTCAGTGCTAGGAACAGTACTGTTCGATATATTCATTAATGACCTTGATAAGGGAACAGAGGGTACTGTCAGAAAGTTTGCTGATGATACTAAACTGAGGGGAGTGGCTGACACATCAGAAGGCTGTGCTGCCATTCAACGAGACCTGGACAGGCTGGAGGGTTGGGTGGGGAGAAATCTAATGAAATTCAACAAGGGCAAGTGTAGAGTCTTGCATCTGGGAAAGAATAACCCTATATACCAGTACAGGTTGGGGAATGAACTCTTGGAGCATAGTGTAGGGGAAAGGAACCTGGGGGTCCTGGTGGACAGCAGGAGGACCATGAGCCAGCAATGTGCCCTTGTCCTGTGGTGCCAATGTCATCCTGGGGTGTACTAGAAGTGAGGTGGGTAGCAGGTTAAGAGAGGTTCTCCTCCCCCTCTACTCTGCCCTCATGAGACCACATCTGGAATATTGTGTTGCATTCTGGGCCCCCTCAGTACAAGAAAGACAGGGAGCTGCTGGAGAGAGTTCAGCTCAGGGCCACCAAAATGATGAAGGGAGAGGAGCATCTCCCTTCTGATGAAAGGCTGAGGGAGCTGGGGCTCTTTAGCTTGGAGAAGAAGAGATTGAGGGGTGATCTCACTAATGTTTACAAATATGTAAAAGGCTGTTGTCAGGAGGATGGAGCCAAGCTCTTCCAATGATATCCAATGATAGGACAAGGAACAATGGGTACAAGCTGGAACATAAGAGATTCCAAAGAAACATAAAGAAACATTAAGATTGTAGATAATACTAGCTGGGTTGTACCCCAGAAACCTAAGTTGACTTCCAGGAATATGGACCTAGTGTAGCTATATGTAATTTTCTAGTTACAACCCATCTCATCAGGATTAAAAAATGCACTTTTTTCTACTCTGTTGCCAATTAAGCAAAACGTAGGAGTTTGGAGGATTCAGGAGTCTATCATATGCCTCTGTGAACTTTATCGAAGTTCTACAGACATATATTCTCTGCTTTCTCTCACAATATTCTGTCTTACACTATGTCTGGAATGGCTTTTAATCCTTTTGGTTTTTGTCTTTCTGAAGCTGTTGTCTTCTAACCTTCATCTCCAGACTATTCAGTAGTGGCTTCCATTCGCCTGTGCTGCTGATCTTTACAGCCCTGAATGATTTCATCCTTAGCTACCCACTCCCACTGAATTCTTGTTCTTTCTTAGACTTTGCAGGCAACTGTTGCTACAGACTGCAGACCTTACACACTTTTTCCTTCAATATAAGCAGAAGCAAGGGAAGAAACAGGAAAGAAGAAGAAAAAGGCTCCTCAGTTTCCCTAAGAGTTGTAACTAAGAAATAGTCTGCATTCTGTATGCACTACAGTAACCAGTAAAAGAGTATTTCTTTTCAAAGCTGCCACAGATGTCTGGGTTTTGTTTCTCCACAACACATTTCCTCTGCTTTGTGGTTTTTAGTTTTTTTGGGTTTTTTTTGGTTTGGGTTTTTTTTTTTCCAATAATGTGCAGAACAAAAATCAACAAAGGCTGGTCCCTAAAAAAAAAAAAAAGTTAAGTGCTGTCAACCTACTTTTGACTGGAAAACTGTTGTAAGTGTTCATATACTGCAGCAGTTTTCATAGCAGAAATAATGAGAATATCTGGCACTGACTAAATATTAAGGATAGGTCAACTTCCTTCTTGAAACGAAACATTGCAAGTACCTTGAAGCTGATGGACAGCCTGGAAACATTTATATTATTTTTATTTCATCTCTCTCTCTCTCTAAACACAAGTGGATATAGTACATTACATTCATACACTTTAAGTAGGATTTAGATAAGAAAACTTGCAGGTGTTTTGGGCTAGAGATTTCCTCTGGAGAGTATGGTAGAATTCTTGACTACCCACACTAAACGACACCTGCTCACTTATTAAGCATTGCAAGTGCTTACCTTGTAAGAATGTTAACTTAGATCTTTAACGGTAGCAGTTAAAAATTGATGTGTTTAAAGGTATTTATAGCAGACACACACACCAATTACATATTTTGTCAGAAGTAGTTTATTTTAGCAACACAAAATATGGGAAGAAACGAGTATTTAAATGAAAATGGTTTCTAGACTTCTTTTTTAATCTGATTTTACATATAATAAAATAAAGCGTCAACATTCAGAATTACAAGTCTATATCCTTTTTGAAAGGGCAGATTTCTGTTTCACTGAAGCCAGATGAAATTTTTCTATTAACTTGAATTTCAACAGTAGCAGAAGAGGTCCCCAGACCCCAGCTCATTCCCTCCCAACTCCAGCTTCACTTCTCCTACAAGGAATTTTATGCCTGACACCTGTCATTCTATATGTATGCATCTTAATTCTTTTAACAAGGCAAAAATCATATTTCTGAGATAAGAAAAAGGCAATATTAATTCATATGCTACCAAGGCAAGTAGGAATAATCAAAATCTGGTAGTGAACATCAAATTCTATCTAGCAATCAAATAATTGGATTAAATTATGTTTAACAATATTGCTTTGTCTGTGGTCTAAAGTGATGTTCACATAAAAAAATTAAATGTTTATGCAAACAGAATTTTTTGTTAACTATCTAACTCGAACATACATCGAAGACGTATCAGAAAAAAAGGTGCAAAGAAAGGCTTGTGCTTTTTATTGTCTGGGTTTTTTTGCATTGGTTTCTCCACAAGTTTTAGCGCTTCCCTGCCTGACTGAGAAACTCTTTAAAAGCTGCTGAAAATATCTGTTTTGAATAGTCTCAATGAAGAGGAAATTACATTATTTTCCTGTACTAAATCTACTAATGTTAACGTGTCATTCACACCTCCGTTTGTAAAGCCTTGTTATGCCTGGCCACTAGTGAGTACACCACAATGTTCTTGTCAACATTACTAGACACTCAGAAATATAGATGATTCACATTCCCTTAGTTTTCAAGGTCTTCTACTTTAAACACTTTAACAGTCTTCTCTCATTCTCTTCTGCAGATATCAATGAGATATCTGAGCTGAAGGATAGAATTAGTCCAGACTTCAGGTCATATAACAGATGTTGCCAGCAGCTTGTTCTCATCACTTTTCCTCCCCTTTCTCATGGAAGTCTTTGAATTTTACTTACTTTCTTATTACAATGCTTTATCATTTTATGTATCATGAAGATTTTTATCACCTCTAGAGTACAGGATTTAGAACCTTACATGAACACAGGAGCACAATTCCCAGATTTCATCTGTCATTTTAAACTCTCCACTTAGGCATCTGAATTATTCTACTGACTTGCCTGACTATTTGCCCATTCAGAGGTTGGAGCAATGTTTAGAATTTTCATCTTTATTTTCTGCGCTATTTGTTAATTTTTTTTTTCTAATTTCATCTATTATTTCAGTCATCCTCAATGTTATTTTACAGGCTTTACTTTTCAGATTTACAGCATTTCATCATTCTGTAGCCTATTTTTGTAATCTTGTCCTGAAACACAACAGGGCATTTGTTGGAAACCACGATCAGGCAGAACCTGGTTGACAGATGTGAAGAGCTGAACTAATGCAGCAGTCCTTTCATTTGGTTGTACACTGTAGGAGTAGGCTGAGGAACTTCTGATCACAATTCAGGATTTACTGTTACTTATCATGCTGATATAATCAATGTGTCAGCTCATGTGTGCTGGCAGCTCCTGATGATAACCTAGCAGCAATACAAAAACACAAGTAGCTTAATCCTATTCATGAAGTAAGGTATCATTATAAATACAGAGATAAAAATAGGCAGCCTTTATGTGAAAATATTTATTGATACAAAAAATCTAAATAAAAGGGGGGAAAAAGCACATCATTAACTGGCATTTATCGTAATGAAACTGTTTCTGCATATATCATAATTTTTCTTTCAATGTATTAGTTTTGGGAAGTTTTAACCACTCTTCTGTATTTTACATGAGACAATTTTTCCTTATTTAACACAAATACTGAAAATATATAATTCTTTGGGGTTTTTTTCCTCTTTTTTATCACTTACTGGCACCTGAAACTAGTATTACTATATGTTTTTTATATTGTACAACTTCAATAGGGTTGTTTTTCACAACATAAAAATCAAATATAACATGCGAATGCATTTTTGTAAAAGCAGGGCATAAATATTTCTTGGAGAACTTACGTTATCTTTCTGTATCTTTTTGTTCTGTTCTCTGTTCCATTTTCTCCTATGTGTGTACGCCCAACTGTGCCTTTCTATTTTTTGTGGATAGTGATCTCCAACAGCATCCCTGAAAGAATGTTCAGAATCCTGAATGCTACTTCAAGTTAGCTTTCAGTGGAGTTGTTCTTCTGTACTGTCCTTCAAACTGACAGCTGAAAATGTATTATGAAACCACCAATTACCTTTTCCCTCTCCTATTATAGACTTAAAACTAGTTATGGCAGCATCAGGGCTGTGCGAAGACAGTGAGATTACCGTTTGTGGAATCAAATCTAAGATAAGCAGTTGATTAAGCTTCAGGAACAATCACTATATGGCTATGATGTTCATGAAGACAATAGGTTTGTCACAATTTGTATTCACTTACTATTTGATACATCAATGACAGTACACAGAACATTCATGTCAGTAATAAAAATATTCTAAATTCAAGAAAAACATTAACTGGACCACTTCAAACATTCTGTTATAACTTTAAGGATAAGTTTTCCAAAATCAGAAATACTATTATTTAATATTTATTTTCAGGATGTCCTTAACATATCTAGGAAAGATCCCTGCAAGTCTTGTTGTACTGTAGGCATTTTACATGGAGTATGTATATTAGTTCTTCAAGGAAGACTGTAATTTGCTAAGACTCGCAAGCAACAATAAAGAGGAAACTACAAATAATGATAAGATCTTGTATTTCCTCATTCTCCCATCATATATTGACTCAGTGAATGTGTCAGGTTTTCTTACCCACAAAAATTCTCTTTACTGACATGTAAATTCCTTGTTTAATATCCTCAAACTAGTTAAAAGACTAACAAAGAAGATACTAGAAATTAATCCCAAGGAAATAAAGCACTCATAACAGGAGAGTATCATCTACACTTTGTCATGTTGCCATGTGTTACAGCAGGTAGATAAGAACAATACATAAAGAAACCACATATTAATGCAACATAAAATTTAAGCTTTCTTTTCAGGAAGAAAAAACACTAGAAAGTATACCAATAGTTCACAGTTTTTACTCTCATAATTCTACCCAATTTTACAGAAGCATTTGTATGAGGCAGGTGTTTCTGGTCAAGTCTGTTTCAAGAAAATTTTACAAATTAAAAGTCCCAGTTCAACATATTTTTCAAATTTCTGGCTTGTAGTTCTTTCTTGCTGTTGTATTTAACTCAGAGTGACTGGTATCAAGTAAGCTTGCACTGTCTGTATATCACTTGCTTATATTGTCTTAAACTCCTGTATCTCAGGTTTCTGATGTATTAGTTACTGTACTAGAATCCACTAAAACTAACACCATATAGTAGATTTTGGTGTTAATTTGCAGCAAATTCACATCAATTTAACTTCATTTAAATTAAAATTTTATTTTAATTTTAATTTTTAAAAAAACAGGCCTTATTGTCACTAGTGATCAATGTCAACGTTTCCAATGTACACAACAGCTACGGACAAGACATCTGTAACTTCCCCTCTCTCCTTTCTCTTCTAGCACTTACACAGAGCTGTTAAACTAGTTTAAGTTTATAGGTTTTCTTGAAATGAGTAAGCTAATAATGATAGAATATAACCTCATGGTTAAAACTCCTCTGCTGTCTCAAAACTGTTGCGAATGCAGCGGTAAGCTTTTTAAAAGGCCCTGGGGGATCCAAGGAACTAGACACCTCAAAACCTGATGTTATTTAAGGTTAGCAGAGACTACATTAAACGACAGAATTAGTGAAGTAGATAAATGCAAGTCTCTTTGCAAGAGCCAGTAAGAGTTCTTCAAAGGAAAGTCCTACTCTAGCAGCCTCTTAAACTTCTTTGAACTGGTCAGCAAGCATGTAAGCAATCTGCTTGGAGTAATCTACCAGGTTTCTTGAGAAATCTAATCAATCAGAGAAGTCTAATCATTCAAAAGGTATAAATGAAAGCTTTTAAGACAGGAATAAGAAGGTGGAAGCAAATATTCAGTTGTAGTGGGTGGAATACTTAAAAAAGGACGCAAAAACTCGGGCTCCAGAAGACTCCATACTGAGTCCTGTGCTGTTCAAAGCATTCAAAAATGGTCTTTGAAAACAGAAACATCGATTGCTGTTAACTGTGCAAACTACCCTAGGTATTTCTGTGTTCTTATATACACTTTTCTGTCATGCAGTTCACAAAAGTGACCTCGGAAAAGATGGTAACTATCCAATATCATTAACACAATATTTTGACGTAATTTATACTGGCTTCTTTGGACACATTTATTTTCTCTCTGCCAAGCAAGAACTAAAACTCTGTATTTGTGCTGGAAGAACATTTTGCAAATCTGTGACAGTAGTTTGTGTATCATATATTTAAAGAACTTTTAACTTTTTTATAAATTCAATTTTGTTTTATACATTCCGGCAAATCCTGATAAACAGGTCAAACAGAACATAGGAAAATCCAGTCCCGAGGTCAGTTAACACCTGAGTATTCCCAAGGAACTCAAATCCCAGAATTAAATTTTATGAAAGATTGGAACAAGCTTACCTGCTGTCAGTATGATTGACTCTCTTCAGAGTCCAAAACTAAAAGTGCCATATATCTTCCTAGAATAGGAATACATGCTTCTAGAATTAGAAAAAAGAACCTAATAGATTATGTGTCTTCCTTCTACTTGCAACATCAGCCATACAAATCCTGGTAGTGTTGCGAAATTTTTAAATTCTATTTGACATGCTCTGAAGAAGCAGATCTAATGGAGGAAAACCCACAGGATAACAATTTATTTGCTATTGTAAGAACCAAGAAGCTGTGATCCTTTCTGAGATATGAGAAACCAAAATAGTTAAGACAGACTTTTACTTTCCTGTATCTTCTGTATTCCATTTGTAGGATTTCTTTACCATAGTCTGCTTATGCTTTAAAAAGTAAATTCTGGCATTAAAATAAGTCAAAAAGTTATTCTTTAACAGTTCCATTTCATTGATTAAAACTATGAAGAAAACAAGGAAATGCCAAAGTGAGCAAAACACGTGTATCCTACACTACATGATAAATTCTAGTATGAACACACACCATTCGTACTGCCTCCTACATTATTTAGCTGGTTTAACAAATGTAAATTAAGTACTTGAAGTCAGCAAAATTAACTATAATAGATGAGGCTTACAAATGAGTAATTCTGTACAGCTGCCATTTGCTCAATATTATTAAAGCACTCTTAATTTGATTTAACACATCTGTGAAGTGACTTCATTCTATAGATTTATTATTTGAATTTGCATTTTTTTCTGCTTACAGGAGGAAAAAAAGCCAATTTCACTTGGAAAGTCTCATTTATTAGGTTGTTATATGAATCTCTTCTATAGTGTTTTGTATTGCGAGTATCAGCAACACCAGTTAACAGGGTTCTATGGTAATTAGGGATAAATGAATAGATATGAGTGACAAATCACTCAGGTTTTGTTTTGCTTTGTCACTCCTCCTGCCTCCCCTCGCATGCCCCTGGTTACCCTCATACTGGTGATTTTCAAAACCTAAGCAGGTACACATGCTTGTATGATTTATTAGTCAGATTAAAGTAGATGAAGACCCTTAAGAAATGCTACTTAGTCAGTTATTTTGGGTGTAAGCTCTCCATCCATTTAACAAGTAATGCAGTCATTCATGTTCATCTTTCCTGGTTCAACAATTCTGTTTCTTACCTGGTGTTATTTCACTGACTTCAATGAGGTTAATGTAGAGCATTCTTAGGTCTACTCTGATACGGTCAATGTTGTTCTGGAACCAGAGAGTCTTTCCAAACTTAAAAACAGCTTAGTTGTAGCTAAAGAGATCATAAAAAATAATATGTAGAGGAAAAGTTACCTTCTTACATCATCCATGAAATTATGAGCTAACGCCACGAAGGACAAAAGTTCTGAAAGCATATTATTGATGTTACTGACAGACTGTAGCAAGTCACATTTTTCATAAACCTGTTGCATGTGTACTGTATATTTGAGGAATGAAGAGCTTCAAAGCATATTCAAACACGATTTTTCCAATTCACAGTTAGATTGATTTGTTTTCAGTTCCTTAAAAGTCATACTATTGAGGATAAACCATTTTAATACATAATGATAGATTCAGAGAAGGATTTCAACACCTATGTGTTACATAACTTTTGTCACTGCAGTGAGATAACTCATGTTGGAGGCATTTACTACAGCCTACATGGACAGCAAATCAATTATCAAATTACAGAATATTCTGAGCAGGTCTTAAAATACCATTTCTAATAAGCCATTTGTAGTTCCATGGAGTAGTTCACTGACCATATGACAAGAGACAGAGGGAGAAGGCATAGTAATTAAAACAGTGGCTATTTCACTCATCTTAGCAAAAAAATTACTTAGATCTGAGTCCTCTCTCCAGTGTAATATAAGTATTTACATATGGTAGAAGGTGTAAGATTTATTATTATTATTATTATTATTGCTGTTATTATTATTAATTTTATTATTTAATTATTATTTATAAATATTTATTCTTTATATTATTATTTATTTATTATTTAACTGGAATCTAGTCTTTTCATTTCGCAAGTACTGGGTACCCCTAGCTACTGGGAAGAAAAACTTTCTTATCTCTCACTTAGTACAAACCCTCAAGTCATTTATGCAGTTTTATTCTGTTTGCCTAACTCAGAGGAAAATTGTCTTTAAACTTATGAGAAACTTGACACACTTAATCTTATGTGGTAAAATTTCCCTCCCCTACCCCTCATTTTTGCTGTAGCAATGGAGCAAAGTTGGAATTTCATCTAAGTAAACTTCTGTGAGTGCTGACATAATGACACATTCTGATCTTCTGTGGCGGTTACACAGCTTTTCAGTTCAGAAATTAACTCTAGCAGTTAGAGAGAATATCTGTTAAAGACTAAGATTAATACAAGTGAAAAAAAAAAAAAAAGACCCTAAAGCTGAATCTATAAAACTCAACTAAACTGAATGCAATTTTAGATAGTTGAGGGTCTTTTTGTTCTAGTCCTTCTAAAAAGCTGATGCTAAAGTTTGAATGTGTGGATATTTGTGTACATTCAATGCAACATGGGCACATATTTCAAATGAAACTATATTTACCAAAATACTCCTTCTATATGATTTTTCTGTCTTTTACGTATATCACTTTATTATGGAAATATATAAAGATGCTGTAAGTCCTCTAGGTTTTTCCTAGAAGTCTATGATAAGGCATAGATTTTGGTCTATAGTATTCTTTTACTGCATTACTGGAAAATGGAAGTCAAGTTCATATCCATTACCATCAATTGTACATGTCTATGTATAGAGAGAGGAAAATAGAAAATATTTGGGTGACAAATGCCGTCACAACACTTTGCCGTGCAGACCATCACCTTCATTCATCATCAAAAAATGTTTCAGAAAAGACCTATCGAAGCAGGAAGATTTATGGTTGCTTCCTTAATGTTATATACTTTTCTATGCAATCAGTTTCAGTGGAAGGGATAAGAAAGAAATTTCTTAACATTGCTTCAATATTTTTGCACTTGATGAATAAGACCCAATTTATACTCTGGAAACAGTGATAATTATATTTTGTATACTCTGCACTGAATCTGTAATTCTCATTAGACATACAAACTCTTCCACAGTATTTCAGGTAATGAAGAATAACCGGAGTCATGGTGCATTAAGAGGCTCATTTTTCCATGAAGCAATAAACCGTACAACATTTATATTAGTGACTCTCTGCAACTGCGCACAGTAGACATAACAGCAGTTACAACCATCCATCTTGTGAATGACAGTGACGGGTGTTGCCCGGAGCTCTAACTAACATAAGCATCAAAAAGCACTCAGTCTCTACAAAAATGGTCAGAAATCATGAAATGGGACGTATATTTGATCCTGAAATAATCAATCATTCACATGTATTTCTTCTATATGCTGAGGAAAGTTATTGAGAGACCATAAAGTATGTTTTCTTTGAAGAAGAAATTTCGCGTAGCTGAATAGATAATAAAAAGTAGCTGAAAAAGTATAGCAACACCAAAATGTTTGCACAATTAGAAATGAGATTACAGACACTTACATCAGTGAAATTGGTGCATTGTGCTTGAATGTTATGAATTGTTAGAAAGGAGGAATGGGCAAAAAACATATGGGTTAGTTAGGGGTTTTTTCCTGTTCAGAATATTTTCTTTTTGTGTTTGAGACAGGCATCAAAGTTTGTTTAAATACTTGAAGGGATGATGTAATATTCTTAATTTTCTATTCCATACAACTTATATTTTACTGAATTAAACTGTCATGGGGAGTAGATTTCTTGCATCCACATCAGCTAACTGATGTGAAATTTATAATTACTGTTTAAGTTCAGTGTCCTGCAGTCTTAGATAAAAAACAGAAGAAAAAGTTATGATCTCAAGTAAAATAGAGCAGCTTGTACTATATTTTATATTTTCTAAATAAGCCTTCTGTTCCTGACCTTTAATGTGCATTCTCTTACAACTTAAAGAACGTAAAACATATTTTGCCACATAGCTAACTGTCTGCAGGTATTTAGACAAACTCTTCCTGTTTATGCCATTAGAGCTACCTATGTATATGTGGTTTAGTCATGTGCATGACCCCTACTGTTCTACGCAATGCATTGAAACTCATTTTTAAAAGATAAACTACCCAGGGATATTTCATTCTAATAGAAAGCATTTAATAAAATATGTATAAAAGACCAAATTATTATAGCCATGTCTTTCTACACAGTACAGGCAGAGCTAGAGTATGCCCTGCCAGTATAGTTCAATGTTTACTAATCTTTCTTCAATAATTTTTTTAGGTACTATACAGAGAACAAAACTTCAAAAGTTAAAGAAGAACCTCAATACTACGTTGTACAATTCTACCCAAACTTGCTATCACAATATACACACTTCTTTCAAGTAATGTGGTTTATAAAGAAATCCAATTAGACTGTAAATACTTTTTTTTTCTCAAAATATCAGCCCAATATTAAAAGATGGTATCTGCACTATTACTGAGTCCCATTTAGTATTTTATATGCCTGACAGAACTTTTGAGTGCAGATCAAAACTTTACAACAACCTGGCAGTGATAAGAAGCCCAAAAATGAATATAAATGTGATGTGTCCACTTTATGCTGTCAGAGTGATATAAAGTGGTCTCGGTATTAAGTGAGAAAACCTACAGAGTTTGAGCGTTTCAGTAGACAGTAGGTCAGATGGCAGTAGATAAGTATTTCTCTGCAAATCAAAGCACTTATAAAGCAAGTATCATTATAATACACAAAACTGTAGTGTTTGAGTGAAATCTTGTGACAAATAGGGCTTTAAAAACTCACAATGAGTCTAAAGGATGGTACTATTTTATTTCTTTTAGTGACTGCTAGATAAAGACAGAACATTTGATCTATGTGAACCTGCTTCTGCAGGAGGTTTGGACTAGATAATCTCTAAAGGCCCCTTCCAACCCCTACCATTCTATGATTCTATGATTCTATGGTGGGATGACTCCCATGGCTGGAGTGTTGCAACTTGATAAAATTCTGCAATGAAATGACTGGTTCAGTAGATTAGAAGAAATCAATGGATGTTGTCTACCTGGACTATCTTGACATTGTCTTGTAGTAGATCCTAATAGATAAGCTGTTAAAGCATGTGCTGGATGAGGACGCAGTGAGGTGAGATGAAAATTGTCTGAATGTCTGGGCCCAGAGTGTGGTGATCAGTAGCACAAAAACTAGTTCAAGGCCAGCGACCACCACTGTCCCCCAGGGGTCAGGTGTTGAGTCTAGTCTTGCTTAACATCTTCATTAATGACCTGGATGATGGGTCAGAGTTTACCCTCAGTAAGTTTGTTAATGACACAAAGCTGAGAGGAGAAGATGATAAACCTGAGAGTTGTGTTGCCATCCAGAGGGACCTCTTCAGGCTGTAGAAATGGGCTAGCAGGAAACTTACGAGTTTCAACCAGGGAGAAGTGCACAGTGTTGCACCTGGGGAGGAACCAATATCTGTTGGAGGCCACCCTGTTGGAAAGCAGCTTGACAGAAAAAGAACTGGGAGCTCCAGTGGACCAGTTCACCAGTCAGCAACGTGCCCTTACCACAATGAAGGTTAAAGGTATCCTAAACAGGATTAGAGTTGCCTGCTGGTCAAAAGTGGTGATCTTTCCTTTCTACTTGGCCCTGATGAGGCCACACCTGGAGACATGTGTCCAGTTCCAGGCTGCTCTGTATGAGACATGGACATACCTGGGAGAGTCCAATGAAGGGCTCTAAAGATGATGAAAGGCCCTGCACTCTCTCCTATGAGGACAGATTGAGAGAACTGAGACAGTTTAGACTGCAGAAGACTCGGGGGATTTTGTTAATATACATAAACATCTGAAGAGAGGGCACAAAGAGGACAAAGCTAAACTGATGCACAAGGACAGGACAAGAGGCAATGGGCACAAATTAACACAGAGAATGTTCCCTCTGAACATCAAGAAAAACTTTATTACCATGAGCATGACTGAGGACTTGCATACATTGCCCAGGAAGTTATGGAGCATCCGTCCCTGTAGATACTCAAAAGAAATCTGGCCATTCTCATAGAGTCACAGAATTCATTGGTTGGAAAAGACTTTTAAGATCATTGAGTCTAACCAGTAACCTAACACCGCCAAGCCCACCACTAAACCATGTCCCTAAGCACCACATCTATATGTCATTTAAATATCTCCAGGGATAGTGACTCCACCATCTCACTGACCAGATTGTTCAAGTGTTTAACAACCCTCTCAGAGAAAAAGTTGTTCCTAATATCCAATCTGAACCTCCTCTGGTGTAACTTGAACCCATTTCCTTGTGTTCTATCACTTGTGACTTAGGAGAGTATACCAACCCCCACCTCACTACAATTTCCTTTCAGACACTTGTAGAGAGTGATCATGTCTCCCCTCAGTTTCCTGTTCTCTAGACTAAACAACTCCATCTCCCTCAGCTGCTCCTCATCAGATTTGTGCTCCAGACTCTTCAACAGCTTTGTTGCCCATCTCTGAACACACTCCAGCACCTCCGTGTCTCTCTTGTAGTGAAGGGTTCAAAATTGAACTCTGTGTTCAAGGTGCAGCCCCACAAGCACCAAGTACAGGGGGTACTTCCCTGGTTCTGCTGGGCAGACTATTTTTAATACAAGTCAGGAGGCCATTGGTTTTCTTGGCCACCTGGGTACACTGTGAACGTTGCATGGGGTTGTTGTGGCCCAAGATCAGGATCTGACACTTGACCTTATTGAACATCACACAATTGGCCTCAGCCTATCAATCCAGCCTGTCCAGGTCCCTCTGAAGAGTTTTACTGTCCTCAAGTAGATCTATGCTCCCATCCAGCTTCATATCATTTGCAAACTTACTGAGGGTGCACTCAAACCCCTTGTCCATATCATTGATAAAGATATTAAACAGAACTGTCCCCAGGAATGAGCCCTGGGGAACACCACTGGTTACTGGCCGCCAATGGGATTCATCTCCATTCTCCACCACTCTCTGGGCCTGGCCATCCTGACAGTTTGTCAACCAACAAAAAGTACATGAGCAACTGGCTGTAGGTAGCCCTACTTGAGCAAGAGCATTGGACCAGATGATCTTGAAAGGTGCCTTCCAACTTCAACCATTTTGTGATTCTGTGACAAACGGTGTCAACACAATTCCTATGATACTATGTGAGTTTACTGTGATGAGAATACAACGTCTGCAAATAAAATGTGATCATTCAAACAGATTATAATGAAAACATGATTGAGATGATTATAAATAGCACATTGGGGAGTTAAAGTAATTTTTCTATGAATGAGATATCTGAAAAATTTTGTTGTTATAAAGATAGATTTATTGTGTGCATCAAATAGTCAAGTTATAGTTTATAAGAAATTAAAAAGATTTTTTTGTAATAAAAACTATTTAACATATGGCTTGTTTATATCACGAAGGACACAATATTTTGTCTACTATTTTGTTAATTTTTTTACTGTTTAGAGTGACAAAATCAATTATGAGACTATGCACTCATAGAAGGATATCAGGTTAGTCAAACAGGATTTCCCCTTGGTGAAGCCATGTTGACTCCCCCTGATAACCATCTTATCCTTCATATGTTCAATGATAACATTCAGGATAAGTTGTTCCATCACTTTTCCAGGGATGGAGGTGAGGCTGACCAGCCTGTAGTTTCCTGGGTCTTTCTTCTTGCCTTTTTTGAAGACTGGCGTGACATTGGCCTTTCTCCAGTCCTCCATACTTCTGTGATCCCCCAAAAAATGTAGCTCTGCAGCTGCACACACATGTCTGTCTCAGTATGTTTGTTCTCCAAACTTCCCACATTATTGTGTAGGTACTTTAGGGAGGCACTCTAGCACATTGGGTTCCTGGAGAGGATTTGGGAGATTTCTCTATAATGGGGCCTTGTAGACACTTCCTCGCCTACATGCAAGTTAGCCAGGATTCTCAAGACACTCACTCATCTATTTCTAATTCTCCTTTTGTTTACAATGCTAGTGTGAAGAAAAAATATCTCAAGATAATCAGAAGTCTATAAGGTTTAAATGCCAAAAACTTTGGAAGCATTGATGACTGCTACACAAAAGCAGATCTCCAGAACTGCTGTTATACCATGCATAAAGGCTGAACATTTTCCTACCATCATTTTTCTTTGGACAAATTACAGGCATCTCCATGCTAGTGAGAGATTAATAGTATTGATGTCTTTAAAGTCTCTTGTGCCATATATACTGTGACAGTTGGCAGGCTTTCTAACTGACTCGGACAAGAGGAGACCTATTTAGCAGCTATGTCAAATTTTCACAGCTTTCACCCTTTGGATGTTCTAGTACAGCTTTGCCAAATATCTCTAATGTTTCTGCAGTGTTCCTTGCTTCAATAGAGCACAAAGTTATGTTCACAAATACATTGCTGGATAGTGTCCCAATGTGATGACATCCTTAGAAGAGCATAAGTGCATGAAAAGGTTGGTAAGAGCTCACAGAAATGATCCTGTAACATCTCTGCAGCCGAATTACCCTTGGGGAAACTATCTCAGTTTATTACCCCGTATCTTCTGGTGTCTAAAAATCATTCCCAGCTTTTAGCAACCATCATCTCAGTGGTCCTTTTCATTTGTCCTAGGTGAGTGACTTAATTCCAGAGGGTGTTGTGGTGATCATGGTTACCAGTCAAGCTCCTTGCATTACTCTACAGGAAATTTTCTGTTGAATCTATTGCAATCAGAGAAGAATCTCAATGTATTGCAGAGAAGAACCTCATGAGGATCAACAAGGACAAGGGCAGAGTCCTGCACCTCAGGAAGAACAACCACATGCACCAGTATAGGCTGGAGTTGAACTGCTGGAGAGCAGCTCTGTGGAGAGGGAACTGGGACTTCTGGTGGACAGAGGAAACTGAGACTTCTGGTGGACAGCAAACTAAGTATGAGTCAGCAATGTGCCCACTTGGCCAAGAAGGTCAATGGCATTCTGGAATTCAAGAAGAATGTGGCCAGCAGGTCAAGGGAGGTTCTGCTCCCCCTCTACTCTGCCTTGATGAGGCCTCATTTGGAGTCCGGTGTCCAGTTCTGGACTCCTCAGCTCAAGAGGGACGGGATACTTCTGAAGAGAGTCCAGTGCAGGGCCAACAAGATGATCAGGGGACTGGAACATCTTTCATATGAGGAAAGGCTGCGGAAACTGGGATTGTTAAGCCTAAAGAGGAGAAGACTGAGGGAGGATCTCATTAATACTTACAAGTATTTAAAAAATGCATGTCAAGAGGATGGGATGGCACTTTTTTCTATTGTATCTAGTGACAGGACAAGGGATAATGGGATGAAGCTGGAACACAAAAAGTTCCATCTATACTTAAGGAAAAACTGTTTTACTGTGAATGTGAGAGAGCCCTGGAACAGACTGCCCAGGGAGGTTGTGGAGTCTCCTTCTCTGGAGATTTTCAAAACTCTCCTCGACATGTTTCTGTGTGACCTGATCAAGGTGAACCTGCTTGAGTAGGATGACTGGACTAGATGATCTCTGGATGCCCTTTCCAATCCCTACCATTCCGTGAGACTGTGATTCTGTAATCAGAAGGTAACAATGAAAGCAAAGGTAGCATTGGATTTCTGCACAGCTGTGATATGACAGCATAGAATACAATGTGTCATGCAGGGATTCGACAACCTAAACTATTTCCCAGATTTATCATGAAGGGAACAAACAGAATTTAACATACTAGCCAGAGAAAAAGAATGTATTGACTTCATGAAGTCTTGCACTAGGGATCTTCTCTGCACCAAAGCTGGTCGCAGAATCTGCCAGTCTGCCAGTTACAATTCTAAAGATAAGAAAATTATTTAAGAGAATGTAATTATGAATATGAGAATATAGCAGTCATTACCCGAACAATTGTGATTTTTAAAAAGGTTGCAAGACCTTTTTTTGCTTGATTTTAAAGTTATAAATCTGTGTGTTTGAAAATGATGGGTCTGGTAAAAGTTGAAAGATCATTACAAGTCAAATTACAGCTTTTACTTTAAACTGTATACCTGGGATTCTAACCCTTCTCTTTGAAAGGAAAAAAAAAAAACAAACCCACACAATACAGACTCCATGTTAAGACTGATCTTTTGAATAGATGGTTGCCAATTACATCCAAGTGCTAAACTATATGAGGTGGTAGCTTTCCAGGGCATATGTATTAATATCTATTGAAAATGAAACGGAAAACGTTTAGTGAATTCTACTGAAGAAATGAGTTAAGACTTGAATTCTTAATGATAGAATTACCCTGCTGTTTTTAAACTGAAAGTGGCGAAAGAACAGAGGAATGGCATTTAAAAGTTCAACTGCCATACTTTCATGAGACTCCTTGAATTCTGATCTATTTACTACCACTTCAGTTAATTTGAAATGGATTGTCTGCTCAACTCTTATCCCAACAAAGACTTTATTACATGGAAACAGTAATAAGAGAAAATAATACCTTGATAGATTAAGAGGCTGTCAGTCTACTCATAATTCCTGTGCTGTTCATTCCTTTTAGCATTAATGAGTAGTGAAGTCTCATAATAAAGTTCACTCTAACAAATACTGCAGAGTTTCTGTTTACTGACAGCTATATATTTATAAGACAACTACAATCTCTGGGTTTTTTTCCCCCTCTCATAAATAAGGTGCTATTTTCCTTCCTTAAATAAACATTAGAAGTGGGAGTCAGTGAGCTTTTCTTGGTAACATTAATAATAATTCAATAGTTTAATCAGCTTCGTATGCAACCTTATCAAAAAGAAAATCTAATGTTTTCTCTCAATTTACCCTAGTCTATCATACCACTTCCTAAACTATGACCATTCTTGTTTCTAAGGTTTAAGAGTAAGAACTAAGACACTGGTGGGTTGTGGGTTTTTTTGTATCTAGAATCACAGAATCTCAGTATCTTAAGGACTGGAAGGGACCTCAAAAGATCATCTAGTCCTACCCCCCTGCCAGTGCAGGGCCACCTAGAGTAGGTCACACAGGAACTCATCCAGGTGGGTTTTGACTGTCTCCAACTAAGGAGACTCAACACCCAGCAGTATGGCAGACATCAGAAAAACAGCTACAGATGCTTTGTCTAATTGACATAAGTGTACTTAATGTTGCTATAAGAGGAAGACAACTCTTTAATTTGACAAGTAAAACTAGCTGTAGTCATCTATGGAGAAAATAAACCATCTATGTATATCTTGATTTTTGAAATAATGATGAATTCAAATCTTTTTGCACATAGAATTCAGATGAAACAAACACTTAAGGTATAGCATAAACATGGTGGTTTGTATAATCTATGGATCATTCACTAAATAATTTTGTTCATTAGAGCAATTTTCCCCACATCACGATTTACAAATGATTCACAACAGAACACTGAGCACTAAGTGATTGTTTTCCTCACTGTAAACGCTCCCATCATCCATTGCTTTACCACATTCTGTAGTCAGTCTTTCCTCATGTTAAATAAAACAATAAATTAATTATTTTCAAAGAAAGTAGTCTCATCTTATCCTTCATCTATATTTACAAAAGTTATCCCTGTCATAATATTTGATCTCTCTTCAATATGCTGTTTTCTCCTCATGCAGGTTCCTCACACTAGCAACATCCAACCTAGAGGCAATTTTTGGAAGATCTTGTTGCTAAAAGCTGCTGTATAAGAGTGAGTTAACTCTGTATACAAAGAATTGAGACAATATCTCTAAACTATTTCTCAGGAAATCTTCCATAAACAGTAATACATATGGTGATACTTTTTTTCTCCAAGTCTGAATATCCTAATGCTCGCCTGCATTATGTTGCAGATCTGTGATGTTCATGACATTTGAATTGTATGTAAAATGAGATTTTTACTATACTAATGTTTAAAGAACTTTCTTTGTCCTCACTCCTTATGACTTAATCAAAATCCTGTTCACTATTGCTATCTATGAAGGTATCAATTTTCATTCCTTAATCAGGAGTACTTAAACCAAAGTTAAACATATCAGACCAACTCTGGCATATTCTGCTTCAATTCCAGACAAAATTTGAGTTGTGTCTCATTTTTAAAGCGAATATAATGGTGGAAAATGAACATTCTCTAGCCTGCCAGAAATTTCTGAGATATGACACTACATAAAAAGAGCTTTGTAGATACTAGACTGTAATTTCTAAATCTTTCTATTATTTTCTTAATTTTTCCCAACCTTCTATCTCAGGCATGGCATTTGCCCTTGAGCACTTATGTCTCTACTGTTTACATCAAACTACCCTTCACTGCATAGAAAAGACATATGGAATGGGGGGTTTTTTGTTATTACTTTACACAAAATCACCAATCACCAATCTAGTTGTTCAAACTAGACAAAGAATCTGGAGCACTCAATCTGGAAAGCTCAAACACATTACATCTTTTTTGACAGAGGCATGAAGGGTTTTTGACAATAATCTTTTCCCTTTTTGTAAACATTGTTCAAGACTGGGCAAGTGCAATAAAAAAAATAAATAAGGTGTTTCAAGTACAACCTTAATAAGATAGAAAAGGATATTTAGCAACAATCAATTAATTTTAAAGAAATAATTTGAATTGCACCCTGAATTTGATGTAAAAATAATTTTGATACAGCTTTCATGTTTGCTATTGGCTTCTGGAAACTGGTGGAGCATTTAAACATAAATCTGCCTTCTGAATAGAAAGGATTAATGCAAAAGATATTAATATGAATCAATAATTAAACATTAGTTTAGAGTGTGCTGAGGTTTATGTAAACTATGTTTGTCTTTCTGATATTGTATCTAGTATTTGAACTTGCTCTAGTTTTCACCCTTAAAGACTGCGCTACACAAACATATAATGTTAACAGTCTCTGCTCAGACAGAAATAAACACTCTATGCGTTCCAGTTCCTGATTTTTGCTCCAGAGTCCTTGGTGTTTCCATTAGAAAAGGACGAGCAACATCCTGAGTTCTTCCCATAGCCTTTTTTTTAGTGCTCTACCCTTGTTTCCCTTCCACGTCGAGTACCCCATAACTGCCTCTCACTGGCTCTTCAGCAGACTCTGGGAAAGCTGACCTCCAGATGAGGGCACAGGCTCAGTGCAAAGTTTCTGGAGGAGGTCATACAGCCTGCAGAATTAACATAATCAGACTTAACAGCCAGCACATTTCCTTCTACCTTCAGAGCATATATACACATACAGCCATATACATAGAAGAAAGGTAAATTTCCAGATGTCTTTAACACTGTTTATACTAGTAGTGGCTGCTTTAAAAACATAAATCAACAGAATAAATTCAGATTAGAAAACCAACTTACATTAGGAAAAACTGGTTTATTAGCTGAAATATAAGTTGAGATAAGACTAATATCATATACTGAGCATGAATAGTGAGTGTGGAATATATTTAGCTAACAGTTTTTTTAATATAGATGCAATGTTTTGTCTGTTTATCTTTGATAGAAAAAGAGCAGTGAAAAAGAGACTGTTCGGAAACAGATATAGATTTTTTCTGACAGTGGTCAAGATTCTTTTTACAGTTTTATTTAAAATAATCCTTCCAGTTTCTTTTCTTCTTCCTTTTTTTCTTTTGTGTAGTTGTATTGTACAGCTGCTTCCTGATGTTCCAAGAAATTATTGATCTTAGCTCTCAACTGTAAAATCTACCATAAGTGAATTTGATTCCCCTATTGAGAATGCATTACTTGAAATGATGCATTATTAGTGGGGAGAAAGAAATTTCTTATGATACAGCATGACTTCCATCACTAGAAAAGAAATATTTTCAGCATTTGTTGAAAATATTCTTATCTCTGTGGTGGATTTTACAAGATCAAAGAAGAAACAGCAACATCAAACACACATTTACAAAATGGTACAGGCACAAGACAGATACGACATATGTGTTAGTGGTTCAGAAGCTTCTTATGAGTTATCTATTCCTCTATTGTGTTGCATGGAATAGATTTTTTGTATTGTCAAAAACAGAGAAAGGACTCACCAAATCACCAGTCTGTGACTCTGTGCATATGGTAGACTTCAGAAACTAAAGTTATTTTAAATTTTTAGGAATATTTTAGACAGGCTTACTTCAAATGGCCCACAGAATTCAGGGAACAATATATAATCATAGTGATTTTATCTGCACTTAGCCATTTTAAGGTTTTATATGGTGTATTAAAAACAAACAAACAAAAAAATTCCAATTGAGAATATAAAAAAGCAAAGATTAATCAGAACAATAGCCTACATCTTCAGGGGTCATGAATCCTATTCATTTATTAAACGTCCTTTGCATTTATGAAACCTCCTTAGGAAAGAATTGGATCTGGTATGCTTCAGTTTGTGTTTAGTCTTTTTCTAGGAAAGGCTGACAGAGATCACTTGTACTGAGATGGTAAACAAAGCACAGTGGTGACTGCAGAGGGCTTGGCAGGGGAAAGTATGTAGCTATACACAGAGGAAACACTCCTTTTTGCTAGAGAAATAGCACTGGAAGATGTTGATGGGGCACTACCTTTTCCTGTATTTGGAAGGCAGGAGGGTAGCATAAATGAATAAATAAACAAAAAACCAAACAAAAAGCATGCCAACACCCACAGAGGACCCAAAATATAGCAACTGCAGAGAGGGTTATTTAAGGATTAAACTTCAAAATGTTTCATTTTATTCTCCTGGTAGAAGAAGAGTATGATTCAAAAGCTAATATTCATGTGTACTGAAGAGAACATGAGAGAAAAAGGCATTGCTTACCATAAGAAGTTTTGTAGGCAGTGTAACAGTTTGTTAGTTATTATCATAATGCAACAAAAGCTATGAAATAACCTTGTCAACCTTGTCATTTCAATTTTTTATGCACTAGCTTTCTTTTTCTAGATATGTCAGTGAATTTTTCTCTCAAATAATATATTGCCATAGGCTAAAAGTGCATAAAAGCTCTGTCACAGAAGTGTCACATGTAATAACGTTATAACCTAAACAACACTATCCTTAGTTACTTCGGGAGGTCTACATTTCAAAGGTATTGCAGCATCTGAAATGCTTCAGCTTCAGTTGAAGTACATGAAATATATTAAGTACTTCAGCTGGGAGTACATGGTGTTTCCACCTTTAGTCCTTTAGTGAAAATGCCCTCACAAGGTCCAGCTAACCAGTCCAAATCAGGCTGAAGAAAGGTAGATGGGAGGCAAAAAAAAGACCTCCTGGCCATCCCATCCACTCAGGGATTTCTTGGCCTCCAGAATTTAGAGGAGCCACTGCCACCTACAAATGCACATAGTTGACGTTGAGAGCAGCCCAACATTGCAGGTGGGAGGACTACAAACAGCTAAAGCAGATCTCAAAATATCTTTTGCAATCGCTCAGGACTTCTAATAGTTTGTGTGGCATTGCCTCTTTGTCACTTGTTATCAGTTGCTCTTGCAATGTTCCCTTAAAATTGCCTTGTTTCAGGTTTGTTGCATACCTCACCATCTCACATCCACATCCTCTACTCTGTTAAACTCTTCAGTTTATCTTGTGTTAAAAAAACCTCACCAGCTTTAAACTAGTACTTGCTAAAGAATCACATTCATTCTGCTTTTCCATTAGATACTCTTTTTCACTTTAGGAAGGAAATTTCTGTACAGCTTTAAATGTTAGGAGCCAGTTAATAAGCCGTGTGTTTCTAGTCTCATATGAAATATATAAACAGCTTCTTCGAATGTTTATTTCAGTATGTCATACATATATGGCAGCATCTTTGGGAAAGTAAAGAACATTTTCAACCCTATTATAAAGTTTTTGTTTTAAGAACTTCAATAAGGTAAGGAGGAACTATTTCTATACAGTATAAAAACTAAGAGAACACTATTGCAGAATAACTGTAAAAGCTTCACCAAAATTGCCAAATATAGGAAAAAAAAAACCCAAAACCCAGGGACTAGGGGCGTGGTCAATGGAGAAAAAAGATAAGAAAAGAAATCAGCTTTTCACAGCATCAGTGGAACAGGGAAGTTCCAGTTCATTGGAACTTCATGTTCTTCATGCTTCAAGGGCTTCTGGAATAACAAAAAATTGTGCATGCTTCCTTTGCCAAAGCGAGTTGAAAAGACAGATGTTATCCTAACTTATAAGTAGGGAGCCTGGCTGCCCATTTCAGTAGTATTTTCTGGCCAATTAAAAGCTGACATTTTTAGAAGTGAGTAGCAATAATGTAAGCACGACTCCAATGCTGCTACTAACTGCAAATTCTGTATTTTCTGTCTGAAAAGACACACTATTTTTGAGAACAAAGGAATGCTCCATTGGTGACAATCTGCAGGCTGCATTCAGAATAAATCACATTTTTAAAAACTGACTGGTATCATTGCTTAGCCTGAAGAGTAGGATAGATCCAATTCCCATTGAAATTAATGGAAAGGCTCTTACTGAGGCAATTGGGTTGGATACAGTATTAGCTCTGGGATTTTTATTTTCTTGTAACAGATAACCAAATCCAACAATCTTCCATAGCACATTCCTACTGAGCCATTGTATGGGCTCCTTTTACCTTTTTTAAATGTTTGACCTTTCATTAAATGTTAAATAGTTCTTATCATTTTAGCCTTATAGTTCACAGAGACCTTGAAGATGGTTCTTCAGCTCAATTACACCTTTTTGAAAAGGCAGACAGTAAAAATAGTACTCTTCTGACTTTCCTCTGCTCGTGAGATGGAGGAAGGTATCCCGCTTCTTCTTCTCATTGATACACTGCTTTGCTTATAGGTAACCCTTCATATTTGTCAGACAATTATGTTTAAAACAAAACTTCCTTGAATGCTGTTAAAGTGAATCTTTCTAGTAAAGAAAAGGGGATCTCCAGCCTAGGCAAGTCCATACTAAAGCTTTCTTCTGTAACAACAGTTCAGTAGTCATACCTGAAGCTACTTTTAAACTAGCTAGCTTGAATATTGTTAGCAGTACAGCTATTTCACATTGGAACTGCGGTCCCATCTGTAGACAGATCTGTAGACGCCCTATATAACTTGCAGATGTGAAGATTAATCTTCTGTATTTTTTGCTTCGAAACTTGATCAAGGTTTTTCCACCTCCATTGCTACCCCCATCCCAATTGTTCACATTTCTCATGGACTGGGCAATTTCACAAGTCATTGGTGCTGGCATTTGAATTGCTATTTACATGTCCTTACTCCTGTTTGATAATGTCTTTTCTTGTTGTTGTTGTTAATAGGCTCTGACATTTTTTTTGACTTCTCCTTCCTATCCTTTAAAGAGATGCTTCCAGAATAAAATAAAAAAATTTTAAAAAAATAATGATGGAATGTATGCGACAGCTTCTGAAACTTGGAATTATTGTTTTCCATTTCCTACTATTACTCTAATAACACAGAACAGTTTGATGTGGGCATGGAAACAATGTGCTTCAGAAAGAGCACCACATTTAGACAGAGAGTCAGCAAATTTGTTTAAAATCCATTTGGCAGGAGCAGTAACCATTTCAACGCAGTATGACAATGTCTGAACCTGAAAAGGAATTAAAGGTTGTACCTTTAGGCCTTTCTAAAGATTTATAAGTCAGCCGCAACTCACTTGTCTTCTTGCTACAAATATGAGAACTGATGAGCAATAAGAGTAGAGGAAACAAGCTGCCACCACACTGCCTACCAAGACAAATGCCTATAAAATACACATGTGCAGAATCTTCAGTTTAATTCATCTTCTATTGTGACTATACTGATGAATCTGTATTTGAGTCATTTGAGTTTTCATTCTTGCAGCCATTTAAACTGCAATATCAGACATCTTGGGTGTGAGTGACAAAAAATGTCACAAAGTAAATCTTCGCTTACACAGAAGTCCTTCTGATGCCCTAGATAATTATTAATCAAGTGCCTTTCATATCAACAGAGACTTATGCCAGTATCCTGACTGGTATGATGTGTTGACTCAGAATGTCCAGAACACTTAGGAAACAAATCAAGAGTACCACTTCCCAAAGCGTAAAAATGATGAAAGGTGATTGTGGCTAGTCATAGACTTTATTGCTCATCTTATTAGCATCCATTTACTCTGTAGATATATAAATAACTCTAAGAAATAAATCTCTGAGCACATACTAAGAAACAAGACTATAATGTGGTGAGAAAAAACTGCAGAGTATGTTCCTCCATTGCTCAGAGTGAATTTTCCCCTAACTTCTCACCATAACTTTTATAACGGGGCAGATTTCTTTTCAGTCAGTTTGTCTACACCCAACTCTAACCTGGGACATGACCATAATTTACTCTGAAAACAGCTGTAAACACTAACTTCACTATAGTAATGTTATTGCCATATTGTACTATCACCTACCCAATGTTTCTTATAATGTGTATGTTGAACAATTTCTCAGCATTAGATGCAAAAACTCTGTGACTTGAGACTCTTAGAGGCAAGGTCTCAACCTCATGACAAATATATTTAACTCATTTTACAGAGTCTTCACTATCAGCTGTGTGGATGTTATGATAGAAACAGAGCAATTTATAAATGTTACGGCAGTTGCAGTTCTCAGGAAAGTTTTAAGGATAAAAGATGTTATTATGGCACTGATGATGATAGCTCAATACTTGTAGAAGTCAAAGATAAATCAGAGGTACAAACAAACAGTAACAATTTTAAAGGCAAATTAAGTAAGTAAAACAGCTGAAAGACTCAAAGAGTCAAGGCCTATGCACCAGAAGAGGCAATCATGTACTAAGCAAAGGGGTACATGAACTAGAAGATGAACTAATGCTATTCCTTTAATGGAGAGTGTAGAAATAGAACCCCAATATTGAACTATTTAACCATTTGTAGGCCTTCAAGACCCACCTGGACACGTTCCTGTGCAACTTGATCTAGGTGGACCTGTTTCTGCAGGGGAGTTGGACTAGATGATCTCTAAAGATCCCTTCCAATCCCTACCATTCTATCATTCTATGATTCTTTAAATTAAACTAAAGCATTGCTACAATTCTGAAAGGCTTAAAAACAAATTGTAGTTTTTGATAAGTATATCTTGAGATGAACATTTTTTGCAGAACTTCCAAGTTGTAACTCAATGGTTTTATTCTTGTTTGCACTTGAGCCAGGATTGTCCCGCAAAGCATTCAAGCTAACTAACACGAGCCACTTTTCACTATATCACTGTGCTATAGCTCCTCAGAGATTAGCAAGAGCCAGCTGCTTCCTTCAGGCTGGGAGCAGGGACCTGATATCAGACTGTGCTAGGACACGGTCATGTCAATCCTGAACAGAGCAGGCAAAGCTGCCTGTAGATGCCAGAGTCTCTCTACAACTCCAGACGTGGCAAAGTAATGATCCAGCATTCAACTAGGGAGCCTGGTCAGGAGCAAAAGACAGGACCATAAAGAGGATGGGAGATATGGTGATTCTAAAAGAAAGCTCAGTTGAGGAGTGATAGCACTGGGTTGGAGAAGACATGGCCTATGGGCAGGGTGTCAGGAGGCCTCAGCTGCCAGGGATACTACAACTTTTAGTGCCCTCAGAGCCCTGGTACAACTGTTTGGTTGCTGGAGCTTGAGATCAGTCTGTGCTCAAATCATTGCTCTTTCTGTAGGCTAGGTAGTGGACTGCACTGCTGGAAATTGGGAATATGTTCCTTGAAGCCTATCTTGAACCCTCTACCACGGTAGGAGTTGTTATGAGGCTGTTAAAATTTTTGTCTTTCACTTCAAATCCTTGTTGAATGCTGACCTTTGTAAAATAATTTACACTGAAAGAAAGATGTCTTTGTCAAAATTGACAAGATGTGACTTTATTTTTATCATTGGTGAACTTTTCCTGAAATATCCAATCATTCTCAATAGCTCAATTACTTATCTTTAAAGGTAAGTTTGACTAAATTTGTACCTTTCTTCTATTCAACTGGACCAAAGTGAATTTAATGTGATTTTAATAAGAGACTGACCTTTGTTGCTGGCATCTGATCTTTTAAGAAGATTCAGGATCTTTTGTTTCATTGAAACATCACGGATACAGCTAAAATCAGCTGCTGCACCATAGGCTCAATTCTCCATTTCTCCTTTGTTTTTTTGCATTCTGTAGAACCTTACAAGTTTCACAAATCTAAGTTTACCTCAAGAAGTTGAAGACAGTTCTTCTGAAATGAGAAAATTTCTGTCTGAGTGGAGCCATTTTTTCTAGTATAAATCTGTTATTCTATATATTACATCAGAAATAGACCATGTCCTAGGAATAGCTTCAGAAATAGCTGTTGCAATTTGGTCCAAGGGTTTCATTATCTCATTTTGAATAACAAAGTATGTGAATTGTCTTTGATTCATTCTCAGGTATCTTACTGCTTATCATACACCATTTGCAGTGCATGTAATGTTAAATAAAGAGGCAATCATTCTTGATATATATTTTTTAACTTCTTCAAAATACAAATGTGACTGAAACAGTTCTCCCTAATCCCTGTTTCTAGTAATGTGTTATTCCAGAATGCTGGCCATTAATTTACACACCTTAATCTTAAAGATAGTAATCTTTTTTGGTGGTGGATTTTTTTTTCTTTTTAATTTTCATTGTATTCTGCTACTCCTGTAAGAAGATGATGAATTCATCTAATATTTTTGAGAACTTGCTGTGATTTTTTTAGCTTATCTTTATTCCTGGACAATTTATATCCATTTATCTATCATTTATACTTATCTGTTTGTCTTAGAAGTATCTCATCAGATCACTAGGAGTACATTTCTTGTTTTCTAGTCTACATCATACTGATAGCTTAAAGTTATCCTTTGTCATTAATCACATTAAATTTCCTCTTTCATATTATTTCCATGTTAAAAGGGTCCCATGTGGTGAAGTTTATATCAAAAATTCTTTTTGGAACAAAAATCCTTCATGCAAAATGTACTATTTTTTCTTTATTACTTTATTAAAATTTACTAGAACTATTACTGCTTCATTGAAATTCATCCTCTTTCTGTTACTCTATTCCTTAGTGCCACTGATTCTTTCTGCTTCACACTTTGTAGTTTAGGCTTTCAGCCTGAGCTTTCTCTGGTTAATATACCACAAATTGCCTCATTCCTTCAGTAGAGTTTTCCCATTCTCATTTTTTGTTTCTCTTCTATTCTCTCTTGGTTTTTTTCTCTCTTCTTTACTGATGGTTTTTGTCTCCTGCTTTTTTATCTCTCACTTTTTTCCTCTTCTCATTTTTTTCACTCTTATTTTTCCTCTCAATCTTCTTCTCTTGTTTTTCAGGGATTTATAATCTTTTTCCCTTTATCCACTCTTTTTTCTTTTTCTTTTTTTGTTTTTATTTTGTTGGTTTCTTTTTTTCTTTTTTTTTTTTAATTTTCTCTTTTTTTTTCTCTTTTTTTTTTCCCCTTTTTCTTCTAAGAGAATAAAAAATGTTGGTATGCTACTCTGTTGGTGTCTTACTGAAAAACACATTGTGTTTTTCCAGCTAGAAAGATTTATATGGTGGAACAGCTTATCTGCTAAAAGTATTTCATAGCCTAACAACATTATACTATTATCAACAGAACAATGGAGCCATTACTCCTGTGTAGTGTCCACAAATGCCAGGTTGAAAACCACCAGTATTAGCTTCAGAGAGGGTGTTACAAATAGTGGTTGATGAGCTATGGGTGGTGGTAGCTGCCAAAAGACCTGATGCCAAAAAGACATCTTAGGAACTCTAAAGTGTTTGAACAACCCTTCTCCAAATCTTGTATATTAGGGAAAAAAAAGTATGACGAGGAGAAAACAAATGATAGTGGTATTCTTATGTTAATGAGGAATTTCCCTATACTGAGAGAATCTGTCCCTAGATGCCAAAGTGAAGTGCAAAATCAAAACCCAGAAAACATTAAGGAACACAGGTTAAGGCTTTGAGAAGTAGTTTACCTACACAGGTACATGTCATGGGTATATATATATATATTTGTTCACAGAAATTAGAATACTTTGTTTCTTTTAATTTATTTTAGAGCACAATTTCAAAGGGGTTTGACAGATACACATTTCACCATGTTTACCTGTACGCTGTGCAAGTTGAACACTGTCTGCAATATGCAGCAAAAAGTACTGGGTGGTGATGGATGTGTGATATGACTGGAATTCCTCTGCAAACAAGCCATGCCAAGTGTTGTCTTCCCTTTATTATCACCAGTACTGCCCTCGCAGAATACACTGACTTGTTTTTATTAGTCAGCCAAGCAAAGGAGTGCCTTTATAAATCATTATGCACTACCTTATATCATAGTGGTACATATATATCATCTCTGGATGGCGGTATTTCTATTGTTAGAATAGAAGCAGAGATGTAAGAATTGACCCCAATACTGTGCCCTTCTCCTCCCAGCATTAGGGGGAAACGTAAACTTTGGATATGCAGCTTAAATCGAGTTGTCATTCCTACAGGAGCATGTCCTTCCAAACACTCCTCATTAGCACAGATGCATGTGATACGCTTCATGTTACAAGAGATTCTGCTCATTAGAGTAGGTGGTCATCTGCCTGCTGACTTTGGGAAGCTATTTAGAGATTTATGCTGGGATCCATCTTTATTAGCAGAGTTTTCCACTGATCTCTCAATGTTGTCAATATGCTACCTGCATCACATAGCATGGAATTGTAAGGCAGTCCCCTTGCTATCCCACACAACTGAAATCTTCAGTTCATTGCAGAGCTTTCTTGACTCTAGTTTGCTGTGTTTTCACTGTGGATATTAACTCAACAGCTAGCTGAGTAACCATTATTAAAAATAAACCACTGCCACTAAATGTTGTGTGGGATTTTCAAAAGTTCCTTTTACAGTTTCCAGAAGGAAACAAATTATTTATGACAGTAACTAAAATTTTACATTTCATTTAAGCCATGCAGCTAAGGCTGTGGCCAGGATAAACAGAAAATAATTCACTTCACCCTAAAATAAGTGTATAAGGCAGGTGGGATGAATACGCTGCCAGGGCTGCCAGGACTGAACCTAGAAACCAAGACTTACACTATACAATTTTTAAACAGCTAAAACTAGGGTAAGCCCTGGTCAATATTTATGCATTTAAAATTCAATACACATTACTCTGATGATGTTTATGTGCATTTAAAAGATGGAATTTATATTTGTATGCATCTAGCTCTATTTATGTATATCTGACGCACAAGTGGCAGGTATCACAGAATTCTGTGTATGAGTACATTTATCAAGCCAGCATTTCTTGTATGATAATTATTTGTCACTCATTAATTTTCTAGCACACTTTCCAATCAGATTTTTATATTAAATGCTAAGAAAAGGCTGAAAATTATTTCACAGATCAAAGACCATTCCTAACAATTGTAGATAAACCAGTTAAGAAACTTAACAAGATATATTGTAAAATGTATTCTTTAATAGTATGTGCTCTCCTAAAAACTTAAGCTGAGGAGTATTGATATCCAGTTCTGGGCTCCTCAGCTCAAGAGGGACAGAGAGAATCCAGTGCAGGGCCACCAAGATAATCAGGGGACTGGAGCATCTTTCATATGAGGAAAGGCTGCGGGAACTGGGACTCTTTAGTCTAGAAAAGAGGAGACTGAGGGGAGATCTTATTGACATTTACAAATATCTAAATGGCAGGTGTCAGGAGGTTGGGACATCCCTTTTTTCTATAGTAGCTAGCAACAGGACAAGGGGTAATGGGATGAAGCTGGAACACAAAAAGTTCCACTTAAACATAAGAAAAAACTATTTCACCATGAGGGTGAGGGAGCCGTGGAACAGGCTGCCCAGAGGGGTTGTGGAGTCTCCTTCCTTGGAGGTCTTCAAGATCCCCTGGACATGTTCCTATGTGACCTGATCTAGGTGAACCTGCTTCTGCAGGGGAGTTGGACTAGATGATTTCTAAAGATCCCTTCCAACCCCTGCCATTCTGTGATTCTGTGATATCAGTAAGGTCAGACTGTGATAACAATACTTACCATGACCCTAATACTTGCTAATGATATTAAAAGGATTTAAACATATTGTTTAATCAAGACCGTATAGTCCACTGATTATATTATGAGCTACACAAACATATGCAGGTATTCAGCTGTTGATTTTGCAGAATGTACTTACAAAGGGATAAGAGTTTAACTGTCCTATGTTTACATTACATTCAACAAAATAAATAAGGAGGTTGGAAAGTGAAGAGAGCATTGGCAACAGAAAAAACTAACCACATACAATCAGCCATACTGTCTTGGTAAGCAAGGACACTCCACTTCCATCATTTCCTGGTATTTTTTATTTACTTCACTTCTAATACTGCTTGGTCCCTATTTCTGTCTTACCTGTGGACGCAGCTCATCTCCCAGCTTTCTATAGCTAATGGCTTCAGGTTGTCTTCTAAAGCCTCATCTACTTTCACTGCTTCCACTGTTCTTCCTTTCAATTTTTATCCTACTTTTTTTTTTCTCCACTTCCCCATTCCCTGAAAGTACTTTTCAGCTGTGTTACTGTTGTCCCCTTCATCATGAATCCAGTTGTTACCATTAAGAGCAGAGTGATTGAACAGAAAGATTCTGGGGTTTGATAAGATGTCACAGTGGTGTTAATTTTTCAGACATTTTCCTTCATTTCCATGGTCCTAATATAAATACTGTCTTAACATATGTGTATCAGTACCCCCCTTCTAGCTACTGTAGCCAGATAATTATTTTTAGAAGCATTAATCAGCTAGCTGTCTTAGTCTAGGATTTTATTATTATTGTATTAACTCCTGTAGGAAAGCTAAGCAGAAATTGACCTTCCCTGTTCATAACACCAGGTCTTTATATTTTGAATGAGATTTTTTTTTCCCCTGCAGATCTTTTCTACTATCTTTGTGATTTACTCAGTCATGTAATTCCCTAAACACAAATGCCTGTGAGGCTACTTCATAAAAATGAGACTTAGCTAAAAGAGACTTAGCTCCAAATTCACAGAACAGACTTGAAAAGCAGTAGTTATTTGTTGAGGTATTTTTCCTGTCTATGTTCCAACCATTTTACTCTTAGTGAGTTTCAAAAATAAACATATTGTACCCCCTTGAGAAATTCACAATATGCAGCTAAAGTGAATAATATACTGTTTTTAACTTGTTACACATGTGCTATTTTAAACTACGATGAATAAAAAAGCTCAGGAATATGTAGGGTTAGGTATTCATGTATCTTTCAATAAAGTGTAATCAGATTTATTTTTGGTCCTATATGAAAAAGATGTGCTGTTACTAGTGAGCATGCTTCAAGAATACTGCATTTCTACATGCTCAGAATAATTTTATATTCATTTTGATTAGAGAAAACCACTTATTCTCAAGAGGTTGACAAACGCTAAAGATTTCCACTTTAGTGGTTTACAATGACATCAAAGTGGCCTTACATCTTTGCAAAAATCTGTTTCCTTGGTAACATGAAGCAAACCGTTCATTTCAGAAAGGCCTATAGAGAGCAACTGAGATTTTATTTTCATGTTAAATATCAAAACTTAATGTGGATAATGACATTGTATAAAACATACTACTGAGTTTAAAATGTGTTCAATCCTCAGTTAAATAATTTTGGAATATCAATAATTTCTAATTATATTTAGATCATGTTATCTGTTGGAAGCCAGAGTATGAGATGTTTTCATGCTTATGAAAAGAAATTTAATATAATTAAATAAATATGAGAATATTTTCAAATCCAACAAAACCCAAAATAATGACTCTTGAAAAAGTATTATTAAGAAATACTTAATGGAAAAGTGTTCCTCGACTAGTAAATTTTAAATTTGGCAAGTACTGTTTAGCTAATGATGAATGATTTCTCTAATAAGAGTATATTTCTATGCTAAACATAAACTTTGTGCAGAATGGCAATGAAAATAGCTCAAATTCTATACAATTAATAAATTATTAAAACTCCTCATCCTTGCACTATTTACTTATTACACTCTTTTGTTTTATCTTAAGGCTTTGAACTGGAAACATGTCTAAACATGAGCTTAGCTTTGAAGCCACAAACATCCATACCAAAGTCCTCTGAGTTTGGGGAAGACCTGAGGAACACATGCAAATATTACCAATTGTCATGAACACTGTGAATTTGTTACAGCTGAAATTATCACACACGTCTACATGCAAATTAACATTCTTTTTCTGACAAAGCATCTAAACATCTCTCAGAACAGTTTCATAGAGGAGGGAAGTTAAATTTAACACTACAGTTATGAGCAATAATCACTGCACTCAGGAGTTCATTAGAGTTGGAAAAATAAGCATCCCCTTTTTCCTTGAAGGAAAGCAGAGATATTAGGGGGTGAGGCAGAGAGTGGAAGAAATCTTTGGACAAATTAGCAAGAGAAAGCAGTGAAAAAGAAATTTATCAGTACCCAGACAGAGAAACTTCATGGAGAGACACGGGAATCATGAGAGAAGGCAGGATTGTGATTTATAATCAAGGAGATAGTATACTACAGAGTTAAAGTGTAATTTATGGATGCTGAATACAATTCCTACAAAGGATTCAGCCCCTACTATCTTCCTATGCACTTCTCTCCTAAACTATTGTAAGGAATTGAGATGTAGATCTTTCATGGTAACTATGATTATCAGAATGAGTCATTTTTATAATAACCATGTAATGTCAGCTTTTGTTTACTATTCCTATACAAGTCAAGTTTTAAGTGCACATAACAGCTCTATGTTTTGAATTTTCGAAAAATGTATTTACTGTGCAGAAGATATCTAGTGCACTTATAAAGAATGGATTAAGGGATGCAGCCCAACCATTTGCCTCATAAACAGAGGAATTTTACCAGATCTCTGACTGGACATGGGACTCAATACTAAAATGGGCAATGGAGTACTTCTGGACTGTAAACATGTATGTTTTGTTGTTTTTTTTAATGTAGACTATGCACTACTATAAAGGCTCATATAATAGCATACTGAAATTTAATAGCCAGGATGGGGATACAAAACATTTTTTCCATGAAGACATTAAAAATAATAACTTTCCTTCTACTAGTTTCCATGCCAGTATTTTAGGTAAAGGATTCCTGTGAGAATTGAAACTCTTTTCTGTGGAGCATTATGCCTGAAGATTCAAAGATAACTGATGATTTTTAATTTTCCATAGAAAATAAATTCAGATATTATTTAGTAAAAGACAAAGAACCTTGTTTTGACCTTTCTGAAATGTTTCCAAACATCTCTAACACGATCATGTATGCTTCAAAACACAGTCATCCGAATTTACCCTTTATGGTTTAGATGAAGACTCACATTATCTTTTAGTCTTTGGAGGACAATGTTTGCTTGGATGAAATCTGTACAAATTGATTTCTGTTAGTTAATGATTCATATTAATGCAGGTGTAACCAGCTATTAACAGAATAATAGACTTGGCCTGAGTGTGTAGTATTGTCACTCCTATTATTGAGTGTTTCTGTTTGGGATACTTCTAAGTCAGAGTAACTCAACGTGGTAGTATTTCCCAGCCTATACTTCAGATGAAAGGTTTAAAAATGAGTAATGGATGTGGTCTAGCCTGATCTCATGGTTATAATAGGGAAGCTAATTAAGCTGCCTACAGTTCCCATTGTAAGATCGTGATTACAGGTTGAGGATTTTGTCAGACTATTTGTTTACTTATTTGATTTCATTGAAGTAAGTTAGCAACACATTTATCAGATGGACAAAATAACTACCAGATTATTCAATCTCTGTTATTCTCAGTTTTTAAACCATAGCAACACAGGCTGTAATTGAGCACTATAGCCATGAACAATGATCAGCACCAAAAGGTGACAACTTGTTTATCACCCTGATAGGTGTGGAGCATGACAAACATAGTGCACCTGTAACACTCATCTAGCAATGTCATGGTTTGACATGACAGCCTTTTCTGGTAAAGAGGAATGGGCTGTAAAGACGGCTCCTGTAAGAAGTTGCTCAAAACTCTCCCCAGCTCTGAGCCAGACCCACTTCTGAGGCTGAGCCAACTAGATGCCGTCACAATCACTTTTTAAGAAGAAGCTGGAAGAGGAGGCTTCTTCCTATTTCTTCCTTTTTCTGTCCCTTCTTCTCCGGTTGATGGTGGTGCAAGGAGTGGGAAGAGTGAGAGAAACAACCACGTGGACTCCAAGGTCAGTGAGGAAAGAGAAGGAGGTGTGCTAGAGCAAAGATTCCCCTGCATTCTACAGAGAGGACTGGTGAAGCTGTGATTTGTTTGCATTTCATTAAAGACCCCACATTAAGGACAGAGACTCATTTTGCTAAAGAGGACTCTGTGCCAAGGACAGTGACTCACTTCATTAAAGACCCTGTGCCAGGGGCAATGACTATGTCTCGGAGGAGGCCGTGTCCCATGGAGGGACCCAATATTCACAGAAGCTGTAACTGTGGGGAGGGACCCATGCCAAGGAGGTAGAGATATTGGAAGCAGTGAGCTGGGCCTGGGAAGGAAGGAGGGATGGGGGAGGAAGGTCTTAAAGAGCTGGTTGGGTTTTTTTCATCATCCTACTCCCTTTTTGCTTTTATTCTGTTCTGTTTCTTGTAGGTAGTTGTGGTGCTTCTGTGCTAGCTGGGCCAAACCATGACAAGCAGGAAAAAACTAACATTTTCAGAGAAGACTTATATTACCAAAGAGGTGATACATGTTGCCAAGAGGAATCATCAAGCTATAACCTGAGGTGTTACAGATACCATGGATGTAAAGAAGAGCTATCTAATTATACAGCCCTGAAATACTTTGAAAGTAACATAAAAGTATCCTCAAGCTTAAAGTAACAGTGAAAAAACCACAATAAGCAGTCTTCAGGTTTTATCACAACTCTTCTGAGAGATGGTTCTTGGGACGTTGACTTGAAGTAAGACCAATTTCAATTAATAGTAACATTTGTTACCGTCTTTTTTTTCTTGCATTCAGAAGAAAACAACAGATGACAACTTGCAAATTACAAAACCAAGACCTCCGGAAATTTTGTCTATTCCAGAAATCTCACTGAGACACAACCAAGGTAAGTTATTTAAATGTGCTACTAATGCTATGAATTCATTTAAATTCTTGTAAAGCGGAAGAGATGCTAGAAACTTCTCTCATAGGAAGCTAGGTACTCAGTACATGGGCTTCACACAGCTCTTCTTGCTTTACAGTTTAAACAATTCCTTCTACCAGCTTTTTTTTTTTTTTTCCCTAGCAATTCAGGCATGAATAGTATTTTCTAGTAATTTTGTACACAAGTTGGTATCCAGAAGTGTAAAAATGTTTGTATAACGCTGTCAAATTCACTAGAGAAAAGGGAGAACCCCACTCCTTGAATGACTAGGATGGGAAGAAAGACCTTCCTGATGAGCTGAGCAAAGACAGCATGGACCCTGTGCAGTGGTATGGAGTAGTTTATTGGCAGCATCTGTGGAAAAAAAGACACAATTTTGCAACAAATTCTTTCACCAAAGACTGAATTGCCTCCAGCAAAGAGCTTGGTTACCAGTCCACAGTCATAAAAATGAACTTGTCACCTTCTGAACTTATAATTTTGTGTATCCAGTAGAAAATGAGTATTTTTTTATGGCATGACTGGAGCAATGGTCATGGCTGTGAAAACAACACCCCCAAAAAGTAGAAAGTTAAATTTCTAGAGTGCTCTTTCAAAGATATTTTCTTTCTGAATTAAGTATCAACAGGAAGCTGCAAGATCTTTTTCTCTACATAAATAATTATAGCTTTTGGTGATGGGTACCTTTCTGGAGTGAGAATAACACGAAGAATAAAAAGAGAAAAAATCATTAAAAATTACTTTGAAGGACTACTAGATCTTGCAAACATTTAACAATTGTGATTAGACTTCATAGGGCTGCAACTTTACAAAACTATAACTGAAAGTTCATTGCTGTAGCCTAGCCAAAAACTTTAGGATTTTTGTGTGCAAATAGGAGTTAAACACACAAAAGATTTTTTGAAATCCATGAATAATGCAGATATATTTTTACTGATCACTGGAGGAAAAATAATTTAGTGCAAAAGAGGTAACAAAATTAAATAATAATGAAACGTAATAGAGCATTTAAAAGACAGAACTATTTAATTATGGAATAGCATTGATATTCACAAACTCTCCATAAACACCTTAATATGTGTAAGAACCTTGACTCATGTTAATACTTCTACTTTTGGTTTTGTTTCATTTTTTTAAACTGGTAATCCTAGCTGAATGATTGAATAGACAAAGATCTAATTGCATCATTTTTGAAAATCCTTTCATTTTATAAAACTAGCTTATATTCATTTTTAATACTTTAATTTTATTTGTCAATGAATACATTTAATTTAGTCTTAATGTTTAGTTTTTCTCCAGTATTATCTGTTCCTTCATTTTATATAATAGGTTTGGGTTTTTTTCCCAATTTGTTTTTCTTTATACAAAAATCTATTTCTACTCTAAATGTCCTGTGTAGTTATTTTCACTCTTCAAACACTACTAAGAAACCTACCACCTGGTAGCAGAAAAAGCCACAGCAATAAGTAGAGTGCTTTACTGGAAGTGAAATTCCTAAAATGTGACTACCAGACCTTTGAGCCTAAATCTTTAATGCCATGCAGCCAATTTACATTTGGGTACCTAACTTTTCATCTTTCAACTTTTCTTTTTTTTCCCCTTCACTCTCCACATTAAAAAACATCAACAGACTGTTTTCTCATTTTGGTACAACTGTCTGCTTGTGTTATAGATTTGATACCATCTCTGCTGAAATCTTCAATCTTTAGTAGCATTTCCACTCACCTGAAACTACCTACATCTTCAATATCGCTTTTCCTGCGAAATCACAAAACACTGCCTCTTTCCCCAAGAGAATTCAAATTCTACCAGAAACTCAGAATCCAAAATTCTTCTTTTAATCTTCTCCTTGCTTCTTTTGTTCTGATTTTACTGCTTCCCAAGACAGCAAAATAACCATCTCTCTTGTCAGTTCCTGTAATCTCCTCCAGGTTTACATAGCTCGAAGAATGCATCCTAAGGAAAGTTTGGTAGTTATGGTGAAAATAATCTTTGGAAAAAGCCAGTTTCACTCTTTTACGGGTCCCATCTACAAATTCAGGAAAGTCTTTTTTGCATTAAGACTTTAAATTATTAGTGGTAAAAACTGTAATCTTAATTTGTAGCTCTGTGTGTGTGTGTGTATGTATTGACTGTCCCACATATACACAAACACAGAGATAAAAATGAAATCTACCAGACAGTACCCAATTTCAGTTTTCCAAATATAAACTTGAATTTAAAAGTTCTAGATAAAGTATACATTTATCTTCTTCAGAGTTTGAATTTATCTAGGCATGTAATATTTAACATTATAATGACAAACTCAGCAATATACAGCATCGCTAAAGTGATTTATGTAGAGGATTCTACACATTGAATGCATAAATTACTGCTGATAAAGTGATATTCTGAAGTTGCTAGTGAAAACTTAATTAGCTCTTAGATAAACATATTATGATTATGATGTGTGACATAAAGAGCAGTGATGAAGAAAATTAAGTAGTCTCCTAGCTCCAGAAACTATCAAAACTTCTTATTTTCAAGTGGAAAGAATAATTTTTCTCTACGCATTTCATGACCTGACGTTCTTTTCAGAAATGCATTACAAGTAAAAGTAAGTGGAAAGAGGGAATAGCATGAAGAAATTACAGGCTTTTTACAATAGTCTTAAAAGACAATTCTGCTGATTAATCACTTTAAGGCTGTTGTCATTCTGAAGAGGTTATCTGCCATCATGCCTGGTTTTAATTAAAATCCATTATTCACCCATTTAGACCTCCATGTCAAGTATTTTTATTAAAATATGGTTACTATCAAACATGAGATTCAGCATAAAAGACACTTCACACTGAAAGATGTACCTTGAGTTATCAAAGAAGGGGGCTGATCCCTCCTGAGACAAAAGGCTGCTAACTGATCAGTTGCGCAGGAAATGACATCTGGTCTTACAAATATACTTACAGCTATAAAGGTAAGAGCTGACACTACTTTAATTAAGAGAAGTGGCAAGGCTGTCTTGTGAACAAGAAACAAATTTAAAAGTTTCACAGAGAAAGATTAAACTTTCCTGAATGGTTTTGAAGAGTAAGATTTTATTGTAAGATTTTTAAATTCTTTTTAAAGTAAAAGCTGATATTCTTCAGAAAAGTTCTTTATTGGACAGAGTTAAAGATATAAGCCTAGCAAAATGAAAGAATTCTTGATGAAATGAATGTCAGAAATGTCTTTGGGAAGTCCCATGGATAAGGAAGGAGAATTTTAATTCCATCACCTCTGAATTCTATAAATATTTATAGCAAGTCTATCTGTTAAGGTGTTGTGAGCTTAATACTTTTAAGATGCATTTTACCTACAATTAGCTTGAGTTGAGAGTGATTTCAAGGTAACTAAATAACAGAAAAGCATTTATCTTCCAGGGGATGTGACAGGTAAATGTCAGAGCACTACAAAGATCTTTAAAAGATTTTTTAAAAATCTCAAACTGAATTTGTGAAGCATCCAAAGATAAACAGGATATTCATCCCAGGCATTGGATGGGCAGATGACACCCCTGCCATTGGGAAAGTAATTGGTATCTGGGAAAGTTTTCCAAATTCCAGAGAGTTCTTGTAAAAAGCACCATAAAAATCCATTAGTCCCTCAGAGATATTGAGATCTAATTCTGAAGGATTAAGGCTGCTGGGAGTACAGCCTACATGCTGCACTGGCAACCCTTCCATCCCTACTTTCATATATCAAGGCAGTAATTTAAAGTTACAGATCTCCCACTGAGCTTTTAGATGGTACTCTGAAACTCCTATTATAACCTATCAGCCTCACTAAAGATATGATATGCTAACTTAGCTCAGATGGAATTGGAAATGTACTTCAGATAAATGAATTGAGCCTTTAGTCTCATCCTTAACAAATGATGGTTGTCTACTTCACATAAATGATTATTCTTTGAAATGAGATATAGAAGACAAATTCAAAACTTTTTGTGTTTAATCCAAGCAGAACTAAAATTCTGCATTGAATTACAACTGTTTACTTTCAAGTTTGCAGTTTGTAGTAATTTTCAGACTATCTTAGTTTCAGCACAAATGAAGAAGAGGTTTGAAATATTATGTATTTTCTGAAGTTTGGAATGCCTTATCTGGCATTTGAAGCTCAAAGCACCAACAGATGATGATTTTGTAAGTGTTTGCTGGACAAAAATCAGAGCAATGCTCTAATGAGCTAGTATTACCAAAAAAAAAAAACCCAAAAAAACAAACAAAAACAAACAAACCAACAAATAAAGACTAAAAGATGTGAAGTATGAATAATATTAATATTTTTTCATAAGTATCTTGATGAAAAGGTAAAAAGAGATACCTCTGTTTTGCCTAGTTTTTGTATTATGTACACTGGTGGTGTTAAAAGTTGTCATGATTCAAGCCCAGATGGCAACAAAGAATCATGTAGCCACTTGCTCACTCCTACACACATCCCTCCACCTTCCATCAGATGGCAGACGTACCAGTGAGATGGGAGAAGGAAAAATCACCCACAGCCTTGTGGAGAAAAGGGCAGGGAGAGCTCACTGCAAATTATGGTTCTGGCCAAAACAGACTCAACTAATTGACTTAGGAAAGAAAACAAGATCAGTTTAATCCACTACCAACTATAAACAGAACAGATAGAAAGAAAAATCAGAGCAAGATGACAAGCACTGTAAGACCACCTTTCCCCCAGCCCTCTCTCTCCAGGCTGAGCTGCCTCCTCCCCATATCTGTACTTCCTCCCCTCTCAGTGACAGAGGGGGCAGGGAATGGAGAATGTGGTCAGTCCTTCATAGATGATCTCTGCCTCTTCTTTCTCCTCAGAGGAAGAGGACTCCTCACTTCTTCCCCTGATCCAACACAAGGTCCCTCCCATAGGATACAGACCATCATGAACTTCTCCAGCATGAGTCCTTCTGATGGGCTGCAGCTCCTCACAGATTGCTCCAATGTGGGTCTCTTCTGCAGCAGCAGAACTCCAGACCCTGTATTGCTCACAGGGTCAATGTCCTCTTTCCACTGTGAGCTGCATGGTTCCCCCTCCAGTCTCCATGGCCTGGCATACCACTCTTTTGTCTTCATTCCACCCTCAACCATCCACACAAAGCATCTAGCAATTAACATTTTCTGTCCTTAGCACAACTGTTATCACAATCAAGGGCCTCTCTGAACAGTGGGCTATGTCCTGTGCCATGACATAAAGCTTCTATCTGCTAATTGCTCTGAACTAAGTGGATGGTCCTGGTACATTTGGTGTGCTTGCATGGCGCTAGCCAACCCCTGCACGGTTTCTTGAGCCTGAAAAAGCACTGTGAACAAGGTGAGAAGACTATAATTGAACAGTTTGTTACTCATAAAGCTTCTCACTGAAATCTACCTAGGATATCAGCATGTTGACGAAACAACAATCCGGGAAAAACTTATCTACACAGGAATGCAGATAAGCAGGCACTTCTTTATTATGCAGCACTGGGAAACATGGGGGATAGCTCCTCCAAATTGTTAGTTACAATTTTCAAGATTTTTATACACTTCAAACAAAGAACTACATTTGCCAACAAAAACGTGCATAAAACATCCATCCCTTAATTTGCCCTTTACCTTGATTGGTTCCTAACTATTATAAAATTTCCAATATCATAGTGATTGGTTAAAAAAAGATATCAATCTCTTTGTTTTAGTAACAGCTAAGGTTAAGGCTACGGTAATCTAACAAATACATACACCAGAATCTTGTCTGAACAGGTCCCAGGATCTTGTCTTAACAGGTCCTTATCAGATGTGGTATGTAACTCTTGCAGTTTGATCCTCATGTGATTAAAATGAATACTTACTTAATCAATAGGTGATTGAGCTATTTGCAAATGCTTAGCTAATTGATTAAACTATTACCAAGTGCTTAACAAGTGCTTAACTAGTCATTGTGGTGTTAAGTGGTTACCTAAAATAATCATGTATCTGTAACAAGCACACTATACCACTCTATGTGGCATATGCATGCCCTCAGTGTACACAGGAAGCACCCATGGACAGTAACAAGCTGAGATGGTTTCTTTCTGCTTTGAGGTGTAGGATTAGCTAGGCAAGCTGCCAAAAAACACTCAGTTCCAAGGAGAGAAATTCCTTGCATCAGAGTGTTCCAAAACACTGAACTCATTCCAACTGGTTAATTGCTGTGTATACAGAGTCATTGATGCAGTTTAACCTAATTCTGGATTTTCAAAATTCCTTTGTAGAAAATAAATTGTCCAAGAAAAATATAGAAATAACTGTACAGAAACAAGAACTGAAATAAAAACTTTGTACATCTGAAATGTTTTTAATCTGAGAGACTTTTCATAAATTCCTCATCAATTTACCATTAGGAAGAAAGAGGACTTTAGTATGGGAGTTGTAATATATTTTAATTAATGGAGGAGTTCCCAATAGATTCAGATTTGTTTGTTTGTTTGTTTCAGATTTTGCCAGAGTTTCACTAATATATGATAATCTTACAAAGATATGCTTGATTTCCCAGTATCTCACTTCCATTTATACTTTATTTTTTCTTTTAAAAAAACTTAGAGTAGTATCTTGGAGATTAATCATTTACCATATGGTTTAGAGCAGTAACATATTTCTGGAGAAATTTAAATCCCTGGTGGCACTGAGCTGCTCCTGACTCTCCTGGACTTTTAGAGAGACATTCACAGGGATGTTACTTTGAAGGATTGATCCTAATTAAAGCTTGCCAGTACAAGGACATAGAGTGCTTGGACCTGAATCTTAAGAAAGATTTGGTTAATTGAGCTATCTGAAACATTGTGTCATAAATCAGCTGAGAACACAATTCATTTTGACATTTCCAGTCAAGCTGTGTTAAAGTACTTTCTTAAAGTTCTCACATATGATCTCAGCTGAAATTAAGAGTGGAAAGTCACAAAGATCAATACTTTAAAAGTTAAGATTTGTCCATAAGTTTTAAATGAGTTTTGTGGAGAAAATGAAAGCAAGAGTCAATGGATGGGAAAGGCATGGACAGTAATCTTTTTCAGTATTTTAGCCTTACTTGAATTTAGATTTCCCCATTAAATTCTACCTGTCTTGGATCTCAACTTAACGACTGATTATCACATAAGACAAGTCAAATGTAGTTTAGTGATGGCAGGGTTTGAAAGATAAGAAGTGACAGCAAATTAGATTTCTATTTGTAAATATTATTTTTTCCTTTCCTGGTAAGTTATCAACAAAATAGTAATTCTGCTCAAGCTGGAGTCAACAGCACTTTGGATCTAAATAGGTCACTAGCAGTATTAGCAAAAGTGTTGAATGTGCTTCAGGAGCCTATACTGCTGTTCAATTTAGAGCATTTAAAAAAAAAAAATTAAAAACTGTCATTCAACTCACATAATTAACATGAAGCAAATCAGCCAACAAAAAATATTTTCCAGGCATTTAATGATCTGATACCATAACACCTAAGGGATGACTTAAAATGAGTATATTGAAACAATACATCTATAACTATGGAGACTCCTTCCTTGGGGCATTTTCCAAGATCGTAGCACAAACTCCAACATGAAATAAAAACTTTCCTCAACTTTTTAATCTTACACTCAAAGATAGTTTTGACCATGCCTCCAATAGTGTAGACACATGGAATAGGTGGTTGAGGTATCAATGAGAAGGGATGTGCTGCTGTACCTTGTTCAAGATACTGTATTGAAGAAGAAGGACACCAAGCAGGACTGTGACCCTGCATTCCAGGTGAGCTGACTTAGACCCTTCAAAGACCTGTTTGGAGTAATCTCATGGGATAAGACCTGAGATGCTAGAAGTGCCCAAGAGAGTTGGTTGATCTTCAAGTATCGCCACATGTAGAAAAGTAGGAAAGGAAGCAGGAGGCCTCCATGGGTGAACAAAGATCTGCTAGGACAACTCAGGGAGAAAGCAGGCATCTATGAGAGGTGGATACAGGGCCTGATTTCTTGGGAAGAGTATAGGAACTTTGCCAGAACGTGCAGAAGTGCAACCAGGAAGGTTAAAGCCCTTTTAGAATCAAACTTGGCCAAGAAAGTAAATGAAAATAAGAATAGATTTTTCAGGTACATCAGCAGCAAAAGGAAGATTAAGGGGAATGTGGGTCTGCTGCAGAACACAAAGGGTTCCCTGGTGACAAAGGATGCAGAGAAGGCCGAACTACTGAGTACTTTCTTTGCTTCAGTCTTAACAGCCAAAGCCAGCCATCAGGAAGCCCAGTAGAGCAAGAATAGTAGGATGACCTGGACAACAGAGGACATGCCCTTAGTGGATGAGGAAGAGTTTAAAGACTTGTTGGCCAAGCTTAACACTCATAAGTCAATGGGACAAGATGGGATGCATCCTAGAGTACTGAGGGAACTGGCTGATGTGATTGCTAAGTCACTCTCCATCATTTTCAGGCGAGGTGCCTGAGGACTGCAGAAAGGCCAATGTCATTCTAGTCCTCAAAAAGGTCAAGAAGGACAATCCAGGAAAACTACAGGCTGGTCAGCTTCACCTCCATCCCTGGAAGGGCGATGGAACAACTCATCTTGAATGTTGTTAATAAACATATGAACGAAAAGATAGTTTTCAGGGGGAGTCAACTTGGATTCACCAATGGGAAATCCTGATTGACCAACCTGATAGCCTTCTATGAGTGCATAGTCGGCTGGCTAGATGAGGGGAGAGCAGCCCATGTCATCTACCTTGACTTCAGCAAGGCTTTTGACACTGTCTCCCATAACATCCTCATCAGAAAGCTCAAGCAGTGTGGCTTGGATGAGTGGACAGTGAGGTGGATCGAGAGCTGGCTGAATGACAAAGCCCAGAGGGTGGTGATCAGTGGCATTGAATCAAGTTGTGGCCAGTGATGTTCCACAGGGATTGATTCTGGGCAAGTCTTGTTCAACATCTTTATCAACAACATGGATGAGGGGACAGAGTGTGCCGTCAGCAAGTTCCCTGATGACACCAAACTGGGAGGACTGGCTGATTCCCCAGAAAGCTGTGCTGCCAGTCAGTGGGATCTCGATCGGCTTGAGAGTTGGGCAGAAAGGAACCTCACGAGATTCAACAAGGACCTGTATCTGGGAAGGATCAACCCCATGCACCAGTACAGGCTGGGGGTCGAACTGCTGGAAAGCAGCTCTGCAGAGAGAGACCTGGGAGTCCTGATTGACAGTAAACTAACCATGAGCCAGACATGTGCCCTCGTGGCCAAGAAGGTCAATGGCATCCTGGGATGCATCAAGAAAAGTGTGTCCAGGAGATCAAAGGAGGTTCTCCTTCCCCTCTACTCTGCCCTGGTGAGGCCTCATCTGGAGTACTGTGTCCACTCCTGGATTCCTCAGCTCAAGAGGGATAGAAAACTTCTGGAGAGAGTCCAGCTCAGGGCCACCAAGATGATCAGGGGACTGCAACACCTTCCTTATGAGGAAAGGCTGCAGGAACTGGGGCTGTTTAAGAAGAGGAGACTGGGGAGATCTCATTAATATTTACAAATATCTAAATCGTGGATGTCAGGAGGTTGGGATATCCCTTTTTTCTATTGTCTATAGGAACAGGACAAGGAGTAATGGAAAAAAAGTTGGAACACAAAAAATTCCATTCAAACATAAGGAAAAACGTCTTTCTCGTGAGGGTGACGGAACACTGGCACAGGCTGCCCAAGGAGGGTGTGGATTCTCCTTCTCTAGAGGTCTTCAAAACCCTCATGGATGTGTTCCTGTGTGACCTGATCTACGTGGACCTGCTTCTGCAGGAGGATTGGACTAGATGGTCTCTAAAGGTCCCCTCTAAACCCTACCATTTTAGGATTCTGTGAATAGGAAACAGATCATTTAGATTAAAGTAAATCAAATCAGTCTCATACAAAAAATTAAGAGACCACACTTTCATTTCTTCTAGAGAATATGTGGGAGTTAAGGAAGAAATTATATGATACAGATAAATATTCCACTTGGAATTTTTCACATTCTTGAAGTGACGTAAAGACGTGTATAGAGAAGGTTTCCAGTATTCTGGGAAAATGAAATGAGCTACTACTCTGACTTTTTTTTTTTTTTTTCTTTTTGGTTTTACTTTGAATCGTCATTTAGTTTCCATAGAAAGTATGGAACACTGTCTATGAATCTCATTCTAATGTTATTAAGTCTGTTAAAAAAAAAAAAAAGTCCTGATTCCACACTCATGCTTGTACTTTTGAGCAGTAACTACTGGAGAAGATTCTCTCTTGCACAAGTAAAATCAGCTAACAAAATATGCTAGTACTAGGAGTCATGGTCTTGTGCAGAGCAGTTCCCCATATAGCAAATATAGTATGGTGATTATCAATTCACTTTCTGTGTCAAACCAAAGGTCAATTAGCCCTAGTAACTGATAAGACACAATACAGCTTTTAACCAACAAAAGGTATTGATGGTGTTCACAATTTGTAGAGAGATGTCTTCCTTCCTTGTTAATAGAAGAGTTACTTCAGGAACATGCCGTTCTCCAGCAGAAACCACCAAGGTGCTTATTTGGAAGCTTCTTCCTGTGATTCAGGAAGAACACATTGCAGAGTCTCTTCTTGCTATTCTCCCTTTTTCTACCAGAAAAAAAAAAAAAAAAAAAAGAAAAAGGTCACATCTCAGAGAAATACTACTGGCCTTAGATTTGAGCAATTAAAATAGCTTTGGTGTCAAATTGGAAGATTTCTGAGAATTAATGGAAAAATTCTCAAAACAAAGTTAAACCTGGACTGTAAAAGACACCATTAATTTTGGTTTTGCACCTGTGTCCAAATTACTGGAATATAGCAAACTAGACATCAGTTCAAATGCATTACACATCACAATAAGCAAAACTACTGATGTTACTACTGATATGAATCTTTTTTTGTTCCAGAAAAGGACTTTCTTGTCTTACAATTAAAAAAGAATATAAAATTTTTTAAAAAAAACAACCCATTTTCCTCAGTAGTACTTTGAAGGATATGTTTATTAATTCCATTAAACTTAATTAGGCTTATGGCCTAAGTAAAATCATCAGAAAAAAAAATAGATTCTGAAGCAACTGCAAGTTCTCTCAGGATTACAATAATTCAAAGGGAAATCCTCAAGCAGGTTTTACTGAAATTAAGAGGAAGTTCCTCTAACAAGTTGAACAGAAAATCAGAAGTTTGGATGTAGAGTATAAGCCTAACTCTAATGTCAGATGCCCAAATCACCCTTTAATTTAATACCATGAAGTGCAATTCATGTTTACCATGGTCTGAGCAAGACCAGAATAAAACGCTGTACTGAGTTCAGGAAGTCCTTAATTGCCTCAAGTAAAGGAAAGTTCAGAGAGAAGTGGGAAGAAAAATTAACACAGAAAATACTTTCACATGTCCTCGCATTTGCTGATATAAACCTTACCAAACATTCTTATCTCTCCTCTTTTCCCACTCTAGCTTTCCCAAGCTGAAAGAAGAAAAGAGTTATCTGAATAAAAGAGCAGCAAACACAGGAGAGAGAAGAAAGGATGCATGCTAGGAAGCAGCTTCTTTAGCAGCCTACAAATAGCAAAAGAATGTGTCTTTCCTCTACTGGAACCTTTCTAGATCACTATAATAAACCAATCAATCTCACATCAGTAAGCAAGAGCATTAAAGAACTGACTTGAAGCTTTGTAATAATTAGTTGATGACTGCACTGATCACAGATTTCTCCCATCTGAAGGGCTCTCTCCTCTCTCTTTAATCTCATCGAAAGGAAATTCCAGTTTATTAGTAGAGATTGATGGGAGCAGGGCATTACTCATTAGAGGTTTCTTATTTTCCTACACGATAAACTCAAGAGGGACTCATTCTGAGAAACAGTAAATGTATGGAGACAGGGAGCAAAACTACTGTAGATCCTGGCAGAGAAAGCATTTATTTCTAGCCCAGTGGGAAATCAAAGGAAACAAAAAAGGAATAATGAGAGGCACTAGAAGAAGGAAGATGATGAGAATATAGTCGAAAGAGAAAATTAAGAAGTCAGGAGAAAGAATTTCAATGAGAAAGATGCAGCCTTTGAATCTCATGAAGAGGATAGAAGTCTACTGGGAACAGAGAGGAAGAAAAACACAGGGTTCACTTTTAATCTGTTCTTACAAGAAAGCAAACATGATTAGTAGAAGATTACTGATAGAAAGCAGAGACTCTTTTCTTTAGGTCTTTAGGTATAAAATAAACCAGACTAGTGGGATAGACGATCACTTGCATTTAACAGGGATGGATGGCTCTTGCCAAGCTGGTGTCATCATTAGCCTAGCACGTATGAGAATTTTTGCTGTGAGGATCAGCCAAAAGGTGGAAGAGACAGAGGAAGAAAGAGATAGTTTAGAAAATTATGTCAGTGTGGGGAGAGGAAAGCCTGAGAAGTTATGAAAACACAAACTCTTCAAAACAAATTCTTTCACCTGCTGTGAATGCTTCATGTTCTTTAAAAATTCAGTTCAGTGTACCAACTAATGTTTGTGCTGCACAGCACTGTGAGAGCATATCAGAAGACTAGGAGAGGTGTGTATGACAGCTGTTGAGAAATATTCCTTAAAAACGAGGCAGAAGAGGTACCCAAAGGTATTCTACAGGGATCAATATGTATTTGAAGTACATCTAGAACTACACTGAATTAATAGAACAATTATTACATGTAAACTGTGCAGGTACAACAAAGAGTGGTAGCATCATAAACAGTAATAGGGACAGCACAAAAGACTGGGCAATATTTCTATTAACAGAAACAGTGGTCAATCACACTGTGTGGGTTTTTTGTCAGCCACAGACAAAACAAATATGCAATACAAGATGCTGAATATATATTGAAAAAGAATGTGAAAAGTTTATCCTTTTAAAACATTTTAAAATGCTTTTAAAAGAAGAAATACAATTGGAATTACTGAGTAGCAACAGGGCAGTGATTTTAACTTCTGATGGCATAAGACCAACACAAGCATAATGAGTAACAATGGGGGTTCATGCTGCATTACTGAGAAATCACAAAGGGTGCAGAAAAGTATTCAAAGACTAGAGAAAATGTCTTCCTGTGGGAGATACAAAGAATACAATCACTACAGTTAATGCCAAAGAAAGTTAATGACAGTGGCTTCATACTGTCCTAGAGATAAAATTTCTGTTATTAAGTCATTTCATGAGCTACAAGAGAAAAGAAAGGCAAAAACTGGGAGATAAAATCAGACAACTCCGATAGGAAAACAAACACAATTTTAATGTTGATTAATAAGTGGACAAACAGTTATCAGAGCAAGTGATAGATTTTCCTTCCCCCTTGATTTCTTCCCATTAAGACTGGCTCTCTAGAAGTTGAAATGTAGCCAAACCAGTTAATGGACGTAGGAAAGTGATAGCTGAAAATCAACTGCATAACTATTTACTGATCCTTCTAGACCTAGGCATTCTAAGTCCCTGAATGAGTCTTAAATTCAGGATTCTTAAAGGTCATTCACTAGTCCTTGCTTCATTGGTCTTTGGGGAAAAGAAAATGGAAAAAGAAATTTTCTCAGTGAGCTTATGTAGTTCAAATGTAATGCCTTTGTGCTTAACAAGAAGAAGGTAAGATCCACTTTGAAAATAATGACAGTTTGGAGAAAGTTGTTCTGCTTAGGTAGGTGGACACTGCTTTATATGCAAAGGCCACTGCATGCAGGACTTGGTGATAGAGGAAAAAGGTTGTTTCTTACTGATCTGTACTTTACATCACTGCAACAGACACAAAAGTTGTCCCTATATATCTTTCTTCTAGAGTTAGGTCAGACTGGAATATTCTTTGGTTTGTGCAAAGGTAAGAAACACATGAATGACAAAGAGTATGTATTCTTTTGAGTAATGTGCTTATCCAACATGACCAGACTCTTTTCCCTCTGGTAATCTAGCACACAGGCAGCTAAAGGATAATTGACAACAATTGCTTCAATTATGAATGCCTTTGATTTTATCCATAATAGAAAAGCAGCTTTAATGTGCTGTCAAGAAGTATCTCCTAATGTCATTTATCCACAGATATTTGTTGTTACAACTTCTGATCATGTAGCTGTAACTTTTAATACGGAAAGTAGGTAGTGAAGTTTGGTCTCTCTTCCTTGTCAAAGTGATGATTATCATCCATTTTGAGCTTACTTCGGATTTAAGGTGTTCTAGGTCTATTTCTTAGGATAAGCTTCCTTCAAGAAGAAGAGAATGGTGGTTTTGTCACCATTTATCTTCATATTATCTGTAAATATAGCTGCATCCATTCATGCCGTCAGAAAGAGTAGAATACATAAAAGCTTAAAAAATGTTTTATTTACTGATCATGCTACTGATTGTGAACTATGGAACTGTATTTTTCAGTTTCAGACATTTTCAAAGGATAAAAAAAAATAATTTCATTGGAAAATTATTGATAGAAGGCACCTGTCCTTGTAATGGACTTCATGGGTTGTTTTTTCACAATTTACTTAACCCAAAAAGTTAAAAATTAAGTATTTTAGCAGCTGCTGCATATTTTGTAACTGATTTGACTATGCCATTTGAGACATGAATGACATTTTAGCTGGCAAAGTTTCTGATAAATTCAGCTACTGACATTGTAATTATCCCCAATCATTTATTCATCTGTATATTTCCCAGCAGAAAGAGTCTGTGTTTTTTCAGATGTGATAATTAACTCTGTCTCTTTCTTCCCAGATGACACCTATGTTTCTTTTTGTCTGTTTATTTGTTTTATTTGAGATAAAATAATGGTTGAACTTAGTATAGTAGGAAGAGTACAGTCTGCCTAGAATAAGAGTTAAGATACCGAGGAGTGGAAACTGGAACAACTACCTTTTACAGTTATTCAGTCATATCCAAGGAGTAAAGAGGACAGTTGAGTATTATCTGTCCTTTTTGTTTCTCAACAAAAGAACATGAAATCTCTGGCTTGATCAGTGAAAAATGGTTCAATTTGATTTTCAACACATAGCTTTAAATATGAATTTGCATTTTTGGAGGAAAATAAAGCATAAAATCATAAATGTTTGTCTACATGAAACATTGAAGTGTAACATATGGTGTATGTTTACGGATCCCTAAACATAGGGATTCTATGTTTAGTCCCCCTCTAAAGTTACTAAACATAGAAGAGCCTTGAGAGATTAACATTGCTAGGCTAAAGCTAAACTTTTTAGATTTCTTCTATAAGTCCCCATGTGCTGTAATTTAGCAGATGTCCAGAAAAAAAATGGTGCTACAAATTAGTACCCACATTTACTGTGGATTAATTGGTCTGTGAATACAAACCAGGTCACCTGGGTACCTTTGAAATTTATACTCATATTTTTAGCTTCAAAGAACAACCTCTTTCTGTCAGATGTAACAATCAAAGTCTTGACCTTGTCTACAAAACAGCAGTTACACAAAATCTGTCTTTAGAAATGCTCAAAGGCAAAAAATCAAGCTTTGGACGAGTTTACTCTCTAAGAAACTCCTGTAGGTTCCTGGTTGATTTCTAGTGCTAACTGCAGAAGCAGTAATCACAAAAAGACACTTAGTAGTTCATGGCATGGGAATTAAGACAAAAGTGATCCTGGGTTTAAGTATATGTTTTTCTCTTCTGATGCATGTGAGCAAAGAGAACTTTCTGAGAAAAGAGAAAGCAGACCTCTAACAGACGTTTGAAGAGGTGATGTTGATTTCCAGGACATTCTTTAACTCGAAAAAATAATGATATTATTTTCTATTGTTTTCAGGTTTGTGCCTCTCCTTGAAATAGGTAAATAGCAATACTGTTAGCTGAAGATGTGATCTTGAATTTTTTTCATCTGAAAATGTGCAGAATGAAGTTTTCAAACAGAAGTTTTACATCTTTTTCTAAAAATCTCTACATCTTTGAATTAATCTTTAGCAATGTTTATGATAAAAAATTTATATGTGGAGATGGTTTAGCAAAATCAATAAGCTCCAGGATTTAATTTGTAATGCTGTTTAAAGAATACTTCCCATGCTAAAGAAGTGAAAGTAATTCTAATACCTTATATATAGGCATCTATTATAAATACAGAATTTTCTTTAAAAAAGATGGGGATATTTATATAGTTGCTGTTGAGGATAATATATGTATCACAAATTTACTATGTGATATTTCTAAGTGCACTAACCTTATAAACACTTCCCATGACATCTGTAAAGGGAGAAATGAGAAAGAAGGCAGAAGAATATATATGGTGACTCACCTACCATGTTTATTATGTGGCAGGTGGTTTAATTCTGTCAAACCTCTAGTCTACGTCTGATGTTAGAAAACTTCATAAGCCTAGAGAGATCACTGCTGACTTCTGAATCAGCACGTGTAAGATAAAAGCAAATGTAACTCTTAAACATTACCATAGTAACGTTATTAGTGTTACATTAGTTAAGATTGCAGCATTGTTTCTGTTTTTTTAAAAAACAACAGTACTTCCTCCGCTTTTTCTGGTTCATAGGAAATGAACTGCTATAGAAATATTTACTTCACATCTGCCTCACGATGAGAGAGTATAATCTCAAGTGATGTTCAGTCACCACTGAGATAGTATAAAATCTTCAATGACTGATGTGTTGTATTAAAAAACAAAAATCCTAAAATATCAGATCTAAATACTTTAGTTACAAATGATCCACAAGCAATGCTTGAAATTCCAACAATACAGTTCCATTTGGACCATAAAGCTAATATACTTTCCACACATTCCAGCAGCTGCTAAATAAGGATACTGTTGTGTACACATATGCACTGAAATTGTTAGGCAAAATTTTCAGTATTATTTTCCACAAATTATTTCAGGTCATAATTTGGATTTCTCAATATTTGATATCTTCACAGCAATAGAACTCACAGGGCAGCATTTCTAATTACTGTTTGTAGTCACTGAAAAGAAATCAAAGTAATCCTATTTCTGCACACGCTATATGTAACAATGTATCATAGCTACATTAACTTTTCATTCTAGATTATTAGAACATTTTTGTGATTTGCCCAAACATCTCATACTATTGATTCCTCTTTCTTTTCCTAGGAGATTATACCCTAAAATTTAAATGTATATTTGTTAATCATGAAAAGAACAAGAAATGAAAAGTATTATTCATGAGACTGTCAAAGGAAAATAAGATTTACATGACCTTCTGAATCATCATCCTTTCAATGTTACATTCAACATTTTAATGGGTGAAAAATTAAGTTATGTTAGAATAATGTGCTAAAGGGTAGTTAGGAGGCTACTTAGAATAGAAATGCACATGAAAATCACAGTGAGCTAGAATCAGAGGTCTCACTAGCACTGTCATTTGCATAGTGTTCAGATAACTGTATTTCCAGATACCTGCAATGGAAAGTACACAAGTTCCCATAAAGCTGCTGTATCAGACACAATGATTGGCACATTATGCATTCTACCTTTCTCCTTGCATGTGCCTACTTCATCCTAGAAGGCACTCTGGACTCCCAGAGGATGAGAAACAAGGTGTTACTTATAGTCAGACAACAATCCTTGGCAAAAAAAAAAAAAAAAGAGCTTTTTTTGTTATTGTTCCTTTAACTACTCTGTGTCTTCAGGAAGGGAAAAGAATTTGTCCAGGCCTTACATAAAATAAATACAAAGTATTTTCTATTCCCAAAAGTAATAAATGCCCATTCTGAAGCACTTTATTGTAGTAAGGCTGAAATGAATGGTTTCTTCTTACTGTGAAAATCTTCATTTCTAAAATCAAATCCACATTCTCAGGAAGAGATCTTTTTGCTTTAGTGAGGCGTTACTCTATATGCTCTCATTTGACACAATATTATTTCTAAATGTGTCAAAATCTTCATGTCATGATTTGACATGACAGCCTTTTCTGGTAAGGGGGAAGGGTCTGTAAAGATGGCTCCTGTAATAAGTTGCTCGAAACTCTCCCCAGCTCAGAGCCAGACGCACTTCTGGGGCTGAGCCAGACGCCTCCACGATCACTTTTTAAGAAGAAGCCGGAAGAGGAGGTTTCTTCCTCCTTCTTCTTCCTGCTTCTTGCTTCTTCTGTCCCTTCTTCTTCTGGCTGGTGGTGGTGCAAGGAGTAGGAACAGTGAGAGAAACAACCATGTGGACTCCAAGGTCAGTGATGAAAGAGAGGAGGAGATGTGCTGGAGCAGAGACTCCCCTGAATTCTACAGAGAGGACTGGTGAAGCTGAGATTTATTTTCATTTCTTTAAAGACCACACATCAGCGGTAGAGATTTATTTTGATAATGACCCCATATCAGGGGCAGAGACTCATTCTGCTAAAGCTGGCCCCAGAGCAGGGGCAGCGATTCACTTCATTAAAGGCCCCGAGCCAGGGACAGTGACTATGTCTGGAGGAGGCCGTGTCCCATGGGAAGGACCCTTTATCACTATGACCAGAGCAGGTCGAGTTCCAAGGAAGGGATCCAATATCCACAGCTGTAACCATGGGAAGGAACTCATGACAAAGCAGCTCATTAATTATTCATTATGCCTAGAATTGGCCAAGTCCCTAGAGAGGGACCCTATAACTACGACCATGGCAAAGAATCCAAGCCAGAGATATTCACCAAGGACTGTGTCCCGTGTGAGGGAACCTGTATCGGCAGAAGCTGCAGCTGTTGGGAGCAACCCACACCAGAGAAGTTCGTTAAGGACTGTGTCCCAAGGGGCACCCCGTGTTGGAGAAGGGGAAGAATGCCAGGAGTCATCCTCATCTGAGAAGACAGAGCAGCAGAGCCCATCTGTGAGAGACTGATCGCATCCCTCATTCCCTGCCCCCCTGAGCTGTTGAGAGAGGAGGAGGTAGAGATATCGGAAGCAGTGAGTTGGGCCTGGGAAGAAAAGAGGGATGGGAGAGGGAGATCTTAAAGTGCTGGTTCTAATTTTCTCATCATCCTACTCCCTTTTTGCTTTTATTTCCTTCTGTTTCTTGTAGAATAAACTTTCCTACTTTCCTCTCTAAGTCAAGTACTGGAGTCTGTTTTGCCCGGAACCATAATTGGCCGTGAGCCCTCCCTGCCCTTGTCTTAATCCACAACAACCTTGGTTATCTTTTTCCTCCCATTTTGATGGGGCCTCTGCCATCCTAACGAGGGTGAGGTTGAATGGGGGCACTGGGCGAGAGAGTGTTGTGGTGCTACTGTGCTAGCTGGGCCAAACCACGACACTTCAGAATTTGGAAATACATCCAAAAGTTCAGTTTTTACTTGTTGCTTTGAGATAACCATGCATGAAACTGATTGAAAGTTGCTAAACCAGAAAAACTGGGTTTCTGTGAATGCAAGGCATCAGCAAAGATGAATAAAAGAACATAAAACTCATCATTTGAACAATGAAGAACGAATACTCTTGCATACTATGAAACTCTCAAAGAAAAAAGCAGAACCAAACCACACTTATTTCAGTATATTATCCAGGCTGCTTACGTGACCTAGCAGGCCATCTCTGAGTCAGAGAGCATTTGGTATGCTCTGAAAAGGAAATTTTTATTTTAAACTCTCAATGACTGCATATGAAAGAGATGGGGGGAAAAGTTACCTGTTTTTACATGAAATGGAGGGTTGGATTCTTCAATAACAATGAAAGACAACTTCTCTCAACAATTTTTTTTTCAATGATGTTCTTAAGCTGATATATCACAGAAAGCAGTGTCATATTTTTAGCCTTCTACATCTAATTTAAATGTGCTCCTCACTACTAATGAGCCACAAAAACTGTATGACAGTGCCTCAGTTCATAGTCCTGTAATTTACCTGAAGTACTAAATTATTAATAATAGCTCCTCAATTGTAATTAGGAACTTAAGAGAGCTGTTGGATTAGCATTTCTAGTCTGATGACTCCTTTTCTCTTTGCTTTCAGAAGTGCAAATGTGCCTGTATGTAGGTAAAGAAGCATATAGTAACTTGGCAAGTTTGTAGGTATACTGAGGCAATGTTTCCTAGGCTTCTATTATCCTAGTATTTTTTACAGTTTTCCTATACCAAAAAGCCTTCTTGCATCAGGATTAGCCTCCTTACATAGGAGTGACTGTCCTGTGTCTGAGCGAAGGTTTCTCTTTGTCATGATTTAGAAAGGAGCTGTTTTTGCTTGGTAACGGGGAGCAGGTTGCAGTGAAGACCCGATAAAGAGTTTTTGGACTCTCCCCCAGCTCCTGGGTTCTGACCCACCTCCAGCCCAGCTGGGCCAATCTGGCACCTCTGCGATCATTGTTTAGGGACAGGAACTCAAACTGCTAGGTAGGAGGTGTAAGAGTGATACAAGATGAATGCAACCATGCAGACCCCACAGTCAGAGAAGGAGGAAGGAAGGAGCAGTACCAGACCAGAGAGTCCTCTGCAAGCTGTGGTGAGAATGCAAGCTGTACCCCTGCAACCCATGCAGGGCCATGGCAGGACTGAGAGCCACCAGCAGCTCCATGTGAATGCACCTGAGCAGGTGAGAGACTGTGTGAGGAAGTGGCCATGGCACAGGCCGTGCTGGAGAGCCTGTGTGCTGCAGAGCAGACCCACATGAGAGGCAGAAAGGAGCTGCAGCCTTTGGGATAAATGTGTGTCGGAGCAGCCCATGAAAGGCTGCTGTGTGTGTGAGGTACCCCATGGAGGTGCAGGGAGGACTGGTGCAGTGCCCACCTGCCCTGAAGAGGGACAAACGGCAGAAGCTATCAGGAATAGACTGACTGAAACCCCCACTTCCTATCCCCCTGGGCCATTCACGGGGGAAGGAGGTAAAGACACCAGGATCAGGGCTCTGAACTCAGGAAGAGGGGAGGGGTGGGTAGAAGGTGGTCTTAAAGGGCTGGTCAGACTCTTCGTCATTGTACCACTCTGTGTTGTTTTGTTATGGTTATGTTTTGGGGTTATGCTTTAGTTGGTGTTGTATTAAATTATTTTCTGTTTTCTTCCCCAAGCCGAGTAGCCTGGTCTGTTTTGTCCTGGACCTTAAGGGGCAATTAAGCTCTCCCTGCACTTTGGCAATACTCAGGTCTATGGTACTTGAGGCTAATCATGGTCTTCTGTTCCCTAATGGGCCTAAACCATGACACTCTTCTTAATATGTCTTATACCTGGTGAAGAGCAGAATTTGAGGGAAGAATACTACTTAAACAGAAGAAATGATGTTTCCCAGGATTCTCTTCCAACCTCCAATATTTTACATCTTGATGACTTATTCTGCCAAAAGTGATATGCTTGTATTTAATAGTTCTTGAGGATTCTACTGATTTGCCTAACGGCTTTTCAAACTCATGTAAACTTTTAACAATCAAAACATGTCACGCCATGGATCTCTGTAGCTCAACTTTTTATTAGAGACAGCAATTCCTTTAGTTTCTTTTCCATATGACTATCAATAGTTTCAGCTGGTCCCTTGCTCTTGTAATAGAACAAATAAGCTACATATTTTCCAAGATGCTTATGTTCTTACAGATTGTGTTTGCTCCACTGTTTCTTTTCTAAATAAGGAATCCTATTTTTCCGATCTGTTTGTTGCAGAAAAATATTCCATATATTTATTCATACTCGTTGCCCTTCTCTGAACTTTTTCTAGCTTTACCACAGTCTTTTTGAGAAGGGAGGAGAGTAGGAAAGGCAGATGTCCAAAATGATGCACATCATCCAGGATACTAGAGTACCTTGGATCTGCTCAGTAGAATAAAATGTTTTCATTAAAAGCCCGATATTTCACTTCAGAGTACTAGTAGCCAGCTTATAGCCCAGTAGGTTTAAAATTTTCAGCTTATTCCCCTGCCAGCAATGAAATCTAAATTCTGTTTGCTTATTCCAGTAGAGCCATGGCAATCAAGTCCTCCCACTGGAGTCATGTGTGGAGAGTATACAATCAATGTATGCTTGATGTCCTTAGAAATACCTCCCTGAGGTTTGTGCTACCCACTGCTCAGTCAAGAAGAATGAATAATTGTTCCAGATGTTCACAAGTCAATGTTATCAGTGATGTAACCGCACTGAAACCAACAGTGACCTGATAAGTTGCATTAAAAGGAAATGTGGGCTTCTCATGGAGAAATTAAATTAAAGCTGCTGTTCAAAATCAAAAAGCTTTCAGATTATTTCATTTTTATTTAATTTTGTAAAGTGTACATGGTCCCTGATTATCAACAGCATTTTCTGCTTAATTTAACTTGGGTTTATGACATAATTATATTAGTTTAAAGATTCCAAGTTACAAACTGACATAGTCCTAACAATGAACTGTTTGGTTTTATTTATTGCGGAAAAAAAAATATTCTAAATTATGCTTTCTGGGAGGTGTTATATTTCTGCCACAAATCTTCAACACCAGAAGACAGAGCTTACATACTGACTCACTGTCATTTCTAATGATATTCCATGTCTACAAATTTTTGTCTTCCTTGGATCAGCCAGCAATCACACACGAGCTCAATGACAGCTGCCAAGCTTAACAAAATAACATTTTATTTCTCTCCAAAATATGTTTGAAATCAAGCTGGATGAGACTATAGCCCCCAAACTACTTTCAGTTTTAAGTATAGAAATGGGGCACAGTTCTTCTAGTACCATATTAAATTGGCTGCTCTCTTTTTTCTTTCTTTTTTTCTTTTTTTTTTTTTTTTGTAGATGATAGTGTCTAGCCTGTTCTATGTTAATGAGGACAGCCTCTGGTGGTTTGTTGGGTTTTTTGGGGAGAGGAGGATGTTGGTTTGTTTTTTAATGTAAATGCAACAAAGTTCAGAATGGTTTTCAAAATTAAATTCTGCTGTTCCATGTTCATCATCTCACAATACTTTCTGACTCAATTCCCCAGTTGCAATGTAAAGATAATTTCCCCTCACTGGAAGCCCTGTAAACACATGCAAGGGTGTATGGGTCACTGCACAGCCATTTACTTGAAAATGCACTCATGGTAGCACTAAGTAGGACAAGTGGTGACTCCTTTAACTGCCTTCATACCTTTAAGGAACTCAGATTTTATGATAACTTACAATTGTATTAAAATAAATATAGTTCATTAAGTTTTATATTAATGTTATTTATGATAGTGTTATACATTGAAGGAAGATATTTCAATAAAAATACCTCTCTCTTAGTTTCAATTACCATTTAAAAATATCACTGTAGAGAACCATAAAGCTAAACAATGATATCTTGCTGCATAATTTATGTCTTTCAGTCAAAGATCTGGGTTGTGAACAGAAACAATTAGAACTCTAGAGATGAAAAGTTGTTTTAAGAAGAAATACCACTTGTCTGGTCACATTTCTGTGCAACCTGGTCTAGGTGGACCTGCTTTAGCAGGGATGTTGGACCAGATGATCTCTAAAGGTCCCTTCAAAACCCCACCATTCTGTGATTCTGTGAACTTTGGGCAATGAGTTTCCATTAGCCCTAGTAAGTGAAAAAGTCTACTTTTCACCTTGCAGACTATTATAAGTCACTGCTACTCAAATTCTGAGGCAAACTGTTGTATCATTAAAAAAGATTAGCCATTGCCCAAAAGCATTTCCATGAGGAGAGCTCTTGTGTATTTTTCATCCAAAATATTTTTATCAAACAAAGGATATTTCCTTTCAAAAGACATAACTAGTAGTAGGAAAATTCTGTTTCACATGATTTTTAATGCAACCTCGATATTTTGGTTTTGTTAATATTTAAAAACTAGAAAGTTATTACTTTTTTGCCTAGAAAGAATATGATTTTATCATTACTCAATGTTCATGCAACAGCAAAAGCATGGTAAGAGCAAAAGCTCAGGTAAACTACTGTGCAATTTATGAATTTTAGTTCCCACAAAAACAAATTTCAGAATTTAGATTTTGTTTCTCTAATTTCAAAGAGAAATTCTAGCTTGCAGCTCTGGATGATTCTCAGCAGAACGCACACAATAAATGGAATAATTGTGTTCTTTTTCCCCAACAAGTAGTGCATTTACTGCATAAGCAACTCTCACATCACCACCTGAGAGCACTCTTCTTACACCCCAAGGATTTATTAAGGGTAATTATTGACTGCAAAATTTTTGGTAACTGCCTGTTAGGAGCATCATAGCTACAAACATTTCTATCTACCTTTACTTTCTCATATGCTAATCACCAGTGGTACTTTGATGTTATTAGATAGAAAGACCTAAAATCCTGAAGAGCACTTCTTTCACCAGGAAACATTGCCCAGTTTTGCAAAGGAGTCTCAGCACTTAGTCCACTAATATAAATTTCAGTGACAATCTTTATTCCAAGTTCCTTCTGTAGCTTTGCCTTACCAAGTGTAAAACCACATTTGTGTTCTGTTTCTTACCAGGTAGTCATGACAGATTCTTGGGGCAAGACAGTCATCACTCTGTTGTACCAGTTTTGGCTGTGACAGAGTTAATTTTCTTCATAGTATCTGGTATGATGAAATGTTTTGGGTTTGTGATGAAAATGATGTTGATAACACAGTGAAGTTTCAGTTGTTGCTGTTCGGTTCTTGCACAGCATCAAAGCTTTTCTGTTTCATATGCTGCCTCACAAAAGTCTAGTCTGGAGTGCACAAGTTGGGAGGAGACATAGCCGGGACCACTGACATCAGCTGACCAAAGGGATGTCTCATACGGTATGGTGTCGTACTCAGTAATAAAATCTGGGGGGAAAGAAGGAGGCAGGAGTTATACTTGCAGAGGCAGCTTTTGCTTTATCTGTTAAACTGCCTTTATCTCAAACTGCAGACTTCTCCCTTTCACTTTTCTCATTCTCTTCTCCATTGCACTGGGTGGGGGAGGGAGCCAGCAGCTGTGCAGGACTGAGCTGCCCACTGGGGTTAACTCACAACACTTGTGGAAAACTATCATCTCCTTAAGAATATAAACCTCCTTCAACAGTGTTTTCCTACTCAATTTTGACTTTGTGTAGATTTGCAGTGACTTTCAAAGTCAGCAATGAAATCCTACATAGTTTACTCAGATAACGTATATTTCATGTAATCATTTCTGTATTCAGAAACAGATGAAAGAAGATTTTTGTAATATGCTCCCCTAAATTCCTATGGGCCTCTTTGGAGGATAAGACCCCAAAATTGCTATTGCTGTAAACTTTTGGAATTGTAAACAGGTAGTTAAATGTGACCTACCTTTAACATACTATTAGAGAAAGGAGATTGTTGAAGACAAAACTGCTAAGTGATTTAATTTATCTTTATAGTCTTTAAATTATAGTAGAATACAGCACCTGCTTTTCCTAAGTGAACTTAGAAACAAACATTTCTTCAGTTCTTTCAGATAATGCATTAAGCTCAAATTTGATGCATCAGGAAAAGAAAGTGAAAGGCAGAAAGGAATCTGAGATAGAAGAGTAGTAGATCTACCAAATAATCCTAGAATAAAGTAAACTAATGGAGAGTAAGCCGTAAATGCACTTCATTTACTCTAGAAGAGCCATGATGGGAAAGAAGGTTGGCTGGCTGAATCTTTCAGAGGCACATGTACTAAGCATTCACACCTCCTACCATCTTACCCTTTCAGATAGACAAAGATGTAGAGCAATGAAACAGTGATCATGAGTAGGACAAAGAAAAGGTGATTACAGTAAAATCAGTAGTGTTATTGCAACAAAAAAGAATTCATTAGCACCTTCAATATCCATTAGAGATTTACTAATGCCAGAGATTACACAATAAGATTATACACCATTTTCAACTACTTTGACAGGTAGCACATTAATAAATGAACATTCAGATCTAACAGTTTGTCAATCAAAGAGTAAAGTTATGTGATATTTTGTGAATTGTGAAAAAAAAATGTAGATGCTTTATAAGAAAAAGTCTGTGAAGTGACTCCTATAAAATGCATTAACTGACAAAATGGTTATTGTGTAATTTGCAGCAAGCTAAATTTACTGAATCATCCTTTATTTGTACCAGGGGTTAATGTGGCTAACATGCATCTTTCTGTGGCATCTTTAAGCCTTGAGAAGAAATTATAAAGGTCAATGTTTAAAAAGCTATTTATCAAAAATTTCTTTTCCCCCAAGAAAAACTTAATTGAAAATGAAGATTAATAAAGATTAGACCAATTTAAATATCAAAATGATGATGATAAAAAAATTTTAAATCTTCATTTGCTCCATTTTACATTCTTTTATAATTAGATAAAACATTCATCAGAGAAAGGTAAGTAGAAAGTTCTCTGTAAAAATCTGAGAGACACACCTTGTAGGTGAAGCAAAACTGTTAAGTTCTAACATCTGTAACAGCTTTATCCTGCCAAAGCTTGCCATTTAGGCTGGAAATAATTTTACTCTTCCCTGTAGAGCTGCATGGATTGTCAGTGTCCTGGCCAAGTACCAGCTAGCAAGCATGAGGGCAGGAAGAGTAGAACAGTGAGGAAGGAGGTTAGATTTTGTATTGTACATGGTTGATACAAGTTAGAAATAAGACTTGTTATTCCATGATATCAGCAAAAGCCTAAGCCCTAGTTTATGAAAACTGACAAAACTGAAAATCCATTTAAAAACTCTTTGGTTCTAATTAAGTACTAGATAGGATTAGGAATATTTTTCAATTAATTGGATATAGTAAATGAGGTTAAATTTTTATGTCTGTGTTAGTCCTGAGAAGTTGGTAAAGCAATGGCTGCCCTTTTGAAGGTTAGTTGTTAATAAATGCTTGCTCTTTCTTTTACTAGTGTTGGTCTTAGATATTATGAATGAATCCTCTGTCATTTAAAATTTCATAATGATGACTAAATTATCATCTCTTTTTCAATTATTCTTTCCATATACAACTTTTTCCCCCCCTTAAATTAACTTCCTCAGTCTTTTGATCTATCATTACAACAAAAGTGGTCACCGAGATAGGAAAGAGGTAGAAATTTCATAAGATACCCATACCAAGGTGTTTTTAGAGTTTTATGAAAAGTTTTTCATGAGATAGATATATTATAGGTTTATTTGTACATGTATCAAAGGACGGAGTCAGAAAGCAAAACAGTTTGAAGTCACTGTGGGAAACATTGACAGTTATTCTACCAGAGCAAAGTAGGCTGCCCTAAGAAAGGAAGTAATCTTCATTCTTGAAAGGAAGTAATCTTCATTACTTGAAAACTAATCTTCATTCTTGAAAAAGTTAGTAAGAATTAGCCTTCATTTTCCTTGGGGTCATTTCTAAGTGTTGCTAACCACAACTTATTATATTGTTGGAGTAAAAGTAAGTTTCTATTTTTTTCTAAGATATTATTATTCTATTATTCATAAACAGTGAACAGTCCAGAGTGGCTATCCCTGTATACATCCTGAGGAATGAGTGATTGGTGATTAATGATTGGTGATTAATTTTCTGCTATTGCAGTATCAGTCAGAGGCAAACCAGGTTGGTATGTCAGGCAGCATACTTGAGACTCTATCCCCTCTTCCCCATCTTTCAGTGGAACAGAACTTTTGATCATTTATTACTAGCACTGAAAACAACCTCTCAGCTCTCAGTGTTTCCTACCCCCTAAATACTTTTAAGTTTACAAAGCAATTATGAAGACATCATGGGATTCAGTTCTTCATAAAGATGTAAGAAGCTGTTATGCTTATTGTAACATATGGTTCTGGGAGATGAACATTGTACTGAAGTCTATTCACAGCCAAAGAAGCTTGAAAACAGACACTTTTGACTACCTAAGCAAAGGTATCTTATGGAAAAACAAACAACTCCCCCCCCCAAAACAACCAAAAAACCCCCACCCACCCACAAAAAATAAATCTCAACAAATTCTGAGGTTTTGCAGCATACTGAGTGCATAACTGTTGTCATATAAACTATTGTCCCTGCCTTTTTTCAAATGTAATAGTAGAATTCCAACTCAGGAGTTAACAGGCCTGTTAAAAGAGACCTAAAACAGAACTACTATAAAAGGAAAAGAATGCAACAACTCTCACAGTTTAGGTGATGCATTAAGCAGTACCATGCACCCTGTGATAGTGATGCTCACAAGATTAGTAGAGCTGTCTACACAACCACAAGGTAGGGCTTCCTCCTTCTACCCGAAAAACAGTTGAGTGTGATAGTACCATGAAAGATTTCTGACATGGAAATATGCTAGAAGCACTTCAGTTCAATGCTATGTTTTAGCGCAATTCAACACATAGCAGTTTAGGATGTTGTAAGAACAAACTTTATTTACATATTCTCAAAACAACAATGCTTTGGAGTGAACAGTTAGCTATGCATCATCTTAAGATCAGGAAGAGCTTACTCTGTACATCAGTTGTGACCACCATAGGACAATGGGAGTTACATATTTCCCACTGCTGGAAAAGTACAATCATTAAACACTTTATCTTCTCAAACAGATTCTGGCAAAGAGAAGGAATTGTAAAAGCAGAAAATGAAAGAGAAGAAATCTGAAGATAAGGAGACACCAAGACTACAGTTACTGGGTGTCGGGAAGACATGAAAAGCAACCTTTCTCCAGCTTCAGAAAAGGGAGGTGGTAAAGTGTGCACAAGGTATGGGTCTAAGAAGGCTTGACAGGTTAAATCAACCATAAACATAAAAAACTGCAACCTGAGATTCCTCATTTAATTTATTCCTGACAATGAGTCAAATAATAAAAAAACAGATGATCTGTATTTTAACGGATTTAAGTACTTCTTTAAAGTTTTACATACATAGTCTTTATTGAGATCACAAATGTTTATGGAGGAGAAAAGTAATTAATCTTAACATTAGAAAAGATTTAAAAATTAACAGAAAGCAAATGTGAATATAATTGCAGAGTAGCATTTATTCTACACTAATTTAATTGCTCAGGAAATTAAACAACTTAGCAATCAATTTTAACTACCATTTTTCCAAGTATTACAGAAAAAAAAAAAATGGAATAGTATCTTTCCCAGAACTCTGAGAAGACCTTTAGTGTTAAAACGGTATTTTTAATCAAGAATCCTTTCCTTTTCTGGTACACATTTTTCTTTTCACAAGAACTGGTATTTAACAGCTCATACAAGAGTCTTTTAAATGGTGCTAAAAGCCTTCAATAGTATTTAAAACGCAAAAAAAGACAAAGAGTAATTTTTAAAAAAATGTTAATTTATTTAGATACATTGAAAAGTAATTTTATAACATATTGACAGGATCTGGTAATAGAAGAAAGATAAAACATTATACTACTCCAAAGCAATCAGCATTCTTACTCCCTTGAACCTTGTGTTGGGTTTCTCTGAAACCATTTCTGGTAAAAGAGAAAGGGCTGTAATGATGGCTCCTGTAAGACATACCTCAAAATTTTCCCCATCTCTAAGTGAGACACAGCTCTGGAGCTGATCCCATTGGAGGCCTCTGAAATCACTTTTTAAGAAGAAAAAGCTGAAAGAGGTGAGTGTTTATTTCTGGGAGGTGGTGGAAGAAGTTGGATGAGAAAGAAATGACCATGTAGCTCTCAAGGTCAGTGAGGAAAGAGAGAAAGAGGTGTACCAGAGCAGATATCCCCCTGCATTGCGTGGTGAGACAGCAGCTGTTCCCCTGTAACCTGTGGAGGGCAATGGTGGAGCTGAGCTCTGCCGGGAGCTTGGGGAGGACCCCACAGCAGACACATTGGCTGTGCCCAGAAGGACTGTGACTCTGTGGGGAGGTAGCATTGCAGCAGAATGTGCCTGGGGTGCGACTGCCATGGAGGAGACTCACACTGGGGAGTTTGTGAAGAGCTACAGCCCTTGGAAAAGGCTCACACCAGAGAACTTTGTTAAGGACTGTATCCCATGGGACCCTGTGTTGGGGCAAGGGAAGAATGTGAGGAGTCATGCTCCTCTGAGAAGAAAGAGGTGGCAAAGACTCTTTGTGAGGGACTGACAGCAACCCTCATTCCCTGCTCCCTGCACCACTGAGGGAGGAGGAGGTAGGTATATCCAGAGCAGGGAGCTAAGCCCAGAAAGAAGGGAAGGGTGGCTGAGTGAAGGAGATCATAAAGTGCTGGTTGCATTTTTCTCATCATCCTGCCAATGCTTCAGTTTTCTATCTGTTCTATTTCTATTTGGCAACATGTTAAACTGTTTTCTTCCCTAACTCGAATAGTCAGGTCTGTTTTTCCTGAGGCCTCCCTGCCCTTGTATCTTTCCACAAGGCCTTTGGTGATCTTTCCTCCTTCTCTCTCACTGGGGCCTCTGCCAATCAATGGAAGGTGGGAATGCGTGGGGTGAGTGAATGGCTACGTGGTGATTCCTTGCCAGCTGGATTTGAACCTCTACAAATAAATGTAATCCTGCTACAGTGGGAAAATAACCGTATAGATAGATAACATAAGTGTATCTTACGTGAGAATTTCATTAATTTTTAAAGCAATATACATACATTCTCATGACAAGATATGTAGGGTGAAAAACCTGGTGAAGGATCTCTAAAGAGGAAAAGTATTTCTTTAAAAAAAGAGGTATTCAATAGCAATGTCATATGTAAGAAATGAGACCTGCCCAAGTACACATTAAATGTACAGAAAGTTCAAAGAGCTCAGAGCAATGGCAAAGCTCCCAGCTGATATTTCTAAATTTCCACATATGTTATTGTTTACATAGTGCAAACTCGACTATATCAAAGGTATATATCAGACCGTGGCAACCTTTGGACATATATCTGTGCAACAGGAGCATTGTCTGGAATTGATTTGTTTCTCAACTCCAGACTGTACAAATGCAGCCCTGTATTCTGAAGAAAGAATTACTTCAAAGATACCTAGCAACTAAAATCTCATCAAGGAAGAAGACAAACACTGATGAAGTCTCACCTAACGTCAGAGTCACCACACTGAAAAGCTTCCTCTTCATCATATACATTTGAGTTAAAAGGTGACATCCTGCATTATCAAAAGCAATCGTTATGCGAATAGCACTGTCATTTTGCAGACTCTAAGTTACTCCTGAAATTCCCAAGATACTATCAGAATAGTTCTAAATTGGAATTGATTAGATGGTAAAAATACTACATCAAAAGAACACCACTCTGAGCCTCCATGTGGAACTTTATTTTTTTCATAGGATTCAGAGAAAGAAAATGGATCATTTTTCAGGAACAGTCTTACTTTGAATGAGGCAGAGCACTGTGAATTATTCAGTTTTACCTGGAAAAAATTCAATTGCAAGTATCTGAGGGAATTACTGACTCTTCCACAAAAGTCTAAGTGAAAGTAAAGTCTCCGATGAAGACAAAAAATTTCTGTTATCTGTGTCTAGTTCATCACAAACACTGTTTCATATAATCATATAATCATATAATCATAGAATGGTAAGGGATGGAAGGGACCTTTAGAGATCATCTAGTCCAACCCCTCTGCAGAAGCAGGTTCACCTACATAAGATCGCATAGGAACATGTCCAGGTGGGTCTTGAAGACCTCTAAGGAAGGAGACTCCACAACCCCTCTGGGCAGCCTGTGCCACTGCTCCGTCACCCTCATGGTGAAATAGTTTTTTCTTATGTTTAAGTGGAACTTTTTGTGTTCCAGCTTCATCCCATCACCCCTTGTCTTGTTGCTAGCTACTATAGAAAAAAGAGATGTCCCAACCTCCTGACATCCACCCTTTACATATTTACAAATGTTAATAAGATACTCCTCAATCTCCTCTTCTCCAGACTAAACAGCCCCAGTTCCTGCAGCCTTTCCTCATATGAAAGATGTTCCATTCTCCTGATCATCTTGGTGGCCCTGTGCTGGACTCTCTCCAGCACTTCCCTGTTCCTCTTGAGCTGAGGAGCCCAGAACTGGACACAGGACTCCAGATGAGGTCTCACCGAGGCAGAGTAGAGAGGGAGAAGAACCTCCCTTGACCTGCTGGCCACACTCTTCTTGATGCATCCCAGGATGCCATTAGCCTTCTTTACCACGAGGGCACATTGCTGGCTCATGGTTAGCTTATTATCAATCAGGACTCCCAGGTCTCTCTCTGCAGAGCTGCTCTTCAGCAGTTCAACCCCCAGCCTGTACTGGTGCATGGGGTTGTTCCTCCCCAGATGCAGGACTCTGCACTTGTCCTTGTTGAACCTCATGAGGTTCCTCTCTGCCCAACTCTCAAGCCAGTCGATATCCCACTGAATGGCAGCACAGCCTTCTGGGGAATCAGCCAGTCCTCCTAGTTTGGTGTCATCAGCGAAGTTGCTGAGAGTACACTCTGTCCCCTCATCCAGGTCATTGATGAAGATATTAAACAAGACTGGCCCCAGAACCAATCCCTGTGGAACTCCACTGATCACAGGCCTCCAACTCGACTCTGTGCCATTGATCATCACCCTCTGGGCTCTGTCATTCAGTCAGCTCTCGATCCACCTCACTGTCCACTCATCCAAGCCACACTGCTTGAGCTTTCTGATGAGGATGTTATGGGAGACAGTGTCAAAAGCCTTGCTGAAGCCAAGGTAGATGACATCCGCTGCTCTCCCCTCATCTAGCCAGCCGGCTATGCACTCATAGAAGGCTATCAGGTTAGTCAAACAGGATTTCCCCTTGGTGAAGCCATGTTGACTTCCCCTGATAACCATCTTATCCTTCATATGTTCAGTGATAACATTCAGGATGAGTTGTTCCATCACTTTTCCAGGGATGGAGGTGAGGCTGACCGGCCTGTAGTTTTCTGGGTCATTCTTCCTGCCCTTTTTGAAGATTGGTGTGACATTGACCTTTCTCCAGTCCTCAGGCACCTCACCTGTCCTCCATGATTGTTCAAAAATGATGGACAGAGGCTTAGCAATCATATGAGCCAGCTCTCTCAGCACTCTAGGATGCATCCCATCAGGACCCATTGACTTGTGAGCCTTAAGCTTGGCCAACAAGTCTTTAACCTCTTCCTCTTCCACCCAGGGCAAGTCTTCTGCTGTCCTGGCCATCCTGTTATCTTTGCCGGACTGGGCTTCCCAAGGGTCATCCTTGGCCGTAAAGACTGAAGCAAAGAAGACATTCAGTACTTTGGCCTTCTCTGCATCCTCAGACACCAGGGCACCCTCAACTTTTAGCAGCGGGCCCACATTACCCCTCACCATCCTTCTGCTGCTGATGTACTTGAAAAATGCCTTATTACTGTCCTTAACATCCCTGGCTAAATTTAATTCTAGAAGGGCTCTAGCCTTCCTAGTTGCACCCCTACATGCCCTGGCAATGTTCCAATACTCTTCCCAAGAAGCCAGCCCCTGTTTCTACCTCTCATAGATGGCTACTTTCTGCCTGAGTTGTCTCAGCAGATCCTTGCTCATCCATGGAGGCCTCCTACCTCCTTTTCCTCCTTTCTTGCACATTGGGACACACTGATCCTGGGGTTGGAGGAAGTGGTGCTTGAAGATTGACCAGCTCTTATTGGGATTTCTGTCTTCTTGAATCATACCCCATGAGATCTGTCCAAGTAGATCTTTGAAGAGGCCAAAGTTGGCTCGCCTGAAATCCAGGGTCACGGTCCTGCTTTGTGTTCTGCCTCTTCCACACAGGATCTTGAACTCTACCATCTCATGGTCACTGCAGCCGAGGTTGCCTCCAACCTTCACATCCCCAACCAGGCCCTCTTTATTTGTAAGTACCAGGTCCAGCAGTACACCCCTCCTTGTTGGTTCCTCGATCATCTGCAACAGGAAGTTGTTGTCAACAATCTGTAGGAACCTCCTGGACTGTGTGTGCTTGGCTGTGTGGCTATCCCAGCAAATATCAGGGTGGTTGAAGTCCCCCATGAGGACCAGGGACTGTGATCATGAGGCAACTCTCAGCTGTTTGTAGAAGGCCTCATCCACATCTTCCTCCTGATCAGGTGGCCTGTAGCAAACTCCTACAACTCACCTGCCTTGCCCTGGCCATAAATTTTTACCCATAAGCACTCTACCCACTCCTCATCCCCACCCAGGCACAGTTTGGTACACATTAATTGCTCCCTCACACAGAGAGCAACTGCACCTCCACGCCTTGTCAGTCTGTCTTTCCTGAACAATATATAACCCTCCATGACTGTGCTCCAGTCATGGCAGCTGTCCCACCATGTCTCTGTGTCTGCAATGAGGTCGTAGCCCTGCATCTGCACCCACATCTCCAGTTCCTCCTGCTTATTCCCCAGGCTGTGAGCATTGGTGTAGAGGCTTACTCAAACACACAGGTTTCCCTGGTCGGGTGCAGGAGGTTCGTCCCCGGTTTGGCTCTTTCTCAGGGTGGTCAGCCTTCCATATCTCAGCCCAGTGTGGGCACTTATCATTGCATTCCCTGTCCTGCCCTGTTTCCCAGCTAGAGGGGACAGCTTGTTCTGTTTTTCTTCTCCCCCCACCCCCCAAGTCCCTTAGTTTAAAGACCTCTTTATTAAATTTGCTAGTCTACTCCCAAATAATCCAGTACCTTTATGGGAGAGATGAATCCCATCCTGACTAAGTTTGGTAGGTTTCTGTATTCTAGTTTCATTTTTCGCACAACTAAAATACAAAATGTATCAGAACACACAATTTATGAAGTTACAGGATAAAATATATATTTATTAATTTATCCAGACATTTAGAATTTCAGATTAGCACTCAGTCACTTAACAGGGGATTTGAATGGCAATTTCATATACATAAGTAGGAAAAACATAAGACCATGAGAATTTTTATATTTCTTTGACTTCATGTCAAACCTTTGTCTATTTGCACTTATAAATGCACTGTAATGTAGCTTCAGACAATATGGACAAATGCCTCTTCTCTGAAGCTAGCGGGCTGTGTCCATTTACCACCAGCTGCATATCTGACCCATAATTCACGGTATTGCTGAAATGTTCTAAACAATGAAGAGAGAAAACAAAAATTAAACTTTTATGCTAAAGCCAGACTTTGGACAACCAGCAAGAATATAACTCATGCCAAACCACCTGCAAGTCACAAGAATGCAGTTCAGCCCCTGCACATCCCTGTTCCAGAATATAAACTGGAATATTTATCACTTTGTCTCTTCAGCCTCTCCGTAACTAATATAGGACACAAAAAAATAATCTTATCCTCAAACACAGAATTAATATACCCAGTCGATAGTAACAGGTGTGTACCATCTTAATGTTAATACATACAGGTTTAAAAATAGTTGCCAGATTTTTCCCCAAGACATTTTTTACTTGATTTTCTCCATTTTGACAGATGATAGTGGGAAAGCTTTTCCAGGCATCAATTGGAAGAAGGAGACTTAAATGTGTTAACATTAAAAAAAAAAAATCTAGTTTTTTCTAATTCTCAAAAAGAAAAGTAAAAATAAAAGCATTTACTTCCCCATAACTTCCTCTCAGCTGCAGCTAAACCAACAAATCTGCTTGTCATTTATACCAACAATGTAAGTGTATTACTTTTAATGATAAAGACCTGTGGAAAAAAAACAAAACAAAACACCTTATGTGAGTGTTAAACAGTGAACTTTTAGTGAAGCAGTGAGAAAAACCAGCAAACTTAGTCTTTGTGTCCTGCTTAGGTGACAATGAGAGCAGATTCTTTGCACTATATGTTGTAAAAGGGCATCTGTCCCAGATGCTGACACTGTAGGCTCACTCTTCTTGACTTGGGTAGGCTTTTGCCTTCTTGGTTATTCCATTGTTACTGATGTCAGTGTATTGTACACTATTTGCCTTCTGGGAAGTGCCAGAAAATGTCTCTAGGATGATTCATACAACACTGCCTATCTGAAAGTTCTGGACAATCAGCTCATTTTGGCAAGTGTATGCCGTTGACATGCAGCTGTCATTCAGCAGTTCACAAGTCAAAACATAACTTTGCTTATCTAAATTGATGTCCTCTAGGGAATCATCCCAGATTTGAACTTTAGCATTAGTGTGCCATGCATTATTGCTAGGATCCACTCTCAGTGAGGTGCTAGTCAAGATTTTTCTTCATCCCCAAAAAGTACCTTGTAAGTGAAAACAAATGAAATTAATAAAATCTAAGGTCTTAATAATGAACAGTTTTGTCTCACTGTTCTGATAATACTGAACCATAAGAAGAGCACTCGTCTGTACTAGTGAAATGAGATATTCGTTCTCACAACATAGTCATGCTTCCAGTTCTAATCAGAAGGTAATATTCATATCCATTCCTATAAGGGTGGACAACCACCTGAAAGGTAGTTATAAACTTATATAGCAACAGTTTTATTCCCCACTTCAATTAATTTCACCTAAAAGATGTCAAATTGATCTCTAGCTCAGTGTTCTCTTATTTACTGCAATTAATACTGTGCTAGCACTTCAAAATACAATCCACAACTGGATTTCTGTCATATCTGGTTTTGCACATGCAAAGATCATGATGACTGGGAAGACTTCTTGTAGGCTCTGCAGTTCTCAGCTTAATGTGTAGATAGTGTGTACCAGGTAAACAAACAAAACAACTTCATTATGCCGAGTTATTTTCACCTTCCTTTTAACAGCATAGCTCTGTGCCACAGAATCAACAGAAAAAAACATATTACTTTTTCAAATCTACCTCCTCCTGTTGCAGATTTATTTTCTCCTGTTCATTTTCACGATGTACTCAGCAGTTTCAAATGCACCAGAATCAGTATTTCTGTTATTTGTCTTAGGGATTTATATTACTACTAATAGTTCTAAAGGTGAAAAGATTTATCTTTGTCATTATCTTTTACAATGCATTATTATTGAAAACATCTGTACCTACAAATGATAGCTATTCAAAGTTTACGTACTTCAAGACCTTTGAGATAAGAAAGCTTTGTTATGTGCATGGAGTGCAACTGCCATCTGTGCAACCCAGTATGAAATAGTGGCTTCTGCGAAATAAGCAATGTTCTGTGTTGGTATGTCCTGAATCAGTAGAGAGATGCTACAGAGAAAGTGAAATACAAATAGAAATATACAGCTGTATTAAGCAGACTGAGCTGGTTTTACTGGTTTCCCACTGGAAGAAATAGCCTATTTTCCCCTACTGATAAGAGAGAATTGAGTTTATTGACTGTAATGTTAGCTAGCTTTGTGACAAATATCTTGTGCTTGGATTTCCACATTGTATATGTTTTGAGTTAAATGCTTTGGCATCATTGAATTAAAATTACTCTCTGTTGTCTCCTCCAGAACTCAACCTTACTAAGGTTTTAAATAGATCCCATTGGACAGATTAATTTTTTTTCATATTATGTACACTAATGAAGAAACTGTACACACTTGTTTGAAATTTCCTGGATTTCTCCCAAGATGAGTTTTTGCCCTGCTATTGAGTATTATCAGCCAAAGTACACTGCTGAGAGAGATTAAACCTAGAAGCAATAACTGTTCTTCATATAAATGTATGTATGTGCATATATGTATATGTGTATGTATATATTTACAGATCTGTGCTACTTGCCTGATTTGGAACTCTGAGCAAGAAGGTACCAAACCACCAGGTGAAATAAAATGAATTGTAAAGCCAGATGTGTGAAGTACAACTAAATTTATATTGTAAAGAGCTGGAGACCTCATTTTAACTCTTCACTAAACTTAAACAATACAATTATTTGTAACAGTTGTACTGTTGACAATAGAAATTTGGACAAAATATTGACAATATGAACATCATGATAATTTTTTTTATGCAGAAAATAACATACAGAGAACAACTTTAAAAAAATGCAGCAGTTATGGAAGGCTGATTAGAAGCAGTAAATTAAACCTCTGTTTTATAAAAACTAGAAAAAAGTAAGTTCCATAGCTGAATTGAACATGATGGATTAGCTTATCATCTAAAAAAACTTTGTTCCAAGACATATACACATGTGTGATATAAACATTTACGTATACATACACATGAAAATATATAACATGAGATTAGCATAGAGTATTTTCATCCCTTATAAATGTTTCACCTTTAAACACACAAACTGACTCTATTTTGTCAAGCACACCTCAAATTTCACCATTAGAATTGTTTTCTGTGATGCATAGGCAATTCCTAAACTTCTGCTGGTTGCTACAGGACTAAGTCACAGCTCAAAGACAAAACAATACTGTCTTGTAAAGCAGGATGCAGAACACAAAAATCGAGCCAAAAGTAAGGATCATTCCAGACAACAGGGCAAAGAGAAAAGACAGGAGAGTGTTTGGCATGCTCCTAATTGTAAGTACTCAGATGTAGTAAAAGCATCCCTGTCAGAGAGCTCTGCATATCAGTGCTGTCATTCTGATGATCTGTTCTTAAACCACAGGCAGTAGCTTCTGGCTGAGCATGCAGGAAGTTCTACCACATCACATATGGTGACACAAGGACGTCATACAAACCTTGCATGTTTGACATGTTGTTGAGTAGTTTCTGGCTCTTGTATGTCATGACTTACCGGTCTTCATATAGTCATATCACTATCATAATAACTCACTTCTTCAAAAATTTGAGTGGATCCCAGCAACAGCCAAAGAAGGCAATAAGTTTACTTAAACTGTGGGTCATTTCTGTAGTTGGTCCCTACCCATTACATACTTAATCATTCAGGGGAGATCAAAGATCACAGAATCACAGGATTGCTGACATAGGCAGGGACTTCTGGAGATCTTCTAGTCCAACTTTTTATGCAAGACGAGTCAACTAAAGCAGGTTGCTCAGAGCCAGGTTTAGTCACGTTTTAATGGATACACTATTCTGGGCAATCTTTTCCAGTTTTTTATATCTCTCACAGATTGAAGATGTTTTCTTCTGCTTAACTGGATTTCAAGTTGTGCTCATTATCTCTTTTCCTTTCACTGAGTATCACTGAGAGGAGCCTGAATCCTTATTCTTTACACTCTCTCACAAAGTATTTATAAATATACAGTTCCACAGATATCCCAGCTTCTCCTCATAGGAGAGAGGCTCCAGTCCCTAATGGTATCAGTCATACTCCAAAGATATCATAAACCTATCTTGATGTAATTTAGTGTAATTTAGCTTTCTTTTGAAGAAATACCTAGTTCATCAAAACAACATTAAGTCTTACTTTTAATATTTTTAATAATCTTGTTTTTAATACAGTCAATGGAAAACTAAAGTAATTGATAAAACACTCTCTATCATCTTTAGTAAATCATGCAGAAGAGAAGAGATGCCTGAGGACTGAAGGAAAGCAAATGTCACTCCAGTCTTCAAAAAGGACAAGAAGGAGGAGCCAGGTAACTACAGACTGGTCAGCCTCATCTCCATCCCTGGAGAGGTGATTGAAGGACTTATCCTGGGCACCATCTCCAGGCATTTAAAGGACAAGAGTCTCATTAGGAGCAGTCAACATGGTTTTGCCAAAGGGAAGTCATGTTTGACCAACCTGATAGCCTTTTACAAAGATGTAACCAGGTGGATAGATGATGGTAGTGCAGTGGATGTGGTTTATCTGGATTTCAGTCAAGCATTTGACTCCATCTCTCACAGCACCTTCGCAGAAAAACTGAGAAAGTGTGGGCTGGATGATCAGATAGTGAGGTGGATTGTTAACTGGTTGAAGAAAAGAAAGCAGAGAGTTGTGATCAATGGGCCAGGGTCTACTTGGAGGCCTCTGTCTAGTGGAGTTCTCCAGGGGTCAGTGCTGGGACCAGTACTGTTGGTGGACAGCAAGATGAGCATGAGCCAGCAATGTGCCCTCATGGCCAAGAAGGCCAGTGACATCCTGGGGTGTATTAGAAGGGGTATGGGCAGTAGATTGAGAGAGGTTCTCCTCCCCATCTACTCTGCCCTTGTGAGATTGCATCTGGAATATTGTATCCGGTTCTGTGCCTCTCAGTTTAAGAAGGACAGGGAGATGCTGGAGAGAGTTCAGCGCAGGGCCACTAAGATGATGAAGGGAGTGGAGCATCTCCCTTATGATGAAAGGCTGAGGGAAGTGGGGCTCTCTAGCTTGAAGAAGAGGAGACTGAGGACTGATATAATTAATGTTTACAAATATGTGAAGGGCGGGTGTCAGGAGGATGGAGCCAAGCTCTTCTCAATGATGATCAATGATAAAACAAAGGACAATGGATACAAGCTGGAACATAAGAGGTTCCAATGAAATACAAGGAAGAATTTCTTCACTGTGAGGGTGATAGAGCACTGGAACAGTTGCCCAGATGGGTTGTGGAGTCTCCTTCTCTGGGGGTATTCAAACCCGACTTGGAGGAGTTTCTGTGTGGCCTGCTCTAGGTGCCTGCTCTGTCAGGGAGATTGGACTACATGATCTTTCAGAGTCCCTTCCAACCCTTAAGATTCTGTGATTCTGTGAAACAATGGAAAAGATATGTACTCATATTGCTCTTTAAATTGTAATACTGCAACAAGATTCCACATACATATTTATGATTTTTTTTTTGCTCTTTCCTGAGAACATTCTACTAACTTATAAGTTAGCAACAAGAAAAACATATCAGTTTTGTAGGTACAACACTGTATATCTGCAGACTTGTGCTTGAAAACAGCGAGCATAGCTCATTAACATACCTTACATAGAGTCTACTCTCCAAGAGAACTTATGTGAAAAAATGTTTAAAAACAGTTTTCAAGTAAACATTTGGGTTAATATGTAACGATTTTATTACTCCAAGTATGAAATGTATAGTCTTGTTTTATTTGGTTTTAATTGCCAGCTGATATTTGTGGATATAGACAAGGCCTCAAGTGGTACCATAGTAAATGGGACTGATATTGAGCCCAAGGTTTGTACTTAATTTGACAAGACTTAGAACTTTTCTAAAAATTGGAAAAACTTTTTTTGATAACTTCATGGTTCACAATCCCACATCAGAAAACAACTTCTGGCATTTGCCTGAAGCATTAAGGTATGACAATTTCCCTAGAGCAAAGTAGAAAATTCAAAATAGAAGATTTTGAGGTTTTCTAGTAATAAGAGAAAAGAATCAAAATCAGCCTCAGCAATGTCCATGTTTTATCTGTTGAAGACCTTTAATAGTTTTATAATATCCTGAGAGACCAGAGGCCTAAGCATACTTATTGATTATATTATCTTATATAGTCAATGAAACTCACGAGTCTGTTGTAGATTTTTACTTAAAAGCCCACATCTGCATTTAGTAAAAATGCTCTGGGGTTTGATAGAGATCTTCTTCTATTTGTCTCATCAGAAGGAAATCTGTTTATGCACTGCTGATTGGTGCACATACAGGTGAAAATACTATGTAGAATTTTTCAGTCTTACTGAAAAAGTTCTCTTTATTCACTAACAAAGAGAAGCCATGGAATATGAACCATGACACAGTCATACCTCCAAGACCTATAAATTTTCTCTTTTTTTGCTGTAGTTACAGAGAATAAAAACTCGATCCCATAGACTACGAGATCCAGGTAAGATGGCATCCGGAATATCTGATGAAAGAAAGTGAATTCTCAAATACAGTCTTGTATATTGAACAGTTATTGCATCTACTTTGAAGAATATCAGTATCAACCACAGTATAGTACTCTTTCACATTTTGTCTGGATCATTAGATTCTAATTAGATATATAAGTATCTGAATGATTGCATTCTGAAATCAAATAGGTAAACTAAAGATAACCATGCTCAATATTGTTTAATAGTAGAGTTAATTTCTTCAGTTTATTTCATGTTCTCTGCAGTTATAAAATAAAGTCACGTTTTCTGGTGAAAAAATCAAACCTTTATTTTTGTTGGGTTTTCTTTGCATTTTCATAAAATTATAAAAGGATCATCAGCTGCTTCTGGTAAATGAATACCTATGTGCCTCAGAGGGGCACATAGCATCCATAACCCTATCTAGCCAGCACACTCTAAAAAATGGAAGAGGGGGTGTATCTGTACTGTCATCTTAGAAAAGCTGACTGCACTTTGGAAGTAAGTCTTGTGCTTACCATTACCTACTGCACATTGGTTGGCATTGTAGAGTGGCCTGAATGTGCCTACACCACACTCCTTTTGTACAAAATTCTCTGTACAGATCACTTCTATTAAACTGCACTACTTGCTAATGGACACATGGCCTTAAAGAATCTCTCTCTACTCCTGTATACATTATTTTATCCCAGGGAGAGAACTCTTACTCTCATAACTCCTGAATTAACTGTCATCTGTTCTGCCTGACATTAAGACCTACAGCTGCTATTACAACACTTGTCAGAGCCAAGTAAAAGTGTTTCTGATACTATGATAGCTTGTAAGAATCTACAGACAAAAATTGCACAAGTATGGATGCTTCAATAGCTGGCTTTTGCAAATCTTTGTGTGTTTTATTAATATTTTTGGCAAAAGATGAACTGAAATTTTTCCAAGCTGAATTAATTTGCTGATAGGTATAAATCCTTTCTGTTCAATTGCAGTGCTTCATCTCAAAGCGTATAATATTTTTCCAATTTAATATCAAAAAGGTAAACCAGAAAAATCTACCTTCAGTATGGAATATCTTTTGATTAAGAAAAAAAATTAAAGTAAAAAATACTCATGTATTTTCTTTGAAGTCATGATGGAAAATAATTTTTTCTCTTTTTTTCTTGTATGAATTCTTGACTTACATAGGTATATAGACACATTTATTTCAGAAAATCACATTCTCTGAATATTTAATTTTTACAGTATTCTGGACAGTGCATAGTATGTAGTCTAACGAAATCAAAATACTGGATCTACCATGATGAACATAATTGCTGCAATCAGCATGGGTGTTTTACCTTTCCAGGGACAGCTGCTTTCTGGCAAAACAGGTAAGCAATATTATCATGTCTTGTTTTTCCTTTCAAAATGAATTGAGCAATGTTTTTACCTAGACTAACTCCTGTTGTGGTTGCTTGTGGAAAAAATGTTGTTTGAGAAGGATCAACATTTCTAGAGTGGAATAAATGGAAACTATTAAGTAGCTGTTATAAGTTTTTTTCCAAGGGAAAGCGTTCATCTTCTACCTCAGAAGTGAAAAGTAAACTACAGTTCTGTGAAGATTAGCTCTAACATGAAGAATCTGAATGAATCATTTTTATCTTAGGCTTCAAATCCCCGTTGTAGAGGTTCATAATAAAAAGGTCATTTTGTATTCACAGGCCTCATGTCTTTCAGCAAGAGAAGAACATTCTCAAGTATTATGAAGAAAAATTTGCATTTGCTTTTATAAAGATATGTTGCTTTATCCGTGATTTTTATTCTTTTCCAGACATCTCTAAAATATATCTTGTGAATGCACAATGTTCAAATATATATAGATATATTTGAACGGAGAAGATAAGAATGGAAAATGTGCTTAATATTTTGTACATAATGACAATCCATGCTCTTGCTACAATAACCTGAACAATACAGTTCAATATCTCTGCAGGTACCAAATAGCAAGAATTCACAAATTCTTGATTGCTCCCTATAGAAGGATAAAAAGAGGTCCAGTTTATTATTTGCAAGTATCTATTCCTTTATAAGCCTTGAAGAGAGGATGGCAGGAAACAATTTCTCCATTCCCTGGCTTTGGTCTGCATAAAATGAATCCTGGTTCTGTTTCCCTTCTAAAAATTACTGTACTATAAATAATTATCACATTGCTCACAAGTCAAATAGGATTAAACACAGACGCAATTCTAATTCAACACGCTAGGATATTTGATGTCCACTCCTTACAAATTCTGATCTGACCCTGAACTTCATATTTCTATTGATTTTCAAAGGCCAGAACATCAATCCAGTTATTTTCCTAACTTTGGTATCTGAATAAAGCCATGCAAATAACCTGGGAGGACTGCTAATCCAGATCTCACAACAAAAGGATAATGAATGTTTGGTTCCATGTGTTTTCAGATACCTGATTCCTTCAATTGTCTTCACGTTTAATATTTGTTTTTTCCAATTTTTGTAAAATAGTATTCAAAACTTTACTAAAATTGTTGGTAATGTTTGTAAATGATGAAGATAGGTCTGTGGTTTTTTTTGTTGGAATGAAGGTTAAGGGGAAAAAAAATGAAGTAAAAGCACCAAAAAGGTGAAAGTACACCTTTCAGCTTCTCAATAGTAAGAAGCATAGAAAAGCTTAGATTTCCTTCATACCTGCAGCTTCCCAGAAATGACCATAATCTGCTCACTGCCATATAGCCTACCTATCTTAATGAGATGCCACCTTATTCATGCCAAAGGCCATGAAAAAGAGTCTTGAAATGTTATCTCTCACAAGCTCCAGGAAATGGAGTATGAGTTTTAGGAAAGACACTTTTGCTGACTATTATTAGATCTATCTCCATTTAAATGACTTGTGTGTTGGAAAATTGTTATTAATACAGTGAATGTGTCATGTTCTTTCCACAAACTACATAATATAGTTCAATATAATGAAACAGTTTAAATCTAGCTCGTTTAATTGTCCCTGATTGTATTAAGTAACTGTCGGTGTGTAATCAATTGGATATGCTCACTTAACAAAGGCAAATTATTTTACTTTAGGTTCTTCTGGCCTTGTCAGACTAAACTACATCTCTATACATTACTATAAGCTATATTTGAAAGTGTAATATTGAAGTCTAAAACAATAAGCACTTTTTAAAAATGAATCTTTAATAAAATTTTGTCCCAATTTATCACTTACAGTAACCTCAATGAAATGTTTAAACTCAAGAGAAAAGACCTATTGGCTTAGGTGTGATGTGCACCGATGCTGATTTCTCATGCATATTTATTGAGATTAATATTGCCTCATGGGACTTAAAAAATCATAGATTGGACTGGTAAAATCAACTGTGTTACATACTGAGACAATTTTCGTTATTGGATCTATGCAAAAACCACTGAGTACCGAAATCAGCACTATTCCTCTTAAGAGCTCTAAATACCCAGACCAATGTGATTGGAAGAGGGGAAAAAAGGACATAAAAAGAGAAAAGGATTTTTCACATGGTGTGACATGACAACCATTTTTGGTAAGGGGGAAGGGGCTGTAAAGATGGCTTCTGTAAGAAGTTGCTTGAAACTCTCCCCAGCTCTGAGTCAAATCCACTCTGGGACTGAGACAATTAGATGCCTTCACGATCACTTTTTGAGAAGAAGCTGGAAGAGGAGCCTTCTTCCTGTTTCTTCCTTTTTCTGCCCCTTCTTTTCTGGCTGATGGTGGTGCAAGGAGTTGGAAGAGAGAGAGAAACAACCATGCTGACTCCAAGGTCAGTGAGAGAAGAGAGGAGGAGGAGGAGGAGGAGGTGTGCTGCAGCAGAGACTCTCCTGCATTGTACGGAGAGGACTGGTGAAGCTGAGATTTCTTTGCATTTCATTAAAGATCCCACACCGGGGCAGTGATTCTCTTCATTGAAAATCCTGTGCCAGGGGCAGCGACTATGGCCGGAGGAGGGTATGGCCCGTGGGAGGGACTCACTTTCCGCAGAAGCTGTAACTGTGGAGAGGAACCCACGCCAAAGACACTCGTTAAAATTATGTCCAGGAGAGGTCGTGACCCAAGGAATGGACCCTGTATTTGCAGAAGCTGCAACTGTGGAGAAGAATCCATGTCAGAGATGTTCATTAACGACTGCGTCCCGTGTGAGGGACCTTGTGTTGGCAGAAGCTATTCTCACCCCATGGGTGTACATTTGTTCAACATGAAGTACTATATGAAATAGAATTTGCGATTAATAAGCAATTTTGTTGTAAAAGATTAAAGACATATTTATCTTTGTTACGTAATTGTACATACACACGTTTATGAAGCTATCTATATATAAATACTTAAAATTTTGTAGTTGCACCTGTGTATGTGTGTACCATACATATATACATTCCTACACTCTTAAAAACAGGGTGTCAATTCCTGATAGCCTGTGAATGTTGTGATATAAACTTTATGTAATAAAAGTAATAGTTCCAACTTTTAAAACTCCATAAAATTGCAACTGAAATCCTCTCACTATGACACAATGCTTTGCACTAAAAAAGGCTATAGGGAACTAGAGTGGAAGACATGGAATTCTAGAGAAGAAAATGCTACAAATAACAGATAGTTTGACAATTGTAATGAAAATGGCACCCAAATGACCAACAGGTTTGTACAGGACCCAATAGAAAGAAAGTTTGGGCACATCTATCAGTTATATAGTTATAGTTAAACCAGTTAGATAGTTGATAGCTGGCAAACTATCACTAATAACAATATATATTTAAAATCTTTATTACAGATACAAAAGACAAGAAAAAAGATAATATATTACTTTTATCTGTAAAGTTTTCTCTTCAGAATTCCTTTCTTTTGTTTTCCGCAATGTTTTCTGTACACAGCAATGAACGGTAATAAGCACTCTTGTTCAAGGAAAAGTGAGTTGTTTAAGGTATGATGAAAGCACATTTTGAGCTTTTGTTAGTGGAGTTTAATTCTATTTTCCTGGAGACGAAACAAGACAAAAATACCAAAGAAGGAAAAGATCTGTAGAGATGAAAAGCACAGTATGTCTTTCTGTTGTAAAGTCTCCTTAATAACATCTCTGCTGGATAAAGAGATATTGGGTATTTTGGATGTTCTTATGCCTTTCAGAGGACTTAATAGAAAGTATTATTTTCATTAATCTTTACAGGTGGACACGATTTTCTTACCCTTTTTCTTTCTAGCTTCTGACAAAGCAGTTTCTATCATTTGCTTTTGGTAACTTGTTCATATTTCTAGACTTCAAATAATTATTTCTTCTGAAACAAGTTCCATGTTTCTTTTCCATGATTTTTCAAAAAATAATGCAATTGTAAAGATTATTCACAGCAAAATGGTGATTTTTAATTAATCTTAACAGACGTACAAACCAAATGAGGCTTGCCTGTTTACACAAAACTCAGTCTGGATCCAAAATTTTGGATGATCTCTGAAGTTGTCTGTTCCCTCTCCTCATCCCTCAAGGAGTCTTCCTTACCATTTTTTTCTGTTATACTATCTTCTTGAAAGTAGACTAGATTTTATATCAAACTTCTGCCTAAGAAAATATTTTGTCAAGAGATGAGAAACACAGAAAGTAGTTAAGGAAATTAGTCCAAGTCTTTTGTTTCTGACAACATTCATTTCAGTGCTCTGCACTAAAATTTTATAAGCATACAGGACTTTAGAAACAACTGACTGCTACAGTCCAACCAGCAGCAGTTAAAGGTACTACTCAGTATTTGCTGAGTGAAAGCTTAGTGTTGATGAATAATCCAAGTAGAAAACAAAACTGGGGCATGAATTCATATCAAATTCAAGTTCATCTGTCTTCTGCTTTAGTCAGCTGTCATTCATCCATGAGTTGACCTTTTATGTGTTCTAGGCCATTTTGCTAGTGAGTGTGGAGTCACAACTGATGCAGGCTAAGATCTGTATGTCACCCAGCCTGCACTGTCTGCTAATCTCAGCTAGTGGCTGGATATGAATTCTGAAAAGGACGAAGAAGTACTGGAAGTACAGTTCCTGATCACTGTTCTTCATATACAGAACCTGAACAGTATACCTTTTTTCCCCTCACTCCAAACGACAGCACTTTCTTGAAACAATAATTTCAGGGGCAACAGTAATCTTGAATGACATTGAAGATTAAACTTAGTTGATACAAACCACAGATGCAGAATTAAGCAATTAAAAGAAAAAGAACTATTGTGTGGAAGTAACTTATAATTTGTGACTTTAATTTTAAACCTCTTTCTTTTTATTAGCTATATTTTCTATTGGACTTTTCCCACCACTATCCTGAAACGTGAATGTATGTTCTGTAAAAGAGCATCATGCAGTAGTCATAATTATTTTGGAAAGAATGTAACAGTTTCTTCTTGAATATCCCTGTTGAATTCCAGCTGATGCCTGCTGATGGAGGTTACTTTTGCTCTGTTGCACTATTAATCCTGTCCTGCAGACTCATCAGGATAACCGCTCTCTCTATTCCCATCACTTGCTTATTTATACAACAGCTTGCCAGAGCAGCTGAGGAGTCTCTTCCACCCACAGGTCCATTTGAAAAAAATACTGTAATAACATTTAAGGATAGCTTTCAGTTTCACCGGTCTTGTAGTAACTTGGATAGAAATTTAAAGGCTTCCTACCTTTTATGGCATTTCTGAAGAAAGTGGTCTTATTCTTATTTTCACTCAACTGCCCAGTAACCACTGTTTATGGGACATGCATAGAGTGACAGGTATTAATCTGTGCTATTCTGTTTCTCCTGATCATCTTGTTAAGCATCTGAATTCTAAATAAGATGATGTAGGAGAATGAGAATTGATGTAATTTTACAGCATTAAGTATCATAGCATAATACTTCCACCAAGTCCATGTTGCTCATTCTTTCTTTCATTTCATCTATTTTTTCAGGAGAATGTAATAAAAATACCAAAAAGCTTTTTTTTCCCCGCTAGATTTCTTAGTATCAAGGTGTTAGATCATGCAATTTCAACTATGATGAATTATTAGATCTTATTAATAAGTCTACCACGTGCTCTTTGCAAATGTTATGGGGGGAAAAAGAAATAAGGCACTTAGAAGTACTTACAGACAAAGCACTTGCCTTACTAAAAAGCAAATGCTCTATTCTTGCTTTAAAGTACATTTGGAAGATACATTTGTGTGACAAATAGTAGATAGCAAGATTTTAAAAAACTAAACACGTTAAACAATTTCCTTGAATCTGAACTTCAGTACAGGAGATATATATATATTCTTTCTAACTTTTCTAAATTTTTCAATTAATAGAGTGTTTTAAAAGTTTTCATTAGCACTATTTCATTAACATTACTCCTATAATGAATTACTGGCAATAATTTACCAGATAATTTGAAATCAAGGTCCGAGTTTTGACTGTAGTCAAAATGACACTGACAATTTTTTTTTAAGTCAAAATGACAATAGCAACTTCTTTTTATGACAATTAGTTCTTTTCTACAGTCATGACCCAAATAAACATTCTTTTTCCTCCTTCAGTCATATTTTAGTATGACCTAAGTATGTCTAAGAAGGCACTTTTTTTTACTTTCAACATTTTGTTAAACAATTTTCTCTTCCATTTTTTCATGACACCTAACTGGAACAAGAGGAATCTTACTGCTACAAGATCGCTGGGAGTATTTACCAATACCATTGTCATTCTAGCAGTTATCATCTTCTAATCATTATTTTTAGTCATTGAAAACAAGCAGGCACAGAAAAAATATACATTTAAATGGTGTTTGTTCTCTCTTTTCTATCTGTTGTCTTTATCTGTATGCTGGTACACAGACACTCATAAATGAATCTGTATGTGGAAGCAATTGGTCTTTGATTGATGCTCAGATGCAGCAAAGATGTTGCTGCATAATCAGAGAGAGAGAGAGAAGAATAGTTTTGCCCTCCTAAACTTGAGACAGGCAAAGGGAGTTCACAGCTGAGGGGAGCTAAATACAGCTCTTCTCATCTCAGTCAGAAACACTTCATTCTAAATTGTCTGACTGAGCTTTACAGTACAAGTAAGATTCAGGTAATTATGTCCCCCCCAAAAAGCTGTTATTGCAGCTGCAGTTTGAAGACTTACTTTGCAGTCCCAAGTCAGCAACAGAGCAGGGACTATGGGGAGTGGCAAAGATAACTGAAAGGCAAAGAAATCAAGAACAAACAGATCAGGTTTCAAGCCTAGTATTCTGACCCAGTTCAAGACATTTTAAATGGGCTGAAGAGAACACTTTCATCACTATTTTTCAGAGTCCTTTCTCTATTCTTGTTCCCTTTAATCCCTAAGACTCTCACATCAGCATAAATTAAACCTCCTGAAATGGAAATGTAGTTTTAGAAGTCTGCAGAATCATCATGTTTCCCCTGACATTCCGTTCTTAAACAGGAGTGGTCAGTATTATCTGATGACATTTCATAAACAGGTCAGACCAATAGAGTCAGGTGTGAAAAATAGAAAAGGCACCTTTCTGCTGTGCTGAAATACTGTGGTCCTCTGACATTTTGGTTTTTGAAAATGTATCTGGGAAGAAGATTTGTGGAGCTACACACATATATCATCGGTATAAGAATTGATTTTGTACAGACAGAAATTAAGTCTTGGTGATTTCAGACAGCTCCAAGATTAAGGAGATAGATACAATTTGAGGTCACAATTTTGGATTTCAGCACTAAATGTCTGCATAAATCCTGCTTTGGGAATCTTAATCCTTTACAATATCTGGTCCCTGTATTCCATTAGCTTTGGCAGACCTGGCAAACTTACTCCACTGTAAAGATATTTGAGACAGTTCTTTCTGTCACCTTTCTAATCAGAAGAGTAAAGCATTTTTATCAAAGAAAGACTATCTTAGTCTGCCAGCCAAATAGTCAAGAGAATGTAAATGGAGACAGAGATAGAAAATAAATATGTCTGGGGAAGGAAAAGTAGACACAAGAGAGGAAACGAAGGAATCCATATTACACATTCAAATCTAGTGGTATTCAGTTCAGCTCTGAAAATTAATTTCTTTGAGTTATTTTGGTCAGGATGTCTTTCAGAATGAGGCTGATGAAGGTCTGCTGATGCGGTGATGATCAGAGATGCTGCGAGTAGCAGGTAGAAAGGTAAAACTCACTGTCTCAGTTCGCCTTTCTCTGCAGCATCATCAAGTGAAGGTCTACAAGACCTATAAGGCTTAATATTTTGTTTCTCAGTTTTTCAGAAGAGTTTTGATACACGTATGTGTAGTTCTTCTTGATCACCTGACATCGTGGAACAACTCATACTGGACGCCATCTCAAAACACATGAAGGAAAAGATCGTTATCAGGTAGAATCAACAGAGATTCACCAAGGGAAAGTCTTGTTTGATGACCCTGATAGCCTTCTGTGATGGCATGACTGGCTGGCTAGATGAGAGGAGAGCAGAGCAGTGGATGTCATCTACCTTGACTTCAGCAATGCTTTACATCCTCTTCAGAAAGCTTGTGCAGTGTGGCTTGGATGATTGGACAGTGAGATGGATCAAGAACCAGCTGAATGACAGAGCCCAGACGGTGGTGATCAACAGAGCTGAGTCAAGTTGGAGGCCTGTGGCCAGGTAGGTTCCACAGGGATCGATTCTGGGGCCAGTTTTATTCAACATCTTTCATCAGCAATCTGGATGAGGGAACAGAGTGTACCTTCAGCAAGTTCCCTGATGACACCAAACTGGGAGGACTGGCTGATTCCCCAGAAGGCTGTGCTGCCATTCAGTGGGATCTCGGCCGGCTTGAGAGTTGGGCAGAGAGGAACCTCACGAGGTTCAACAAGGACAAGTGCAGAATCCTGCACCTCAGGAAGAACAACCACAGGCACCAGTACAGACTGGGGATCAAACTGCTGAAGAGCAGCTCTGCAGAGAGAGACCTGAGAGTTCTGCTTGCCAATAAACTAAACATGAGCCACACATGTGCCCTTGTGGCCAAGAAGGCCAATGGCATCCTGGGATGCATCAAGAAGAATGTGGCCAGCAGGTCGAGTGAGGTTCTTCTCCCCCTCTACTCTGCCCTGGTGAGGCCTCATCTGGAGTCCTGTGTCCAGCTCTGGACTCCCCAGCTCAAGAGGGACAGAGAACTTCTGGAGACAGTCCAGTGCAGGGTTACCAAGATGATCAGGGGACTGGAGCATCTTCCTTGTGAGGAAAGGCTGCAGGAACTGGGGCTGTTCTGCCTGGAGAAGAGGAGACCATGGGGGAACTTCATTAATACTTACAAGTATTTGAAAGGTGTATGTCAAGATGATGGGGCAATGTTTTTTTCTCTAGTGTCCAAGACTAGGAAAAAAGCTGGAACACAAGGAGTTCTGTTTAAACAGAACAAAAAACTTCTTTCCTGTGAGGATGAGGGAGCCCTGGCGCAGGCTGCCCAGGGAAGGTGTGGAGTCTCCTTCTCTGGAGGTTTTCAAAACCTGCCTGGATGCATTCCTCTGTGACCTGATCTAGGTGAATTTGCTTTTGCAGGGCTGTCAGACTAGATGGTCTTTACAGGTTCCTTCCAACCCCAACCATTCTGTGATTCTGTGTAAATACAGACCTTCCAATGGGTAGATTTCAACCATCTTTGAGCTGTTGCCGAGTATTAACATTTGTCTATTGGCCTAAGCTGGATCTTTGTTTCTTAGGACAACTGATGGAACTTCCACATATTTCTGAACATCTAGGCATATTTCTACCATTCTGTAACTGGAAAATAGTATTATGGCTTGTGTCAGAGCCTCTTAAATATCTTTCCAAGAGACAGTAAATAAAAAGATGAGACCTGACTATCCATTACGATGACAGCTGGAAGGTGGCAGTCTGAATGAAGGGAAGCCTGGAATGAAAAGAAACAAGATACTAGAGGAAAAAAAATAAATAAATATTTACCTGTTACTAGTCTGTTGAGACTAATGGAAATCAGAATATGGAAATCTAGTTACAAGTCAGCTGGGAGATCAGTGGGTAGTATTTTTTGTTTAGATCAGTTTTATGGCTGGGAAAAAGGCATAGAGCACTACCAAAAAAGGGTGCTGGTTCATTTGTGATCTTTTTATAACTGTAGTTACAGGTTTTTTAGGAAATAACCATTTTGCATGCATGCAAAAAGCTCTCAGGCAGACTCAATCAACTTAAGCACCTCAGGAAGTAGCTCTAGGGCCTGGTTAAGCTGGTGAGATCCTTTGTCTTTTTGAAATGGTACATGTCAGACTTATAGACCAAATCCCATTCAAACCTCCAGCAGCAGCTATGCTAAACCTCAAAGGCCTTTTCTTAGCCATGTCTTTCGCTTGGAACTGCAGTTTCAAATTCTCTAGTCTACCTACATAGCTTAATATTCCTCCACATCACAACACTGCTTAATGTAATGTTATGCAATGCAAATGTCAACTTGAATCATTGTTAAAAACAAATGACATTTCTGGGGGCAGCCTAGGAATTAGAAATGGTAAATAAATATTCTGCTGTCAGCATGTCTCTGCATCAGGCTGCGCAAGAATCTGGCCTTTCTCTGCTAGTGTAGTCTGAACAGCAGCAATTTTGCTTTTGCATTTTAATAATACTAGAACATTATCAAGGGGGCTAGGACTTTGAAATGGTAAATAATTCTCTCTCATGAAAGATATTATCCTTGGATAAAATAGGATGAGTATCACACATCTACAGGGACAAATCAAAACAATGTGGTCTGAAAAACTACTCAGATGATATAGATAGTATTCTTGCCAAAGGAGAGTTTAGTTACTGGACTCCATGGTAAGATTTTGTTAGAAGTAACTTTAACTTGACCATTCTTAACATCACTCAAGCAGTTACAATAATTTAATAGTATGAAAAACACTTGTAAATTGACCAGAGAATTGTGTCTCTCTGACTGTCAGAAATTACCTCTAAATTTTGAGGTTTACTAGCAGAATATGTAATTCATTGCTGATTTAAATCACTGGTAGTACAGTGAAAGTCACTGAATATAAGCTGTATTGTGATCAACAACTATGTTTTTAGACTGCAGCTCTCATTCATGAAGATGAATAACCAAATTTTAACCTCTTGTGATAAAGAATGTATAGTTTCTACAATAATGCTTGGGTCCTGGAGGAGAGTGGTCTTCTCAGTACAGGCATGCCATATTATATTTTCCTCAAGACTGTTTCATAGTACATAATAAAATGTTTCAAGTTTCAAAACACTTTCACAATGTTTAGTTCTCAAAGCAGATTTCAGATATAGCTAGGAATTTCTGCAAGATTGCCCATTGGGAAGAGTATTGTTCAACAAAACCACAGGACACAGCTGAGTCCATTAGACAAGCTGGTGGAATCCCTGTGAAAACATATTTTAAAAGAGCAGAAAATATCACACAGACAGTGAAGGAGGGAATAAAAGAGTGAGAAACAGTGGGAACACCAAGGCCAGAAAAGGAGAAGGAGGAGATGTTCCATGGTGGAGTAGATATTCCTGAAGAACTGGAGAGCCCAAGTCAGACCAGAGGAAAAATGTGGAGATGAAGAAGCAGCAGAGAGGAACCACTCTTTCCTGATGGTAACCGCACATTCCCCATGCTTCTGCACTACTTGGAGTAGTGAGCTGGAAAAAGGATGAGGAAAGGTGGTGTTTTAATGTTTGTCTCTGCTTCTCCCTACCCAAATCAGTAATTAAATACTTATTTAATTTACAGTAAATTAATTTTCCCCAGGTCTAGTCTGTTTTGCCTGTGATGGGAAATTGCCAAAAGACCTCCTTGTCTTTATCTTGGCCCATGAGCTTTCTCAATCCTTTTCTTCCTTTTTTCTAGAGGGGAGAGTGAACAAATAGCTGGATGTGAGTTCAGCTGCTGCCCACGATAACCCAACACCGACACAATCATTTTTTCAGACACTAGAAACAGAGGGGGGGAATTTACCTGCCATCCAAGAATAATTAGATACTTCACCACAACAAAAGAAAAGCATTTAAAACTGGCTTACAAACATTTCCGCAATACAGATAACAGAATCATGTTAGGAAGGCAGTTTTGCAGATCAATAAAAAAGGCTGGCCATGCTGCAATGACAAGAGCCAGCATTTTCCAAAGCAATATCTCCACAACTTGATTCACTTATGTAAATGTCACCAGGCCTAAATTTCTGTAGTTTATTTTGTTTTCTGGCTTCAGTTTTATAAAAACTCTTGACAGAGATATGGGAACAATCTGCTAATGTCAAATGTCTCCATAATAGGATTGCAGCAATTCTCTAAAGTTCCAGTTTCCAGATGTACCGAATGTTCTTCTTTCAGACTCAGAAAGAGCAAAATTGTTTTTCCAGTACAGTCAAAGAACAGGACAGTACACATATCAAGTCTCCTGTGGATGGCACTCTGGCTTAGAAACATCTTTTGCTGACCAGAGGGTAATTCAGTAAAACTATGACTCAGTCGTCCCGGCTACTAAGTAGGAGCAGTACCAAGCTATAATCCTTGTCTCTGAAAAACACATATTCTGCTGTTGGAAGTAAAAAATATTTGTTAAGGTCGTTCAGTAGAATTTCCTAAACTGCCAAAGAGAAGCCTCAACAATAGTTTAGATTCTTTCCCTTCAGATGTATCTCTAATGAACTTCTTCGCTTTCGCAAAGGCTTAAACATTCAAGTCAGAAAAAAATCTATATTGTGATCAAGTCTCAACTTAAACCACTTGGTAATATCAAGCAGGACTGTACACGAGATTATTCAAATCCCACAGTTTCAACTGCAAAGGAAGACTGGCTTAGTATTTCTATTCTATTTTGACACTTTCATGTGTCTGTTTGCTATGTGAACGGTAGAAGTTTTGTTTTGGTTTGGTTTGGTTTTAATCATCTAGAGCTAATAAAGAGACTGCAATTCAGGTTCAAAGCCAACTCTGTAAGATCCAAAAGAGTTCTCCCTGTCTCCGTTATTTATTATCTTCTGTTCAAGCCAAAAGTCTAACCCAGTTGATCACAGGATCACGGAATCACAGAATGGCAGGGATTGGAAGGGATCTCTAAAGATCATCTTGTCCAGCCCCCCTGCTCAAGTGGGTCTACCTGGTCACACAGGAACACATTCAGGCAGGCTTTGAGAATGTCCAGAGAAGGAGACTCCACACCCTTCCTGGGCAGCCTGTGCCAGGGTTCATCACCCTCACAGTGAAATAGATTTTCTCATGTTTAAATGGAACTTTTTGTGTTCCAGCTTTTATCCATTACCCCTTGTCCTGTCAGTAGATAAAACAGAAAAAAGCGATGGCCCAGCCTCCTGACATCCACCATTTAGAAATCTGTAAACATTAACGACATCCCCCCACAATCTCCTCTTCTCCAGGCTGAACAGCCCCAGTTCTGGACTCTCTCCAGAAGTTCCCTAATGCTTTCACTCAGGTCTTGCACAATAGATTGTAGCTTTCTAATGAGTTCTACAGATGTTCCTGCACCAGGCTTTGGCTAAATTAGTGCCTAGAAATACAGCTCCAAACAAAAGCTGGTAAGTTTGGATGAGCTTAGCTCTCTGCAGACACATAAGACATTTCAGAGCAGTCAACAGCATCCTCCAAGTCTCTGCTGTTTGGAGGTAAAACATAGGGGAAGAAAAGTTGACATTTTGAACACAGCTCAACTAAATCACTTCCATTTATCCATGTTGCAACCTCTACAACATTATCCATGAAGACTGATCCTTAGACTCTGAAGACTTGAAAACATTGTAAAAATCTCCGTGAGAAGCCTACATTTGATGGAGAAATGTCACTAAAAGATGTTAACACAACTGTTATCAGCTATCTACACAATAGAAGGAGTTGTCAGGCTTCAATAACTTCCTCAGAAGAAGAAATCTCTGATAAATCTGTGATTTGTCCCTTTCACATCTACCTCAGAAAAGGTACAAGAAGATGCACACATAGATCAATGTAGGAAAAGTCATAATTCAGGACCAAATATTGTGACTTATGTCCAACCAGTAATTCTGTCTCAATAACAGATTATTAGCAAAAACGAATCACTGGGAGCCTTGTGCAGCTACTCGTGACAGAAGATCCTAAAAATTGAAAAAAACAGTGTCAAATGCCATCTCAAAGATACCTCGTATGCTAAGAAGAACAACTTTTTGGACTATGGTCAGAATGATCTGATAACCTGTTTCATAGAACAGAGTTTATAGTTTACTAAAAGTAGTCAAAAATTGAAGTGTTTTTAGTCCATTAGTCAGTTTCTAATTCATAGCAAGGAAGTATTGACCATGACATGCAAAGTTAGAAGATATTGAAATTACAGGTCAGAACAAGAAAATTGTTCCCACATAACAATACAGAAAATAGTTCAAAGACAGATATCTGTAAGAGACATAAATGGTAAGTGGGAATTCATTGCAAGTCCTTGACAATATTTTAAAAATTTCAACAGCATTCAAAACTAAAAATTAAAAAGCCCATGGCTGGTGGATTAATGGCTGACAGGTTACTAACAAGCTTTGGATATTCTGCAAAGAAGCCTGCTAGAGTCAAAATACCTAGTTTTCTTCCTTGAGGTCAAGCATAGATATGGATATAGTATTCCATTCACAGTAAAAAGTATGTCACAGTACTTCCAATAGATTTTAAGAATAGGAAAATAAAAATCAAAATTTAAAAAATACAATAGAAACAGCAATGAAAATAGTCAAGTTGTGACTTGTATGTGTATGTTAGTAGCTTATATTTGTCATTTATATTTTACTCTACTTCGATGTATTTAAGTAGTTTTTTACTTCCTGGATCTGAATTTTTTCCATTCATCATTACTCACTCTCCTTTTTGTATGTAGCTAAGCAATTACTTGATTAGTTTCAGAAACCTCTTTGGATGCGTGATGAATTGATGAAGAAGAATATGTAGAAAGAATCTTAGCATAGTGTTTTGAAAATCTGCTCCATCTGTTCTGCTGTTATGAATCAACTTCCTAATCTATGTCCAGTATCTGAGCACTGTTTCCTTTGTACACACATGCAAATCCACTTCCTCAATGACAGTTTCACTGTGTTAATGGAATACAGCTGTTCCAGAAGGAAACATCTGTAAGAGGAAGCATGCATCTATCTCAAGTTCTGAGAACAGCATCCAGTACTGGAGAGACTACCAGGAAATTAACACTGGCATCAAGATTATATACATTGCTTACTATATTTGACACATCAAGTCAGCTCTGTGCTATACTTCTCAGTCTATAATTGAAATGGTCAGTACAGCATATGAAACACGGAATGGAAAATAATCTGTATCTGTGGAAAAACTACAGCCTGCAGTCGGATTTACAAGAGTACCAAAGGAAACTGAATGCCCACTGTTCACTGTTTTGAGGAAGGACTTTTCCATTGTAGGTGTGATGCAGCATGAGCAGTTAATAAACATTTTGGTGCCTCTTTGAAAATTTATCCAGGTGAGGAGCTTCTTCCTTACCCACCTCTAAATTCTGGAGTTTTAAAAGTATTTGGAGGCAACTCATAAGGGAATAATTGGTTCCATATGAATATATAAGGTTAATTAACTAGAACTAGAGATTTTCTTTCAGCTACACTGATTAAGATGATAAGAGAATATTCTGCTCATCCTCATCATTGAAGAGCTCTCAGGAAACATGAGGAGTTACAAGCACAGTCCAAAGCCCAAAGAAAGATGCCTCTGACAAAGTGCTTTTTGAGCTTATCATAAAGAGGACTACAGAGTAAAAATGTCAAGTTTCCTTCCAGGTACAAGATATTTGCCTAGTCATAGGTTAATTAGCTCTTTAGACATAAACATTACAAATACACTGACCAGTATTTTAAATCATAGCATTCACAGACGAAACAAGCAGCAATGAAATAGCATTGAGGAAAACAGACCTTTTTTTTCTGCATTATCAAGTTAAAAAGTAGCATCTCCATTTTCTAAGTAAGGAACAGGCACTCTTTCAAAAGCCTGATGCACTCAGACTCTTTTTTTTTTTTTTTTTTATTCCGTATTCCTATATGAACTATGTGAAATGTACCACTTTATGATATTGATGAGGGCCACCAAGATGATCAGGGGACTGGAACATTCTTCATATGAGGAAAGGCTGCGGGAACTGGGGCTGTTTAGTCTGGAGAAGAGGAGATTGAGAGGAGATCTTATTAACATTTATAAAGGGTGGGTGTCAGGAGGCTAGGGCATCCCTTTTTTCTATAGTAGCTAGCAACAGGACAAGGGGTAATGGGATGAAGCTGGAACACAAACAGTTCCACTTAAACATAAGAAAAAACTATTTTACTGTGAGGGTGATGGAGCAGTGGAACAGGCTGCCCAGAGGGGTTGTGGAGTCTCCTTCCTTGGAGGTCTTCAAGACCCACCTGGACATGTTCCTATGTGACCTGATCTAGGTGACCCTGCTTCTGCAGGGGAGTTGGACTAGATGATCTCTAAAGGTCCCTTTCAACCCCTACCATTCTATGATTCCCTGATTCTATGATTCTATATACAGCAGATCACAACAGATAATGTCCTGGAATCTCCTCATTATCCCCAGAGAGCAGTAAGAACAACATCTTTACATTTTGAGAAGTGACACCTAAAAGAACATAAACCTTTCAGCAATAGGCGTTATTTCAATCTCAAATGAAAGACAGTCCTCATGAGTTGTTTATCCATGTTATTCATTGACTATGGATTTTGTCTCCTTAAAGCAACCTTCTTTAGCAACATCCTTCTTCATTTAAACTAGGAACAACTTTCCAACAATCCTAGACAGAGTGAGGATGTCTTTCAGGCATTGCCACCATGAGAAAGAAAGAAATGTTACGTGTATGAAAAAAACTAGGAAGATACAGATTTTCTGGAAAAAAATTAAAAATATCATGTTCTTTCTAAAAAAAAAGTTAAGGACTCAAATGAGATTGATTTTGGCTGGAGTAGAGTTAGTTTTCTTCACAGTAGAAAGTACAGGTTGAATTTTGGATTTATGCTGGCAAACAGCATTGATAATAGAGAGATGTTTTCGTTACTGCTGAGCAGTGCTTGCACAGAGGCCTTTTCTGCTTCTCACCCCATCTCACTACTGAGTAGTCTGGAGGTGCACAAGGAGCTGGGAGGGGACAGAGCTGGGAGAGTTGACTCCAACTGACCCAAGGGATATTCCATACCATATGATGTCATGCTCAGTATACAAAGCTATGGAAAAAAAGGAAGAAAGTGGTGGTGTTCAGAGGGATGACGTTTATCTTCCCAAGCAACCATTACACATGCTGGAGCCTTGCTTTCCTGGAGATGGCTGAATACTTGCCTGTCCATGGAAAGTGGGGAATGTATTCCTTGTTTTGCTTTGCTCATGTGCGTGGCTTTTGCTTTACCTGTTAAACTGTCTATACCTCATGCATGAGTTTTCTCACCATTAGTCTTCTAATTTTCTTCCCCCTCCCACCGAGGAGAGTGAGTGAGCAGCTGTGTGGGGCTTAGTTGTCACCTGGGGTTAAACCACAACAGTCCTTTTTGGTGCCCAATATGGGGATCAAAGGGTTTGGAATAATGACAGATTTGATTGGAATGTCCTAGATTGACTGTATAGCTGTTATTGTTATTTAGCTATTAATCAGCAGGCTTCTGTGCTTGCCACAGGGCTTTCTTGCTTCACTGTATATTAATTGTAGTGTTCATTAGTGGCTGCTTTTTTATTTCACTGCTTGCTCTACTGCTGTTCTGCTTATCGTCTTATACTACTGTGCCTGGAAACATTTTGATAACATCCATGGTTATGTGCCTGGCTTGGCAGATGGCCAGGGCATTGTTGCTGTTTCTGTGCTGCTGTACTGGACTGGCTGGAGCTCTAGCATGAACTTGAGCCAAAGGGACTGTGGATGAGTCCATGTGAGAGCAGGGCACCCTGATTCATCTGTCGCTGGGGATAAGTTCATGCTAGAGCAGGTATACCTCAAAGTGTCTATGGCCATGGTTATGTCTGTGCCACAGCTGGTATATCTCTGAAAGGATTGTGGCCCAAGGATAAGTCCACGTTGGAGAAGATACACCTCAAAGTATCTATGACTGTAGGTAAGTCCATGCTGCAGCAGGTACACCTTGAAGAATCATGGCTGTGACTCAGGTCATGCAGGAGCACATCAAATCCTGTGGCTATGGATAAACCCTGAACAGAGTAGGTACCCTCCTGGAGGGACTACAGCCATCGGTAAGGCCATGTCAGAGCAGGTTTACTTCCAAAGGGACTGTGGCTGGAGTAGATACAGCTCTGAAGGCATTTAGGCCCATGGATAAGGCCACATTTGAACAGGTGCCCCTCAAAGCAAATGTGGCTGTGGATAAGTCTATGCTGAGCAGATATATCCCTGAAGAGACTATGGCTCAGACATAAGGCTCTACTTGGAACACATACATCCCTAAAAGACTGCAGTCTATGAATAAATCCAAGCTGGCACAGGGGCAAGGGGAAGAGTTCATTGTAATGTTAAAACTTACAACCTGGCCCAAAGGGACTAGGGGTGGAAGTTGTAATGGATATACCATTAAATAGTTGTAACCCATGTTTTGAGTTGCATGTAACAGGAATTACCATAGCAGGAATCATTTGAAGCAATGGAGGACAAGTCATACAAGAAGTAGTGCAAGTTCAGCACTGACTTGGCCTGAGATGGCTTTGGTGCACAGTAACACCATGCAGCACACCATCTCACCTGTGCTGAGTGACCAGTATAACAAATGGAGCCCAAAGTCATGGATTAAATTAACTTAATGGACATTTTGTGGACATTTGTGGATGTTTATGGACATTTTACAGACATTTCACAGGAAGTGATCTGTAGACTAACAGAATGCCATCTGTTTATTGTATCAAAGGATGTGAAGAGTGATTGTGGGTACTGTACCCAGACTGTACTAGGTAGTGTGGGACATAAGCATGGTATAAATGGTATGGAATAACGTTGGAGAATGTGCAGCTTTTGATTGAGGTAGAGTTAATTTACTTCAGAGTAGCTAGTATGGGCTGTGGTTTGGATTTGTGCTGGAAAAAATGTTGATAATGCAGAAATGTTTTCCTTATTGCTGAGCAGAGGTTACACAGAGTCAAGGCCTTTTCTGCTTCTCACATACACTTACAAATTCATCATGTCATTAGTCTATACTTCTGAATTGAATCAGAAAACTAGAGAAAAAAAAAAACGTACAGCCTTCTCTCCTACATCTCTAATATCTCTCTGCTTCAAGTCAAGACAGAACTTAATTCCCATAGTTTTCAAGTAGTAGATACTGAGATACTGGATGTAGCTTCCATTTTCTGAATCCTGAGTTTATGGTTAGGTAGTAATTTAACTCTATTGTTTTCAGAAGGAGCTCACTCAGAGCCTTGCTGAGAAATGCAACTTTGTATGCACTATAAATAAAGGAAAACATTTTTAAAGCATGTCTAGTAACTTTTTAAACACAGTTTTTCATGGTTGATCTTCTAGTGTATTCCTTCTTTAGTAAAATAATTGGTATAAATTATAGGATCTGTACATGTCCTTCCCCTTTATTAATGAAGGGCTGATTCCTCACCTATGTAATTGACAGGAAAACCTTCCTATTATCAAAAATTGTTTCTACTGTTGTTTTCAGGTAAGTCTAACTCTTGGCCTTGTGTCACATTCTTCAAATGATCCTTTCTGTGGGCCTCCGTGCACCTTCACATGGTGCAAAGGACTGTGGGAGCTGAGATCCTTCAGATGACTGTATCATTGGGTACCACTACTTCACCCAAAGTGAACAGCTTCTTTCCTAAGACCATCGCAGTTACAGCATCCATCCTTCTTCTAGTTCTGGTGTAATCTGTTCTGGTCTGTGTACTGTGTAGACCTAGTATCACCATCTACAACTGAAATTAGTGAGATTCTTATCAAACAATGAGATTAAAACTGACAAATAAAAATATATCAAATTTGACAGGTTTTTTACTTCATATGGCACTTCTAAACAAGAAAGATCGATTTGTATTCAAAATAGCTAAAATTAAACAACAGTGAAATTTTTGAGAGTGGTTTATTTTTAGTGAGATATCTCTGAACATAATTTTCTTTCCTTCCTTCCTTCTTTCCTTCCTTCCTTCCTTCCTTTCCTTCCCTCCTTTCCCCAGCAGTTGAAAGCAAGCATTTGAAACATCTCCCATGAAATGTCTCCGCAAAATCCTTCACTTGTCTTCAGAAAAAATCTGAAGATTTCACCTGTCAGGTTTAGTACATATCTTTTATTCAACAATCTAAAATTACTACTAACAGTCCCTTAAGGTATAGGAAATATCTTCCATAAGTTCCAACCTTTGGGTCTTGACATACTCGTTACCTCTTTCTACAACCAATTATTACCTCATATGTCTCTTGCAATAGTTTTCTCCGTCATTCCTTGGCATTGTCTCAGAAAAACTTCCTACACTCTTTGTAAACTTTCACAGGCTTTTTCATATAACCTTCTTGATTATACTGCTTTCACTTTTTTCTCAAGTCCATGTAAAGAGACACAAAACTCATTTCTGTTTAGACTCTTCCTGTAGAGGAACTCAAATCTGGGAAGGAGAAGGTGTAGATACCAGTCTCTTTCTCTAAGACTGTGCTGGCTGCATAGATCACAAAGGGATCAAAGACAAAATATCTGAGTAAAATGTTCAGAATACTGTTTTGTGTTAACAAAGGTTTTGCATTAGAGATAATATGGTATTTCAGATTATTCGGATTTCTTTCTAAATTAGGAAAACAGAGTTGTAGACTGTAATTCTTTTTCCCCATAAGACTTAAGATTGCCAAGATGCAGTTTACCTCCAATAGTTTGAATTGGTTTCGGCCAGTATTTCCTTAATCCTAACATCTATTGACATTAGTCTCTGTAAATAGATCCCCCAGCAGCTAATAATAATGTTCTCAAACTTTTATGCTCTGAAGACTACAATATCTGGAGGTGCATTGAAAGATATAGCATCCTCTACTGACATTTAAAGTTTTAACTCCTTCACTGCTTCAATCTTTCTGCTTTCCATTGCTTACTCTTTCTAGGAAAATGCCCTTATAGTGGGAAACTATGAAGAGACTATTATTGGAAATCTTTATCTGGGTATCAAAAAGGAGTGAGGAGGCATCCTCAGTTTCCAGCTCTCAGTATAGGCGCCTCCAAGTAAAATGATGCCTTCATATAGTGGTTTGCAAGGGAATAAAGAGTAATAGGATGTAGCTTTGGTTTACTTCATGTAAGACTACCATTTCTCTGACAGACTACAAATCATGAACTAGTGGTTTATTTTCACTCTAAATTATCAACTAATTATTATTTCTCAGGTATTTAATAATCCTTTTCATGAGGAAAAGCCTTCAAAGGGAATATTTTCAATCAAGAACACAAAGAGCCTAGAAATACAAAGCAAAGAAAGCTTAATCCCAGTTTGGTGCAAGCTTTCTCCCTTCTCTAAGCAGTACAGAGCCTCAAGTGGTTGGAAAAGTCTCAAATACAGAGATTTTCCTCTGCTATAATCCACTGAAAGCATACAGTTCTGAACCTGACTAATAGACATTTTAAGGGTAACAGTTTGAAAGTGAAATGGTGAGAGGCAAGATAAAACAGAAAGACAAAGAAACATCAGTGCTAGTAAAACTGAGGCAAAGGAAAAACACAACTTGCTCAGGAGAACAGCTAAAATACATGTTTTAGAGTTAGCTAATAACACTGGCCTAAAAGATATTTTGCAGATTTAATTCTACAAGTTTAGTATTTTTTTATCAAGCAAGAAGAATATATAAATTTATGGTTTCATTCTGAAGTACTGTATCAAACAGCCCTGAAAAAATGCCAATATGGATGGTGTGGCTGGTTTAGGGAGAGGAAGACAGTAGTCTCCTTCCTGCCTGCAAGCCATTGGTCTGTGAACAGAAGACACTGCTGCCTTTCTCCCAGTTGGTAGGAGACTGGAGTGATGCTGGGAAATCTGGCTGTTGAGTTCTAAATCTTCCCATTTATCTGCTGTATGAAGCAGAGATGCTGGAAAGACTCATGCTATGTAGAGCAGTTGATCACTAAGGTTATGTATACCTGCAGTACATCAGCCTTGGGCTTGACAGCTGGACCCAGAGCAAGTTGATGGTCCACCTGCCCACAGAAATCACCAGGCAAAGAACATTTGGATCCTGTGACAGTCTTCCTTGCCTGCCTGATCCTAGTACAGAGTCAGGAAAGGAAAAGTATTAGCATAGCTATAGCAAGGATCACAGCACTCAGGTAAGTGAATCAGGGCAGAGCACTTTTCACAATGGCAAGGAGTCCTCAGAAACCTGTATCAGTTCCTGTTACCCCTCCAAAATTTTCTTTTAAATTCAACCTTTTTGTCCATCATTGTCATTTGTCCTTCATAGTTGCCAAGCAATCATCAAAGGCAACTATGCAGCTTTTTAGTCTGTTACAAAATACAAATTCCAGGATTCTGGAAGTGGCAAGTCCCGTCTTCATGACTTCTCAGTCCCGTCCTGCCTTTTTCTCTGTCTTAGAACTTTACTTTTTTGCGTGAAATGTTGAGCTTTCATCTGCCCATGATAGCTCAAAATGCCATGCAAGCATCATTTGATGGTTTGATGTTTTTTTTGAGTACTAGTTCAGTTGATGCAGCTGCATTTCTTCAATGGGGAAGTGGTGGTGCAGAGGAGAAGAGACAAGAAAAAACAAAATCATGAAAATCTTTAGTGCAAGTAAGGGACAGGAAGCCGTAGCAGCAGACAATAGTTCTTGCTTGGTAAGAAACTGAAGGGATTGTTCAGAGGTGAGGAAAACATTTAAAGTAAAAATACAAACTATCAGAAGAAAAAAAAGCTACAAAAAGAAAGTAATGTGAAAATTAAAAGATTTTACTCATTTTAAATTTAGGATTAGAAATTCAATTGCAGCAGGTGCTGCTAACCTCACAGGTGTTGTGTTTCAACCATATATTCTATTGTAAAATAGTGGCAACTTTCATTGACGTGCATCTCTTTTAAACTCTTTAATTACTGTATGGTTTCTAGTTGTTTAACTCCTGGCCTGGAATCGAAATTTGTTTTAGGAAAAGAATGAACAAAGTGAACAAAGAATCTATGTTAGTTCTAAGCAGTCATATAATATTTCATTCTCTAAACCAGATTTGTAACAGAATAAGCACATCTCCAGTGCAGTGTTCATGGGAAAATACACACTCAGTATTAGCAAATCTGTCTTAAAATCTAAAGGAGGTAGCTAAGGATATTTCTGTTGTGTGTTCCCTCCACAGCAGGTAAATCAACAATTCCAGTTTCTTGATGGAAATTACAATGATGCTCTTTGTCAAGTTCTAAGGATAATGTCTGGCAAAGTGTCTCCTGTCCTCTTTTCTAAGGCAGCAATAGGATCATATTGTCTCCATTCTAACAGAGATATTAAAAGATTTGCTCCTGGAGAGTAGCTTCAGGACACAAATGCTGCAGAGTGAAAAGCCGATAGATCTTAAAGGCAATCATTCACTAAGAAATTCGTAATTGCCACCGATTGAACCACATACTAGGTGGTCCACATAGTCTGATACCATTTATTCCACATATCAACATCCACATTTTTGCAACTTTGCAACTGTTGCCTGTATTACAAGACACTCCTGCTGATAGCAAGTGCATTGATAATGGTTGTTTGCATGCTTCTGACTGTGCTGCCCAGTTATTGATCACTAATTTCCAGTAGTCTGTACGACAAGTCGGTTTTGATGTATAACTTCTCTTAATGTCTTTTTCTATATAATAGTGTGACAGTAACATATGAACATTTATCTTGATTGTTGCTGCTGGGAAATTTGAAGGTTTTCTGTAACAGGATTTTCCCTTTTAGTTAAATAATTATATTAGGATTGCAAAGCACTCTGTTATCAGATGACAGCAACAAATCTCTAACCTAACAAATGGTACACAGCTGAAGATATTTCATCCAGTAATGTTTCAAAGCCCTTCTGCACATTGATAGAGAAATCTAAATGTGGGGAATCGAACCCAATTCTCAGTAAAGATCACACTACTGTTAAGTCACAAACACACATACTCAGTGCAAATGACTATACGGATTAAGTAGCACCTACTGATGAGAACAGTGCTGAACATTTATTGGCAGTCTGAATAATGATAATTTGATCACACTGTGAGTTTTCTATGTGCAAGAAGGCTGTGATTCCAAACCCAATACTTTTTGGTATTAAAAACACTGGTGATACCTCTCAATCACATCAAAACATACAGCTCTTAGTTAAAAAGTAATTTTGATCACATATCTACACCTGTAAATTAGTGTCATTCTCTTGATTTCAGAGGAGTAATACTGCTTTACACTGAGACTACGGTCCTATCAACTTTTAAATAAAATTAGATTAGCAGTCTCGCTACACAGATAAACTTTTCTCTTAACTTTATTTTCTGACAAACTTTTTCCCTTCTCACTCAGACCTTAGGCAGTACTGAGCTGCACTTGTTTTGCAACTTAATTTACTGCAACTATGAAGGTCTTAGAGTCTTCTAATACTGCCTTTAGGACAAACTGCAAATAAAACCAGTATTAAGATAGTGTGCTTTGTTATCAGCAACAGACCCAAAACAGGCAAGAGATAAGCAGGATAAAATTGCTTTTCTGTATTATCATTATTAATAACAGAAAGGTAACACTGTACTTAGTTTCACAACTCTTTCCAGTGAGTTTTCCAGAGGATATTGACGAGGTAGCTCTTCTTCTTTAGGTGAACCCTAATGACTAATCTCTTCTGAGGATCTATATTCACTAATGACTGTTTACCTTTTAACACTCATGTCAAAAATGTTTCTATTAGGGAAGTTCCAGGCACACAACTATCAGCTGTCTCCTTAAGCAGTATACTTCCCACTAAAGAGATGAAGGCACTTTCCTTCTCAGAACTGAAGGTCAACATCATCTGTTCTAGTTCTCTGATAGGTCCTTTTTTACAAGAAAAGCTGAGTACTCTGCATTCATTAATTCAGTGTTAATTTCAGTAGCTTCATGAGCAACATTATTAATGACTTATTTATAGAACCTGAGGCACAGGGAAAATACTTAAACAAAAGAGAAAATATTTGTGTCCCACAGATTTGGTGGTAGTACAGGAAAATAACCTTAAAAGTCCAAGTCTTAAGGCTGATATCTAACCTTTGATTAATTCTCTGAGCACTTCCACCAGCATCAGTCTTAAGCTTGGGCTTCTCATAGTGCTCTCTATGGTAAATAACAGTTAGGAGAAGGAAAATAAGGACAGTACTTAAGTATCAGTGTCCTTATTTGTTTATCCATTGCTGGTAGGAAGCTTAGTAAAATATCTGAACTTTTGAGAGGTTATTCATCTTAACATGCCACAGGTAAAATGAATTCAAGAACCCAACTAGCTGAGAGCTCACTGACCACAACAGCAAGGCCATGTAAGGACATCCCAAATAAAAATAACTTTCAAGGATGTTGTGGTATTTTTGGTTTTGTTCTTTGATGTCCTCAAGAGAGTGTTAGGAAACATCTTGTGTTTACTATTTCTTGTCATATGACTTTACACCAAACAGAAGTCTCTGAGGGGTTCTTCAGACAGTAGGAGACTGATATCCGATCACTGGTGGTGTGCTGGGATGAGAGGTCTCATTTCTTATGTCAGCATCTCTTTCACAGCGATCATCACTCACCTTCTACAGTTCTTGTTTGTGGATGTGTGAATTAAACCAGGACTAAACAGAAAATGAGAAAACAAAGGTGCAGAAACAGGTAAAAGGATAGACAGTATAGTAAAAGTTTAGTAGCAGCTAACCTGGCACAATCCATGAGGGATTGGTAACTGATTATAAATATTTTCAGTTACCAATATATACCTAACGTTAGATAGCCAAGTCTGAAAGCTCTTACCGTATACTGGCTGCTCAGTGGCTGTGTGGAACAACTTCAGTGCTCACAGTTTCCTTCCTAAAAGAGAGATGAGAGCATCACAGAAGTTGCCCAGAAGTTACCAAGGGCAGTTCTGTTGACAGTCTCACGTCACGTGGACTGGGATGCTCCCTCACAACAAGCATGATCTTAGGACAAGAGAGGGAGTGCAGAGACAGCTTTACCTCCTACTTTGGAAAGTAGCAGTGGTATTTCTTGCCCAGGATTTTAAAATATTCACAGGTTTCATTTGGACATTTCAAGCTGCTAATCCATATTCTAAAAGAGCTCTTCAATTTATACTGTAGATATTATTAGTAAATACTAAGATTGGATATTCCTGTGAAATATTTATTTATTATTAATATTGTTTACTAATTATTAAAAAGTAAAAAATCATATTAGATATTACTAAGATAAAATACTTGGGAACTCTTAAATATTTTACTGCTTTATTCTGGTTCTACACTGACATTTAGAAACTAGTCAGCAAGGCTTGCACCCACTCCAAGTCTAATCAGTCTCAGTTTTGTAGAAAATAATATACTTTGGCCTGTCAATGACAAATTAATTCATTTTCGCTTCTTACAAGCATCTACTGCTGAACTCACTCAATTGACAGTAGTAACAAAAAATGGTTACCTAAAAAACATAGATGGCAGATTTCACTTTGATGTCTGTACATAAAGGCTCTGCCTAATTCCCCATTCATCAGCAGCTTCAATACTGTGGAAGCTAGGGAATTGGTACTTTTGAGCTAAAAGGCATTCAAAACATTATGCTGTCAGAGGTTTGGTGTTATGAAATACCAGTTCATTGTACTGTTTGTACAAGGGAAAGAACATCAACAATCTAAAACAATCTAAAATAAAAAGATAAATAGATTCAATTATACCTTAATAATTTAAGTTACATCTTACAAGGCAGAAAACAGAGGCAGTTACCAGGGAAAAGAACACACGATGCTTAAGGCAATGTAGTTATTGTTGGGATCCCTGACTTTAATTTGAAAAAGATGTCTAAGAGGCTGTAGAGATGTGTGGCATTTTCCAGATCTCTGACATGCTTAAAGTATATTTTATTTCTTTCCCTTTTTTTTTTTTTTGTATTGACTGAATCCTTCTTTTATCACCTTTCCTCACTCTCTTTAGAACGAATTTAAAACATTTTCTGGGATGGACTGCATGAAGAAGCTGACATTTATATGCATATCCTCCAGTAAGCCAGCAAGGCCAGAGAACAAAGCATAACTGAGGAAAATAATGAGTGATTTTACCCTAGATATTTGCTTTCAGCCTAAGTCCTACTCCTTGCCTCGCGATACATCTAATAGAAAGTTGCATTTTCTAAAATGACAGAAAAGACAAAGAGGAAGCTACACATCATGGCTGTGAGGGATCTTGGAAGGGAGAGGAGACCAGGATTAGCCAAGCTCTAATGCTTGCAGAAATGAAGGGGTTGTGAGGGAGAGCACTGTCACACCTTTTGGCAGTACAAAGCAGGACATCTTTCATTAATCCCAACCAAAATGGCTGATAAAGTAGAACTTCAGCTCCAGAGATTTCCTTCTGTGACATGGCTGATGTTCTATTTACCTTATTATTTCAGGAAGAAAAGAGGAGAGGAAAAGAGGGGGGAAGAAAAAATTTTAAAGCAAGTAAAGCCATTGCTCTCAGTCAGAGCAATGTACAAGACTATATTTACCAGAATGACTATTATCATTGTCCAAAATAAAAGAATGTATGGCATGTAGAAAAAACAAAAACATAAAAAAGTAAGTAGACAGGCACTATTTATTTTTTTTCACAGTGTAACCAACCAACTTCACAGCAGATACAGTAAAAACAATGCATTACAACTGATTTACTCTCCTGATTTTTATCAGTTTAAGAGACATCAGAGCACAAATATCTAATCTGTTCATTTGCACGTAACACATGGTATTCAATGGTGGTTTAAAATTTTATTTTTTAAGACTATGGCTTTCAGAGTTTCACATTTAGAAGATTACAGGCTACATCTCAGTAACATCTGTATGAATCATGCACCAGGGTGCAAGCACAATTCCATTCAATGCACAATAACTAGTGCAACATTTATATGAAAATTCAATAGACATTAACATTCACAGTACAGTCATGAGCTATAAAACCTTTTGTTCAAACTACTGTCAGTTTCCCCTGGCAAGAGGTTTTTGAGATTTGGGTTTTTTTCTAGAAGTTCTTATAGCTGAGCTCTGTCTCATAATTTTACTTCAAAAATTCTGTTTTCAAAGCCTTGAGCAGCCAAGCCCCTTCCCATAATGAGGACCACAAGCATCTCCCGTCTGAGCTTGTTAGTGTTATTCCTGCTATCGGTCACAAAGCCTCATCATTTCTCAAATAAAACATGCTTTTAGCAGTTGATGTACTATTCTGCATGAGGTATGCTGTTGTCAAAAAAGCCCCATAGGGTGAAATCCTTCCATTTGCTTTCATCTCTCCACAGATCTCAAGAAATTTAAAATAAAATAAAATAACATAAAATAAAATAAAATAATATAAAATAAAATAAAATAAAACAAAACAAAATAAAATCAAATCCCACAGGCAATAGAGACCAAAGGCTAAAAAATTCTAATCTTGAATCACATTTGAACTTTCTGTAATATTCTGTAGCAATCTAAACTTTATATTTATTTAAAATGTTATCAGTGATGCCTAGTTACTTTTGAAGTGCTTTAAACTGAAAGCTTAAGGGATGATTTTTAGAAAGGTATAAATATTCACAATCTGAAAAGCACGTTTTTTTCCATATGTCTTAAACTACATATTGAAAAATGAGGCATCCAAAAACTAAGGATATAACAAAAAGTAAAAAAGTCTGAGTCAATCTTTTACTGTGGTACCAACAGAGTCTCAAAATAAAGAGAATTTATCCAGTCCACAAATGCAATCATTGCAACTTCCTCAGCACTGAAGAAATTTACTCCTGCCTATATCTATAAATCAACTTTTCATCAAAGAGGGAATTTTCACATTTACCTTCAGTGATATCAATGCCTACCTTCAACCAAACCTTTATGGACTCCCTTTTTTCCTTTTTAGCAAAATGGACTTAAATTACAAATGAATCCATACGATCCATCAAATGATGTCATATTTTTTTTAAGCTTCTGAACCACGTCCACATTTTAACTGTGTAAATCTAAATAGGGGTTTTTTTAACATTTTTGGTCACATTTAGAAGATTTTTCCTATGGCAGGGGCTAGAGAAGGGGGAAGCTTATTAAAATAGCAAGCAGATCTTGAGGTATATTTAAAAATTTTCATATCTTGCTTTCTAGTGTACATTTGGTTATATACATATGTATGTCTTTATCATTGCAAGTATAATTTCTACCACACTCACAAAATCTCTGCTGGACAGGCTTTAGTTAAGAGCATCATCAGTTTACCGGTCTTCTGGTTCAGTCATGCTCATCAATAATGTCAAATGTCATAATGATGATCACAATGTTTCACTCTAACCTTGCACACAGACTTTATCAAAATGGAGAAGCAAATAACAATCAATTGAATACCTGCAAATGCTTTAGCTTTGGCATTGCAGACAAAAGATTACAGTATTTCAATAGAGGCTGAAAAAGTCATGGCTTAATCACATTAAAAGCCTGTGAGGATACCTTGATGTTTCTCGTTAATTGAATATAATAATGGATGAGAGCATACCAAGGCTATTGGAAAAATACCAAATAACTGAGTAGAACTGTAAATACCAGTACACTTACAATAGTAATAATATTAGCCCAACGGAGGAGGCTTCTGAAAGGAAAATGAAACAGAAGAATAAATTTGCACCAATATAATGTGTTTTATGTATAATCCTTAGGAGCAGCACTGAGAGTTACATAATGTATCTTCACATTACATAATTATTTCAGGAAGTTATCCACAAGGGCTTTAATAAATAATTTTAAAAAGAAATTTTATACATAATATTTTAACATTGTCCACTAGTGCCAAAACACTACCAAATTAAATACATGGTATGAATGTTCACTTAGATAAAAATATCTCTATTTTTTTTAACACAAAATTTAAAAAAAAAAATAGCTGACAGGGCAAACTGTCAGTCACTAAAACACTATATCAATGATAGATGCTGCAACAAGTAGCTTGAGTGTATTTGAATAGTGGAACCTCAAAATAATAAATATTGAGGCATATAATCATAGAATCATAGAATAGTAGGGGTTGGAAGGGACCTTTAGAGATCATCTAGTCCAACCCCCCTGTAGAAGCAGGTTCACCTAGATCAGGTTGCATAGGAACATGTCCAAGTGGGTCTTGAAGACCTCCAAGGAAGGAGACTCCACAACCCCTCTGGGCAGCCTGTGCCACTAAATCAACAAATGTTAATTTTTAAGGATATTTCTGTAAATTTCAGTTTTAGACTATACATTATGATTGTAAAACATGAAAAGAAATACAAATTGTAGTAGTATTATTCATTTAATCAGAAACAACAATTAAGAATAAATGTTGGCCTTTTCAATATACCTATCGCCATGAGATTGCCAGATTCTGATTCATTAGTTTCATTTAAGGAAATGTTCATACTCTATTTATTATATGCTCTATTTACACTGTAAGTAAAGGTATCACAATGCAACCCTGTATGCTTAGACAAGTCTTAGCATTCACAGTGGACAATGGTGGGAAATACAAAAGATATTGTGAAGATACACAAACCATTAAGATGTTTTTCAGGGACTAAAGCATTAACATATGTTGCATATTTACACTGGGCAATGTGCAAATGTCTACATTTACCTACCTTGGAAAATTTGAGCCATATGGCAAGCGCCTTTATTGCTCCTACACCTATGTTATCACTGGCCAGAGAGGCAAACATGACTTTATCTGTTTAAAATGACCATGACCTGTTTTCTGCAGGTTTCGCAAGCCAAAAGATTCCTATTTACTGTCTTCTTATGGAGGAAAAACAATTAAAGGGGAAATGACATCTGCAGTGAAATAATGACTCATTCTCACTTCCCACCCACAGTAGATGGTTTTGGTTTTTAAAAATTGAATTTGCATAACTAGTATATCCTCTGTGGGGGCAGTACTGGACATTGCTGTTAACAGTCTTCAACCTTTTCAAGTCTAAATGACAATGTAATCTTAATGTTGCCCCACAGAGTCAGTCTGCCTCCTCAGCAGGATCAACTGAATATCACTTTTCCAATGTTTGGCAGCAAGATATCTCCTACCTGCAATGCCTGGATGGGGAAACAAAGAGAAAACATTTTCTTTTGAATCCAGCAAAGCTCAAACCCTGATGATAGAGATCATTCTGTGAAGCCAGAAACACACAAAAACACTTGCTTCCAATCTGAAAAATGTTTGAGTCTCAGATAAGCATGGAGATTCGCATGGAAAAGCAGCAACTACAAAGAATTACAAAAGAGAAGCCTTATTACTGCAAGCAGACTCCTGTCTCTCTTCATTCTACCAGCTAGTGAAGACTCAGGCCCTGTTGTTAGTTACAATTGCCCTCATTTACACATGCCATGCACCTACTCTTCTGCTCTTTACTAAGAAAGGAACTGAGAGGAAGACCAAGGTAGAACAGTTTAGAAGTCTTCTGTCTTACATCCCTCATGGGTTTCCTCACACAGCATAAACAACACTTGCAGGCAAAACAAGTTCCATCACTGTGAAGTGGAATGACATTGCTCAGGACTTTTAAAGATTTTTTTTTCCCTTTAAAATATCATAAGGCTTTAAAAATTGCTAGTGGGCACTTAGACCTACATATGGAGAAAAGGGTTAGACCCCTTATTCTATTACAGTTTAGCTAATCTCCTATCTCTGTGGATTGTCTGAGACTTTTGCAAAAGCCTTCATTAACACTTTGGCTTTCTCAAATTAACAAGTGAGATTTACTATTAGGTAAAATCAAAAGTTTAGTATTCACTGCATTTTCACTAGTATCATAACAGAGCTAAAAGACAATTCAGAACACAAGGGTACTAGGCCCTGTGACAAGATTTAGATGCCTTACCCAGAAGTGCAACCAAAACTCTCCCCTTGTACCCCACAGGTAATACCTCAGAACAAGACAATCAACTCAGTGAAGCTGCTCTTGTGCAATGACAAGCATCAAGTTCAGGGATGCTTCTCCTTCATTCTGGAAGTCACAGCACACATCCATCTTCTGAAGGAAAGCAGGTACCCTGTTTCAAATTATAGTCTCACAGGTGGAGATCACACTTCCTCTTAACTAGAAACTGTTATCAATCTCCCTAGAGTACATCGGCTATTCTAGTTCATGCCTGGCATAATCAAAATCCACAATTTCCACTCCCTGAAGGAGAGAGGAACTCAGTGACTGAATGCAGTGTGGATTGGGTTTCCATTCCCAAATATTTTAGCCCTCAACGGGACTAACAGCAGTGTAGACCCCTGGGTATCAGCACTTTCTCAGTGTTCGCTGTACTAATAAATGCTCACCAACTTTAAAAAGCTTTCTCATTAATAATCAAAGAGAATAAAAGAGAATATTTTTTCCTATTTAATTTGATTACTGCTCATTCAGTCCATAATTAGTAAATAGGAAATGCACAGTATTTGGGTTTTTTATTTAAAAAAATATATGTTGTAGGGGAATCAAGAGTATTATCAGAAATACCAGTGAGAAAATACAAGCCACTCACATTCATGCAACTGGATTCTGGAATCACTGCCCCCAGCAAACTTTTTCCCCCATCTTTTCCTTTTTTCCACATTAACTGTCACTGCTCACTCACAGTGGAATTAAACATGACCATCTTTCTGCCTCCAGCTGCAAATTTCCATCATCTGTCTTGGACCAGAACTTGGTCACAGACTTGCACACTCAGTCAGATGATTCCCCCTACCTTTTGGAAACATTCACTTACAAAAGAGTAAACTAAACATAATTTTTCAACTTTTGATTCGTTTGGCAACAGAGGTTTACAACTGCTGTTGCTGGTACATGTGAAGCAGAAGCAAGAGAACTGAAAAAGGAAGGACAGATCTATTACTTTCATTGACTTAAAATTCTTGTACAGCAAGTCCATGGCATGAAGAAATGGTGAGGCCTTTTCTACAGTCAGGAAAACATTTAACCTCTCCTTGTGAGTCAGTCTCCCTCAAAGTATATGCACTGGGGCATGTGGTTGCTCACTGAGCTTTTTCAGGAACAGACGCACAATAATTCTTTCTAATACTTGGTCCTGTATTTTTTAGCTGAGGAATTCTACATTAGTTTCTATTTTCTACATCTAAAATAATGACTAAAAAATGGTTTTACTTAAGAAACATAAAAGATCACATTTCATGTATAATTGAAAGAAATTACAATGAATTAAAAAAAATGACATTAACAATTACTTTAAAAAAAACCCTGATGTGTTTGCACCAATTCTCAGGTATTCGAAAACAGTAAACTGAAAAGACTGACATAATTAAAAAAACCCCCATATCTTACTTTAAGAAGATAGATATTTAAATCATGACTCCTCCTGTTGGGCTTTCAATTGAAAAATTGAAGGTGTTCACAAGCTACAAAGCACAGTTCATATGTCAATTTTAAACAAGCCTTTTACTGCCACAGCAAGTAAGCAACTGAAAGTTATAAAAAACACACTGGAGGTGATTCTCCTTCAAAGCCTTACACAATCCTATGTCTCTGAATGTCAGAAAACCAGATAAGGTTAAAGTCTTTGAAGCACATTGACACGTGAATATAAAATACGTTACCCAGAGCTCATGCTTTGGTTGCATTGCCACTACGTAAACAGATTCATTCAGACAAGGAAGACATGCACTGAAGATCAGTGAAGTGCAATCATAGACAAAACCTTACAAAAAATAACGCAATGAGCTGTACTCACTACTAAAACAGAGAATTGGTAAACACTAATACAAAAATATCAAGGAAAAGTCACTTTTTGAAAAAATACACTAACTAAAATCTAAGATAGGTGCAGTGTAAGATACTTTCCCCAGAATTTTCCACTTCTCCAACTTTATGGTAATTTTTACTCTTCATGTGTCTCTCTTTCAGTGAGAAAACTTGTTACTGAAGAGTAACCTTCACAACCTTAATGTTGAATCATTTGAGCTACTGAACACTCATTATTGAAATTAGTACAAATTAGGCATGTGTTAATGGCAGCAATTCAGGATAGCATCACTCTTTATGACAGTACATAAATTAGCACATGCTTTTCTGAATTCTGGTCTGACCATAGTACTGATTAGGAGTAGGTTTAAGCATATGCTTAAGCAGTAATGGTCACAGTACTGTCTCCCAGTACTGTGACCCCAGCTACGAACTTTTATCCAGGTAGATTTGAAAAGTATCTAAGTTCAAGTTATTGTAGTCTCTGTTTCTTGACTCTTTTTTTTTTTTTTTTGAGTGTCACTTTGATTTCTTGGAATCAAGCATTTACATATGGATTTGAGAGAAAACACACGGGACTAAAATAATACATTTCTTACATGCCATGTTACAGTTCACCGCATTCCCATTTCTATTTGCAGTTTACAGTACTATGAGAAACTAAAATTATTTCATCAGAAACAAATGAAGTATGCAGAAAAGTTTGTCAACAGACTGAAGCAAGGGTATCAATAAGCCAAACAGCCATAACATTCAATAGGTTTAATACTCCATTACATTGTTTCATAGAAATTAGAGATGAAAGACTTCTTATCCATCCCTTGCCAATTCTGGATGTTTTCTGTTCTCCAATTCAGTCACTGGAGGCTGATTGGCAACTGACAACCACATGAATAGGAAAAGCTAACTAGATGTGCCAGAGGAGAGTAGGCTGTGAAATTTGTATTTCCTCTCTGAAGTGCCAAGTTCTTTCAAATTCCTTTTGTTTAAAGGTGAATTAATGTAACTCAGGAGCTCACAAAATTTGGGCCTTGTATTGTATAGCAAGCAGACTGCTTTCCAACTACATATCCAACACACTGCTGCTGAAGCCACCTTCATCCCTCCTACAAAGGAATGTGTTTAGTGTGCTGTCAAACAGTATCATAATGCACTCTGGAATTAAAATGGACTCGTTTCCATTGTACTGAACATTTTCTGAAAATGAGACTCTAAAGAAACAACACATTATAGTAGATTAGTGATGTTAGTGATGCCACACTTCTATGCTCAGTCTAACAGTCAGGGGAAGCTGGTGCTCTGAAAAGTCACAAAACAAATAATGTCAGCCAACCTCAACATCAGGCTTTCAGATTCTCTTGACCACTTTGATATTTCTTCAGCTAAATAATGAAAATAGATTTTCCATTAAAATGGGATCTTCTCTGTAACACTTTCTTCCAGAATCACTGCACATAGTTTTGCTTTCTCTATTAAACGTTGGGGCTGAACACTGTAGTAACATTTCATCTGAAATATGTATTGCATTTCATATCTTATTATATCTGTTACCAACTAGAATATAACAATACAGTAATCTTTTCTGAGGAATTCAGAGGAGGGAACATATTCAACAGAAATATTGGGAGGGGTCTTTCATGTATCATTTTCTATTATTAAACATTAATCGTGTCTTTATCTCTAGTACTGAACATCCCTACCTACAGCCAAATGCTAATCCCACTAATCCTCTTTAAAGATCTGTAAGGTCTTCCGTGTAATTCTGACTTTTACTTAATGCATATCTTAATTTTACAGTGATTTTTGCAATCTCACTTGAGACCAGTTTCTTTTTGAGAAAGGAGGAAAGACTGCACTTTGCCATAATGAAGACAAAGGATTTTAAAATAGAAATGAGGTACTAAATGCTGTCAGAGAGCAAGTCAAGCCAGGGAAGTTAGTCCAGAAAGGCTACTACTAAAGAAATGCTACCAAAATGAGCAGGAGCTGTGACCACAGAAAGGCTGGAGAATCGGTCCTATGATTCTGGGGGAGGATACATCACCTATTTGAGAAAGATCTGCAATGCATAAGGATTATTTTAACTCCGTGCCTTGCCCAAGAGTACTTTTCCATTAAAAGCAAACAAATATCAATGAGGCAATTACATAGCAATCCATAACACAGTTTCAGTAAATTCATATCAGTTGGCTTTGTCTCAGTGAGCAGTGTACCCAGTAACAAGCAGAATCTACAAAATCATACTGTTTGCAAAGTGGAGCAGGTCACACATTACACTCTTAGGGCTCAAGATTTAACACAATGGCTTTGAATATAATGACTATAGCACTGTTACAGCTTTTCAAAGCTTTGATGATACAAATTCTGCCAAATGTAGAGTTGCAACTTTTTCTCTGTCCCCGAGTATGAATCAGACAAAAGAGACAGGAACAGGGAGGATGTGAAAAGCATTAGGCTTAATGGTCAGATAATGCTTAACAGACAGAATCCCAGCCAACATCACTCTGGTTTCTATGAAACGAGCAAGCAACGGCAGGTCTGTAAGAATTTTTAAAAGTTGTAGCCCTCTCGGAGAACTTCAGTGAACTCACAACAATGAAGTAATGGAAGATGGACCATAGACATAAATGTAAACAAAGGTTGAAAGTCAAAAGCCTGTATCAATGGTCAGGATAAGACAAGCTCAGAATTACCCTTGGGTTTTTTGTTATATATCAATTTGTCTTTGCTCTAATCTATGCATTCTATATAAATCTGAATGTAATTATTATCTAATCACTCTTTTTAACATACTGCAGAGAACAAATGTCAGGTTGAAAAATAGAAATGTTCCATTTCAACATTTTTAAATCAGGCTTTAATAAAATCATCACCTTATGGTGATGAGAATAAATGGATGAGAATAACTAATCCCTCTTTATTAAGGCTTTCTTTGTAAAGACGTAAGAGATGCTACAAAATATATCTTCATTATTATTTGGGATTAAATTGGAAAGCTTATGTAGAACTGTCCAGTTAAATGATGCAGCATCTTTGTGCTGCATTTACTTATAGTTGGACAAAACTACATGTGTGTTCAGGCAATTTGAATCTTAGAGATATCTAAAAATACCAATATCAGTTCTATAGTTGATCACAAGAGGGAGACTACATCCTCATATTTCCTCTCATTGTACCAAATTTTTAAAGCATCCAAACAATTTGAGTCATTTTGGACTGGCTCTAATCTTTGACTGCTCACTGAAAAGTGTTAATGACTGTTTAATTAGGTTTTTTTTCTGAGTTTGTCAAACCTCTGAAAGTTATAGATAAAGATATCCAATCCAGTAAACAAGATTGAACAACGCAAAGGCAGTTGGAAAGAAGATTCGTGAGTAAGAGTCAATTTTTGCAATACGGATGTGTATTCTTCCTTCTCTCCAAGATCCTGTGCGGCAGTCTTCAAAACAACAAAAGAAGCTAGCACAGTCTTTGCCTTCTAGGCATTCATATCCAAAATCATCATCACGTTCAGGGAGATGATTAATGTTATTAATTGGAATTAGTGTTGATCCAGGTCGAACAGCAATTGCAGGTGGTTTCTTAAGAAAAACAGAAAAGAAGAATACAGTTTTTTGGATCTTTTTATCTTCACATTAAATAATTCCACAGGCTTTCCCTAATAAAGGCTGATATAAGCACCTTCAGCAAAACATGCAGAAACTTAATACTAAAGAAAACAGTTTGGGGAGCTTTGCAAATTCAGAACTGCTGTATATAATTAGCTTATGCAGGCAAAAGATCCTGAATGATTTTCACCTGCCACGGCGAAAACTGGGTTGTGCTGGGATTTGGGAATACTGGATAATTAGTTACACAGACAGGGTTAGCTGATCCCATCTACATAACACAAATGAACATTTTTAAGTCAGTCACAGCTTCACAACTGGGTCACAAACAAGTCCACAAAGAGGCTATAAGCATCACTACCAAGGGAATGATGGTTCTGTCATTATTTGGAGGCTTTAGAATGAGACTGGATGTGTTTCTGGAAGCTACATTTTCACAAAAAAAGAAAAAAGAGGGAAAAAAAAGGAGGAAAAAAGCTAATGGGATTAGTACAGCATCACTGGCGAAGTTTAAGAGACAGAGATACATAAGGTCAGGCTATGTCATCTAACATTCTGATGTCAAATCCCTAAACAACATAGTCCACTTCTAGAAACCGAGACAAAAGTCTCCTTAGGAGAATGCCATTCAAGCCCAGGAAATCGATTAATCCACTTCTTAATTCTTAATTTTACTTTCTGTGGGCATAACTCAATCTTCTTGCAATCTGCTAAAAAGTCAGTATCACAGATTTTAAGGTTCATAATTTTCATAGAAAAAAAATCTAGTTGCCTTACTGCCTAGTACATTTATCCTTTGCTATTCCCTTTCCTGTGGCTTTAGTCTTTTCACTTTCCTTTTACTGGCACTGCCACAGCCCTTCTACAATTTTGTTTTCATACAGTTCTCCACCCTTCATCCTTTTTTTCCTAAATATTTTCAGGCATCCACTTTCTCTATCTGTCCTTTTTTCTCTTTCTAAATTCCATACCCTTTATAAACTACTCCATAATCTTCCTACTTTCAACAACAATCCGACCCCCCAAACTTTGGTATCTCTTCTATAATCTTCAGACATCAACACTTCTCTTACATTGTCTTCTGCCTTTTCTGCCATTTCCATACTTTGTGACATAAGGAAAAAGCGCAGGAAAGGATGCAGTTAGAAGAACTAACTGGATATTGAAACACAGAACACAAGTTCTCTTAAATAAGTATATGCAATGAAAAAAACATGAGCAAAAATGTGAAAAGCAGAAAGACACATAATTTAGATTCTTTTTCTGTTTGACAGTCCTGTTGTCCCACTTAGATGGAATTAATCTGAACAGTATACAAAGATCTACATGTTGCAGTGACACATCTATATGCCCAGTGTCCCAAGGGATGATATTAAAGCAGTGCAATATCAACCACATTTTTAATGGGTTTACTTAATATATGTCTTTACCAGTGGAAGTTTTATACAGTCTGCTGTCTCAACACCTTTTAGACATCATGATCTAGGGAGATAATTATCATCCTAAAGGACCTCATTATTCTTTTCAGTTATGATAAAATACTGATAATGCTATCCTTCTAAACTTATTTGAGGTATTACAAACAGGGCTTATTTTTATAAAATATAAAAAGTAACTTCAAATTTCTTTTAACTTACTAAATCATGATTTTGTTGAGTATATATAGAAAAAGATGACTATTTCTGATTCATGCCTACTCTGGCTTTACAAGATTCTTCTGACTGTTGGTTCTGCCACTGTAGGATTTGTGGCATGGTTTGATTCTACTAGCAGGGTAAAACAGGAATCCTCAACTCAGAAACACCATGGGAGGAGTTAAAAATAAAAGTATGGCTTTTCATTGCTCATGTCACGAGCACAAATTGGAGCTGGCTACGGAATTACAGCTTTGCAGAGGTGGCTTGAGAGAGACGGAAAACCAGTGCCATCTTATAGACCTACCTACAGGGAATATATAAAATGTGTGTAAGAAAGGGATAGTGTGAGAGAAAAAGGGAAAAAAAGTCAATGCCTCACAAGAAAATGACCTTGTATCAATTGTCAGAAACTTAAGAAACCCAAAACAACAAAACGTGACGATACAGTAGCACACACCAATTGTGCATGTACATGCCTACAGATACTGTAGATAAAACTCCATACATTGTGAGGAGCATTTATCATACACTTTGACTGGACCAAACCCAAATTATTCTGCATCAGCACTAATAAATTTACAAAAGTATACCATTGTCTGTGGAGGTCATAGCATAGATGATGTAGTCACTTCAGGTGAAATGATGATCAGAACAAGACCCATAACTAATTAAGTTTAATCTTTCCTGCCCAAATTCATTATTATTACTCATGTGGATTTACATAAGCCAATTCACACTGCCTTTCTTGAATAATGCCATCAAATGCTTTGTAAAACAAAACTGCTGCCATCATTCCTAAAATCTCACCATTTTTTTCACAAGAGCATTTTCTGCACCTTATAGGTATCAGTACCTGGACTAACAAGCTTTTACTGCATTTTACAAATGAAATGGAAGATTTATGCAAGGCAGGTTTTCCATGGAAAAAAGCACCTGTAATTCAGAATTTTAAGATATTCAACTGAGTCTTTATTTTTTTTTTTTTTTCGGTTACATATCCATAAATACAAGAGAAGGAGAATGAATAGAAGTCCTTGACAAAGATAAAGGGGAAAAGAGAAAAAAAAAGATACCGTTATTTTACTACCTCTCATTAATTAATCTGATTATGTATTTAATTGTTTTGTTTGGAATGTGAAGTTTTATAGCTTTTGATAAAACACCATTGGAAAAAAAACCCAACTATTTATCAGGTTCCTTGCATCTAAGTATATTAAATTTAAACCCATCCTTTTATAGAATAATCTCTTACGTAGTAGGTTTATAGACACAACACACTGAAACATTCTGTGTGAGAAGACGGTTATTTTTCAACCACTTAGAAACAAAAAAACATGCTTTAACATTCCAGTAAACCATAACAGGTCAGTGTGTTATTATATTGCTGAGTTCAATCTTAGTCCAAACTGCACCTGTTTATTTAATGTGTCATAGTCTCCATCTCAGCATTATTTTACATTTTAAATTGTCATATGCACTTAAAATCTCAAAGCATTTGCTAGATTACTGCACAAATGTCTGATGTGTGAACGGATTCTGGGAAGTCCATTACTTCATTCAATAGACTATATTTGCAAACCACTTCAATGGCTTCTGATCTTCAAGCAGCTGATCTTTAATATCTCCCTGGTTTGAATAAGCAGTATTCCCTCTCTTTTCCCTTTTCTCCTTGTCATACATGCTGAGATCAGAACTATTTCAGTTCCCTGTTCCCTTAGTGTTGTCAAGATCTCATGCTACAACTTAAAACTGAATCTGCTATGCCAACACTGGGAAGTTCTCCAAATTCTGCAGCCTTTGTTATGTTTTACCCTCGTTGCTTAATGTGGCCCTTGCCAAAGCCTGTTTTTCATTCTTGCCCATTATGCCCATATTTGCTTCTACTACAACAAGAAGGAGGTTTGACCAGTTCTCTTGGCTGTGCTTGATTCCCTGAGGATTATAGTGATGTCTGACCAAGGCAGCACAGAGCAATATTAACCCTTCACCACTAGCCTTAAGCCAGAGCTGATCTGCTCAGACCAGCTCACCATATGAAGCACAAAGGCTCACATTTCCCTGCTATTAAGGCATAGCACCTCATAGTGCCACTATAAAACATTCTTCCACAGCATCACTGCTCAAAAGGAGTGCATCAGTGCTTTCCAACACTAGTCAAGAATGGATGTCATTCACAACAGGACTTCTGCATTTCCATCTCTGAGCTTCTGTGGTTTCATCTCAATTTGTTTTTGATCTTACACAAGTGGAACCCTCACCCAGAAAACAAAACTGATATGATTCAGCTGTACTCCAGCTTTGATGAAATTATCTGGAATAGATAACTACAATCAAGTCTTGGATATTAAGACTAGCATTTGAATGAATAAGTTATTTAACACCTTTACCTCAATGTTTTATTAGTTTAAAGATTAGCTTTAAATATTTTTACTGGCTTCCAACCATAGATTCTTTAGAAGTTCCTACTACATAAACAGCCCCTTAAAACTGAGTAATACTTTTTTCTGGGATAGGTAGGGATTTACACCATATAAACATCAACTCATATATACAGAAGGTCCATTCTACCAGAAAGAAACACGGAAGTAACTTAATAAAAAAGGTTAAAGTAGGATTTCTGAAGAGGAAGGGAGTCAGAATACTGACCAATAATAAGCACCTTTTCCTTTGCAAAGTTAGTGAGCTAAGACCTCAGTTAGATGATGCAGATCCAAACAAATCCTCACACCTTCAGTTCATTTACATTATCTCTACTGATACAATCTTACCTACAGTTCTCTGCCAAGTGTTATTTTCAGAAGCACTGTGGCCAAACAGAACTGTCTCCGAGGGCACACACTCCATAGACAGCTCTAGAAGAACTTGGGCCTGGCTTGGAAGCATGGAATACTATATCAAACCACTCTCTAGATTAGGTTTATGTCTTCTCACTCACATATGAGTGGAATGATCTAAAACCTTTGCTTATCAGTAATACTTACAGAAAATTAATACAAGCCATCCGCTGTAAAAAAAATCTAAAATAAATATTAGCATTAATTATCTTTGAATGTAGACCTTAAGAATTTAAGAACTGTGTCTCAAAATCAGTGCTACAACAACAAAGAGCATTCTGTATGGCTAAACTTACAGATGGCTTAGATTTTGCCTTCTTTTCTTTTCCTTTGTCCCCTTTTCTGTTGCTGGTAAAGTAATGCAAGGTGCCATATTCCATCAAGGCAGCAAACACAAAAATGAAGCAAACTGAAACAAAAAGGTCCATTGCTGTCACATAGGAAACCTTTGGGAGTGACTTCCTAGCAATTGTGCTCAATGTTGTCATGGTCAGCACCGTTGTAATGCCTTTTTGAAAAAGAAAGAAAGACAGAAAGAAGGAAATGTATAAATAATCCAACCATATTGTCACCAAAAATCCTTCAATTGGCTTTAATACATTCAGGAGGCATACAAGAACCAAGCCACAGCAGAGTTTACTGCTGATCTCAACCCCACCCATCAGTGCTTTGCAAGAAGCCATCTTTATGGATCCAGCAGCCACTGTGGGATCATATAGAAGGCAGTACATTTTACCTTCAGTTTAAATTCATCTCATTTTCAACACATATTGAATAAACAATAACACTGAGAAAGTTTGTGTGAATCTGTTAGAGAATGCACACATAAATCAAATACAATAGAGAAGCAGGTACAAATAAGCACACAAATTTTACAAACATACAAAAAAAAAGTCTTTTGGCTCTTGAAAGATTAAAATGTATGGAAGGACATATTCAGAAAAAAAAAAGTATTACTTATCAATGACTTCAAACTTTCAGAAAGCATCAGAAAAAAAAATAATGTTTTCAATTGCTTGCTTCTGACATTTAGCAGATCAAGCTAGATGACCTTCACAGACTCTCTGGTCTCATTCTCTAAGTTGCTAGGTATTTTTTTACAGTGCTGTGTCTTAAGTAATAGAAAATGTTTCCCTTGATTCACTTACATACAAGTTAATTAAAAGAACAAGCTGGCCCTAACAGCAATGTGTTCTCAATCTCAGCTATATCACTTTTCACCGGTTTAACATTTAGAAGGTGTTAACACTTTTTTCTTATATTTGAAGCTTCAGGGAGATGCAAAGTCTTTTTTAAACAGTCCAAAATTAACATGTGACCTTTCCTTTGGAGAGTCATACTTGAATACACAAATAATTTATTTACATGCACAGGCTTATTGCAAAAAAAACCCAAAAAAACACGTTACACAAGTCTAAAGCTGTGTAGGGTTTTTAAATCAAAGCGTGGAATCAGGAATTACTATGAACTGAGCTTGCAGAAGAAAAGTAGTGTTCATTTTGCAACAGATTTCCCAATGAAATTACATACTTAAAAGGGCAAAGTGACTGAATTTTTCAAAAGTCTATCCCTCCCACTAGATGCTTTTGGAAAACAATTAGGCATTTCTATTCATAGTTAAATATCTAAACACCTTTAACCACCTCAAACCTTTTGCTTTTGGAAACCACAATCTGCCAGGATCTTTCATCATATACAGAAGAAAAGGGTCCAAGCCTCTTCAGTGTACCAGACTCCAGCACAGCTTCCAGATGTGAAGTCACACCCACTGTTCCCTTTACTGACCTCTCTTCAGAGAGGTCAAAAGGAGATGTGGACTTTTTGAGTCTTCCTATGTAAAAGGCATACTAGGGCACTGTCACAGGAAGCAAATCTTCCATGACATCACGACTCTTGCCATGATGGACCTTGCTTAGTTTTGGCTTTCTTGTCTTAATTGCTTAGTCTTTTTCTGTAAAATTGTGTCTGTTTGACTGGTGTTCTTTTTCTTCTTCACCAGAACATCTCTATGTGAGAAAAGTCATCCTACAATCTGGCAAACAACAGCTTCTGCATGTTGACACAAAAGGAACTCAAGAGTTAGCTGCAGGGAGCTGTAAATACGATACTGCAAATATCTGTAGTACATCTCAAGTAGATAGAGATTAGTACTGCTGAAGTGGGAGCATGAAAACTCTATCTTGACCATAAGATCAAAGGCAATTTTTCTAGCAGCTAGCATGGTACCAATGCAACAGCTTTTCCTGTTATAGCTAGTGTCTTTTCAGATGGTATCTAAAATGATATCTAATGATTGGTCAGTCAAAAAAATATTACAATAAATTTCTAAATCAAGATTTGAAACTAGCAAGAGAGAGTTTCACTTATTTATTCAAGATTTTAGGCCCTCTTTACTCAATTTTGCAGTACTTTTAAAAAGCACAAAGTTAAGATCCAAGACAGATTTTCTTGCTTAACTTTTCATTAGGCTACTGAGTCATGCTCATTTTTGTTTACTTTCTTGATTCATTAAGTGGTCCAGTTTCAGTGGGAAAGGCAGGGAGTTGTTAAAGTCTGAACTCACCCTTCTGATAGAAATTGTTCCTATAACATGGGAATGTTGTGTTCACAATCCTATAATCTGATGAGGAAAATTAACTCACATCTCACTTCCTACAGTATACTCTTGGTTCTTGATCTTTTCCCCAAAATAGGTCTTACGGCCCTTCTCAATTTTAGTAAAATCATCTGTCATTGCTAAGCTCAAAGTTGCTAATGTGTATTTTGTCACTCCATACACCCCTGTCCATTGTGCTTTATGTAGGGATTACTATTCTTCTCCAGGGCAACAAATGAATCCTAAACAGTCAAAAACAGGAGACTGACAGCCTGCTAAATAAGTCAGCCAAGATGACACTAACACAGAATAATGTCTGTAGCAGAACTTGTAACACACTTCTGTACTCTCTGTACAGCACATCAGCTGCTTGAAGTGAAACTGGTTGCAAACATTCTGTCCTATCCTGGTCTTAAAAGAACAATTGAATTTCTCTTATTAAAAAACAACAACAACATCCCAACAAACCCCAAAAGAAAGCAGATCTTCATGGTTTTCACCTGTGTAGTAATGACATTATTTGTTCCATGATGCTAAGAGTTTAGTCCTACTTGTCAGACTAATGACTGCCATATTGTTGTCCCTGGAGATGACAAAAAAAACATACAGAAGAAAAAATATTTTTGTGAACAACAGTAGATTCACAAAGCTTGGATCAAGATTTCCAGATTTCCATTCTTAACATTCCCTCCTTAAGCCTGCTGTGCAAACACAGTAGGATCTTCCTACTCTTAATCTTGCAGTTCAAGAGAAAGGATGACCAAGGGTCACAATCTGAAGAGGAAAAAACTGTAGTTAATTTAATCCTTGCTGCAGATTTGTATTCCTGGGGAGTATCAGACCCTTCAAGGTTGAAAAAATAGACATTCTTACCCAGAGAAGTCCTTGCAGGAACTGCATCCTTATTGATCCAAAATGACACCCATGAAAGAACAACTGTGAGTATGCAAGGAATGTATGTCTGAATAGTAAAATATCCCATACGTCTGCTGAGATCAAAGAAGATTGTCATAATAATATAATCACCTATAAATTAAAAAAAAAAAGAATACTTACACAAGATTGAAAATGGTTTTCAGTTTTACCCTCATCTGTTATTCTTGCTATACATAGATTTGTATGAAATAACACTTTGCTTTACCAGACAAGGTATGAGAAATTTCAGTTGTATTTCGTAACCCTACAAACGCAAACTGATACAATCTCCAATATTTTGGATCTGCCACTTCTACAGATGTTTTCTTCCATTTGTATTCAATTTCATTTCTGGGATATCCATCTAGAATAAAATAGAACAAATAAAGCATTCAGTTACAGTATATACCAAAGCATGTTTTGTGATCTCTGAAGTTTTTCATAAACTAAACTGAGGGTATCCATAAAGCGTATCAGAGACAAAGTAAATCTATAGTTCACACTTAAAATTTAACCACAGAATATGTAACCTGTTTTAAGACTTGATAAATCTATGACCAATCAAAAACTATGTAAATGCGAATGTTTAGGAAATATCTACAAAATATTCTGAAACTCAGATATGAAAAACTGGCTCAGAATCATCACTATGAATTCATAAACAAATGTAATATACATTATCATTAAAAGACCACAAAGACTTTAAAAGGATGCTGATAAAATTCCCATTTATGTTTATTCAAATTTCTGCACCTGTTATTCCCAGAATTTCTTTTTTTATGGCTTGATTCACTGTCCAGTAAGTCAACTTCAAGGAAGTTGCAGCCTTCTCAATTTTCACGTTGCCCATGTGACTTTGCAGAAAGGCAGAAATAAAATTAAGCAAGACTCACTTGTGTGGCAAAAGTATTTAATCAATGGAGCTATCAGCTATCATTTAGCGGGAAGCACTCAAGAAGGAAGTAATAAATGAAAACATTAATTTAAAAAGAATCACTGAAGTTTGATTTCATTGCCTATTAAGTTTCACATTCAGGAATAAGTTGTTTAGCTATGTTCAGGCAGTTTGGGTTTCTTTCGCCAGTAATGGTACCATGCTCTTTGGATTTTTTTTTTCTTAAATAGTTTATATTAAATGAAGTCTGAAAGTTGTGTTTCTTGGTCATACAAATAAGTCTCACAAAGAGGGAAAGGACTTCTTACACTAATTAAGTATTTACAGGAAGAGGTTGAGGAAGATAGATCTTCTTTTTCATTTTAAGTATACCATATGGAACTAATTCAAATCTGGCAAATCTGGCAGGCATGAAAAGTAAAGTTCTTCCAGGGTAATAGATTTACATTAACTTGAATGGGCATTAGATCAGATTCCAAAGCAATAAGAGTACTTTTACTATTTCAACAAAATTAAATGCATGTAATTCAACTTATTCATTGCTGCATTTAATAATGTATTAAATAACGCAATAAATCTAATAAAAACGTAAACAAGTCGGTTCTTTCCATTACTACATGGCTTTAAAAAGTAAACAGTTGCTCTCTTGCTGCCAGAATTTAATGAAATTTGAAGTCTGAATGAAAAGAGGAAAAAAAAAAACAACCCAAATATTTTACCACCTACAGCTTGAAAACTCCAGTGGACAGGAGTGTTCATCCATAGGAAAGTTATGAAGCTGAAGATAACATTCAGCATTAATTGTCAGCCTAATTAGAAAAAGAAGGAGAAGAAAAAAAAATTATATCCAAGCATCCAGACATTTTAGACTAGATAGTAAAGAACATGCACAGAAATAAATTTTGCCAATTAATGGCCAACCATGTACCACCAACCAACAAAAACCACCAACACAACATGAGGATCTGCAGCAAGCCATTTCAAAAATTTCAATTTATTTGAGAAATAGAGAATAAAAGGCAGGGACTAAAGGCATGGCAAGTAGGGGAGTTTATGACAGCAAATATTGGAAGTTTCTGGAGAATGCATTTGTCAGTAAAATTGCATTTTGCATCACTGCATCTTGTGGTTATATACAAAAGAGAGGAAGTGGGTGCACTCTTGGGCTTGTTCTATGGGGACACTCCTGGGCTTGTTCTATACTCATGGAAGTGGTTCTAGTGAAGACAACAGCATGGATAGGGAAGAGCAGACTCAGTATTGCTACTCATTTAACATCTAATGCATTTAAATACTTAATGCAACTAATATACATTTTAGAAGTAGTTTGGAACTCACAACGTTATCAACTGAATTTCTTGCTGCTTTTGAAAATACTATCATAGATTTCCAAAAAGCTTCCAAGCAACCAATTCAAAACCCAGTTCTTCCACTTTCACTAGTAAGGGGATAGATTCCAAATTGCCTTCTTTGTGTTTAAAATACTTTCTTTGTTGGTAACACTGTGAAGAAAGTCGGAATATCCACTAAGATCGACTTTGAAAATTAATGTAATGCTTGCATATTTGACTGTAAACAATATCTAACATACAAGACAAAAAGAGATGGAGAAAGGAAGATTCTGCAAGTCTGTGAACAAAGTAGTTATTCTACACAAAGTATCACTAGGAATTTTCTAGAAATTTGTCCTGACCAAGAGAAAGGTTTATAAGGGAAGATGTATTCCTTGCCTTATACAAAGTAAAACACTTGGATCCCTCTGAGAGTCTTTTCAAATTTGCAAACTACAGTATATGCATTTATTGTCTTTGTTTTCTATTTTCAACCTTTGGATACGCAAATGCTTAAAGAAAAATCTAAAAAACCCTAGACTTACAAGCAACACAACTGGAATCATTGATGGATGCAATGGACAAACCAAGGACTATCCTCAGAGAAGATTCAGCAAGCCTGACTGACAAAATCACCATGTCTGCTCCCTGAGTCACCAACAGGGAAAGAGTGGTGATAGAGGGGAGTCCATGAACCTGGAGCACTGTCAGATCCCGTTATTGTACATACAACAACCAACATACGACCCTCACAATGTTATTCCACCTAATGCCAAATTCAGGCCATATCCTCATCTATACAGATGTTTGCATGTTGTGGTGCTGGATGACTGCTTGTTCTGCTGTTTTACTACTAGTTCATTGTTTATGCTCTAGCACAAAAATTCTAACCGTTTGCTCTAGGAATGCTCACACAGTTTTCTTGGTTGTGTGTGTTTGTTTCTTTGTGTTATTTAGACTCTTTTTAAAAGACATTGTACATTGAAACTATGAACAATGGATGGGTATAGTTGAAGTATGACACTAGAATTGTTAGCTACAAAAAGAAAAAAAACTAGTATGTTAACAGAAGAGTCTCTCTATAGGTTTTTTTATAAACATTAGCATAATCAACTGTTTTAAAAGTGCTCTTCAGAGACATCTGTATGGTCTCAAATCAAGTATACTAAGGAAAAACTCAGCAAAGAGAATCTTTCTAAAGCATTCTAATTCTTCTTACTTCTGATATAGAAGACATAAATTGTTCATAAACACAACTACTCAGCATATAAAAACGTCTTAAATGACTGAAAAGAATGTAATTAAAAGGTGTTACATTTTGTTTGTAAATAAGTAAACTCTTAAGAGAAGAATCAGGGTAATGGTGTCCTCTGCATGCACTGCTTGATCAGCTCCTAATTTATTACAAGATTTTTTAGATACACTTAAAATATAAATCTGAGAGATGGCTATAAAATGCTTTCTGTAGACTACAGCCTTTCAAAAACCATTTGAAAAGTGACTCAAAGATCAGCACAGATAGCCTAGATGGTAACCTTAAAATCACTACAAGCATCTCCCATTTGCTCAACAACATGTTTCCTTATGCCTAATTTGGATTAACAGCTTTGTTGATTTTAATATCTTGCAATGAAAAACAAGAATTATATGCAGAACTGGAGCCCTTGATTTAATCAAAATGTTATTATTTTTATTATCTGAAGTATTTTACTTACAGAATATAACCTGGTGGGAATTAGATACTAACTATTTAGAAAAGTCAGTTTGCAAAACAATTTATAACTAGATCTGCAATATGTTAGTGACCATGGTGCTACATAGAATAACAGAATCACTGAATCTTTTGAGATCATCAAGTCGAACCATTAACCCAGCACTGTCATGTCCACCAATAAGCTATATCCCTAAGCACCTTATCCACGTGTCTTTTATATACTCCCAGGGATGATGACTCCACCACTTCCTTGGGTAGTCTGTTTCAATATGTGACAACATGCTGTATAACATATTTTCTTTAGTCTTTCCTGTACCTAAAGGAGATTAAAATTTTCTGTCCCTTTCAAATTGCCTTTACACAATTATCTAAGCAATGTAATTCAATACAATTAATTTCATGGTTTACATGATCAAATAATCTCTTTTTTTTCTCCTTTAGTAAACTCCTTTTTTACAAGAGATGCCAAAAATATTATTAATATTCAATATTTTTGAATTCATAGTTGTGTGGAAAACAGTTGGGGAGCTTTTCCTATTCAGTTAACAAGTACCTACCTTAGAGTGTATAACACTCTCCCATCGCTCCAGATTCGAAGTAAACGATTTGGAGTTGTAATCCAGTGAGCATCAGATTTCCTTGAGTTCCGGAAAAAAGTGTCTGGAATCCAAATTTTTCCAACCATATTGCTATTAAGCATAAGCACCTTCATTGAGCTGTTAAATTTTAGACGACTGTCATACCAAGTCTGAGCAAAAATTATATCTATAGTGTATTCCTAGAAACAGAGAAACAATCATAACTATGTATACAGTTACCAAATTCTGAAAGTCAATAATTTTTAATTAATATATAAAACTGAGGCCACTTCTAGTCTATTTTGTGTTATTACTTGCATAGCACACAGCAGCCTTTAATCCCAAACTCAAAAAATACAGGCTGACAAACAATGCACACAGTCTTCCATCCCTGCTTCCTCTCCCTGACACACATTGATTATTTAAGGAAGAGGAAGAGATTCTTATGAAGCAAGTCTAATAAATTTGCTGTATTTTTTTCCCAAACTTTATAACAAGCAATTTATTTCAAGAAATTTCAGTTTTTGAAAAGTTCACAAATATGCAGGAAATAAACATCACTGTTCTCAGAACAATCTTCTGCCATTTGTCTCATAGATCTACCTACATGCATGAAGGACATTTCTCTAAAGCAATTCCACTCTATTTGTTAAAGCTTCAAGAAAATTCCTTGTGTTACAGAAAGTCAAATTCCTCAGTAGACTTTATGGCCAGAAAAGAAAGGTGAGAAATAAATAAAGTAAGTAAAACAATAAACAAAAAGGAAATCCACAGCATTTTAATGAGACATTTCTTGACACAGTAATACTTGAGGGAGATAAACTTTATGGATGCAATGAAATCTTATTTTTCCAAGAATCCAGCCAGTTGTTCTTGCACTCCAGATAAAGGAGCAAAGCAGCAGTCTCCTCTTGGTTGTACTTGCCACAGCTCCCAACCATGACTCTGACGTTAAGGGCAACAGTTTCTTTGCTTCATGGCAGATGTGATGTCTCCTGCACGGTGTTTCCATTGGGGCTCAAATGACCCAACTCAATGGCTCCTCTGCAGGAAAAAAGACTTGAAGATCAAATTTAAACATTTGGTGATGGTTGTTCACCTCTCATTTATGGGATGGGTGGGCAGGTGGAAGAGAGGAGGAGATAGTGGTTCATATTCTCACTTGAGCAAAAGGACTCACTACTAGTTTACTGGTAATAATAAATAAATAAATAGATACATATGATGCAGATGGTCAATTCTGTTTTTAAACAAAAGTGGAATGCTTTGCTGGTTGTGCTGGGGGCTTTGGTTCATTTTACTTTTAAATAATCACAGCAGTGATCTGTATAAGTTACAGAGTTATCACTCATTTCTGCAACTGGTATCACCCATCTCTCAGGAAATTTGGTACTTCATCCTTGAGAAGTACCAAAGCAGATATACCAGATCTACCTAAATCTCAAATTTATCACCTCTCCAAGGGGGAGAATAGTTTCAGGAAATATATAGTGCAAGAGAGGCTTACTCTTCCTCTGTGATGTATTGCAGATGAATTACCACCTGGACTGTGGGAACTCATTGACTCTCAAAGGTTATGAATAACTAGTGTATGGGGAGTGGAGGAACAGAGGGAACAAAAGGACAAACCAAAAAAGCATTTAGAGATGACTTTGCTATAAAATGCTGCTTATTGTTTGTTGCTGGAGAGGGGAAGATTTTGCAGGTCAAAACAAGTACTTGATTAATTTATTTTTGTAGCCAACATTGAAGATGTCTGTGAAAATCCAAGACCTGTTTAACCTTAAAATTCAGTTTCCTGTGCTTATCTATAGTGGTTACAACTAGAAAGGAATCTTGCCTTGCTATAGTGTAAATGAGAGCCCAAGGCAGTGCATGGGAGAAGTGCTTTAATGGGCTTAAATGGAAAGGAATGAACAAAGATTTATATGTTGCCTTTATAAATAGGAGAAAAAAGGAAGTCAGTGTGTGAAATTAACAGAGGTGACCAAATGAATGAAAAGAGTAGACTGTCTGATTTTGAAGGTGCTACTCTAAGCAGCCACTTCACAGTAGCATTGTATTGTTTGAGAAAAAGAAATGTATCAAATTGTCATTACAGTCAAATCCACCCAGAGCAAGAAAACTCAGGCTGTCATAGAATACTCACCACCTTAACAAATTAAGAGAAAAAAGGAAGAGGAGCTCACAGATTATTTTCAACACACAAAGTAAAATAAATAGCCTCAGTGGACCCAGATGCTTGTATTCCCTTACCTTTCAGTATTAAATGTGCAATTTTTTATAATACCTACATATTACAGGAGTTATTTAAGGAAAGGAAAAGAAAAAAAAAAAAAAGAAACTTTCTTAAAATCCTTCACAATACATTTATAACTGTTCACAAAAAATCTAATCTATAATAGTTTAATGTCACAAAATTTGTAACTGCTTGTTACCAAGTATCCTGCTGAATATATAACAAGGTACCCAAAGGTACCTCTTGTGACATATCTGCAGTGTGGTCCCCCATTTGTAAGATGACACTTAGGCACACAGACATCTCCTTCTCCCTCAGGAGTCAGCCAGATAAAGGCATAATCCTACTATTCATCCCAAGATGTGGACTTGTAGCCTTGCGGTGGATGGGTATCCTCCTCTTCAGCAGGGACCCAGAGTTAGTGCACTCTGATTTCCCCCAAGAACATTTATTCCACTTCTAACATCTGCCTTGGTGGACATTACCTACTTTTCAGCATATCTATTTGTTCTATGCCTCCCTGAGACCTTCTCTGTCTCTGAGGGTCCATAATAGATCCTAAGACGGCATATATTCATCACACAATGCATCTCACACACAATCACATTTTCAACCTGTTATATCTACACAATCTTTCACTCAAGTGAACTTTAGTGGAATGTGCAAGCACATACATGTACTCAACATTGTAGAGGTTGAAGGCATGTAAAAATGGGACTCTAGCATATATTAGCCTCCTTTCAGAATAGAAATGTATCTTGCAGAAAAAGGCCAGGTGGCATATGTCCAAATAGATCTCAAGTAGTCACCAAGAACAGTTAAACATTTAGGATGATTAGGGGACTAAGAGTCTGGCAGCATGCAACTGTGACAATATAGAAGTTCAAGAGCAATAATAATCTGAATGAAAAAGTATGCTAAGGGGTTTATAAACAAAGTTGGATTCTTTCTGAAAATCTAGTTTTGAAATGGGCCTGAAATCTATGGTTTTTATGGATTCATACACTGAACTCTCTTAAATTTGCATCTCCTGAAAAATATTTCATATTTCCTTTTAAAGGGTGAAATCTGGGTCCCTAAAAACCGTTCAAAATGAGTTAGAAAATTCACTATACCATCTTTTCTGAGACTACTTTTTTTTCCCAAACCAGATGAATAAAAGCCCTATCTTTGTTTAGACACCATATGAGCAAACACAACAGCAGTCAGATTTATACAATATTCTTTTAGTGCAACAAATCTTTCTGAGCAACTACTTTGTTATCCGTGTTTTCTTAAAATTACCAGTCTTATCACTACTTCTATTAGCTTTTCATAAAACCAACCATTCAATGCCACTGTGTAACCATAAAAATTGGTTTACCACTCTCTCTTTCAAATGAAACTAATGATAAAATAGCCATGCAGAACAAAATGGAATCAATCTATGGATGTGTTAGTCACAGCCAAAGCAAAATGCATGCTTATTCATATTTAGACTCACAGAGTTCAATAACCATGGCACACGTTATCTCATATTCGGCATTTGCTTAGACCATTGAACTCTTTTTTGCACAGCTGGCATGAAGTGCCCACCTGCCTAATTATTTACAAATAACTGCAATTCCTCACCATCTCTTTCCTCTCTAAAAGATCATAACAAACTCAAAAGGATGGGAACACAGTGGCTAATCACAGATTACCGTTAAAAGGCCAGGCAGTGAATAAACTGTGAATATTGACATGTGGGTGTATAGTCTGAGAGAAAACAATTTAATAAATAAAAGCAATTACTTCAAATAAAGTAGGAACAGCTACTGCATAGGAATAAATGGAATCCTAAGCATCAGTTTCATTGTTATGCACAGTTCAATAACAGTCAGACATGAATATGGGCTAGAGGACTGAGGTTTTTTTTATTGGAAAGCTGTGAAAGAAAGGCAGGCAGACATCATCCTATGCAATTGTTTTTCAGTGTAAATCACATCACATGAATTCCAACATAATACAAATAAGTATAGAAAAAAATCTCACAAAGTAGAAAATAAAACATTTTTCTTGGATATTTTTGTCTGACAGATTCACAAGTGATTTGATATTCCATGTAAAAACTGTGGAGAAGTCAAGCAATGGGTAGCTAAATTGTTGGCTGGATTATGTTAACTGCAGCACATTCTGTTTGAGAACGGGAAAAAAGTGGCCTGGTTTTCTGGGGACAATCTGAAACGCAATGAAAAATCCCCAAATCAAACTCAGAATTGAAAAATTTAACTACAGGCCTGCAATACAGTTCATTACCAGTGCATTTCAGATAAAAATGAATTTAAAAATACTTTTGTAATTTCATTTTTGCTCAGAAAAACATCCAAGCTTTTCTTCCAGATTCAAGATTTTACCTGAAGGACATCTCAAGTTTTCTGGAGTGCAACAAGCTAATTCATAAATCTGTTTCATGAGGAAACCCTGAAGTCAGTTCCATTATCAAGTGTGACATGACTTCATCTTATTCAGTTATCTGCACTTTAAAACATTTTCCCCATGTTTCTTCATACCATCTAGCTTTTTAATTCCTTGAATGGGCACTCAATGTGCAAGGCATCTTTCAGAAAAAAAAATGGAGAAAGAAAGCATTCCACCAACCTATACATTTCAAAATTAAGAGATGTACCAAAGACTCAGTTTAGTATGCTGATTAAGAGGTTTAAAACAACAAAGTCATACACAAAACTCGTAACCCCACAATTTCCTAAGAGGTAAGCACCAAATAAGGCATCAAGCATTACCTGATTTATCTTCATCTTGCCAGTGTTCTGCCAATGAGCACTCATAAGCTTTACCTTTTCTCTCATCCAAATATCTCTGGACATCAATAACAGGCTATTAAGTAATTTATTAAAATACTTAACCTATCTTTGACATTTAAAATGTGGTTGCTCTCCCTGGTGGGTTACTTTAAAAGCTCTTTAAAAAGATTTTTGAGCTGCCTCAGAGCTTGATCCCTGTGACTGGGATCTGCCTAGCAAAAGTAGGATTCCTTGTTTTGGTAAACAATTTTAGTTTGCTCTCTAAAGCAAACTAAACCTAGTGAACTAAGGGTGAGATTTAAAAAATCCAGCAAACCACAATGATTCTGACATATACTTGTGACAATGACAGTGCAGCTGTAAAAGAGATGTAGGCTGTAGGAAATACACTGACATACACAGCATCTGCTCTCAAAGTCTTCTAACCAGTTAGATTGTTATAATTGTACAGATAACCACTCCAGAGGATGGTATGAGAACATATGCACACAGTAAGTGGAAATATGGCAAATCATATCTACAGAAGGTGGAGTACAGTAAGACCTATGTAGTCACAATACAAAAAAGATCTTCACATCATAATTTGGCATCTGTGCTTATCCAGTCCTTACTCTGAACATGCAAAGTGGCAGATGCAAACAACAATATGAATAAAAGGCAAGATTAATTTCAATATTTTGTAGATTAAAAACTATTACTAAAATCCTTCCCATAGTCAAAAGATAAGATGGAAAAGTAACTAAATCACTTCAGCAAAATTTTTGCTTTTATCTGATCATCTTAAATTTTGGCCATTTGAAGACAGCATAAGGAGAGGAAGTAGATGGAATATATATATAACCTATATACATTCCCAAACTGAAAATTATACAAAAAGTTTTGTTTTGCTTTTCCATTAAATATTTCAATCATGAGCACACATAAAAAAATATTCAACTATAGAAAGAACAGAGAAGACAACTCAGAACAAAAAATTTGATAAGACATAAATACATACATATATATATTAAAAATCCAGGAGTGAATACTTATATGGACTAAGAGTTTAGCATCAAGGTTGTCAATAGTGATTTATCAGCTCCACTAACTGTACTTTCTAAATTCAGCAGGTACATCTACTTTCCTGTAACTGCAGAGACTCAAGCAGTTAAAATTCGTCCCACAAACAATTTCAGTAACAAAGCTGCACATTACTCAAGTCTATATGGTTTTCTACAGTTTCCTTTTATAAATGAGCTATAATGTCTCAAACTCAATACTTTATCATGGTGCAACTGTTTTTAAAGCAAGATTAGCTCCACAGCTACTCTCTGGAGTTTTATTTCCATGATTTTCCAGTCACGCTTCAAAATCCCAACATTGATGACAAGGATACTTATCTGAGTTTTGTTTCTACCCTGCAACTCCTGTAAGATACACGATCCTGCATAAAATACAGGACTCCTATCAGTTTAGTTTTCTCATGAGGCAATCATGCAACACTAAATATCAATCATCTGCTACATTGAAGATGTAAGAGCACAGATAACTTAAGAATTTCCTAAGGGAGCCCTTATTTACTTTAATAAAGGGCATAATCCTTTGTGGGGATAATCTACAACAGAGACACTACTGTTATTCAAAAAGGTGAAATCTCATTCAACATTTACTGTATGTCAGTGAATGACAAACTCCAAATTAGTACAACAAAAAGTGTTCATTCTCCGCACTGATCAAAATAACCATCCAGAGTGTATAAGACAATGAAATTCAAAATCTTACAACCGTAGGAAAAAAAAAAAAACACTAAGGCCAAGATGAACAGATAGGAAAGTTACATTCACTTTCTAGCACAAGCACACTGCATTTTTTAACAGCTGTTTTGTCAGTGCTGTCATCCCTACTAACAAGGGAACGGGGCAACATACTTCCCAGGAGTGGGTCTGCTTCTATGTTGAACAGGTTGGAGGTGCTGCTGCAGGAAAAAGCATCCAAATGATTCACCTGGTTTGTAAAGGCAACTTCTCATAGCATGCAATGAGAGAAATCCTGTCCCTCTAGACACCCTAGCTTTTAACAGAGGATGAGCTTTTGTAGTGTCAGTAAAGATCCTGGCACCAAACATTGTAGGGGCCAGTGAACAACAGCAACTTTCCTCTGGAGCACAGCAGCAGAGGCAGTAATGAAAACCTGTATGGTAGGAGCCATTTCCAAGGACAGTTTCTATTGCCACAAACTGTTACAAGCTATCACAACAATAATAGCACATCCCTTGCCTTTTTTTCCCAAAACTCAGTTCAAATCTAGGACACCAGAATTATTCCCACAACTGGAATGTAGCACCACAAATTTCCATATAGACAGACAGATTAGGAATTAATAACAAAGAACCAGTGTGTACTGTTCTTCAAAATATTTATCATCTATTTGACACAAACATTAGAGGTACAAGACAAAGGACTAAATGTAGCTTGTCTCAGCTGCAGATACAAAGGAGAAAACCACAGCAGAAGCAGACAGAAAGTATTTGGAGGGTACATTAAGACATCAGAAGTAACAATAAACTGCATGACAGAGCAGTGAAGCAGTCTGTGCAGTTTTGAGGGGAAAGCAGAAATAAAGAACTAATTTGGGTTAGCTGTAGCACTAATCAATACCCTTAACATTATTCTTGGTTTAGATCATCTCAGATTACCACTGAATTGTAAAGGCAATCCATATTGGTTATGTAGGATACACATCCTCTGCAAGGAACTTAGTTTGAATTTAACATAAAAGACAAAACTTGAAAAAATACAGGGGCATAAGTAACAGCAAACAAAGAACCTATGCCAGTCAGAATTACAGGTAGTGATTTTAGCACAATAAAAGTTTAATTGTTCGTGATATTTTCTTTCCACAGGATGAATAGAACAAAAAGGGCGGGGGGGGGGAGAAAAAGTAAGTTTAAACAGGAACATGGTAAGAAACAATGAAGCAGCTTTGCAGACATTTATAGAAAGCTTCTTTCAAGAATAAAGAGCACCTTGGGAGAAAGTGGCATGAAAAGTTGAAAGATGGGAGTAGAAACTAGGGAGATCTGAGAGAGAAAATGATCTGTATGTGAGGTCCATTGAAAGAGGAGACAGAGAAAGAAATCACAAGTAAGAAATTACTCAGTAGAAACAGTGGAAAATTCTCTCAGTAGGACATCTCTAGATTATATGAATGGAACAAGATTGCAACTGGAAAGGTTACAAACACATTAGTGAAACAATGAGAGTCTGGAAAACAGATTCCCTGTAACAGATGAAAAAATAAATAAAACCCTTTTCTGCTCAGAATTTTTAAGACTACAACTGAGATCCTACTCCTGGTTCTAACATCCATGACATCATAGAAAATTTTTAGATTTCTGGCCTCAATATATACAGAGTAATGACTTTGCACAGCAACTGAGAGTGTGAAAGGGGTGAAAAGTGGGAAGACTCAAAGCTATGGTTTAGTCCTATTGAGCTCATTAAATACCTGTGAAAAGATGTGAGGAACACAAGCCGATATTTTAGGCTGGACAAAAGAAGTGTAGTAGTTTCCCCTGAGCCAGGTTTTTGGTAGCAGAAGGGCTACAGGGTTGGCTTGTTTAAACAAAGATTTGCCAGAAGCTTCCCCTATAGCTGATAGGGCTAATGCCAGTCAATTCTAAGACAGATCCACAGCTGACCAAGGCCTGGCCAATTAGTGACTGAGGTAATGCCTCTGTGAGTTACATATTTGAGAAGGGGAAGAATTTTCTGGGCAGATGCTAAACTGCACCAACAGGGAGTGAGAATGTGAAAACATCTCTGCAGACACCAAGGTCAGTGGAGACAGAGGGGAAGGAGGGTGCTTAGGCCCTGAAAGAAAGACTCCCCTGTGACCTATGGTGAGGACCATGGTGAGGCAGCTGTACCCCTGCAGCCCATGGAGGCCACTGGGGAGCAGAGATCCACTCACAGCCTGTGGAGGACCCCACGCTGGAGCGGGTGGATGCCTGAAGGAGGCTGTGACTCCATGGGAAGCTCATGTTGAAGCAAGTTCCTGGGAAGAAGTGGGAGCCTGTGGGGAGAGAGGAACCCAGGTTTGCTGTCAGGACTTGTGATCCTGTGAGGGACTCAGGCTGGAGTAGTCAGTTCCTAAAGGACAGTGGGTGACCCATGTTAGGGCAGGGTGTGAGGAGCTGCCCCCGTGGGTGGACCTGTGCTGGAGCAGTTCGTGAGGAGCTGTATGGGAAGGACCTACACTGCAGAAGTTCATGAGAGACTGTTTCCCATGGGGAGGGACCCCAGTGTAGCAGTGGGAAGTGTGATGAGGCCTCCTCCGGAGAAGAAGCACCAGCAAAGTCTATCTGTAATGAACTGACCGCAACCCCCATCCACCATCCCCTGTGCAACTGGGGGGGAAGGAAGGAGAGTCCTGGAGGAAGGAGGGGTAGGGGGAGGTGTTTTCAGATTTAGGTTTATTTCTCATCTCCCTGTTCTTATAGTTCATTAATAAATCAAACGCTTTTCTACTCAAATTGAGTTTGTTTTGCCTATGACGCTAATTGCTGAGTGATCTCCCTGTCCTTATCTCGACTCACAAACCTTAGGTTACATTTCTCTCTCTCCTCTCCAGTTTAGGAAGGGGAGTGATTTTACAACTTGGTAGGTACCTGGCACCCAGCCAGGGCTGAACCACCACCAGAAGGCAGACAGAACAGCAGGCAAATGGCACATAAAGGTTGTTGAATATGTGTATGAAACTAGTAAGAAGTACTTGAGGAGGAGGTGACCATGGAAGACATCCTGCAGAGAAATGCCAAAGGAAGAGCTTTAAGAAGTATGTTCACATCAACACTTCAATACTTCAGCTACTAGGAACACAAGAAATTAAGGGTCTTTACAGCACATCACTAGGCTGCTCACAAATAAAGCATTTCAGAGAATGACAGAATGGTAGGGATTAGAAGGGAACTTTAGAGATCATCTAGTCAAACTCCCCTGCCAAAGCAGGCCCACCTAGATCAAGAAACACAGGAATGTGTCCAGGAGGGTTTTGAAAATCTCCAAGGAAGGAGACTCACCCTCCCTGGGCAGCCTGTGCCAGGGCTCCATCACGCTCACAGTAAAATAGTTTTCCCTTATGTTTAAATGGAACTTTTTGTGTTCCTGCTTCATCCCATTACCCCTTGTCCTGTTGCTAGATACAACAGAAAGAGTGACATCCGAACCTCCTGACATCCATTACTTATTAATGAGATCCCTGAACAGTTTCCTCTTCTCTAGACTAAACAGCCCCAGCTCTCAGCCTTTCTTCATAAGAGAGATGTTCCAGTCCCCTGATCATCTTAGTGGCCCTGTATTGGACTCTCTCCAGAAGTTCCCTGTCCCTCTTGAGCTGAAAAGCCCAGAACTGGACACAGAACTCCAGATGAGGCCTCATCAGTGCAGAGTAGATGGGGAGAAGAATCTCTCTTGACCTGCTGTCCATACTCTTCTTGATGCATCCCAGGATGCCATTGGCCTTCTTGGCCACGAGGGCACATTGCTGGTTCATGTTGAGTTTATTGTCAACCAGAACTCTAAAGTCTCTCTCTGCAGAGCTGCTCTCCAGTTTTCAGAATGGTCTTCTAGTCCCAACCATGACCATATAATGTTTTGAGATTATATATACTGGACTTCCAACCAGTATGCTGGCACACTCTACTGAAGTCAGGGGAGTTAAGTCAAAGTAACTTTTTATTATTATTAATACCGAAAACATGACAACTGTGCCCTAAGTGATGCTATGGCACTATGTAAAACCAGGATTTCCTAGAGCATGAACTAGCCTAACATAAGATTTAAAAATAAACCACAGCACAAAGAGACTGCAGCCTTAGATGACAGCATTGTTAGATGTCATACAGAAATCAGGCCATATTTTTCATCAAAGAGCATAGATTTTTCTGGTGTTTTGCATAGAATCTTAACTATCTGACTTTATATATATTAAGAGATATCTGGTAAACTGCAGCTGAAAATGTGACAAGTACTGAATGCTGTCTAAGGGGAGGGCAGAAAAGATGCCCGTACTCTGGTTTGGTTTCAGAAAGCTATTGCAACATGTGTCTGTTGTACAATGGCTGTCTTGTCTCTTCCTCACTGTTCCCTTCAAAATGGTCACAGAAATTGGGAGAGACACAGAAACTGCAGTGCTGAGTCAGTATGAGCAAAATATTGCCTGTACTTGTGCAAGTCCTCTTAAACTGAGTCCTCAAGTAGCTGTAGGCAAGAGAGTCCCCAAAGTTCTCAATAGCTGTAGGCAAACTAGCTGCCTGCAAGAGTCAGACAAATCAATTTAAGCTTTTTCTTTTTCTTTTTTTCTTTTTCTTTTTCTCTTTTTCTTTTTCTTTTTCTTTTTCTTTTTCTTTTTCTTTTTCTTTCAGAAAAAAACAAACCAGAGATCACGAAATTGTATTTGGGAAGTATTACTCAAGTTCCTAGAGCTAGTAAAATAAGAAATACTAACAGACGTAAGGGTTTTGACACTTAAGTACATTTCAGAACAAGGAAAAAACAATGTTCAAGCCTAATGAATATTCACCTAGCTGTTGTAATTGAACAGTGTCCATCAATCCCCAACACTCACCTGTGTAACAGTCCATTAACTCTAATCACAGTGTTGACAGGCACCAAAACTATTGGAATCTATCTTTCCTAACCAAAATAAAAGAGTATGGTAAAAAAAAAAAATATTATTCTAGCTTGTTCCAAAGAAGATGCTGTACAATAAGAAACAGGTAATATTAGAAGACTTGTTGGTACATCTATCCTGATCTATGAACAAATATTCCTGCCATTTGAAAGATAATGGAATCAGTTTGCATACAACACACACAATAGACTGAAAATTAGCAGTGCTTGCACACTGAACCCACACAACCCTAGCAAACCTGATAAATTCTCAAATACAGGCAGAGATGCATCCCTCATGCTATTGCTTTGAGTCTGTCATCATAAAGTTCATAGAGACAATTTGTGACTCTCCTCCAAATCATAGTCTTCAAACATGAAAGCAATTCCAGCCTCCAGGAAAAGCTTCAAATGCAGTTCACAAATTAAGATAAGCCGTGGCAAGCAGTGTTCACCCAGTCCTGAAGTATTACTATATGCTGCAGCTCTTACATAACACTGACATGTTTATGTTTCTTATATGGAACTGTGTTTATGTAGAGACACAGCTTTCTGTAACAGGCAGACAGGGAGAGGGTTTGTGTCTTTCCTTTTACACACTCCTTTCTTTGGTTTTCTTCCTATTGTGTTCATTAACTCCTTAAGCCAATGTGATATGGTTTACACATGTAAACTGAGGTACATGCTTAGGTATCTACAGGATCAAGGCCTTGCTAATTCCAGTATCTTTTTCTGTCTCTTTCTAAGACTCTTTCCTTTATGCTAGTTACTATACCCTCAGTAGCAATACACTATTTAATATCATTCAAAAACAGATTTAAAAATACATTGGTTTACAGAATCTTTTTTTTTTTTTTAAATGGTAGAGGTTGTAAGGGACCTTTAGACATCATCTAGTCCAACCCCCCTGCAGAACCAGGTCCACCTAGATCAGGTCGCAATCATGTACACAAACAGTATGCATCTTTGAGTACTGGATTTCAGAGTAGCTTCAGATAATGTATCTTTGGATCATGATAGCTTATATTCTAGTATGCTCAAGGTAAATTATCTGGCACTGTAAAAAGTAGAAAATCTTCAAACCTTCAATACAAATTAGTGACTAGTAGAACAAGTGCAGTGACACACCTGACCACAAAGCATCCTCCACAAGTACAATAAATTGAGCAATCTATATTAGGATAGTGATCACATCAGTACTTGAATAAATGTATTTTTAAATTCTGATGCCAGTTATTGCAACTTGAGAATGAAATGAATTTTAGAAACCAAAGGAAACTTCAAACTCACCATCAGCACATGCTACACAAAGTAATAAACAGTACAATATGAACAGAAAAAAATTCTCCCAACAGCGCCCAGGCCATGCAGCCTCTGTATGAAAGTTGCATATTTGTGAATATCTGATTTGCTCAGTGGTTTAGCTATCTTGTTAAAAATAAGAGTGTCAGGCTTCAAAGTATGGCCTTCAGCTTGCAGTAACAGCAGCCTTCAATGGATAACTAGCAAAGATCATGCAACAAAAGCTAAATTATCCACAGAAGAGACAGAAATGTTGGAAAATTAACAAGGAAATAGAGCTGCTTCAGTGAAGTGCAGTCTTAGAAATTAATCCTGGAATTTTCAGTCTGGACCTTATCATACTGAACTCTGTTAATAAATACAAAAGCTGAATAAACAGCATCATCTGCATCCACAGCAAGGGAAGAAAAAAAAAATACGTAGTCCTCAAACACACTAAAATGGCAATGACACAATAAGGTTTCAGAATGTTAACTCATGACTTAGAAATACATGAAAAAGCAAAGGAATTTTAAAATACAATTTTGTTTCTGCAAACATATGGATATAGACTTATACACAGACAGAGACACAGCATTTTCTTTTGGCTATTTTTTAACCTATCAGTCATGGTATCTATGCATCTCTATAGAAACAATCTGCCTCTCTATGACCCTTTCCCCATTTTTGTTATTGGAGTATTGTTCCACTATTTACTACATGAAACTTGAAACAGACATTAAGGACACAGAAAATACCAACTTTTCACTTTGCTTTTCATTTTTGACATAGTGATACAATACTGCTTCATACTTAAGGAACTGCTCCTGTATTCCTTCTCAAAAAATTCCTCTCATCTGAGGCAGCAGTCTTTAATTGTTATGAGAGTTTTTATCAAACAGAAATTACAAGATTGGGTATTCTCTTACTGAAAGGAAGGTAAATGTCTTGGAGGACTGCTATGCATCTCCCAACCCACTGAAATGCACACTTGCATGGTCTTCTCAAACCACAAAAGCTGTGGCACCGTCATAGTTCTCCCTTGGGCATCAATAACAAAAACATTATGTATTTATGAACACATAGAGTTTGTGAGAAGAATACAGGGCAGAGAAAACTAGTGAGGCCCATAGGCAACATGGATCAACACGCATTTCTACACAAAGACCATATATCAGATCCTGATGCTTTTACTACTAAACACAGTTAGCTTTTTTCCACCTTGGTCCTAGCTTGGAAGGAAAGATAGTATGAGCCTAGGACATTTACCTTAAGTGCTCAACTGAATGAGCTTCTACTTAGAGGAAAATCAGGCTCTAAACACTCATCTCATGTCTAAATTCTGCTAAGAAACCCCTAGGTCACTGCAGAGGATTTAGATCTTGGCCGTAGAAATGCACTTAGCTGCATTTTATGTGATTACTGCATAGAATCATAGAATCATAGAATGGTAGGGTTGGAAGGGACCTTTAGAGATCATCTAGTCCAATCCAACTGCAGAAGCAGATTCATGATACATAACAGAGGTTATCTCTAGAAGACAGGACTTAATGAGTACTAGAAACCTAAATATGCTGCTGATCCAGACACTTGTTAAAAATTATTATTCATGTTGCAGATGCGTAAAGAGATCACGTGCTGTAGAAAAACCTCTTTTAAGTGTGGGGTGTCTATATTGTCTAAAATTTTGTGTAGATCTTTATTAAATAGTGAAAGTCAAAACACAACTGCATTCAAAATCAAATTCTAATGAATGTCATACATACACTTAAAGCACTCCTCTTATGAAAGTGAAAGTCTATCAGATAGCAAGAGAAAAATGAATTCTAAAAATAAATGTTTCCTCTCATAATATATGTCCTCTGAAACTATCAGACAAACGTACACACTTGATATGCTGCTTCAGCATCATTATCAGGAAAAATGCTCTCTATATCATGCCATATTGAATTCAAGCTAAATAGTTAAAGATATCATTTGTCAAAGTGAAATAACATATCTGGCAAATGAGTATTTCAATGAGGAGTCACAGACACATGTTCTCAGATTAACTGACCAAATGAAGGGCTAAGGACAGCCTTTGAAATTGAAGTATTTTTTTTTATTATTGGTTAACAATATCAAACAATATTAACTCCAGGAAAAAGGCCTTCCTAACAAAAGCAACAGGTCACATAAAGAGAGCTTACAGTCACATCCGTAATTTTTTTTCACTGAGAATGTTGTTTCCCTCATTAAAAATATATTTTTTGGAAACAGTAATCAAAGTTAAACACTTTCAAATCATTTGCTCATACAGGGTTTTATTTATTTTCACATAGCTTTGATGTACCAGTGTTAGAAGCTCATATGGTCCAAGTTCCTGGAGTCCAAACCCTGTGAAAACAACTGCTCTTTTAAGAAGGTCATAGTGTCCTTAGGCACATCATAACAGAAAATCCAAGTGATTTACAAAAAGATTCAGCTTCCTCCTAAGTGCTGCTATTTCAGTGTTTGTACCAAATAGAGAGGTCAGATCTCAACAGGTCTACCAGAAACTAGATGAGCTTAACTTCTAAGGAAACTGGCTATGTGTACACACACATACACAGAGAAAAGAACATGCAAGACTAAATAAGACATAGTAAAAGGAGGTCAAAAGAATTCATTTCAATATTTTGTTTCTATTAATTTGAAAAAAATAGTTTCATTCACAAACAGTAGGTCAATTGTGATATTTCTTAAAATCTGAAGAAACTGTAATCAAGAAATTATACTGAGCCAGAAACAAACTAGATAGAAATAAACATAGTGAAAATATTCAACACAAACCAAAATAAGGACCTGATACAATTTCCTCTGTCTGGTCTCATTTTTTTAAATAATAAATATATGTTTAAAATTACAACAACTTCATATAGAGGGAGTCTAAGTATGTTTCTGCAATAATCAGAATCACATCTAACTGCATAAGAATATACAGTAAGAAATAAAGACGTTTATTTGTATAAGGTGAGAATTATTTCATAACATTAATCCATAGCATCATTCAGGTATTTTTTTTCCATCCATGATCAGAACTTACCATATTGATTGGGTCAACTGGGCCAATGCTGTTAACATAGACATCTGTTTCAATTACCGTAGTTCTCACTAAACAAAACAGTAACCATAATAATTATATATTTAATTAATTTTATACATTGTTAGTATAATTTATTTACTAAAACAAGAAGTCTGGTATTCCTTTCTTAGATTCAGAATAATTAAAACTCTGGATTGTTCCCTATGTGAAGGATCATATATGACCTCATATTCCAAATGAATTGTTAGAATTATCAACATGTATTTTTACTTCATAATGCAATCCCCACCTATGCTTTCTGAGCAGTTATAAGATAGATAAAAAGGTAGAAAAAGATAAAGGTAGGGGAAAAAAAACCACACAGAAACAAAAAATCCTGTCTTCCAACATAAATATTTAATCATAAATAGAAAAAAAAAACGTTTGGAAAAAAATTCCTAGCCCAACAAACCATGAGATCTAACAGCAAATGTGTTTACCAGAGGTAAGGAATCAATATGTAGTGCTTTCTGTTGATTGCTACCGAAAAAGTGTAATGAAAATAAAATTTCACTACAGATTTCTTCAGTTCATGCAACTATAGCACGTCTTAAAATTACTAATGTCCTTTCATCAGCTTGATTAATACACTGCTTCAAACATAGAATTAAAAGTTCCTCAAGTGAAAGTGAATTAAAAGTTAAACACGTTCAAATTTATTTTTCTTTAAAAAACACAGTGAAACCACTCTTACTGGGGTGAAAAAAGTTAACTGTTTTTAAAATATATTCCCTTAGAGAATACACTTTCTTACTTTCTGAACTTACAGAAGGGAACAAATTCCAAGTTACTTCTCACGAAAGTCACATCTGATGTACATGCGATATCGATAAATCATTTTTAAGGGGAAAAAAGTACACACCGAAGAGGTAAGAATGCATTTTAACTTCAATTTACCAAGCCTTTTCTTCTAGCTTGTTCTGGAGAGCCAGAATGGGGACATATGTCCTAGACCCTAGTGGGATGAAGAGGGTTAATAATAAAGCTCTGATAGTCTTTCTTTCATGACCTGGCACATTAAAATAAAGCATCTCTGTCTATCTCAAGGTGCAAAAGATGGACAGTATAAACAAAGCAAGATTTTTATTTCATAGGAGAGGGACTATAAGTCACTAGATTTGATTTCTTTATACTGCCAGATCAGAGATCACCCAAGTGTTCTATGATAAACCTAAAATCTTAAGTAAGAGGATTTTTCAAATCTCTAAAATCTAAAGCTCGAACTGACATACAAAAAGAATCAGGGTATAATTAAGATGCTTGCCCACTACAATGACAGGTAAGATACATTTCCTAAATATCCTAAAATACCTTTTCTCTGCCAATCTCATTTGGGAAGAAATTCTCCCTGACTCCAAATCCGATTACAGTTGTGACCCTGAGTCAGACAGCAACACATACCAGTGAGGCTGCACAAAGGATTTTCTGTATGAACACAGAGCAGGGAGTCACTTGATCACCATCCTGTCCCCGGCATGAAAGTTTCAACAGACTCTGAAAACCCATTTATTTCCCATGGAGGAAAAAAATAGTACTTCCTGAGTTGCAAATGTTTCCAGTATCTGCAGAACTCATAAAGAAAGGGGGAAATGAAGGTACTCATATCCTCAGACTGTAAAATCAGAGTTAAAATAGTATATAATGTTGTGTTTATATACACATATATATAACATTTTACATACACCACATCTCACAGATATCCTTTTCCTTTTATTTTGCAACCCTATTTATCTATCCAATAGTAGATTTGCTGCTAGACTAGAATACAAGGAGGTAGATGAAAATGTATCTTGCTTCAATGCTCAAGCTATGCTGATTCCACTATTTTTTTTTCATCATATTAGTAGGAAATGTTTAATTCTTCTTAGTGTTAGGAAATCTTGTTTTGTTCTGAGGTTCAAGTCTTTGACTCCAACTTCCAGCACTGCTTAGTATGCCAGTGCTATATCAAACCTCTTCTTCACATGCAGGCATCTACCCACAGCAGTTAAGCTCACCTCTGAAACTTGCCTTCAGTACACTGTAGATGTAACATGCAGATAATTTGTTCAGTGTTAACTTCTAAACTTGCTCCATTGTTCCCAGATCCATCTTAAAATATGAACACCGCAAACTGGAATTTTTGTAACAGTGTTATCAACGAACATTTCTACTTGTGTTCCTTTTCAAAAGGGGACTACTGAAAACAGGACAATGTCCTTGGGATGCATAGCTAAGATCTCATATTATACAAAATATCTAAGTTTTCCTCTAAATAACATTTTACTATGCAGAACCTCTCACTTTGAGACAGGACCCACAGGCTTCCTCCCCCTCATCTCTTCTCTTTTTTTCCCCTCTCGATTTTTTTGCCTCCAGTTTTACTGAAGGAGCTGATTACTCTGCAGACATGGCCTCTTCCTTTGCAAAAATCTTTGTACCATCTGCCAACTTTACTACAAAAATTCGTTGCTCAAATAATTCAAAATGTCTTTATTCTTGAACAAGACTTTCCTATGAGATCCCACTATATACAGCCCAACTACTGATATTTCCTTACTAACAACTAAATTCTGAGATCTGTCAACAAGCCAGCTTTTAATGCGAGTTGTGTCAATTTTATGAAATTCCAGCTTGCAGCAAGCAGTACTTGATCTGCCACAAGGGCTCTCCTGTAATGTGCTATGAAGTTCAATTTGCCTTTTCCATACTGCTCTGAGTAAGATTATTAGAGCTATTAAGAGCCAGTTAATTAAGAGTCTGAAAATCTGTCTTTGTTGAATTTTTTTAATTGACCCAAATGATCCAGAGAAACAGATCCAACTGAAGACTGAAGAGGCTGTTTTGCTACCTCAGTCCTTCTGTATCGTACAGAGCGAAGTAATTCTGTGAATTAGAACAAAGAATCCATTCTTCTCGTATTCTTGAACTAGAAGTGATAGGAGTCCATGAAAATGACAAATGCTGGAGGAAAATACATTCTCAATCCTAAGGTGACATCCATACAATTACCATTATTTATTTTCTTTGCAAAAAGACCTAGCAGTTAAAGATGGTTTGAGAAGATTTTTCCCCTGTGAATGTTTCCTACTTTAAAAATTTGGTATTAGCCTTGAAAACACTACAAGTAGGAAGAAGGCTATTTAACACATCCTGTGTGAAGTGCAGAGGACTTCTGAGGAAGAGGAGAAAGGGCTTTCACACTTTAAATATTTATGTTCAAAGACATTAGCCAAAGAGGTGAAGTAAGAAAGTGATAGGACAGAAGACTGCATGCTCAACAAAGAGAGAGGGAAGAGATGCCCAAAGGACAATCCAGAATCTCCTAATATAGCTAAAGCACACAGAGAACTTGTTTGCTAAGCCCAGTCTGGAGAGAGCTACTCACATTTTCTGATTTCCTGCTCTGACAACTTTTCTTCACTAGACTAAACTTCTCTTCTTCTGGTTTAAAAGGTTTAACTGGTGTTAAACATCATCCTACATATGCATATGGCTAAGGAGAGGCTTGTCCCAAGAAAAAAATAATGTAAGTAAATGACTGTTGTGCCTAGAATTCAAGAGCAAGAATTAACTCCCTAGCAAGCAAGAAGGCTCTCTCCACGTGTATAGATCACTATCCTTCCAGTAAGAGATAATGCTGCATAACTCCCAGGCTGTGCTGAGTTGACCTTAGCTGGATGCCAGGTATCCACCAAAGTCCCTCTATCACTCCCCCTCCTCACCTGGACAAAGGGAGAAAAGATAATGAAAGGCTCATGGGTCAAGATAAGGACAGGGAGATCACTCAGCAATTACCATCACAATCAAAACAGATCAGACTTGAAGTAAATAAGTTTCATTTATTGACAATCAAACTAGAATAATGAGAAAAAAAATAAACTAAATCTTAGAACACCTTCCCCCCACCCCTCCCTTCTTTCATTCTCAAATTATCTCCCTCCTGCCCTGCAGTGGCACGGTTTGTGGTCAGTTCATCACAGATAGTCTCTGCTGCTCCTTCCTCCTCACAAGGAGGACTCCTCACATTGTTTCCTGCAGCATTGGGTTCCTCCCACGGGAGACAGTCCTCTACAAACTTCTCCAACACAAGTCTTCCCACAGGATGTAGTCCTTCACGAACTGCCCTAGCATGGGTCTCCCACGGGGTGCAGCTCTTCAGGAACAGACTACTCCAATGTGGGTTCCCCATAGGGTCACAGGTCCTGTCAGCAATCTGTTTCAGGGTAGGCTTTCCACAGGGTCACAGCCTCCTCTGGGAGCATCCATCCACTCCGGCGTGGGGCCCTGTTCCCCAGTGGCTTCCACGGCTGCAGAGGCAGAGCATGTCTCATCATGTACCACGGGCTACAGGGGAATCTCTTTTCCGTCACCTGCAGCACTTCCTCCTTCTTCACTGGTATGGGTGTCTGCAAAGTTGTTTCTCTTACAAATTCTCACTGCTGTTGCTTTTTCCTCTTCTTAAATTCATTATCACTGAGGTGCTACTGCTGTCACTGATGGGCTCAGCCTTGGGCAGTGGTGGGTCCAGCTTGGAGTTTAGTGACATTGACTCTATCAGATGTGGGGGAAGCTTCTAACAGCTTCTCCCAAAAACCATCCCTGTGGCTTCCTTGCTACCAAAACCTTGCCACATAAACACAATGCACAGGCATATTCTGAACCTCAGTTTGAGTTAAAAATCTGTGTTTTGAAAAATGCTTACTCTTGATTAGAAAAATCACAGTGAATAAAAATCTGCATGAACCACTGCCAAATTATTTTAGTAATTCCTCTCACTATCAAAAGTGCCTCTTTTTTATCCTGTATTTATCCAGGACCAATTTTCAGCTTTTGATACGTGAAATATCTCTGCCTGCTACACTGAAGAGCTCTCCTTATCAGTTATTTCTATTTTATAAAGCCCCATCTCCTGATAGAAATTATCATTATTCTAAAAGTGCACAAAATTGCACTTTTTATTGCTTAATATTACTCCATTTTCATTAGTCCAATCCTCATCATTACCCAAAAGCATGTTAGCCCATCTAAATTCACTAACCATTTCCTGTAGGTTACTACAATTCCCCATTTTAGAATGAAGGTCTAAAATATATCACTTTAAAAAAGGAAAAACAAACAAAAATGAAACCTGAATATATCATCTTAGCTAATTTAAACTAAGGCTACCTCTAATAATTTCATCCAGGCTTATTTTCTTTGAGCACGTTTTGCATAACTCCTCATTAATTGCCTAAAGAAGCATCTCTTGGTGATAAAGCAGTTATTCAGTTAATAAATTAGGTGACTATTGCATTCAGAAATAACAGAGGCCTTCAATTTATAATAGTTTTTAATGGAACAACACAATTCTCAGATAGCAACCAGTTATCTGTGTATTACCTGTATGGCTATCTAGATTTAAAATTCTACTTCAAGTGTCTACAGCCTCCAGCTCCATTTATGAAGACCTATTTCAAAGTGATTGTTCTGAAAGTTCTCCACATTTCTTCTTTTATTTTTTATTTAAAAGAAACTCACCTTTAGCAAATATTCCCACCCCACTACTTTTTAATATTTCCGTATTTTTGTCTGTAGTGCATACATCCAGTACCTTTAACATTCACTGCATCTGCTCTTGTATTTAAATTTCCTTCAATTCTTGAAAAATATTCTTCATTTCAGAATACATATCTCTCTACCTCTACTTGATATTATCCTGCTTTTTCAGGCTTATTACTTCCCAGCCTAAATCATCCTTTTATCAATGCTGCACTAAGAGAGCTGTTCAAAGGAATATCCCCCTAATATCCTTATCTTTTTTAAATTAGGTGTTTCTATTAGTCTCTTGGAGGTCCACTTTTTTTTCTAGTATCCTTTATACTCCTGAGTACAAGATTTTTCACATTAGAGCACTGAGATGCAAGTACTTACTCATCCCCTGCATATAGGCCAATTACAACTATCCAAATTTCTCAAGACATCCAGTTTCTCTATGTCCATGAGCAATCATTCTCATAATTCTTAAAAATTGTATCAATGTTGACTTTCCTCAAACTGTTGATTGAAAACACTCCATTAGAGTTGTAGACATTATTATTTCCTATTTTTAATTAAAATTTCATAGAATAGAATTATAGAATCATAGAATTGTTTCAGCTGGAAGAGACCTTTAAGATCATCGAGTCCAGCCTTTTTCCGAGCCCTATCAACCACTAGATCATTTCCCTAAGTGCAACATGCAACCGTCTCTTAAAACACCTCCAGGGACGATGACTCCACCATCTTCGTGGACAGCCCATTCCAGTGCCTGACAACCCTTTCAATAAATAAATTCCTCCCCATATCTAGCCTGAACCTCCCCTGGCGCAACTTGAGGACATTTCCTCTTTTCTATTGCTTGTTACTAGGGAGAACAGAACAATCCCAGCCTCACTATAATTTCCTTTCAGGTAGTTGTAGAGAGTGATAAGGTTCTCCTGAGCCTTCTTTTCTCCAGGCTAAACAGCCCCAGATCCCTCAGCTGTTCCTCATAAGAGATGTGCTCCAAATCCTTTACTGGCTTGGTAGCCCATCTCTGCATCCTTTCCAGCACCTCAATGTCCTTCTTGTAGAGAGGGGCCCAAACTGGACCCAGTATTCAACGTGAAGCCTCACCAGCACCGAGTACAGGGGAATGATCCCCTCCCTACTCCTGCTGACAACAATGTTGCTGATACAGGTCAGGATGCCCTTGGCCTTCTTGGCCACCTGGACACACTGCTGGCTCATGTTCAGCTACTGTCAACCAACACTCCCAGGTCTCTCTCTCTCTCTGGCAGCTTCCAGCCACTCCTCCCCAGGCTTGTAGCACTGCTGGGATTTTCAGATTGATTGGTTGTGTTTCACCCATATAATACATAACATTGGATATAACACATAGCTGGAAAAAATGTGCTGTACATTGATAGGCTAGTATTAATATATCACTGTCTTTAATCTCGTAGCGATAGAACAGTATACAGTCAAAATTCTTTCCTTGAAAAAGGAAAGTTGAAAAACAACAGCCAGTTCTATGTGGGACTGAAGCTAAAATACATTAAAAAATCAGGAGGTAATGTTACATTGAGAATAATACTGCTTTATTAACATATCAACAGTCCAAGGTTGTATCTGTAATTAAAGAGATTTATACTATAGATAAGATACTTCATCTGGTAATACTAGTTCCTTTATGCTCCAAACACCTGAACACTCTCAAACATCTTATTACATAAATTGAGTTAAAGATTAGTAAGATTAATAAACATAGAAAAGGGTAACATTTAATGAATTTCTACAACTCATAGATATTTGAATGAGACAAAAAGAAAATGACAGAGTGTGTTTTACTCTTATTAAATTCCAGTATTGCCTCTGATGTTTCAATTTTCACTTGTCTCTCCTTTATCTTCTCCCTCAGCTAACTGCATGTTTAACAATGAAACCCCTTATCTCACTCTGAGATGCTGAAATTCTGTGTCAACATCAGGAAGAAAACAAAATTCTGCTCTGGTATTCAAACCCTAAAAGTCCAGGTTCACAAGAAAAAAAATGTTGGTATTGTAACTGAGCATTGTAATTCAATAGTAAAAATATTCTGTGAGATATTATTGTTTTGAAAGATAATTAGAATTCCAGTTTAATAACCTTGTTGAATAAGTACTGTTATTTCTTAAGATGTAGAATTTGACACCAGATTGTATCTTAGTAGACTAAGACGAATGCACTACAGCCTGATCTTGTTTTTCTATCTGTTAAATATCTGCTGCAGTTCCCATACAGCTGGACACTATATGGTGCCTTCACCTTGAGTTGGAAATTTCATCTTAAATTGTCCAAAATTTCTGCCTTGTGGCAGAAGACTGCAACTTCTCAACCACCTAGAAGGAAGTCATTCTTAACATTTGTTCTTCTGGCAACAAAGTGAATACTCTCAAATATCTCCTATTCTCACTACTCCAGCTTATTATTCACTAACCTTAGGTTTCAATGTATTAGATGGAGGCAGGCTCCAGATAGCGAAGGTCAGAATGGTGCAAAAGTAATGCATCAAGAGAGCAAAGAAGAAAAAGGAAGGGAACATTTATGTGAGAGAAGCTAGAACAAAATGTCTTCTTTCAGGAACTGATATTTGAAATCCAAACAGCTGCACACTGCATTACTCACAAAAAGGCAGTGTTCTTGTCCTATCATGACTCAATACATAACCAGGAAAGTGAAGGTAAGCAGTACACTGAAATTATTCTGTGCCCATCTAAAACCATTTGACATGTCAGAATAAACTTCTTGTCTTCTAATTTCTCTTCATTTATTTCAAAGTTTTATGAGGAGAGGGAAGTACAATTCTCTTTTCTTTCAATCCCACCTATCAGGTAATCATTAAAAGAAATACCAATAGAGACAATTTATTCCCTCATCTCTTCGCTGTCTGTTGCATCCAGCAGTCAGGGAGAAAAATAAGTAACATTATACATCTGTCACACATTGAGAATTTAAGGAAAAATATGCTGGAAGACCTTTCTTGTCTAAATGTTTGCAGTAACTCAATTAAATGAATGTGAAGGCAAAGACCTATGACAAACTTCGTAAGATTCACATGTGAATTATTATGATAGTGACAGAAAAATCTTCAGAATAATAGTCAACAATAACACAGAACTAAGAAATTTGGGGAAGAAAACAATTTGTCAGCAGCTTTCAAAAGAAAATACTTGGTTTGAGACTGAATCTCTCTGTTTTTCTACATAAATGAAATAAGTCTAGATTCTTGTATTGTTTATCATATAAACAGTTTACAGACTTATATGGCATTCCTTTGATAGGGAATACCAAGCATTTAACAAATAATTGTGTCCTCCACCTCTCCCTTCACAGTTCAGGAAACAAAGTCAGAGAAACTAAATTATTTTTCTTAGTTTGATGCAGCATGCATGCAGTAGGCAAGAACTGGAAAGATTCCACATATTTCATGTTTTCAAAACAAGATTCTTCCAAATCTTTACATTTAACAGTTACATGCTATTTTGCTGCTTTGACGATTGAAAGACGAAATTGCTTTCCTACAAGGTTTGACCTAGTAATGTAGTCTTCCTTCCTACATTCATTTAGAAAAACACAGTTCTAAGTTGTATTTTCAGATTCTTACAATGTTTTTCAAAATATGAACTAAAGGAAGAGGAGAACTGGGTTATGTTAAATTTGCTCACCATACACATGTACAATGCAATTTCTACAGTAAGAGAAAAATATCTAAGAATAAGTCTTTAGTAAACTCCTCCAGTCTCAAGATCAAATTTTTAAATAACCATGGCTGTTTGATATTTACAATTTTTTCTGTCAGATTACACTTAAACAAGTAAAGCTATAATAGTCTTTTAATTACTTATTATAGGTTCTCCACTGTCTAAAAAAAAAAATTTACAAAAGAAATGAGACTGCAAACAGAACATAATAAATCTACTATTGTATAGAATGTTATTTTTCCAGTTAAAAAAAAATTGCATTTTATTGCTGCTACATTTAGCTTACTATATTAAATTTTTTAAAAGATATTTAATGGATTTTTGCCATCTCTGACAAAATGCACACCACCTCTGCTTCACATTCTCTATATACTGAATTATTTTGCAGGCTTACCTCCAATATCTGGTCGAAGCTTATTGTCATATCCTTGAAGTAAGGAGTCCAGTATGTGAGTTACATCTCCACCATGAATCTTTGGTGCAAGGACCCATGTTTTATTCACTGTTAAATCTTCATCATCTTCATCATCGGTTTTATCAGCTCTATGGTGAGTGAATTAAAAATCACAACGTTAGGAAAAAAAACAAACAAGTGAAACTAAATGCACAACAGGTGACAAAGAAACTGATAAAATATTGAACACTATTTAAAGTACTTTATAAAAATCCAAGTACATTCTGGTGTCAAAAGACACAGATCCTTATTGAAAATGTCAACATTTCATTTTATGATAGTAAAGAGTGTAAGCTAGCAAACATGTAAAGAGAGGCATTAACACATCACCCATACATAAAAATTCAAGCCATGAATCAAACCCATAAACACAGAAATAGGCATCCTCTTACTGTTAGCCTTTTCCTGTTTTGAAACAAAAAATGTAATTCCTGATTTTTTTTTCATTTTCAAATTACGGTACTAGTATTTCTAAGACATGTTTAGTCATGTTAATTGATACATCTCAGTGTCAAGAACATTAACAGAATCTCTGTCCTAGCAACCTCCATTCTATATTAAAAAATGAGACCTGTCTACTTACTGAACTCCATTAAAATTTTACGAAAGCAAATGTTACATCCATGCACTATGACTAAACATTCACAAAAGCTGTGGTCATGTGGCAATTATATACCTGCATATATACATGGAATAGTTAAAATGCTGTACCGCTCCTTTCAGTTAAGACCGTTCACTAGCTACCTATATTATCAAGATGAAACAAATGCACTAGGAAGACACATATTCATTTATTGCCTACCTTTTAATTAGATAAACAGGAATATATAGCAATATATATAATCTGCAGATTAATTTACATACTACTGAAAGGTCAAAAAATGCCTGGAAGTAGTTTTCTTTCAATTTGAATCAAATGAATATAGACTTAACCATTCCTCTATTACTCATATTACCCATCCAGCCTATTTCAGGGAATTACTATGGGCTTCAAGTCAAACAAAGTGCATCTGACTGATAGCAGTAACACTGACAAGTCACACAACATATCTTCACAAATGGACACTGACTATTAATTATACAGAAGGTACGCAATCCATGTAAATCAGTTCCAATGTTAACAAAACACATATATTCCAGTAAAAGAAAGGAATGAAATTACTGTCCTTGTAACAATTTGTATTGCATACTAAAACTAAAAATGTTATGCTATATTATTAGAAAGGGTTTTAAAGGCTTCTAAATTACACAGATATACACTGCACTCAAAACTAAGGCTGGAATTTTTCAGTAAATATCCTATAGAAATGAAGAACACCATGTTCCACGGGGAGACAACACTATGACTTCTAGGGAAAAGAACAGAAGAAACAGATCGAAAGGACAGAGATGGAGCAGGAATGCCTGTTTTTTACTGCACTCCTTTGTGGGAATGCACCAGAACAGTCTGTATTCATGAGACCTTGCATCACCTCTCTGATAACACTACCAAGTCTCACTGAAAATCAAGATTGTCAAAGCTGTGGAAACTGCTCAGTGGTTTTGGCACACCTGCTTAACTTGGGAAGTGCAACAGGGAGCTTGTCACAGTTCAGTAGGTTCCCAGAGGATGAACAAAAGGCACTGCTCAGATATCGAGATTTTCATACCTAGCTTGCTGCAAACAAGTTGCAAAAATCTATTATAGTTGAATGTAATATGCAATCTAAATACAAGGTTCACTGACAGCTTCCCCTGTAACAGACCTAAAAGCACTTTCACTCTTTAAATTGAAATGCACTGTAAAATACTTAATCTTTACTGCATTACATAGACATTATAGAAATGTCAGATATTAAATATTTAACATTTCCCATTAGCAAGATCCCACTAATGGAAGCACTAAAAGAAATAGGAAGCTAAGTTTAGTAAATCTACACTCTTTCTCCCTCAAAGCTACCTATTGCCACCTCTTTCACATTTTGTTACCACACAGCTTTTATTTAATATGTTTTGGGTCTGCTTGCACTTATGTTTGGGGGTGAAAATTAAGGGGCAGTGTAATGTAGGTGATGCTGTTGTGGGAGTTTGCTATAGGCAACCTGATCAGGAGGAGGAAGTGGATGAGGCCTTCTACAAACAGCTGAGAGCCACCTCACAAACCCTGGTCCTCATGGGGGATTTCAACCACCCTGATATTTGCTGGCAAAGCCACATAGCCAAGCGCACACAGTCCAGGAGGTTCCTACAGTATGTTGATGTCAACTTCCCGTCACAGATGACTGAGGAACCAACAAGGAGGGTGTTCTGGTTTAGCAAGGAGCAGCTTTTGGCTTAGTAACAGGGAGAGCAGGTTGCAGTGAAGACCCGGTAAAGAGTTTGCGGACTCTCCCCCGGCTCCTGGGTTCACACCCACCTCCGGCCTGGCTGGGCCAATCTGGCGCCTCTGCGATCACTATTCAGGGGACGGGAATTTGAAGTGCTGGCAGGAGGTGTATGAGTGATACAAGATGGAGGCGACCACGCGGACCCTTCAGCCAGAGAAGGAGGAAGGAAGGAGAAACGATAGACCAGAGACTCCTCTGCAAGCCGTGGCGAGAATGCAAGCTATGGAGATCCATGGCAGGACCAAGAGTTACCAGCACCTCCATGTGAGTGAGCCCAAACGGGCGAGGGACTGTGTGGGGAGACGGCCATGGCCCAGGCCGTGTTGGAGAGCCTGCACGTCGCAGAGCAGCCCCACACGAGAGACAAAGAGGAGCTGCAGCCTTTGGAATAAGTGCGCGTCGGAGCAGCCTGTGCAGGGCTGCCATGCGTGTGAGTTACCCCACGGACTTGCAGGGAGGACTGGTGTGGAGTTCACCCGTCCTGAGGAGGGACAAACGGCAGAAGCTATTGGGAACAGACTAACTGAAACCCCCACTGCCTGCCCCCCCGAACCGTTCAGGGGGGGACAGGGTAAAAACCCCGGGATCAGGGCTCTGAGCCCGGGAAGAGGGGAGGTGTGGCAAGAAGGTGTTCTTAAAAAGGCTGGTCGGACTCTTCATTGATGCATTACTGTGTTGTTTCATTTTGGTTATGTTTTGTTTTTTTGGGGGTATGTTTTAGTTGATGTTGCATTAAATTGTTTCTCTGTTTTCTTCCCCAAACCGAGTAGCCTGGTCTGTTTTGTCCTGATCCTTAAGCGGCAATTAAGCTCTCCCTGCCCTTAAGCAATCCTCAGCCTCTTTGGTACTCGAGGCTAATCGTGGTCTTTGTTCCCTGATGGGCCTAAACCACGACAGAGGGGTGTGCTGTTGGAGCTTGTGCTAGCAAATAAAGAGGGTCTGGTTCAGGATGTGGAGGTTGGAGGCAACCTTGGCTACAGTAATCGTGAGATGGTGGAGTTCAAGATCCTGTGTGGAAGAAGCAGGACACCAAGCAGGATTGCAACCCTGGATTTCAGATGAGCTGACTTTGGCCTTTTCCAGCTGCTTGGAGGCATCTCGTGGGATAAGATCCTAGATGGTGGAAGTGCCCAAGAGAACTGGTGGATCTTTGAGCACCACTTTCTCCAAGTCCCAGTTCAATGTGTCCCCACAAGTAGAAAAGAGGGAAGAGGAGACAGGAGGCCTCCATGGATGAGCAAGATTCTGCTTGGACAACTCAGAGAGAAAGTAGCCATCTATGAGAGGTGGAAAAAGGACCTGGTTTCTTGGGAAGAGTATAGAAGCTTTGCTAGAGCATGCAGGGCTGCAACCAGAAAAGCTAAAGTCCTTTTAGAATTAAAGCAGGCCAAGAAACTAAAGGAAAATAAGAACAGGTTTTTCAGATACATCAGCAGCAAAAGGAATATTTAGGGGAATGTGGCCCACTGCTGAACAAGGAGGGTGCTCTAGTGACCAAGGATGCAGAGAAGGCTGAACTACTGAATGTCTTCTTTGCTTCAGTCTTTACGGCCAAGGCCAGCCCTTGGGAAGCCCAGTCCAGCAAGGATAATAGGATGGCCTGGACAGCAGAGGACTTGACCTTGGTGGATGAGGAAGAGATTAAAGACTTGTTGGGCAAGCATAACGCTCATAAGTCAACGGGACCTGATGGGGTGCATCCAAGAGTGCTGAGGGAGTTGGCTAATGTGGTTGCTAAGCTGCTCTCCATCATTTTTGAACATTCATGAAGGACAGGTGAGGTGACTGAGGACTGGAGTGTCATGGTTTAGCAAGGAGCAGCTTCTGCTTGGTAACAGGGGGAGCGGCTTGCAGTGAAGACCCGGTAAAGAGTTTTTGGACTTCCCCTAGCTCCTGGGTTCAGACTCACCTCCAGCCTGGCTGGGCCAGTCTGGTGCCTCTGCGATCACTATTTAGGGATGGGAATTTGAAGTGCTGGCAGGAGGTGTAAGAGTGATACAAGATGGAGGCGACAATGCAGACCCTACAGTCAGAGGAGGAAGAAAGGAGGAGCACTAGAGCAGAGACCCCTCTGCAAGCCATGGCGAGAATGCAGGCTGTACCCCTGCAACCTATGCAGGGCCATGGCAGGACTGAGAGCCACCAGTAACTCCATGTGAGCGCACCTGGACAGGCGAGGGATTGTGTGGGGAGGTGGCCATGGTGCAGGCCATGCTGGAGAGCCTGCATGCCGCAGAGCAGCAACCCCCACAAAAGGCAGAAAGGAGTTGCAGCCTTTGGAATAAATGTGCGTCAGAGCAGGGCTGCCGTGTGTGTGAGGTACCCCACGGACTTGCAGGGAGGACGGGTGCGGAGCCCACCTGCCTTGAGGAAGGACAATGGCAGAAGCTATCAGGAATAGACTGACTGAAATCCCTCCCTCCCTGCCCCCCTGGGCCATTCAGTGGGGGAGGAGCCCAGGAAGAGGGGAGGAGTGGGGAGAAGGTGTTCTTAAAGGGCTGGTCGGACTCTTCATTGTTGTACCACTCTGTGTTGTTTTATTTTGGTCATGTTTTGGGGTTTTATGGTTATTTCAGTTGGTATTGCCTTAAATTATTTTCTGTTTTCTCCCCCAAGCCGAGTAGCCTGGTCTGTTTTGTCCTGAACCTTAAGCAGTAATTAAGCTCTCCCTGCACTTTGGCAATCCTCAAGTCTAGAGGAATTGAGGCTAATCGTGGTCTTTTGTTCCCTGATAGGCCTAAACCATGATGTGGAGAAGGGCCAATGTCACTCCAGTCTTCAAAAAGGGCAATAAGGACACCGCAGGAAACTACAGGCCGGTCAGTCTCACCTCCATCCCTGGAAAGGTGATGGAACAACTGCTCAGTGTTGTTATTAAACATATGAAGGAAAAGATGATTATCAAGGTGAGTCAACACAGATTCATCAAGGAGAGATCCTGTTTGACCAACCTGATAGCCTTCTATAATGGCATAAGTGGTTGGCTAGATGAGGGGAGAGCAGATGTTGTGTACCTTGACTTCAGCAAGGTTTTCGACACTCTCCCCCTAACATCCTCATCAGAAAGCTCAGGCAGTGTGGCTTGGATGAGTGGACAGTCAGGTGGATCGAGAACTGGCTGAATGACAGAGCCCAGAGGGTGGTGATCAATGGCACAGAATCAAGCTGGAATTGGTTCTGGGGCCAGTCTTGTTCCACACTTCATCAGTGACCTGGATGAGGGGATATAGTGTACCGTAGGTAAGTTCACTGATGACACCAAACTGGGAGGACTGGCTGATTCCCCAGAAGTCTGTGCTGCCATTCAGCGGGATCTCAACTGGCTTGAGAGTTGGGAAGAGAGGAACCTCATGAGGTTTAACAAGGACAAGTACAGAGTCCTGCATCTGGAAAGCAACAACCCCATGCACCAGGACAGGCTGGGAGTTGACCGCCTGGAGAGCAGCTCTGCAGAGAGAGACTTGGGAGTCCTGGTTGACAATAAACTCACCGTGAGCCAGCAATGTGCCCTCATGGCCAAGAAGGCCAATGGCATCCTGGGATGCATCAAGAAGAATGTGGCCAGCAGGTCAAGGGAGGTTCTTTTCCCCCTCTACTCTGCCCTGGTGAGGCCTCATCTGGAGTCTTGTGTCCAGTTCTGGGCTCCTCAGCTCAAGAGGGACAGGGAACTTCTGGAGAGAGTCCAGCACAGGGCCACCAAGATAATCACAGCACTAGAACATCTTTCATATGAAGAAAGGCTGCAGGAACTGAGGCTGTTCAGCCTGGAGAAGAGAAGACTGAGGGAGGATCTCATTAATACTTTCAAGTATTTAAAAAGTGCATGTCAAGAGGATGGGATGGCACTTTTTGTTGTCTCGAGTGACAGGACAAAGGACAATGAAAAGAATCTGGAACACAGAAAGTTCCATTTAAATATAAGGAAAAACTGTTCTACTGAGTGTGAGAGAGTCCTGGCACTGGCCACCCAGAGAGGGTGTGGAATCTCCTCTGGAGGTTTTCAAATCTTGCCTGGATGTGTGCCTGTGTGACCTGCCTGAGCAGGGGGGCTTGGACTAGATGATCTCTAAAGGTCTCTTACAACTCCTCCCATTCTATAATTCTAAGATTCTAGATGATCTAACTATTGTTTAAATTAAGTTTATCATTGCTAAGAATGCAGAAGCAATCCCAGCCTTTCCCCAGGGGCATTAAGATGAAGAGGAGTAAAACTTCATTTATAAGCACCTCCCCAAGCAAAGAGACGTACCCACTCCAAAACTGACCTTTTCTTCTTCCTCTCTTTGTCCTCCATCCCACAAACAGTAGAAACTACCAGAATTCTGTACAGACCCAAGGCACCCGACTTTCAGGATCAGTCCAATTATTTGCAGAGAATCTCAAGTCACAATGACAATGTGACTTCAATGTTCTTTCCACATTGCTATTAGAACAGCATTGATTTAACCAAAATGGTAAGTACAAGATGTCATACCATTCCCATCTAAACCCAAGAGGAGTTACAACTATGGTACCTTGACTCACAGTCACTTGAATATCTCCACATTTTGAAGAGTTCTTAATTTTATTTACAGATTCACAGGACAACTCAGATGGGAAGGGATCATGGGAGGTCTCTAGTCCAGTCTCCTGCTCTAAGCAGGGGCAGCTCTGAGGTCATAGCAGATTGCTCAGGGCTTGAGCAGGTTGGATTTTGTAGACCTCCAAGGATGTAAAATCTACAACCTCTCTGATCAACCTCCTCTTCACTTTTCTCTTTTCTGCTATTTATTAGATTTAAATAAATTTGAAATTAACCAGAATAAAGAAAAAAAAAAAAAACAACAAACCACCAAATAAAAAAAACAACAAAACCCCAAAACACATACAAATACACTTCAGATTTTCACTTTTTGTCCTTTTTGACTGGTGGACCTCTGGTCCTCCTCTAGTTTTAAAACAACAAGGTATACAGATAAGGACACTGACAATTTATGGAAAGCTCTTAATAATGCAGTTCCAGGGAGAGAGGGAAAAAAAATCATCCCAACATCCAACAGCTTTTACAGCCCCTACTAAGTAAATCTGTTTAAGGAGGCATTTTCATCAGAGATAATATTCGTGTCTGACAAGAGTCTCTGTTTAAAATGTGCATTTCCTACTATTTACAGGGAACCATCTGGTTTTATCTAGAAAATATTTTACACTAGAAAAAAAGTGACACCTGGTAGAAAAAAAAATATACTAGACTTCCATACCAGTACACTATGTGGCTCACTAATCCCTTAGCTAAACCAGCAATGCAATGCTGGTTATCAGAACTTAATATAACCAAACACAGAGGAACTAGAATATTGTTCTACACAGTGAAATGAGCTATTCTTACCCTCTCTATTCCTACCTTACTGGCCTTTTCAGAGATAATTGACTGTGATTAACCTATCTCACAACTAGAATACCAACTTTCTAACTTTTCTTTAAAATGTACTTAAGACTAAAAGTACTAAAGATTATAACATCTCTTCAGTGCTGGTGGCAAAGAGTTCTACATTTTTGATTCCTAAGCTGTAGTCACTGACGTGCAGACACAGTACAGAGATAGAAAGCAATCATGCTGGCTAGAAAAAGGAAGTGACCAGAATATATAGAAAGTCTGCACAGTGCTTGCAGATTAGAGAAGCTGTGTAAAGCTCCCCCAGAAGTGCACCTAGACAGACAAGACAACAGGGTAGACACTGTGTACACATTCATTTATAGAAATCTGAATTACCGATCTTTGTCATACTAATTAGATTTTAACTACTCTGTTTCAATCCTTTCAGATTTACACAATTATCAGAATCCGTGGAGATAGTGTTATGAGGATCTAACCAAGGCTGTTAAACCATGTTATTTAACGAAACATTCACTTTGGAATAGAAGAAGTTTCAAAATTGTTGACTTTTCATCCAAGTTTCTGTTTGTATCATGTTGTGAAGCCCAGTTTTTTCTTCAACATTTGGAATGGGGCAGAAGGAAAGACAGAAGACAGCAAATTTCATTCCAAACCAGAAAATAAAATATTAAATCCAGGTATGCAATTCAAATACATAGTAACAATTAACTTACAATGAACATATTTTTATTTCTTTTACAAACACATGATGATTAACAGCAATTAACTCCACCATTACTTTAACAGTAGCACTTTATCCTAACTCTCACAACCAGAGGTAGAAAAGCAAACTTAATTAAAGAGGAATTCTTCTTTTTTCCAAGTTCATCTAAAGGTTACTTCACTATACGCAGACATAATGTTTGATTCTCTCTCCATTTACTCTAAAATGTATTTTTTTTTACAACAAAGTTCACTCAGTAGGTCTTTTTCAGAATGTCTAAAGAGATAACGGTTTGGAACAAAAAATATATCAAACATTTAAACATTTCTGTTTCATTGCACTGTACTATTTTACATATATTACCACAGGTGTTAATCTTAATTTTTGATGATTTTATAAATAAGAAAGAGATTTCACCTCTTAACACATTTGTTGTTGTGGTACTTAAACTACCCTCATAAACTAAACAGCAAACTGCATGTACATAGATAACAGTAACTAGGCAAAAAGTGCCCTAATTATACTCATTGTCCTTCAACTAATTAGAGATATTACTATGACTAATAAATCCCTGAGCACAAGTGACTTATGACTAAATAAGTCTTTTCAACATCAGGCAACATGTTAATCTTCAGACATTAATATCATAGGTCTTTATTTTCCTTTAAATATGAGAAAAGCCAATCACATGAGCATAAAGTTCCAATTAACATCTGCCATGTTATGTAATGAACTGGAAATAAAAATGGATATCATACAAGTGCTCCTACTGCTATTTGCATCATACATCTCAAAGTATTGCACACAGAAGTACACATGTAACACAGGTGGGAGTACTTAAAGAGCTAAGAGTTAATTTATTTGTTTATTCCCAGGATTCCATTCCCACTCAATGCATCAAGGGAATCCAGTCTTCCAAGGAGTATATATGGGGAAGCCATAGACTTCTGGAGAAGTAGACTGAGCAGTGAACCTTAGTTACCTCCACTGACACTTCATGACTGCGTGCAAACAACTCAGCCATGTCCTCAGTGGTCATGAGGTTTAAAAAGCCCTTCTAAGTGGCTTTGTCTATTTGGAGATAAAGTGATCCTTCCATACAAGGAACATCCTGATGATCATTTAATAAATAAATATGAAGGAATAGCACTGTGTCAGATAATTTCTATGCTGAAAGAGCTCAAAAGGACGTATCTTTTTCATTTTTGCCTTCCAAATGTGAATGAAAACAATGTTGAGTTGTGTTTGTTCTCTTTACTGAGGATCTTCTCCAACAGCAGCCAAAAGCAGTTGCTTTGGGAGTTTTAGTGATACAAGGGTAGGGTACATTTATGTTCATCTGAATCTCAGAACATGACTTAAGACAACTGCTATTCTCTTGGCAGTGCTTCCCAGCATATTATAGTTATGTTCTTTGTCCAAGTCTAACAGAATTTAACCCTTATTTCCAATACTTTAAAAGAAATACCATTTCTTTCAACTTTTGGACAGAATGGTAATGTTTCTCAAGTTGTAAACATGGGATTTACATTTTTAGCAGTAATAAAGGTTCAGAAGTTTGTCAAAATACTGCACTTAACAAGATAATGCTTCATAAGAAGTCAGTGAAGAGAGAGGTTACCAGGAAACGTTTTCCAACCACAGACATCTAACTAGACAGTATCTTACTCCAGAATACTGAACATGACATCCTTGTATGTGGTAAAGAAGCATATTTTATGGTCCCATCAATAAGAGTTCAGAGGTCATCTGACCTAGGCAAATTTCACACATGAAAAAAGATCTAGCATTGCTGAAAAACAAAACATGGTCACTGGCATCCCAGCATCCACAGTCAGACATCTTTACAGAGGCTGGTGATGGTTCTAATTCAGAAGATGAAAAAGCAAGTATTTAGGCAGGTGTGATGTGAATGACCAAAGCATAGGATCAAGTACAGATGAAACTCCAGACTCTAAAAGGATTATAAATATAGGCAGTTCCTGAGACAGAATAAACTATCTAACAGGGAGAGGAAAATGCAGCTTCAACATGATAGGAATGAGTAATTACTCTTATGTCAGCAATTTAAAATACATATTTACATATTTCCTTGGATCTTCCTAAGATAAAACAAGGGCCTCAGACAGACTTGTAGTGTCCTTCAGAAGCTGAAAACAGATCAAAAATCCTGCACATATACAAACATTACTTCTTTTCAGCAGCAGCAAGACCACATAGTCAAGACTCCTAGAATAGGACACAGTTGCATTTTTCTTCAAAATATTTTCTTGAAAGCTTACTTCCAATGTTAGCTATCAGTAGTGGATGGTTGAAATATTTGTCAAGATTTATCTTCCAAACTTGATGGCTAAGTCTATGCTCATCAGTTTTATTACACTTCTGCAGAAAGAAATTCTCTTTTGAATTTCATCATCAGCTTCTTCACTGATATGCTTTACACATTGCAGAAAATTCCTGGGAAAATAAGTGTAAGTGCAAGCAAAGAAATTCAGATATTGAAAATGTATCTCCAGAAAGCACTACTTGCTACTCTTATTCCATGAGATACAGAGCCACTGGTATATTTCTTCACCGTTATCCTTCTTAAACTGGTTTAGACACTCTCTTGATAAAAGTCTTTCTCTTCCCCCCACCCATTCCAATTCAGATGCTTTTATATTTCTCCCTCTTTCTGCCTTACCAGACTTTGACGTATTCTTTTGTGTGTCAAAATGAATTTCCCTCTGAAGTGTATTTTACTGATTCCCTACATCTTTTTTTTCAACATACTTACCATGTAATGTTGGGTTAATTTGTCTTTTGGATACATGTACTGTCTTGTGCTCTTAACCTTTTCTGTTTTCATGTTTGTCTGGTTATTTAGAATTTCCTGACTGTTTCCTTCTTCTCTTCCTTCCTGAGTTCTTCCTGAGTACTAGTTTCATATTGAAAGGATGAAACTGGACTTTTCAGACAACAGTAACATTATCAAGGAAAAGTGTGGAAAGAAATATTAGAAATTCTTATACAGAAAGAAATATTTTAGGATAAGCTACACAAAGAAGTTCACTTAGCATTCAATAAGTGACTTTTTTTTTAAAAAAAAATGAACGATCATAGCATTGACATAATAAAAGTAGGTATACCTGCTGTTCATCCCCTGTATTGAAAAGTGTTGCCTAGATATCTGAGTGTTTAGGCTATCAAACTTGTGATATCTTAATAGATAGCACAATCATCACGTGATCAAGCTCTTTTGAGTCACTGCAGTTCTGAAGTACATCTCTGAAATATATGAAACCTTTTTCCCCACACTCAATAACTTCAGCACAATTAATTTTAGACCCAGCAAGATCTTCTCTTAAAAGTATTATCATAGTTCTTATAAAACAATCTTCAACATCACTGTGGTACTAATATAACAAAAACTAAACCAAACAGAAATTACCGAATACAACCAGACTTAACTCTGAGCACTTAATAAAGGCACAACCTGACTGCAAAGAAGACTCACAGAAATGTGAATTTTAAATGTTAAGATAAGCAAGTGTTTTTAAAGATGCATTCCAGAAGAACAGTTTTGTTCTGAGATGCATACAAGCTGCTCTCCTACAATTCAACTTTTAGATAGTGTGACATACTATTTGAAATTACACTGGTCAAAGTTGCTATTAATTCAAATGGCTTTTAATGATCTCAAAAAAATTATCATCTGGACTCAAAGCATCACAGATATTCTTTATCCATCAGTCTTCTCATATAACAGAGTTAATCTCCTCTCCTTGAAAGTTCATCCAAATATTGATACGCTCAGACCCATATAACAGTCACCTCTATTCCTATCAAGTTGCAGTCCAGAAATCAATTGAAAATGTTCGTCATATCTATCTGTCCAAGTACAGGTAATTCTCTGTACCAGTTCACAGTTAATGGATTTTGAAACATATTCAGCTTGATTAGTATAGTTATCTCACTTTGATCATCTAGGATAAATAGCTCTTTAACTTCACATGTGGTCACAAAAATGTTCTTCCGAGTTTTGTAGAGCTGATGGAAGCAACTAAGTATCTGCCCCCCAATCTATTATAGAAATGAAGAATGTTGCACACACACACAAAAAAAAAAATCAACCCAAAACACAAGAACACAAAAACATCAAAACTCAAACTGATTGCTGATCTTTTCCACAGTTTAGAAGGGATCTTGAGAACTCTACTTCTACTCAAAGCAGGGCCAATGCTGAATTCAGACCTGGATGACCAGAACTTAATCTAGTTCAGGCCTTCGAAAATTCTATGGACAGAAATCTCACAACCTCACTGGGCAACGTGTTCCATTGTTTAATTATCCTCACAGTGAATTTTTTTCTTTAGACCTAGTTGGTATTTCCCCTGTTGCAATTCATCATCAGTGTTCCTCATCCTCTTATCGTACACCACTGTGAAAAAGTCTCCTCTCCATGACCTCCTCATAAGTGCTGGGGGTTGTTTTCGGGTCCTCCCAAAGCTCGCTTTTCTCCAGGCTGAACATTCCTCTCCTCACAGGGCAAGTGCTCCTGCCTGATGACCTTGGTAGCCCTCTGCTGAGCTCCCTCCAGTTTAAAGCCAAAACTGATGCAGTATCTAGATGTGGTTTCACACGCATTGAGCAGGGGGAGACATTACACAGACCAGGAGGCTTCTGGCCTTCCCTGTTGCCATGGCGGCATCCTATCTACCAGGAACTTCAGGTTTTTCTTGGTAGAGTTGCTCCCCAGCCAGCTAGTCCTCAGGCTGTTCTGCTGTGGAAAGCTTCCTACCGCGGTGCAGGACTTAGCACTTATCCTTGATGAATTTTATAATGCTCCTGTCAATCCATTTCCTCATCCTCTCCAGCTCGCTCTGAACAGCAGCCCTGCACACAAACATATGAACTTGGTAAAAATAATCTTTCAACATGGCTGGAATTAAAAACACAGTCTTCAGGAAAGGCTATGCTAATATTAGGTTTCATAGAATCATGAATACATTATGATTGGAAAAGACCTTTAAGATCATTGCGTACAACCACTAACCTAACACTGCCTAGTCCATCACTAAACTAAACCATGTATCTCAGCCTCCTCTCAGTCTCTTCTTCTCTAAGCTAAACATCCCCAGTTCTCTCAGCTACTCGTCATCAGATCTATTCTCCAGACTCTTCACCAGTTTCATTGCCTGTCTCTAGACATGCTCCAGAGTCCTTTCATGTCTTCTTGTAGTGAGGGGCTCAGAACTGAACACAGTATCCGAGGTGCACCCTCACCAGTGCCAAGCAGAGGAGGACAATCACTTCCTTGGTCCTGCTGGTCACACTATTCCTGACGTAAGTCACGATGCTCTTAGCAGTTCTTCTTCCACCTCAGACACATAAGGAAATTGGGGACACTTCTCGCATCTCTTTCCTCACACCAATTATTCCACATCATGCCTTCAAACTTGCAGAATGTGTTGTGTGTTTTCTTTTGACATACAAAAACTGGGTGATGAATTGATCATAACACTCACACCTGCTGTCTACATATATCTCTTCCTTTGTTTGGAGAAAATCATAACTACAATATGTTAATGTAGTTTTTTGCCTGGGAAAGTATTTGAAAGTACACATTATCTTCAGCAAGTGAGTCTTTCCTTTTTTCTAGTACAAACATTTCTAATGTTTGCTGAAAAATTAGTAGAAGCCTTTATGCCAACTATATTTTAATCTGAGAGATCAAGAGCATTTTGTCACTGCAAAATTTTTAAACAAATATATATTCATCTTCCTCTACAAAATGTCTTTGAAGGAGAGCCTTCAAGCCATTGTATGCAACAAAAATGTATCCATAGGCTTTAGGATAATCTGTAGTGCCTTGACTGAAACTGAAGTCTAATCCTACTAAAATTCTTAGGGAGATTTATTTCAGATGGATTTGAATGAAACCTAGAAACATATTGTTAAGTCTTATCTTCTCAGTTGGTACGTTTTACCTTCTTTGTGGGCTTTGGCCAGACCATGCAATCAAATAATTAAAATGTAAACAGCCTTATTCCACTATTCATCCATCAGGGAATAAAAGAAGATTCAGAGAACAGAAGATAAAAGGATAATGATAGCAAATGATAAGCTCGAGTAGCTAGAACTGAAAAGGGACAAATGGTCTTAAATAAAGGACAAAATATCCTTAAATTGCTAAGGAAGGACATGGTGATGAAAAGGCATGACCTCTCTAGAGCAACACATTATAATCACGGCACTATCAGATCTTCTGAGAGTCTCAGGCTAGGATCATTACAAAAAGATAAACGCACATAAACCCATGTGTCATATGTCAGCACCCTGTTCAACAGACTGAAGATCTCTATCTACACTTGACTGATGAAAGGTTAATTGTCATCAAGTTCAGAATCAACTGATACATTGTTGATAGGTTAAGTGTTTTGATCCAAGAAATGCTTTCCGCACTGGAACTAGACTTAAACCTAGCAGAAATGAATACTGAGAACCGTGATCTCAATAAAAAGCAGTTACTCTAACTAAATGTCATTCCAAAGTCACTGTAAGATTCATCAAATTGCAAAATCAACTTTGTTAGAATCCTACTTTACAAAGTCACTAGCATCTCATGAAATATATATAACATGAGCTCCCCTTTATAGGGAGTTTTTAGTCATTTAACCTCCTGGTATTTCAACATATTCATGTGAACATTTGTTCTAACACAATTCATGGCATATTTCCTGCAAAATCTTCAGGTAACTAGAAATCTACTACAGCCCTTCGCAAAAACAAGCTTATTTGAAATACTTTCATGTTGTGGAACAAATTTGAACAGGTATCAGTCTCTTCCCAGAGGAGTCAAAGAAATATGTATAGACTGAAGTAGCAGCAGAATCAGAGACTTGCACTTAACTGCATGACATAATTGTGGCATGTAGGTGAATCTGGCTTGAAATCATAGAAAACAACTACAATAACTAGACAATGGCAACATGTCCCCAAGAGAAATATGGTGAATGGGTTATACTGAAATTTTAATGTAACTGTCATGAGGCAATTATGGACTAATCCAAAGGTCCATGAAACTAATGAATAATTTTATGAATAGGTGAATATACTCCATGAGAGCTAATGTAAATACCTAAATCATGTAATGAAAAGCTTGCTATCTTTCTTGCCCTCAAAGTAAAAATGGTGTCTTCTCTACTGTAATTTATTGTGTATTAAATGTAGCACATATCTCTTACAACAAGAGTATTACACCTCTTGTCAGATGGTGACTAAACTTTGCAGCTGCCAGAGTTGTCCCCTGATGAATGCAACCTGCAGGCCATCAGTTGGATGGCCCTCGTTGACAAAGCAAGAACCTGTTACGTGTCCATAGCTCACTTGTAGCAGGGTTGACACAATCCAGTACATTTTTGACAGTAACACACTGGTGCGATATAATACCTTTCACCCCTAGGGAAAACATTGAGGGTACTTTATTTTTAACAACATCTATTCTGCTATGTAAATATGGCATCCGACAATGAAGAAAAAACATTTGTCAGAACTTATACTGATAGTTAGCCACTTAAATTAATACTTAATGTTACAACTTTTTCCTAATATAAATTCCATCCAGTTGACCTTTATTCTGAAAAATAAACTGGACCATAATATTACATTAATAATAATATTTAATAATTATAAGGCTTAATCACTCACAGTACACTGCCTTAAATAAGAAGAAAGTAATATTAAATGAAAAGAACTAACAATCTGTTTAAGACTTCAAATTACTTAATCCAAAGTGGACATATCTCATGTTACCTCAGACCTTTCCTATTCACTATGTCTTGTCTTCCCGAAAACCAGGAAAATAATTGCATATAAATTTAGAAACAGAATTAGCCATCCACACCTTACCAGGGATGGATGTGGTGACACTGAAAAGGATTTGAGGATCAAGGGAGAAAGCAAAAAGAACATGAGGTACACCAGAGCAGTACTGGAGCTAATCCTGGAATAGACTATCTCAGAAGTAGCAGTAGGGAAGTATATCTACTACATCAGTGATGCTAATATTTATACAGTCTAACCATTTTTGAGGTCTGTTCAAACAAACAATTCAATAGTTTCTGACAGTAGTTAGTATGACTGCAGCAGGGAATCCAAGTCAATGGAAAATTCCACTCTGGGTAGCGTACCTCTGCTTGTGACACATTTGTATAAAACTTTCATTTTGGACTAGATCATTCATCCTGCAACAACTGCTAGGTATATAACTGCACTGCAGCTTCTCATCTCCGAGAGGGCTGGAGGCTTCTCTGAGCATGTAATCTACAACATATCATGAAAGACTAGGCAGGAAAGAGGAAAACAGCAGGATGTTTTCTGATGAAAATGTTGATTCCTTTAAGAATTTTCAGGATTCATTTTAGGTGCTCTGATTTCTTGTCAAAGCATAACTTGGCAGAGGCACACAGGCTAAGGAAGAGCTTTAACTACTGGTTTCTCTGTTGAAGTCCAACCAGTTGTAGACCAAATACCATTCCAGAAAAGCATCAGCAGTCATGGGTCTGCACCTTGAGGTAGCCCTGCAGAACCAGAGGTATGAATCAACACCTGGCTTTCCCCATGACAAGACGGACATGGAATCCAGTGGCTGAGACAGATGTACTAGGTGGTACTACTGGGGAAAAAAAATAGAAGAAGGCAAGAGATGCACTGCCTGGAGGTCAGAGAAACCTCTGACTAGAAATATTGTACAATACTTCATTGGATTCCTCCTCATCAAATCTTTATGCGGGGACTTAGAGTAGTTGAAGCAACAGATTGAAGCAATACACTGAAGCAACACACCTGATGCAGAAGCCAGGATAAATTCTGCAGTTCTCTTCATTCTATTATCAGACTGTATTATCACAACAGATCCTACTGACTTGAGCATCTACTAATGAAAGCATATATTAGAAACTATTTCTTTCTATCATTGCCATGTCATTCAGTTTTCATTTTGAAGTAAGTTCTGTTCTGGTCAACTGCTGATGACTATTCTATTTTCTCTAGTTACTACTATTAGTTTGGCGCCGTTGCATGATTTATCATTTTAAGTTTACATATGTAGAATCTGGTTTTTACATAGCCTAGTAGGTCACTGAACTCACCACACTATTTTTAGTTCACATTTGTAAAAAAACAACATTGGGACTTTGATGTCATCTCCAGGTTAACTCAACTGCATCTAAATTACTCCTTACAAAGTATTGTCATTCAGATAAATCATTAAGGAATAAAAGTTAGTTTCACTGACATCCGCTACCTTTCGAAAGGTTCCCATCAGTGTCCTACATCCCATCATTTAGGATTATCACTTTTCTCTGCTGATCTTTACCAAGTAAGTCATGATATCGTTATTTTACCTAAGTACACACTCAATCTAGTATGCAATGCAAGAATGCTAGGCAGGTAATTAAGAAAGCCCAAGTATTCTCCTCTCATTGGCTCTTCACTCATCTTTGGGAGACACTCACCATTGTTTTTCTGTGAGTCCAACATAAATTACTTTTTTAGCATGCATGACTTTTTATATCACAAACCAAGGCAACTCACTGTCAGTGCATAGACCAAGACCATTTAACTAGTCCTACTCATTGGCCATAGAAACTAGGTGTTGTATTCAACCCAGATTATTACAATTCCTCTACAGCTTTAAAAACAATTCACAGATCTCTCAAACACCTTGTAATTTATTCTGTGGACAGACTTATCTATCCATTAAAAAGTTTAATGAAGTCAACAAGTGCTTACCTGTAACCTTTTCTGTTCAACTCAAAAAGGCTTGAAGAGTGCTCCTATTTAATATATATTTAACAAACAGAAAGTTAAAAGTAATTGAAAATGTAGTTCAATTTTCTATGAGAGCCTTTTTTTTAATGGATTGTCACAGTTTGAGGGTTTCTTTGAATCCCCTGTAAGAAAATTCTGTGCAAAGAACGTAAATATTTCTCAATATTTATGTCTCATTAAATTTTGGTACTAACAAAAGAAAATATTAAGAGACTTTTAATAAAATATATCATATTTTAAACAACTAGGACTGCTAAATAACAGGTTCTTCACTGTCACGTCATAAACAATGCACATAAGAGTGAGGATAATAATGAATAAACATCACAGATGTTCAAATGAAACAGTAAATCACTATTATCAAGCATTAAGAAAGCCATGTTGTTATGACAGGCTTAACTCTGATCCAGGAATTTACAGGAGAAGAAAACATAGGCCGGTATTATGCAAGTATTTTCCTAAGAGATACTTTGAAATGGAAGAGAAAATATTAGTTGACATTTGCACCTGCTAACAGTTACATTGCAATGGCGTATTTGTAATTGCTTTTTAGAACATCAGGTTACAAAACTAAAGGGAAAATACAGCTACAATTAGGTTAAGCTTACAACACACTGTTAGGGATGCTGACCAGCACATACCATTTAAAGCAGCATAGATTAGAATAAAGGCTACAGTTATGCGACACTTGTATGGTTAGAACTAAAGAAATAATTATATTGTCAACTCTTATGCTCTCCCTATGTATTATCTATTTATTTTCGTTCAACATGAATAATGGGTTTGCTGAACATTTAAGACTGCAGTGACTGCTGAGTAACTACTGTTTTCCTGCACATATCTTACAGAAAAGCTTACAGACCAATTTCTGTTACAGAAGAGCTCTCAACTATTGACAAAAATAGTCCTTCAAGATACTGACTCATGAAGTTGCACCAAGTGCACTGGCCATTGTCATCTGTCTGCGCTGCATGTGCAGGACTGAGGGAAAACATTTGTGTCACGGGACACAGGTCAACTGCAATTAATCGCTCTGGTGAGGGAAGTTTGTTCACACTAGAGCTTTTGGGGCAATACACTGAAAAGATAAACTCTTGTTCGGACTCAACTTCCAATGTCTCTGCTTAGGCTTTAGGTTCATTTCTTACACCTGAAGTAACTTGGCTCACACTTGGCACAAAGTACTTTCTGTATAAATGCATACTAGAAGTAATGCATCTTGCAACCTCTTAAAAACATGTTTTGAAAAGGTGGGTTGGCTCCTGCAGTATGTTTGTAGAAAAATGGCCAGAACTGGTACAATCTGGTCTATTCTTGAGACTACCACTATTTCTGTGTTTTAGTTTGAACTTAAGGAAATCTTGGACTGAAACTACAGTAAGACATTCAAAAAAGCAGAAAAACAGTATTTCCATCTTACTTTGTGGCAGGATGCTAAAGAGTACTACAGCTTCTGAGCTCTCTGTAAACACCACTAAGTTGTAATGCACTATGTACCAGAGAATCAGGATCTGAAAAACATGTCCATTGGTGGCCACTTAAAAAAAAAAGAGGAGGGGGAAAGAAAAATCTCTCAATCATCATTTTCCTGTGTAGCCTCTAAATGAAAGGCAAGCTTGAAAATAGTTTATTCAGATACATGGATACTTATACCAAAGATTCCTTTTTATCAGAGATGCTCTGCAACACAAATAAAATAATGCATGTAAGTTAATCTTTTTTGTTGTTACTGAAGACTTCTTATCAACTTATTTATAAATGCTATTGTAAATAAGATGTCTACATACTAATCTACACCTAGTCATGTAATCCCAATATGATAAATTTTAAAAGGGCGGGGGGGGGGGGAGTTAGTCCTCCTCCTTTGTAACTTAGTCTTTGAACAGATAAATTATCATGCATATTCTTTTCTCTTAAACCATTTGATCATTTCTTTCATACCTGAGGTTCAACATGTTCATTAAGAAGTATTCTGAAGATGCACAGCTGCACTGGTATAATTTCCATCAATGCTTTTGAAAAACATTTCCATAAAACACCAAGGTTTTAAAAGAGACAGATTAAGAAGAGTATAATCAGTGGTGTTTTTGGCTAGCATAACACAGCAGCCTTCTGAAAATGAGACACGAGCTGAGATCAACACACTTCACACATATTGATACATCATCATTCAGTATGGGGAAAGGGTCTAGAGTCTGACAGTCAGATAAATTGGTCCATCATTAAAAAGAAAGACACACTGAGCAACAGTCAAGTGCCCTTTCAGTACTGCTTTGTGGTTTTTCTGAGAGTCTAACCTGTGGAATGGTTCGCATTAGCTCTGAATTATTAATGGAGTTCAATGATTAGGTTGCTTTTCGCTAACTTAATAACACCTTTACACAGCAGTACCAGACTGTCTTTACTTCAGAGCCCTTCAGAACCTTTTCTAACTCTCATTAAAACACACGTTTCCAACTTCTGGGACTTGAGCGGCTGCCCGGCACCATCCCATGCGTGGGCCTGATCCCACTGGCAAGGGCTGCAGGGGCATAGGAGGTGCCGCGCAGGACGCCCCGCTGCTCGGGCAGCACCGGCAGCGAGCACTGCTGCTAGCCGCTCCACCCCGCGCGTACCGGCAAGTCACCGGCGCCGCAGCCGCTCGCCAGCGAACCTCCAGCTGCCTCTCCCAGCAGCAGCCGGCGAGCTAGCGGGGCCGGGCGGGCGCAGCGGCGGGGCGGTGCCGGCGCTGCGGGGAGCGAGTCGCGCCGGGCCGGGCCGTGCAGCGTGGCCGCCTGCCCCGCTGCCCCCGTCCCCGGAGCCGGCAGTGGGGCTCCCCGCTCGCCGCCGCCACCTCCGGCCCAGCCGCCCCCTGAGCGGGGGGCCGCGCTGTTCCCGGCACCGGGCTGAGCCCGGACTCACCAACTCGCTCAGCGAACAAGTGGGATGCGGCTGAAGTTTTACTTTGCCGATGTGGGCTGCCCCCGCAACCACCCGCGGGAGCCGCCGTCGGACCACTGGGATCTTTATTTATTTATTTATTTATTTTATGATGTTTAAGTTTCGCGGCGCGTAGCATTGCTCCTTCCCGCTTCCCCCATCCCCAAATCCGTTCGGTGCCCCCACCTCCTCCTGAGCTTATGCTGGAGCGCGATATACAGGTATCGGAGACTGGGCGGGAGGCTGCGGGAGTCCCCGCCGTACTCACCCGCTCCCCAGCCGCACGGTCAGCAGTAGCAGCAGCAGCCGGGCCCCGTGGCGGCCGATCCAGCGGGGTGCGGGCCCCCCCCACGCATCCATGAGCGAGAAGGAGCTCTCCCTTCCCCGAGTTTTCTCCGGAGAGGCTGGGGAATAGCGACCCTGACAATCCCACCGTCCCCCCCTCCCCGGCACACGGCAGGCAGAGGGAGGGGAGGGGAAGGGAAGAGAAAAAAGAAATTAAAATAAAACACCCAAACAGGTAGGAATCCACTCTACGAGGACCGAGCAACTCGCCCAATAGGCTCATCAGGTTGCTCCATAAATTATCCTAAAAACTGCTGGGCGAATCAATCCTTAGCAGAGGTGGAGCCTCTTTTACTAGAAGAGAAACATGCTTGGGAGAAAGGGTAACATTGATTTGCTATTTTCTCCAAAGAGGGAAGTAAAATAGATCTCCAATACCTATAAATATACATGATGTATAAAATGTTAAATAGATATTTAAAGCTACATAAATATATTTACCTTTTAAATTATTATTTTTAAGCTACTCAAAAGGCGGCTTGCAATCTGATAAGCAGCCCCTCGGCCACGCCAAGCGAAGACCCGCAGGCCCGGAGGAGAAGCGCCGGGGGATGTGCGCGGACACTCGCGGGGTCTGCGCGGGTCCGCGCCCGGCACCAGAGCGATTTTGGACCGGGCGACAGCAGCCGCGGGGAAGGGAGTAACCCCCAGCCGCGGGAGAGGGCGCCCGCCCTCCAGCCGCGGCCGCTAAAGCCGTGCCGGAGGGAGGCGGCATGCTTGGCGCGCAAGTGCAACCGCGGGAATTCCGCGCACCTTGCAAACGAGCGTTGCGGAGACTGCAGGCGGCTCTGCGCGGCCGCGGAGCGCCCCCGGGGGGGAAGGGGAAGGAAAGCGAGCGATGCGCGGGGCTGCGCTGGGAAAAGCGCCGGGGCTGGCTACGACATACAAAACGCGCTTTTTTAAAGTCGTTTGTTGTCATGGGTTTTTTTTAATTTCCCATCCTGTCTCTCCTATGTTGCTCTCTCCTGTCTCTCTCGGAAGACCTACGGAGAAAGTAACCAAAAAAAAAAAAAATCCCACCTCAAACAGCCCACCAACGCCCAGCCCGAAGCAGGAAAAGCAGCCACGGTGACAGCCCTCGCCCCCGGCGGCGGGGACAGGCGGATAAGTCCCGGCGGGACTAGGGCTTAAACCAACGTATTTCTTGCACGGCTTCAGGGTCGGCCGGCCACTGAGTCTCTCCCCGGCCCCAATTCCCTGGTCCCGGTGACGTCCTTGCTTGCAGGGGCTCTCTGTAGGGGCCTCCTGGGGATTAACCAGTGCTGCATGAATCTCAGCATAAGGGGCAAACTGATTTATAGTCATCATCATCCTTTGAGTCAAGATGTATCTGCACATAAATGTAAATAATTCCACATTCAATGGTTATTTCAATAAAAGGCAGTGTTTTGTTTTGAGCCCTTCCGCTTCTTTACACGTCATCATCTGGTTAATAAAGAAACTCACTGTGCTTCAGAGAGCTGCAGTACATTAAGTGAAAATTCAATGACTTGAAAATTAATAGGCAGTCCTGGGGGTACTGGCAGAAGGTAAAAGCACATATTATTGTATGACCTGAGGTCTCTTTATTGGTGGATTAACACAGCAGGCAGCATCCTAGCACGATGGCAGATGCATGAGCTCAGAGGAGAGAACATGCATTTATTACAGAGTAAGTGCAGAAGCAGCTCCCCTGCTGCAGCTAGTGGCAGTGGCTCCGAGAAGCCCAACTTCTGTCCCCCTCAGGAAGAAAATAAGCAGCATCTGTCCCCAAGTCCCTTTCTCTCTGGGAAGTCCTTTTGCCCTGAAAATAGCCATGGTCTTTATATTTGTTATGTATTGATCTGTCAAATTGACTGCGTTTTGCAAAGTATGCAATGAACTCTTCATATGCCTTTACATTCTGATGTTTATGGAGCCATTAAAGCTCTTTACTAGTCTATAAAATTTTATCCTGTCACTAATATATATTATGTAATTAATGTGACTACAGAGAAAGGTTGACATAAGAAGTTTAAGGATACTTACAGGATTACAGATACCTTCTTTCTACACAAGCAGTTTGGAGCATCTGTTTAAAAACACTTAATTTCACCCCTCTATAGGTCCAGCAACTTGCCAGCACTTAAAGAAGGTGGAGAATTACAGCTAAAATGATATGCAGCATTAATAGAGAGAAAATTGATTTTTTTATTTGATTTCTGGATTTAGAACACTAAGGCACATAAAAGTACCCTTAAAAATAATTTAAAATAAATTCAGCACCAATGAGGTTTCTCAAATCGTAGAATCATAGAATGGTTCGAGTTCAAAGAGACCTTTAAGATCATTTAGTTCCAATCCTCCTACTGTGAGCAAGGACACCTCCCACTAGACCAGGTTGCTCAGAGCCCTGTCCGACCCATCCTTGAACACTTCCAGGGACGGGACATCCATAGCCTCTCTGGGCAACTAGAGTGGGAGAATCCCCTCCCTCAGTCTGCTGACCACACTGCTTTCAATGCAGTGCAGGACACATTTGACTTTCTGGGCTGCAAGTGCACTTTGCTGGTTCATATTCAGTTTTTCATCCACCAGCACGCCCAAGTCCTTCTCTGCACGGTTGCTCTCAATGCACTTCCACTCTGCCTGTATTTGTGCTCAGGATTGCCCTGATCCATGTACAGGACCTTGCACTTGCCATTGTTGAACTTCACAAGGTTTGCACCAGCCCACCTCTCAAGGTTGTTAGGGTCTCTCTGGATGGCATCCCTTCTCTGCAGCACATTGACCACACCACACAGCTTGGTGTTGGCAAATTCACTGAGAATGTGCTCAGTCTCACTGTCCGTGTTGTCAACAAGGATATTAAACAGCACTGGTCCCAGAACCTAACCCTGAGGAGGGCCACCTGTCATCAGTCTCAGTTTGCACATTGACAGAAGACTAAAGATGATACCATAACAAATTGGTTTCAGATAGTCTCAAATCTGAACTTTATTTGTACTTTGGTGTAAACAGTTGAAACACACACCTCTCAAAACTAGAGAAGAAATTATTCCATAAGTAAAATACTAGATGAAAAACAAGTATAAAACTTGAAAAGCAAACAGGAAACAAGAAAATGTACCAGAAGAAAACTTGAGGGAAAATAAATCATATCAGATTGTACTCCTAAGGAACAAAAGTACTAAAGGGAAACTGCAAAATGGAAAAGAGGATATTGAAGAAAAGTTTAGGAGATTACTAAGAAGGAGATGTTTATTATGTCAGAAGAAGGAGATGTTTATGCAGGATAACAAACTAAAGGACAGTGAGTCGCCGAGGTCTGCTGGTATTCATCAACCACCTGATAATGGAACAGCTGACCCAACTGCAATATTTAAATTCTCAGTTAAAAACATCTTCTCCCACTGAGAGTAGGAGGTCTGTCTTTTAAAAAAGCAAAGAGGTGAAGAAAGGGGTTAACAGCAGCATTTCAGATGCTAGGCATCACTTCAGAAAGAGAAAACTGAACAATTTTAACATACATGCAAAAGTATAGGGTTCAAATTGTCCTTATTAGAGTCACAAACCAGAATGGCTTTTGCAAAGGAAAACCACTCTATCTAAGTTCTTCAGTCATATTTAATGAATCTGTGAATAGAATAACAGGGCTACACAATTCACTGTTTCGAAACCTTTTTAAGTTTGTCAGTTATTTGTTAAATGAGCTGTGTAGTTATGGGGTGAGTAGAACAGTAATGCCATCTTTCAGAAGCTGCTTGAGTCTCCTGGCAGAATGGTTAACTTTTCATGTTTTAAAGATTAATCATGATTTTTTACTAATCTGCGCTTGAGGTGATTTTATTTAACCAATTCCTGTCTGGTATTGAACAGCATTTTGCATCTTCAAAATGTAATTGTTCAAGATCATAGAGGAATCTAAAAATACTCATGTAATTTCCATTGACATCACACATCTACTCTATTTTTCTTGGTCATAACTACTTTCATGACAGGAACATGTGAAACAGGTTTGTGTGCCTGCCATACCACTTTGAGTTAATAAAAAGCTTTGAAAATCTAGTCCTAGTGAATGGCTCGATCTTTGTTCACTGTGTTTGAGGGAAGTTGATGATCCTCACTCACTTAGTTCTGCAAGAGCCTCTTATCCCGCTGAGAGGAAAGTCATCCAGTGTGTGGAGAGGGAAGAGAAAAGTATTATGGTGTTCTGTCCTCCATCAAGACAAAGTATATGCTACAACAAGAGCTCAAGGACTATTGCAGCCATGTCTTCCAAGGCTAGATTCAAATTTACACAACACTTTTTTTGTTAGTATGAGTGCAAGTGCAGAGTCACATGTGCAGTGTTTTAAACCTGCAGTCCACATGAAAACAGTTCCATTCTTCTTTGGGCAAGTCAGAAAAAGTGTGTTGAAATATGTGCAATCGTGCTTAATCCTACCTGAATGTTTACTAAAATTTGAGAAAGGTATCCTGCTGTTGCAATAGATGTTAAAACATCTCAAGATCAAAGAAAATTATTACTAAAAATGTGGCGCTGGTGTTTAAAAATGAGCCTTTAAATATCATGATAGAGGATATCCATCGGAGGAGAACAGAAATATGCAGAAACGTAAATTCAGTGCAGCTTTCGTATCATGATTAAAACCACAAAATAATTGCATTCGGTGAAACAGTCAACAACTTAATAGAAAATAAATTATAAAGCTCTCACTTCCCATAGCTAAATACCATTTTAATTAAGATTTCATCTCCGATACATTGATTTAACTGCTCACTCACTTATGTTATTCATTAAAATGATTACTAACAGTATGACTTTAGCGGCACTTAAAAATTAAATGAGAAGTAATCTCAAGTAGAGAACGATGGATGTAGGAAAGGAGAAGACTGCATCCATCATTACATTCCAGTGAGAGGGAAAGGATGAGGATATATGAGATGATATTCCTTTATGTTTAGTGTGTCACCCTTCTTCTCCATTTAAGCTAAGATGAAATGAAAAAAAAAATGAAGTGTAGGCACATCTACAGCAACTAGACTGAAGTGCTTAGGTGCAGAAAGATAACTTCAAAGCAAAAATGTTTCCTTGGTCTATGGATATTGTCTTTATACTTCACTAGATCTACAAGAATTTTCAACATGAGTCAGAAAACAGCAAATAACTACATTTTGATTCTTTCTGGTTTAGAGGGCATAAATCCACAGTCTCTCCCTCTTCTTCTCCCTAAGAGCACAGTTTTGTACGTCTCCTTCACCTTTCAGAAAATTTTGAAGAAAATGGAGGCCAGGACCCTGGATTTCTCAGGAGTCTGGATTTCCCTTCTGCCAAGACACATCTTTGAAAACAGCAGACTTTGCTAGCAAATACAGTGACTGACAAGAAGAGAGGTACTTCCAAGTGTGAGACATGTATGCTGCAGTCAAGGCAAAGAGTCTTCCAGGGGACTGGATCACCAAGGTGCATTCTAGTTCATTTAGGAAGTAAAGTCCAGCTTGGTCTACTTCAATGTCAAGAGCAGGAGGTGAGCACTAGTTCAAACTCTTCTCCCATCTCTGCTGTTTTCCCTGGCAAGGAAGTGATAGAATTCAACCCAGTGAATTACAGTGTTGCAAATGTACAGAGAATAGGTTATATATATTGTCACTTCAGTTCAAATGAGGAGCATGCTTTCAAAGAAAGCCTCCCAATCATCTCCACCTACTGAACTTTGGCTGGCATAACACAGAGGTCCTGGTGTACATGAAGACACTTGCAGCATCTTTTTGGAGGTACTTTCCAGGAGAGCTATAACCTACTACGCTCCAGCACCATGATCTTCAGTCTATAGGTCTTCAGTGTATGGGATTAGATTAGTGCTAGTTTAAAGTCATACATACCCTCCATCAAAACTGGTCAGCACTAGCTAATTCTCTGGGAAGACCTGCTTCTATTCCACCATAGAATTTGTCAATGCAGCCAAAGCCTAGGAGACTGGAGGACGAGAGGGGCTAGGACCCTGGCATTAGTTGTGGCAAATCAGCCTACCAATATAGGTGTTCACATGCTTTGGAATCATATAGAAAAGAACTCTTCATTTTGCTGATTTTTCTTGTTTCCAAGTAGGATGGAAATTCTGTGCAAATGGTAAGAACAAGAACCACTTCACAGCTTACAGGATGTTCTCGGGAGACCAATATTTGATTATCTGCCTGGTCTTATTTTGTTAGAGGCTAACAGAGTGGCTGTTCCACCTGACTACTGCAAGCACTTACTGTTCCAGCCAGATCAGGAGGACAAAGACATGTGAAAATGAAAAATAACAGGGCAGGCAAAAGACTTTGGTCTGTACTTTCTCCAGTTTCAAAAAGATTCAATTGATACTTGGCTCAGCCTTTGCTGAAAGTTAAAAGTGGCTTTTCAGTATACCCTATCCTGACCAATCCTCCTTAGAGTATAAGAAGTTTTTTAATCTGAAAAGCACAAGACATAAAAAGGTCTCTTCATAAGACTGGTCTGTCTGATAATTGAAAAACATTCCCTCCAGAATGCCGATTTAAGCTCTTGGTAGCAAATCTAAATGACAGGTAGTATAATTGCTGTCCAGAACATTAACACTCCCTCTGCAATATATTATGTCACTTGCTGAACTTCTGTAATTGTGATTATTTGACCTCTAGACCTTTCAATTATAAAAAAAGCCTGAGATGTTTAGAGATTGCTTTTCGGTATATTAGATTGTATTTTGCTGCGTTTTACAATGGGTATACATTCTCTGAAGTGACATTAATTTCCTCATTTCTTTGGCATCTCCGTCTTTCTTTGTAAGTTTCTTTTTTCATCTTCCCATTATTTTTTTACTATAGGACAACTTAAAACTCAAATGTTTAATTGCCATTTGGAATGCATTACGATCACCACTATCTCCTGTGATTACTAGGGAAACAAGCAAAGATCTGAACTTCAAATTATTGTTGTTGTTACTGAATATTCACTACGTAATCAAACAGTATTGTCTTACAATATAGCTTAGTGTAAACTCAACTGTCAGGTCAATAGATTTATTTGCAGTGTCAGGAATAGGTCAAATCACATAATGTAAAACCAGCATTGCTTCCAAACTTAATTATTGAGAGAAAAGAAAAAAAAAAAAACAAGCAGCCTTCTTAAGTAGTGAGTCATGACAGATCTTCACTAGATCATGGAAAGAAAGTTATGTTAATTACCAGTAATCATTTGTTGATGATAGCAAGCTCTTACTTCTGTAGTTGTCTTTAATAACTGTCTTGCATATCTGGCATACGAAAATTCATCATTCTAGCATGACAAATAATTGTTGCTGCACAGAGAGAACTCTAGTGAATGATACAGAAATCAACTATTTTAAAAAGTGGGAAAATTATCTTAGGGTTTATCATAAGCTCTCAGGAAGGTCATTCTCAGGTGTGATTATCAATACCAATTCACTCTTTTGATTGGAGACTAATGAAACAGCTGCTTCAGTGTGTATCATTGATGACTCTATTATTCTTGAGAATGATCTTTCCCTGGGATATTCAACCACTCTTTTGAAAATATCTCCTAAAATACTTCCACTGACAAGACCAGTGATACTCATCCTTTTCTTCAGCTGTGTTGCAAATGATATACTGGATGTTAGAGCCTTTGATTTCCCTAATAGTTGTTAAATGCATTGCACGTTCTAATGAAGCTTCACCTCAGCTACCATGCTCTATTGGTGATGTAAAACAGATTTTTATTTAGTTTGAAAAATATCATCCTCATTTAATCTGATTTAGTAAAATAAAATGCAATTAAAAAGCCATTTTCTAATCTGTTTTGTTTCATAGTTCCTTTACTTTAAAATATTACTTCTAAACTGCTAATCCTTTTTTACCATTAAAAACTCATTAGGTCCTGACAAAATGTCCACTCAAAGGCTAGCCTTCCTCTTTAGGACGGCAAAGACAGCAATATGTCTCAGAGGGTCATAGGCTTGTGGCAGGTATTGAGTAGAAGCTACCATTCCTGCAGAATTTGACAGTGTGTCCCATAGCTGTGGGATTTCCACCATTCATCTTCCACAGCTCTTTATCCACAACATGGCTATCTGTTCACAAGAGTTTGCAGTTCCTCCTAGATCAAACTCGTTCTAATAAGAAAAAATTCTTTTAGGAGGACTGTACTTTCATCTTCATTTTTCCAACTTGCTTTTTTCTTATGCAGAATTTCTTTAAGGTATCTACTACCATAGCAGAGACTTTGTATAAGTTCTTAAACTATCTTGTTAAATTTCAGTGTCGGTTACACATGCTCCACTTGAGTAGAAAATCCTATCAGAAGACAAAAAAAAAAGACAGAAAGATATAAAGGCAGTCACTCTTGCTGGTGTTGTCTTTCTGCAGAGCATTATGTCCATTATAAATCTTGCTTGCCTTTGCTACAGAAATCTTCCAGTAAAGTATTATGTCATCTTATAAAGCCCTGCCTCCAGATTTTAACATTTATAGCCTAGATTGTGAGCATTTTCCTTAAGACCAGCAGCATTCTCTAGGTGAATCATGGCAAGAATTAGATACTTTACTCTTAGCCAGTCCCAGATTTGGTTGTAGCTCCACAGACTGTAACAGAATAAGTTCTGCCCCTTGGAATAAATGTAGCACCAAGGGAAAAGATGTGTTCATGCTATTGGCCTTGAATCACAGTGCCAACCGTAGTCCCTGTATAAGTCCTAGAAAAAGTGAGCCATAGCTGCACAAATACCAGAGATTGACAGACCCTACTGCAATTGTAAAATACTTTTGAATAGCAGTGGTATAGTTCCCTGCCAAATAGGTATCAGATAACATTTTTGTCATGATGAGTAAATACTAAAACTGCCTTTAAAAAGTAAAGTCACTTGCCTTCTTGGACTGATGGAGATTCTTGTTAACAGCAAATGTTCTTACTGCAGTCTTGTGTGAATGTCCTAGTCAGGAGTATCTGTTTCTTATTTGGACACAGAGTAAGCTGCCTATTCACAAACATATCATCTTCAAGACTCGTGAAAACTTGGTGACCTTCCACACTGCATCTGTTGAGGACAAATGAGTTCATTAATCCTATTCCAGCCCTTGATTATTAGGAGTGCATAGAAAATAAATCCATAGACTAAAGTGCAGCATAAAGTTTTGATAACACAAAGTGGTGGGACATCTTACTCAATGTACCTAATGTAATCTTATCTAATAGATATTGTGGTTGCTTTTTGTTATTATTTAAATGCTTTTCAAGGTAGCAAGATAATCTTTTGTCCTGTAAGAGTGCTCACTGAAATATTGTCAAATTTTTGTTTGAGAATTAATCCAGGTTAAAAAAAAAAAAAAACAAAAAACAAACAACACTATATTGAAATGATCTTACATCTTTTGTATATCCATAGAGGGAAAAAAAAAAAGTTTTGAAAGGTCATCTGTATGGTTTACCAGTGTGTGTGTTTGGAAAGCAAGGTGTTTAAGTCCAAGTTATAGCTTATGTTGAGGAAGGCACAACTTGGCCTCATTAATACCACTGTCTACAGATGCTCCTGAGAACAGCAAAATTATGTCAGTAGCCAAGTGCCAAGCTAAAACTAAGCTTATTTAGTAGCCTACATTATTTAAGCTACCAGATTTCTTTATTAGCACATAGGCCTTAGGAGTACTGTATTGCAGCAGTTCTGTCCTCTCAACCCGAAGTATGGCATTATGACTGAAATGCTATAGTGCTTCTGGGATGAGCAGGTCAGAAAAAGTAAAGCAACTATTATACACACAAGAAGTATTCTTACATTGTAAATTGTGATGGTGGCTTTTAATAGTAATTTTCCTCTGAGAGAAAATCATGCTGCTGAATCTACTGCTATTTCGTACCTGCTATTTTACACAGATTAACTAGTTAGTCTAGTGGGTTTTTTGTTTACCTTTATAGAGATTTTAAGAAATAAAAGGCAAGAATGCTGATATATATATAGTTTAAATATATTTGAATTTGATGAAGACATACAGATCATGGTAGGACATGGATTGGCAGCCCTGTGGACTTCTATTTAGCTGCAAAATAGACACAGAAAATGTAATCCAATTGCATAGTATCTTTCTACCTATATGATGTGAGAGAGTGAAAGCCAAGATCATTCTTTTGGTCTAGACATTTATACTGTCTTTGAATTTAATAAATACATGAAATAGCATTAACTATGAGTGTCGTTCTTCATACTGAAAAGCCACCATCTCATAACAGCAGAAATTACTTCCTGTTACTCTTACTCTGCCAGCAACTGAGTAGGTGACCAGTGATAGAAAGCTTGGCATTGTGTAACTATGTCAAGCTCTCTGATTTTCAGTGTTGCATTGGTCCACTCAATAGAAAAATCTTTCTTTTTTTTTTTTTTCTTCTGTATTTCTGTCTATGGAAGTAGAGATATTTAAAATGTTATAGGTATTTTAGCAGTTAAACACTTGGAAAGTGAATGACTAAGGTGCCCATTTAGCAAGTGGCTAGATAACTGTAACATACAATTGATTTTGATATTGTTCTGAGGTGTTTAAGTTAAGAGATTCAGTTCCCAGGATCCCTATGTAGTCTACAGAGAGGGAGATAATTATCTTTTGGAGGATTCCATTTCTCTTTCATGGCTGCATAGAGAACACAAAGTTTAGCTGTGTGACAAGTCCTTCCCTCCCATTCCTTCAGATGTTGTTCACTGCAGATGGAACTACTGGTGTGGTAGTTTGAGCCTGGCTGGATGCCAGGTGCCCACCACACCGCTTTATCCCCCACCTCCTCAGCAAACCAGGGAAGGGGAGAAAATAAGATGGGAGTCTCGTGGGTTGAGATAAAAGCAGTTTAATAAATAAGCAGCAAAGCCGCACGCGCGGGAAGCAAAGCAAAAGCAGATAAAGCTGTTACTCTCTACTTCCCATCAGCAGCGATGTCCGGCCACCTCCCGAGAAGCAGGGCTGCAGTACGCGTAGCGGTTGCTTTGGGAAGGCCAGAAATGAATCTCGCCTCCCCTTCCTGCTCCTCTCCCCCAGTTTATATTACTGAGCTGACATCATATGGTATGGAATATCTCCTTGGTCAGCCTGGGTCAGCTGTCCTGGCCATAGTCCCTCCCAAGATCATGCCCACCCACAGCTATTGGTGAAGGTGGGGGAAGGAATGCTGGAGGGACAGCCCTGATGCTGTGCGAGCAGTAGTCATAATATTGATATCAACAGTAAGCACAGCACTGCAGGAGCTGCTGTGGAAAATCACTACCGTCCCAGACCCACTACAACTGGTAAATTTTTTTTCTAATAAATTAGTAGATTGCACTCAGTTCGTGGAAGCCCAGTATGATCAGTCTCCCCTCTGCCTTATGCCCCACCATACAGCCTCTTGCACTCTTCCCTCTACAGTGCTGCACATATTTAGAGTTCCAAGGTGCTAAAAGCCAATACCACACTCATTCCACACACACACACTCACACACCCCCCACCCATTGCTTATCAGGGACTTGCAGATCTCTTGCTGCTAATGCTACCTGTGCTAGTTGTTCAGATTTTTTTCTTAGGATAACCAAAAGGAATCTTACATTTCTGACTCACTTCTCTGAAAATACTCTTTGTCAGAGATGAATGCACTCAACTAATTTTACATACCACTTCTCTGAAGGTGGGTAGGCTCTTCCCATTTCCATCATACACATGCCTGTGGTTATTTTTCCTCTCCAGAAGCAACATATAAAATGCCATCTATAAGAATAATCATTGTAACAGATGGTATGGTATCTCTCAATATTTATCATCACCTTAGACAGATGAACTAAACCCAAATTCTAGACTAAGGAGCTTCTACCCTTTTGTGTAATGTGCTTAGGTCTGTGTGACAGGAAGATATTTCTAGACTGGGTCTGCAGAAGGCTTTCTGTACTTATCATGAAGCCTGCTTAATTCTTTACTTTCACCAGACTGAATACTTTACCCATTGCAGGATGCTTTTCCTCTTGTCAGAATCTGATGTTCTAGTCTCTCTGGATGGAAGGTAGACCCCAGACTTCTTGTGTCCTACAGCAGAGATAGGTATGCACAAACTAAGTAATGTAGCTATGTTTCCATCTGCTGTTTTCAGATTTAGTCCTTCATCCTTGGCTATAGTGTTTATAACCTCCATCTCTCTAAATTACGGTTACTTTCCAATATCTGTTTTAAATTTCCAATTATTCCTCCTTTTGTGTGAGAAATCAAAGTATTTCTCAGGCTTACAGGCCTGGAATTTTTTGTTGCATGCAGATTGTCCAACCATATGCCCATATTGCTCTCCCACTCGGGATACCAGAAACACATCTGTTGTGACAAGAGAAACAAATGTGAGATAGTGTATTAAAGTACCTGAAATAGCTGGAGAAAGTATATGAGCTTGCAAGTACTCAGTGACTTAACCAAGTCCGAGAAAAAAAGTGAAAAATTCCAAGCAAATCTCTGTAGGAGGTAAGAGACAAGGTATATTTGTTTAATGATTTGCAATGTGGTACTGAATCAGAATTTTAGGTTTACGTAGCTCTGAGTTTTTGGTTGCTGGACTAAGAGAATTGATGCTTGGTGCTCGGAAGCCTGAAGAAGGTTTGACTTTTTTAAGCAGAATTCTCAAAATACCAAGGGAGTCAAATGCTCTAAGTTTTAATACCTTTTAATGCCTTTAAGTCTTTCATTAAATCCTATTCAACTCCATACTGAACTTAGTCAAATATTTTTTTTTCAAAAAGCAGCTCAAATCTTGTCCTCTGAAGAGGTTCCACTAATAGAGCTCTTAGGAGTTTGCTGCCTAGTTCTTCACTGCAGCAAGTTTTACTTCTTCCCAGAATTTTTACTGATAGCTAGCATGTTTTATATTTATAGCGCTTCATCTTAATGGACCTTAATGGACCACAGTTTTTGGTAAGCAATTCTGAATTGCATTTAGAATGTATAACTCTCATAACTGTTTTTAGATGGGAGAGGACTTGGTAATAGGTATATTGGGCTGCACTTGTTTTAGGTTACCAACCTGCTTAAGTTTGGTGTCATTACCTATGCAAGACATAAATGGATTTTAAAGAGCTGTTAAGTTGGTGACCAGAACTGAATCATGTTTGTAACAACCAGTTGCCAGTGAGTTAGGAATTACATCCCCATGCTACTTACGAATGAATTTTGCATATGTAGTGCACTCAAATAAAATTACTCCACTGTTAATCTTATAAAGCTTTTGACAATGAGCAAAGTACACTAAGGATTTGAGTTCAACTGTTCAAATCTGCTCTGAGCACTAGAAGCCACTAACTTGCACTGACAAGTTACAAACGTGCATTGGGATTGTCACCAAAAATAACACACTGTAAAATTTTTAAAATAGTTACTCCTTTTCTAGTGACTGAAATAATTCCTGTTGTAAAGCAGTTTTGATAACAATGATATTGCCATTACTAATAGGTATTGTTAGCAAGAAGTTACCAAAATATATTGGTATCTAAATAGGTGCGCCTGTGAAGTGTTTTCTTTGTGGTATGAACAAACTCTTGAATGAGGGTATATGCTTAACTAGATTGTGCTAATATAATACTACTTGCATTATTGGGAAAGGACAGCTCCAAGGCTTTTGAACGCAAACACAGACCTCCAAAAATTTAAGCACAAGATGACAGAATAGATCTTGAAAGTGCAAGAGCAGAATGACAGCAGAAGCTTTAGGGCTGCAAAATAGGGTTGTACTGGATATAGGGATAACAAAGACAAAAAAAGACAAGTATCCAACTAATTAAAAACATGGACTATACACTAAAATCAAATGATAATGTGGAATTTTCAGTTCTTTGAAGAAAAAGCAAATAAGTTTGTCAGCAAACGTATAAAAATAACCCCAAGTGAAACCAGAAATGAGGAGGAAGACTTCCTACTATAACTATCATGGTCCTGCTGGTGAAGCATTTGAGGAACAGTAACACCATCAATCTACTGACACAGAATAAAAAAAGTGAGCATAAAAGAGACAAGGATAGATAGTGTAAAGTCTGTGTTTGACAACTGGATTAGAAATAACTGTAATTGAATAAGTTCTACTACACGTGTTAACATCATTGTAACTAGATTAGATTTCTAATACTTTAATTGGTGTAATAAATTCTTGGCTTTGCATAAGGTGTATTTCTTTAGCCCACATACACTGCACAGTGTTTGATCTGGTACCACACCCTTGAAATGTGACTGTAATTCAGATGCATTGCTTCTTAAAGGTACGTAGCATATCTCAGGTAACATATTCTTTTACATCTGGATACATACATCCAATGTAATCATAGACAGATTAATAGAATAGCTTTCCTTTTAACAAAGTACTGTGCATATATGAGAGCCTAGTTAGTAGACACATTTCATCACCTTTTGTATCACATCAATCAAAATGAGAGCAGTGGAAATTTGTTGAAGAGACTGTCATGGTTGCCCTCGAGCCTCTGATGCTCTGGAAACAAGCAGGTATAGTAGTTAAAAGCACAAGCTTTCGCAGCATTGGCTAACTGCAGTCACTAAGCAGTGCTTCCTAAATCACACGAATAAGGAGCTCCCTGTCACATAGGAGCAAGTCATCTATACAGACACCACATGACCTCTTGACCATCTCCAAAATACCTTCATGTTTTTGTTACTGCAGCTGCAGGCAGACAGGTAATTTCATCTTCATGCAGGCTGTCTGGAGGATTTGTGTGTCTAAGTCTTGTCCAGAGGCGATTCCTTTTCTCATGCTCCCATAGAGCACCTGAGGAGGTCCAACTCTTCCCTTTGCACAGAAAGTCCTGCTTCCTTCTGACCACGGAAGCCTTCTGTCTAAAATTATAATATTTTTGAGACGTAAGTGAGATCAAAACAATTCCTTTTATCTTTTATATTTATGTGGGGATAATTATAATTTTTCACTAGTAGAGGTAGTTTAGGGAAAACAAGTGGTTATAGAATAGTGGTAAATGGTGGTATGAAATGAGCTGCTGGAATCCTTGACAAAAATCACAGCCAGTCAGACCAAGTGTCCTGATTTTACCTGGGAGAGAGTTAATTTTCTTTCTAGTTGTTTCTTTGGGGCTATATTTTGGATTTGTGATGAAAATAGCTTTATTAACAAAGGAATCTGCTGTTTTCTGCTGAGCAGTGCTCACACAACTTCAAGACATTTTCTGCTTCTCACTCTGCCTTGCCAGTGAGTAGGCTGGAGCTGGGATGGACCATGGCCAGGTCAGCTGACCCAAACTAGCCAAAGGCCTATTCCATATCATAGAATGTTGTGTCCAGTACATAAACTGGGGGGGGACTTGAGAGGGAAGCACAGATCACTTCCTGGGGTGGGTCTCGGCAACAGTCAGCAGATGGTGAGAAGTTATATTGCTCATCATTTGTCTTTTCTTGGGCTTTGTTTCTCTCTCTTTTTGTTATAATCTTTTTCATTACAACAACAATAATAATAACAATAACAACATTAATAATAATAATTTACTATTACACTTTTAAAATCTCAATCATAGAATCATAGAATCACAGAATGGTAGGGATTAGAAGGGACCTGTAAAGGTCATCTAGTCCAATCCCCCTGGGTATTAATATGTGTCTTAAGTCTTCATACAGTGCTTGGGATAAGAAGAGGCTACTTGGTGTCTCTCATTTACACTACATGGAGCTGAACTTGGCTACTGCATAGTCACCTCCCAGCTGTACCTGTTGCTATGTAAAGACTCTTCTAATGGAAAACAAACTATTCCCACTTAAACTTCATTGCAAAGTTAAGAGGTGAGCTTTAAACACAGCATCTTGAAGGTGCCATGGTGACTGAGTATTGTAATTGTACAGCAGCTCTGACACCCTGACAAAACTGTTGGCAGACAGAGGGTTATAAATGTTCTTTTGCCAACAAATATAAAATGCTTGTGTGAATGAAAACACAATTAAGATGCGAATTGTGTGTGTAAATTTACTTGTAATAGAAATCCACAACAAAACTGAGGAATGACATTTTGTGACACATTACCCCTACAACTACTTTTCCAGGGTTGAAGTGCAAGCAGGTGGGTACTCCCTGTGTGCAGACTCCTAGGAGCATTGTAGTGTTGGAGGGAAGAATTTCAGGGGTTAGCAAAGGTATTATAAAACTCAGAATCAAACTTATGAGATATCTGAGACAACGAGATTTTAAAGTTAACCTTTCTTTGTTACTATTTCTAGAGAAGGAAATAACAGGACCATTTCACTCTTCATACCCAGGCAAAGAAAGGACAGTACAAAGAGGTTATTTGTGCGTGCAAAGCAAGTGAGAAGAATTCTTGTGAGACAAGTTAAAAGACAAGCAAAATTAAATTATTCTTCATACAATTCAGACTAACTGAATTCGGAATGGAAATGCTGAAGGAAAGGAAATTATAAAAGCCTGAAAATGTTATCTGCTTTAGGAGAATTCCCCAGAGATCAATTCAAGGCATTCAAATGCAAGAATTAATATACTCTCTCACTCTATGTTTCAGAAAAAAAATTAAGACACCAGTCAAGTTGGAGGAGGTAGAAAATACCTTAAATAAACTTAACTAAAATATACCTTGTCAGAATATTGTGGTTTATGGGCCAAGAAGATTCTTTAGGTCTATTTAATACTTGTTACAGTTTCTAATTGTCTCCCACATTATCCCAATAACTAAACAATTCCAGTTGCTTCTAAAGGGAAAAATGATTGCCAACATCTGATACACATAGAGGAAATTTTATTCTCTAAGGCACTTTTAAGATACTTGCTATCTTACTGTCAGAACAAGTGTACTCGATAATTATTATTATATATTACTAACATGGGATTTTCTGGGAGTTAAAAAGGGTTTGAATCCTCTCTGGGGCCTTTCTGGACAAATTTTTGTGTCTATACAAAAAAAAATCTCATTCTATGGATCCTCTAATTGACTTAACTGCATATTTTCTTTTACATCTCTCACTCTCTCCAGGAAACACACTAATTCTCCACCGCAGACTTTTGGAATAACTTTTAGTTCATCTTACTCGAGCCTTCTGCTGCAAAAGGATCCTCCCTCTTGACCTGCACAATCTGAAGTCTCTTTGTAAAGGAAAAAGAGGGAAGAGCAAACAACCTGGCTGCTCAGGCACAGAAATGGTGGCATTTCCCCACCTGCCCTTGTTGCCTTGTAAGAGCAGACGGTTCTCCTAGCTTTTTGCATGCATCTGCAGCTGTAAAAGCCCCTCCTTTTTCCCCTCCCTTAAACAGTGGCTGAGGCAGTGCAGGAGAACCAGGCAGAATTTCTCAGGTGATTCAAAAAAGCTAAGGAAGAGGATTATGGCTTTACATACATTATAAATGGTTACGCTTTTGTACCTTCAAGCTAACTGCAAAGGATGTTATATAGTTGAGGTTTGCCTGTTCTTGACTTCTCTCCAATGTATTCAGAGGTTTCTGAAAATGAAAGCATTTTTTTCCCCAGAATTCTATGCCTCAGAAGTAAGAGGTGCATTGAATCTAATCTTCCTTCGGTTTGGGGAGAGATAGGGGACTCAGAAATGCTCTTATAAGCTCTTACACTTTTATAGAAAGAGATATGATGTTAAGTATTGAAGCAAAGGAAAAAATCATTTCACTAAGCTAAGAAGAAATTCACTAGAATGAAAAATGTTACAAAAACAACCAAAACTGAACAAAACAACTGGAAAAGCCTAACACTAAGGAAGAATATTTTTTCTATTTAAGGAAAAAAATCACTAGGATGAAATGTGCTAGCAAAAAACAAAATCAAACACAAAGCCCTTAACCAAATGGAAGTTAGACAAACTCATTTGGGAAAAAAAAAACAAACAAACAAAAAAAAAAAAACATCCACATCAATTGCTGAAAAAGTGGTGGGTTTTTTGAGAAAGTTGAAGTTGAATAGTTTTCTGTTTGTCTGACTTTCTGCTATGAAAAAAAGCAAAAAAAAAGAATATTTTTCCTTTGATAAAACTCTCCCTTCCTTCTATATGTACTACAAAGAACTGAAACACTGTAACAACTGCCTTTATCCTGCACAAGTCACCTTGAGAAGTACAATCTAACCCTGGATTTATTTATGGTGACTATCAAGTAAGACTCTGAAAAGGATATATAGTACTGAAGAATGATTATGAACTACATTTTAGTTGAAGCAGTACATTATTATATAACCTTCCCTTTGTTATGTAGCCTCTTGTAACCTGATAGAAGGCTGCAAGAACAAAAAGGGAGGAAGATTTTCTAAAGTCAACAGCAACAAGAGCTCCCTGTTAAGTATTAAAGTCCAATTCAGTACAGCCCCCTTCTCCAAAATCTCAGTGGCATGGGGTCTGAATAAAAACGGACATCTAAGTATTGATCTTTTGGGGAAGAAAAAGGTATAGAAGAAGAAAGAACAACTCACAGAAAAAGGAGAAATGCATTTTTCTTTCTTTATGTGTGTGCACATTGGAGGGAAATGTGCCCAGGTGAGAGCTACACTTCTACATCATCATTTGCCCAGGGGAAGAAATTAAATCAAGTATTCATTTATTCAGAGATTTCAACAGGATGTGGGTTACCAGAGATATTATCAATTCCTTTTCCTAAACACTTAAATACTTCTTTTAGATTATCCACATATAATACAGGTACTGATATTCATATCCTGCTGCATTGGGTGTGTGATAACTTTGAGTTACTCCCTAATTATCTAACTAACGACATTTCCCTAAACTGAGTTTCTAGTTCACAATGAGGGAAATATACCATGAAATGAAAATTCAACTCTCATCCCACATTAAATTTACTGAAATCCAGTTGCCTGTTAAACATTTTTATGCTTTAAAGAGCGTTATACAGTTGCATGAGCAGGGAGGATGGAAAAGTTTTGGAGTTTTTATTTTTCTAAATATCAATTATGATTACTTTAAAAATAATTCTTAAAGCACTGATGATCTCTCTCATGGAAGAGTTTTTCACTTATTCTGATTACAGATGCTTGCTGTGAATGAGAAACTTCATTTTCATGCTTGTGTATGCAATATAACTCGTGCAATCTCAATTTTTAACCCTAATTTAACACTTTACTGAAATGGCCATAATTCTGACTTGGCAAGAAAAATGTCTGTTGTGCTTTTTACTGAATTACTTTATAAAAGAAACATTTATTGAAATCATGTTCCTTTCTGCAGTCAGATTTTCTGAAGTGCAAAAGATAGTGAAAAGCATCAATTTTTTACAGGTACATCAGGCTGGGAGAAGGTCCAGATTAGAAATAATCTTTTTTTATTATTATTTTATCTTTAAAATCTATTCCAAATATTTAAACATATGAATAATATGCCAAACTGTTAAGGAATTTGTTTGTAACTTGCTATGAAAATAGTGTGAGTTGTGTTCTTAAATATTCTTGAATGCTTTCTTCCCTTCCAATTATTTTCCAATTAATTTGTTTCCTAGCTGCTTTACACATTTTCCTTTTCTTTGGTTCCCTATGCTACTGTACTGTACAGCAGATGGGATTTTTATAGCTTTTTGCTCTTTCATTTAAACCATTTTCGGGTTTTTTTTTTAGTAGAATTCACTGAATTATTGTTTGAGTAGGATGCTAAACAGACATCCAGGTTCTTTTACAGCCTCAACATTGCATCATATTTTAAAAGCTTTTATGCAAAATGGCAAAATATGAACAATAATCGTTCCTGAAGTCTAGATAATGCCTTCAAGCTTAACTTTTAGCAATCGTTCCTGATTAGGTAGGTTCAAGACAATTCTCAGAATAATTCCTGTGAAAAGAACCCCTTGCAACAAGACTAAGCTATGTACCACCGCAATGAGGGGAGAGAGCAGGGGACTCAGCCTCACTGCATGCCATCTTGCATCATTCAGGACTACAATTAAGCTTACAAATGAGCAGGTCAGATAGCAGAGACAACCATGGGCCTTCCCTTCCTGCTATATACCTGCACCATGAGAGGGTGAACAGCACAACACTGATTTTCCTCGGAGAGTTTTTGGTGGCTCACTTACTGTTTATGGAACCAAATAAAACGTAAAAGATCATCTGCATCCCACAAGATGTAGAAGAGAGAGGCATTAAGCTTTACTTTCCTGCAGTGCTCGCATGAGGTGTCTGTTGGTGTTGAGGAGAATCAGAGAACCTGGAGAGGAAAACTAAGGTCATCTGCCCTCATGGCACACCTTGGCAGGAAAGTGCTTTGTGAGGAGCTCCATTAATTTAAATGTGATTGTTTGAGGAAAGTGACCACTGTATGGGCAAGTGAGCAAATCAGACCTAAAATTAATATCAAAAGGTTGCCTCAACAGAATCCTACTCTGCATTTGTGTCACTCTCAGTTTCCCTTAAATGTAGGCTCATCAAGTCCTATCAGCTCGATAGCATGGAATGGGATTCATCTCTTCTGTAAGTGCACTGGAATATTTGGGAGTAGACTAGCAAATTTAGTAAAGAGTCTTTAAACTAAGGGACTTGGGGGGTGGGGAGAGAAGCAAAATAGAACAAACTGTCCCCTCTAGCTAGGAAACAGAGCAGGACAGGGAATGCAAAGATAAGTGCCCTTCACCTGCACACTGGGCTGAGATATGGAAGGCTGACCACCGGGGAGGAACCTCCTGCACCTGACCAGGGAAACCTGTGTGTTTGAGTAAGCCCCTGCGCTGCCTCTACACCAATGAACGCAGCCTGGGGAATAAGCAGGAGGAACTGGAGATATGGGTGCGGATGCGGGGCTACGACCTCATTGCAGTTACTGAGATGTGGTGAGACAGCTGCCATGACTGGAGCACAGCCATGGAGGGCTATGTATTGTTCAGGAAACACAGAATGACAAGGCATGGAGGTACAGTTGCTCTCTGTGTGAGGGAGCAATTAATGTGTACCGAACTGTGCCTGGGTGGGGATGAGGAGCAGGTAGAGTGCTTATGGGTAAAAATTTATGGCCAGGGCAAGGCACGTTATATTGTTGTAGGAGTTTGCTACAGGCCACCTGATCAGGAGGAGGATGTGGATGAGGCCTTCTACAAACAGCTGAGAGCTGCATCACAATCACAGTCCCTGGTCCTCATGGGGGACTTCAACCACCCTGATATTTGCTGGGATAGCCACACAGCCAAGCACACACAGTCCAGGAGGTTCCTACAGATTGTTGACGACAATTTCCTGTCACAGATGATCGAGGAACCAACAAGGAAGGATGTACTGCTGGACCTGGTACTGATGAATAGAGAGGACCTGGTTGGGATGTGAAGGTTGGAGGCAACCTCAGCTGCAGTGACCATGAGATGGTAGAGTTCAAGATCCTGTGTGGAAGAGGCAGAACACAAAGCAGGACTGTGACCCTGGATTTCAGGCGAGCCAACTTTGGCCTCTTCAAAGATCTACTTGGACAGATCTCATGGGTTATGATTCTAGAAGACAGAAGTGCCAATGAGAGCTGGTCAATTTTCAAGCACCACTTCCCGATAGCCTTCTATGAGTGCATAACCGGCTGGCTAGATGAGGGGAGAGCAGCGGATGTCATCTACCTTGGCTTCAGCAAGCCTTTTGACACTGTCTCCCACAACATCCTCATCAGAAAGCTCAAGCAGTGTGGCTTGGATGAGTGGACAGTGAGGTGGATCGAGAGCTGGCTGAATGACAGACCCCAGAGGGTGGTGATCAATGGCACAGAATCAAGTTGGAGGGCTGTGGCCAATGGAGTTCCACAGGGATTGATTCTGAGGCCAGTCTTGTTCAACATCTTCATCAACAACCTGGATGAGGGGACAGAGTGTACCCTCAGCAAGTTCGCTAATGACACCAAACTGAGAGGACTGGCTGATTCCCCAGAAGGCTGTGCTGCCATTCAGTAAAAAATAAATGTCAGAAGTTATTCTCATATGTGGAAAGGGGATAGTTTATGCACCTTAATAAAAAATATCAAGTTAAAAAAAAGAAACTCTGAGCAGAAAATAACAAGATCTGTGATGGGAGTTAGTGGTAAGTAACAGCTGAGACACACTTCTTATCACAACCCAAATACACTGTTAAAATTAACAAAGTATCACTCACAGCAAAATCTCCTTTAATTGTGATTATTCCTTTAGCATCAATGATCACTATTTCATCAATAATGAAATAATGAAAACAGTATCGATACACATATCATACTTACTGGCCTGGAAAGTTAACATGTTACTGTTGTTATAACTTGGCAACAGAGCAACTACACTTCAAGCATAAATACTTAGGCTTTAGCAACAAATTTAATGTGTGAGTAAGTGATAAAGACAATTTCAAGTAGTCAGCTCTATTTGACTTTGTGATAAGCTCAGACTAAATGGAAATCATCTGATTGTCAATAATGCTCCACAAGAGCGAATGGACAATTTCAAAATTTTCATTGTGAAAATAGAGAACATTGAATAAAAATTATGACTTCATGCAACTTTAGGCTAATAAACATAGATATTGAAGTGCAATAAGTCATGCAATAAGGAAGAAACTGCTGACAACACAAAACATATGAAAAGTCTTCTCACATAATGGCTTTTCTGTGGTGGACAAAAAAATTCTCCCTACAGCCATCAAAACAAGGTGTAGCTGCAATTCTAGTCTGTGCCCCACCATGGGAAACTGTCCTTATTAGAGGGCAAGTATTGTTAGTAAAATCTACAGCTTTCTAACAACTTTTATAGGTAACTGTTAAAAGTGTCCTTCCTTGCCTTTCAACCTGTGATACTGAGTAATATTTGTTTTATAATAATGTGGAATTGCATAAATCTCAGTTTGCTCTTCTTTTATGATTTCCCCTTTCTCATCTTCTATAGAACTATAGACAGTTAAAAATATATATTTGTAGCCTAGCAGAGGAAATAAACCTCTTCCTTGCAGGAATTACTTAAATTATCTTAATTGGAGTACCAATTAAATGATTGACTGATTAATCTACAACACACTTAAATGATACTTATCAGAAGTGATCTATTAAGTCAAATTGTCTGTAGATTCAGGGAGTGCTGTAACTTTTGATGTTAAATGTACAATTCAGAGGCTTTATTTGCAACTGTAAAGAAGAGAATGTTTTTCTAACAGAAAACAAGTCATTAGCATTCAAGGGAAGAAGCAGGACAATAGTGATGGGTTGCCTACTGTATTACCAGTTGTGGAAATGCAAAACATCCAACTATTTTTTCCTAAATTCCCTTAATGTAGGAAAAATATCTGCAGAATTGGCAAAAATCCTAGCACCCCTGACAGTAATGTCCTACTACATACAACTAATGCTAGAAAAGATGCAGTTCTTAATGTTGTACTTTGACATGTGACGTCACGCACAAATTGTCCCTAGAGTGCAATGTCTCTTCTAACACAAGTGAAGTTATTCCTGTCACTAGCAGGATATGGGCCATGGAGTTTAAACAGCCAACTTTGCTTTTCTGGGTGGCTAACCAACCAGGCTATGGGAGTATGTCACTGAATATAAAGAGAACTCAGTTGACAAAGAAGGTGCTGATAGGAAAAAATGTCTCCTGTTGACATTTAACTAAAGACTAAATTATACAGCCAGGGACAAACCCTGGAGACAAAAGGAGATCCACAACTTGAAAGAATCAGACCAGGGTATCACCCAAGGATTCAAAATTCAACAGAGCAGACAAAGCTGAAAGATGTGGGTTCACAGCTATGCTAAGCCCTTCCCTCGCCCCTCTTTGCTCATTCCCATTCCTTCCTTTTTGGCTAACACTCACATTCTGGCTTAAGTCAACTGGTCAAATAAAATAAAACATCAACATATAGCATCATTACCAGTAGTGTTTTAACAGTTTGTGCTGTTATACCTATCCAGATTGGGAAACTTCCTTATAGATGTAACAGTTTGATTCAAGGGACATTAACTGTTCTGCTCTAGGTGTTTTATAATGTGATCCAAGCAATAGTTTTTAGTCATTCACAAATTCTAACAAAAATTTAATTGCTGTAAAGTAATCTCTGAGGCCCGTAGCTTATGCAGAACATTTATCTAATAATATATGGTTCATTAATACCAAGTATAACACATATCCCCTGTTCAGTGTCCATCAAGGTTTTTGTTGGAATAGTATTTACCATGATATTATACTCATGGCTTGCATAAAAGTACAAACTTGCACAACGCTGTATCATATTTATAAAGTATGACTGTGACTTCTAGTGAAACGGATATTTTGTTTTCTGAGCCAATTGACATTACGTATGTTTGCTTGCAGTGTTATGTGTGATCAGAAAGCAAGTACTAATCAAAGTCTATGGAAGTTTAGGAATTTGGTCAGGTTTGACAAAATAACAAGGTGGATGTGTTAAGCTATACTGAATCCTTTGTCTTTCATTACTCTCAATGCTTCTCCAATATGAGACTCTTCATCTTCTAAAGGAAAAAGCAAATCACTGTCTGGGCTTGCTCATGATTTGTGTTCCCATACAGAAATGAAGTGCACAACCATTTCTTTCTGCACTTTAGAATTTGAAGATTGAAATGTATGCATACATACTTGCATTTATGTCTACCCATATAAACCGTTCTACCTTTGCTTTTCTGGTTTTATTTTTGTTTGGGTTTGGTTTGGTTTGGTTTTCCTTAAATCAAATATTTTCATTTTACCATGGAATTAATCAAGAATCAAATTATGAACTTTTCAGATTAGTTCCATAACTTGGAGGGCAACAAAAAGCAAGATCAGTCATATACTGCCTCAGATTCAACTATAAAGCTAGGTATATCTTTGGGAGTTTGATAAATTAAGTATTCAATGTCTCTATAGGCTCCTTTTTAAGAAGGTTGGTATAAATTTCTTTTGGTAATAGATTTATATGAAAGTCACTCTATTTTTAGAGTTAAAGGACTATCATTGTGATATTAACTTATTCCCACTTCCTTTGTATAGCCTGTGTTGGTAGTAGAATATGAAGAAAACCTGGCTGCTATGTTTAGAGCTTTTAGTTTTGAAAATGAAGAGGGGAAAACCACATTAATATACAGCCATGAGTTAGAGGGAATGCCACTGTTGATGTCAGGTTGCCCTACAGTCCACCCCAGAAAGGAGTAATTGGAGTAATCCTCTTCTCTTCTCTTCTCTTCTCTTCTCTTCTCTTCTCTTCTCTTCTCTTCTCTTCTCTTCTCTTCTCTTCTCTTCTCTTCTCTTCTCTTCTCTTCTCTTCTCTTCTCTTCTCATAGGACTTGCTCCAGTATGTTCACATCTCCCTTGTACTACAGGGGACCCCAGCACTGAACACAGTCTTCCAAACATGGCCTCACTAATGTTGAGCAGCAGCTTGACCTGCTGGCAATGCTCATTCTGTTGCAACCCAGGAGGCTGTTAGCCGCCTTTGCCACAACAGCACATTGCAGGCTCAATTTCTTTTCTACTAGGACCTCATGGAGCTTCTCTGCAGAGCTGCTTTTGAGCCTGTACTGGTACACACTTATTCTCCCTCTGATGCTGGAATTTGCATTTCCCTTTGTTGAACTTCGTGAGGTTCCTTTCTACCCATTTCTCCAATCTGTCAAGATACTTCTGAATGGCAACACAACCCTGTAGTGTACCAGCCATTCCTCCCAGTTTTGCACTGTATGTAAGTTTGCTGAAGGTGTCACATCACCTGGGTCATTCATGATTTTAAACAATATTGGCTCCAGTATCAAGCCCTGGGTAAAGAACTAGGGATTGGCTTCCAAGTGAAGTTTGAGCTGTTGATAAAATTCTTTCAAGCCTGCCAGTTGGGCCACTTTTCAGTCCACCTCAGCTCTTCTTCATTGGTTTGTTTAAAAGGGTGTTATAGAAGGTAGTGTCAAAAGTTTTACTGAAGTCAGACAAACACCCAGTGCCCCTCCCTTCTCTATAAAACAAGTCTGCTAATCATAGAAGAGTATCAGACTGGTCAAACATGATTTCCCCTTCATAAATCAATGCTCAACACTCCCAATCACCATCTTGTCCTTAAGATGTTTCAAAATTATTTCTAGGATTTCATTTTTATATTTGAGTTTAGTCAGGACTAGCTTGTTCATCCATGCAAGTCTCCTGTCACTTTGGTTTGACTTGTTGCATGTTGAATTGGACTGGTTTTTTTTTTTTTTTTTGAATTTTGGAGAAGGAGATCCTTTAAAATCTAACAGATGTATTCAACCACTTTTCAGTCCAGGACTACTTTTCAAGGGACTCTTTCATGCATAAGACTCAGCAGCCTGGGGCTGAGTGTGGAGCTAGCACTGTGTAGAGATCAGGGTCAATGCCTGTCTGTTTGGGGTTTTTTTAAGACCAGTGCTGAAATCCTGCTTTTTGATATCTTCTCTCAGCTAAGGATTCTGTACACCATCATCTCATGGTCAGTGCATCCAAGGCTTGCACGTAACCAACCAGTCTGTCTCTTTTGTAAGTAGAGCTACAGCAACACATCTCCTGTAGTTAGTTTCTCCGTCACTTGTGGCAGGAAAGGGCACTTTGAGGGTTTTTTGTTTTTTTTTTTTTTTACTCTGTTTCTTAGTGTTAAGTACAAAGGTAATCTCACCTTTGGTAAACAGGGTGACCAGATGGACCTAGTCTTTGATATTCCCAGTACTACCTGGTCACTTCCTCATTACTGAACACTTATTCTAGTGTATTAATGCTGTCAGACTTTTTTTTTTTTTTTTTTAAATAGAAACATTGACCACCATGTGCAGCTCACAGTAAAAGCAGTTGAACTCTGCTTATAAATGCAGTATGAAACATGGTTTGAATAAACTCACATCACTGTCATTTCCACAGATACTAAACTGTTTAGTGTCAGGTGACTGTGATAGAAAAGAAGAACAGAATAGGATTTTGAAGGAAAATGTGTTTCATCTGGAAGGTTTAACAGCAATATGTCAAGCCACAGCTTAGGGGAATTTTCACTGCCATTTCTTGACTATCTCAAAATATAAACAGTTGATTTGGGGAGAAGGAGAGGAGTGCAGCAGTTAAATAAGTTGCTCTGAACAAAACAGTAATATTCATAAAACTTCATCACGTTCTTTGCACTTGATACTCATGTCTAGTATTAGCAAAAAATGATGCTGGTCTTTGGAAAGTGGAAGAGACATTGAAGTCCTTCCTCTTTAATATTTTATATCAGGGTCTCAAAAGATTTGCAGAAAAATTGAAAGCAGAGTTTCTTTTCAATATTTAAACTGTTATGAATATTCATATTTCAGTTTTACAGTGGCTCCTATCCATCACAAACTCAAATGACAACTGTTCAAAACGTTTTCCATACTGTATCTAGTTAAATACTTCTCTCATTTGATTTTTCAGCTTCAAATATTATTCAGGTCTCCTGTTTATTTCATATCAGTATATGAAGTCAGCTGTTGAAAAGGAATCCTCATTTAATAAAATCTGATTTTTTCATTAAAATTTTACTGAAAAAAATATGCTATATTATAGACTGTTTACTGCATTGCTATTGATCCCTCAGCATTCCATATGAACATAAAAATATCCTTTGATACTATTGAAATATTTACAAAAAAAAATCCAAACTAAAGAAAAACACTTTCCAATAGAACAATGGCTATCTCTGGATGATTGCTAATAAGAGAGCATTGTAAGCATATTTTGCCTTCCAAGCATATTTGGTCTGCATACATTTTTTTCATCCAAGAAGGAGGAAATGTATAAAGAGACAAGCAGAACAGATCGATTCTTCACCAATAACTTCATCCTTATTTTTATCCTGGCATTAGGATGTTGCCTTGTTTCATATTGCAACATTATCTCTGAACAGGAAGAAATGAAGTCTAATTCATCCAGTCGCTCTAGGAGGTGTTATTTTTACTCTATAGTCAAGTACCTTCATCCATTTGAAATTCAAAAATTAAGTCCACCAGCCATAGCATAACCAAGAAGGTTAACCTTATGACCAAGAGTAGTCAATGTATAAAAGGGAGGTTTTTCCTCATCTGATAGAATATGCATTTTGTACTACCTCTCTACCTGAAAATTTACCATGGCAAAGGAAGTGAAAAATCACCCAATGTGAGTAAATGAGGATATGCAATAGCAAGGCTCTTCTGCTGCATCTTGTTAATTCACAGAACTCATCATACACAAACAAAAGATATTGTCCTGATTCACTGAGGCAGGTAGCATTTGTTATGCACTAGATCAAGTATCTTTTTTAGGGTACTAGCAAGTAGGATCTAAGCAGTGATCTTTCAAGGTAAACCCTAGGAAAGCTAGCCTTGTGGTGAAGCTTGAGACCAAATGTTAGCAATCTAAATTACCAATAAAGCAAGATTACCTAGGGCTACAGCTTGGACTTATATATATATATATGGGACACTTGTCTCAAAAGTTCAAAGTGATATTGCAAGTAGCAACCAGCACAATTTGGAACATGGGAAATTCCAACTAAATACAAATAACTGGTTTTATTTCATGAGGGTGCTGACAGAGTAACAGAGATCCAGGAAGGCTGTGTGAATTCCATCCTTGAAGAGGCTCAACACCTGACTGGACACAACTTCATGTAATGTGCTATGTTTTGATCAGGAGATTTGACAGAATGACCTCCAGAAATACTTTCCAATGTAAATTATTGCAACTTTATTTATCTATTCACAATATAGATTGCACACACTCTTTTCTGGCATTCCCAGGCACTCTGAGAGAGCATCAGCCAGCTTCAGCCCAGAGACAAGGAGCCCTACATCTCTTCTGATCAGCAGAATACTTCAGTCTTCCATGAAAACTTTAATGTGTTTCTCATGAGAAGCTGCAGCTATACAGATAAAGAAAGGGTCATCCCTGAAATAGTCATAGCTTTTCCACTTGAAAGACATGCATTTTAAAACAAACAAAAGGCCAAAACCAAACCCACACCCACATGCTATTAACAGTATATACATTTGGGGTGTTTCCAAGTAGTCTTTGCCACCCCATGTACCCCTATTGATGAACCAAGTTGTCTATCAGGAGGTTTTTTTACATCAACTGGTGATTAGTGCATATCCTGTGGCAATATGTTTAATAACCTACTAATAGCATGAAACATTTCTGTGCTTAATGTGAATACATGACGACATTCTCATTATATAAATAGAAAACCCTGTTAAACTCTCACCAAGATAAGGGATATTTTCTTTCTAATATATTGTTTTCTTCCTTTGGGAAATTCTATCCTCAATAATAAAAGCACTTTTATGGAGGCAGTAACGGGTTGCTTGAAAACAAACAAACAAAAAAAACACACACAAATCCTGAGAGAAAAGCCACGAGGGGAATTAAACATTGGTGCTGTCAAAGCATTAAAAACAAAAATACAAAATGTGCTATATTTAAATTAACTTTAATAAGAAGTACAAAAAGATAATGTGAAGCAATATTTTGCATGTGGTTAATAAATATTCTTCAACAGCAAGCAGTGACACATTCAAACATAAATCCAGTTATTTCTTTTACATTTTAGAAAAGTGACAACTTTTTCCAGTTAAAACAAGGTCACAAATTACAGAATATTATCATCTTCTTTAATTATTTATAACTATGAAACCTACTAAATAAGTGAGCTGTCACCCAGAAGATTTTATATGATGTTGATGTTCAAGGTTAAGTAGACTTACATTTATCATGCAGTTTCTTACTGTGCATATTTGACTGGTGTTTAATTTTCTTTAATATTATTGTTTCCATCCTTCCCATTTCTTGATTTCTTGCTAATATACTGTAAGCATCTATTTTCAGACTCCACATATTTTCACACCTAAGTGACTCACTAAAGTAGATTTGTCATACAATGCATTAAACACTCTCTGACTCCAGTCCAGCTGAGAAATTGCTAAAAAACATCTGAATCAGACTCCACATTATTTTTACTAGTTCTTTTTAAATCAAGTATAACAAGATTTAGTCTAATCACGTCCCTTCAAAGAAAATTCCTTCAAATGTTTCCTAATAAAGTGATTATTTGTAGAGAGTGAAAGGATGCTGTTGGGGGACTCATTTTTTGACAGTTTATAGATACGGTCCATATTGTACATATGTATTCTAATAGATGTAAAGTACTACATTGCATTCCATGCTAATGCTAAGCTATAGTAGCCTATAAACTGATAAATTCAGCTAAAATGAACATCTAATAAAGAATATCAAAAGCAGTTGATCAAAGCAATGTCTTGTTCCATTCTCTATTTCCATCTATCCTCAACAATGTAGAGAGATCACTTAAGTACTGGAAAACAAATATAAAACTCCAAGTTGTTAAAGCTCACCTCTTTAAATATCAAATGAATGAAAGCACTCAGTGCAATCATTTAAAACCTTGAATGCATAAAGACATGCTTCAGGCCACCTGATAAGTGAATAGTCACAACATTATTTAAGGAATTAAAATTTTAAAGGAAAATGTAACTTTTAAATCATTCAACAATAAAAATATATTCATATATATTTACGTAGACACCAACGCTAGAGGAAGAGTACACCTCATATTGTGTATTTTAAAACATTCTCCAAATTTCTTTTTGTGACTGTTGTCATCTACTCCTAAGTCGTAGCACTTTCACAGTATTCTTAATGAGATAGCCATCAAGTCCTGTGTTTCAGTTCAGATGGCCCTTCTTTTGGGGTTTATTTTCATAGATTGAAGAACTAAACACTTGTATCCAAAGGAGAGCCTAGGTGTACTCTCAGGTGTACTCCCCTTCCGTAAAAAATCCTTACAGACTTCTGTAACGTAGATGAATATCCTGAGGATGCTAAACAGTTTTATTTTAAATTCAGTGTAAATTTTTCCCTGATCTCAGTCGGAGATGTCAAGCCCTCAAAATTAAGCCTCTTCCAGTAAGATGTAAGCACAGACTCCAAAATGTGAGTTCAAACATTCACCTAAGAGATCTGAATCTAGAAAATGAAATGGTTCAAAGGAGAGGAAACCACACTTTTGATGTGATTAACATCTGCCACTCATTGAAACAAAATTTTGAGCCTTTAGCTTCTACTACTAAAGTAATAAAGGGATGAAGTCCCTCACATTCTCACATGGCTGGAATGAACAATTGGATTCAGAATAAAACGTTGTTAGTGAGTTTGGGTTATCTACAGAAATGAGGAGAAAGCGGTCTCCTTGACTAAATAAAAAATCAAGATAAAGTAATGTTAAAGACATAGAACTTACACTTACTTTGCAAACTGACAGTATTCTAGAAGTTACACTGTCTCTGGGAAGAGGTAGAATGAATCCTAAAACTCTGATTTCTAAAGAACCGTTCCTTTACTGGATGCTGGATACTGGATGCTGCAAGTGTGAACTGGCTTTCATACAAATTCATTTAATGACTGAAATTTTTTGAAGTCTTTGAAACAAAAATTTTATATATGACATCAAATTATATCACACTCAGAGATTCTATTTAGATGTGTTCAGACATCTGTTCATTTATCATGCTCTGTGTTTTTTTAATGAAGCTATTTAACTTTCTGGGCTCATTTTAAAATATTTTCCTCCTCTGTTTAAAACCCATTGCATCGCATTGGTTTCTAAATTTTAGCATTATGTGTCTACACATAATTGGTCATAGAGTGATGATAGCTTCATATCCATCAATCATCTTTCATACAGATTTATTAGGGATGAAAATGTTCAGAAGCATAGATTTCATTTATTTAGTGAAAGACCAAGGCAAAAACTTGTGCACTATTAAGCTTTCAGAATAGGAATGAGAGGTATGGAAGATGGATGCTGACTATGTGTGATAAGTGAAAGTCATACCTCTTAAGAAAACAAAACCTAGATTTAAAAAACGTTTTACTTAATCCCTGAACCTTGTTTTCCCTCTCTGCCCTAGATGTCCCATACGGTGGGAAGCATACAACATTGCATAGTTTTCACAAAGTCAGCAGAAGCCTCTCAGTTTCAAAGGCACAAGTCATGTCCCTCAAGTTCAGCAGAATTATACAATATTTGCTCCCTCTCTTTCCTCCTTTCCTCACTCATACATCCCTATCTCCTCTCAGCTGCTTGCTTTCATGCAGACAGTTTGTGGTCACACCACTTTTCAAAAATCTCATCACCTGCCATGTTACCACTGGGAAGGGAAGGTTATTTAGTAAGGCTTCTGTTTGGCGTCCAGTGAAGCTCTTTCATTCTCTTTCACGCTCTCTCCTACAGGCAGACTACATGCTTTATTTAGCATAATATCCAGGGGTATGAATGATCTCCCAAGCTAAAGCTTTTATCTACGAACGTCTACCAGAACATTTTTTTCTAAAAGAGCTCAAAAATGCAGCAGTTACAAATTGAATTAACACAGATATGCATGGTGAAGGTAATTTCAGTGGCTATAACATAATTGAGAAGGTCAGAAACCACTCTTTTAAATGCAATCTGTTAGGAAGTCTTCAGTAGACAACCCTGGCTGATAAATCCTGTTGATCGCTATACTCTTCATGTTGATTTATAAATTACTGATAAATTACTGAGAACATGCATCCAGAAGTACATGCCTCAGTACTACGTTGGAAACCTTTCATAAACCTCATTCAGAATTATGGTATTTGCCATCCAAGTTTACCACAGTGTAATATCATTGTATTCATTGTATTCAGTACTTAAATAACAAAAAATACGACACCCTGACACAAGAATAATGGGAAAATAAATGAGAATAATATGTCAAAAAAAATTTCACTGGTAGATTCCATGTGCAAGTGTTTGATAGTGAAGTGACTTGCATTTGCTCCCTCATGCTATGTCTCTCCACTTTAAGACCAGCAAGTTTTACTAAAATGAATGAAACTTCTAGGTATTTGGCACATAAATTTGTGAGATTAGCTTTAAAATCCCACAGATTCTATACCTCTCAATAGAAAGATCTAACTCTTGTATTCCAGTGCTCCTTACATGACTCTCACATTCACTTCCAAATTTACATTTCAAATTCACTTATCTAGTTGTTAGTCTTACGATTTTTCTATTTATGTACAGTTAGTTTAATCACTATAATGTTTTGGTAGTGAAACAATAAAGCTGACTCCTTCCTCTCACACAAGGATTTTGTTTTAACACAGATCAACTGAACTAAATGTAAAACTGGAACTCTTCTGGAGTGAGCACAGTCAAAAACCTTGCTGATGCCCACAATAGTTGCATGTGGATTTTTAAAACACAGTAGTTTTCACTCAATGAATTTATATTGTATGCTTATTTTTCTATATTAGTGTGTAATAAATGCATCTTTAGCATGTCAGAAACATCTGTTTTTGTGTCTGACTGACTCCAACACAAGCATAGAGAAAATGGTCAGTGAATGAAAAAATAATTGCACCTCATAAAAGCAGTAGCAGCAGAGCTGACTAACATGAGACAGCATCAAGCTTCTTTGTAAATTGAAGATATACTTTTTGCATGCAGCTCTGAATTACACAGATGTTATCTTCCAAATAAGAAGTCTTGTTGGAGAAGACTTGGACTGTTAAAAACCTTTAAGGAGTACCTTCTTGGATAAGGAGGCAAAATCCTTCCTTATCGGGTAATTCAACATGCCTCTGAGCACAGTCATGTTTGCAGTAGGAGAGCTCTGGCTATACAACATCGTGCGTGAAGCAATACACAACATTGTTTCAATGTGGTGAAGGGTTTGGAATATCTGGGATGTGGCCAAGAGCGAAAAACAGATCTCTGTTTCTCATACCCCAGTCCAGTGAGGTTTGGAGAGTCCCTAGATCTTGCTGACATGAACAGAAGGTAAGAACTCCTGCTACGTCACAGGAAGGAGCCTTCAGCTACAGAAAACATAATCAAGCTACTCAAGTTCAAGAGTAGCTTAGCATGGGCCTCCATTAAACTATACAGTCAGAGCCCTTTACCAAAAACAGAGTTAAAAGTGAAGGGATTTTTCTACAGTTCTAGTATTTACAATTATTTGTACATATGTACATATTTATATATTTATTCATACCAATGTGACATTAAAGGGATAATTTATAATTTACAAATGAAACATTTTTTAAATGTATAATTATATCATGAAAAACCTTTTTTTATTGCTTGCCTTCCAACCTTATACTCATAATCACACTACTGCACACATTTCCACATTACATGGAAGATCTATATTTATATAGAAATATATATGAAAATAAGGATATTTTAATTTTAATGTTTGAGTAAAGTGCTCTTTTTTTAACTACTGTTGATGAGAAAGGTTTAATCTGACAGTTTAATCAGAGGGACTTCAAGGGATATACACCTTGTCCATGCTTCTCCCTTTCATTTATAGCATACAAAATGTCTTTATTTTACTGATGTCAACTCTGTCTTAACTATTAATTCTATTCATAGTATGCATTTGTGACCTTGGCTTCTATACTGTCACACAAAGTACAAAACAGAATCACATTAAAAGCAAAGAAAAAGTAAAAAAATGAAACAGCAAACAAAAGCAGTGTTTCTCTTTGTTGGTTTTAGCACATTTCCATGTCCTAAGATACTCTTTTATTTGATTTTAGAAATATTTGTACAACTTTGTTAAACTCTGAACATATCTATTTTATGCACTATACTCAAGTACTGTACAAAACTGCAATAAATGACACTATACGACTACATATGTCTCTACTAGAAGACATCATCATAAAGGTGTATCTTTTTTTTCAAGGTCAACTAATAACTGCTAATGTATGTGTGAATCAAAATATTTTTGATTGGCCAAGTATACTAAAATCTAAATACAGTACACAATTATTACTTATGTCATGATTTGCCAGGCCTTTAGGGGCATAAAGAATCTTTGCAAAGGATCAGATGAAAAATAATTTTACTGATCAGTACTAAATGTTCATATAAAATTGCAAATGGCAGCTCCAATTTTATTTGTGTATATGAAATAGTTGATACCTATTGATGATGCATGACCTTTTATTAAAAAAATAACAATCAAATCTTAGCAAAACCATTTCTAGTATACAAAGTTGTTGTAAAGTTATGTCAGCGAAATGTAAACTTGCAATTTACAAAAGCAGCAGTAAATTTTATTATATGGACAATTTCCTGAACTTAAACCATGGTTCTTCTTTCCATTGAAAACAATGCTTTCTGGGACAAATACTGGTAAAGATTTTAATGGCAGGTTTTAGGATTACATTAAGCAAGAAAAAAAGTGTATTATATTACCAGTATACTTAACCCCTTGCAAAAATTTCAGAGTGTTTTTATGAACTTGACAACAATCCAATTAAGAACATAATCAAAAAGAAAAAAAGAATTAACTTTGCTGAACCAGACAACCTGGCTTAGCAGCATCAAGTAAATAAATCAGTGAAAAGAATAAATGTTTCACTAGTAGAAGTTGGTTGATACTGGGAATTTGATTGACATTTATTTTCTCTGAAATCAATTAGAAGAGGTAATTACAAACTCCAAACAGAAGTAAGAAACTTGTGGCTTTTGCAATATAGTAGTCTTTACTACTTCTTCATCCTAACTAGTATCCAGAATGTTTGTGAACGGTAGAACTGTATGATCTCCGTACTCTGTTATGTACACGGGTACAGCTATTGTATGAAACAATTACATCTTTTTAAAAAAATCACTTTTTTAAATGACAATTTCTTTCATTAAAGTAGAATTAGTTATCTTATAGAAAAATATTTTAACTTTAAATTAAAAAAATACTGTTTCTAAATAATTATGTAGGATCATATCTTCATTTCATTGTACGGAGAGAATATAATTCTGTATATTTGAATCCTAGCTTAACAGAACTCCCCTGGGTATAACTTTTAAAGAGCTGGCTATATTTGCCATGGGTGCTATCTGTTTATAGACCCACGAATTAATACTGTGTTCCTCCTTTGGAGATACACAGATAAGACGTCTATATACACTCTGTACATAATGGTTCACAGATTAGCAGTTATTAGTCGTACTGTACATAGCGAACAATCTATCTGATTAGAATGATGCTTTAAGTCCTCAGTGCAATTCAGCTTTTAGGTTGATGGCGCAAAGCCAAGTAAGACAGGCTCCCTGTTTAAATATGTAGCCCAATACACTAAATTAAAAGTACCAAATAAGACTGGAAACACTATTCTAGACATTCTGTCAATTTTGCTAACACTATTGAATGTCTTCTTTGCTTCCTGTGGCTTCGCTTCTGGTTTTGCCTTGTTAGGTTCTGCAGTTGTAGCACTCTTGGAGATGGTTGGTAGCACTGAGTCCTTGGTAATATTTGGAGCATAGTTGGCAACAGCCACTGCATAGGCATTGTTTTTCTTAATGACAGATGCTTTTTCTTTTTTCTATTGGGAGACAGTACAAAGTTAAATATTTAATGTGTATTTGCCAGAATAGAATTGACAAAACATTATTTCAAATATAAAATAAACAAATTAGTGACTATGTTCAAACAAATACCAGGAATACCATACTGATAAATGCAAATATAAAGATACCTCCAGCCTATCCAAAAAGAAGCTACAGGTAACAAGAATGCTCTAAAAACGTGCACTCTTTTACCATCAAATGTCCTACTGAAGCTGGAAGGGTCAGTTACTGCAGTTGTAAGGATAACTTGGAAATAAGTGGTCTTTTTCTAGCTGCTTTGTAACTAGTTCCTTACAACAGAATTGCAAGATCTTTAAAATGTTCACTGTTAAGAGAACTAGAATAAGTGAATGGGTGGACTGAAAAAAAGATTACCCGGCATTGTAATAAAATGAAAATTAGGCCATCTTTCCCACATAAATCTAGTATTACTACTCTTTGAACATCCAATAAGATATCTCTAATGAATAAAGGAATTTCAGTTCACATTTTGAAGAGATTCTGAGGAAATACGTGTGTGTTTAGATGTGTAGATACGTAGACATGGATGTCAGAAAAAGACTGCAATTAAGAGAAAGCAGGACTCCAGCCTGGTAGTTGCAGAATTGAGCAGAGAACTGCTTTTCAGAAATTATTGTCTAAAAAATTCCTAACAGTGGTAAAAATTGAGATTAGAATCTAAAAAATAACAAAAGATAAGGAAAGTGGGATGGAATTATAAGAATTCAAAGACGTTCAGCAAATGGAAATTTAAATCGTGCACCTGGGGAAGAATAACCTCAGACATGAGTATAAGTTGAGGCTAATGGGCTGAAAAACAGCTTTCCAGAAAAAGCCCAGGAGGTCCTGGTCGACACCATCTTGAATGCAGCCAGCAGTGTGCCCTCACAGCAACAAAGACCAATAGTCTCCTGGGTTGCATTGCTAAGACCTTGGCCAGCAGGCCAAGGAAGCTGATCATTCCCTTTGATTCAGCCCTGGTAAGACACATCTGGAGTACTGGATCTAACTCTGGGCTCCCTAGTTCAATAGACATATGGACATATGTCATATGGGGAAGTCTGTTGAATGACCACAAAGATGACTTAAGGTCTGAAGCATCTGAAATATGATGATAGGCTGAGAGAGCTGGGATTGTTCAGTCTGGAGAAGAGAAGGCTGAGGTGGCAATGTTATCAACATATATAAATATCTGGCAGGAGAAAATAAGAAAGAAGACCAGAACAGACTCTTCTCACTGATATCCACTGGAAGGATAACAGAAGGAAGGCAATAGACACAAACAGAAATATAGAATATTTCATTTAATGTAGGAAAAAAAACCCTTTTCACTGTGAGCATGATGGAGCACTAGAATAGCTTGCCTAGAGATGTTGAGGAGTCTCCATCTGGACATGACCCTGAACAACCAGTATCCCTAACTGATCCTGCTTGGACTAGGGGAGTTAAATTCAACAACTTCCAGAGGTCCCTTCCAACCTCAGCAATTCTGTGATTGATGTGATTGTATATGCTTTCAAATAGCTAAAGTTCAGCCAATCACAGTCCAATGGAGAGGCTATGTCTATAGCTAGATAAAGAGATGTATAGGTGATGATTATAGGCTTGAGTTTGTAGATATAGATACAGATACGTTAGTGCTGCAATAAGACTATAATGCTATAAATTCATTCACTGTTTTGCAGCAATCCCAAACTAAGGAACTTCTAACAACCCACAAGAAAGATTGAAAGGATTAGAGTTTCTCAGGAAGCAAAATTCTCCTCTTAGAAAGAGGCAAATAAATACTAGATTCAGTCCACCTTTCCCAAAACTGGCCCATTTAAGAAAGCAACATCTGTTGTATTGGTTTGGTTTGATTTTTAATCTAAATGGCGTGGCAAAAGTGAGGGAATCGTTGCGACGTTTCTCATGTAGATACATTCTGATTTTTTACTTATGCTGGGATGTATATACCAAATTTCCAATTTTGGTTTTAAATTACCTCCGATTTGATATTTATGTGAGCCATCTACAAACCTTGATAAGGTCATGATTAGATATTGTGCTCCAAATACCTTGACTCAGGATATGGTGTCATGTGAAAAGAAAAGGAATTCAGCACTGTTCCTTATTGACTGGAGTGTGAAAATGGCTGACCAAATATGTAGCTTGTCCCTGCACCTGCTTTCCTGTGAGTCACATTCCATGTTGACAGAACTTACATGAGAATTTCCATATAACATGAACACAGATGACTATCAATAAGGAAACATATTTAGCTTTATTTGGTGAAGAGTAAGCCTGACTTTCAGTTTGTAGAAGCATTCAGCAAAGAGAAGAGCAAATGACCCTATCAAATTGTGAGACAAACATTCTAATTGATCTAAAATTTCTTCCAATCAGACACACTTACTGTGTTTTTAAAAGGTATCTGTAATGTCATTAATGAGATCTGCATAACAAAAAATGAACATTATTTTTGTATGAGAAATTACAAATGTGTCGAAGCTGAGCGTTAAGGCAGTCTGAAGAAAACAAAGAACTGTATGCGTGAATGGCATACAAACCTTAAAATGGAAAGGCTGATTTTGTCATTCCTAGCGAAAGAATACTACTTCGTTCTTAAACAGCTGCCACCCTTAAGATCGTGAGACAAGATTGGTATGTTAAAGAAAGAGTCAAAGGATGATTGGAGAGTTTATAAGGGCTTCCTGCATTATTACAATGCCAAGGCAATGTGTCAGTCTCAAAAGCTTAACTCACTTTATCATGACATGCTGATAAAGTGATAAAGTTGCAGGGAATTGATATCTACTTCTAGAATGAGGGAACAGATCCTGAAGCTACGGATAGTTCATGCCCTTCTGGAAGCCACAGGGAATTATGAACAATATCCTCTAATTCTCCTTTACAATTAACTGAATATTTTGCTTCTTTATGCATTGTACTTTATACATTCAAAGTGCTGAAAAACCATCAGTTAATTAAATTTTGTTTCATGTCTACTATCATCTAAAAAGTAAATCATATTCTGTTTTAAGGAGAACTAGAGAAATCAGAATATTCTTTGTCAGAGAAATCATTTTCCATTGGTAATACAAAGGACTGTGATAGGACAAAATAATATAATAGAGTCAATCCGTCAAAACAAGTCAGCTTTAACATTCATTCTGTGTGACTAAAATTATAAATTGTAAAACTCGACAGAAATTTAGGCATATCACCAGTTCAATTTGCTCATAAACCTATCAGGTTGAAATTTCTTCATGTTGTCACACCTACACTGCTATCAGTAGCAGAAAATTTAAGGCATAACGGTGTTTCTATACTGTCAGAGCATCAACACATTGTAGGTGAAGTAGTCTCAATTTTGAACAACCGCTATATAAATTAATTTAAAAATTAATGTCTACAAATCACTAGAGATAAATTTCAGCATAATGAAAAGGTGCAAAACTTCTAGGTTTTGTTACTAATAGTTTTTATGTATTTGGACATTCTCTTGTTTTTCTTATGCTTAGTGAACAGGATAATTAATTTAGATATTATGTCTTTCTCTAATATTTTTTAATTTCCGATTCAGTTGGATTAAATCATTTTTAAATGGTCAACCAGTATAATTTGGATTAAATTTTCTGAACAACCAGATAAATAGTTGTATCTGAGGATTCAAGAAACAACTTTCAACACTAAAAAAACAATGTGCTTGATAACTAAATCTGAATTATTAAAACCAAGTGAGATTAGCTACATCAGGGCTGACATAATTTTGTTCATGATAGAAAATCCATCTTTATGTTTTTAGTTTAAAAAATTGTGTATAATTTTTTATACACAGAAAATTTTATCAAAACAATATATATTACAGCTGGTTTTGTGCAATTGAATGGAAATAAGGCTATTTCCTTAGGACTTACCTTATCATTCACTACACTTTTTCCATCCCAGGCCCATCCACGTTTTGTGAAATAATTTACAGTTGCAAATTCAATTAATGCAGAGAATACAAACGCATAACAAACAGCAATAAACCAATCCATAGCTGTTGCATATGCTACTTTGGGGAGTGAATTTCGAGCACTGATGCTTAGTGTTGTCATTGTCAACACAGTTGTTACTCCTGCAAGGGGACATAAAAACAGCACATCAACATTTTTTCTCATATTTTGAGTCTTAACAAAAATACAAAATAAAATTTATGATGGTATATTGTGAAACACAGTGGAAAAATGGCTATATAAGTTGGTGACAAACTGCCAGAACTATTTTAAAGGCTGCATCTGGAGTTTTCTTTGAAGAATTTTAGTTCCTTTTTTTTTTCCCCCCCCAAAACTTCCCTCTTTTAAATAGATGAAGATTTTAGTTACAGAAGATAGATTTTTTTGTTGTTGTTTATTAGCTGTCAGAACAGGTAAGGGATTAAACTAATAATTTATTAATGGAATCATAAGATATATATGAAGCATTACAGTAATAAGGATCAATATGTTAACGTTTGGTGCCTGGCTTCACTGCAGTGGCTGCAGGTCTGGTGTCCATCTTTATCGGCAGTACCAGACAAGCTGATCTCACTAACCATCCAGTGACATGGCTGAAGACATAAACAGGTTACAGGCATTTTAGTTTTTTTAAAATGGTAACATGGATTTTTTTCTAGAAAAGTATATTGATTTGAAATGCCATATTATTGTAACTCTGTATTATGTGTTGGAAAACAAGACTTGATGACCCAGGAAGATTGTTCTTTCTTCCACTGTGTCGGTTATTAAAAGCATTTTACAGTACATTGTACATAATGAAGACCCAGTAGGAAGCCAGTAATTATACTACCCCCAAAAAAATCAGAAAAACTATACATGAAAGGAAGGAAGAAAATTTTTTCCGAATCAGTTTTAGCAAGCAGAAACCCACAGCCACAAATGTACTCTCCATTCCTTAAATCAGTTCTCCCCCCTCAGGCTGAATCACACTTAGACAAACTAAACTATTCCCTTTGTGTCATGCTATTAAATATATCTCCAGAATGAAAAGCAATGCAAAGTGATATACTTAGCACAGATCGGCAAACCTATACTCCATTATGACAGGCAAAAGAGATGCCATGGCAGAAATGTTAGTAACAGCACATCACAGTTGCTACAACTATACACTCATAAAATCGTAAGAGGATTCCCAAGAGGAAGTAAAGTCACTCTCTCTAAAACAGATCTTCCACTGTCAGCAATCTGCCACCTGGGTTCTGCCATATCAGCCTAGTTCCATTTTTCCTTCTGCTACAAGAGAATCATTTTTAACCACTATGAGAGGAAAGAAAGGCAGAAATTACACCTACTCAGACCACTTCAGGCTCTGCAATTACCATACCTCCTGTAAAGAATCACCATCTTTGAGGGTGCTGCTACAAGCATGACAGGACAAAGCTAAGTGGACTCAGCCTCAGAGCTATTCTCGTTTGATGTGCTTCCAAAGCCCTGTGCAGCAGGGAAAACAAGGCACAGTAACATCCTGCTGATTCACACAGTAGCCAAGGCATCTTAGCAAGCATAACTCTCTGATTGCTGTTTTTCATCCTTCATAAATTAAAGAAGTGGATTTAGTCTGGAATCAGTTGTAGCATTGTTGGGATCTACTAGCCTATACAGTGAAAAAGAAGTGGCTATCCCACAATATTATATAAAATATGTAAGCAGTATTGCAGTTACACAACATATGGCTTGATTATTTTAAATACCTCAGGGAAAAGGCAGCCTATCTTATCACATGAAAATTTTAACACCAGCCCTGAGTTGCAGATAAATAATTTTAATTATATAGAAGTATCAGAAAAGTGATTGTTTCTCGGAGATAAGGTGACCTTATCCACATGTAAATATATATACAGTTGCTAAAGTACTTTTCTTTTTAAGTCCAAACTTTTAGAATAAACTCATCTTTTGGAAGCCCAATTGGCTTATCCAGAAATCTAATTTAAGATTAACTGCTGACCTTTTCTAGTCTCAATTAAAACATCATGAATTTACACCTTGTCTCTTGCTATCAGTTGACAATTTCTCCAAAAAGTTCAACAAGCCATACCACTTTGTGACCCAAATACTAAACAGCACAGACAATTGCCAATGCATTTTCATTTACTCCTTCACTTTATAAATTCAGTGATGTTCAAGTTACCATTGTCATTTAACCTGAATTGAGTGAGAAAAAATTAGGCAGAAAATTTAATCTTTGATACATGTTAGTTTAAGAAGTCTAGTACTTTTATACTTGCTAGTCTTCAATCAAAAGGCAGATGACTTTACATAGTATAAAATTAGAATTATCAAGTCTTCTTTATGCAAAAAGGACTGAATGGATATAACCTCTGATCTTCTCATTGCTAAATGTGAGAGAACTGGAATTTTATTAACGTGGAGGGATCTGGTCAGTTTGTAAAGCAAAACATATTTATTTCACAAATATTTAACTTAAAACCCCACAAAATACCTATAATGACCGGATCAAAAACATTCCTCATTGCATTATCTCAACTATCACCATCACAACTTTTGTTCTCTGCAGTGCATGCCTATAAAAGCTAAATACCTTCAACCACTACAGGTTCGGGATAAACCAGAGCTGTTTGATTGCCTAGGATCTTTTTGTTTGTTTGTTTTTAATGGTGAAACAGCATCTGCTCACTGGAGAAAGGATTTCCATCTTCAAGACTGTAAATTCAACACTTCACTGGCACAAAATTTACATATGTGGAAAATATCAGGTCTGTCATATTTTGAATTCCAGGATAGATGGACACCAGTCAAGATGTATTTAAAGTTGGACAGTCACCTTTTGGCAAACAATTTCTGTCACTCAACGGTATAGGGCACTGCCATGCAACAGCAGAAGAGGTAAGCTGAAAAGCTAAAAATGGCTGACTAAAAAGATACAGTGGAAATTGCAGGAGCTAGCACATAAATATTAAAGTTCAAATCTGTCATAATGACTAGTTTATGCCCACATTTTTGTGCAAAAGGCAAGCTACTCCTGGACAGTGACAAGTTCTTTTGGACTTTAATTTCACTTCTTGTGTATCAACGGATATTTCTAATTTTAACACATTTTAATCAACTAAATCATGTCATAATAGGCTTCTTGTGTTAGAATGCTGGCATCTCCTTTGAAACTGAAAATAAAAGGCCTAAATAATGAGTTACCAAAGGACATTTCTGTGACAAAATGAGTACTTCAGTTTTACAAAGAATTTATACAAAATGTTTAAAATGTGTTCCATTTCCTATAATGCCATACTACTCCTCTCACAATTTTATCTTCATCACAGCACTTTGAAAAGATACACATAATGGTTGAAGAACATATCACAAAAGGATTGATAAATTACTTCTTTTTTTATTAGGAAGCTAATTTTGTTGCTCTATTATTTTATTCTTTTTTCTTAGTAGTAATCGCAAATGTTGTTAGGTTTGGACTCAACCTGGTCCAAAACCTGAATAGATTTATAAATAAAAATAACATAACATAAAGATGGTTGTCTCTTTTACAGAGATACAGATTACGATTTCATTTTATTACTCCAAAAGTAAGCAGTTGGAGGTTGACACAAAAGCTTTAAAATTCTGGAGATATTGTAATTTTAAAGTATTTTACCATAACACTTGAATACATGTCATACTGTTTCTTTTTTGCTTAGACAATTATGTATTATTTGAGAATACAACACAAAATGGGTGGACATTAATTCTGCTTAGGCACCAGGAGTTAAGTCTGAACAACCATTGAGAGAAAGATTGTAGAAAATAGCTCAAGTGCTCTGTTTACCCTTTCTTCCATAAGAACAGCAAAAAAGGCCAGAAGCCTTTTTAAATAGCATGGGAGGCCACGGGCCATAACATAGTCTATTTCCAAAAAAGTTGTATTCAGTCAGTTGGTTAAGCTACATACACCTGTCGGGAAGTGGGTGCTTGTGTTGCTTCACTGCACCAATACACCAATGCACAGAGTTCTTCATTGATCAATAGCCAAGCTGTTTCCCAAAGCTGAATGGCAAGTTCTATTTACCCTAGCTCCAGTTAAAGTCACATGTCATTATGCCACTATTGGAACATGAGTCAGTGTTTTGAAACATCACTGACCTGAGAAGACTTATTAGTTCATCTGCAGACATCTCAGTCTCTAATTAAGGGCTACAGTTTTCCAGATATGCTTTCCCATTGCATAGCACTAGAGTGTTATTTCTACCATGAGCAGAAATTCCTAAATAGGAAATTCTAGACTAAAATTTGTGAGTGGTAGGATATCTTTAAAGACACAAAAGATAATCTGCAGAACATTAAAGGAGAAACAAATACAGGCAAGATTTTTTTCAACAGAATGGAGAAAAGTACTTTGTATATACAGAAATGTTCAAAAGGAAGGGTATGTGTTATTCATTTCCTATGTGAAAAGAGCCAGTGAGCCTATCTGAATTTTTCTTAGGTTCTCCTTTTTGTAGTTGCACAAGTAAAAAGTCTATTTCAGGTCTAAATGTTTTTTTGCTTCAAAACGTACAGTAATTAATATACGTTCAGCAAAGACATACGAAGAACATGTAGAACACAGGGATAGGAATGCTGTGGAATTAATTTCTGATTTTTGTCACCTGTATCTAACTACTATTCAAGTACATGTGATGTTTCTAAATGCTATGACCCATTAAAAATGAAGTGACAATTCAATAATCTGCATAAGATTACTTTTGCTAATATTGTTGACACTAAATACGTAACAATAAACACTAAACAAAATAGATTGTAATCTTCCACTAAATTAAGGCATTATGAATCAGGCTTATTCCCTTCTGTTAAAAATGCAATTAAATACTTTTCAAATTTATTGGCTAGAGAAAACACATTCAAGACTTATTTAACTAACAAAGATAAAATTTTCTTTTTCCAATAACTTAAAGCAAAGTCACAACAATAATACATCAGGCCATAATTCATTTGGGATAGCTTAGGTCAACAACATTAAACAGATGCCATAAAGAAAAGGAATTAAAGAGCTCAACTGTATAAGAAGCCTCATTATACCAAGCCCTTAATGTTAGCCTAGAACTTGAAAATACGTTGCAAGAATAGAAAGGGAAAAGTAACTTCTTTCAAGCATAAAATAATAAATTCTATGTGGTGCTTTGAATAAATAGGAATTTCTTTTCTTTGAAAGGAACAGTGTTGCAGCAGTTTGTCCTTTCCAGGACTTGGTAGCTCCCAAGAATGTACTAGAAATAAATTTCTTCTTGATTCTGAAAAACACTTTATCAAAACCCATACTTTCTACTTAACCATATTTTAATATTGATATATTTATTATACAATGCAAAGAGAGATATCTAGCAAGTGACTACTCCACATAGAAATGAAAAATTAAGTATGATCAATAAAAATCACAGAATCACAGAATCTCAAGGGCTGGAAGGGACCTTGAGAGATCATCTAGTCCAACCTCTTTTATATTCCCCACTGGAAGTTGCTTGTTTTATTAACTTAGCTGTAGTATGGGCTTTATTTGTCACTGTGTGGAGTCTACCTGAAAGGACTACCCAAATGAGACCTTGAATGTCCAGCTCTAACTGTCAACATTAACTTGGTACAAGTCATGAAATGGTAAAAAGCAGTACATAAGTTTTATTAAGACACTGTGGCCACCTTCACATTTTTGTGACACATTTAGGCAGGAGACCAGAGGACATCATAAATCCCAGTGACAACTGCTGCCAGTAGGTATGGAGAAAGACTTGGAGATTCGCCGGGGGCTACCTGAATAGAGAGGTCACTGGCAGCTTATACTGACAACCTCATCTAGAGCATAAAAGAATGGTAAGAAATAGCTCTTCAGGGGACATCCAACCCAATGCAGAAGCTAGGCCTGAGGTGCAAATGCTGCCTGCAGGGACTAGGCTGCTCCATCGGGAGTCTGGATGTGGCTCATCACCCTGGGTTCAGGATGCTAGTCTAAGCTGGCCTGGAGGAGAAATGGGGTCCTGACTGGTGCACGAGGTGTATATCTGTCTGTCAGAAATTAAATACTGGCATAGAAATTGCTATGTCCTTGATATACTCATGGTGCTTAGTAAATATACTTTAGATTTTATGTCACTGGGTAGTGCAGTTCTGTTCTTGCAGCCATCCTACCCAATTCCCTCAGGACATGCTGGAACAGGACACTACTCAGTTTCATACTACATTAAACACCCTGGAAAGTAAAGCATCAGGTTGTCATGCAGATATTACTTATTAAAAAAAAAACCCACAAACAAATATAAATTAAGCAAAAAAGAAATTAAGAACAAGAAAGAGTTATGCAGGCGGGAACACAATATTCAAGGAAAATGATCCTAATGCCTTGTTACTGATGACACAGTAACATAAACTGCATTTTAGGAAGAGATGTGAGACTTTCTTTGGATAAACCTGTAACACTGTCCCAAATGTATAGGAGGGGGTACAGAAAAGGATAAAGACAGAGATATAGAAGGATTTGACAGTATACTTGCAAGGCTGCAAAACAGGAATGTCCATTTTGATAAGCAGAAATGGACAAATTCACAGAAGACTTTGAATAGAGAGAAAAAAATCTGCCTGATAACTGTCTGGGAAAACATGGTAGAATTCTAGTCCCACTAAAACTATTGACCCATTTCATCTCACTTCAATAAGGCTTATACTCAAACCTGCAATTTTCACGATGCTTTGTGTGGCATTTTCTCTACCAAGAGAGACAGTAAGTGCTTTGTTGTGCATCATACTTAATACGCATTTGAGTTTGGCCTACTTTTTGAAGAGTGCATGGTGTTTACTGATGACTGATCATATGATTTCATGCAGCACTTCTGATGGCTGATTCCACACAGACATTACTTTCTGTTGTGCTAGTCTCTTTTTCTTTAAAAGCAAACAGAAGAACTTTAAGTTATGTAAATTAGAAAGACATTTGTTATTTTGCTTTAACAAAGATGAAAACAAAAGCTTATTGTAAGAGAAACACCATTACTTTGTGCTGCTGAAGCTGTTTGCTGCCTTATAGTACACTCCAATTTGAATTAGTGAGAAAGTTTTGCCCAGACCCCCCAGAACAGGGTTTCCTTTGAAGACCACAGCTTGCAAAGCTTAATCACAGAATCATACACAGAATCACAGGATAGTAGGGGTTGGAAGGGACTTGTAGAGATGATCTAGTCCAACACACCCTGCAGAAGCAGGTCCACCTAGATCAGGTTGCACAGGAATGTATCCAGGTAGGTCTTGATGACCTCCAAGGAAGGAGACTCCACATCCTCCCTGGGCAGCCTCTGCCACTGCTCCCTCATCCTCACAATGAAATCATTTTTCCTTACATTTAAATGGAATGTTTTGTGTTCCAGCTTCTTTCCATCACCCCTTGTCCTGTCACTAGATACAACAGAAAAAACGGGGTGCCCCAACCTCCTGACATCCCCCATTTAGATATTTGTAAATATTAATGAGATCCCCTCACAATGTCCTTGTCTCCAGGCTGAACAGCCCCAGTTCTTGAAGACTTTTCTCATGAGTAAGATGCTCCAGTCCCCTGATCATCTTGGTGGCCCTGCACTGGACTCTCTCCAGCAGTTTTCAGTCCCTCTTGTGCTGGGTATCCCAGAACTGGGGCTCTCAAATAATACTCTCAAATAATTCAACAAGTTCAATTTTAATTTGCTTAATTTACAAAAATATTTTAAAGTGTGCTTATCTACCAATTGCAAAAATATTTGGATAATATCAAGGTAAGATATTTAAAAAAATAATCTAGATTTACTTTTTAAATAGAAGCAGTATCAACTTCTTCCATTCTGTGAAGCTTCTTCCTTTGAAAAGAATCAAGGATATATGAACAGTTCTCTCATATGTGCTAATTTCCAAAAACTTTGGGATTCTCAGGAGATCTGTAAGATGCAGTTGAAAACTGTTTGAACTAGAAATAGTATCAACTTCTTAAACACTCTAACTTGAAAGCAAAAAGCCTTTACCAAACAGATTTCAGAAATGCTTCCTAACAGCTTCAGCTCTTGTAAACAACGCTAATGGTACTCAGTATACTCACCAAAGACTGTCCTGGCAGGTACAGATTCTCTGTTCAGCCAGAATGATACTTGAGAGAGAATGACAGTCATGATACAGGGGAGGTAAGTCTGAATGACAAAATAACCAATTTTTCTCTTCAAGTGAAAATGAGCCGTCATTACTGTATATTCACCTAGGTGCCACAAACAAACAAAATACAATTAAATAAAAGGTTGTGATCTCAAGAAAGTCCATTTTTTTGCTAAAAGAAAGCTTGGTATGTTTATGTGAACCAATGTGCTAGGGTTAAATTTCACACAACCTATTTTGTAGCTGAAAGCATCTCACAGAACATAAGAACCTTTTTGAGTGCAACTACATTTTATTCCCAGTGAGCTTCAGAAAAGATCAGGGTTCCGGAACTTACAGGAATTCTTGTATGTCCTCACAAGACCTTCAGTCCTGTAGGCTTCTGCACATAAGCAACTTTGTATTCACACAAAGGTACCCTGAGAACTTAATCTACAGCTAGAGGGCAATCATGGGGATCCATCACTGTCTGACACACATAAGAACACAATCTAGCCTTGTAGAATAATGGAGTGTTTAATGACAAAAGCATGATGGAAGGAAAAAATGGTTGAAATCTGCATGCTTCACCAGTTAGTAAACAAAAAGGGTAATTTACTATATGAAATTAAACATTTATGCCCATCTTGGGTTACAAACATTATGACTCAAGACTGAGATCCAGATAGCATTAAAAAACAATCACTGAGAACAAGCTCACCTCTGCGATCACCAGTTACCTATTAACTTGAAAGAATCAGTAAGGTGCTGCTATGTGTTACTTGTACCATACTACACCTAACACGTCACATTTTGCAAGTTTATTTCAGTAGCCCTCTGCACCACCAGTACTGCCTACGTTCTTCATAGCTCAGGGAGTGCTTTTTTCTTCAAAATATCTTTTACTAACCTGTACTTGATTTAACTGTCTCTTTTCCAATCGTTTGGCCTAAAAGATCATACTGATTCAATCTTGAGCCATCTGGAGCCACCTGCACTGAGTCAGAAGCATTATAAGTCCAAATGTATGTCACTTCTGAAGTTGTGTATGCATCTGTGGGAAGTAAAAGAAAATATTTTATCAGTAAATTCCATCAAAATCATAGAACTAGAAGAGCTACTTATTTAAATAAAAAACAAAGCAACTAAAAAACTTGATGTGGTAAAAAATATGTTTGCACATTTAAAATAGCTTTACTGTAGGGTAAATGCCTATTGCAGCATAGGAACATTTGTGTGATTCATTAAGCACAATTAATTGCTATTAAATTACAAAAGCCATCTATAATGTTAAAAACTTGTCAGAGATTAGATATTATAGGTGTTTTAAAACTCATGGTAAGCCAGATGAAAAGAACTACAATTTGCAAGATTTAGGACACACAACATTTTTGAAAATTCAATCCTATATTGTTCTGACTTTCCATTGACCCCACTCTCTACTTTTATTAATAGCTGAAGTTCACATGTAAATATAGGAAGTCAGGTTCAGTGATAATGCCCTTATAAACCTATAGTTTCTCTGTGCCTTGCCATGTATATCCTCCTAAATTTCACTCCTTGGTATCTTTTTGTGGGACACACTGACATTTAGCAGACTGCTCTCTCACTTATGATCAAACATACATTTAGCCTAGGGTCTGTCAAAAATAAACTAGAATGAAAGCAAATCAACATTGTATTTTAAATAGCATTAATGCCTCTCCAGTAAGTAAGAAAGGAAAAAAATTGAGTATGTCCTGCAAGTTTTTCTGGTATTATACCCTACTAACAAATGTACTATGAAAGGAAAAGGGTAAATCACTGCTGGAAAAAAATTGTGAACTGAGACACGTTCATTTTAAGTCTTATATCATAATTGTACTGAAGTGAAACAAATAATGATCATTTCTATGGGGCTGAAAACATTTTCAGTTGAGAAAACTTTGGAGGCCTAAAAAAAAGCTTCTTCATGTAACTAGCCATAAATTGCTTGAATAAAAAAATCTATCAGGTGAGTGGCATGTAAAGATTTTAATACTTCCCTTTTATCTCTCCAGTTTCCCACAAGAAGACCTCTGCTTTAATGCAAACCAGCAATACTGCCAGTTGCTGATTTGTCCCCATCCTCCTCACTGTTGGCTAGACTTTGTGATAAAGAACGGCAATCTATTAAGTTACATTTTCTGCAATGTATTCAATTTGGCTTTTCTTTTCTGTATTAATAAAAAACACATGAGACATTTGCACAGGCTGATGATCCTCTTAGCAATGTAAGATTAGTAGCATAAGAAGAGGTGCGACAGATATATAACACTGGCAGACTTGCCTCAGATAAAGAAAAAGTCTCAAGATTCCTGCTTATTATCACCACTATTGATAATTCAAACCCTATGCCAGAATAAAAGCTGAAAAATTCACACTAGTATAGAAATGGGTTCTAGGTAAAGAAATAAAATGACTTTGAGGTCATTTAAAATGAACAAAAATAACAGTCTCCTGGATCTGCCAACAGGCAGGAGTACAGGTGACTATAGGGGAAGTAAAAGACAGCTTTTCTAAAATCACTTTGTTCACAGTTTGAGTTCTCCCGTTTACTAGAAAATAAGAAACCATGGGCAGAGAATCAAGAACAAATTACTAAGCAAAACAAACAAACAAAAAAACCCAACAAAACAAATGAGGGCAGAAAAAAAAATAAACTGTTCACATAAAGTCTAATATACATACTCAGAAGGGTTTCCAACTTAGGAATGGCATACTATAAAGTAGGCTCTTTGTGGGAGTGTTAGTTTCATTATTATGTGGGTTTTTAAGTCGTTTTGAGGCTACATATGAGACTTTTTTTCTCCCTTACCTTATAAATTGAACATACTGTCTGCATTTATGTCTGTAGCCATTTTTGTCTCACATCTCTGGTGTTAGTTATGCTGTATTACGTATCAATAGTATAATATTTAGGGGGTAAGAAAAGGATCCATGATACAAACATTACTAATTCTAATTGTCTTCTATCTCCATGGCTAAGATTTCCCTCTAGTGTGGAAACGTCATCAGAAACAGAGGCTTAGTTTAATTTGCTCCGAACTTCAAGGAAAAGGGATTTGTCAGGGATGCAGAGAGAGTGTGCACAGTGCTCTGACAATGTTCATCCTATTTTGTAACCAGTGATGGCTGCAAGTAATACAAAATCAGCCAGAATTTAAGAGTATTAACTGGTTTCCTCAAAAAACATTCCCTTTACTGGGGCAGGAGAAAATTTAGGCCACAGACAAAGGAAAAAAGGAAATCTCATCATGTACAAAATTCAGGAAATATATATATGATCCTAATTCACAAAGAAGAATAAAGGCTTCACTGTAGTCAAATGAAGTTATGCTGCTATTAAAATAATACTAGTGTGATTAACCTCCATCTGCCTATAACATGCAAATGCACTGAGTGATATTTCTGTTACAAGAAGCCATTTGTTGTTGTATTCATCAACTACAAATGTAAAAACAAGTATCATTAACATTAAAGAGAAAATAAATGTTTCAATAAATGAAAGCAATTAATTCTTTGAAGTCCTTCATCTGCTCTTCATTAAAGATACACAGCCTACATGCATCCAGATCTGCATTCATCGATATGCACACTGGAATAGAAGTAAATCAGTGCAGTGTTGAAATAGGTTCATGGAGTTTATTATTAACTGGAGTTGAGAAAGCTTTAAAATACAATAGAAGACTCTACACTGAATAGAGAAATTTCAATGTGTCAGGTTACAAACTTTGTAAAAGTATCATCTTGTGTTTCATATAACAACTTATTGAAACAAAGTGATGCTAAGCAAAGTTAGATATTCTCTGACCAAAGGCCAAACTTCTCCTCATATACTTACAGCTGCCAAATTTCAGCGGGCATGAGTGTGCATCCATAGGGAAATCCTCCAAGTGCATTGGACATTCAGCCTGGACTGTAAGCCTAAAAAAGGCAAAAGACCGCTATGCATTTAAGTCAGTTAGCAGCACAAGAAAATCAATTCCACAGAAATGAACAGAGTTCATGCTGATTTAGGAGATGAAACTCAAATGTTATATTAAACTAATTAAAATCTAAATCAGCTCTTGCTTCTTCCCTTTTATGTGTTCCTTTGGAAAGCATTGACTTATCACCAAAAACATTGAAGAGCTGACCTCAAAACTATGAGGAAAGGCCATTTAAATGAAAATATAAATTATGTAACTCCAGGTTGCTAAGAACAGTCATTTTCTTCTCATAATATTCTGGGGTACATGTGTGATTATATAGCTCTCAAAGGCTCATTAGAAAAGCACAGAAAATACTCTGAAGAAAGTTTTTGACAGACTTTTCTTTCCCATTATTTTTTATTAAAAAAAAAGGAAAGCAAACACCCTCCCCTCAAATGCTCTGTTATCCTGTAAGTCTCTTCTGGGTACAGATTTTTCTCTGTATGTGTTTGTTCATCTTCGTCAAGCCTCAAGCATTAACTACATCCTCCTGTACTTCCAGTGGTTCATCGTTATTGTATTCCCCACTATGCCCTCCCACTCCTCCATCCAAAACTATTCCATATTTCTATTTCCCCATTTTAAAGAGACAAGAGATAAAAATGGCTGTTTAAAATCTAGACAATTAAAACAGTCTACACAGTAATCTTACACCCTTAGAGGCAACACAGTTGCAAGTCATGAAAATGTTTAGTTAATTCTAGCTGACATGACCATTTTTTTTTTAATCTTCTTAATGGTTTCAAACAGTATTTCTTCATATTAAAATATTACTATTTTAATATTAATATTTCTTGATACTTTAATATTGCCCCATGCAGGGAGAGACCTGGGATTCCTGGTTGACAATGAATTAAACATGAGCCAGCAATGTGCCCTCGTGGCCAAGAAGGCCAATGGCATCCTGGGATGCATCAAGAAGAGTGTGGCCAGCAGGTCAAGGGAGATTCTGCAACCCCCCTCCTCTGCCCTGGTGGGGTCTCATCTGGAGTCCTGTGTCCAGTTCTGGGCTCCTCAGCTCAAGAGGGACAGAGAACTTCTGGAGAGAGTCCAGCACAGGGCCACCAAGATGATCAGGGGACTGGAGCATCTTCCTTATGAGGAAAGGCTGCAGGAACTGGGGCTGCTTAGTCTGTAGGTGAGACTGTGGCTGAGACACTTATATGTATCTAACAGGTGGGTGTCAGGAGAATGGGGCAACACTTTTTCCTTTAGTGTCCAGTGACAGGACAAGGGGTAACAGATAGAGGCTGTAACACAAAAAAGTTCCATTTAAACATAAGGAAAAACTATTTTATTGTGAGGGTGAGGGAGTCCTGGCACAGGCTGCTCAGGGAGGGTGTGGAGTCTCCTTCTCTGATGGTTTTTAAAACCCATGTGTACATGTTCATGTGCAACCTGATCTACATGGACCTGCTTTGGCAGGGGAGTTGGACTAGATGATCTCTAAAAGTCCCTTCCAACTGCTACCCTTCTGTGATATTTACAGCATATGTTTATAGTATCTTCTGGAGGGAGAGAATTTTAGTCAATTTTTACAGATACAAGTTCAAATATTGATTTGAATCCAAGCAAAGAACTCAAAATGGAGATCTCAATTTATTTCCAGCAAACTTTTCTGAACCTCTGCAATCATCACATTATCCAGCACTACTAGCAGTCCACTTATCGATACTATACACTGTTGGGTGTTGTATAATAAATCGGGTTTAAGGGATGCTGGTATGGCTGCATGGAAAAAGTTGCACATCACATGTTTGCCTTATAGCTCACATTTTAAATCTTAGGGTGGGGATTTTAATTCTATATTCACAAGAAATTAAATTTATAAATATTCTCAAAGAAAAAGAAAGAAATTAAGTCAGGGGCTTCTGGAAATTTGGATTAAACAATGCAAAAAAATATCTATTGGTGACATTATTACTAAAAGAAGAAGAAATCAGTCTAATAAAAATTATGCTTATGCCTGTGTAGGATATTTGTCAATTTTCATAACTTATTTTCTAAGTAAATTTATTATCAGCTAAATGTTTATCTTAGCTGCTATTCATGCACAGGATACAAAAACTAAAAGTCTATGTAAAATATTGTAATTAGATTTAAAGAAATAGTTATTACAGAGTAAGATGTATTTTCCCTGTAGTTCTTGCTGGAAAGAATTTGAGGCCTTATTAACCATTTCTTCTTCCTCTTTATTCTTTATTGCCATTGACAGTAATAAAAAATTTGCTTAAGGGTTCACATGGTCAGTACAATGGGTGTAGTAATAGGCAGAAGTCATATACTATTTTATTTATTCTAAGATGAAGTGGTAAACTTTGAGTATTCTTAATGTTTACACAGTGATAACCATCTGAAGGTCTCAAAACACTTTCTATTGGTGGTCAGGATCTTTTAATAGCTTAGAGAAGTATAAAAACAAAGAATGTGTAGGAAAACTGATCTAACTTATAATCAGCCAATAGACTTCTAATAGAACTAAAAACAAAACATACATTTTCCTGGCTTTCCTTCTGCTATGTCTGAAATGAAACAAAAGAGAGTCTTCTTGGAACCTCATATTGTTATCTGGAAAAATCACATCTATAGCTTGAGTAGGGAACAGACAAAAAGGCTTACCTCATGGTGTACAAGAGAGTCCCATCATCTTGGATTCGTAGAAGCTTATTTGGCATTGTCATGTTATGAGCCACTGACTTTTTCCCATTATGAAAAAATGTATCTGGGGTCCAGATTTTGCTGGCCATTAAGTTGTTCAATCGAAGAATGTTCATTGGGCCTTTAAACTTTAATCTCTCATCCTTCCACCTCTGACGGAAGAAAACATCTATTGTGTATTCCTGCAATGGAATAAACAGATACTTTTTTGACACAATGAAACATTCATCTGTTTTTTGAGGACCAAAACAGAAAAGCTCTAGTTGCAAACATTCCTTTGGTAAAATTTTCAAGGAAGAACAACCATAATACAAAATGACATTTTCCTTCATGATTACTAGTTGTTGCTTGCATATCAAACCTTACAAGATTTAGATTTCTGTATCTGATAGATATAGCATGTGGCAAAGGTAATTTTAATAAACACCGCTAGTTTACATTAAGAAGTAAGAAAACAAAAAATCACAGAAGGATATTAAATAGTTGCTGCAGCAATTAAGTCAAAGGAGAGTAACCCAGCGTTTTAAAAGCATGGAGAATGGCTGAGACTGAAAGAAAAGAAACAAGGCTACTCATAAAGGGTACAACAGACACAGGCAAACTGATGTAAGGAAGAGTTTTCCAAAGGAGAAAGTAAGGCTATGTAGTGGTATGGATTTTATTAACAAAAGTACATAGGTAGGGCACAATAGCTGATGATGAACAAGTGATACAAAATGTCTGCTGAACTTTGATGCCTAATCTTGGGAAGGAAGTCTGGAGAAAATTATGCAGGAGAAAATGATACAAGAGAAAACAGACTGACAACCTAGACCAGATGCCTGTGTCACCCAGTGTGCTGGGCATCCCATCTGCTTGGTTTTGTTGCTGTTCTAAACAAACAAACAAAAAACATACTTATTAAACATTGATAATGTAAATTCATCAACTAATTCCAAATTTGATAGGTAAATTCAGTGGTTTGTTACTTTCAGTGAAGCATATAAATTAGAAAAGATAGAGCTTAGCAAACTGTATTCTGTGTATTGGCAAATGTTACCTTGGTGCAATTTCACTTCTGTTGGATAGATGCAAAATGGCTTCATAATTTCAAAATGTCAGTACGTTACAACATATTGTTTTAACAGTTGTGCTATTGCAATTACTCTGCAAATTTATGTAAACCATTTTCAAGTGCATTATCTTCGAATGGACAAGTCCTGATAAAATTCAACCCATGTAAAATATTCAAGTGATTTCAATGTAAAACTGACTTCAAGGAACTTATCAACCCTCATCACTTTTTGCTGGCTCCCTTGTATGCTGATTAACAAGGCTTAAGTTTTGTCTCAGTTAATCACATCCTGGTATAAAAGGAGTGCTGAGCAGACAGCAAGAAGTGACAGCCCTTTTTAGCTCCTTTGGTCTGTGAGCCAAGGAGCTGTGAAGACCTTTTCCAAGTCAGTGCCAGAGGCTATGATGAGCATATGGAATAAAGGAAAGATAATTCTGTTACCTGAAGGAGTATGGCAGGAGCAAGAGAGAAAGCAGTTGTTATTAGGAAATGTGTCAGGTGCTCAGGGAGATCTTGGAACAATGTAATGGGATACTTAAAAACTAATCTGACCAAACCACAAGCATAACTTTTAGTTATATCAGGAGGTCTTACATTACTACAACATATTTTCCTAATTTATCAAATTAAAATTATAGTTACTCAAGCTAATATTAAAGTAACACTATAGTACACTGAAAATTAATTTACTTGGATTTCTCTAATGTCACTTACTATTATCTCTAATATTTTAGCAAATATATCTGTGAAATACAAAAGTATACACTTCTAAAATATGTATTTCGTTGATTTTATACCTTATCTTTTACTCTCATCACTGCCAGAGCAATTCCTCATGACAAGTAATTTGCTCATTTCTCTATATAGATTATGTTCTATTATCCTGGTTTATTTGCTGATTGATATGTTGTTTTATTTTCTAAATATTGTGTAACTCAAAACCCCATTTAAAAATTCCAAGTTATCCATCCATTCAGTTGTAGACTTGGGAAAGTCACAAAATGAATTGAATAAAATCATGGAGGATCAGGAGCAGCACGCTGGAGCGGGGCAAATACATGAAATCTGGCTATCAACACTATGTTTCCAGGAAAATAATTGCCTCAAAAGCCTCCTTGTGGATTCTGAGGGACTTTGCCAGTAAATCATTGCAATGTATGACAAGATTGATGGTTGAGGTATAAATAAGTGGAAAGAAGAGCCTGAAGGAGTAAGGTATCGAAATTCCACTGAAATTCAACAGGAGTGGCAAGACCTATAGGTTCTTTTGACAAACATCCCTGCATATAAATGATTAGAATATAAATCTTAAGGTTTTTTAATGTTTCCATCAATAAAGAATATCAAAGGTCTCACTTCTTCAATGTCTTCCAACATATATAGTTTTTATATAATTTGTATTTATCAAAGGAAGCATTCAGATCTCAGTTTTGTATGGAGGGAAACTAAGGCACAGACACTAAATTAACTGTCTCAGTCCATTTACAGAATAATTATGAATAGCAAAATAAAATCCATGCCTTTTGCATCCCAGTGCTATATTCTCTGATCTCATATACTCTTCCTAGCCAAATCTATTCCACTTATGGTCATGAATATCCCTATCATGATTACTATACAAAAACACTAAAAAAAGAGGAAACCATTACATTATTTTGAAAATAATCAATGTGATAAAAGCTAGCATTTATCAAAAGATGCTACATAAAGACTTTGTAACTATTTCCTATTTCATATACGTACCACTTTGTGGTAAAGGTTGTGTAATGTTTACTTTCCAAGAAAGACTAACATTCTGTTCGAAACTCCAAGTCTGAATTTCAGGAAAAAAAGAATGTAATACCTGATACTCATTTCATACAACTTGCAGATAATCTCCCATATGAAAAAAAAAAAAAGTGCTATCTCTAGATATTACCAAACCACTCTCCAGTATATATTGCAGTATTCCAGAAAATCACAAGAGTATACTTCAAGGACTACAAGGGATTCCTTTGATCATTTATAGACAAGCAAATGCTTCCTACTAATTTCTGTCTGAAATGAGCCTTTCACAGCTGGACTCTAACACAGTACAATTAAACATAATCTTTCTAATATGTATTAGACTAGCTTACATGGAATTTTAGGTACAGTGAGATTCTTCCTACAGTGTTAAGAAGCACTTGAGGCTCTGTCAGTTCAATGGTTAGAAGAATAAAATTGTGAAAGGAATTTCATCCTTTTAATATGCAATTTTTGTGCATAACAGTAGCACATTTGAAAAAAAAAAAAGACATTGGTAAATCTGGGAGAAGCTTTAACTGACCTGAGTATAAGCAATCCCACCTCACTATACTGCAGTCTTCTCTTTTTTTGCCAAGGCCAGATTTGTCTGGAAAAATTTCAAACAACAAAAAATGTACTCTCATCTTTTCAGCTAGTTGTTGGAAGATTTTGGCAGTCTTTGTCTCTGGAGTAAAGATGGAAGTGTTCCAAAAATCTCAAAAATTGTGAACATCCATTAGCAAGCAGAATTTTCATGGAGCAGACTGACATTTTATTAATCACCCTCTGCTTGTAAAGATCTTTCTCAGTCAATTCTGTAAAGAAAGTCTGGCTTTTTCTTGACCACTGTTAGAGTCATTAACTGACATCAATTTAACCATGAAAGTAAATTTTGATTTCTGTAAAATACAAAATTTTTAGAAGATAAATACAAAACATTAGACACAAGGAAAAGGAGAATGGCACACATCTTTTTATTGATTCATTAAAGACAGTCAGATATACCATGGTTGCTACATTGATGAGATTAACATGTAAGATCACTGGACCTAATTCTCATTTAGCTAATATAGGGGCTTCATATTAATTATTTTTACATCAGTGTAATTTCTTAATGTTAGTTCTTAAAAGGCACAGTCTCGATGTCATATCTAGCTTAAGGCAATGTGTAAACTTTCCTTCCGTTTTTCTTAAAAACATCAATTTTAGTATACAACTAATCCTGTCAAATACTAACACTGTCAAACGGTTGGTACACAACTAAGTATCAAAACAACTTCCAAGGAAAGAAAGAAGGAGTTCTAGACAGGAAATTTAAGAAAATGTAATCATTCAAAGCAAAATAATTTACCCACTATATGCATTCCTGCTATAATCTGGTATTTGTGAGTTTGTGAGTTGCAAGATTGTGAAGAAACCTCTGCAAATTAATTTACCAAACTTCTGAACTAAGCATTTGGATCTTGCTTTTAAGTGAATGATGAAATTAGCTTTAAAGTAAGAGGAAAAAATAATTTGTTTGTTGTCTTGGTCATCTCACTCTCAGTGGGACAGATTTATTTGTGGTGCAAAAGGTACCAGGGCTAATGTACTACAAGAGCCTACAAAACACCATAGTTCTTGGCTTTACCTTGGTGTATCTAGAAAACAATGTTTCTACCATCTCCATCTCACTTTCTACTTATCTCTTCTGCAATTCTCCTCTTCCCAAACTCCCCTTAACACTTCAAAAACAAACACTGACTACTCAGAGTCTGTAGTAAGCCATTTGATTAGTTGTGTATAACATCAAATCTCACCACACGCATGTATAAACGGAGTATATTTACTCTTCTCTTAAACTTATCTTCTGATGTGTACAAAACACAGAACAGGGAAGGAAACAGACAAACAAATTTCTTTCAGGTCCAGGTCTTTGGGAGGTGTGGATCCTATACATCAGTAAAAAGAATACTTGAAAATATTCTGAATAAATTCCCATATGAAGGAAGGTTGTGGCTTGCTGGTTATTTTTTATCAAAAATCTTAACAGTCCTGTTAAAAACTTAAATGCTATCCTATAATTGCATTTCAAAAGAACATGTATACCTTTTCAAATACATAAGTAATGTCTGCCAGATATAGACAATCTTTAATACTATAAAGAGTATGTAGTATATATCTAGGGACTTGTAGCATGATTTTCCACTATTTGAAGAATTCATTTAAAGTTTTTTATTTCTGCTTCATCTGCCAACTTCAGTCATTTTTGTCTAAGCATTTAATCTAAACATGAAGTATTTGAAAAAAAATCTGGACAAAAAATGTGTTTAACCAGTTTGAATGATAGTGTCTAAGGAATAGATTGTCTTCCTATTCACATCTATTTCTGAAAAGGACATTTTCTGAACGATTTTCTAGTTCTTTCTTTCCATAAACCTGATGCAGAATGAACTCTGAGTCTAAAATAAGCCTTAAGGATGGATAAGAAAGAGATGTGAAAGATACAAATAGAAGTTACCTAGAAAAGAGATTACAGGATATTATTCACGCTGCTGACATTGAAAATACAAACATTTATCAGTACCTTTTTTTATTCAAACATGGATAAAGTGCAGCCCTTAAACACAATGGATGCCTATTGCCAGGGACTTGAATCAAAACAAGAGGTACACTGAGAAATAATGTCAGTGAAGGGTTTGGTCACAGTTTCTGACAAATCAATTTCCAATATTGATCCACATGGCAGGATACTGCACAGAGGAAGAAGCCTTCCTAACAGAAAAAAATAAGAGAAACTCTGCAAGACATATGTGAGATATCCTCCTCAAAAATTCAGTCTATGGATTTAACTTGCAATTTTCTGTTCTGCTATATTTGAAAAATCAGAAACAGTGAAACATAAATTGAAAACTGAGAAGACAGTAGTGTATGTAGTGATGAACTAGCTGTGCAGGACAATCTCTACAGAAAAATGTTCATGTTTCTGGAGTGAAAAAAATTGAAGTCTATCATCAAGAAACTAGGAAAAAATATTGTTTACAAATAGAGAAAAACATGGATGTAGACATAGTAAACAAAATTCCACAAAGACAATTAAAAGCTTAGGTTTAAAGTTGAAACATCAAACCTTCATAAAGCTTGTTAATTTTAACATTCAAGAAAAACTTGTCCAGATCCTGCCACCTACTAACTGTGTGTTGTAGGAATGCAGGAAAGACTAGAAACTGCTGAGGAAAAATAGGCAAGATCTTGGCAAACCTTGTTTCACAGCACACTTCATATAAAGATTCTCAGTGCCTATATGCTCTGTCTTGAATAACTGCTGCTTAAGGAGTAAATTTGTTTGTCATTTATTATTTATGGTTTTTTTTCCTATCGAGGACATCAATACTTATGGCTATGTGGGAAATTTTAGAAGCAAAAGTTTCAGGAGAGCCTGGAAAGAAAGTAAGTCAGAAAAAGATGTAAAAGTACATTGCTTGCAATGCTGAATTCAATTAGCAGTATAGATGTTTTTAAAGATATTTCAGTCTACCAGATATCAAATAATTAATTTTGAAAAAAGAAGGAAATAATGTTTTGATATTTAAATGAAATTATTTACATTTTTATTGTCATACAAATCATAATCCAACCTCAGAACTTTTAAAATATTAAATATTTAAAATTCAGTACAAATGTTTTAATTAGTCTATTTAACCATAGTTTACCCTTATAATTCTTTAGAAAATTCAGATATGTGCTTTTTTTATATAGTTCTCTTCAGTGTTTGGTTTGTTTTTCTAAACAATGCAGCTTTTCTTCTCTCAGGCTAATGTCAAATTAAATTTGTATCACTGCCCTGGCTGAAAGCCTGTAGGCATAGCATCATAATACTGAACTTAAATATTTCAGAAAAACAATAGCTCAAAAAGACAGAAGAGTGAGCAAAATCTGTTTAATCCCATTTTTGTTTTACCTTCCCATTATAATTTCATGTTTTGGTTGACCTACCTTGATTCTCAGCAGTTTGTAATATCATGTTGAAAATTCCTGTTGTATATTGGCATTTCCTTTGACATACAATAGCATTTTTATGAAACAGCTAATATAGATAGAACAATATTTTAGCCACATCAGTTCGTTTGAAGCACAGATTGCAAAAAAAAATCTGTCCAGGAGTCAATAGATTTGGTGACAGATTATTTCAGTGGAACAAAGTGGCACCTTTTTAAGTTAATCATAATGTTAATCCACAACAAGGATCAAAAGTTTTTGACTCAATAAGTTCAGGAAAAAACCTCAGTCCAGCTTTTATGTCCTAAATTTATCATGACAACCTCAGCTGGCCAAAATCAAAGATCAAATTCCATTGTACTTAATTATTTTTGGCAAAATTGTGATAGTGGAAAAATACATTATATATTAATTAATTTATATTAATTTGATACATTAATAAAACCCTATATTGTAGCAATCATGCTGAGATTGCACAAAATGTACAGATTGCACAAAATACTATATTATCATTAATAGGAACTACTAAGTGAAGAAAACAGAAATTTCACAAATGACTATCAACTGAACAACAAAGGTTAGAATGACATCAACATGAATCAAAACAGCTATGTGACAACTATGTCCTTAACTACAATAATTTTCAGTGTGCCACCTCCCTCTTGCACATTATAAACATATTAATTTTCTCCCATAGCCATTGAATGTCCTTCCCATTTTCAACAGGTATTTTCCTAAGCACTGTAGTTCACCACAAGATACCATCAAAGGGGAAGAAATACTAAACTGGCGAATAAGTAATGCAAATGGGTTCAGTCGTACATCTACTGGCTTTCTTTGCTATGAAAAATCATAGGGGAAGGAATCCCACTGGTAGCAATGACTATAAGAGTTTCAGGCAATAGCAGTGCCCAGGTCTAAAACCTAATGTAACTAGGGCCTCACCACTCACACTGTGAAAGCAGAGGACCTCAGGACCCGAGACTCCACTTTCCTGAAAAGACCTGAGATTGACAGATCCTTTGGAGAGTTAGGAGGACAGGGGCAAGAGTCAAACTTATTCTTCTAATGAAGCCTTTTAAGGACAAAGCTATAAAATTGCCTGACGAGGGTGTACAGGAAAGTCAGAGAGGCACTTTTTACAAGGGCATATAATGATAGGACAAAGAGTAATGGATTTAAATTGAAAGAGCATAGATTTAGATTAGATATGAAGAATTTCATCATTGTGAGGGTGGCGAGACACTGGAATACGTTGCCCAGAGAGGTGGTAGATGCCTCATCACTGGAAGCATCCAAACCCAGGTTTGAGCAATCTGGTCTTGTGGAAGGCATTGCTGCCCATGGAAGGGAGATTGGAACTAAATGATCTTTAGGATCTCTTAAAAATCAAACCATTCTATGATTCTGTAATTGTAAAATGAGTGTATTCCAGAGCTTCCACTATTTACTGAAGAAATATAGTAATCCCTCTTTATAATAGTTTACATTATCAATTTGGTAATGTAATACCTAAATGAAAGAGTACTCATGGGAAAATCTGTAATGTCACCTTCATGTTTGACAGAATATGTTATAGTTTGGAAGCTATTATTTCAAAACTCACATGTTGAAATTTTCTAATTGACTGGTCATACATTTGAAAACGATTTTATAATTATCAACTGAACAAGCTAAATTAACCCTGAAACTTGTAGTAGTATTAAACTGCTCTTACTTACCTATCTACTTATCTGCAAATAGACCTACCCATTACAGTAACAGCTGCTGTTCTGATGCACTGCACAATGTTTTGATTAACACTTCTGCACAGAGTTGTTTGAGCTGTAGCATCAAGTGACCTGTCATAGCTGTACATGTAAATGGATTAGGCTCAGGGAGATTTTCACAAAAGTCTCATTTAAGCACAGATGACTTGCACAGCCTTGAGTACATCTCCTTGTGCCTCAGTGCCACATCTTTAAAATTGGGTTAATTTCATCTCCCCATTTCACAGGAATATTTTAAGTGTAAAAAGTCATGAGAAGCTAGACTAACTAAATGTTCACATCTCCTTTGTATCTAGCCAAGAAAATTTGTGTTTTATAATTAGTAACAAAATAAGAATAATTTCATAAATTTAATATCATCAGGAACAAACCTCAAGAGAATCAGTATCATATGAAGTGACAAAAAGAAAATAAATGTCTATTCTTCCTGTGAAACAACTTTTCATGTGAAGTCTCAGTAATGTAATCATTACAATTGAAACAAAGTTTGAAAACTGAAACTATTACACACAAAAACCAAACACAAAACCCCAGAATATATCTTCCAAATCTATGATTACCTATTAGTGAGTAGATAACTTTTTAAATGTACACTGTACAATCAAATATTTCATTTCATTGCAATCTAGCTTGTAACATCAAGATATTTCCTTTTTTGTGTGATGCATAACCTATAGGTTTTCAAAGAAAAAGCAAATATTGTCTTAAATATTTTTTAAATATTCTAAGTACCTATGGATAAACACAGGTAGTACTTTATGTCTCATGTATAATATTCAAAGCACTTCACAAAGTAATTTCTTGCAGGAATTAAAAGGGCAGCTAAAATAAGTTTCAGATTGTCCTTCCCTTCTTTCCTTTTAGTGATGTTATTTATACCCATGAATATCTTTCTCCTTGGTGCAACATATCCCCCCTAATCATGAGTATGATTTGCAGTGAGCCTTCAAAGGACTCCTTGCCTTAGAGTTTTTCCCATTGCTGTTTTCATGAAAAATCGTAATCCAGAGCAATATTATCATAGTTTCTTTCTTTTTAATGTTAATGACTTCCTTTAAATGTTTACTAAATATTGCAAATTATGAAAGATTGATCTGTAAAGCAACACAATTATGCCAATGACTCAACTTGCGAGTCTCGTACTTCAAGAAGTTTAGTTTAGGCTGACTCCAGTCAGGGTCCCTCAGAATATTGCGAACATTGTGTGCTTCTGCAGTGCACCTTTCACTGTAGTCTCCTGCAAGAAGAATACAGTTCACTCATCTCAAGACTGCTCCAGAATAGGAATCAAAGTACAGTCAGTAGGGGCATTCCATCTTTAGAACTATTGTGATTTGGCACTTTTTGACTTCAGTGAAATTACTCCCAATTTGTCCACAATAAGTAAATGCAGAATACAAGTTTAAAAGAAGTTAATAGTATATATTTTACACCATTTAATATATATGCAGATAATTCAGAAACTCACCATATCAGTGTCTGAAACAGGTCCAAAACTGGTCACATAGATGTTAGTGAAGACTTCAGTAATACTATCTGATATAAAAAGAAAAAAAACACCAAGCAAACATTTTAAATTTAGAGAACATGTTCAGACTCTCCATGAAAAATTATGGGACATTTAGAACAAGTTTCTGTCCTTATTCACTTCTAACCAATGCCCTGTTGTAAATACCAGGGGTTTCTACCCCACTTAACACATGCTATTGGTCAAGAGTTTGTCTCACTGAGTAGTTTGTTTCAATTAAATAACTATAAAACCATCAGCAACTATGATTATTATTTCCCATTTCTCCACTAGCAAAAATAACCATGCTGTCTTGGACTTAGCAAGCTGGTACAGTTCTAAACGTAAAATGCCTTTGTTGCATAGGTGTTACCTCTTTGTTGCACATCATTCCTATTAAAGCCTTTGTAGTTCTAGGCTGTTTTCTTCATCCTGGACAGCTTTTTCAAGGCCAAAGACAAGAAAAAGCTTACAGAGCAATTATTGACTACCTCAACTATAACACTCAACAGCATCTTACTTTTTAATTGGATATGCTTTAAATGGAATGTATTTTAACATCATAGTGCCTTCCCTTGATAGACGATGCTTCTGATACATTGTTGTGACACTGTAAATACTATAAGAAAACGTTCTTCCTAATCATTGTAGTCAGACAGCCATGAAATCATAATATTAAATACTGTATTGCAGGGAAAAGTAATTGCTGAGTTTTCTATCTTCAGTTTTCAATTAGGCTCAAAACAGAATAATATTCAATAAGAGGGATAACACACACTTGCAGGAAATTTCTTACAGCAGTTGTCAATTACTGTCTGCGTTCAAGACAGTCCACACAAGGAATTCTCTGCCTTAAAGCCAGTTTTTGGCTGGATAATAAATGTTTTAATACAACTAGCTGCAATTTAACTCATCCCAGAATTTCCCATTCCTAAAATAATACAGCTGCCTGTTACATGAGTGATCCAGCTGTTATGATTTCCACATTTATAATCATCACTTAATATGGATATTTAGTAGTTTCTATATTCCTAAAACTACTTTTTGACAAACATGTGACACAGATAGATTTAATTTTAATTGCATTGAGGTCAACAGTATAATCACTGCCCTTTCTTGGGAGGAACCATCAGTGCTCACCCAGGACATCAGGCATTCTACCAGGTACCAGGCAAAGGCAAGACTTCCCTGAGCAGCTGCATGGAGAGCAGTGTATTTTCAAAGGGATTTTCAAAAAAAAACAGAGATGTACTGAAAGCAGAGATGGGGTGATACTGTTCTTTCAGAAAACTTGTAGGGCATGGGGGAGGCATGTTCCTGCACTCTCATCTTTAAAGGAACAAATTTCCTTCTCTAGTCAAATGTTAAGTCACATGCTTATTACAATACAGGACTTTGTAAAGCCTTTAAAAAAAAATTCCTGGATCATCTCTGTTTTTTAAGCAAATAAATAAAGGAAATAAAAGTTGACTCTTACTATGTGTCACTCTGAAAGAGACAGTGAGGATAACAAAAACTTCACTGTAACTACCATTGAATGCTATTACAACAGTCTGTAGATTCCCCTTGCTGATGTGCATTACCTACTTAAAAACACTTCATATCCTAGGAGCTAAATATCTAGACTTAAGGAGTAGAAGGATGATGGACTGGAAAAAGAAGAGTCTTGCTATCCACGAATCTTCAGCTGCAAGATCGTTACTTCAGGTTGTCATAATCAAGCACTTCAAAGTATATAAAAAGTGTTGGGGCAAATTCATCCCTGATAGCCTCAGGAATGTGAATGGACGCAAATTAACTGTACACATTTATTTCTGCCTCTTACTTTTTCTTAAAATTATGCATAAAGTTTCTATTTCTACTTCATGTACAAGTAACCTGGTCCTTAAAGACAAAAGAAGCTGAAATGTAATAAGGCTTGAATTATTCCTGTTACCATCTGTTAGTGTTACCCACCTAAGCCTTGTTGTCTGTTTCTTCTTTGTTATTTTACATAGTGTTACAATAAATATTCCTCTGAATTACAAATTTGAACTCTGGGTTTAAGAATCAATGTCTATAAAAAGTAAAAATGAATCCCCTCTGTTACAACAAATATTGTGGTTATTGCTTTGAAAGAACACATGCTCACCAAATCAAGTGTGTATTAAAACATAAGTTTGTCCCACTAGCAACTTTAAAGTTGACTCTGTGGTCAGAATTCATCCAGCACACATCACGGTTGCAGGCTTTTTATAACTGACATTCTGTCAAAAACAGCATAGTCATCACACTTAGCCTAGTTGTTCAACACAACACAACAGGTGTTCATGCACAAATCTAGAGTTTATTTTTGGAGAAAAACTGACAAATTTTTCCACTAGAATTATAAAATCTTTTTCTTCAATTGATGCATAAACATATAACTAAAAGGCTGAATTTGCAAAAGTGCCTAAATCAGTGAAGGCCCAGTGCTTTTGAAAAACAGTGTAGTTTTTGAAGAAGAACCCTCTGTTAGGAGGAGGAGTGGCTGACTCACTCATTCTTGTGAGCTACTCAGTTATTCTGAATCACTGCCTTTGAAGGTTAAACAAAGAAACAGGAACAGGAAAAGGCAAGCCTAAAAACGTCTGATGTTTCTTTTAAGAGAAAAAAAATCTCAGGCGAAGAACAGGACATGCAGATGCCATGGTCACACGAGGAGCTTTGAAATTCAGCAAATTATATTATAGCATTATTTCTAACTTGCCTTGGTCATAAACGTTAAAAGAGAAGCCTTAACTGACTTAGCTTAGGCCAGTTTCTCAGAAGACAGAAGTCAAACTAACAAAAAAAAAAAATCAAGAAAGTTAAGAATAAAGAGAGGAGGAAAAACACATCCTATGGAAGTAGCAAAAATAACAATTATTAAGATTAAATTTCATGTGGTTCTAAAGCACCAGTTTCTTCTGATTCCCTTTTCTTTATTTAGCTTTCATAATGCCAATACGGAAAAAAAATCAAAAAGTAAGAAAAAGCAATAAACACATCAAATAGCAGAAGATTTTTAGATCCTTATCTCTCCTTAGCTGGATAATTTACTGTGTGCTTTAATTACATTTAGGATTTTGCAAACATTGATTATAGTAACTTCTCTCTGAAGATAAGAAATTTTTATCTTCATTCTTCCATGCTTAAGAAGCTGAGGTAGAAAGATTAAATGAAGTGCAAGTAATATGAAGTACAGATCTTTACCACATCTGGCTTCAGTTGTCCAACATTAAGTATCCATAGGGGAAAATGTCTACATCGTTGACTCTTCAAAAATTAGAGAATGAGTTCAGAGCATAGTTTGAGTTAGTATCAGTACCTTTACCATTCATTATGCCAATGTCCTGCTGCTGGAATACTCTTTCTGGTGGTCTGAAGTCCTGCTAGCTTGTTCCTCCGTACAGTTGGTTCAGTTGAAGCAGACTTCTTGGCAGAGAATCTGCAGTGGCTGAAGTCTAAATCAACCACAAGTTGAGCAATAGAGATTGTCAGAAAAGTCAGATGAAGAGACTCCTCATCAGCATTTACCAATTTGTCCAAATGCCAGGTAGTTTTAAAAACCTCTACTTTCTTTCAAATCTCTTCTCAGTTGCCTGTATGTCTGAAGGGATTCCAGTGTCTGCGACGTGGACACCTGCAAGCTCTCCCTGTCCTGAAGAACTCCAAGGTCTATATTTCCTGAAAGAAGTTTTCTGAATATTTCTTCTATTTGAGAATTATCTATGTTTTGCTCATTCCTTCTTTCCACTCACCAAAATAATCTACAATTCTTTCTTCACAGAAAGTATGGACAAAACACATATTGCTCATACTAGGTATGTTTAAAGGAAGAGAAGAAAGGGGTGTGATCACCATGAAGTTTCCAGAGACCATCAGCAAGGTTCCAGATGTTAATTTGCATAAATTTGGCTATATTATCCATTAATATGTCAAAGCTATTTTCACAAGAAAGCAAACTAGTAGATTGAGTTAGTTTTTTATTTCATTTATTTGAATTTTCTGTCAATAAATCTGTAAATCCAGGGTATGGGCAGCTAAAATAAAAGCCAATCTGAGGTAATCCATAACCATCAAAACTATTTTTGGTGAGACAGAGCTTTCAAAATGTATACATGCAGCTCTAATGCACAGCATAAAACGATTTCTTAGAAACTTCATTTTAAATGTGGAGTAAATAGCATCCAGGAGAACGCTGCAAGGCTGTAATTGAAAATCATGTTTCACAACATGAAAAAAAAAAAGTGAAAATAAAATACTGCTCTCTAATTATGTCAACAAAAAATCAAAGAGGTCAAGTTGCAGTGCTTGGGAGACTTAATTGAGGATCTCTGAGTTTTTCTGGAAATGCTGTCAAAACCTTGATGTTACTTTAACTATTTTGCTATAAAATATTATTTAACTGGAATTGACATTGTTCTGACATGGTATTATGGTCTCCAAGGGCATGCTTGGCAATGTTGCCCAAGGCTTTGAGATTGTCATTCATAATACAAGTCAGGAATTGCACAGGTGAAACAGCCAGAGTCTTAATCCATCAAACACTATTCCAACTCAACATGTTGCTCTTATCTGACAAGCTCCTTAGTGAGTCTGTTGACAGCTCAAGACACTGTCTAGCTGGCAGGGAATGAAGGTCAGAGGAGGTCATGCGACGGAGAAATGTAAGAGAAAAAAAATCCATAGGAATGCAGATTTTTCAAAACACCATCCTGCTAGTGCTTCTTTTTATTTAGGTTTGGTGCTTTATGTGAGTTTTATCTATCCAACTACCCAGCATCTTCATTCATCATCCACTGCTAAATTACAACAGTTTCACAGCCACATGTGCCTACATAAATACACTTCTAATTTGTAAATTGCAGTCAACTGTGAAAAGAAATAACTTCCCTCCTTGACATCAGCACATCACATCCAACAGTCTCAGTCTATTCTTGATCTTTCAACACAATTTCTCATTATGAGCCACAAGTAAAGTTCTCTTTCAAATCTCCATCTTTAATAAAGCATATGTAGAGTAAGCTTACCAATAATACCTGTGTTACTGTTAGCAGTAGCTCTTTTGATGCCCTTCATGTAAATAAGACCTGAATCAGACATCGCACTTGATTTCTGATGGCATTGACCAAATCAAGAATGCATTCTGCAGAAAATATTCTGGAGAAAGATAGAGGAGTTGAAAGCCAGTAGGCTAACAGACTCCAACTAATTTCCCTCTGAAGCACTTACATCTATTAACAGACATTATGTCAACTTAGTAAATAGCTCCATGTAAAGACTGAGATCTTCCAAAAACCTACACAGAAATGATGAAGTTAAGCAATCCTGTAAAGAAATACCACATTCTTGAAATAAATACCATTATATCATTTAGACCAATGGAATACTTGGTGCTATTTATAAGCCTGTTCTTGAATTGGATTTTTTATTTCAGAAAAGTAGTATTTATTATTCTGAAATTGAATATAACTGGTTCAAAATAGCAGGAAAACCTAAACTTGAGGGACAATTTCCTGTAATACAAAACTTCAGTCAAAAGTAAGTGTATCTTTAGAGATGAGTGAGACCTTTTAACCATTAAAAATATACACATTGACCTAAAAAAATTGTTTCACTTAACTGTCAAAATCCTATTATTCTGTAGAAAAACAATATTACTTGAAAAAAACATTTTCTGATGTTTTATTAACTGAGTTAACATCTTTTTTAGGTATAAGTGTATTGGGCCTGGGGTGGTGGTGATTTTCCACAGCAGCCCTTGTAGTGCTGTGCCTTCTGTTGTTGGCTAAATGCATGTCTCAATAGCACATCAGTGTTTGGCCTACTGCTCAGGGAGCATCAAGGCTGTCCCTGCACCATTCCTTCCCCCAGCTTCACCAATAGCTGTGGGTGGGCAGGATCCTGGGAGGGGCTATGGCCAGGACAGCTGACCCAGGCTGACCAAGGAAATATTCCATACCATATGAAATCAGCTCATCAATACAAAGTCAGGGACAGGAGCAGGAATGGAGAGGCGTGATTCACTTTTGCCTTCCAAAGCAAACATTACACATACTGAAGCCCTTCTTCTCAGGAAGTGGCCCCTTTCCTTTTCTTCTGGTGCATGTGGCTTTGCTGTTTCTTTATTAAACTGCTTTATCTCAACCCACGAGGCCTTTATCTTATTTTCTCCCCTCCCTGGCTTGCTGAGGAGGGGGGTGATAGAGCAGCATGGTGAGCACCTGGCAACCAGTCAGGGTCAAACCACCACAGCCTATTTGGTGCCCAACATGGGGCTCGATAGTAGATTACCCACCAAATGTGCACAGAATAAATACTTTGACATATCTCCACAATCTCGTAATTACTCAAATTTGTCCTATACATAAAAGACATTGTTGAAAACTGTAGGAGCACTGTTTCCAGCTAGCAAATGGAAAATTTAAAAGTGATACGTTTACACTTCACTAAGAAAATTTTCACATGCATATGACAGATTTGGGGGTTATCTCTCACTCAAAAAGAAGAAAAGAGTGCAGATCACATGCAGAAGTCTTATATTTACTATTTCTTTTCTAACTCTGGACCAAGAGACCTTTAATTTGCAAATCTTATTACTTTAGGTAACAAAATTAAACACATTTCCAGAGAGTCCTATGAAGGAAGAGCTTTGGATACAAGTAACATTTGAGGTGCAGCTCTAACTTGATTATAGGCTTCCTCTGAAAGGGTAGGGCTAAAGGTTGATTTTGGTGCTCAATTATCTATTTAAGTATATTTGACAAGCTCCACAAAGTTATTTAAGGATCAAGTTTCCACTCAAATCAATAAAATTTAATCTGAATGTCACTCTGGTCCTGAATATAATGACTAAATTTTGCACTTAGGATCCCCTTCAGTCCCAAATTCCTGTCTACTGTTGTCTATATGTAATATTCCCTGGATGCTTATATTTCCACCTTGAAGCAAAATTATCCTCATGCTGCCCAGCAGCTTAAAGAATTGGCTCTCAAGCAAGTCTCAAGGAGTTCCTCAAATTATAAATAATTACAAATTTACTATGCCAGAAAGACTTTATGAGAGAAAGCAAGAAAACAAGCCAGAGGCTGATTCCATAGCGTGGTAGCACTCTTGGGATATAGCAGACATAAAATGAAGTCTCTACTCAATAGCTAATTATTTACACAAAGTAGATCATTCGCTTCCAAAGATCAAGGAAGCATAATCTGTCTTAGAAAAAATTCACCTTTATGGTCAAGACAGACTCTGACACACAGCAACCTGAGTTCATGTCTCTGTTTCAAAACAGAGCATACACTTGACAAGAGGTGATCTCTCTCTCACAAGCAAGTTACCATCATCCTAGGCTATCAGCTGCTCTCATGGCTCCTTTAGGAAAGGAGAATGGTATGAGCTCTAGAAGGGGGAACATCACTGTGAAAAGATGACTGGTAATGTTTTTACACCAAAACCTGGATGTTTCACCTGTGCTGTTAAGAAAGGGCTCCAGCTGCATTTCTTTCTTCAGCATTTTTTACTTGATTAGCTTGGCATATTGACTTTATATTTATTTACTTTTTGAACCCTTTACAGATAGTTAAGGCTATGCCTACACCACTTCTGAGGTCTGTCAACATGCCTAGCTTTCCCCATGTTCCACAAAGGAGACTTGTCTGTTCAAAGCAATGAATTCCACTACACATGGGGTCCACGAGGTGTAGGCATTGCCAAACATCAGCCCTCAGTCTCTATACAGTCAAAGACTGTGAATGGCTCCAAAGTTACAGAATTGCAGAATCACAGACTCCTTTCGGCTGGAAGATGCCTTTAAGATCGAGTCCAGCCTTTGTCCCAGCCCTATCAACCACTAAGACCACTTCCCTAAGTGCAACATTCAACAGTCTCTTAAATACCTCCAGGGATGGTGACTCCACCACCTCCCTGGGCAGCCCGTGCCAGTGCCTGACAACCCTTTCAGGAAAGAAATTCCTCCTCATATCTAGCCTGAACCTCCCCTGGTGCAACTTGAGGCCGTTCTGTTCCTCTTGTTCTGTTGCTTGTCACTAGGGAGAACAGATCAACGCCCACCTCGCTACAACTTCCTTTCAGGTAAATGTAGAGAGCAATAAGGTCTCCCCTGAGCCACATTTTCTTTTCTCCAGGGTAAAAAGCTCCAGATCCCTCAGCCATTCCTTATATGAGACATTCTCCAAATCCTTTACTAACTTAGTAGCCTGCCTCTGTATCCTCTCCAGCATCTCAGTGTCCTTGTAGAGAGGGGCCCAAAACTGGACACAGTATTCGAGGTGTAGTCTCAACAAAGCCAAGTACAGGGGAATGATCACCTCCCTGCTCCTGCTGACAACATTGTTCTGGATACAGGCCAGGATGCCATTGGCCTTCTTGGACACCTGGGCACACTGCTGGCTCATGTTCAGCTCCTGTCAACCAACATTCCCAGGTCCCTCTCTGCCTGGCAGCTTTCCAATCACTCCTCCCTAAGCCTGTAGTGCTGCTGGGAGTTACTGTGGACAAAGTGCAGGACCCAGCACTTCACCTTGTTGAAATTCATTGAATTAACCTTGGCCGAGCCATCCAGCCTATCAAGATCTCTCTGTAAAGCTTCCCTACCCTCAAGCAGTTCAACACTTCCACCCAGCTTGCTGTCAACTGCAGACTTACTAAGGGTGCCCTCCATCCCCTCATTCAGATCATTAATAACGATATCAAACAAAAGTGGCCTTGCTACTGAGCCCTGGGGGACACCAGTCGTGACAGGCTGCCAACTGGATTTAACTCCACTGACAATGACTTGTTGGACTTGACCATCTAACCAGTTTTTCACCCAGGAAAGTGTATGCCTGTCCAAGCCAAGAACAGCCACTTTCTCTAACAGAACACTATGGGAAACAGTGTCAAATGCCTTACTAAAGTCAAGTCTTTCTGGACTTTCTAAGTCCAGTATTATGAAACATACAGTCTGTGTTCTGACACATATACAGATATTGTATGCAAAATGAAAAATTTCCAGTAGAAAAAAACACTCTCGGAACACTCAAAAGCCTCATGTTTAGTTAACACAGATGAAAAGTGGGAGACAAGGATTCAGATCTCTTTTCCAAATTAGGCAGAGAATAAATGAGAATTTTAAGCTGGAACACAGTTCATCCCTGATGAGAAGCCTGCTGTATGGACTGGTGCATCCCATATCACATAGGACTAACCAATCAACCAGTGTCTGACTTGAATCCTGCTGGTGCTTAAATATTATAGAAAGTTCAAATCAGCCCAGAAGAACTTACTGTGTTCTTTGCACAGGCAAAAGAGGAAATGCAGGTACTCTCGGTAACCGCTGTTGGAGTCATAGACTTTCAGCAACCCAAGCAACATCTTGATCTCAACTGCCAAGTGATCACGACACCAATTAACTATCTTAAAGTCTTTCTGGATTTTTTTTTCCCTATCTTCAAATAGAGTATTTCGCCAATTTATTTCAAGATAATTCAAATAAATTCCAAGATCTGGACCAGATCCATGTCTCCAAGGCCCAGTACAGTGCTCTGTTTCACAGGTCAAACATTTGATCTGAGTGGAGAGGTTTATACAGAAGATATATTCCACCTGGAAATATAACTTCTAAATGAGCTGTGTTTTGAAACTACTTTTCCTTCTTCAAGTGTTTACACACTGCTTGCATTTGTAATCTTTCATGTGAATGAAGTTTCCTGGAGTTACCTGTCTGTGTTTAACACCTTCTTCTGTTTTAATTAAAAAAATGCATCTTCTTGATCCCTTAAATACCTGAATGCCTAAATGTCAGAAAAGCAATGTATCTTCTGACTAAAAGATTTCTCTGTTGTTAGAAGTTCATCTTTTTGTTGGCCTCTTTGTTGGCTCCATTGGTTGGTGCTGAGTCTCTCATTCAAGAGAGGTAATTGTCTTGCAGCATATTCCCTGCTTTTTCTTTTTTGTATCCCTTCTCAGTTGTCCTAAGATATCAGTTTTTTCAGATCACTTCTATAAGGAGATTGAGTTATTACAGCCATCCTTTTTCATTCCCTCAAGTGTGTGACCCTTTCAGCATAAAAACAGAGAGTAGAAAGGGAATAGAGGGAGGAGAGTCTGCATTTTTCTTAAAGAATTTAGAAGTGAGTTGAGGGGACAATTCCTGCCCTGAATATGTCACCCTAATGTTCTAGGTATTTCCTTCTGACTAATAATCTGAAAGCTACTATAGATGCCTTTTTATCCTCATGATTTGAAATATTTTATATTTTTGACAATTTATAGGCTCACTGAATGAGGAATGAAATCCCTCTGGATGAGAAGAGGCTGAGGAGCATCTGTAGTGTAGAGTATATAGTATATAGATGAGGAAAAACAGAAGTTTGTGCCTTAGATTCAATGTTGTGTTCATAAAACCCCTCTGCCATCCTGAGGGCATGACATGACCATTTCATGGACTGTCCTTACCAGTGACCATACTGTTGAGTACCAAACAGTGAACTTCCTTCTACTAGATCTTTAAATATGAACTTAGTACTGCATTGCCTCATACAGTTTCTGTACAAAAGAGAAAATACTTCCTCGTGGAAAAATAAATTAAGAAAGAAAGATGTTGTTTGAGATAAAGGAATGGTCTCAGCCTTAACGATCTCTTTCCATCTGTTGGGTGCTAAAAGCTGTCAGAGAATTCATTTTGGTTTGGGGTTTTTTGTTTGTGGGGTTTTTTTTCCCCCAGGCATATTTTTTTCTTTAGTTTACCATAAAAAATAGAATGAACAGACGACCTTGCTTTCTACTGCATATGCTATTTTTAAAATAATCAATTCTTTTAAAATCGTGTTCTAAGGTAGATACTGTCTGCATTTTCATAAAGCCATAGAATTTGCTTAGAAGAAGATGCAGTTTAAGAAACTGAATTCTAATTAAATTCATATTAGGCATTATCTCAAAGAAAAAAATCCAAAACTGTTAATTTATTATTAAAAGTAGATTCTTGTCCCAAATATATAGCCTTTCCACATATAGAAACCTCATGGGTTGTGAAAGTCCCACAGACAGCCAGAAGTGAATTCTCTCGTCACAGGCAACCATAAACAACAAATCTGAGTCTGCTTAATTCAAGCTTTGGCAGTATCCTGGGAGTACGTTTTAGAGGAGATTCTGGGAAACAGTGCAATCTCTAAAGTAGCTTGGAGACATTCAAGTGACTCAGTTGTGCTACTGAACACTTCTTGTAGGCACATTACTCAGCCTTAATCTCAGATCTTTTTTTTAAAATTATTAACTAGACAACAGAAAGATTACTGACAACTGTATAATATGTTAAAATGGGATTTTTAAAAAGATTGCCTCATTACTGTCCATGTTATATTTTGCTCATTTTGACAGTACTTGTTCAATTTATGTATTAATATGATTCTCTCTTGGGTAAAGCCATGAACTTGTTGTTTGTTGGGATTCCTAATTAGCAAGAAGCTCATAGTCCATGACCATTCCACAGGTAGTCCTGTGAAACAAAAAAATGGTAAGAAATAAAAAAAAGGCATCTTATCAGTCTGATTTGTGCTACATCCCAAAACCCATACTTTCGTTCCTCCCTTCCCTGCATTTCAGCAACTGTGCAGATCAAGGAAGTGTAAAGAAAAAGTATGCCTACCTGTTCTTATGGGTATTTATGGTGCTGGCATACAAAGAACCTCCAGCTGATTTTACTAGGTACATGCTAGCTTTTCTTGAGAATATTAAAGTAGCCCAGATAAACATTAATTTGCTGCACTTCATAGTTATTTCACTTGGCTTAAAATAGGAACTGATGTCTGGTTGATAGAAGGATTAGAATGCTGTCTAGTTTTTTGACAGTGTGTCACAATCTTCTGAAATGTTATTACAGAATTTCATACAGCATACCTATTAAAAATAAATTTGAGGCTCCTGCTGAAAAAAAATGCATTAAGAGTGCCCACTAATGTACAGTTTTATTAAATAAAGGTAATATCTTTTTCTGTCTTTAGTTTCTGTCATGCTTCAATGCCAAGTACAAAGCTAGCAAAAGATAAAAGAACTATAGCTCCATTTCTAATCACTGTACAATTCAGGACTATGGTAACCAGGCACTATACATAGACAGTAAAATTAATGTCTGAAAGGAACATAATTTTCAATGCTTTCTTAAGTCTGTTGGTCTCTAGAGGAGCTCTGTCAGCCTTTGGGACTTCAGAATAACAATTTCATACTCTGTTCTGATAGCAGCAACCCTTGGAAAGATGCTTGACCTCTGACAACAAGTGTTTGATTCAGAACAGGAAAGACTGATCTTCCCAGAGCTTCATCCTAGCTTCTGTCAGCTCCAGGATGTCAACTCTTTACTTCCTATGGATGATAGACATTATCCAAAAGCTTCCTCTGAAGTTGGACATCATCAGGGGAAGCCTTTTTCACTGATTTCAGTGGGCTCTGGCATGCTACTCCAATCTTCATTAAATAATTAACAAGGACAATAAGCAATGTGACAGTGTCTGTTTTAGGTTAGACAAAGTAGTGTATAGTCAAAAGGTGAAATTCTGTATGTGTAATACATGTATTATGTATAAATTATCATAGTTCCTGGGCCACATCGATGTGAGCTCTGTGGCCATTTCATATCCTTGATATGGAAGGACCTTGACCTCTGATGTTCTTCCAGGGAATTATGAGAATCTGGGCACTTTTTTTAATGTTTTGAATGTGAGAAGTACTGAAGGAGAGACACCTTTCGTAACTTGTACTTCCACTAGCAAATCTAACCTGAAGAAATTCTAGGCTGAGTGACCTTGGTTAGAAAAGCACCTGGGCCTGTGTAAGAGGAGATGAACACCAAATAAACTAGCAACTAAAGTCTAGTGAGTCAGGAGCCACTGTGCAATAAAGGCATGTCTTAAGAAGCCCAGACTTGGCCACTTCATGACTGTGAAGAGAAACTTGAAGTTGCTGCTTTTTAAAAACGATACTGCTGTTACAAGGAGATGTGGTTTTGAGTACAGGAGGGGCTGTCAGAGTATGACAAATGGGATGATTTATAAATGCTGTGACTTGGAATAAAGCACAAAGATTAGCCTAGAATGGCAATGCAGCAGAATTTGACAGTGTTCTGTGACTCTAAGTACTGAGATCATATAACTCAACCATTTTTTCTAAAAAACAAAAGACTTCTGACCATAAGTTTCTGAAATCAGAGAGGATTTTGGCCTTACCTGCATGTTATAACTTCTTTTCTAATAGCATAAGCCTCTAAGAAGAGTAGATGGAAATAAAGTTGCATGGGAATAATAACTTTGTCATCCCTACTTGTGTGATGACACCAATTCAGATCGGTCCAAATAATTACTGCTCCACTTTATCAAAGTCTGCTCCTTTCCTTTTCCAGACTGATTTGAGTGCTCTTGTTCTCTTTCTCTTCAGCTGTGTTCCTTTAGACAGTGTTTAGGCAGTCTAGTTCATTTTAGCTTTATCATGCTCACCCAGTTGATCCAAGCAATGCAGCATTCCTATTTGTTACTCAGCCTGGTTGTTATGTACAATCTCTTTGCATAGTGATGGAAGCTGTAGTGTCTAAAGAGATAAGAGTTAGTGTTGGTGTTTTATTTATCTCATTTGGCTGCCGTCTAGATTTGGTTTGCTGCCAAATGTGTTGTGTGTTAGCTAAGTTTATTTGACTTCAGCTTTTTAAGTAACCCATCTCAGTAAGATCACATTTCTTCCAGTCAAACCCAACTGTGTTTTCACTTGCATGCTTCCATTGAACATTTTGTGCAACTCCAACTAAAAATGACTCACATTTGTTGTTTATTGTACTGTTGAATGCTTTTTAATTCTTTTTTCCTTTTTTGTTGGTGAGTGAGAATGTAATAAAAAGAGAGCAAATTGGCATTTGTTGGGTTTCATGGTAGTCTGGCTTTATGGCAATAGATTTCATATTACCCACATGTTTAGGTTGCCCTTCTCAATGATTACGTTCAGTCATTGTGGTTCTTATTTTCAGCATTTTTTTCTCCTTTGTTAATTGTACCATAGCCAAGACTACTATTCATAATTACTCGGTTGCCTCAAATGTTCATCAAACCAAAGAACCATGTTGTATTAATATCTTTGCAAAGCACTTAGATCAATTACATATCTCAGTGTCACTGCTATAAGAAAAGCCATGACGTACATATAATGGACATGTAGGTTTTACAGCGTACATCAGTTTTCCACTGATTCTTATGGAACCATTTGTGTCAGAATATAGTGAATGTTGGGGGTCTATGGCATTGAATTTGGATTGCAAACAAGTCTGTTAGTCATAACATTAAAAAATTACAAGATACTTAAATTACAGTTTTTAAAAAAACAAACATTAAAAAATTACAAGATACTTACATTACAGTTTTTAAAAAAACAAAAATTAAGTATATGGAACATGGGGTATCCATGTTTTTCCCAAATAAACTTCAGATTGGGATGCATATCTCTACTAGTTCAATAAACAAAATGCATCAGGGCCAAATATGTACATATAGATGTAACAAACAAATGTAATTTTGTCAGATGCAACCAAAACCAATCTCTGACTTCAGCTAGACAACTTTACTAAAATGTTTCATGTTCTCTGATGTGCACAAGAATCCCAGCTAAGAGGGAAATTGGTTTACAGTGATTTCTGTTAACTGTTCTAATTATTAAATAGCTGTCAACATATGGCAAGGAATTACAGAATGTAAAATCAGGAGGCACGTGCTTCTGCAATAACACAAACGGTTCCCAAATAGCAACACCACTTCCAGAAGGTTAGTAGAATCATTCCATCCTGAAGTACAGACAACTTCAGAAAACTAGTGCTGCCATACTGTATAAAGCATTAAGATGAGAGTGGTAAACAAAGCATCCTTTAGCTTGTGATTAATTTAGTTTGAGCATTAACCTGAAAAAATAGACATAAAACTACGTTTAAAGATTAATCTTGCCATATTAAAGTGCTCTGATTCTTACAATTAAAATTTATTAGACTTTTAACAGTATTAATCCAAAATCTTCTGCTGATGTTTTAATTTAACAGGCTAGTGAATTGTACAGCAGCACAAAACCTTATCTGATATATCCTCTATAGTTGTTTTTTGCAACAGATGACTCATTGTTAAAAAAATTTATGCCAGAAGTTTTAAATATATGCATATACTGTGATAAAACTGCTTATTCTACTTTCAGGTTTCTAAAGGATATTTGAAAAAACCTACCATTCAGCTGTCTTAATCTGCCAGTTGTTTAAAAGTCAACATAGTGTAGTATCACCATTTTATCTGCCTTCTTCAATCTCCATCTCTTTTGTTCTCCCCTCCTGCCCTTTCCTCTGTTACTTGCTCAGAGTGGTTTTTCACCTTGGCTTGTATTACCCTGATGCTAAGTTCTTAAAAACAGTGTTATGTTCTACTTTGTATCTGTTTCTTGGAGTCTTTAGAAGCTACTGTTAGATACTAATATTAGCCAGTAATAAGAGCTACTGATACCAACAATTATACAAGCCAAAATACTGTAAAAACAAAGCAGACTCAGTTTGAAGGTTCAGCCAATTACAATGTCCTTCTACATAATCCTTGTGGATGAAACACCTCTCTCTCCACACCCTATTAATCCTAAAAATTGGATGCACTAGATGGTGTATTGAAAAGGTTATTGTTAAAAATGGTCACAAAATGGAGGCACAGAAGCAGGAATGTGTAGTCAGGATTACTGCCAGAAGCAACTGATCTCAGACCACTCAACACCACCAACAAAACTGTACTTGCACGAAAGTTAGGCCATACAATCTGTTGGTAGGGAAGGATCTTTCCTCTCTACCTACTCAGGAGTTTGCCTTCACACTTCAAACTCCTCAGTTCAGTGTAATCAGACAGGAAATTTTTCACGCAGCTGGATGTAAGCAACCGTATCTGGTAGGAGGGTAAGGCAAGTCTGGGTTTCATACTAAAAGGGAAAGAAAAAATAAAAAAGCAAAACTAGACAACTGCATCTACATGGCATGTCTGGCCTAGATTTGTGGGAAGCCTGTATTTAGATGAAGTGAAATAAATTCATGGAATTTTGGCCAAAGGAGAGTTGGGCATTTTCTAGAAGCATGTATGAAACAGGTATTTAGCAAGGGAAAGGGTAATTATGAAAACGAAAGAAGAAAAAAAGGAAGATCCTCATCAAGACACTTCAGAAGGGCAGGGTTTAGAGGATCCTGAGAACTTCCAGAGGAGATGTTGATTGGATACACAGTGTTTTACAGCTTCTCAGTTCCCTAAAAGATTCCTACCTAATTATGACAAAGTAAACTTGGAATGCTTTGATGAAATACAGTGCTTCTCCTTTATAATATTGACTTCTCTCATATTTAACCTTTTTCAGGACTCCAGGTTGTGGTGACAGTAGGAAGAATGTGGATAAAGTCACTTTTAGATATTAGTCAAGTTCTAGCTTCTGATAGATACTAGAAAATCCAACATAAATATAATTAAAAAGAATATGTCCTCTGCATTTTTACAAACCTTTCCCATGTACCTCAAATCTTCTATTCACCACACTGTTTATGAATAATAAGCTTGAGAGTTGTGTCCCATGTTTCTGTGACTGTGTGATAACACCGTGCATTCTGCTATCCATAGACAATCTAAATCTTTCAGCTACATAGTCAGGACAGATATTCTAAATTTAATTTTTTCACAGTTTGGAAAACTTCAGCCATTAAATCAATGTTTTGCTGGTTGTAAATCACAGAATCTCAGAATCATTCCATTTAAAATGCACCTGTGGAAGGTCTAAAGACAGATCAGGTTGCCCAGGTCATATTCTGTCAAACTTCGAGTGTCTCCACAAAGACGAAGATTCCACCACTTCTCTGAGAAGCCATTATCTCTGAAACTTGTTGAAAATCACCATCATTAGCCTAATAGTTACGAAGTTGCCTAGTGAAGCTAAGAAGGGGGAAATAAATACTATTTCTTCCTTTTTTAAATAATTTTAGATTACATCTCATAAATAAAGGTAGTATTGTTACATTGTTTTCACCCCAACCAGGCCTTGAATGAGTAGAGGCCTGTTGTGTTATGCAGTACACAGCAAGAGGTGGGTCTCATGTCAGTTTCTACTGATGGAGTGCTAAAATACAGGAAATATACTTAAATATATACTTGCCATTAGAGCCTGTAAGAACTAAGTTTAGGAAAACCACTTTTTTTTTTCTACACAAAGAGACTGAAGGAGTTTTGAATGTCCATTTAATCACAAGTTCTTAGTTTCAACTGAAAGTAAAATGTTGAAACTTGACAATGAACCATCTTGAAAGTTATGTATGACCATTTGCTTAAGTATTCCAAGGGAATTCCAAGTACTGTCTGTGTACTGTATATCCAAACCCCAACATTTAAACAGCATCAATGCTTTTATTAACTGTTTGTCTAATAGTTCTTCACCAAAACTTAATACCTTTAGGTAGTTATACAACTGATTAAGAGTTCTCTTTAGCTTTCTTCTTTTTTTGGTGTATCTTAGTAAAGAAAATATTTTAAATGTAACTCATTGTCTCCTATGCAAAGAATGTATGAAACTGAGTAGTCCATAGCTACATCACAGCAGTAAATATTAAAGGATTTCCCTGATAGTCTTTGCAAGTACACCTTTTAGTGCAACCCAGAATACTATTAATTTTGTATTATAAAATGTGTCTTTGTTGCTAAAGAATGACTAACAGGTTTTTTTCATTGTAAGTAAAGTCTACACTTATTCCTACATTTTGAATTCATTTTGCTTGGTTAAAATCCACTACTAAAAATCCTTTAAATCCATTAAAATCCCCCAAAGATTTTCTGAATAAATTTATCATGCACTTAAATATTTCTGAAAACATTTCATAGTTAGATAATTTAAATAATAATTATATTTCCAGTTCAGGTGACATTACACAAACATTTCACAAGGGTAATAAAAATTTTGGAACTATAATATTACAATCCTTTGGTACTTGGCTATTTAAACTAGTCAGCCTGAGTGAAAAGCAGCTCTGTAGTTTCGGTAGTATATTCATTGCAAGACTTACAGAACATGATAAGAGGTCTTACTGGGAAGCAGTCAACAGTAAAATACCATGGATGTTAGCAAGGCCACTGTTTTTCAATCAGTTTCCAAATAATTCAGAACAAAAGTATCACTGAAAAAGGCAATATTTGTCTTATCCCATCAAATCTGGATGAAAAATTAAACCATCTCTTCAGTCTGATTTACAATGAGCTCCACAGAAATCCGCAGTATCTGCTTTCATGTTTTCCTTGTAGCTGAGATAAAAGTAAGCAAAGCCTTAATTCAGCCTTGGTCTCATCAGCAGCATTTCTACCATTAGAAGTATATGCTGATGCTTTCTAAGGAAAAAAAAAACCACCAAAAGTACTGAATATGTGTTCAGTGAATTGAGAGATTCTCTCAGACAAGATCCTTTATAGGCATATAAACTTTCTTGTAAAATACCTTTTTGTTAACTGTTGAGAAGCGCAGCATTTTGCCACTTTGCACAGTGCAACACTTTCCCCTACTGCCATACACTGCACAGTTGTAACGCCACTGTTACGTTGGTATCTTCACTGGTGATTTATCCACAGAGTTTTAAATAAATAATAAATACTCTCTGTTTAGCTCCTCAGCCACTATCCTACCTCATTTTTGCTGCTTTGTTTTTCAGTACTCCAACAGCTTCTGAGGGCTTTTATCCTTCCACTTTCCTAATCATTCATTCTCTAGAATGTTTACAGCTACTGAGTTCTGGGTTTGGATTTCAGCATCATCTGCATGTCCTGGATAACTGATTAAATGGAATTTTCATTTCCTCCTCTCTATTGCTTTTCCACTTTTTACAAGGAATGCTTTCTGTTAAGATACTTTATCCACTACTCAAAAATAAATTAATCAGAGTTTCTCACTGACTCCTCTGAAAGTATTGTTATAGTCAGATTCCATATGACCCTTCCAGGTATGCTCAGGAAAGAGCATACAGTAATCTACTCCTTTGTATTCTGGTGTAACTACATAGATAGCAGGCTTTCAGAAAATGCAAGTGCTGCTCTGAATTGCTATGCATTAGCACTGGCACAGACATTACCATTTCCAAAATATTAATCTGGAGCAAAGAAGGGCTAAGTAAGCAACCAGAACTGAGCAGAATTTCATTTTTTTTCCTTTAAACACAGTAGTGAAAACTTTCCTGTAGTGTTCTGCAGCAAAAACTGTCAAAGGACTTCCTTTTAGGGTACCCTGAATGTGTACTAAGCATGATGAGGCTGACAAACACTGCTAAGTTTTGAATGCCCAGGTCGGGGACTGATACAGCTATAAACTTTTCTAAAGCTGATTAAAAACTCTGAATCACAGAGATATATAAATACACTGCCCTAACTTTAACATATTCCAGGTTATTAGCATATGATCAAGGCCTTGTTTTCTGGCAACTGAAGACCTGCAACTCTTTGATAAACAAGCATACACACACACATACATACCTATATATAAAAACTCATACGTATATATCCTGATCTGAGCAGAGAGAAAAGTTCTCTGTGAAAAAAATGGGATTTTCTGTTTTAGCTCAGATTGGTGAGCACATCATACATTTTTTAATCACAGACTGATACTCTACGTTACTACACTGATTCTATGCAACAATATATTCAGTGCTGCAAAGATGAATGATTATAACAAGTGCTCACTGTTCACCAGCTCTCTGATAGCCATAATCAGCAACAACCCTTCACAGCTCTTTTCGGTTTTCCTGCTTAATTTGTTTACAAAAAGTTAAACCAATAGAGACTCTTGTTTAAAACAAACAAAGTATCTGAAAGTCACCTTGCAGGAGATATGGATCCCTCAAAGTGGAAACACAGTAGCAATTAGTTTTCGCCTACCTGTTTCTGATCTTCATCAGTTTTTTTTTACATTCGCCTCCTTGTTTACAATGATAATGTCATTCCTAAATCTTGTGAGACTGACCACAGTTTGTGGAAAGATCCTCAAATTGTATAAATTTTCACAGCTCTTTTCTATGTCTATATGGCAGTTCCATGTTTAGCCTTCAGGCTATGAAGTCCAGTCCTCTGTCCTCGTAACTTCCCTTGGAGGTTTTCTTCAAGATTTAACTTTTGTATTTTTAAGCCTTGTATTCTTTTTTTTATATATAAACTTGAGAGAGTAGAAGAGACAGAAGTTCTATAGCTGCTGGAAATGACCAATTTCAAACATGAGAGAGTAAATCAGGTAGAATAGTTTACAGACACTACTAATGTATCCAACATGACATCAAAATCCTAGTATCATCTCCATTCCTTCTCCCTTCCTATTTATCATCTTTGAAAAGAAACTACTGTGTTAAGAATATGTATGTCTTTGTCAATAAATCTAATATACAAGAATATCAACATATTAAACGAGGGGATAACATATTAAAAGAGAGAAATGTCTTAATCTATGTCCCTTTATCCTTTCAATCATGTCTGTCTATGTGGCAGAGGAAAATAGAGAATTCAGTCACTTCCAAATTTGAATGCAGTTGTATCTCAGCTTCAACGTTCTGTTGTTTAAACATTCTGTTTGGTCTTTTGCTTAGTTTTAGCATCCATTGTTTTGTAAATTTCTTTTTCTATATGAGAATAAAAATCAAAGTATTTATGGAAAAGTGCTACCATAAGTGTCTTGCAAAGGTTACAGCAAATAAATAGAAGAAAACATCTTCATGATTTTGAAGCAAATAATAAACAATAAAACTCTTTATGATCTGTCATTTGCATGGCTGTATTTCATACAAACTAGTACTGATTATGTAGACAATTTATTTTGAAATTGAACTTGTAATTTGTTTTGATGTCTGAACAGAAATGGCACGGAATGTATAGGTAAAATAGTTCATGTCAGAACTGAAATTGTAGTCAATAGTGTTCCAGCAATCCTGTGCTTAGCACAAAATGAGTAAAGAGAAAAATTTATCTCCCCTTGAATAGTCTCATGCCAACTATACCAACAGGGTAGGTCGAGGTATTATCTAACTCATATGAGATGTCTCCAGCTTCAGGGGACAGTGCAGTGTCTTCTTTCCTCTTCCCACATCCATCTTGCAGACTATTTTGTCACTATAGTGTTCATATAACATTCAAGAACTCCAGCTGCTAGGATAGCCAATAGCCAACACTCAAACCCTGTTTTATAAGACAGAGCTGCATCAACAGTAAAAGTTAAAGCTGACTTAACAGTCTATAGAAAATAATGCTCTGTCCTGAAGTGCATCAGTGTATTGGTAAAGCATTGCTACATACTCTAAGTATTCGTATCAAGTCTCACATTAACATTCATTATCATTTATTATTATTATTATTATTAATTATCTATCCCTAAATTCAAGAAAAAAATCCCAAACAAATGATTACTTAGTTGAATTTCTATGCAGCCTTGAAAGATGCCTATATGTTTCCATTTCACTGGTCAATCACTAGCCACAATGCCAGTGTTAAGCTCACACTTTTCATTATTAAAAACATAGTTTGAGACAAATAATTCTTTACAACAAGCTGAATTTTTGCTGTAAAACATCTCTGAAAATGTCTATCACAACAGGTGAAAGTGGGACAGTGAACAACTCTTGCTTTCAGAAGACTGTAAAAGAATCCATCTCAGATCCTGGACCATTTCTGTTGTGGCACACTAGGCTAGACTGTGATCTCAGTCGTAGTAGTGCAGCAGGATAATGAAAGTTGCTATGCCAAAGTGGATGCTCTATTGGTTTAAATTTAATTATTTCAGATTCATATAAATGCAAGTGGAACAGAACTGACACTAAGTATACTAAATTAATGACATGTGGCATGGTTAAAATGCAGTAGTCCATGCAAAAACACTTTTAGAAACTATCAGGGCTCACTAGACACGTAGTATTTAAAAAAAAAGTGATTACTTACATTTTTGTTTTCAGAGTACAAGTTAATAGAGAAAAAGGAATAAATTGCTAAAAAATTATTGAAATATGAAACTCCATAATTACTAGGCATTACATACAAAAGTATTGTTCAATATACTTCATATCATGGATTATCACAAATCGCTTTTAGAAGCATTCTTCTAAACTAGAAGAATCTCTCCATGCCACAACTGAAGTATTCTCACAGATTGAGATTAATGTATCAAAAATCATCATGGTTTAATAAGCATGACACAGTTTCATTTCACACATGTTCTGCATGGGTTGATTGCCATGTATGCCAATATCAAACAGATGTTAATTCTTTAATTTTTATGCTCTCAAAGTGTATTTTAATTACCTAGGAGGCTTGGCAAAGAACAAGAGGGAGGTATTTCAAAGTAGAATTAATGGAAAATCTCAGATAAAAATCCATCAGAAAAATATTTTTAATTAATATTTTCAACAATATAAATTTTAATATTTAAATAATATGATATGCAAAGGAACTGCAGACTTATTAAATGGGACATTTAATTTCTTTTTGTAAAGAAAAAAGGAATTTTCCAGTATTTTTCTAATTAAAAACCTGATTTTAAAAGTCATGCCAATTAAAAATGAGCTTTGTGATACGACACAATTCTGCAAGTCACCTGCAAGGCATTGTATGTTTATAACATGTCTGAATTCTTAAATTTGGCTATTTTGCAAAGAAACTGGATCTCCATGTAAAACATCACTATTCAAATTCTCACATCGGCATTGCTGTATGTCTCATTTTATGTATCTATCTTCTAAATTAAAAGGTGCTTAAACATGATGTATTTTACAAGTCTCCACTGTACAGAGGTCAGAAATGGAAATGGAAATATATCCTAGGTTAAGATTAATGGCTAATGAGAAAGCTGTTTCCAGCCAGCACCAGCTCCCACTTTATGCTGTGTCAGATGCAAGCCAAGACTCTCCAGAACCAGAAGAGCAGCAGAGTCACAGGTCAGGATGGAAGAGTGTTGGCTAAAAACTGCGAGCTTTTAACTTATTCCTAATTCGATCAAACAGCGTTGTTATAGTCATTTCCACAGAAGTTATAGCAGGTCTCTAGCTTTGGGTGTGATCTTACTGAAATCAACAGGAACAGGAATGGCTCCCAGGGATTTTGTACTAGAATTAGTTTTATCAAGCTGAAAAAGCCTCCAGGTTCAAAACTACAGTTACCAAAAGTATTAAAAATTATAATAATAGTCACAGTGTTGTATACATAAAGATTTATGTTAATATAAATAGCAGATAAACAATAATAGTAGATACAATATTATCAAAACCAAGATATTCTTCCCTACCTCATACCATAGAGATATTTTGCACAGTAATAATTCCAACACCAAATAAAGTATTTTAATTTCTTGCCTACATACTTACATGAGCTGGCATACAGCTTTAAAATGAAAACGTGAACTGACACTTTGAAAAATAACTGACAGTCATGGCACAAGAGTGCAGTGACCCCTGTCCACCAACAGTCCCATTTTCCTTTTTTCTTTCAAAAGCCCAAACATATGCAAGGTACCAAGAAACAAAATGCTAATTACCAATGAAACCTTAATTCCAAGGAAGTAAAAACTATGGCATTCTCGTTGAATTTACTGAGACAAGAAATGAACCTAGAGTGTGGATTTCACAGACACCACACAAAACACCTGTGCAGATTTCTGAAAACATACACTCATCGCATTGCAGGGAATCAAGCCTGCAGTCCTTGCTCAACCAATATTTCCCGACTAGAATAACAGCTTCAGACGTTATTTTTGTTCTCATTCTGGTTTACTACGTAAAATCATCAGATTTTTTTTCTTTTTACTTAAGATAAATGTGTGAAAGTGCCTCCTTTCCATTCATAGATGTTATCTCCTTAAACTTCAGATGATTCAGCTGAGTGAATATAGAGTTATAAATAATTTATCAAGATACACACCAGTTGTTAGGAAAAGTGAAAAAAGAAACAAAAAAACCAACTCTGAAGGAAGACTATCACTGCCTAAAATCTGAGCATTAAAAGTGATTTTTTTTAAATCAAATCAGTTTTTCATTGTTTTTATTACCTCCTAATCCAGGTCTGAGACGATTATCATAACCATCCAGAAGTCTGTCTAGAATTCTTGTAAAGATGGTGATGTTATTCTTAGCTTCGTCTTCCAGGGAGTCAGCCAGCACTGATCTAAATGGACATTTTACATTTTAGAAAGTGCTAAATATGTTTTATTTTACACTCAACAAGCAATTGTTGCAGGCTGGCCTTTAATATTTGGCCTGTAGCCCTCTAACAGGAAGGTTGTATTTATGAGTATATGAAGACACAACTCATATATATGTTCAGAAACATAAGAGTCAATATACCATGTAAAATTTCCAGCAAGTCATTTTCCAGTAGCCTCTGCTTCAAGTCAACACTGCATCACCATGTGGGCTACTTCAAGTTCCACCAACATATTTGGCTATGCAGGTGCAAAAGCCTAAAACATCTTCCCAGGCCTCAATGGCACGTCACTCCCAAACCAACAACGCAGGTTTGCACACACAAAACGGTCTCCTTCCAGCTCTAGCCTATCTGTCATTACCTAAGGAAACTCTATCTCTGGATAAATCCTGTGGATATGCTTCCACCCAATGGTCATGTAATGTACATGACCAGAAGAACTAAGAAGAGGGAAAACTCCAGCGATCATGCTCAGGGAGTCCTCTGATGTCAGTACTTGGTGGGTGGGAACACCAATGCTGACTAGTGAGCTGCAGGATTGCCGTGCATAAGCTTCATGTTTCTAAAACGGTGTTTTATTGCAACAAGCACTATCTGATGTTTCACTAGATGCAGACAAACCTTTTAAACATTGGATTAAAAAAAAAAGATCATAAATGAAATGTCAAGAGGAATCTATGTATCATCGATTGTTTCAAACTTTCCCGATAGAGAAAGAGATGTTACAGCCTTTATGGGTCGTATCTCTGTGGAAAACAGTAGGGGCTGGAACATGAATCTGCTGCCCAGACAGCTGTGGTGCTGCATGGTCCTCCTGGACTTTGACAACCAGACCAAAAGCTTTACACATGCAACTGTTAACTATGTCAACGATTTTGGAGCACCATGCATGTGAAATACCTGAGCTTATCAGTCTCACCTACTTCATACTGGAATATTGGTATCAAGGAAGTTAAGTATCATATGTTAAACAAATTAGCATTTATACCTTTTCCAGACATGTAAATTTTCAACCTGAAATGCTTGAGTGTTTATCATCTCTAAATGAACTACCGATCAAGGCATTCTGAATGGCATTAAAACAAACATGTTTTCTTCCTTCTTCAAACTAAAGTGGGTTTGGGTTACATCTTCTGTAAAGCAAGCTATAAAATTATTAAAGACAGGGCTTTATGTTCTTCCTCAATTCAACAGCATGGAGGAATTATTTAAATGTAAATCATTGCAGTCTGTGCTTTCTATCACATAAACCATAGAATCGAACAAAATCACAAAACTTACAAACAACATGCCAAAATGTCATGTGTGATGTGTGAGGTTTTTCATAATTTTAATTACCAGATGGATTGGGTTGTTTTTTGGGTTTTTTTAATGGATTTCTGTACTGTAAGTCCCTGCCATTTTTTTAGGTTCTTTTCGAGATACAACAGTTTTTTTTTAACTCGGGACACCAATAAAAAATTAGATCATACAATTATATCAAATTAGGGTCAAATCCTGCAAACTTTTCTCTGGCATAAACTCCTTAATTACGCACGTAGTGTCTTTGACGTCAGTGAGATTACTCACTTGAGTAGAGCTTGCAGGATCTAGCCCACTGTGACTCAACTAATACTGCACCATATTTAGGCATAAAGTGAAATAAGAAACAGTTAAAGGAAATATTTTGTACACTAGGAAACAGACAAAACTAAATGTAGACTTTCTAAATCATAGGAAACTTGCATCATTTAGCTTACAACCCTCACGTATTAGGGACAAGACCTACTGCAGTCAGAACCAAAGCAAGTAAGTCAAAGTTACAAATTGCAATTAATTGCATGTTTAGCTACCATGAACATCATAAAACTATGATGTGGTTCAAATTACTTTCTTATGTTTTCACATTAGAAATGGGAGAACTTTAAACAACATAAGAAAAGTTGATTAATAAATGAGGCAATTGTTTTATTATTTGTGATTGTGAAGTTGTATGCTATCTCCACCTAGAGGTCTAAAGCTTAAGTATCATTTCAAATTCTGTTGTGTTGACCAAAAAAAAAAAAAAGACATCAAAAAAGAAAAGTATGCCTGTATTAAAAATATGTGAGCATCACTTTAGAGGCTGTGATTTGCTATTTGACTTCATGCTAATCTATTTCTCCATCTTAACTGTTCTGCATAGTACCAGATCGCAGTGATACAGTAACTCCAACAAATATTTAAGACCTAATAAGGCATTTAAAGGAACTATTTTAATGGTGAAATAAAGCATCAATTCACGAACTGATTAAGGAGACGAGATTAGGCTCATATGGTCCCCCTAGACTACCTTCTACTGCATTTTCCCTGGAAACTATGCAACACCGCATTTAAACACCCAAGAATTTTCTTTTTATTACATTACTATGTCCTATACTTTTATAACCTCTCACACGAGCTTACCCTCAGCAGATCGTAACATACATGTTTGTACCGAACAACAAGATTAAACATCCTCTCACCTTGTTGGTAGCCACACCAATAAAACGAGAAGAACCAACTGCATCTCGGAGAGTGCCAGCTTCCTCTTCATCGCTGCTCTTTGCAAAACCTAACCGTGCGAGAAAAACACAAACCCACTCTTAGCTACAGTCAGTCTCCGCCAAGCAGCGCTTTCAACTTAACCCGAGGAAAAATATGTCACTTCAGTGGAGAAAAGGAACCACTGGATTTCTGCAGCACTTTTCACTACTAGCAACTTATTGTATCTCCATCTTTCCCAACGATCCTGCTCAGTGCAAACGGGCAACGTATGATCAAAAGTGGCATGTGAGCAGACGCATCTGATGCTTTCCTTTTCCGTAAGCTGAAAGCCCCAAGACGAAAAGGAACAAAAAAATAAAAACCGTATGTATAAAAAGATCGGGGTTTAACCATTCCTCGCCTCACTACGGCACACCGCAGCCGGGGGGGCGGGCGGGCGGCGAGGGAGTCATGCCATTCGCCGGGGCTCAGTGCGGGGACCGCGGGCGAGCCGCCCCCAGCCGCCGCCGCGCGCCCAGCACGTTTGACAGCCGTTCGGCAGAGCACTAGCGACAGCCGCCGCCGCGGGGCGTGCGGGGCGGGGGCGGCGGGCCGGGGGGGAGGGGGGGTGGCGGTAGCCCCCGCGGGGCGACAAGTTGCGGACCGCAGCGGCAGAGCCCTGGCACGGGCGGGAGCTGCTCGCGGCCGGCGGGGGGTGCCGGGGACCCTACCTGGGAGCAGCGGGCAGCCGGGGCGGAGAGGGAGGGGCGGGGGACGGAGGGAGTGAGGTGGCCGACGGCGAGCAGGGCAGGAGGCGGCGGGCGGCCGGGAGCGCGGGGCGGCGGCGAGCGCGGCCCGGACGGAGCGGCTCCCGAGCGCCGGGCGCGCGCGCGCGTGCCCAGGGGCGCGGAGGCGGGCGGGCATGCCGGCGCGCGGGCACGGGTCTGCCCCGCGGGGCGCGGCGCGGAGGGGAGCGGAGCGGAGCGGGAGGCAGCGGGGCCGTGAGGGCGCGGGGGCGGCCGCTGCCCCCGGGCCTGGCCGCGCCGCGCCGGGAAGATGCAAGTCACCGTGCCGAGCCGCGGCTCCCGCCCGAGGGGCTCCCCTGGCATCTTGGCCCGTGCAAAAGCTGGCAACTGCCTTTGCCGCGACCCCACTCAGCCCCACCGGCAGCTGCTGCCCGCCCGGCGCGCAGCTGGCAGGGCGCAGCACCGACACCCGCCCCGCCGCGGAGCCGCCACGGGCACCCGGTCCGCCGTGCTCATTAATATTCCTTTCCCCACTTGCCCATCGGCACAGTCTAATTGAAATGCAGGGAGAAGAAAAGTCTGTCAATTAAAGCGAGCTCGGGATGCAGGCAGCCAAGAAAACAAACCTTAGTGCTTTTTTGCTTTTTTTCCCTCGGATTGCATTACTATCTGTTCCATTGTCTTTTAAAGCACGTCGCCCGTCTTTCTTAAACGTGGTCCTTGGTAATAACTGGATTGCTGCTAGGATTCGTTCCAATCGATTTTAGGTTTTCCAGCACAAGCAGGTGAGGACAGGCTTGAAAACTAAATACAGAGGTTTATAATGTACCCTCATTTTGCACTGTTAACTAGGAAATAATTCAGTAACACTCGCAGTAACATTGCAGCTTTTTAAAACAAAGAAAGATGTCCATCTATCTCATTTCCTTTCAATCTGTTACTGACCAAAAACATAGCCCACAGTTATCCTCTTAACATCACTGGCCTACCTGCTTATTGCGTTTTTGACTGAAGGTTTTTTTGCTGAAGTTTGTTTCTGAATTACTACTGGTTCCATAATGAACATGTGAAGTTGCCTGCACAGACATGGAGAATAAAAAAAAAAAAAAAAAAAAAAACACGAGAAAAAAAAAGGAATAAATCTTTGTTAACCACAGAGTCACCCACAAAAATTAGGGAATTATTTTTCCTACTCTCCTTTCTGCTCCTTCCTTTGTTTCCTGCTTCCTAATTGTGGCTGTTTGCAACTGGAGGTTCCCTTGTTTTTCTTTTCCTTGGTGGTTTAGTAACTCCACAACAGAGCATGACAAAGGGAGAAAGAAAAGTACTTGAGCTGTCAAGACAGTTTTTACATCCAACTTTTAGATATTTCATAGCTTGCAGTAAGAGTTATGGGAAGAGAGGGAACAAGTTAGATTTGTTTGGTTTTAAATAACCACTAAAATGACAGCCCAAACTGTGGGAAATGACAGAGATAAGGACACAAGTGCAGAAACTGAAATCTGAAGAACACTCATTCTGCAGCCATCTAACCCTGGCCATGTCGAAGCTACAAAGTCCTCATTTATTCCTTGTCCAAATGTGAAAATGTGTTCTGCTCACAGTTCTTCATTGTCTGAGCAGTTAAGCATCTATGATCAAGCTAAAGTCATCTTTGGATCTTCCTGTAAGCCCCCACATATTAGGAATTAACAACTAATGCTACAGGCAGAATCAACCCTTACATTAAAGAAAACTAGTTTTAACTACTTGTCCTGAGAAAGAGTGACTTCACAAATATCAATATGCAGGGAAAAATAATAATTTAAGAGCACTTGAGATTTATTCTTACGTAAAATACATTACATAATAGATGCAGAATGTTTTTTTTCCATAGATATTCACAACATTTCTTCCCAAAAGACACTCCAAGTAACCATAATACTAGAACTAGAATCTAATCTTTGTGTGTGAGTTGCATCAAAAAATAGAAAAACACTTTCATTAAAGAAAGCAGCCTCAGTGGCTCCTTGTTGCTGTGACAGCATATTGTCATTCTTCAAAAGCCACGTGGGGTAGATATGTATTTGTAATGAGCTTGTGCTCAAAGCCTTCCCCTAGAAAAATGTACTGGGTTTTATGCTCTAATCACAATTACTACTTTTGATGTTCTTTGAGATTTACCAGAGGTTCATGCGTTGAAGTCACACTTCAGATAAACTACATACCTTAAAAGTATCAGAAACTTGAATATAACCCCTCATTCCCATTTTAGACAAGTTGGAGAGCCCTAAGGGTCATGCCAACTCACAGGGAAAATGAGTACAGGGTAGACAGCTGAGGCAGTGTATGAGAGAACAGAGGCAATACAATTACTACCTGAAAGAAGTTTCTGTATGCTAGTCCCACACACTTATAACCCATGCTTGCCAGTGAACTTGGAAGGTATTTGAGGAGGAAGGTGTGATATTGCTGAGTTTTATTGTTTTATTGGATTACATGCATGCATGATTCAGAATCACTAGATGTGTTAGTTTTTGTTGATTGGAAACATGGAACTCTTCTGCGTTATTATTTATGGAGTGGTATTGAATGTTGTCATTCACTGTTGCATTTCAGTTAGTTCTGAGTTATATGCGTCATCCAGCATATCACCTGGGTTTGTGGGACCCTTCCGAGTCCTCGTGCAAGTGCACTGGGATGCAGTCATGCCGTTGCTTTGAATAGGTCTTGTAACAGTCCACTGGAAGGCAGCCGGTCAACAAAGTGTTACTTTCAAGGTATAAACAAATTATTTCATTTAAAAGGTCTTATTTCTTTTCTACCATTTTTGCTGAAATACGTAAATAGAATTTAATCCCTATTTTGATATTTTAAAATAGCTTTTTAAAAAGAACCTTGCAGTCCTATTATTGCCCTGTACAAGAATCTCAAAGCTCTGCACACGCTGATAAAAGTTGTTTCACAATACATTTGTGAGATTGGAATAACTTCCTTTGTGAGGACAAATTTAATAGCAGGGCAGGTATGTGATATTGCATAAGTACTTCTTCCAGTTTAGAGGTAGTAGATTCACAGGAGAGGTTAATCTCAGGCTAGTAGTTCTCCATATTGCAAAATACCACACTGAATGCTTCCTTTAACATTTTACTTAAAAGAACCATTTAGATGACAAAGTTAGACCATGCTTCGGGCAGAACAGATTATTCAAAACCAATATCTCCTATTTGTAGCCACTAGGGAGATGGCAGTAAACATTTTCTGTTATGGAGTAATGTCAAACAGAACTTAACACAGTATGCTGATCTGGGGTACGTTTTCAGTATACCGGATCCAGATAAAAATTTTGGCAGATTGAGGTAATCATCATATCCCTTGTGTTGCTTGAGAATAATCCTCACCTTTATATCTAGGCCAGCAACACTCTTAGCTATAAGGATAAAAACAATAATCATTGCAGTTCAGTGAAGTGACAAATATATGTGAAAATTGAAGTGATGTATCAGTATCTTTTTGCATATGATATAGGAGTGGATTTTTTTGTTATAAAGTATGATTTTTATAAGTCTTTTAGTCTCTAAAAAGGCATATCTCTAAAAACACCTCTTAGTCAACATAATTTTCATTATTGGAAAGACTTTTTAGTTTATCCTTTTAAAATTTGTATTCAGTAAATAATTAACCATCTTTGAGATTTCTGTAAAGAAAAGAAGAGTTAGGTCTCCAAAACTCCTCTAGTCACTGACTTTCTTCAAGATCACTTAGAGAGGTAAAACTATTTTGAGATGCAGCATTCAACAACAGACACTAGTATAATAAACAAGAAAGCAAGAAAAAAACCTTACAACCTTGTGCAGTACCCACTCTTATAAGTGCTTTAGCAACTTTAAATCTTTAGGATACTCCATCTATCTGTGGTACTTCCAGATTGTGAAAAGTTGCTGTCCTTGTTCAAAATCTCTATCACGCAGACTTGGTGATTGAAGAGCAGAAGTAAATGGCAGTGTCATCTTTATTTCAACTGTGTGTAATTAGCTTTAAGTTACTTTCTGAGTAGTTCAGCAGAACAAGAAGTTGAAATGAGCTTTCCCACCTTACATATTGATAGATGTTTTGCTTTTTTCCCCCAAGATTATGCTTCTCCCAAATTTGAGCCTTAAAAACATGTGAAGATTTTTAGTCTTCTTTAAATACACCCAGATCTATAGAAAGAATGATCAGAGAGTGTTTGCTGTCTATCAGGAACAGTGAGATTTGTATCATCCTTTTAGAGTAAGTCTTCCTTGATGGGACAAACATAAGGCAAGTGTCAGAGGGCAATGCAACGCATGCACTGGCTGCCACAGGAAAGCTCAGATAAATAGAATTGACTCATAAGTCTTGGTTTGAGTGAGAGGAAGAAGATAGCTGCTTTTGTAAATACAACAGTTTTCTTCAGCTACAAAATGCTGTTTTCACATCTGTGGAATGCTCACATATCATAGCAAGTTAAATATGAGTTTACAGAATAACAAGACCTTTGCTCTGGGTAGACATGACAGACTGCATAAAATGTTAAATAATTTCGTAAATACCTTTACATTTGTGTTACTTGTACTAATACAGTCTATTTTATCTTTTGTCTGTTCACCTCAAGTACTTCTTGGGCTCTGAAGATGTTTTCCATGTAAAGCAACACAGATCTGTGGTCTTTCATGTTGCAGTTGTCCAACTTGGGGCAAGTAGAGCTTGTTTATTAGAGAGACAGAAATATACATTGCTTCAAAAAATCAGCATTACAACATGGAACTGCTTTGAGATAATTTTGTTTGAAAATATTTGGAGGTTCAAAGACAAATCCTCTTCTATTGCTACAAGAAGACTGATATTCAGACAAAATTTTATAAACATAGGGCCAGTTATGATTAACCTTTTTTTCCAGGAATACAAAGACAGGAGACACTAGACATCTGCCACTTCATGTTGCCCACAAAATTGCCGTGTCCTAACTTCTGAGACAACTTCTGAGAGGATATGCTTCTGCATGTCTATTTACCTTACCATAATGTGGTCTGTAGGCAGATGACACAACTGAGCCATGGTATTTCTGTGTCTAAAATATTTAACTAATTAGTTAAATTCTGATTGTGGAGACTCAGTAGCATACAATGTTAATGAAAACAACCAAAAAGTTAAATGGAATATAGCATGACAAACAAAGGGATTACCAAGGGATGAGCTTTCCAGATAAACTGGTTTAAAAGATACTGTCTTTTCTGAACAAGCACAACTCACTCGAGAACAAAAAGCATGATACAGACGTTCAGATTGCCTGAAAATTGCAGAAATTGGCAGTTATGGCAGTGGCAGGTTTAGAGCAGAAAAAAAAATCACTATTCCTACTGAGAGAGCATTGAAATTTTTTATTAAAAAGAAGGATGCTTTTCTGAAGTTCTGATAAAAAATTTCAGCCTTTGCCCTAATTTCAGTGCTGCTTAAAAGAATGGCCAGAATTCATTTAGCAATCTGTTCAGTAACTGTGCCTAGTTGGGAAAGCTTTTGTTGCTGATCCAAGATGGCTTTATCTTGGGTGGCAACAAATCTGCATTTTAAAAATGATTCTGCCTCCCAGCACTTCAAAGAGTTTCCTCCTGTCTGTGACTAATGTTAGATAAAACACATGCAAAGGTGTTCTTCTATCACTAACAACAAATAATCCAAAGACAGTTCTAACATGAAATGTCTTGCCTAGATTCAATAACAACAACAAAAAAATCATATTGCTCCATACTGAGTCAACACAAACGTGGCTTCTTTATCTGTGGAGTATAGATAGTAGAATTTAGGAGGAAGAGTGTTGTGCTATGTCCTGTGTCTGTTAGAAAAAAACATAAACCACATAATTGTTTACGAATATATCTGTAGCCTGTGACAGTTTGCTCCCATTTTGTGAATACACTGAGCTATTTATAAACACATCTGGGTTAAGTAATTACCACTATGGTATTTTTATACAGTTAAAAGAAGAATTTAGTTTTTCTGCATGCTGCAGATGATAGGTTGTGCAGAATGACAATTAAATTGTAGTAAAGACATTTGCATAAACAAACTGCTAAATTTCAGTACCTGCTTCATCTATTATTCTTTCCCAAATTGCCCCTTGCTGTAACAACATTTAGAGAGATCAGGAAGCTCCCTAGCTGGGCAGATGTAAACCGCCCCATATCCTGAGGAGCTGCTTAGCTGAATTCTCAGCCAGACCTGCTGGAGGAGGCTGAAGAACCCAAGGATGCACAAATCCAAAATGCTCACCTAAGTTGTCAGTGTGAGCCCTTCCCCCAAACCCTTCCGTGCTTCACTGCAAGAGATCTTTACATGAATGAAGGTTCTCCGTTTTATCTCTGCTTGCTTTAGTAAGAACAGGTGCCAAGTAAAGCCCAGGGCCCAAGAAAAAGCATCAGACTTTGGCAGTTGTCAATCCAGCTGCACTCCATTGCTTTGTGAATGCCTTGGGCTAAAGTAAATAAATAACCAGATAAATGGATGACATTTGGTGTAAACAGGCCTGAATTGCCTTCCTCTACTTTCAAGCAATGTATCAGTGGTGAAACAGAGGTGAGTCACTAAGGGAATCCAAAACATTCTGCCTGTAAGAGTAAAGGGAATTTTAAGGAAAAACTGAGCTTCCCTCATATCTCACTAACATAGTGACAATGCATAAATAGTTGCATATGGCAGATAGTTTGTGTCAACACAGTGTACTTGAAAACATCTGGGTAGAAACTGCTTGACATGAGAGAGAGCAACTTAGCAGCTGCTAGCGAAATGTTATGTTCCTGTCTACAAAGTAAGTGCTGTGTTACCCAAAAGCTCTGGACTTTGCTATTCAAATCTGTCAGAGAAAACGGGAGAAAACGAAAAGTGTTTTTTTAAACACTTCCAATACTATTCGAGAAGATAGAACTTGTTATGTTCCTTCTAATTGTTTCTGTGGTACCTGGGCTTTATGCTCTGAGCTTTTGCTGATCATCTCTATTGTTTGTCCAAGAGTCCGACAGGTCCTCACTGTGGCCTAGCCAGTCCCTGATATGAATGGTCAACGTTGCATGCTACATTTTGGGAACACAGTGACAGGCTCTCCTGTCTTCCCTGGTAGCACTCTACACAATTTTATCACTGCACTGCCTGGCTTCAGAGGCTTGATCTGTCATATTGCAAGTCCCTTTTTTTCCTGTGAAGTCCTGAGGCATGCTGTGGGGGCACTTAGGTGGCTCCTTCCCTTCCCCATTGATCCACCCCACCTTTCTGAGTAATGCAGTAACACATCTGATAAAGGTAGCTAGCCCCAAATTGCTGCTATGCTGAAAGGCAGGCATCAGCATGGCCAGAAGTCACAAATATGCCTGTTATCCGGGACAGGATCTTCCCTAATCCTGTCTCTCCCAGAATGCCTGAATCTGTTCTCACAAACAGCAGAGGCAGAAGGGCAGTGATCTGGGGTGAAATAGACTTGAGACAGATAGAGGAAAGTCTTTTTTATCTAATTTGCCAGCTTATGGAGTTCCAACTTCCAACTGCATACTCTTCACAGAATTTTCACTCTTGTCTTTTGTTTCACATTTATTACAGGCAACAGTTCATCAGGAACCTCGTATCATATCCTTGACTATTTGTGAGGTTTTTTTAATTTTGTATTTGCTCAGCAGCATTACTTCCACAAAGAAGTGTAGATGTCTGTTACGATTCCAAGTCAGTTCCCCTTCAAGGAAAATAAATGTAACTGAAAGGAATCTTATTTCATTTTTGAAATTTTAAAGGACTAGCAGAGGGATGTGTTTGCATAGGATCTTTTTATTGCTCTGAGCCTAAAGACTGCATTATAGGAAGTATTGAACTAAGACATTAGTCTCTCAAAAATAATCAGCAGCCTATGTGCAAAGAAATTGAAGAAAATATGAAATGTAGTCTTTGTGCATTGTTCTTACAACTCTGCTGCCCAGTTTGTCACATTTGTAGCTTTCATACATTTTTACTGGAGTGCATTGGCTGCAGAGAACAGCTTTCTTCCCTGGTTTTATGTTGCTTAATTCATTCCCTCACAAACACACTCGGGAAAGGAGGGACATTCATATTTATTTATTTCTTTATTTTTCACAGCAATAGTGAAACTCACAGTGTTTCCTCAAATACTTATCCTATTAAAAAAAAAAAATCCATACAAAAAGCAAACAAAAATATCATAGTCTTGAAACAAAAATCAAATGGATGGAGCCATCCAAAGAGACTATAAAGATCTTTTTCTTTAAATCCACATGCATTACCCAACTCCTTTCCCTCTTCAGGGTGACTTTCTTCTCAGCATCCCACATTTTCTACCAGTCTCTTCTATCTTAAGAAAAAAAATATAGGCTTCAAGTTGTTTCCCTGTTACATCTTAAATGCTTTGGGAAAAAAAAAGAATATTTCCAAGTTAAATGTTATTCCATGGTTTTAATTTTTTGTGTGTCATTTTAAATGAAAAATGAGTCTTCAGTTAAAAAACCTAAAAAAATTTTCTTGCAACAAAGAAGTTTGTATTTCACTAATAGATCAAAAGTGTTGAAAAAAATGGCTCAAAAGGCGTGAACAGTACTTGTATATCTCGTCAAATAACACAATATGGTTTTATTTCGTTGAAAGTGGAAGAGTAAATGTAAGTCCTGGATACTATTCCAACACATTATTTAAACAGACTGTACTAGTTTGCAATTTTCATGACTTTATGTCTTCTGTACTTCAACTCTCTCATAAATGCACTTTGTAAAATGGTAATCATATGAATCCAATTGCCCATTGTTACTATGATTCCTCAAGTTCTTATGTATATCTGTGTTCCAGTCATCTGGCAAATCAAGATGTAGTGTTAAAATCCCAACCAATGCTCTTGACTTCCACTGGGCTCATAAATCTTTCCAAGACTTTTCACTTCAGAGAATTATTTTAAGGTGATTCTTTTTGATATATTTCACAGAAGAATAGCAGGGTCTAGCACATTATTCCACCCAAATACCTGTGCTATATCTGAATAAAGTCATGCTTCAAGGAGAGCATCCCTATACTCCAGTTATTTGAGAGAGAAACATGAAGAAGCTTTGAAGTACCACAGATTCTTTTAACAGCATAGAATTTTGCAATATGAGCAAAAAAAAAGTTGCTCAACAAAATCGGCATTTTTGAGATGGCAAGGTAAACACATGATGGCAGATAGCTTCATCTAACCACGTCTTTACTCCGATTAATTTAGGTTTGTCTGCAGATTAGTCCATACTGTATCAAGATGAGTCCCTTTAAAATCTTTATGATGGTCATATAGTTTTTATGAACCATATTGCAAATGCAAATTTTTGCCCGTGTTCCACGATCTCTCTCATATACCTATTATCTGATGGACTATGTAGAGGAAAATTAATACATTATCTACTAAAAATAAAAGGGATTTTCTACATGTATTGGTTTTGAAATAATCCTAAAGTATTATAAGATCATAGAAGGGTTATTAGCATAATATATTTATACAAGGACAATGTATATTTAATCAGTGCTTAATGGTGATATAATAATAAGTTTCCCCATAGAGAATGACAATATGATTTTCAACTTCCTGAATTAATAATCTTGCAGAATACCAAAGACCATTATTTCACTTCACTCACATGCAGAAAGAAGAAATCTTTTTCTGGGCAAGTAAAGAAACCTCTAAAACAAATCAAAGATGTGGGTAGACAGTACAGAGAACTAATTAACTCAAGCCAAGTAATGCAGGAAAATTAATGTCGAATTGTGGATAGTTCAAAGACTTCAAGGGCAAGATTTTAAAATGCAGCATTTATGGCCTTGAGTAGTTGAGACTTTGTGAATTACTGTATTCTTTTCAGAAGGTATTAAACATCAAAGTCAAGAAGGATAGGAATAAATCTGTGTGTACAAAGTGATAGGATAGAGAAAGGAAGAGTTCTTGAATTCATAGAAGGCTAAGATTCCTCAAGATCCTCAGAGTTTACTTAGGAGATAGGAACCACTACTACCACACTATGAATAGGGCCATGGATGCAGAGAGATGGAGAGATGCAGAGAGTTAAAGGAAAATGTGCAGAGATCCAGGCACACCAAGTTCCACTTAGGTGATGTGTGTGGTGGTTGCTCCACTGTGACAAGGTCTTCAGTGAGCAGTGTGTCCCACATCTGTAAGTAGCTCTTTTTTTAGTGTTGCTAAATTCAATGTTCATTAATCAGAAACAGAGAAGAAAGATAGTTCTGAATCACTGATGTAAAGTGGCACCATCAAGTAAATGTGGTAATAAAGCTTTATTACCAATGTAAACGATGCTTGTGTGACACTGTCAGGAACAATAAGGACCAGTTTTTAATCTGATGTTTCAGAAGGAGAAATTGAAACTTGGAACATACATCCAAAAGTGCCACTGAAATGACAGGGCTGCTTGTATTGGAGAATAAAGTTGAGACCTGTCTTCTTCTGCCTACTATAGTGAAGGCTGCGGAGACGGGGCAAAGAGAGAAAGAAAACAGGTAAGATGTCTCTAGAAAACAGTAAAGTAAAAAAGAGATTTTGCCACGGAAGAACAAAAGGAGTGGATATCCACAGGTCCTGAAATGAGATGCCTAAGAAATTAGAGGGTTTCTAGCAAAGGGGAACAACCGCAACACGAAATCGTGAGAGGTTTGCAATACAATAGTTGTTAAACAAAACGGAGCAAAGCATCAATTTGAATAGAAGTCTCCCATTCCTGGATGTTTGCTATTTTGAGGCATGTTTCTCATCCTTTTTTTTTAAACTTTGAAAGTATTGACTGTAAACCCCACTTTCATCATTCTTCAATGGTATGGTCTACAGAAAGAGAGCATTAACTAGGAAAGCTTTGGGCAGGAGCAAGATGTTTTACTTCGGTACATCTTGAATGTTTCAGCACTATTAGTTGATACCAGAAGAAAAAAAAAAATATTAATAATGGCAGTAACAGCAGAATAAGCATGGTACAAAACTGAGAAGCACAGTATCGTAAAACCCTAGAGGCACTTTTAAGGAGTGTCAGGCTGCCAAGTGTGATAACTTCTATTGCACAGCTATTTAAATACCACATTCATCCAGTTTTTGGACAGGGCAATCATTGCAGACAATTGTATTTTAGTACAACAAATAATGTATATTGATTCCATCTCAAGCATACACATGAAACCTCCTCTTTTCACTCAGCCTCACTCTGTCATCTGGTTGTGGTTAAGGAAAAGATACAGTGTTAAAATTTTTATTATGATAAATGGTTATGATGTCCACTCCAGAATTTTCAACTGTAGAATGACCTTTTCTTTAAAGATTACTTATCTGGTTGAGACAAACTATACCTTCTTCCAAAAACACATAGGGAACAGACTACAGCTTGTTTTAATAAGCTGAAGATTTCCCACTTTATGCTCAGTATGGGTTCAGTGACACTATAATTGTATATTTTCTAATCCTATGTATTCTGAATGCCTCAGAATGGTAAAATAAGTGCTTACATAAATCAGAAGTGAGGTTTTTCAAGTTGGATGAAAATGTTTGCATGAGTGAAGGTAAGTGTGGAGATTTTCTGCTGAATGGGAGAGTATTTTTATAAAATTGCCAAAGTATTTTTAAAACAATATCTTAAATAATATAGCATCTTATAATTTTACTGTATAGTAAGAAATACTGGTCCTACAACACTATTGTAATTTTAAGTCCCACTCCTTCTAATTTATTATTTCTGCATCAGTGAGACATGATTTTTATATGTATATGTGTGTATATATATATATATATATACACTCTACAAAACTGATTGATTGAGCCCAATTTTGATTAAGCAGATATGCATTGTTCATTTCCATCTCAAAAGGGATCAAGAAAGTAAAAAATGAATGAAAAAGGTTAGCAAAGTCATTTAAGAATTAATGTGACTAGAATCTGTATCCCTCTTACTATAACCAGACCTTTCAAGAGCAAATGGCAAATATATTCCAGCCACTGGCAAGCAAAGAATAGATAATAAATCTCAGAAAAATGAAAAAGGTTAATGGAAGACTGTAATAAGGAAAGAAAATTATCTCACAAATTCAATTAGGAACTTTGATATCTAAGGCTAAAAGTAGAAAATAGAAACCAGAGGTTCAGACAAAGACACCTGTATGTCATTGAAGCAATAAAATTTAGAACACAAATGGTTTTCAGCAGAGACAAGCCAGTTTTACAAAGGTGGAAAGGACAGAAGTATTTACTTCATTGAAACAGCTTCTTTACTAGCTGGGCTGGATGCTGTTGTTTTGCTATATTAAAGCTAGATTTAACATTTACTGGTTTCCTACAGTATTGTCATCTGAAAAAGCCATTCTTAATGGCTTAATTGATTAATTAAAATAAGATAAATAGTTAAGACTAAACACAGAGAATAAAACAGTTTGCAATGACTTCAGGCTGTTATTTATATGGAATGCAGTTAACAGAGTAGCTTGCAAGAATTATCATCTCCCTTTCAGTTCCTTATCCAGAATTAAGCACCAGAAATAAAGAAGTTTGTGCAAAAAATGTTATGGTCTGATTTTATAAAATACAATTCCCTTATTTTAAATAAGAGAATACAGTGACAAGTGTAGTAAGGCATTCATAAAGCTTGAAGCTAGAACATATGCCTTTCTGCAGAGGAAAAAAAAAAAAAACAAAGCAATTAAGTATTAGGATGAAATAAAGGACGAGTCTCCTGGAGCTCAAGGAGTGGCTGTTCTTAGGCTCGGCCAGAAGAGGGACGGATGAAACCTGAGTCGTGTTCTGCCCAGCAGAAGCTGCCTTAATTATGCAGAAAAGGCACCTCCAGGGCAGAGCTGCTGCCAGGTAGAGTTTTGCTTTTGATACTAGACTGCAGCATGAAAGTGTCCACCTGGAGATTCAATTAAGTGCCCAAGCTTTCAAAAAATGCACACATGCCACAAAATACTGCATTTTCCCCTCATGGATGAAGGGATTTATTTATATTTAAAATGCAACTAAATCTCATCTCAGTATTCAGGTTGTTTGTAGCTAGGCTGGCCCCAGTAGTCAGCCAATGGTCATTCTTTTTCCTTCCTCTATCTCCCTTACCTATTAGGCCAGCCTTTGGCTCTCTCTAGACATTCTTAGTTTCATTCAACAAGTGCAGAACGAACCACTAATTCTTCTGATACCTATGAAAACACATTTATCATCTTTTTAACTTGTATAGTTTTACATTTCACATAAAGAGTGTGGATTCCCAAATAAAGCTTTGAAATACAGATTTTTCTCATCTCTCTGTCCCTTCTTTTATATAATGACCTAATACAGTTTTGTTTCAACATTTTTCAATTTGCAGACCTCTAAAAACCTCTCCGTGGAGATATGCAGTGAATCTAAGCCTACTAACAAAAATACTTTTCATGGTTAAATTTCTGAGACCCTCCTTTAGGGGAGGAATCCATAGACTTTTCAAATTAAAAACCAAGCATTATCTTGATTGCAACCAACCAGTAAACGTGTCCTGTAGCTCTAATTGTATTATTTGATTTTATGGCTCTTTTGCCTGGAGGCAAAAAGGATATAATTCCTGTTGAAATAGCATTAAATTGATGAGCATTGGCTTACATATACTGAACATAATTGTATATTTCATCATGATATTTTTGCCAATGATGATTCATTCTAAAGGAATATATCTATTACAAATTCTTCCTTCAATCAGCTAGAGTATGTTTATTCTTATCGAGAAAGGTAAAACAATAAACTAAAAAAAATCAATTTAACTCTATGCATGTTCTTTAAGACCAGAGGAGTAGCACCCTTGAGAGCAATCTGCCCCTCTACATGCATAAAAGAAGACTCTACACAGAATCACAAAATGGTGAGGGTTGGAAGGTACTTGTAAGAGATCATCCAATCCAACACTCTGCTAAAGCAGATTCACCTCAATTAGGATGCATGAGAACGCATCCAGGTGGGTTTGGAAACCTCCAGAGAAGGAGACTTCACATTCTCTTTGGGCAGCCTGTGCCAGGCAACTTGCTGTGCGTTGCCAAGTTTTCATGGCAAGAATGACGTTCTTTTTTGCCAAGTAAAGATTTTATTTTGGATTTCTGTTTAATTACAGCTTGCATTGCATTAGTGCTCAATAAGAGTACATGATCCATCCTGTCTCTCATTATTGCTGTTGTTGCTGTGTGCACAGTCACCAGGTCCTAGGCATGCCGCGCTGAGACAGGCAGTTAAAGCTCTATCCAAACTAGGACATAAACAGAATCTAGACCCTCTGTTAGACACCTCAGTACACAGAGCATGCAGACACAGACAGAGCTCAATCAAGGTCCAGAACAGCCTCTTGGTAGCTGCACACACACCTTCTCCTGAGTTTACAACTACTTCAAAAATTCAGGGGAGGTTCTTCTCCCCCTCTACTCTGCCCTGGTGAGGCCTCATCTGGAGTCTTGTGTCCAGTTCTGGGCTCCTCAGCTCAAGAGGGACAGGGAAGTGCTGGAGAGAGTCCAGTGCAGGGCCATCATGATGATCAGGGGAATGGAACATCTTTCATATGAGGAAACGCTGCAGGAACTGGGGCTGTTTAGTCTGGAGAAGAGACTGAGGGCAGATCTTATTAAAATTTATAAATATCTAAAGAGTGGGTGTCAGGAGGTTGGGACATCCCTTTTTTTCTATAGTAGCTAGCAACAAGACAAGGGGTAATGGGATGAAGCTGGAACACAAAAAGTTCCACTTAAACATAAGAAAAAACTATTTCACTGTGAGGGTGAGGGAGCCCTGGCACAGGCTGCCCAGAGGGGTTGTGGAGTCTCCTTCCTTGGAGATCTTCAAGACCCACCTGGACACGTTCCTATGCGACCTGATCTAGGTGACCCTGCTTCTTGCAGGGGGGTTGGACTAGATGATCTCTAAAAGTCCCTTCCAATCCTACCATTCTATGATTCTATGAAAAATCAAGCTGGGATGTATTTTTAGAAAATACCAAGGCACTTGATTCTTACACACTAGGCAGATTTTTGTCTGCCAAAGACATTCTCCCACGGTGGCACCCAAGTCACTGTTTTATTTCTGTGTGACATTAACAAACTTGTCTATCGTCATTTAACAGAAGAAACCTCATCTCAACTATGAGACCCCATGCTGTTATATAGAAATAAAACAAATGACTAAACAAGGATGGAGATCATAAGAAGTTTCCTGAGTATTGTGATCAAGACAGGTTCAGAAGTCAGCCCACAGAAACTTTGTTCAGGTTATTCAGGATGTAATTTTTGCTGGAGGGAAAAAAAAGAAGTTTTTGTTCTCTGTAATTCTCACCCACATCCCTGAATAAATTGCTTTAAAAGAAATAAGGGAAAAGTTAAGTTATTGTTTCTTTTTCCCCATATGCTTCAGAATTGTCTAATTTGGATGAAGAGTGGTGGCTGGTTTTTGTGGATTTTCATGGACAGTTGCCCCAGTTGTACATAAAAGCTCAGCATCTATTCCCTTTTTGGCTGAGTAGAAAATGTGTAAGTAGCTAGCAAAGTAGAAACGGCAAAATCTGTAAATGCTTAGTTGAACTTAACCTCTAAGCTTCTGCCTATGGGTGACAGATGTAAATCCTTTTAATCAATGCATTACCTCAAATTAATAGACACCATAAAGTAAAGGCATTTGTATTTTAATTACTTCTGCTGCAGGGTAATACTGTTCTCTTCCTATTGCTAAAGGTGTCTAATACCCAAGTCACACAAAACAATTTTTGGTGAAAATGTTTAAAATCCAGTGGCTTATGCAACATGACACATGAAAGTGCCGCAGGAAAATGCAAGCTGTGCTATGCAGATGTGATTGCAAAGTAAACACTAGTTTTTAAAACTAGTTCTCTAGAGTACTTAAAAAAGCCGTTAACCCAACTACTTATTCCCATGTAGGAGTTTCATAAAAACTAATTTCAGAGTATAAAGCAAATGTCTCCCAAGCCATTTAGAACAGATTATATCCTTTGTTTTTTTAATACATTAAGAAGCTGTGAATATCATCTTATGTAAAGTTTTAATATGCCTAATAAGGTTGAACTAGTGTGTTAAACAATCAATCTTTAAAATAAATGTGGGAAGAGACAAACTAAGCAGGTGTTGTGTTCGTCTTGCTCTGCCTTTGCATACACAGTTCTGTAATTTACCTCTAAATGTTTTATGGTGCATTTGTGATACAGAATTTTAAGGCAGAGAAAAATAAATAAGAAGTTTTAAATAAATATTCCAATCCAAATAGAAGCTTAAACATACAGCTAGAGTTCAAACATTTCTTAAATTTCATGAAGCCAGGGATGCAAATATATCCGATTTTATTTGAAACCAGCTACATTAGTAATTTATCTTCATTTAGAGCCTTTCTCAATATTTAAAGATCACTTTAGCATTAATTTATTTAAAAGGACCTAAAAGTCATTTGGTAAACTCAGTCATCATGACCCAACAGGAATCTTTTCTCTCTTTGATTTCAAGAGAAATGACATCTATTCCATCTCATGGGTATCTTTTCCCGTGAACTCTTGTGATCTACATGGCATGTGTGAGGGCTGGTATGTAATATTTACTTCCATCCCACAGGCATCACCAAACAAATAAATCACTTCTTTTTGTGCAGTAACACTGGTTAGAGACATCTGAGTTACATATAATCCAATTTTAACACTATGTTATATATTATGTGTTATAAAAGCATAGTCTGGGTTGTTTTGCCCACTGTACTCCAGTGATTTTAAAGAACATTTCCAATAATCTCACTTTAATATTTTTGATTGATGCTTCACAAGAGCTGAAGTTGAGTCAATTAAATGTTTGGGTACCAGGACATAGAAGGAAAACAAATTCATTTGAATTATCAGTTTATCTTTTCCAGCAATATCAGCTGTTCTATGAAATACCTCAGCAGCTTTCTCACTGTCCTTGTCCTACACAAAAGGCACTACCTTTTCTGTAAATCATGGTTTTAGCTTTAACACAAGAAAAGAGGTGAGAACAGAGGAATGTGGAATTATTGACATTAGCTATCTTTTTTTTGACTTGTGTCACGGTTTGGCCCAGCCAGCAAAGAAGCACCACAACAGTCTGTCGCTTGGTGTCCCCCATTCACCCAGCGAAATGGGAGGAAAAAGATAAGCAAGATTGTTGTGTATTAAGACAAGGGCAGGGAGGGCTCACTGCCAATTATGGTTCAGGGCAAAACAGACTCCAGTACTCGATTTAGAGAGGAAAGTAGGAAAGTTTATTCTGCTACCTTCAAGAAACAGAACAAAAGCAAAAAGGGAGTAGGATGATTGAGAAGAAGTACAACCAACACTTTAAGATCTCCATCTCCCATCCTTCCTTTTTTCCCAGGCCGAGCTCAATGGTCCTGATATTTCTGCCTTCTCCCCCTTCAATGGAACAGGGAGAGCAGGGAATGGGGGATGTGGTCAGTCTCTCACAGATGGGCTCTGCCACTTCTCTCTTCTCAGATGAGGATGACTCCTGGCATTCTTCCCCTGCTCCAACACGGGGTTCCTCCCCTGGGACACAGTCCTTAACAAACTTCTCTGGTGTGGGTTCTTCCCAGCAACGGCAGCTTCTGCTGATATAAAGTCCTTCACACACGGGACGTAGTCCTTAGTGAATATCTCTGCCATGGATTCTTCCCCATAGCTGCAGCCTCTGTAGACACAGGGTTCCTCCCTCGGAACATGGCCTCTTCTGGGCATCATTTTAATGAGCTTCTTTGGCATGGGTTCCTCTCCACAGGTACAGCTTCTATCAATATTGGATCCCTCCCATGGGACATGGCCTGCTCCAGCCATAGTCACTGCCCTTGGCACAGCATCTTTTTTAGCAAAATGAGTCTCTGTCCTTGATGCAGGGTCTTTAGCAAAATGCAAACAAATCTCAGATTCACCAGTCCTCTCCGTAGAATGCAGGAGAGTCTCTTCTCCAGCACACCTCTTCCTCTCTTCCCTCATTGACCTTGGAGTCCATATGGTTGCTTCTCTCTCTCTTCCCACTCCTTGCACCACCATCAGCCGGAAAAGAAGGGGACAGAAGATGGAACAGGAAGAAGCCTCCTCTTCTGGCTTCTTCTTAAAAAGTGATCATGGAGGCATCTAATTGGCTCAGCCCCAGAAGTGGGTCTGGCTCAGAGCAGGGGAGAGTTTCAAGCAACTTCTTACAGGAGCCATCTTTACAGCCTCTTCCCCCTTACCAGAAACAGTTGTCATGTCAAACCACCTTGAAATTTCTTTATCTCAAAAAGATATTTCATTTCATTAGGTCGTGATGCTTAGACTTAACACTGTAGTTGTTTAAACCTTTAAAAAAAGTAAAGACTCTCTAACTGATAATATCATTTCTCAAATATCATTTAAGCATCACTGCAGTAGAGAATGCTATGAAGAAGCCTAAGGGTATGGCTGAAGTAATTTCCACCTTACATGTTTTGCAAGGATACTCTTAAGAATAGTAAAGCTTTTCTTTGCCTCATGCAAGAATATTTATCATGTTTTTAGAGTTTGAAGAAGATTACTTCAATCCTTGGAAATTTTAATTTCAGCTTTTAAAAGAATCTGAAGGGATACCTAAGATATTTTGAGCCTGTATCTTTGTTATGCTTAGTTACTGTTAAAGCCTGTACCAACCTGGATCATGCTCTCATTTAATGCTTAGCTATGATGAATAGTCCAAGCTCCCTCTCATCAGGGATATGTGCTTTGACATCTTAAAGAAAATGGATAAACAAATTACTTTTGAAGAAAAACTGTCCTATATATCAATCATATTATCAATCTCATTCCCCAGAAGGCTGTGCTGCCATTTAGCGGGATCTCGACTGGCTTGATAGTTGGGCAGAGAGGAACCTCATGAGGTTCAACAAGGACAAGTGCAGAGTCCTGCATCTGGGAAGGAACAACCCCATGCACCAGTACAGGCTGGGGGTCGAACTGCTGAAGAGCAGCTCTGCAGAGAGAGACCTGGAAGTCCTGGTTGACAAGAAGCTAACCATGAGCCAGCAATGTGCCCTCGTGGCCAAGAAAGCCAATGGCATCCTGGGATGCATCGAGAAGAGTGTAGCCAACAGGTCGAGGGAGGTTCTTCTACCCCTCTACTCTGCCCTGGTGAGGCCTCATCTGGAGTACTGTGTCCAGTTCTGGGCTCCTCAGCTCAAGAGGGGCAGAGAACTGCTGGAGAGTCCAGCGCAGGGCCACCAAGATGATCAAGGGTATAGAACACCTTTCATACGAGGAAAGGTTGCGGGAACTGGGGCTATTCAGTCTAGAAAAGAGGAGATTGAGGGCAGATCTTATTAACATTTACAAATATCTAAATGATGGGTATCAGGAGGTTGGGACATCCCTTTTTTCTATTGTATCTAGCAACAGGACAAGGGGTAATGGGATGAAGCTGGAACACAAAAAGTTCCACTTAAACATAAGAAAAAACTATTTCACTGTGAGGGTGAGGGAGCCCTGGCACAGGCTGCCCAGGGGGGTTGTGGAGTCTCCTTCCTTGGAGGTCTTCAAGACCCGCCCGGACATGTTCCTATGCAACCTGATCTAGGTGAACCTGCTTCTTGCAGGGGGATTGGACTAGATGATCTCTAAAAATCCCTTCCAACCCCTATCATTCTGTGATTCTGTAATCATCTCCAATTACTATCCATTCTAAATAAAAATACTTTTAATGTAGACAATTAATAAACATTTCTTACCTCTACATTCATAAAATCATAGAATGCTTTGGTTTGGAAGGAATCTTAACAACCATCTAGTTCCCATCCCCCTGCCATTGACAGGGACACTTTCCACTAGACCAGGTTGCTCAAAGACCCATCCAACCTGGCCTTGAACACTTCCAGGGATGAGGCATCCACAACCTCTCTGAGTAACATATTCCTGTGTCTCATCACCCTCACATTTCTGATTGCCTCTTCACTATTGCATGGGCATGAGCATGGCTAGCTTTATGTAAAGCATTATTCAACCACTTCAGGATGGTATGTAGTGGTTTATAACATTGCACTGTGTACATCAGGGAGACATTGCTCTCCATGAATAACATGTCTATGGTGGCACCAGGAGGATGTAAGAAGTTAATTTCCAAAATTATCCACTGGAAAGAGCCATTTTAAAAAGAACAGATAAAGAGTATGTCAGAATATCGCTGGTCTCTCAATTTCATGCAAGTGAAATCACGCTTAGGGACTGATTTGTGAAGATCTGGTGAGTCACTGCAAAGGGCTGAAGGGACAATGTCCCCCCTGTTGACAATGATAAGAATGAGATTTCTTATTACTGCTGATGCACCTGCTGAAATTACTACTCAAGTACTTTCTGCTATTGCTATTTTCCCTTCTGCTGTAATTAAAGTAACATCAGAGGAACACTGCCTTCTGCTATGTCTCAATTAAACCAAAGCGAGGTTTTTCGAGCAATCCTATCTAGGGGGTTTACAAGAGGAATGGAGACAGTATACTAACTTTAATACTGTCTCAAAGTTCTTAGCACTTTTACAGTTTATCAATCTCTTTATGTCAGAGAACTGTACTTCCAAATATTCATGAGGACCCAGAGGCTTTTAGTTTTCCTGACACCATGTCCTCATTACTAATCTAACAGTAGGATTACTTGACAAACACAGGGGTTCCCATTACACACCAGTGACTCAGAGAAAAATCCCTTTCAGTAGTTGATTTGACTGAAGAAAAGTAAGCATAGAAACACACTTCATTATCTGATACCAAACTTCAGCCAGATTCACAAAACTGATAGTAAATGTAATTCAAATATCAAGATCGGGAGTATTAGCTAATCCCAGAACAACACTCTCTTCTTCTCTGTACTTAAATGGAGCTTGACTGTGACTTGGGTCCTCACCCAAGAATGCTGGCCAAATGAGACCTTGTGCCTGCAGGGGCAGGACCTACTTGCATCAGTTGCAAGATGCGGAGAAGGGAGTCTTCAGCCTTGGCCTTCACACTGAACTTAGTATTTCACTCATCAGGGGGGTGATTACTGCTTAAAAGGGCTGGGATTAAATTACTGTTGTGAGATATGTAGAGCAATTTTCTCTGGAGATTTTTCCCTAAATCAGACAAGCTATGTCTATACTGCTAAATAAAATCCAAACAGACATGGGTCCACTTGACTAAGGACACTTGGACACAGCCTTAGAAATTAAGACGGAATGCTCAAAAACAGGGACAGCTAGCAAGCTAACTCTTAAATAATGCAAAAAATCAGAAGACCAATATTTGACCTCAGTCTCTGGGCCTCTCTTTTAGCAAAATAGAGATGTTATAGGACTGCTTTAGTACACTGAGTGCACAGGAACATGTGCTAAAAATGTCTGCCTTTCTGAAACAGCAACCTCTGCTATGGATAGCACAGGACTCCTTCATTTTCTCCAGACTGTTCAGAGATGAGTTGGCTTAGGACATTGATCTAACATTGAAGTCAAACTGCAGAGAAATGTGCCAGTCACAAGAGAAAGAAGATGATGAAAGCAGCAGAATGGAAATGGCAGTGGATATCAGTAAATATAATGGCAGAGAAGCTATGTCCATTTATTGTTCACTTCTATTGATACAGCTGTTTCCTTAATGTCTGTTATTAGCTTTACATCTATGTACATGCAAATATGTTTATATGCAATTAAGATGCAGTTTCACACTGCAGCTAAGAAAAACTAACCCCTAGCTGCAGCCAAGTGCTCCCATCATTTTCCTGATGCTATTTCGTCATCATTTGTCTTACTTGCAGTGAACCAATATCAAACACTTTTGTTGGCTCTGCTTCCTCAACAAATTCACCATTAAATTGGAACCCATCATGACGAGGTTGTGCTGGAACACAAAAAGGAAAGTGCTTAACTGGGAAGGAGAAAGAGGAGCAGGATGGGCCTTTGTATCAGCCAACAGCTATTTGGCAGTCTTAACTGTACTTCAAACCATATACCTATCAAAGTAGTTTTTTTACTCAACAGAGTCTTGTTAGACCTAACAATGTATATGCTTAGATACAGGAACAGATACATTTGTGGGTTTTTTTCCTCTGTAGCGGGAAGCAATATTAATTCCTTAAGACCTGAAAAAAGGATTAATTAATAGTCAGACACATGGGTCAATTTGAAACTGGAGCACTTTCTACTTCTCAGGATCTGACATATATCCAAGCTTGCTTGAATCTCATATCAAAATAAGGACTCAACAGATACTTGCTGTCCAGCTTCTTGTGAAGGATCCATAAGTACATAAGCAGCAAAAAAACCACTCTATAGTCTGAAACTTTTGCTTATGCTTTTAGAACACTGTTTTCTAGGCACATTGCGAGTAAATCATATCTATGGGCTGAATCTCTTAGAAGGTCATTGCATTGTTAATAGCTGATTCAATTTAGCTAGTTAGAACAAAAACAATGTCTAAAGTAAGACTGGATTTAAAGGACTTTTCCTGCATTTATGTTATTTTTATCTCTGTGTACAGTTTGCCACACAGTCACAATTCCTATATCTTTAGAATACCAAAACATTTAGCTGCTAGGCAATGCTAATCCTTGCTACTGTTGTGACAGAGATTTTATTGTCACTCATGTTTGGATCATTCTCTAAAAAAGGCCTTTTAAGTTCATCTGGAAATGGTCTTGTTGCACTTCTATAGTCATACCTTCCCACTTCTGCCACCTCCCACCATAGTTGTTGGTGCTACTAATTTTCCATTGAGCGCTAGCATATATAACAGAGCATCCTCATCGCATGACATGAGGCAAACTCAGCCATTCTGATTTCAGAGGCTGCCAGCACAAGGACTGTCCTCTACTACCATGTTTTTTTAACTATGAAATTTGCTTTTAGGAGGAATTTTGCAAAGCAAAAATGATATATCAGCACCAAATCCCTTTCAAAAGGCAATAATAATGGCAAACATTTCTCTAGGAGCAAAAATGGAGTATATAGATACGATATTTATATTCCTTTTCTATAACTGAGGAGTTGTGGAGTCTCCTTCCTTGGAGGTTTTCAAGACCCATCTGGACCTGTTCCTATCTGACCTGATCTAGGTGAATCTGCTTCTGCAGGAGGGTTGGACTAGGTGATCTCTAAAGATCCCTTCCAACCCCTACCAGTCTGTGATTCTGTGATTCTGTAATATACAGCAACATTTAGCAATAAAGTCCCAATGATATGTGCTGTATTCACTTGAAAAGCACAATGAGTTTTGTGTCACCAGAGGATATACAGTTTCTGCTCTGGAGCTCTTTCTGACTGAATGAGTTCTTCATTAATCACGACCTTACTTCTATATACAAATAATAAAGTGCTTACACAAAGGATTTAAATCAACATTTACAAATTTCTTAGGAAATTAAGAATGGTAATGGTTTTTCTCTTTGCTACATTTTCAATTGAAACATTGTTATGGATGGTGATATGGAGATCAGTGGATGTGGGGATTTCAAGACAGAGTAATAACAATGTTCACAGAGACAGAGCAAGAAGATGACATAAGCAGACATATTTTTTCCAGGAAAAGGGTGAAAGTGATGGGAATCTTGGAAAAAAAAAAAAAAGAAAAAATAATAAAGTAGTTGTGTAAGATTATGCCTGAATGTGTCAAGCCTCTATGCTAAAAAAGAGAGAAAGGCAAGGCAAAGCTTGGAACTCTGAATCTAGGGAGTATCAGAAACTGGGGCTGTTTAGTCTGGAGAAGAGGAGATTGAGAGGAGATCTTATTAACATTTATAAATATCTAAAGGGTGGGTGTCAGGAGGCTGGGGCATCCCTTTTTTCTATAGTAGCTAACAATAGGACAAGGGGTAATGGGATGAAGCTGGAACATAAAAAGTTCCACTTAAACATAAGAAAAAACTATTTCACTGTTCAGGTGAGGGAGCCCTGGCACAGGCTGCCCAGAGGGGTTGTGGAGTCTCCTTCCTTGGAGGTCTTCAAGACCCACCTGGACATGTTCCTATGCAACCTGATCTAGGTGACCCTGCTTCTGCAGGGGGTTGGACTAGATGATCTCTACAGGTCCCTTCCAACCCCCACCATTCTATGATTCTATGACACCCACCATTTAGATATTTATAAATGTTAATAAGATCTCCCCTCAATCTCCTCTTCTCCAGACTAAACAGCCCCAGTTTCCGCAGCCTTTCCTCATATGAAAGATGTTCCATACCCCTGATCATCGTGGTGGTCCTGTGCTGGACTCTCTCCAGCACTTCCCTGTACCTCTTGAGATGAGGAGCCCAGAACTGGACACAGTACTCCAGATAAGGCTTCACCAGGGCACTCAGAGGACTCTCAGTACTGAGAGTCCTCTGAGTGCCCTGGTGAAGCCTTATCTGGAGTACTGTGTCAGTACCAGAGTACTGAGAGTCATCTTGCATATTTTATGATCAGTATCCCAAGGTAACTAACAACACTCTGAAAACATTTGATGCTTTCACGTTTATTAAATTACAACAAGTTACTTTCCCATTGAAGAATTAAATAGGCAATACTGGAACTTAATTATATATCCCTAAGTTGATCTCCCATAAATCAAGCCCACAGTCAAGTAAGTGTTTAATTATATGCTCACAAACTATTGTGTAAAAAGAAACGTACCTATCAAGTAATATTTTTTACTTTTAACTGGAGAATTTGTTTCTCATTAACTAATTGTGATCCACAGTGAACTTTCACTTAAGAAGGATAAATAAGGGCCTGATATCAGGACAGAATCTCATCTAGGAAGATCCTATTTTTTTACTGACTCATGTGCTTTATTGGGCCCAGGAAATGCATTTGTAAATGGAGCCTAAGACTCAAGAAATCTGTATATTGAGATATATTTCAGCAAACCCGGATTTACACAAAAACCAGGAAAAAACTAACAAAACATGAAGAGTGAAGGCTTATTTCATCTATTGCCACAAGAAAACACAAAGGTTCAAATGCCTTCCAGCACACCCGAGAGAAAAAATCCATCCATTTTCCACGTGCATTAAGAGTACCATGACATCCACTTTTTGTAGACTTAGTAAATAGTTGAACTGTAGCCTTCCTACCAAGGTCCACAATCCATCTTTATTAGTTATTTGAAAGTATCAGCCACCTTGAGATTCTTGCTTGCTTTTAGGAAGTTTTAGCCTAATGAGCAATCACCTGTAATCTGTCTGCACTTCCTTGTTAATGCAAACAACTGAGATCACTGGACTGCTTCAAGCTATTAGGCTATTGATGGACATTTCCAGGACTCCTAATGTAAGTCATTACTGCCCCAGAGAGAGATGTTCTGAGACTGAGTTAATACTTTGTAAGGACAAAGTTATTTGGGATGCCAACCCTAAGTTTCACAATTCTAATTTGTCTCTTAGAAATATCATAAGAAATATGCTGTTAAGAGTCATTACCTCATTATCTCTGATTGGCTTTTTCAATATATTGTTTTCTTGAGAAGCAGCCAGGAAATCCGTATTTCCAGAGTGGCTTGGTGCCTAAAGGGTAACATACGACCATTGTCATCAATGTAATGAGTAAGTCAATAAGACTCAGAGGTAAAGAAGTTTCTGATACCAAAACTTGTTTGTTTGTTTTTATTTTTTTAAGTACATTATGCAGAATCCAGATAATTAATCATCTTTCCCGTGGTTTATGAGTAAAGTGTTTTAAAGGTAAAGTCATCACAGGTTTTCTCCTGTGATCTTAAACTACTTTCAGTTGTAAAAAAAAAGCCTTTTCATGGCCAGATAATCACACCATTAAGAAATTTGTATTCTCTTTCTTCCACCAATTCAGCCTAGACTTGTGATCCTTCCTAGAATTTATTTTTTTAGAAAGGACGGGTCTTATACAAGTCTGACTTGTCTCAGATGTCGTTAGATGTACAGAGAACAGATCACCCTATTACAGTGCTCTTCAAAATCAATGGAATCCTCTTAAAAAAAAATGCATACAGGCACAGGTTTAAACTGTAAACTCAAAAATAATGTAGCTATTCTGATTCATGATGCTAAAATCATTATCCATCATCTTTTACCTCTGCTAATGTTTATGAACATGTTTGGAAACCATAGAGGCTCCTACTGGAAAACTTGATTTCTCCAGGATCCCAGAGTGTCATTAAACCTATAGCTTAAACTTTTGTTGAAAATCTGTGAATTGCATGCTCTTTTGATTGACTTCTAGCCTGCCACAAGAGAACCCCATGTGCACTCAGATAAGTTTATCTGCCAGCAGTACAATTGTAGGTATAAGACAACTTTAAAGCTTTCATGGGAGAATTACAGATGAGTTTGAAAGATTATTTTCAACATCTCATGTAAGCCATTAAGGTTGTGGATCAGGAAGTAGAATGGTCAGATCAAGGCAAAGCGTAAGATTTACAAAAGACACAAACACAGGGTTTTTTCCATCTTATACATCTGTAGTACTTTCCTACATAGCCATCAAAGTATGTACTAAGTGCCTATTTTCACCCAGGCCAATGCTTTCTGGCCTTGGTAACTTTCTGGCTTCCATCTGCTTTGTATTCTGTACTGCTAGGAGACAGATGATGACTGCCCTTGCTACAGTACAGGACACTCTTGAATGGAAATGAAGGTAAAAAATGGTGTTATGCAGCAGATGAAGTGTGGGGAAGGCTGTTGAATTCAACTGATCATTTTGTAGGGGTTTTTGGGTGGGGAAATTCTCCTTCTGCTTTGTGATATTAAAACTTGGGCATTGGCTGCATAGTTAGGCATCAGTGCATATACAGAAAAATGTGGATTGTGATCCCTGGTGTACCAAACACAAAGGTTGATTTGAAATTTGAAAGAAATAAGTCCTCAATATCACTTTGGTACCTAGCCAGTGTGATATGTTGAGGTTTTTTCAGCAGAGTAGGAGAGGACTGCATATTTTTTTCTGAAATAAAAATGTGTGGTATATTCTTTAATTTAGAGCATTTTTTTTTCCCATTTAACAGCTTAATAATTTGTTCTGATTCATCAAGGTACTCAAATTTAAGCCTACAAATCAGAATATGGAGTCAGTAGAACTGCTTATGTCCCCCAGCTAACATGCTTAGGCATAATGATGAATACAGCCTTAATCAGCTTCTAATACTGTTAAGTACATTTTAAGACAAGGAAGATAATGAGTGCACTTTGGCTGGAAAATTTCAAACTCAGCAGGAACCAGGGTTCTTGGCCTAGCCATGAGTGATCAAAGAAATTAACCAGCTTCATGATTTTAAATAAGGAGAGGGATGAGACTCCTGAATTTGGAGTTACTCTGGCATTGTCAATGCTGCAAAATAAATTGTTAAGGCAAATGAAACAAAGAAAACCCCTAAGACAGGAATGCAACCACATCAGCAGGAAGAACTAAGCAACTTCCCTGTTGGTAAAGAATTCATTTAGGTCATCATGTTAGGTGTCTTTGTTCTTTCAAACTAAACTGAATGAGTCGTTTTAGTTCTGTTTACTTAGTGAAGGCCAGTCACTACATTTGTTTAGTGTAAAGGTGGTGGAAAGAAGAAGATGGGTGGACTTGCTTTTGTCAACTTTATGTTTAGATACCTTGCTAACAGGAAATCATGAAAATAAAGGAAATTGAGCCCTCTGTCTACAGGACTCTTAGACAGAGAACTTCTATGTCTGAGTATGTAAGACTACATATGAAGAGAAGAGATAGTTTCAGCGACTAGAAGAAGCAGGAAAATGGCAGATAAGGAACGTGAGTCTTAAAATCCACCTTGTGAGCAATTTTCCAATTGGATACCAAACTAATTAGAAGTTGACGGAATTGTTTTCAACAACATATCTATTTTTGTGTGCCCCCTCAAGTCAGCTTTCTGAAATCTTCATTGGCAGTTCCTGCTGTTACAGAAAATGTGAGACCTCTGCAAGTTTCAAGAATGTACAATGAGTTAATGATTTTCTTCTGCTTTATTTCTTTGCTATTGGGTTGTGCATTTTTAACTTCCAATATTCTTAATTATTCATCTAATAAGGAAAATAAGAGCCACAAAACTACTGGAGTGAAAAATTCGTTGACAAAGATAAACAAAAGTAAATAAAGTAATAGAAAAAGACAGTGCTGTGTATACTTTAAATACAGAAAAAAGCAGCTGTCTGGAGAATTTGTTTTCCCAGAGTCAAAGCCATTTAGCTTGTGTTTAAGAAGAGTGGCAAATAGTAAAAATAATTAATAGAAACAGATGTCACTGGGGCTACTTAAGTAAGAAAAACTAATGTGAAGAAGTACTTGAGGGGATATAACATTTAATAATGGATACTTACAGAGAACTTTATGTGTTCCAGGAACCACACTTACAGCAATTAATCCTTAGGACACCCCAGGGAGACGACTTGGTAAGAAATAGTCTCCTGCTCAGTTTGCAGGAGGGGTTGCAAGTGTGAAAACAAGCTGCTATTGTAATATGCCCAAGACTAAATAGAATTTTATAGGAACAGCAGACCAAGAACTCCTGAGGTTCTGGATTTTTGTTCTGCATTCACACTGTCAAAAGCAGTAGAATCAGAGTGATGTGGGAGATAAGCACACTAATTTTTTGTGTGTGTCTGGTCATTCTGTTGCCTAAGAGTGGATCTCATACACCAAAGTCTCATGGAAAGATATCTTTGAAAATCAGACTGAAAGTCCATAGTTTACCTTCATAATTTTTAATGCTATGACTAATGAAAATTTAGGCTAATTTCACAAAAAGAAAAAAAAAGAAGTAACAGATTATACTATTTTCAGAAATGGTAGGAGAGTATTGGTTTACTTATGTTTTGAGAATGAAGCAAGAGCTGGCATGAGTTGAAAATTTTCCATTGGGCTTATCAGTGATACATTTGAGTAACAGAGGAAAACAAAATAGATAGAAAGTATAAAAGGATAAAATATAATATAATCAGAAAGGAGAGAAAAGGAAGCTTGTAATTTAAAATTCCTGTATCACATATATTCAAAATGCTCTCATTTTTTTCCACAATTTATATAAGCAAATCTTCATCTACCTTACCAAGGTTTTTGTCTTCACACAATAATTTTATGTGCTCTCATTTAAAAGTGTTTTATTGGACATCCCAATTATAGACTATTATTTTTATTACTAGTATAGGGTAGGAATAATAGACCAACATGCCATTATAAAGACAACAACATAATTCCTCCTTCAGACAACTTACATGTTTGTTCTAATGGGATGTGTAAAATGTTATAATGAGAACCATTCTGAATTGCAATGATTTTCCTGATTGAATGGTGTCACATACAGAACATTCAAAGACATTTTTCTTCTTCTAATTCTTACACCTAAAATAACTGGAATTTTCAAGCAAGCTTAGTAGAGAATTAATATGGACATAGTCACTTTAATTCAGTGACAAATAGTAACATTTTTGTAAACATGACACTTCTAGGACAAGTGAAAAGAAGGAATCTGATTTTTACAGAATCACAGAATCTTAAGGGACCTAGAAAGAATCTACCTAGAGTAGGTCACACAGGAACTCATCTAGATGGGTTTTAAATGTCTCCAGAGGCAGAGACTCCACAACCATAAGCCTTCCATTGTGCATGAGCAGTGAATCCTCTTCCAAATCTAGGAAGTTAAAGTTCTGAAAGAGTCTTAAAAGAATTTGCAGAAAGAGCCAGAAGCCAGAATGACACAGTGGAGGTATCTGTGTGAGATTGCTTCAGTTCTAATTAATTAGGGGCAAATTTGGAGTGAAGGAGAAAAGAAACCCAACCACTTGTAGCAATGGATGAGAAGCCATTCTGCACACTACAAGCATCCAAGTAGCCTTACAAGAGAGAAAGTAAATTCACAGTCATATTTAAGAGAACCAAGAAAGAAAGTCTACTGAGAGCCAAGAGACAAACTCATTCTAGAGACACTACAGTTTTAACAAAGACCAAAAAATGTCTTATAGAAAGAGTTGTTTAAAAAAATAACCACCCAAACAAATGAAAAAGAGTTTTATGGGGAAGAATGGAAAGATTTCCCCAGTACCCGTTCTAGCTGAAATGCTGAGGCAGTGAAAGAGGGAGCATTAGCAAAATCCATCTTTAACAAAGGAGCAAAGAAGACATAGAAGAAAGACCTCAGATCAAGTGGTATAAACAACAGCTGAACTAATTTAAATGTCTGCTGAGTAATTTAGAGCAACTAGGAAATCCTTGCGGTGACAAGGCTAATACAGAACTGCATTTTGAGGGGTTTTGGTTTTAGGTTCTGGGTTTGTGAGTTTTTTATTTTGTTTTATTTTAAGTTTTGAAATTTGTATTTCAATAAATTTATCTTGTTTCCAGCCTGAACTGAGTGTCATGATGAGCACTCTCAGGTTGCTCATCAGAAACGCTCAGGCCTCATCATTAAGAAATTACCCCATACACTTGCTTTCTTATGGAGTAACACATCAAAATACAGTGAGGACTAACAGGAGAAAGCATGGCTAAGAGATTCCTGCAAGTGGGTATTTCCAGGAACCTCTGCAATTTGTGGTTCACATAAAAAAATATCCTGAAGAAGAATGCAAGATGTAAGAGCTGCCCTCATTGAACAGAAACTAAGGAAAACTAGTGCCTCACTTCCTTTTTTGTCCTTTTACCCCCCCGCTCCGTTTTTTGGTGGTGTTTTTTTGGTTTATTTGGTTTTGGGTTTGGTTTTTTTTTGAGAGAGAGTGTTTCTTTGACTCTTAGAGAAGTGGCCAGATTCATTGGCAAGTGTCAAAACTATGACCTTCTTTCTTTTCAAATCTCTTTCTTCCAGATTTCTTGTGCCTCCAAGACAAATGAAATTCCTAAATAACATGTTTAGAGCTGGTGATATCTGTAGAAGTTCTGATCCTCCACACAGGAAAAGCATAAGTAAAAATAAGCTCAGCAGAAACAGGCTTGGAGGAGGACTTCTAGTTCTCCTGCATAACACCGAGGCCTAGTGCTTCACATTTGCTGCCATTTGTTTCTGCAGCACTTAACAACATGTAAGTCCTTATCTGCAGGTGACAGGTATCTTAGGTGTTATTGCTGCTCCGTGGGCAATAAATCTCTGCTCAAATACAAGTCTGGGTCATGCCATATGACAATTTCTTTACTAATTTGCATCACTGTAAGGCAGACTGGCAATTATGCAGAAAGTATGTTGCCATGGCAACACAGGGAAACTGCAGCATCTAAAAAAAAATTAAGACTGTGGAATTACTTAACATTTTATTCCCCAAAGACTTTGGTATTCTGAGTTTAAACTTTGAACAAAAAATCACAACAAACGATGCCTGTTTCATAAATAGTGCTTCCTACACCTTTTAGAAGTAATTGGTTCTTTTCAACAAAGCATTTTATATATTCATCTCTGTGGAATTATTGAGTATAGAATTTAATGAATAAAATACTCCTCTATCCCCTGTCCAGAATATTTTTTTTGGCTACAAATACCACTTGATTATTAGTCAAGTCAAATACAGTAATTATTTCAGCACAGTTAATGCATAAGTTCCCTCACACAACTCCCACACAAATGACTGCAGACAGCTCTGACAGCTCTTGTGTCCTGATAAAGCTATGGCACAGCAAAAAAGAATAGCTAAGATTTTACTTTTCAAAGAATGGGAAGAGCCAAGCAATCTGAAGTACGAGAAGCGACACAAAAAGGTAGGAAGGACACAATCATCCAATGTCCAAATTGTGGGCAGCCAGTGTGCCCATTGACTCAAGGTACAAACCACTGTGGCTTCTAGCATAAGTCACAAGATTCCTGGATTAGTGGCTCATTCAAAACTAAGAGTCAACTATTAAAAAATGACTTTGTTACCCAGGTCCCACCAGCAGCACTGGTTGTGGACGTTGCATGTCATATGATTTATGCTCTTAAACCTTTCAGTCATGTGATGGTGATGAGAAAAGTGATGGGCAATGGAGACTGTATCAACCTGCTACTGCAGAACACCTTGTAAACCTGGGTTTTGTAATAATTTACTATAAGTCATTGCTGCTATATCATTACTGTAAATAGTGATAATACAGTGAAGCACATATACAATACTAACAAAATTCATATACATTTTAAAAATTATATCCAGGGCATTTTCCCTTGTGTTGCTGTTTATAAATTATTTCGTCTCACAAACGTGGTGAAAGCATGTAAAGACAAAAATGGTTCCATGGACTATGTATATTCGCTATGTACCTCTTTGAACAGAAATAATTATAAGCAAATACCAACCAGTCATAGTTTGGTGACACCTTTCTCACAAACAGAGGGTAAGCAGAGTGCTCTGAGTCCCTTTTGACAAAAATGGATCCACATTCCATGCTAATTAACCTATATCTTTCAATGAAAACCAGATCTTGGTTCCTTAACAAGAAGCTTAATTATGTTACCTGTATTAAATTTCTGAAATAAGTGATGAAGTTCAGTCTCAAATTTAAGTCTTTGTTAACACCACTAACCAATATGATTCACACAGTTGTGAATTTGTCCAAAGCACTTGCATAAATAAAACATGCAGGTGTTAACCACCATGGCCTACCAAGAATTATCTGTTGCCCCAGTACATAGAATAAATATGCAGTACAAGAATCAAAATAACCCAACTGGCTTGAGTAAAATTCTATAGCTTGAGGTTAACAATACAATGGAAATTAAAGTAAAATACTTATTAAAAGAATCAAATCAGCAAGGATTATAATTATTCCAAACAATAGTCTTGATGAACAAGAATCAGAAAGCTAGACATAGCAAAAATCAGAAGCAGCAGGAGGAAGAGGTAAGACAAGGAGATACTTGATGCTGTCAGAGAGTCTACTGACATGTCAACTGCAGCAACAAGCTGTGAGCTCTGAAAAGAAAATGGTAAACACAAAGCAGCAGCTCAATCATTAAGAAGCAACAGTCAGAAAATGGGAAAAGACACCTAGCTACTAGGAAGCCAACTGCTTGGAATAAAACTACCAGAAAGGAAAGATGACCACCTGACATCACTGAAAACAACAGCCAGTTGCATATACCACTAAAATTACTAGAATTACTGCATGCGAGCAATAATAATAAGCAGCAAGAGAGGAAGCCTGAAGGTAAAGCTGCAGGACATACTGCAGACATTATATGAAACTAATTCAGTCTTTACTACAGCCTCATATAGTTACAATTCAGCTTTCACAATGAAACAGACTAATTTCCAGGTGCTGAAAAATCAGTGAAAATGAGATATCATCATATGAACTGCACTACTCATCGCCTCTGACTAACTGCTTTCCCATTTCTGTTTGTAAAAGTGCTTAATTGTGTGATATTTCTGTTCAAAGGATAGGATTCCTTCCACACTAAAGCAATAGTTCTTGTCATGTCTAGCCCCAAATATAACCACATGCTTAGCTCAGGAGGATGAGGGAAGAATAGCACAATATCATTAGCACAGGGCATGAGAAACAAAACAAGTTCAGTTCCCTGGCCTGCCAGACACTTCAGGAATAAAAGTTCATAAGACACTTCAGGCAAGTCTGTTCCTTCTAGTCGACCATGGTTTAGAAAGCTTTAGCATGGCTTTCCACTGGGCTCTGCAGGTGATGCACAAGCCTGCACTAAGACATGTACATGCTCATGCAGTCACATTGGAAGCCTTCCTATCTGTGAAATGAAGAAAATTGTGTTTCCTGTCCTATAAATATGTGATCTGGACAGAGACAGGAATGACAAAAGCACTAATGAATATTAGGTATGTATATCCTCTTTATTCACAGAGCACATGCTGCCTGGTTTAAAATCTAGTGTGTACAGGCTGAAAGGAATGTACAGCCACCTCTAAGGAAAACATATGGCTGAATTCAATCTTGGTGTAAACAAAAACACTCTTAAGTATCACATAAATTCTTTTCCTCCTTTTTATTTCACACTTTTTCAATAGCTGTAGACTATCATCAAAGCCCATCACAGTCAAAGCCATTTCTGAAGCCAAGCTATGCATTTTTTAACATCATTTTTTTCTTTTTCCATATGTCACTTTTTCTATTTCTGTTGCTCATCTTCACCTGTGAGCCGATTATATATCTGGTAATTTGCTCTCCAGTAAAGTCTGAGTCATCTGTAACTGCATAAGGGCAGATTCCATGATGACATCTTTAGGCGAGATGGTTTGGAGGAGGAGAACTTCACAGTTTACCCCAAAGATATTTTTCCAAAGTGGTGTTCTTCTAGGAAAACGCTCTCTAAATCCTGTGGAATTAACATAATAAATAGTACAATCCTTAAGACTAAAATTGCATGTACAGAAGCCTGTTTCTGAACAGATTATACACTTTATTCCTTTTTAAAGACACTCTGCAGGGAGGTAAGTTATATTTTACCCTACTTACAGTAACTATGGGCTTAGTTAACCCTTTGTAACAAACTGGTGCTGTTGTATTTTTTTGATGGTATAGCCAATCTTTTGTCTCTAAATCAATGTTTTGTCAACCATTTGCTCTGCCTGTTTTCAAACTCATGGATAGGCTTTACCTTTTCCACAAGAAATATGTTACTTTAGCTGCTAAATTAATAGTCCCTAAGACAGCTCATTAAACATCTCCTACATCATTTGACATATCGCTATTTTTTAATACATCTGGTAGTCTTTATTTTGGGGGGTGGGGGGGACACTAGTGGTGCTACATTTGTTCAAGTAAATGTGAATTAAATTTTGTTCCCTGATTTCATAGGATGATATAAAACTCTGAAATTAAATCCAAAGACACTTTATCTGCTGCATTCTCTACAGCTGCTGATTTTCTATTTTGCTTTCACTAGAAGAGTTAAAAACCTACCTGCTAAAATACAACTTTTAGAAGAATCACGATACTTCCTGCTCAAAGTATTTAGAGAGACCTTTTTCCCTGTTCTATTATGCTTCTAGAAGCAGGTCACAAGTCCCATGATTATATTTTTCTATTCACTTTCTCCTCTGCTCCCAACTCACAAACTGGTGAAGCTAGATGTGTTTTCTCCCATTTTTAACTGAGTGGCAGAGTTGCTGCATCTCCTGGCTGTAGAGCCACTTCCACTCCCTTACTCTGGAATCCCAGTGCCACATGCAGGTAAAGTCTAGTGTGTAAGCTCCTAGAGCAGAAGAGAGGAGAGGAGAGGAGAGGAGAGGAGAGGAGAGGAGAGGAGAGGAGAGGAGAGGAGAGGAGAGGAGAGGAGAGGAGAGGAGAGGAGAGGAGAGGAGAGGAGAGGACCAAGGAAGAGACCAAAGCAAGTAGTTCATGCTCATTCCACATCTTAAGTTGTACCTGATAGCTTCTCAAAAATAGCTAATGATATCTATATTTAGTTAAGTGTTCCCTGCAAAACTGCAGGCCAAAAAATTCTCCAGAGTAGCAACTCCCTGAGGCTCTGCTACTTTGAATGTTTCCACACTTGGTCCCTTGTCCTCTCCTGAAATAATTTCTGTGTTACTTTACCTTCTTTATAAGTTGTGTATTCACATATGACAAAGAAATTTTTGGAGGGAATCTCAGTATTTGCCATTAACAATCAATAATTAATTAATTCCTCCTCTTCATTTATTAATGAACTGATTTCCTGCTAAGTTTAACAGTACTCAGAAAGGAAGAAGGCAGAACCTTTTGAGTGCACAAAGGTCTCACACATCATTAAAGATGCATGTTTTGACAGCCTGATGCCTAAAAGAGCACACAAACCATAGCAATGAATTTCAGAAGCTGCACATTTAGGAAAGTTGGAACCTGGCCTTTGTTTTGGATTTTGTGTTTGCCTCTTATCTCTAAGTCCTGTAAATCTGATTAGACTCTTTAACCGTTCCTCTGTAATAATCCTCAGATAAAATATTTTTCACAGCTCTGAAGATGTGCCTCACCCCATCTTCACAACTGGGGTTAATATTTGTTTTCTGAGGACCAGGGAAGCAACCATTTACATTTGAACACAAAATACCTTTTATGATTGTTAGCATCCTGGGATGGAAAGCTCAGGATTTCAGAGGTCCAATTCAGGCACTATGAAACGAAAGAGCAGACTATATGTCCCAATGGACCCTGTTGATGCAACAGATTTGCATGGATTTAGCTCACACTTTACATATCTGAATTCTTCCCTGTACACTCTCATCATTACACTGAGTGTAATCATCATTTCCTATAAGAAATATATTGCAATGTGACAGGAAATACAGGTGAAGATAATCTATCCATTCTAATGGATTCATCCAATCTAACCATTCTGTGATTCTATCCATACTACTTGCAAGGAAATTTTTTAACATTGCAGGTCACTAGGCACAACTGCTGGATTATGCATGTCTCCTGTTCTGTTCTGCCCTCTTCTGTGACTGTATGTTACACATTGATTTCAGATTAAGCTTATTCTGTTTCCACTAATATTATATTCATTTTCTATCTTTTCCTAGAAAATAGGTCTTTAGCTCACTCAACTACGTAGCATACACATTTCTAAAACAAAAAATAAGGTCAACCAAGGTCATCATTAGTGAAGGAGCCTATTCTAAAATTATGTAGCCCAGATGTTTTTGGATGGGTTTTTTTTTCAATCAAATGTAGGACAAGAGTAAAGAGTACTTGAATTGACACATTAATATAGGAGGGAAACTATGTGAAGATGCAATTATAGTTATAATGAAAGCCTGCTGCAGACTCCTGCAGCTATGTTCAGAGTGGAGTATGATTCAAATATGCTTTGAGACATCTATCCACATTTTGATTCCTTCAATGCTTTGTTACTGAGGCTTATATTGTATTTCTATACATAGACACACCTAAGCTCTAAGGGAGAGATCACTGTCACTGTTGGTAAGGAAACAAGTTACTGGGTGCTGAAACCTGCATTTTAAATTATAATCATATTAATATTTGAGGCAATTAATACTTATATTAGAGTCTTTATTTGTATGTGCCTAGAGCCACAAATCATTGTCTTAATATATTTGAAGTAAACTCAGTTATGCCAGCAGTGTTGAACTCAATAAAGGACATAAGAAATAAATTGCTGAGGAAAGCGTGGCCATTCTTGTATAAAAATCAAGCAGATAAAATTGCAATACCTTATTTCTCACAACTTTCAGTAATTTTTGAAGAACTGAAACATCAAAACACATATTTTTTCATTGGTTTCTATGAAATTATTGCTATAGTCTGGCACTAGGAATTATCTAATGAGCACACTGCCTTCCTGCGTTTGCTGTACAGGAAGATAAAAACCAAAATTCCCCTTCCTGTTCTTTTTCACGTCACACTCACATACAGCCTCCCTTGTAACCATCTGTTGAGGTACCTCGAGTTCTCTCCAGTAGTTGCAACTAATTCAGTGCCTGTATTTCACCTTATATTTTAGGACAAACCAAGAAAAAGGCATGGAAATATCCACTTGCCCAAGGTCGTATAGACCTAGCAGTCTATAAAAACTACTTACAGCTCTTCTGAGGGCCTCCAAAAGCAACCAAGAAGGGACAGCCTTTGTGTAACACTCATTACTAGAGTAATGGCAGCATTTTCCTGCCAAGTACTGTTTGTTACCAGAACAAAGTCCAATTACATGGTCGTTAAACAAATTTCATTGTTCACAGATGGACAGATTGAAGCCTGGAAACAAAGGGTTTTATCAGTTCTTTCTGGAGGAACATTTTTATTTTTCTTCCATATAGCAATTAAAGAGATTCAGTAGGGATGACTGAAAATGTTACTAGTCTACATTAAAACATTAAAAGTAAAAATATGAAGTGCTGGAAGTTCAAGGGATAAGTGGAACAAGTCCGCATTTTAAGTTTTCCACATATAAATCTGTTCATCACATATAGTTTCTTCAGCTGTAATGTCTTAATTAGACACAATTCATTTCCTATGCTGTTCTCATGCTAAGGCTGGTGTGGGCTGGGAATGTATCAACTCTGCTTGAACTACTTCTGGGAGTTATATGTATGCTGTATAATGAGAATAAAACTTCATGTCATATTTTGAAAATGGCATTTATGTTCTATTTATGGCTTCAGAATTCAAGGTCATTTACAGGGATCATTACCTCCACTTATTCTGCCAATTCTTTCAATAGTTTGACATAGTAAGCTAATAAGGTTTCTGAAAACATTAAAGCACAAGTTGCCTAAGCTTAAAATAGATGCCTACTTAGTTACATTAGTGATTTTCAAACCAGAAAAAAGCATACTCATCTTAATAGGTTTTATATTATACAACTCAAGCATATATAATTAATTAAGGATCTTAAGCATTTTTTTGTAAAGAGATTCTCATATTCCTGGAATCATTAAATTCTGTAAAAAAATGGTTCTTCTAACACTATGTCTTTATCCAAAACAAATTCTCCTTGTAACTTTAAATTCAAATACCTTTTTTTTGTTTTTATTGAAAAGAGTATCTTTATGAAATAATGAACTAGGAAAAGAAATCTTACTACATACAGAAAGATGGACATTTTTCAGCAAGCAATGTGTAAAGCAATTATTCTGTTATGAGCTTTATTTAATCTGAATAGCAGGAAAATTCTTACTGATTTAACTTCATTTACTTCGCATGGTCATTGATAATTTGAAAGAATGGGTTTATAAAGAAGCTTTTAATCTCTAAGGAAAAATTTTCCCACTCTTTCCAGCAAGATGTGCAGAGCTGTCCTGCTACAATTATTAACCTCTCAGCATCTACATTAATAATACATTTTCCTACTCCTAATAAAAATAATTCAGGCTTTGAATACTTTAATTATTACTTCTTAGTACTAATAATTCTTTATGCAAGTAGAGCTAATAGCACTGAATTATCAGTACCAATGTGCCCATATAACTCCAACAATGAAACTGGCTGGCACCAGGTACTGTTCATTGCTGTGAATTTTAATATTTAATCTGTATATGTCTACAAAAAGAAGTATTTATTTGCCTACGGATATGAACAGAAAAAAAATGGATCAAGTTTATGAAATATATAAATCTTTTTTTAGTAAGTGCTAGTAAGGAAGACATATAAAGGGAAATATTTGTATTTGCACACTAGCTACACTTTGGCTATCCTCTCTCCTACAAAGTCAGGCAGAGAGGTGCTATACTATTAGTGTTATCACATCTTCTAGTATGTTCTCCACATAAGCTTAGAAAATCTTAGTATATTTAGGGTCATTCTTTATTGCAACTGTCAAAGATGCCTCACACCATGATTCCAGTATTTATCCCAGTCATGTCAAGGAACTTCAAAGCACTGAACACTATCCATTTCAAATGGAAATACTTGGCTTTTTCATAAATACCTTTAATGTTTATCTGACTACATCTATGCCAGGATCCTAGTGCTTTATAAACACTACTGAACATAGCCAGGTGGTTTGTTAAGTCATAGAGGTATGGATAAATGAACCAAATTCATCAATATCTCATACAGTGGTTCTCTTACAGAAGGCCAAGAAGGGCTTTCTTTGGCTCTAGTCGGAAGAATGGAGTTTCAGTGATTGCTATAGTTATTTTTTATAATTACAATAGCTAATAGTAAATGAGCCTCCTTCTGAACTGCCAGCTGGAAAAACAAGGCTCTATCTCTTGCTTGTATTTCTTTTTCAGCAGGTTTTGAAAGCGGAGTCCAGAGCCACACGTTCAACAGTCCCATGGGAAGAGGAGCACACCTACTGTGCTCAGGAGCCACAGGCAGGACAGGTGCCTCAACAGTCTGAGAAAAAGAGGCTCTTGCTAAGTCTTCAGTCTTGAACAGGACCATGGGATTTTGTGTTATTTATGAGAAAACAAGCAGCAGGAAGACAAATGTTTAATTTAATAGCTAAAATGTAAAAGTACCTTCATTTTCTCCTTACTTTAAACCCTTTCCTGACCCTCCTGAAACTTCTCTTTCTCCTCTGCTATTTGATTCATTCTGCTCTGACTACACCTCTCACAGTAACTAGGTGCTCTATTTGTGAAAGATAATTTCGTTTTAGATTGGTACAACTAGGAGAGACTACGCCTCAGACAAAGAACTACAGAAGCATTTACTGGGCACAGTTTTGTGGAGGATTTTGCACCTCAGTATTTGTATGCACACAGTGTTCTCCTTTTTCCTCTCAGTCAACCCCAAATCAGAAGCAGGGAATATTTCTGAGGAAAAAAAAAAAAAGTGAAACTTTACCAATTAATTTTAAGTCAAAGCCCTTTTATGTCCCCAAAGTATAGGCAACAACGCTGGCAACCTCTGTAATTGGATCTGCAGTAGTTCAAGGGAGTCAAATTGATTGACAGCTCTCTCTGGGCTAATAACCACAGAAGCTCAGCGATTTTTCTCTACAGCTAAAATACTCCTATGGACGCTTTAAAGAGCAACACAAACTTTTGGGTTTTCTCAACTTTAAAAATATTTATTTTATTATCTGTTTAGAGTCCTCTAGGGCACTTTCTGCTCTCTAACCTGATTTCAGCAGCATGCCATCCTCACCATGATGAGGCACATATCATCCTCCTAACAGACCTCCTTGCATTTCTATTCCTTTTAGGTCATCTACAACACAACTAAAGAAGAAAAACAGAAACAAAAAACCTCCAAATATGATGCTGCAAAAACCTAAAAGGACTTTGTTTAGACTCAGGAGCAGTTCTCAAGAGCCAAAGACTGCAAAAAAACTAAAAGGACTTTGTTTAGATGCAAGAACAGTATCCCAAGATCCAAAGGATGTTTCTGAAATTACAGGGGTAGCTCCTTTCTGTTCCAAAATCTGTGTGTATTTTCACACAGCCCCTGATGGATTGATGGGATAGTCACTAACATGATGGAATAGAATACCCATGAGGTGTTTAAAAAGGCTATATCAATTTAGTTAGATAAAAACACATTTAAACCATCAAAATTATTATATACTTTGGAAAATGTAAAGTTATTTAAGCCTAAAGCAGATTGTGCATTTTATTACAACATAGTATATTAAGAAACATTTTACTCTTACAATAAACCGCGGTCTAAAAATCTACTCTTCCCCCACCCAGCTTGTCCACACTGGTTCCTCGCAACAACAATAGTCCTTCTGTCAGCATTGTGTGTTAACCTTAATGCAAGGTTAACCTTAACCTCACTGAGAAGTTATGCACCAATGTCTTTGGTGCAATTTGGTACTTAACATATGCAGTATTTGGATACATCATGGATAGCATATGTAGAAAGGCCTCTAAATTTGCTCATTTCAGTAATATAAATCAGTAACAGTCAGAACAGATTGTTTGAAAGCATTCATCACAGAAAATTTTTGTAGATCTTCCATGAACTCTAATACTGTTTTACTATTGTAGGAATACCAACCTCTATTTTCCTAATCTCATGGGAATATGTTCTTTATTCTATCAGAAGCTAGACTAATCTTAAAAGTTTGTATTTTTACATGATTTACTTCACCACAGCTGTGCTCTAACTACATTAGTGCTTAAAGTACAGCCAGTCAGCCAGCTGTGCAATTGCTCCATGAGCAGCACAGAGTCTTTTAAACTTAACATACTAAAAACAGCTGTTTAAAGATGTGTTGAACTATTCAGCAGTGATTAGAATATGGAACGGGAGGGCTGTTTACTGGTTAATAATGGGTGAGAGATATAATTTCCTACCCATGAAAACAGATTAATATTTTAGGACTTACATCGCCATACTATTGCATCCTCTTTTACAGCACACAGCCCTGTATGAAAAAAAAAAAACAAACAACAAAAAACAAAGAAAAAGGAAAGGGAAATAACATAGTTGGGCTGAATTCTGTAGGCCCTTGTCAGGCAAAAGCCATCACTCAATTAAGGAGCACAGAATTTGGCACACAGACTTCGAGCATTTGCCTCATATATAACAATGTACGGTTTTCTAAAAAAGTAAAATTGAAACAAACCAAGCTTATTTCATCTTCTTATCTTGTAAACGAGTGGAAGCATAAATGTTTATATCCCTTCTATAATTCCCACCTCTAATGCAACTGTAAATAATGTGAAGAGATGTATAAAAGTTTAAGACTTTCTGGACTCCTGTTTACCATCTGTCTTCAATCTGGGAACATTGCATGATAGAGGTTAATTATGCATTGTAAAAAGATGTATATATTTTTTAACTCAGATTCATGATCAACTAACTGACTGGCAGCAGTCGTGGCTGACTGGGGAGGTCCGATCTGATTGGAAGTCAGCCAATATAACACCCATATACAAGATCAGACAGAAGGATGATCCAGGAAATTACAGGCCTGTCAGTTTGACTTCAGTGCCAAGGAAGCTGATGGAGCAGGTCATCCTAAGTTCTATTCTGCAGTACATGCAGGACAACCAGGTGATCAGGCCTAGTCAGCATGGGTTTATGAAGGGCAGGTCCTGTTTAACAAACCTGACCGTCTTCTATGACAGCATTACCCGCTTATTGGATGAAGGAAAGGCTGTGGATGTTGTCTACCCTGACTTTAGTAAGGCATTTGACACCGTTTCCCACAGTGTTCTCCTGGGGAAATTGGCTGTTCTTGGCTTGGACAGGCATACACTTTCCTGGGTGAAAAACTGGTTAGATGGTCAGGTCCAACAAGTCATGGTCAATGGAGTAAAATCCATTGGTGCCCAGTCACAAGTGGTGTCCCCCAGGACTCAGTACTGGGGCCACTCCTGTTTGATCTCTTTATTAATGATCTGGATGAGGAGATAGAGTGCACCCTTAGTAAGTTTGCAGATGACATTAAACGGGGTGGAAGTGTTGATCTGCTTGAGATTAGGGAAGCTCTATAGAGAGATTTAGATAGGCTGGATCACTGGGCCAAGGTCAGTTCCATGAGTTTTAATAAAGCCAAGTGCTGGGTCCTGCACTTGGGCTACAACACCACCCAGCAGTGCTACAGGCTTGGAGAGGGGTGGCTGGAAAGCTGCCAGGCAGAGAGAGACCTGGGAGTGTTGGTTGACAGCGGCTGAACAGGAGCCAGCATTGTGCCCAGGTGGCCAAGGACAGAGGTGATCATTCCTCTATACTCAGCTTTGCTGAGACCGCATTTCAAATACTGTGTCCAGTTTTGGGCTCCTCTCTACAAGAAAGACACTGAGGTACTGGAAAGGATACAGAGGCAGGCTAACAAACTAGTGGAGCACATCTCCTATGAGGAATAGCTGAGGGATCTAGGGCTGTTTAGCTTGCAGAAAAGAAAGCTCAGGGGAGACCTTATTTTTCTCTACAACTACCTGAAAGGAAGTTGTAGCAGAGTGGTGGTCGGTGTTCTTGAGGAAATGGCCTCAAGCTGCACCAAGGGAGGTTCAGGCTGGATATGAGGAGAAATTTCTTTACTGAAAGAGTTGTCAGGCATTGAAATGGGCTGCCCATGGAGGTGGTGGATTCACCATCCCTGGAGGTGTTTAGGAAATGGTTGGATGTTGCACCTAGGGAAATGGTTGATAGGGCTAGGACAAAGGCTGGTTTTATGATCTTAAATTTCTCTTCCAGCTGAGACAATTCTATGATTCTAATTGAATGCTCTTTTGCTACCAGCATCTAGGAACTGTGAACATGAATGAGTAAAAGAGACCCCATCTAGATTAATCAACTTTTCAAAGATACATAAGTACCATTTGCCCTCAACTAGAATGACTCCGTAGTCTATGATTTTTCCATTTTGCTATATGCAATGAACAAACACCCATTTGCTGTTTTTAGAAGAAAATATATCCAATTATTAAGCATTAAATATTGTCTATTAAGCTTACTATTCCAAAAGTGGGCCATTATAGTAAATAGCCAATTTTACTTATCTTTATAACAACAACCATGCCATTCTGTGATTCCTGACTGCCATTAAGCATAATTTCAGCTTCTGATTTTGATATCTTTAAAGCTGTAGTTACTACAACTTTTCCTAAGAGGCAAATTCCTGTTATTTCTAGAGAAAGACAGAAGACTTTTTGCTGTCTTTTCTACAAAAAAATGCCAGAAGGATGAGGCTGTCTTCAAGAAGAGTAAAATCTTCCCAGAATAATATCTGGTTGGATAACTGATAAGACAAGAATAAAAGACTATGAGCATAAGCATAGATCCTTTTTTATGTTCAAATGGCCCTTGGATCAAAGTTGATTTGCTGGGTCAAAGTCCTTTCAGCACCAGGGAGAGGTTAACTTTTCTTATCTAGCAAGATGAGCAAACCCTGAGTTACCAAGGAAGTCTGAATTGATTTCCCTCTGCATCTGTACTGAAGCAAAGTGAAATTTGTGATAAATCACAGCTCCTGAAGGAGTAATTTTGTAGCCTGGTGCCATTTTTTTAGGTCAGACCTATACATATATCCAGAATTTTATCTTCATAATGGATAGTTCTATCAGAGCATTTCCAGCCTTTCACTGCTAAATCTCTCCAACAGCCTCTCTGAGCAATGCATGAAGTATTGTTCACAGCAGTTACTTTCAGTTAAATTCATTGCTTCTCATTTTCTGATTATATATACACACTTTTGTTCTTAAGTTTTTAAGTGAATCTGTGAATTCAGTTTGTGGATGAACCAAAATGTTGGATTATACACATGGAGGAAGAGAATACAAAAATCCAAATATTTTGGTCAAAGTTTGGAAACACTGTTGTAGCGTTTCCAGGAAAATATGTGTGCCTTATTCCTTAGCTGTCCTTTGTAGGTCAGTCTGTTTTCCTGGGAAAAGCACCTATCTTCATACAAAAAAATCTGTTTAGTCAAAAAACATCTTTTCATTGAGAGTGCTCAAGTGTAGTTTTCCATCAATCACAGTACTAGCAAAAGGGTTGAGACGTAAATCTAAAGTCCTGTTAACATGTACATTTTATAGTTTGTTCATTTCCATTCTACTCTCTCAAACTCTTCTACATGAAAGAATGCCTCACAAGGAATATAGCTGATGCAGGGGAGCATAAAGTAAGAATCATTTATAGTCAAGGCTAAAACAGTCCTTAGCTCATTAAAGGTCTGCTACCACAACTCTTACGGTCTATCAGGGAAGGAAATCTTGCACAGCAGATGAGGTATAATACTTAAGCACAAAAATGCAAATTTGGTCAAGTCTTACCCTTGCATTTCCCAAGTTTAACCAGATTCTTAATGAAGTTTAGCATATTTTTCCACTGGAATCCTTTTTTGGTGCTTAAAAGTAGAGAAGTTGAAAGAAAACATTTGTAAGGAACATTTTCTTTACAATTACATCTGCCGATGAAGAACATAAGGTAACCTTCTGATGGAGCTCAGTACAGCAAAGCTCCAATATTCCCCAAAGTTCAGCAGACTTTCACAGGAACAACCATTTTGCCAAAGATGAGGTCTCCGCGTGAAGATAACCACTTGGCAGAATATGCTCCACTCATCTATGAGCCCTAAAATCAAGTTCATACCACAAACATCATTGTATCAGGATTATAATCATGTATGCTGCTGAATCAAACATTCCCAAAACAGTTCTAATGCTATGATACCACAATGTTATTCCTCCCAGATGCCTCACAGGCACTAGTATTGGGGTCATAAAAGATGTCTTTATCTAGTATTAAAAAAAACATTACTACCAAAGCCGCTGAAGCACCAAGTACGCTGTATATTTCACAGGAAAAAAAAATCTTCAAACAAGTCCTACCTTCCTTCCTAAGTTAAGTTTCTTCCAAAATGACTGAAAAAATTGTTTCTTTTCCTTTTAGTGTATACATCTTCCCTGAGGGTCTCCAACTCCCTGCACACGGCTGTCTGTAAATGTGACAGCTCCAGCCATACACTGAGGCACAGCAGAGGGCAGAGCTTGCTGTCACAACACATTTTAGACTCTCTGACTCAAATTAGACAGGACTTTGGTTTTAGTAATGAAGTGCCCTTGATCAGTGATCTAGGAATATAAATACATGCATCAGTCAATTAGAGTTTATGTAGTTAGGTACTTACCCTTAGCTGTACTTAAATTAAAATATATCTCAATCAAGCATGCAAGGTAAAGTATCTTGTATACATTTGGCAGATTTTTATGAAACAATCACACCATTAAAAATCAGTTGCATAAGTTAGTATTTAAATATTACCTTTAGTAGAAAAAAAAAAAAAAGATAAATATTCTTCAGTGAACAGTAGTGAGAAAAGACAATATTTTTTTTGTATGCATCTTTCTTAACTGGAACAATGTCTCAATAAACAGTAATTGATGTGAAGTCATTCTGAGACAGCTTTCTATCCTCTGTCAAATGAGGACACTTATGGAGTGTTTCCAGAATTCTTAAAGACATTGTAACTTTTTACAGAACTACCTGGAATCCTGGCACTCAGAAGGAGTTTTTCCAAATACTCTAACAGTAAGATTATGTGGTTTCTCCTATTTCGTTGGAGGGAAAAAAAATCTTCAAACCAGCATGACTCATGTTCCCTACTCTTGCATTAGATCACAGCTTTTCCTATCTTTTCTTGTCTCTTGGGCAATAAATATTTCTCAATGCCTTCCCACATACACACTACAGCTAAGTTAAAAACAGAAATCAAAGATGGTTCAATGCTGTTTTTTCAACAAAATGTCAAGAAATTAAATGAATTTGTTCAGAAAGTTACTTTCTTTTGTTCTTGAAGAATATTAACAAGAGTATTTGAAAGTATGTTCTTGAGCAGCACATTTTCTTCTTATCTACACAGAAACTGCTTGCAATGGTGGGAAGGTAACTAAGACGACTGCCATAGGGTAGAAAGCAGTTAAATAATAAAAATGTAAGTGACTAAACAAAAGACAGAAAGAAAATTTCAATTTCATACCATGTTCACAGAGCTTAAACAAAGAAGAAGCCACCATATTATCTACATGTAGAGTTTGGCCTTTAGATCACTACCGATCTACAGTTTACTAAACAACAAAATGTATGAATTCTTCATTTCTTTACAGCTTTCATGGTACAGTACAAGTAAATATAAAGTTTCATAGTCATACATGTGTGTTCAAAGCTTGGGTAACCACTGTCATGGATCATCATAATTTCCTGCAGACACAGCTATACTAAGCCCTGTCACCTGATTTATGCAGGAGTTTTACCCTTCTTAGATGAATACATAAACAGATTGTTTTATTTTCTTTTTCAGGTAACAATCAAGAGACCAATGTCTAAGGCAAGAAAATAGAGAGATATCCAAAAGTCATTTATGGAAGTCCCACTACCTTCAGATTAAAGAGAAAGCCTCTGCCAGCCAAACCTAGGGAAGTCTGCTTCTCAGATGCTTGTAATGGTTGCTGTGATCCTAAGAATAAAAAGACACTAAGCAGAGGTTTCTCGGTATTGTATAACAACATGAATACAACTTTCTTAACTTACCTTGTCATCTGATGAAATTTTGAAGGTTCAGATGAATAAATAAATAAAACATGTAAATTCCTCTAGATACTCTTAGGTAACAAGCTGACATTGGAGAAGCAACTGAAGCAGGAAATTTAGTTCTACTTACAGTTTTGATTTTTATCTGCAAATACTACCAACATGCAGAGTGCAATACATGTATGTTTTATCTGTGGATCCTCGAAAGAACAGAGAAATAGAATTCATAACCCACTGATTTAAATTTTTTTTTAAAAAAGCTTTAATGATCTAAGCCAGCACAAACAAATGCTTTTAGGAAATCTTTTGCCTCCTTTTTCAGGTTTCAGAAGTGTGGGGGAGTATCATACCTCCAGTGCTACTCTTTTGAAACACTGTATTATCCTCATATGAAGAAGCCTACATCTTTGAAACTGAAGGTTTCTAACTTTAGCCTACGTCTCCTGTATTTTGATAGAAATAGGATTAGAGAAGAAAGGAATACTTTCTGCCTTCAAGGCCCATTGTTGGAGGTTACGATAATACTGTCAGCAATTGTGTTTTTTTCTTTCTTCTTACTCAGGTCATAGGCATTATTAAATGTTGTGATTGTGGGTGATAGGCAGAGGGGTTTTTTTTAGCATCACCTGCCTGTATTATTTTAACATCCTCATGGGTTTGTGACTAAATAAATGTAGTTTGAAATTTAAAAAATATATATACACTTATTGAGTTTCTTTAAAAAGTACAGAGTCACTTTCAAATGTCCAAGTGCATGATGTCAAAGCCTGTAGATTTCAAAAGTAGATAATGCCTCACAACTTCCTTTGTTACAATGAGTAACCAAACTACTACACTATACACGGTGTAGCTACCACCCTACTTCAGAATAGTGTTGGATAATGGACTACTTGTCTCTGTTTTTATTTATAATAATACTAGGTCTCCTTTAAGTAGAATAAGTTGTTATACAGTGTAACTTCCCATTCCTTAAGTCTTAAATTAGGAGTGTCTCAAGGTGGTGTGTTTCACCACAGATGTGCTCACAGCTCTTTGGAGCTTCCTCTATAGGGAAGCTGCATGCAGTTTCCTAACTTGGGTTTTCCCTGGTTTCCCTGGATGTAGGAAAAGTAAAAAACAATTCAACACCAAACCAAACCAAACTATTCCCCAAAGCAGCAGTGTCACTTGGCATGGAGCAGGAATGGCCTCTTCCAGGGTCACCAATCAGAGGCTACTTGGATGCTTCATTTCACCTGAATTCAAATGAGAGGAAGGATACCAACAGCAAAGACCATAGTACGTGTTTCATCTAAAACTTACCATCAAAGCATAGTTCCTCTGAGACGCTGCTGTTTTGTTAATCCATACAATACACATCAAGGCAGTATGTCTGTAGGAGATAAAGGAAAGGATGCATACAGCTAATCCTTATAATCAGAAACGATGTAAAGAACATTTCTCTTAGTTTGCTCTCAGATTTCTGGAGTGCTTAATGGCTCCTGTCTGGCAGACATACTAGCTTTGAAATTATTGAGACAGATCTGACATTCTTATATAAAAGGATGATATTCTACCAAGGCAACTCTATCAGTATAAATAGCTGTAACAGAAGACAAAAAGCTTCATATTAATTTCAGTGTGGATTATTTGGCTGTCTAAAACTGCTGTATTAAATCTTTGTATGTCACCTTACTTCTATTTTCTAGGGTAAAGCTGCAATGAAATGAAGTAATATCATGTAGAAAAAATTTCACAGTTTAAGTCATGTAAGGAAGTACTTAATTTTGTGGCGTAAGTGTACTGCAAAACCATAGCATGTCGTGGTGGTTTGACCCTAGCTGGATGCCAGACGCCCACCACACTGCTCTATCAACCCCTCCTTAACAAATCAGGGAAGGGAGAAAATAAGATGGAAGCCTCGTGGGTTGAGATAAAAGCAGTTTAACAGAGAAATAGCAAAGTCACACATGTGAGAAATGAAGCAAAGCAAATAAAGATGTTATTCTTTACTTCCCATCAGCAGCCATGTCCAGCCACTTCCTGAGAATCAAGGCTGCGGTACACTTAACAGTTGCTTTGGAAGACAGAAGTGAATCACACCTCCCACTTCCTGCTTCTCTCCCTGAGTTTATATTGCTGAGCTGACATCATATGGCATAGAATATCTCCTTGGTCAGAATGGGTTAGCTGTCCTGGCCATGGCCCCTCTCAGGATTCTGACCAGTCACAGCTAGTGGTGAAGGTGGGGAAAGAAATGCTGGAAGGACAGCTTTGATGCTGCTCAAGCAGTAGCCAAAACATTGATGTGTTATCGAGACATGTTTTTAACTACCAACAGAAGGCACAGCACTACAATTGGCTGCTGGGGAAAATCATCACCACCCCAGACCCAATACACATGTGAAAGGGAGCCAAGTGGTTTTGTGCTGCTGCTTGACTAAAATCACATCAGGTAACTGAGTACGTGGCACGTACTTGGGGTTAACAGCTATAACTTCCTTAGAGCCTCTGTACTCTAAGATTTATAGAAAGCAGTTTAGAGAGTTCACAAAAAAAAGAAAAAAAGGAAGTTAAAAATTATGAATTTTGTGAACAATTAAATTCAATGGGTAAGTCATTAGATTCATGTCACATTTCTTAGTTTTGTTAAATTATGTCAAATTGACATGATAAAGATTCAGGGAATATTTCAGAGCTTTTACATCGATTTTAAGTGATCCACAAGCAGTGAAACCAGAAAAACAAAAAACATATCTATTTTTATTATAATGAACACCATTTTACAACCATGCACATGAATAGCTTTGCCAATGCCTGTGAACTGTGAACAGCGGCTTTATATTCTTAAAATAATATGTCTCTGAGACATATCACTGTCTTAAATTTCTGCATTTTGATTTGCCAGAGGTGTCACACACGTACATGAATACATACAGAGTAACCAAAAACTGTGGCTAAAAAAGATGAATTAACTAGACTTCTCTGTTTAAATAAAGACATTTTTTTTCCTGACCTAAACTCTTACCTTTAGTTTGTCATGGGTGACAATATTTATATTGCCTTTCACATTCTGTATAGGTGATAAACAGTAATGAAGGAGTCAATAGTCAACAAAAACCATTTTTTTTTCTGGAAGTATATAATCAGCAGACTTCAGTGTTGATACCAAAAATTATTATTTTGTTCATACAATTCCCAGTCTTGTGATTCTCATTTTGCATCTACCTTCTATTGAGAGAAATTTTCCAGTGAATTTTATGGCTGTAGCGCCTGAACAGCAGTTGCATACGTGGTTCTATTTAGATCCCTTTCTTAGTGACATTAAATATTTAAATTAATTAAGAAATGTAATATGTAATCTGTGATCTACTAATGGAAGCAAGAGGGAAGCTGCCCTTACCTCAAAACTCAGGTTCTAAATTTAAAGAATTCAATCTAAAGGAATACAAATGATTCTGGAAGGAAGTTTTATAAATTTTGTATAGCTTCACATCTGTACTTTTTAAAATGAGGTTGTTTGTATTTTTTTAATAAACACAAGGAAGTACACAAAGTGGTACTATGAATCATATCTAGTATGGAACACTTGGTAGTTTCATTACAACCATTCTAGCAATGGTTATAAATCTAAAAGCTATTTGGTCAAAACACAAATAGTACAACAATAGCGTCTTCTCACTATACAGGACACATCAGTCATGTAAAGGTAGCAACAAGTTATGGAGATAACTTGTCAAAAAGATAGACTAATGCTTATACTTCAGAAGGGATAGCAACCACAGAAACAGAAGTGATGTTTATGGTATATTTTATGATCTGAAAGCTATGTCATTTCCCAGAGACATCATTTTAGCTAAAAAAAAAAAAAAAAAGTCATCACTTGTAGAAATATACTCATGATCCATTTAAAAACAATATAACTCATATTTCAATTGAAATAGGAAAATTTCTCTTGTTTCTGAAATATCAAACAATTTCACTTATTGCACAAGTTTACCTGCAGATATTTTGACTCTAAAAAGCAAGCCTTCATATAATTACACAAAACTTTGAACCTACTGACAAATTGTTCTTAATTGTAGTTAAAGACTGCTTAAGAATCATCTATTGTTTTAAAAATAGACAGCTTGACAAATACATTTTAAGTACAATAGAAGCAAACCCAGAATTTTATTACAGTGAAGGTCATCTGTAAATGTGGGATAAATTAATACTTGTTTTTTTTAAAAAATTGCCTATAATTGAGAAAGATAAAGAATAATGAAAAATATTGGATAAGCACAATGGAATATTTCTGTTAGGTTTCACAAGTTTGTCTTAAAGTGAAGTTCTGTTCCAAGAAAAATTGAATTCTGTTTGACTGCTCCATGTTGTGGCCACCACAGACAGGAAAAAAACACACTTCATTCCAATAAATAGTTGAAAAAGATCCATAAGAAAAAGATGGTATAAGAGTTGAGTTCACATTCAAAAAGACGTTCCAAGAGTTTTCTTACTCCAGAATGAAAGAATTTTACCTTCACTGCATTAGCAAGACTGAATATGCATTTTTATAACTTGTCCTCTGCTCTCTGCATTGATATGATAAAATTCATATGGCACAAAGTTTTTCTCATTTGGACTAGTCTGTTACACCACACTGATCTTCCCATTCATATCTCACAGATTTATGAAAAATTAAATCAGCAGTGTGTACGTGTGAGCCACTTAGAAACTGCAATAAATGAAGATCACATGAAAGATATTAACACACATACAGTGTCAAATAGTACTTCTTCGATCTAAAACTCCTCCTCTCAGTTACTAGATAAAATTCCTCTTACTGTAGTTCTCAGAGATTACAGTGTTGTAAATCCATGATGCTTGTATGGTCAGGCAATATAGTGCCGAGTTTAAAAAATCTTTCAAATTAAGACTATCAAAAGTTTCTGCAAATTGAGCAGAGAATACACAGCACTGGGCAGTACTACCTTGCTTTTTAATCTTGTGTGTTGATAAAAAGGATTTTGTTTCCTAGCACTGATATCTTGAAATAGTAAGTATCCATCTAAGGAAGAATTGGTTACCATTTAGGACTGACATTAAAATGCTGACAGATAGGTAATGTTTATTAACTATTAACAAACACAAAACTCACACACTCACTAACTTGACAGAAAAGTGTATTTTCTTATTTCAAGTTCAAATAAGTATCTGAATTGTAAAAGAATACACAACATCTGTCATCAAAGTTTGTTCTCTGTTATAAAGACACTTTTCAGCCCTTAAATTTTTCTTTGATAAGTTAAAGAAGCTGAGAATCTTCAGGAACTCATTAAATGCTTGTTTCTCTAGTTATTCTCTCATGCTTTGTTTCTCCTCTAAACTTTCTGCAATGCTTTTTTTTCCTTTTTTTTCTGAGAACTGAATGTAGCATTCTTTCAGTAATCTCATCAACATCAAAGGAATAAAAGGGAATAAAGGCATAAGCAAAAACATATAGTAACAGCATCAAACATCATCATATTGACACTATTTCTCAAGCTCATATATAATTGTTGGTGGGAGATGTACCATGAAAATACAATTTTACATTCTTCCTATGACATTTATTTTGAAAAATGTCTCCCTAGATCTCAGTTTTCTTGGCATAATATTTCCATTCTGTTGTCTTCCCCAATGTGATTTCCAACTCTTCAAGTTGTCACAGACGTTCCCTAGAGCACATTTTTTAAAAACACATCCTCTCTTCTCCCTCTTTCATTCATTCCCCCCTGCTTTCCAGGAAAATTTTACCTTCAAGAAGGATGTTAAGTGAAAGAGAGTTTAAGCGAAAAGTCTGATGAAAAAGTAATTCTGAAAGTTTTATCTCTCTTGGTTATCGTATAGCAGCTGCTTGCTCTCCCTAATTTGAATCAAATGGACCCAAGTGAAATGTTTTGTAGAATGAGGAGCTATGAAGTTTGGTGAGGCAGATGGTAGGTGTGACACTGTGAATGGACAGTGAGAATAATTTACTAGAATAATTTACTACTGCTAGGCTCAGAATGCCAGAAAGAAAGGAGATATCTCAGCAGCACCTTGCTAATTTTACTTAGTCAGATGCAGTCTAAGGTGTTTCACTGTAAGAAGGACATATCATGCCTACACATTTGGTGTGGGAGAGTCAGTTGAGTCACCAACAGCATGAGTTTGCACGTAAAGTATGCAAGTGTGAGGTCAGACAGCAAACAACCTCCTGAAGCCTTTACTGAAGCAGTCATAAAGCCTGGTCATCTAATCATCGTGTCAAAATTGTGTCCTTCCAGGTTGAGCAAAAACCACTCACATGTTTTGATGATAGCAGTACAGCTGATTCAAAGGTGGTGGTCAGCATTTCTGACACTGAAGCACTGTGAGGTCCGACAGACACACATACTAGGCTACACACCATGAGCAGTAGCAACTATGTTTTGGTCAAGTGTACTCTTCAGCAGCTAGTTTGGTACAATGGAGCAGTTAAGAGTCTACTACAGGGAAAATTACTGCCTTTGCAGAACAATATGGTCCTAATAAGCAGAAGTTAATACTATCACTCTTTTCTTGTTAACTACATCTTGCTAGAAATAAACCCTGGTTTGTTTTTGAGAGTGCACTTTTTTTCCTATCTCTATTGATAACAAGCACAACATGAAGACAATCTGCTCAATATCCAGTATTGCTCTACTCCAATGACCCATTCAAGAATTAAAATAGCGTTAATATCTCCTTTTCTAGATGTAGATTGCAATCACTAAGGATCTTCTAATTAGTTTTAATTATATTTTTTTAAAATTTAAAAACTACTGTAAGGAAGAAAACTAAGTACTCAGTGTGTCATTTATAGGTGTTATTTTTAAAGCAAGAACTTTTCCTTTCAACAATCCCATATTATCATTCTAAGTTTAGCATTTTTATATATGTATTGACTAGCAAGAAATTTACATACACTGTTTATATAATACCATTGAAGTTAATTTGGTGACCTTTAACACTTAATGGGTGTTTACAGACAGAGTTAGTAAAGATCAAATATCTATCAAATACACACAGAGGAGACAGCAGCTTGTAGCCACTCTCCAAAATATAAGGAAAAAATTCAAAAACCTCCTGCAGGTTCCATTCCTAAGTATGATAGTCATTACATGAAACAAAAACTACAGGAAAAGTTACATAAATTTTATACCTGTTCAGGGAATTAAACATCAGTGACTCACAGGAATGTTTGCACAGAAAAATTAAGCTCACAATTCCACAACTTAAGCATTCTGAGTCTTTTGACTTAGTTTCCCCAACTGTGAATATCCAGTATTAAAGACCTCTGATCTCACAGTTCTCCTCCACTTTCCAAAGACCTCCGACACACTCTCCATGGTCAATGAAGCTACAGACCCTGGCACAAACTTATACATCCCCCCTTAACTCCCAGGCAGATATGTTGTCCTAAAGAGATGCCTGCTATATTACATCTCTGCTCCTATGCAGTGTCCTTTTCACTTGCTCTAAATGAGCCTTTGTGGTCCTCTGCTTTTAATGCAGCCCTGGAAAGGGATTTTCATTAACTCAGTATCTAATAATCATGTTTCACAGGTGCTATGATTTCTTTGTCAGATCTTTTAACTTTTATTATCATTTACTATGAATTCTATTCTAGCAAAAGCCTCAGATCCCTTTCTCCCCCTCTCTACGTTTCTGGGACATCTAACTCCCATAACGAGTGTCTGAGATTTGGTTACGCAGCAGCCTCACTAGCCCTGCATCAAAGTCAACTCATTTGTTGTTTATTCAATCAGTAAAGATAACAACACTTCATTAGCTCAATAAACAGGGTTTAAACAACAGTATTCACAAGACTGACCAAGGCGTTTACACAGGCGCAGCAGCTGCGAGCCTCGCCGAGATCTGACTCGGGCTGTCCCTTCTGCCGCTTTATCGATAGATGGCAGCAAGAAGCTCCTTCTCTTCCGAGCGCCGGCGAAGGAAGATACATCTCGGCAGAAACAGAGGACAAGCTTTCCAGCAGAGTTCAGATACTTACTGTATGTTAACAGCCGTGGCTTGTGGCTCATTACACAAAGATGCAGATGTGTACTAAAAACACATGTTTTTTTTACTGGCAAACGGGGGGGGTCCTTCAGAAGTCTCTCAAAACTACTGCATTCTTCCTTCTTGAGTTCAATTTGATTCTTTTTTCAGGACCAATTTTCTAAATCCCTACTGAGACAGTTCCTCTCTACTCAGAATAAAATGTTTTCCATTCTAGGAATGTCTCTTTACTCCCAAGAAGTAACCTTTACACACATACACACATGCACACACACTCCTTGTGCATCATTCCTTTATTCTTTTTGTTTTTCTCTTTCTTCATTTCTCCTGCCCTTAGAATGAAAAATCTTCACATAAAATATCTTTTTCCAGTCACATATATAGTAAATTCACTGGGTTGGACAGGTTTGGCAAGAGAAACAGTGACCTCTGAATGATGTGTGAAATGGGAACAAATCGGCCTGAGCCCTGCTGCTGCCACACAAAAAGAGGTATTGTGATACGATTGCTTGAGACACAATTTTTACTATGATATTTGAACATATCTCCTTGTATATGTAAATATTTAAGCTACAAAACTATTCAAGAAATCACTAGTATTTTTTTTCCACAGGAACGATGTTTCAACATAATTTTCTGAGCAGATAGTATCCATTAAAAGAGGAAACTATACCTTTTTTGAAGCATTCAGATGAAACCTCTAAGAATCTCAAATTACGTTGTTCAATTTCACTATTAAAAAGATTAAGAACATTGATCTCAAGACTTTTCATTTCCTGCATCATGCCATAAAATAATTTTGAATAATAAAAGTTAATATTTAGCTATTCTTTCGTGTAACAGACCTAGTACATCTGCTCAAGGTCTGCCATGTTTCAGAGCAACATCTGCACACCCAATAAAATTTTCACAGTGTCCCATGTTTCTAAGCAGAAATGAGCTATGAGTCCCAACAGCAGTTAAAACTGCATTAAATTCAGGCTTCTTATCAATACTATTCATGTTTAGTGGTATGATAAGCTGAGCTGGAGATATGACTAACACTTTATGGTAAAGAAGATTAGGGTATATATATACTGGACAGGATAGGAGTGCCTCAGCGCATTACCCAGCTCTCCCACAAGGTTTTAAAATGTTTGTTTATTTGTTTTATTTTTGTTTTGTTTTCTTTTCATTGTTCTATTCTCCCTTCTCTTACAAAGTTCTGGTTTGGGGGAATATAAAGAGATAATTCATCTTTGAGGAAAATCGACCTTCACTGCAGACTGTGGCCTTTTTTTATCCACCAGCTTTCTGGACTCTTCTGACTTCATTGACCACAATCTCTCTCAGAAGCAAAATCATGTAGTTAGATCATCTTGTCTTTTAACTTAAGTTAGATGATGATAGGCTTATTTTACTTGCAGCTTTTTGTTCCCAGTCTTTTACATAAATGCCAAATGTTCAGACCTACCACAGAAGTCTCTCCTTGTTTTTAATGTTAGCAGAACCAAACTCCACAAGTGTTTTTGCAGGCAATCTCATACCATATTTAGCAAAGCTTCAGGTAAGAGAACACTTTCTGCCAACTTAAAAAGAGGCAAAGCATAGTCATGAGCTTAGGCCAAAAAAATTTCCCAAGAAGGGTGAAAACCAACATTTTTCCTGCAAAGTTCTGATAACAGAAAGATAGCCCAGGGCTCCAAGCAAAGGTAAAAACCTTCATGCTTGTTAATTTATTCCCCTTTTCTAAGCAACAGAGATGACCGCAGAAATGTATGGTTGAGGAGATAGGGATTGTTGATACTTTATGGTATGCTATTTTGTTTCAACTTATCAAAAATGTGCAGAGGAGGGAAGTAACACCTACACTTTCAGCCAGAGGGTGGCCATGGATCTATTTCTGCTGCACTGGAAACTGCATCCCCCTCTCCTGTCATGACTATTTGCACATCCACTACCCAGCCAAAGTACAGTCACATCCTAGCTGTGTGGCAGCAGCAGTCATGGGACTGCAGCATGGGGGAGCAGGCAGAACAGCTAGCTGCTGCACTCTTCCCTGCAGGTCACGAATGTCACCAGCCACACATCTGGCACATGTTAAAAAGAGGCATTGTTTTTCATGTGATAAGCATGTGGCTCTCACAGCAGAGGAAATGCTACAGAGCTCTGGAAAGTTGCCCTGGAGGAAAAAGACCTGGGGATGTTGGTTAACACCTGGCATCTAAATATGAGACAACAGTGTGCCCAGGTGGCCAAGAAAGAAAATAAAATCCTGGCTTGTATCAGAAATAGTGTCACCAGCAGTACCAAGGAAGTGATTATGCCCCTGTATGTAGTGCTGGTGGGCTGCACCTTGAGTACTGTGTTCAGTTCTGGACCCCTCACTTCAAGAAAGACCTTGAGGTGCTGAAGTGTGTCCTGAGATGGGCAATGAAGCTGGTGAAGGGTCTGGAGCACAAGTCTGATGAGGAGTGACTGAGGGAGCTCGGGTTATTTAATCTGGAGAAAAGGATGCTGAGGGGAGACTTTATCACTGTACAACTATCTGACAGGAGGTTGTGGTGAGGTGGGAGTCAGTCTCTTTTCACAGGTAATGAGATAGGATGATAGGTTTCAACTGGATATTAGGAAAAATTTCACCACTGAAATGACTGCCAAGCGCTGGAACAGGCTGTCCAGGTTAAGTGTTTGAGTCATCATTCCTAGAAGATTTTAAAAGACATGTAGCTGTGACACTTATGGGTATGGCTTAAAAGTGGACTTACTGCAAAGTTTATGGTTAGACTGGACTTGATGTCATTAAAGGTCTTTTCCAAACTAAACGATTCTATGATTCTATGAAAGGGGAGCAGTTTCTGACTGACAGTACAGCATTTTAGCTCTCTGATCTCTCCCCAGATGCATGGATGAAAGACCTTGAGATGCATCCAGACAATGGCAACAGAAGCAAGCTGTAAAGAGGAGGAATTTCACTATGAGGTGCATCTAGCATGAGACCTATCTAAACTAATGATGGTTTGATGAAGAAAAACATAGAAAATGGTCTATCATTCTTGACAGGCAATATAACTAAAGGAAAGCAGAGTAATAGAAATGATGAACACAATGCACAGTCTTTTCTGAAAGCTAATCCACCGAACAGCATAGAGTCTGTACCTTCCAGGAAAATATTTTTCCATTACAGAGAGTCTTCTCTGTACAAGTTAAGACATAATTCAGCAAGCCACTAATAAGTTCTGTACTAGTGTACTGCACACAAATATTGACATTGATGAAAACTCTTTTTGTCATAATTAGCAAGAGGTTATCACTGAACTACTTTTGTTCTTACTTAATGAAGGTAAATATTACATTTCATTACTTTAAAGATTCCTTTCATACAGTGATCTTGAAGGATTAATTAATACTTTAATTGCTTCTATTAATCAGATCTCATACCCTCACTGATCAATTTGAATATGACACCCCTAGCAATATGCTTCTGCAAACTGTATCCCACCTAAGGACGTTTGAAAGCAGCATTACACCAGATTCTCCTTGCTTCATTTATCTTCTTTCTATTGTTTGCACTCTTGTGGTGATACACAAGACAATTTAAGGAGATACTGTCATAGGGAGATGATCCTTCCCTGTGCAGCTCTTACAAGGCTTATTGCCAAATCTTCATCTCATTCCATTGGCAGAAGAGTGAGCACTGTGTTCAGGAGTTAACTGGCTCTTATGTATCAGTACCCATAACTTTCCTTACCCCACACATGTTTAAAGTATTGTAGTCGTCCTTTCCCTTGCTAAGTTACTGCAGGTCAGGCTGGTGACGCCTCCCAGATTCTTTCTCTGTTATTCTGCCAGCACCAACCATCTGTTTTCTGCAGAGATTTCAAATACTTTTCAAAGGCTTTGGGGGAAAAAAATGTCAAAATGTATTAATATTCTATGGTTTTATTTTCATTTCATATTACCTTTCCTACATCCTACATTTGGTGGATTGTGAAGATAGGTATTACTTTTCTTTCTGTAATGAAAAGTTTTTGGCATCACAGCAAGTTGTGTGATGTACATAGCTTATTTTTTCATCAATTTCTTGCCTGGAAACAGTGTGAGCAATTAACTTTGCAGAGTCATACATGCAGGGCATATATAGGAGGCTTCACATATCATAAAGCTTTGTTTGATATTTACTTCAGCTAGTTTCACATAGAAAAACCATCACATCTTGTTTACTCTATTCTGAGTTATGACTCTGTCTACAATATCATAAATTTGCCTCTGCAAGGAAGAAAGACAAAGAAGGATGAAATCAGTGGCAAGAAACGAAGTTATCTTCTTGGAAACATGACAGAGATTATAGGAGAGGATGGAATTAGCCTGAAAAAAACCCAAAGAGAAGTGGAAATAAGTCTGTGTCCAATGTATTTACAATGAAAAAAAAAAAAAAAACCAAAAAAAACCCCAAAACAACCAACCCATAAATAAAAACAAAAACCAAAACTCCTTTACTTTTCTTCGGGAAGGAAGAAGTGGTGAAGCAGGATGTAGAGGAAAACAGTGACATTTGAAGCTTTGAAGAAAGAATGTGGTATGTACAACATTCAGTGAAGTAGCATGAAATGAGTGTATTTACCAGTTCCAAAAAAACATGTGATACTTTTTTGAGAGAAATGAGTTTAAGGCACTGAGCAAGAAGAAAGATGGGAATCTAGGAGTCAAGATGACAGTTTTATTTTGCATTATGGAGTTCTATTGTCCCTGTACAGAAATCAATGATCTACCCACCTCACTACTGACCTAAAATTTTCCATCCAGTTTAGAGTTATTTGCAAGACCTGTGACATTGCTTTTTCTGAAGGCATTTGGGTCTTTCCAAGGTGCAGTATTTCATCGTTGTTTTTTATACCCTTTTAAAAAAAGTATGCACTATCAACCCCGTTATTTTCTCATTGTACAGTGCAGAGCCGAGGTAAGTCTAGCCATTGTAAACATATTTTCCCTAGAAATTTAGTCATAATGCTAAGAAAGTCTTATCTCTGACATAATTTCTTTATCCTAGAACAAGGATAGATGAAAAATTAATAATATGACCTATCCAAGGTTTTTCATGGACCAAGATGACAATTATTACCTTTCCTTCTTGTGGGCCTACACTGATTTCAACTGTATCTTTTGGTTTACAGTAACCTTTCACATGTAAAAAGCAAGGAGAGGAAAGAAAGAAAGAGAATCTCAGCAACTTCACTTTCTTCCCTCCTTGTCTGGAAACCATAGAAACCAAACTGAAAGTACAGCCAAGAAGTTCGTCATTTGGCTATCTCTGGCTGATCTCCATGGAAACATTTCACTTTTTGTTGAAAGGAAAGATTTTCAAATCAGACAAATGGCCACAATCCTGTGGGTTATGACATCTTTGGGAAGAATTTAAAGAACAAAAACAATGTCAAGTGTTTCTGCTTTACATATTCCTATTCCATTTCTATTTTATGCCATTTGTGCCAATTTTATTTTATTATAATTACAGCTTTCTTTCAGAGTTAAGAGATTTTTTTATTAAATTTCATTTATTTATTTTAAGTGTTATACTGCCTACAACCCAGGATCTATTCACTTGGATATCCAATTTAGGTGTCATTCACTGTAAAGTATTAAGGTCATCGAATACCTTTTTCTGCATGCTTTGCCTGAAAGATTGAATAGAGGCATTCAATGCTTCATAACAACTAAGACTCAGAGCTAAAAAAACATTCAACACTGGCAAGTCACACATCTCAGAACTATTCTTTCAGGAACTCTGCAGAGCCAGGAAGGTACTTCTGCCTGCTTCCCACTCCCTTACATTTTACTTTTTGTGGCAATTAAAATAAGCAATAGATGACTGGGGGAAAAAAAATCTATAGAAAAGACAACTAATATGAACGGCAATTCCCTAGGACTCGAGGCTTTTATTAAGCCCATGAAAATACTTAGGCAATTAGAGTACCTGCCCTTGAGGGTAATTCTGACAGATGGTGGAGTGATCTGAGTATCCTACAGAAGCTTCAGAGTATGGTTGATTCACTGCTGCTCAGCCACTTCAGCAGCAAGGCTGCTCAGAGCACCAGCCGAAACAGAAGACTCTGGAAGACTCCATCTATATGACTACATTTAGTGATATGTAGGTACCATCTAGGTCATACGTGCCAGCTACACTGGTGAGGTGTGGCTAAGCAATGCTATAGATTCAGCAGTGAAAATTAAAAAGTCTTGTCACAAAGTGGTCCAAGGTAATAAACCATAATTAAATTTATTTGTCCTTAGACTGCTCCAAGTTACTACTGCAGCCATCCTACTCCTGTAAATTTTTATTCACTCCTTTGGCAGATAGTATATATAATATAGGTGATAACAAGGTAAGCTTTTCTGCTATCTTGAATATATACACTCCCAGAAAGTTCTTGGGCAACAACTGAAGGAAAAATATTGATGTCATCTTAGGTCACACAGAAAAAGAAAAAATCCACAGCTACCCTTACATTATTAAAGAGTTATTCTGTTTATCATTAGGTACAGCAAAGTACTATGCCTTTGTGATATGACTTACAGCCTTAGAAAAATCTCCAGATTTCTCTGACTCATCGCGCAATGAATATTGTTTTCAACAATATTATTGCACTGTCATTAGCTAATGCCTAGTGGTGGTAGATTATTACAGTGTTCCTATCAGTGGCCTACCTGCAAAGAAATAGTGACAACAGAGATTAATGTAATGAAAATACTGCCAGCGATGAAGAGACATCATCTGATTTCAGCTGCAGATAAACTGTCACTGAACAAAAGAGTGAAAATGTGCTGATGCTTCCTGAAATTTGAGAGAATGCTGGGAAGATTGCCATGAATTATAGAGACAGAAGTAAACAGCAGGAAGCTCAAGGAAGTCATGAAAGAACATTCATAAAGAGGAAGTTACAGGCAAGATATGACACTGCTGAAAATTTTACCAAATATTAAAGTTAAATACTAGTTCAGAGCCAAGCCAATAAAGAGGTCACATCTGCCTTAGTTTGAAGATACTTTATAAACATACAAATGAAGACTTGTATGAAAAATGATGGCAAAGATCCATCCAGATTATTCAAATCTGCTCAAGAAGAACTATACTAAATATTTTGACAGCATTTGGTTTCTCTGTATCTGTAGATTTCAACATTTACTGTCCGGGGGATTAGTTGTAAGATGTCCCATGTATTAGAGCCCCTCTAATAACAGAACATAATAAAGTATGGTTGCACAGAAGCAATTACACAGGGCTTGGCAGTGTTGGGCTTGTGGTTGGACTCTATCTTAAAGGTCTTTTCCAACTTGAATGATTCTGTGATAAAGGTGGTTAACAGTGGATTTTGCCTTCACTGCATATGAGTATGGTATGCAAATATCGGTCCTCTAGACTATCTATAACCATATGGGAAGCCAGGGTATATATCATTTTAACACAACAGATATAAAAGGCTGACATTTTCCAGCTTGATTCTATTGAAGTTTGGTAGATTTTTTTAATTCATACTTGAGAATTCAAAATAATCTCGTCATGTTTGTGAAATGACACATGTAAGGGGAAAAAAAACCCTTGTTTTGTATTTGTGCCTGAAGGAATCAGCTGCCAAAATACAAGAAAGATGATTAGCTTAATAGTACCCAACAATGTCAATCTTTGAAAGCTGTCTTTTTGCCCTGATATGTGTGTGTACCTATATATATTTTTTTTTAAAAAAGGGATAAAGAGGTTGGATGTGAGGCATCTAACCTGTTCTGATTGGCACTGCTCCTTTATCAGCAGTGTTGTATCCACAGAGTACAAGCTTCAAGAAATCCATGGATCAGCTGGAGAGAACCCAGAGGAAGATAAATGAGATGGGGCAAACATTAATTACTGTGCAATCTAGATAAAACAATCTTTGAATGTTAATTTTAATTTTTTTATTATATTTTACTTTAAAAAATATGTGTGTATCGGTACAGGGTAGTTTTAGGTAAGTATTTCCTAGATTTCTGTATTTAGTCGTCACCCTTCTATTGTTCTTACCTCAATCTAAACTACTTTGTGGCTACTAAGACCATCTCACATTAACAGCTTCTTCTTTGCTTTCACACCAAAATAAAAAAGAAAATTTCCTCTTAGACTTCTCTTGGTGCAGCTTGTAATAGAACTGCATCTGGAAACACTATAGCATATTCTTATAATACTTTTACAGCAGGAACTGCTAAGTACTTTGGCTCGCTTACAAATTCCTCAATTCACTAAGATATAATTGCACTGTGATTCATGCCTTTGCTAAATCTATGCAAGTTGTGGGCATGATTATTAACATCACATTAAACCCTAGAACTAAAAAGATTAGCAAACAGATTTTTTTCTTCCCCTGGACATTGACACTTAGCTGATAAATTACACTGTCAAAATGTTTAAGGAAAGCAAAGCACAATTACGACAGAAATGCTTTTATTTTACAGACTGTTCTACTTTTAAGAATTTAGCGATTGTTATATGGCATATAATAATTGTTACATAGCATAATTTCAACTTTTTTTTTCCATTTAACAGTACAAACCTAGCATAAAACAATATTAAATGTTCAGTTCAGGAACTTATGGTATTATTTCTTAATTTCAATACAATTTCATTCTCAGGATGTCATAGACCTCTGTAGTGACACAGAGTGTCATAAATAGGCCACTATACGTCACCTAGTAATTGCTATGGAGCTTGTCATATCTCTTTCCACTACAGTCATTGGAGCCACAAATGGGCCCATTGACTTCATTTCAAATTTAAGTTTTGCTCAACTTCAAATTAAAACTACTGCCCTTTCTTATGTATTTTTCTGCTGACTGAAATCTCTTTCCAACACAGGTATGCATCAGCTATGATCAAATCACCATTAAACTACAGTAAAAAAAAAATGATGGCCTTTGATTTCTCTTTGCTAGACAGATATTTTTTTCACATCCTCAAATAGGTTTCACTCAGCAGATGCATTTTTCTAAGATATTGTGGATTCTCTAAGGGGGAAGAGGAAACTGTCAGCTGGGGTAGAACAGGTGAAATAAATTTGTTACAGTACATGTAATTGGCAAAACCCTAAAGTGTATTTAAAACCAACAGGACTCATCCTGTGACTGCAGGGTATTGTTACTGCAGTCTCCAAGTAATCTTTCCTGAAAATTTCCAGAGGAATTCTAGAGGAGCAAGAATGTCTGTCAAGAAAGAATAGCTTTAACTTTCTTAATGGCCAGCTTCTTGAAGATGTCCAGCAAATTGTGCTGGAGAAATTGTGGTTAAGGAAAGTATTATACCATAAGCATCATCCATCGGTAAACATCTGTGTTAATATGATGATACAAGGAATCTGAGTGAAACATAAAAAGTCTGTGGCATTTATCATAATTAATTTTCTCACATGTATAGAACAGATAAAAAGAACATGTTTATATCTAAATCAGATAAGGAAATCTGCCTTAGTAATAGTTCCATGAGGTTTATATTAAATGCTATATTATTCTTATCCATTTTACAAATAAATCATATTACTCTCAAAATAAATAATTCAAAAATATCAATGCTCCTAGTCACTAATCACTCATATTTAAGAACTCTCTTGTGGCAACTAATTGTCTTGCTAGTTATACACCAAAATATTTTCAGATAAAGACACCAAAATATTTTCAGATAAAGCATGTTTAAATGCTTTTGTCAAAGAACAAAGGAGATGAAAATAATTTTTTATGGATTTTGTCAGAAAACTGTAACATCAAGGCCACACAGATTTTTGGTGTCTGGCAGTAGGAACAGATCAAACCCCTCTCCTAATAAAGCAAAATTACACTGCAGTCAGATTTTCAGCAAACTCAACACACACACATACACAAGAGAGACTTGCAGAGATTTCTGGAGCTACCTTGTGCAGGAACACAATTCACTTCAAAGCAACTCTGAGATAATAGGGCTAGCTCAGCATGCCAAGACACAAACAAAAAACAATTTTGAAGAGATGTGGGAGCACTCTTTCTGAAGGCCTGACCTGAGTAGCCAGATATCATGGCTCATCACAGGCAAGCAGGAGAGGGAGGCTGTGCCCAGAGGGGTTCCCAGCTACATGCACAGATTTGGGGGCCTGGAATTTGGCATGGGCAGAGCAGGAGACACAAGGACACGGCGCCACAAATGAGCTGCTGAAACAGCAAGCCTAAAAAGTGTTTTTTTCAGTTGGAGCTCACTGTCAAAGCATCTTTTTTTTCCACAAAACCTGAAGGAGCACATTCAATTCTCTCAATAGCTCACTGCTAGTAGTATCAACAAGCTTAATGCTTAAAGCTGTGTTATTCAACATATTACTGTGATGAATCTCACCATGATAGCCACAGAATAATTAAGGCACATTGCCTGACAATCAAATTAAGAATTACTAGAACTATAATGCCTTGCTATAAAGCTTTCATAAGACTTAAGAGAGACAAATCTAAGCAAAAGCCTCAACCTGGGAAGTCTACAGTTGTATAACAACCTGCTGCACTAAGAGAGCAGCACTGCTCCCTACACACTCTAAATCTATTTTTAAGCTAAAACATATTAAGTAAAAAATTAAAGCAATACCAAATGCTAACCTGCGTAATTACTTGCTGGTCAGACTGCAGCACAAGAAAGACTCAAAATCTATAGGGCAACAGGTAAAAGCAGAAGTCACTAACAGAGTAGCAGTGAAAGATAACTTTATTTTGATTTGTGACAGATAAGGATAATTACCAACTATCCTTCCTTTTTTCCTAGCCCTGTTCATTATTACAACGGTTATAACGCTTTGCAACTCTCAACATGACAGAGGACTTTCTGTTTTCTTCTACAAATATTAGTGTCAAAATAAAAATGACACAACAGGCAATGAACAATTTCTTACTTCATATATCAACATTTTCTTGTTACACATAGGGCTCAGTTTAATTAGAGTTGCAAGCATTGGGTCAGCTGATCTCTTGCCTCTGATAAATTTTTAATTGTTTGTGTCTTAATACACAATGCTATCATTAGCAAAAGTGCACATCACGGAATCTGACATCATCACCTAACATCTACCCAAAGAAACCTGAGAAAGAGATTTATCAAGGAGATTTATTTGTTTTAAAAATAATGACTGTAACCCGGAAGATTGACCTAATTAACTTTCTGAGACAATAGCTCATTAAGCTGTTAATTAAAAAAATCCACATGCTTCAGTCTTTATGATTGTTGCAGTACTAAGTAGTATCTATGAGCAAAAGAGATCATTAGAGATACTTTCTAGTTTATCATTTTAAAGAAATCTAAACATTGTTGCTTGTGGAAGGGAGTGTGATACAGAATATGTCAAAACAAGGACTGCAAGCACCATTTAACCACTCTTTTTCTGCTTTCAGTTATTTAGAGTAGAGGTAAGGCTTTTACTTTTCATTAGTAAGTAACAGTAAAACTCTGAAACATTGATATATTAATTTCTCCACTACCAGAGAGAAGCGTCTTAAACCACTCCTGCCATGTGTCACTGTGTGTGCCATGCTCTAAATCAGACTGGAACAGACAGTAAGTAGTTAGCTATGCTAGTGAACTCAAATGAAGCACACACAAGGACATGGTACAGTGACCGTTTAAGGGCTATGAAAGCACAGAGATACTGAGAGAAGCTCTAATTCAATCATGTATGGATGTAAAAGTTGTAGTCCAGTCATATGCATCAGTCATAGGTACAATTTGCAGCTATATATGGTGAGAGAAACAGTACTGTGCTTCACCACTGCATTACAGATCACACTTACTTTGAAGGTCTAAAGGTGATGACTGTGATTATGAAGTTACGATTATGAGGTACTGTCACTTTAAATTGGTATTAGTAAGAATGTAATTGATATAATTAAATAAGTTTAACCTGTTACTGTGGTGTTATTCTATAAAGTAAAACTATGATCATTTTAGCACAGTTCAGGAGGAAGACAACAGGATTGGCATGTCTGTATTTGTGACAATAAAACATAGGTTCCTGAGCCTGTTTTAAACAAATCATGTACCTAGAGGAAATGAAGATGCTGTACATGCACTCCACAGAACCATAGAATGGTAGGGATTGGAAGGAATCTCTAAAGATCATCTAGTCCAACACTCCCTGCTAAAATGCATCATGGTAGTATATACAAATAAGAAGACATATAGCTCTCTCAGGTGTTCAGGTGACCTCCTGGTTTACTTTAAGACAAACATTTGAACAGTAAATGTAACAAATAATTCAAAGTAGATATTTATATTAAAGTACATTTTAAAAAGTGTAATGTTTATCTGAACAAGTGCACTCATCCCTTGATATACATCCTTGAACACTTAAACTTCACTTTCTTTCTGTAAAGTGAAGACTTCTGAAAGTCTTTCCTTTTTACTTCAAAACTTATTAGATAGTTACAGAACTGACCATTTTATATCATCAAGCAAAACAATGTATGCTTTAGATCATTTGGTACCAAATAACTCTAAACTGTAAGTAAAGCTAAAGAAGGATATGTGACCTAAAATTTTCCAATTTTTTCTTATGTGAAATGAGGCAGATCTTTTAATACAGAAAGTATCATACAAACATGCGCCTGAAGACAAGTCAGATTCCAGAGAAATAGGGCATTAAAATACAAAGAAAATGATAAAATCTTCATGTGCTTGGGGGATGATTATTCCCTCTCTTGCTACATAAGAACATTATGTTTCTATTTACTCATTTAATTCCCAGTCACAGTCTTTGATGAAGACAGAGAGTTAACCTTCATAGCGCACACATGTTTCACTGGGTTTTCTCACTACAGTCCCAGCATGGAGCCTCACAAATGGGAACTCAACACAACATGGTTCAAATGGGCTGGGGCAAAGAATGAAATGGCAGATCCTGGTTTCCCTTTCTGCATTCCTTCTGTCTTGGATTTTAAATCCTCTTGTTTCATTTAGCTTGGGTGCCAGGTGTACCTGTGCAGTTTAGTACCTTAGCCAAAAGTGCATCTTTTTAGCTAAAACCATATTTATGTATTTATTTTTAAAGCACATCCAGGTAAACAACATGTATTCTTCAATTTTGGTAGTATAGCATGTACTGCTACCCAGTTAGGAACAGTGTACCTGTGAATCTTCTCATATATTTCCTATGTGACCTGATCTAAGTGAACCTGCTTCTGCAGGGGGGGTGGACTAGATGATCTCTAAAGGTCCCTTCCAACCCTACCATTCTATGATTCTATGATTCTGAAATATGCCATCATTGTAGCTGCATGGCTTGCAGCTTCTGGAGTTATACTGTTAAAATCCAAGAGCAGCTTTCTCTAAAACTGTTCATTAATAAACCTCTGTCATATTTATAATATCTCATGTGAAACATCATTTTCTTCTTTTCCCCAAAGAATACACATATCTCAGTTTTCAATCATAGAGTTTTTTAGCTTGGCAAAGGCCTTTAAGATCACTGAGTCCAACCATTACTGTGTGCACCACTAAAGCATGTCCCTCAGCACCTCATCTACATATCTTTTGAACATTTCCAGGTATGGTGACACAACCATTTCTCTGAGCAGTCTGCTCCAATGCTTCACAACCTTTACAGTCAAGAAATTGTTCCTAATTTCTAATCTAAACCTCCCTTGGTGCAAATTGAGGCCTTTGCTTCTTATGCTATTACTTATTACTTAGGACAAGGGACAGACCTCTACCTCACTGCAACCACCTTTCAGGTAGTTGTAGAGAGCAATAAGGTCTTTCATAGCCCCCTTTTCTCCAGGCTAAACAACCCTAGTTACCTCAACTGCTCCTGATCAGACCTGTACTCTAGACCACTTCTCAGTTTCATTGTTCTTCTTTGAACATGATCATCAAAATTTCCGTTTAAGGTGGATTTTGTCCCATTGTGGATTTTGTCCCATCTTAGTCTCTTTTGAGATGTGAATGTTTTTCTTCCCCTAGAATTTTCTGATTTCATGCTTTGAAATCTATGTTTCCTGAGGCTTTCCCTGACACTGCTTTCTTGACTTCTAACACTTGCTCACTGTTATGCCTATCTGAGATTAATATTTCCATGACTTTAGAAAGAAAAAAAAAAACAAACAGAAAATTCTCTCTAGGTTATACCTTGCCAAGAAGTTACTAGTTTAATCATAGGCTTTTCTTTTGGTTTAAGATAATGGCATCCATGGGAGTTACAAACAAAGGGTTAAAAGTGCCAGTGCCCTCTTATCTCTTGTGCAGACGTAGGAGGTGGAGACTTGCAAGATCCTCATGAGAAGCAGCCAAGGGAAAAAGACTTGCAGTGGCAAGATGGTCCTGTTTTGTCTAAATTGTGGGATCAAGCAGACAAAGAGCTTCATAACAGTTTTATCAAGGCCATTATGCTCGCAGTGAGACCTTCAACTAATGAGCTAAAGATGTACATGCTAAACATATATGACTATATTCCTCATTTCTCTACCCAAATCATGTTAGACATCTATCCATGGAGGAGGCAGAGAATTTTGGAGTATTAAAATCCCCAGGGAGATAGGGCTTTTTCATCTTTAGAGTATTTCTTCTCTTAGTTCTTTCAGCCTTTAGTTTTATGAACATTTTCCTCTGCTTCTTCGACTTAGAGGGAGAAAGACACAACTGGGAGAAAGACACTGAAGATCCACACAGTATAGTTGATGGGCTGTATTCTTCTTCCTCCACCAAGACAGGAGCACCTTCTTGGTACAAATTATGTGTATTTGTCAACAGTAGTCTCGAGTTGTTACATCTGTCACTTTAACAAATTATCTATTTGTCCAGTCTCCTGAAACGGTAGCTCATAAACAAAATTCTGCAAAATTGTTTTCACTGAAAGTCCCCAGGAGGGATTCTGACACTCAAACATCAAGCTCTCATCCTTAATGCTACAGGATCTAATACTAAAAGCTAAAAGAAAAAATCATTACTAAGCAGAAAAACTCATGAAATCTGTTTTTCTGTAAAGGGAGAAAGAGACAGCCCATTCTTATTTGATTTCTGAGCTACTCTACATTGTACTGGTTGATTAGTAAGCCAAACAGAAGGTAAAAGTCTAGAGCTCAAATGCTATAGACTTTCTGTCATGGAGAGAACTAAGTCTCTCTTTTTACCAGCTGCCTATAAATTTAGTAGAAATTCCTTGTCTTTGAGATCTCCACTCTTCTATCATGTCCAGTTGAAAATGTTTAGTGGGCTAAAAAGTTACAATCTGTTTTACGAAGACAGAGTTAATTATAAAAACGTTGTGGAAACGCACAGCTCAGAATTTGGGCTTCTGGGTTGTGAAGGGGTGCTACCTCCCACTTGGTAGAGAAGGTTGTTGAGGTCAGTTGCAGTTAGGGTCTGCAGCTGAACTGCAGACATGGCAAGTGCAGCAGCCCAGCAGGAAAAAAAGATCACAAGTAACAGCTGAGGCTCACAATAGTTTCCATGATTCTACCCTGAAGCGGTGCATTTCACAGCTGTTCAAGTTCTCTGACCACAGTGAAGCTTAAGGAAAGCAAAGCAAAGACAAATTGTTCTAATTTGAGGAATAGTCAGCAAGAATCCCAAAGTAGTATTAAATATGTTTAAGAACAGGTCTGAAAGAATGTTATAACTCTGGAAAAGAGTTACTGCTAAGATTCATCTCAACATCTAACAAGTTATATATCAGTGGTGTAAAGAATGAGACTCACAAATAGTATTTTTAAACTCTAGACTCCATTAGGTTCTTGTTCCCATCTAAAAGTGATGGTTATTCAAAAGTAAGGGTTGAGTGATTGCTTTTCGAAAGAGTACTGAAAGAAGAGGTTGAAGGTGAGAAGAAATAGAGGACTAGAGGCTGAATTCTGCTTGTCTCAAGGAAAATAAGGGACAAGCCTATTTATGCATCCCGATGAATGAAGTATGTAAGCTAGAGAAGCATAAAGGATTTAAGATACTGCTGTGAACAGTATTAGTTTCTTATTTTCTCTGTTATTGTGCCACATATCCTTTAGAAATTGAGACGAGATGTTTATTTTACATAAGCTAATTGCTTTTATTCATTATTAACCTGAACCAACTACAATACACTGTCCAAAAGGTGAAATTGTCTCTGCACATTTTAGTCTATATTTTAGATTATTCAGAGATATTGCACCACTTAAAGGTACAGTGACACTACATAGATGGTTTTAAGTACTCTTAAATTATAACATTTTGAATACCTTTCTAAACTTACTTTTCCTTAGAAGAGGCCAGAAGTGAAACCTCTAGCATTTGCACTTGGTTGGTGAAGCAGCAATGTCAAAACTCTCACTCTTCACCTGTGTTCAGGTGCCAGGCAGAATGGGTCCTGTCAGTACAGCATTAGCTTCCCTTCACTCAGGTTACACTATGTGTAGCAGTCTGTCACTATGTAAATCTTGGAGTTAAGCTTATGTTGAGGGTTTTAATTTTGAGAAGATAACTTTACCAGGCCCCAGGTCAAACCTCATAGCTTCTATCTGTCCCAACATGCACACCCATGATGTTTGGTCTGGCAATGAACAAAGAGTACACAGTGCAAGCATGTAGCTAGGGACCAGCAAAAGACAAAAGCAAAAGGAAACAATAAAAAAAGCAATTAACACAAAATGAGACTGGGAAATAAAACATAAAGGCTTTATTTCTGAAGATTATTTGATGATGTAGATAGCAAGTTATATTACAATCTTTAAGCCTAATTAAGTTGTTGAATATAGACAATAAAACTAGATTAGAAATTCAGCTGGCATTCATTTTTAATAGAAAAAGGTGGTATGATTCAGCCCTAGAGACCTAACTATAAATGCCAGTCTTGACTAGCCCAGATTCCATAATAATGTTGCTCCAAGTGTTCATTTTGCATATGCACGTAACCACAATAAACACCACTCTGATTACCAATTTCAAGAGACTGAAGGTGCACTGTGGTGATTTGACCCTGGCTGGATGCCAGGTGCCCACCATGCAGCTCTATCTAGTCAGGTTTTGGTGCAAGATAGAATATGCAAAACTAAAGCTCTTCCAGAATATTGTACAGAAAAAGAATTTATAACTGTAGATGCACAGAGAAAAGACACTAGGTGTGATCTTAGCTGGATTAAGAGCTGTTCACTTGTCCATTGACTGAAAGAGGAAAAAGTGAATCAATACATTCATGTTATAAAAAAGAAAATATAGTCAAGTTCTCTATAAAAAACAGTGCAGAAAACAAGGAATGTCTGTTATATATTCTGAAATACAACAGAAAGTATTGTTCCACTTCAAAGCTAAAAGAAGAAACAAATATACCTTTTGGTACCTCATGCAACACTTGAAAATACCAGTACATCTATATAAGTTACAAAGAACAAAACTCCCCAGATGCTTATGTTGACATCCTGTGCTGCAGATATATTAGAAACATGAGGCATTTCTATCATTTTGACATGCTAAAAATCCACAGTATTCTGAGCAACAAATTAAAACTGGATGGCACAAATTCCTATTTTCTACATCACTGGCAGTGTGAGCCTAAAGCAGTGTACCTTGTGAGGGCTTCTTTGGTTGTTTCTGATGTACCCTGGCAAGCAGTAGTTGCAGGCCAAACACATTCTCTGACAACATTTCGTAAAGTGACTTTCAAGACAGACATTAGGAGGCTCCTCATTTGCCATCTCTCACTGCCTCCTGCTCAGAGTTGCTGCCATTTCTTTCTCACCTAGGTGAGAAGCATCTCTGGGAAAGAAGTTGCTGAGATAGGAGAAAGAGCCTGAAAAATTCTCAAAAGGAGACTCTGGGAAACCAAGGACATCTCAGCTCAAACCTAAGAGAGCCTCAGCATGATGAGGAACCTGAAGAAGATTTCACACATGTAGGTTTTTCTTTGCGTTAACTGCATCTGTTATCTACTATAGTTTGCAAATAACCATATATGCTGTTCTTTCTGGGTACCTCAGAAATTGCACCCTCTGCAGTTGCATTCTCCACATGTTTCCAAATCAGGAGACATGCAAGAAAAGTGTACTAAAGTTCCACCAGTCTCTGTGGCCAGTATCCACTGTGAGGCTTAGGATCACTCACTGCATGGCCCCATACCTGCAAAGCAATCCATGCCCAGGAACCATATCAGGAAGGTCCTGATCTTGAAGAGTTTGGGTTTTCTTCAGGAAAGAAGAAATCCCATGTGTTATTGCAACCAGAAGACATTTCAGCTGAACTCATGTTTGCCTCAGATTTTGCCTTGGTTTTAAGATAATGGGTGCAAGGTGGAACATAAGAGGTTCCAAAGAAACACAAGGAAAAATTTCTTCACTGTGAGGGTGACGGAGCACTGGAACAGGCTGCCCAGATGGGTTGTGGAGTCTCCTTCTCTGGGACATTCAAAATCCAATCGCACGAGTTCCTGTGTGATCTACTCTAGGTGGTCCTGCTCTGGCAGGGGGGTTAGACTTGATGATCTTTTAAGGTCCCTTCCAACCCCTAAGATACAGTGATTCTGTGATTCTGTGATGGAGATGTTTCACTGAAGGGCAAGGATTTTCTTCACTCTAAAATTTAAAGGAGGGTAGAAAATACGTCAGAGCTTATTGAAGCACAAAAAAAAAAATACTCTTTCTACTGAACCAGGGTAAAAGTAAAAAAAAAGCTATCAGAATAGGTCCCATGACCCATCAACCCCGTATAATTTGGTGACTGAAAGTACAAACATGATTGTAAGACTAGACATGTGGGCTTTTTCTGCTCTGTTGTAAAAGAAATTATGTAGGAATATATTTGCTCCTTGCTGGCATTTCACTTGCTATAATATCACCTCACTGACATGAGCAAAGAGATCTTTCTTGGTAGACTTCGATAGAAATCTGACCTCCTTAATGTTGATGGAAAAATTACAGCTAAGAGGTTTCATTATCACCCATAAATGTGAGGACTTATTATTTAGCAATGCAGTGTTTTAAACCAAAGATGTTCAGCTCTGCTGACTAGGATCTCTTAGGATTTCTAGATAAAAGGTCATAAAATATAGGACTTGGAAATAGCTGCTATGGCATTAGGATTAACTCACATTTGCCCTTTGATTTCAGTACTGACCAGGATATTTTAGTCAGTTTGAGGATGATGAATATTGTACATCTCAATATGACCTTAAAAGAGAGAACATTTGCCAGAAATTTTTCTTTCAGATTTATGCTTGATCATATCAGTAGGTTAAACATTGGTTATTTCATTCCAAGTAGGTGAGTAGTATTGTGCATTAATGCAGCTAGCCAGGTGTGAAGTGAGTACAGTGGAACAAGTTAATGGCATCGCTGACCTGAGAGAGATCAGAAACTAGCTCCAATACAGGTGATGGGGCTTCTGAGTCATACTCCATTTACTCAAATTTTAAACATTGATGGCATTTTATTAGAAAGAAGTGGCTGAAATAAAACATATAATGCTTCAGAGGAGGGAAATGTATGCACAGAAACAAGTATTCTTAAATGTTAACATGGTTCCTGAGTCATTATGGCATTTCTTTTCAATTAGTCATCAAGGAAAAAATATTAAAAATACCACTGATGGGTATTTATATGGGTGGATTTACCCATCTGTCTAGCTAATCACAAGGAAACAGTTTCTCTGAGTCTGTGTATCTGTGTGAATATACAAATACACGTCTGTATCTGTGTATATATGTAGATTTGACAAGTATTTATGATGTGACTTTTCAGTTAGAGGAAGAGCTGTACAAACAAGTAACAATGGCTTGAAATCTTTCCTATAACCAAGTAGATTACAATGAGGTGGGTAGAAGTTCATACATGCAATGGTTACTATGGTTACAGTATCTCCCTCTGTCCTTTTAATGAGAAACTAATCACTTTGTTCTCTGTCCAAGACATCCATATTCTGCACTATGACTCTTCACCCACACTGGACAATATTTCTTCCCGAAGGGAAGGCAGAAATATAGCAATATTAACCCTCCAGAGCAAAAGACTCCTTGAGTAGCTAATCCTAAGCAACTAGGAAAAAGAAACAGAATTTTCACAGAAGAGCCAAGTGTAATAATGGGCAGGAATCTGCCATGCTATGGCAGTGGGTAACACTTCCTACCTCACCTCGGGTATCAGAAACCCTAAAAGTCTGCCTAGAAGGTACATACCTTACATTTCTATTGCCACTTGTCATTGAAATAAATATGTGAGATGGGGGGGAAAAAGAACACAAATTTGCAAGTATTTAATAAACAGCTTGCTACAGGACTCCAAAACTTTGTAGTTCCTAGGATTAAGGACACCCACAGGCTCTAAAGACACACATGGTAGCTCTTTTTCCTCTCTGAAATTTTGTCTTAGAGTAGTAGGACATGAAATGTGACACAAATCCAGGAAGGAATTGAAGGGCTCATATCCAACAGTTACAATGCTGCACTTTTCAGCTGCCTTCGGTACCTCCCTTCATAGATCTGTCCATCTCTTTCATTCAGGTAAAAAGGACAAGATTCAGGGGTATAAACTCAGGTGCCAATTGTCCTTTATAAGCACAGTTGGATTTTTGAAACCAAGTCTCATCCTGTCAAAATCTCACATGCTAGGCTGCTAGGTGCAAACACCTCACCATCTCAAGCAAGCATTCTTTTACACAAAGACCAACAAAGGAAATTTAGGGCTATTGACTTTTACAGCACATTTTACCTTTCTAATGAGAAGGACAGTCCAATAAGATTTGCAGGAGTCTGTTATCAAGTACCATAACTCATAGGTAAACATCATCTGAAGATTAACTGTATTAGAATGATCAACTGCTGACTAATATCACTAAGTAAATGCAGTGTCTAATATTTTCAGTTTCTGTCCTTCCTCGTTATAAATTACAAACCTCAGTGGCATTAGTCAGATTTGACAGCATGTTTTATGGACCATAATCCCAGACTAAAAGGTAACCAACAAAGATAAATGCAGCTTAATGCCCCTAAACATCACATACATCTACTTTTGCAAGCTACAACTTTCTGCCTTTTCAGATGAACTTAGAGCCAGATAACGTTGAAGAAAAAGGGCTTAAGCTTCATCATAGATTATCCTCAATCTAACTGATAAGCAAAAATTACCCATACTTGTTCTTTGCCTCAAGAAAATGAGGTTTGAATTCACCAAGGATTCAAGTCTGTATGTTAGTATCAGCATGTCTGTCTGTATCTCTGTGGGCTCTTCTTCTTTTGAACCCATCGGCATTTATCAGATATTTGACAGAGTTGAACACACTGTCATAAATGCCATAAAGACCTTAAAACATGTCTTTAACATCTTAAACATATTCTTAATAAAGTGATATTCTTAATAAATTGATATTCTTAATTACACCATAGTGGTTTTCATAGTTTCAAGAAGATACTGAATTTTGTAAATACGGGTAGCCAGAAGGAGAAGAAAAGATGTGCAAGAGCCAAGGTAAAGATGGTGTTGTGGTTTCAGTCAGTCTGTACCAGAGAATCCAGATACAAGACACAAAAAAAAAATGGGTTTCAGCAATGAGCAATATTTTGCTGAAATTCTAAAAACAAAAATTAAAGAGTTTTATTATTTTATGTTTGAAACAGGGAAAGTATGGTTATCATTTTAGCAAATATTTCTGGCTCCTCTCAACAAGTCATTTATCAATGGAGGAATAAATTTAAATTTAGCATGCTAGTTCTTAGAAATAAGAAATTCCACAATATAACAAAAAATGACTGAAAAAATATGACTGAACTGTTATTGCAGAAAGTCACTGTAGTCTACGGGGATTTTTACATCATTTGGGAGCAGCATCACAGAACAGTTTCAGGATAGGACAGTCAAAATACCTTCTGTGTTGTTTTACTTTCAACCTCCCTATTCTTTGTTTAAAAAAAATCCCAAACAACAACCTTCTTGATATCATGCACAACTAATATATACATGTTAACATTGTTGAAGGCAAACTTAAGGTTAGTCAATTGAATTTGGAGGACTGGAGTCTAAGTGCTTGGTGGTTTACCTTGAACTGACAATTCAGATATGTAAAGGATATCATAAATCCTGCTAGGAGTTGTATTGGGGAGATAATACTGCTAAACCTTTGGGGTTTTTTGGTTTTTTTTTAATTGCTCTTTATCTAAGATCTTTCTTTTCTGGCAAACCAAGAAAATAGAAACAAAAAAGCTTTCCAGACTAGTGTGTGATACATATTAGCCAGAGTGATAGACAGTTGCATAAGCACAAAAAGATATTTTAAGAAAATTATAGCACCATCAATTCCTGAAAAGGTTATTGTTTTTGAATATGCTCTCCCTTGTTCAAAGGCTCTCACTGATAGCTGCAATTACTTAAAACAATAGTAATTATGCTCCATACAAATTGACACAGATAGTGAACATGTTGATAAAGCAGGTGGTATCATCCTATCCGAGAGTTGGGCTTTTTCTACCTAGTGAATTAGAAATACATGTGTTTCTACAGCAAGATCTAAACTGTACCTGCTATTATACCTGGGGTTATTTTCTGACTTTTAAATATGTAAAAATATGAAGTTTAAACTGTGATAAAAGAGTTATCCTTGCTAGACCCTGCTTATACAAACTCTCCCCTCTGGGAAGATGACACTTTGCTGAATACTACTAACAAGGCAGCTAATAAGTTCCCCTTTGAGCTGTAAAAGAGTTTATAAGACCCTATTGTTGTCTATTTGCATATGAAAGACAAAAGGCAACAATTAAAATAACCTCCAGAAGATCAATTATTTCATTGCAGTTCTACATTTAATTTGTCATATCATAGTAGCTTTTCCTCGTTAAAACAGTATGAACAGCATAACAATTTCTTCCTAACCCATCCTTCTGCAAGGCAAATGAACAAATTATATATTATAAACACTTCTGCTCTATTTAAAATAGAAAGTAAGTCATCGAGTTTGCAGATAATTTAATTCTCAATTGTCCTGCACCTCTTGTCATTAGGATGAACATTCAATGCTACTAAATCAAGCAGTGCTATTTAATCACACAGGCTAGCAAGCAACCAACTGCATTGCACGACAGGCTGCTGGGAGCCGCAAAAGCTGCCCACACCTCAAATGGCCCCACTAGAAGGCTAGCAGAATAACACATATCACTGGCACAAGTAGACCCTTTTCCTTCTTTCCTGTCCTGGTGAATGGACTGTTAGCACCGCTAATTACCACAGCTGAAGTCATCCATTTCAAACACCAGCGTTCCCACTTCTTTGCCAGTGGGTCAAGGGTCTGAGCTCCTGAGAGGCAGGCTGATTTCCTCCTCTGTGCTTCTTCCATCCACAGAGACAGTGAATTCCACGGTGGGGCAGTGAAAAAAGGCCAGTATCATCACAGTTAGCTCATAATAAGACCAGTAACTTATGAAAAATCATTTGCCTTCTGCATCTGCAAATTTTTAGCCTGGGTATAAAGTACTTGAGAATCAAGATGTGGGTCCTCTTTCTCCTCGTGTGCTTCTTCATCAGCAAACATCTGTTTCTGGTGGAGGAAAATGGGTATGTATACTTCATTAAAGCATTCTATATAGCAGAAATCCACAGAAATAATCTTTGCTCAAGTTAAGGCCATCCCCATTCAAAACATACTGAGTGTCCATGAGAAAGGAATATCCTGACTCAGGATAGCACGGTTTATCATTAAATCATTTCACACTAATAAATCCAATCTATTTGAAAATCTGTAATGTCAGCAACAACAATAACAACAACAAAATAAAAAGCAGACAAGTATCCCACCAAAAGTCAACCAAGAGTTAACATCTTGAAATGAAACAATTTGCATTCAAATTCAAATAATAAACCAGCTAAAATGTGTAAGTAATAAACTGCTACTAACAATAAAGCATTGAATGGGGTAGTTGAGACACAAGTGCAAAACCTAGCACTTGGCCTCATTAAACCTCATACAATTGGCCTAGGCCATTGCTCCAGCCTGTCCAAGTCTCCTGAAGAGTCTTCCTGCCCTCAAGCAGATCAACATTCCCCTGCAAACTCACTGAGGGTGCACTCAATCCTCTCATCCAGGTAATTGATAAAGATGTTTAAAAGAACTGTCCCTAACACTGAGCTCTGGGGAACACCACTGGTGATTGGCCACCAATCAGATTTAACTCTATTCACCACCACCCTCTGGGCCCAGCTATCCATCTAACAAAGACTACATCTACCTAAGTCATGGGCAGCCAGGTGCTCCAGAAGGATGCTGTGGGAAATGGTTGCAAAGGCTTCATTAAAGGCGAAGTAAAGATCTGCACATGGCTGGCAGATATGGTAATGGCTTTACCATACAGCACCAAGGTTTTGAAGAAGAGGCAACCAGGGGCCAAGGGAGTGTTTAAAACATGTAAAATGGTTCTAAGCACTTATGTACAGGTAGCTGAATGTCTACCCTGAAGTCAAACAGGAATGAGGATGAGCAAGTGCAGGATGGGGAATGAGTTCTTAGTATCCCAACATGTGCTAGTTCCAAAACTAGAGAGAAGATGACAGTTTGGAAAGGGGAAGGACATGGAAGGCTTTACTCATGTAATATGCTAGACAGTGTTATAAAAATGGCACTGGTACTGGGTATACAATTGAATATAGTCACTATGTGCTAAATGAGAAGTATGAGAGAAAGAATTCAGTTTTGTGTTCAAAACTTAAATCCTTGCTAGTACTGTCTAATATTTGCTGGGAATATCTAGTTTTGTTATAGAAAAGCTATATCAATATTAGGAAACTGTCATTAACTTCCATTGTAATGGTTAACTTCGCATTCCTCAGCATAAAAAGGAAAAAAAAAATATCTGTGAGAAGATGTTTGTATTTTAAACATACTGTAAGGTCATCTGGGTGTTTTTTTGCATAAACATATATATCTTTATACAAAGCCCGTAGAAGTGAAAATTTTTAGTTTATCAGAAGTATTTTATTTTTCTTGAGGTTATGGACATCTAGGTGTTCTGTGAGGTCATGTTTCTGTGATGTCATTATAGTACAAGACAGTAATAAACCAGGCAGCTGTTAAACTATATGGTAGCTTCTCAGTGGCCTTTATTTTTTCACTCTTTAATGCAGCAAGAGGCTATGCACAGTATTACAAAACTGAGGCAGGGGTAGCAAGGAGTAGCTAGTATGATAAAGATGGCTTCGTAATTCTACCCTTTCAACCACTCTGAAAAGAGGGGGAAAAAAGACAAACAAAACATAAAGCTCTTTCATGCTTGGCTGGACTTGAAATTAGCTGCTGTCACTCTTTTATTAACTTCACATAATGCTCTTAGTTCAGCCTCACCCTGTGAATATGTAGTTGGCTTCATACATATGCAGTATTTTTCCAAATGGCTTTATTTTTATAGCAAAGAATTTTTACAGCATCTTCAAAATATTTTTTTCCTTCATTGGTTCTTTTTGTCAAATATCCTTTTCATTAGAGTTTAATATCAATGAAAGTTTTGTTTCAAATAAGCACAAACAAGCTTATGTTTTACATGAAGATGTATCAACTCTCCAAACTGTCTTTTAAATGTAACAAATTGGTTTATAAAATCCTTATACCTAAATAATAATTTAAGAAGTCGTTTTCCCTTACCATTCACAGGCCTTAGAAAGACAGCTCCTGTTGTAAGGAATTTGCTTGGCCACTGTCAAACTGTCAGTCCAAGTGACCATAGTTATTCTCAGATCCTTTCTTATATTGGACCACAGCTGGAGTGTATCACTATTCAAACACAATGATACCTATTTCTTAAAATTTGGAGATTCTAGACAAGAAATTACTTTAAGTAAGGAAAATACCCTCTCTCCTGTAGAAGGGTTTAAACTAAGGTCATAGCCACCTCCAGAGACTGTCAGATATTAAACTCTGTTCTACCTCACATGTAGATCTTAGTGAAGCTCAGGTCAGCAGAGTAGCTTTATTTTTTAAACAAGGAAACCTCTGCATTCCCCTACAAAGTCAAACTCAGGAAAAATTTGTGACCTAGTTACAAATGCTGCATCAGTTTTTGAGCTGTCCTGGCTTAGGTGGCTGCCAGAGCAGGGATATTCTACAGTGCTATTTTTAACGTAGATGCCTTAGTAGATCTCATCTTAATCCTCCTGACAAAACTTCGCCTCATTTCATTCACATTCTCAGGAAGATACGAGTGGTATGATCTCAGGAAGAAAGCCAAGTTCTTAGGATGAAGGTGCATCAGCAAATCTTACAGAAGAAACACATCTAGCTAGGAATGTAGATCTGCATCTATCCATCAGGATGAGTCCTGTATCCTTCTGAGAAATACAACAACTATATTTTAACTAAATTAAACACATAAATTTTAATTATATACCACTGTCAAATGGTATGAAAAGACATTCGAGAGAAGTGTATATTACAAAAACATAGTTTTAGAAGGAATCCTAAGACTGCCCCTTGCAGCATCTCTGACTAATTTTAATTTGCTTGGAACCACAGGAACAGTAAATGACGAATTTCCTGATAGTCTCATTATTTCAGTATGAACAACATATTTATCAAGTACAGAAAAGAATAGACCTGTATTCATAGTCACATGTTTAGAGGAGTGTTACTTTCCCTAGGTGTAAACTAATTAAAAGTGGTTTAGGGTATTGCTTCTCTGGAATGAAAACTACAGACACTTGACTTTCAACAGGTAGTCTTCCATACCATTTACACTTCCCCAGTATGTGTATAAATTAGCAAGAAGCTGTAATGTAATAATGTTTGATATCCATTTGACTTTTTTCACATGTAAAGGAGAAAGAAACCAGGTACTTCAGATGAGGCCCAGCTGGGGCAGATTAGAGGGGGAGGAGAACCTCCCTTGACCTGCTGGCCACACTCTTGATGCATCCTAGGATGCCATTGGCCTTCTTGGCCATGAGGGCAGATTGCTGGCTCATATTTATCAACATGATAAACATGATATTATCAACAAGGACTCCCAGGTCTCTCTCTGCAGAGTTGCTGTCCAGCAGGTCAACTCCCAGCCTGTACTAATGCATGGGCTTGTTTTTCCCAAGGTGCAGGACTCTGCACTTGTCCTTGTTGAATCTCATCCAGGTCTTTGATGATGTTGAATAAGACTGGTCCCAGAACCAATCCCTGTGGAATTCCACTGACCACAGGCCTCCAACTTCACTCAGCTCCATTGATCACCACTCTCGAGGCTCCGTCATTTAGCCAGGTCTCAATCCACCTCACTGTCCACTTATCCAACCCACACTGCCTTACTTTTTTGATGAGGATGTAATGGAAGACCGTGTTAAAAGCCTTGCTGAAGTCCCTCATCCAGCCAGCCAAATCCTGGAACTCGCTACATTAGTCAGGCATCAAAATAAAAAGCCATCAATAAATGACCTGAAGATCAGAAGATAGTTTCAATGGTTCATAGAACCTGAGACTTCTGTCTATATAAACTAGCACAAATGAAATAGAGTCTAGTGAGGAATGTGTAAATCTGGAAATATATATGGTTTCTGAGGCGATATTACTTGGTGACATTTCAGCTGCTGTACACAGAAATTTAACAGAGAAGTTGAATTTGCATTTTTCTATTTCTCAGAGTTCTTTCATGCAAACAAATCAAACCAAACCAAACCAAACCAAACCAAACCAAACCAAACCAAACCAAACCATTTTAAAGTTCCTGAGATCAGAGGTTGGAATCTCTTATTGTTTCTTGGTGGATGATGCTGACTCAGCATAAATTAGTATACCACAGCAATATACAAGCCTATGAGCCTGTCATGAGCCTTTTGTCTTGATGGTTGCTCAAGCAATTACTTAGTAGCACTGAAGATGAGATTAACCAAACTAAATTAGAAAAATACTTATATATTTAACTTCCATTCACTACCAGTAATTGCCAGTTAAATTTCTTCACATTCTGGATGATAAAGTAAAAAATATCCTTAGTGGAAGTATTTGACTACTTATCACTTCAGAGGGAAAAGTGTGCTATTTATGGAGTATTAATGCTTAGACCCTCTGAAAAGAAAAGCACATATTAATCTTTTACATATTAAGATCTCTGCTGTTTTACAAAAACACATAAGTCTAGAAAGAGAAAAAAATCTGCAAATGAAAAAATTAGGGCTACACAATGAGCAAAAGCCAAATTGCAGTCAATATACAGTATGTGATGTGACCTGGAGTTAAATAACTACATTTTAAAGCTAAAAATGCTCAAAAGCACAGTAGTGGTCTCACCATCAACAGGATAAGGGGAAGCTCAAATTGCTTTTTGTCACAGTGTTGCTTTGATCATGCTCTGATCAATCCAAACTCGGTATGATTTGTGTGACATAGATGAAGGAGAATAGCAACAAACCCAGAAATAAGTTGAAATTTGCTGATTGGAACCCAAGGCCTTCTCCAAGCACCTCAAAGCTGGGTGCCCCTATTCTTCAAGCGGTGCGTCTGCCTGCTCTCTCAAAGGATTGCATATTGTCTAGTTGCATTACAGTGACCATGGGCTCAACCTAAAAAGTCCTGCCTTTCAGATTACAGATCAGATTAGGGTCAGCAGTGTGCTATCTGGAGCTACACAGCTTTGGCTCAGAGCTGGCTCATCTTCAGCCAGATTGAAGCCCGGGAAGAACAAGTTTGCTTCTACTTGCAAAACTCTACGTAGATACACCAAAAGTCAAACTACACCCTTCGTTCTTTTCTTGTATGTATCAACTCTGAACTTGTGTCTGCACAATGACACAACTCTGACAGAGTTGACATCTCTGCCATCTCTGTGGCACCGGAGGACATTTCCCTGGGACAGATGTACTGAAAACACTTAACCTGGGCTTCCCGCATCCCAGTGGCAAGACTGAACATGCAAACCAACCTCTTTTCCAAAAGCAGGCTTCTGTCATATTATGACAAGGACTCCATTGTATTGATTAGGTGAACCATAAAAATGCCCAAATTTGAGGGTTTGTATATAAGCTTATGTATAGCTTGTATATGGGAGGACACTGTGAGAAGAATTGCCCTTCAAATGGATCAGAAGATCTATCAAGACAAAGATCTGTCAAGACTAAGCAGTAATAAACCATGCAGAGTTGCAAGTGTGATTAGATTCAGCATCTCATTTTCTGCGCCATCTAGAGTAGGTTCACAGGACACTGTGCAGGGAGGTCTTACTTACTTGTTTATCACCCTTTGGATATCAACTGTTATTATGTGCTTTTTTCACCAATCACCGTCCCTTTGTAGTATGGATCAGATGTTTGACTTCAAGTATATTCCTTTCCAATGCCAGATAAGGTAAAAGCTTAGAAAAATAGGAAAAATTACACCTTCCATGCACATTGCTGGGTGGGGTACTTTATTGACTGTTTTTCTTCAGTCTTCATGAGCATACATAGTCAAGCAAAAAGGAACCTGGGGCCTGTCCTGAAGGCAAAATGCTATGGTGAGACTTAAAACACTCTTTACTTCACAGCCATTGGATATGTCTCCACAAAAGCTATCTCCATGAGCCTGGAATACCATGCAGCACAAGCCAGATGCTTCAGACAGGGAGAAACGCAGGCAATAACTGCATTGCCATGGGCATGTGCTTTGCTGTCATTCCTGGAGTGCCTCCTGATTCATATGAGTATCTCTGCTGGTGGTGTCAGGTCACATGCCACCTCAGGGTCTCCGTGCTACATTCAATTGCCCAAGGTAGAGATTGCCTTAAAACTGCTAAGACTTTTTAGAAGCCTTGTCGGGTTTCAAGTTTATTTCTACACTACATTTCACCAAGTATGACACAGTGAAAGTACTTTTCTACTCTGTTCCCACTATATTAAGACTCATTTTTTTCAGGGGTGGTAAAGTCCATTGCCAATTTCCTATGGTAAAACAGCTTTATGCTGGAAAAAAAACTGAAAGCAGAGCATGTGGAGTCCTCAAATTTAGCTTTTTAAATTAAAGCAATAAGCCATGGCAAGCAGTGAATTTCTTGAACTGTTATTGCAAACTGCAGGGGGCATTAAAAGGTACAAGACAGAAATCCAAATGGCTTTTTAAGCACTTAAGCAGAGTGAAGCTCAACTGGAAATGAATTACCTTGAGTGTGTTATTGTTACTGTAACATGCAATTCAAGCACCTAAATAAAAGAAGACAAGCCATGTTTTAAATCACTTATAATCTTAAAGAAATATAAACTAGGAAGAGTTCATAAAGGCAAGCATTCTGCAGAAGGCTTACACATGATTTCAGTTTGTTTTAAGGCTCTGAACCTCACAGTTTTACTGAATATTGAAAAAAGAAAAATGTTTCTAAGTAAAAATATCCAAGAGCACCTAATTCTGAAAATATTTAGTTAGAATTTCACTCAGCTATTTATTTATTTATTTTATCTTGAGATACTGCTTAATTACACTTAGATTTTGTTCAAAAATTCATGCATTTAAGTCTAATTTCTAAGCAAGCAAGTCTCCATTACAAGACCCAAGCAGGAATGGGCACTACCATTGTAAAGTTACCCAGCCTTCACAGTGACACACTGAACACCTTGCAGCTGCCATGCTAGTATTAGTAAACATTTTTACTTTATTTTAGAAATCTAATTCAGAAATATGTAAAGCCATCTTATGTGAGCTAAAGCTGAAAATTAAAAGTGAGACAAGGCCCAAGAACCTCTGTGGATGAGTAAAGCACCTAGAAGATGCATATAACAATGGCAGCCTCATGCCTGGATTTTAGTTGAGCATTTCATTTGCAGAAAACTTGATTTAATTGTGTAAACACATACTTTAAATTGAAAGAAACTCAGCAACTGGATGGCATTCAGAGGCAGGAGAGCCAGGGCAATTCTGAAAACCAGAATGGAAACAATGTAGGGTACCTCAAGGTTTCCCTGAAGTACCAGACTCTTCCAGAGATGCTCCAGATAACAAGATCTTGCAAGAGCTCAGAAGTCTCTTTCAAATTCTTCACTGAAAAGTAGCAGAGAGAGATTTGATTTTTTTTTTAGGAGCAGAAAAGCTATACTATGGGCAACAGGTATCAGCAGGGTGGCATAAAAGAAGCCTACAAATACTACATTTTCCTACTTCACTGCAGCCTCTTCAAAAGGAAAAATTATTCACATCATTTTTAAGCATAGATTGTGACATGGAAAGCTGTCCTTAGAATAACAGCTTTCAATGTGCCTTTTGCTATCTTGGTTCTGTTCTTGCCCTGAAATGATCACCTATTGATGTTTTGATGCTCGCAGGATGCCCCATGGCCATGCTGTCAAACTCGCACTCCTCTAGAATTGCAAGAATACATCTATCCATTGCTTAACAAGGTGTTTGAAAATCCAGGATAATAATAAAGTTTAAAATTTAATGCTGATACAAGTTTTGATGAAATAATTTCTCAATGTTTACCCTGTTTCAACTTAACTGTAGTCCTCCCTTGCATAAACACTGGAGAATGAAAGCAGATCACTCTCCCTGGGAAGCATAGTCGCCTTTCTGGGCCATGTGGCAAAATGAAATCTCTGGTCTAATGAATCTGTGTTTATTCAATCTGATAAGCAACATGCCTTCATAGAGCAGAGAGGTGAGTTGCAACCTGGAAAACACCGTCTTTTTAGCAGAGTTATGCATCACAGTATCACATCTTACTACACTAGCCTCATGTTCTCTCTGGTCCTTCTATTTTACAGGGGACAGGGTAAATCCAAGTCTTTCAATGTATGAAAAGGAATTCCAACCAGCAGAGGTGTGAAGCAGCCTCAGCAGTTGAGGATCAGCATGGGATGTATTGATGAATGACCTTCCTCTGCATGCCCAGGTGGAAATTCACATGCAGGAAGGCACAGCTAATGTGCTTTTTAGTTCACTTCAAATGCTTATGAATGGGAGATCAGATCAGTGATTTTAGTGAACAGGAGTTATCATGGTACATTTTAATATCCTTCTGATCTGAGTAACTGCATTAGTTCTGCCCTTGCCACAAAATCTAGGAGTTGTTTTCACTCCTTTGGTTCAAAATTAATACATAACTTTTCTTTAAATTTAATGCATAAATAAAATATTATTTTAGATTTACTTTAGATTACATGAAAATAACACTTGCACATGAAAATAAACAAATAAAAAAAAAAGAAAGGGATCAGCAAGTTTGAGAGACCCAAGGGGAGCAGAAAAAGTGTAATTTCATTTTGTTCTAATTTGTACATTTTATCACATTCTTATTTATGCTGTCTCTAAAGTTAAGACAAATAGATAGGCATCAAGATTCCTATGTAATCATCACATTAAATCCCCCTCACAGGATCAGACCTGAACAAAAGAGATGAAAACTACTTTTTCTTCTATGTAGGCTTTTGCTCTAATTACAATAAGCATTCATTTAGAGAAGAAACAGAGAATTAAAATCAGAAAGCCTTAATTAGGAGAATGAGCTGACTGACCACATACTCCTAAAAAAAGTATTAGTCAATCAACTGGCTTTCCAGTTGACGGTAGTGTGCAATCATTGTTTGTAGTAGCAACAGTACATTAGCCAAAGAGAGATGAGCAGCAAACTGACACTAAACTCTGGGGACAATTCTTTTCCCTCTTAAGCCAGTTTCTCTTTGCTACAATAACTGTTATTAGAGTAAATCCCTTTGGAGTACAAAATGTACATCATTAAAAAATGCCGACATTTTGGTTTCTAAATAGGCCTGGCTTTTCGGTGCTCTAGGTTTCATTTTCCACTCTTACTATTTCTATGCAGAAATAAAGAAGGTCTCAGTACGGATACAAAAAATGTGAGATTCCATTTGTGGGAGAACAAAATTATGTTCTCAAGAGAGGTCACCAAGTTCATCACCTGCTGTCATAATTTCTTTGTACATTAATCATGAGTTTGATGACTGCAAACTGATGACTCTATGTATTCCCTAAACAGTTCACGTGTCTCCATAATACAAATTGATAGCAAGTGAGGTACTGATTACTCCAATAATCTTCATTCATTCATATAATGTAGAATTTTGCTGACTGGTGAAAGGAAGACCTTTAATATCAGGAAAAGACAAGTAGACTTGGATGAAAACGAGAAATCTTTCTTAAGGACTTTTTTTCCTACTTTTTGCCAACGTATTCATCTGTTATCAAGCTATTTGAAGAATGGCAAATTACGAACACATTACTGCTGAGGTGGGCCATCATTTAAGTAAATATGCCCAACAACTGGGAACCATTTTTGTGTGTAACACCTCCTCATTTCTAGTGCTCCTGGCAAAGATAATTTAGAGGAACATTTGATTGGCAAAAGACTTATCTCATTTGTAATCTTTGCAGAAATAGTGTGGGCCCATCTAGATAGTATTAATCTGTTTACTGGAAAAATAATTCTGTGGGTATGGACTAAAACTACAGAGAGTCTTAAGCAGCTAATTGTCCTCATCACTTTAATCAAGAGCATTTGCTTAAGCTATAGATCAAAAGGCATCCACTTGCCCTCCATGCCTCAACCTGGACTTAGACCCAATACATTTCACCTCCCAAGAGGCTGTTCTGATGTGAGAATCTCAGTCTCTCCTGTTGCAGCGATTTTCCTCTGCATGGCACCCTAATACAACCCTACCTACATTTAGCCACCAGCCCTAACAAGGCAATCAACATTTGCTTCCTCAGCTCATGACTCCATGGAAAGCAAAGAAGAAAGTCACAACCTCCTCACCCCAGAATAACCTAGAGTAACATCTCCCTACACATAACAAATCACTGGATTTGGGCAGCAGGGATTAGGTATTTCTCTTTTTGTGTTTTCACAATATGATTTTTAAAAAATTAGTAAACGTCTTTGAAGCCTTTTCCTGTGTTTTAGCATTTACAGTATCTCACTGCTCAGCAGCTAATTAGCGTCATGCTGAAAAACACTGCTGTGAGTCAGTGCCAAGAGCCAGAGAAGGGGCACGACTGGAGACTGGTTCAAGCACACACACACCTTCCTCTGCAGCCTGATCACTCAGCTGGGGGAAGGGAGGAACCTGACTAAGAAAAAGCATCATGATTTCTCATTTATTGGCAGGCCCCAGTCGTGATCATGGCACTCCCAGTGTTTCTCTCCCATCTTTTGCAATACTTTGAAAGCACAAATTTGGAACAGAAATAATTAAACAACGTAATTAGACATTTATTTTAACTCTGTGGGCCAACGTGTTGGCTGAGACTGTGCAAATGACGAAAACCACAGCTGCCATGTTCAGCTTTGGGAGCAGCTCAGCTGCGCTGTGTTTCACCAGTTCCCATCCTGCTCTCTTGTTTTAATTAGGCTCTCTTGCAGGCAACAAATCAGACTGATATTCTTCCTAAATTCTGCGAGTGCCCAGAGCAAACTGTGAATACTAAGGGGAAAACAAAGAGACAAACTAGATGTTTGTGCTCTTTAAGATACAAGAGCTTTGAAAACAGTCAAATCTATCAAAATAGATATGTTTAAGAAAGAGGTGACATGCTACTGTTGTAGTAGTGTTACTTCAAAGTTGTCAGGCAGTGATACTTCTGGCAGAGATACCCTCCATGAGACGAGGCCTGGATTATCTGAGGCTCTTGGCCCAGGTCCTACTTCGACTTTCCTTTTTTGACACTTCTCTGCACCATTGGGATAATGCCACGTGCATGACCTGTGGTAACAGACAGAACAGAAAGGGGATGGCAGTAGGGATGTGTTGTCTATGCCTTCTTCCAGTCAGCTCAGTGAGTACTGCAACTACTTTAATTTCTAAGTCCCCAAATGCCTCACTTCTCACCAAAAGCAAGGAATTAGATTAACTCCATTTAGTTAAAGTCAACACAAGAATTGTTGTGTTATATGTCAAAGGACCACTGTACTTTCAGTTGCTCACTTTTCTCTCTTGTAACCTGTACTTTCCCACACTCTCCCCAAAAAATGAAGGCAGCAGCAGAGCACTCCATGTATGGCTGACTCAAAGGGGGACTGGGGGGAGGAAATAGCTGTAGTAAGTAAAAGAAAATATAAGTTAGTGTGGAGGGAAAGGGACAGGAATTGCATCTTGAGGTGAAGTCTTAGCTCCTACAATTTCTCATCAGCTGCAGATGAGATGTTACCGTACTGAGGGAGGAAGAGGAGACTCAAAGCCTCCTAAAATCACACAAAAATAAAAAAAGATATGCTAGTATTACAATACTTGGTTAAACTACTGTATCGGTATTAGCACTGATGCTGTCAAAGATTCATCTGATAACTCCATCACTAGTAGATATCTGAATGTAATAAAAAACAACATTAACTGTGCAATCATTCCATGCAAGACCAGCATGTATTTATAATCACACTATCAAAGTATTTGAAGCATCCCAACAGCTACTTTGCTTCAGGAAAAATAGTTCTAGACTTTATGGGAAGAGATTCATTGTAGCAGATATCATTCTTTGAAAGAGAACTCTAATCTCCCAGTGTTTATCATTGACTAAGACATGAAAGGCACCTTCCTCTTCTTTCACTGTTGTAACAAAAAATTATCCCCAAATACATTACACCATTTACAATTCAGTAGACCACTTTACATAAATAACTGAATTACTTGTGCATTGCATAAGCCATATAGTTACAAGCTAATTACAGAATAAACTGCAGATTTGAAGGACAATTATAGATGAGGCCCTGGGCATGCATATAGCAAGATTCTTTAATTTAAAATGCTCTTGATTGGGAAAAACTGCAGAGCAGTAGCTTTTCTCTTGAGGATGCAGAGTCAAGGTAAGAATATTCTTGACTAAGGTAAGAATGCACTGTGGCACGGTAATAATAAGAGCTAATAATAAGAAGAAAAATACTTTCTCCAGGATGTCAACACCTGGTTTTAGAGAATATGGGACTGCTCATATGAGTAATATCAATTGCGTGATCTTGGTCCTGAAATGTTAGTACTCTAATGTAACTGTAATAGAGTGCAAAAGGTTGAGTAACTAAATCATCTAAGCTGAGACCGCACATATCCACAGTTGTCAGCTTCACCATTCTAGACATTCATCCAATCTCCTTAAGTGAAGCTAAATGAAAAAAAATTACTCAAGTGTTGGGCCAGGCTAATACAAACTGAGGGAACAAACACTACTTGAACAACTGCCTGTTGACACACTCAAATGCATATGTACGTTTGCCAAGGCAGGCAGCTCCCAGGGATTACGTTCTCCTCTGTACAGCTATCAGCTTGCAACATGTATCAGAGTTTACAAAAAGAGGTTTAAGAAAATGTATTGAACTGCAAACAAAAATAGCATCAAGTGCAGGCAGAGCTCAAACAGCTGCATTGCAGTAGATGTTTGCTTTGAACATCGTGACAGAACAGCATTCAGCAAAAGCTATCCAGTGCGTGTTCAAAAAGGATGCCAGGATGTTCTTAGTTCTTGTACTCCCACTGACTGTGATGACAAAGCCATGAACGCAATTGTCAGGCAGAAAGAACAAGTGAAGAACTGATGAGGTGTTTCAAACAAAGCAACATAAAGATTTCTATGATCAGCTTACATCTGACTAGACTATGGGGAGGACATGCACAGGGAAGGGGAAGATAGAGCGAACAAACTGATGACAGCACTAGAGCCACACACTGAAAGAGGAAGGACTGACACTGCAGAAGGGAAAACTGCTAACACAGTAGTAAAAACTAAGTATGAAAAATAGCTTATAGAAGAATGTTAAAAAACTAAATAACGCAAAACCAAATAAATAAGTGAAAAGCTTGCAAGGTGTTTGGGCCAAAGTCTATCTTTTCAAGCATATATTACCAAACATGACTGAGACAGGGGCCCTAGGGTTACAGCTACATGGCACAGATTGTTGATAAGCTGATTATGTTCCTCCTGGCTCCAAGGTCTATTAGATCCCTCACTAGACATCCCCAATAATGAAATGAAGTCTACTGAAAAAGCTTACAATGAATCAAGTTGTTAATTTGTTTTTTAAGTGAACGCTGTAAACACAGGTTAACAGAAATTTATGTGTTGGAAATTACTGATCTGAGCTAAAGGTCAGATATACTAAAGAAGAAGTAGGCAGGCCCTACAGCAGGATGTAGCCAACCTAATTTTTCCCACCATAATTGCATTCAGCAACTCTCAAAAGCTGGAAGTGCTCAGTTCCCTTTGACATCACCCCAAATCCTCACTGGCAGCCTTACACTTTTCTATATGTCTGCTTCAGCCTGTGTGAATCAGAATCTAGCTCCCACCCAATTCTCAAGGGGATGCCAAAGTCAGATATTTCTCCACCAAAGTCTTGAAAAGAGCCCATTTCAACAGGTTTCAAAATGCTCATTATTTGCTCTGGATCAGATACAGCATGAACGCCACTTTCTTTGAAATGTGCATGTCAGAGGGGAGATTTCCAGCAATAGATCACCTTTTCAACATGCAGCTCATATCCCAGTAGAGTGTTTAGCTCAGGTATAATGTGATCCTTGTGCAATTACACAGCATCTCAATCAGAAGTGATTAACATACAAGCAACAAAATCTGCCCATTCAATTTTAAATAAGTATGTCTCTAACATTTTATTCCCTATAGTCCCTAAGCTACTTTAAAAATACAAAATATCATGTCTCACTTGTTGACTTTTTAAAAAAAATATATTTTATTTTTGTCTTGGAAACACAGAACTGAGAAAAAACTATTTCTATCAAGGGATGGGGGTTTTTTAGCTCAAATTCCTTATTTTCTTTTTTTAAAGACATTCTGATTTCTGAGGTATTTTTTCTGATCCATTAGCTTCTTAAAAATTAATGGATCAACTTTTCTCATTTCCTTTCCTTTTCACACTTGTCCAGATAGAAAATCCTTTTAACACCTGATTAGTTTTAGCCAAACCAATTCATTATTTCTCTTATCTTTTCTACGATAGTTTTAGTAGTGCCTCTAATATTCTTGCAAATGTGTCCTTTATTTTCCACCTGTGGCTTCAGTTTCCCCACCTCCAATTTTGCATGGTCCTTCGTGAAGCTGCAACGCTTGCTTCTTGTTTCACAAAGATGTCACAATATCCTAATGATACTTTGATAATACTTTACACATTATTATTTCCCACAAGTTTTGAATTTCAGAAGTTAAACTTCTTCTAATCAACAGACTGTTATTTCAATCCTTGCTGATGGGCAGATATTTTGTTTCCATGACTTTACACATATATTTGTATATTATTTCTGTATAACTCTCTATTGCTAATGATTTATTGCTACTGTGTCTTAATACTATTTTAATACAAATTGTAAAGTATCATTATCTCATCCTTATTTACCAAGCACAAAGCTCTTTATTTGCCTTAATTCTCTTTCAATGTCTGACTGAGGTTGACAGCTTAAAATTTTCTTTACCCAATCATTTTCTGACCTTGAAGGCATTTTGCTTCAGCCTTTCTTTGACTGCTTGAAGGCACTCTAAATAGCTGTCAAAATTCTTTCTGAGAGATTTATTCACTTAAAAAGATATGGAGATCTTTTCTACACTGTTTTGAATCCCAAGTTTCCTGATCTTTCCTGTCTTAAGGAAATCCCAGACATCTAATTCACATCAGTTTCTGAGTTTCTTAGTTCTATTTGTCTTCATGTCAGCTTTCTTCACTTGTATTTCATACTTGTCTGAAAATTGAACATCTTAATTACAGACCTACTTTTGCTTTCACAAAATTTAGAGAGAACTGTCATACGTCAATTCAATGTAAGATTGTTTTCTATTAACAGAATTTTATCACATTTTCAGTGCTTATCATGCTACCTCTCTATACACATTTACATTCAACCAGGGACATAATGAATGATATAACATTAGAAAACAGGAGAAAGACAGAAGAACAGGTGATTAGATGCAAACCACTGCCTATCTAGTAAACTCTGTCATAAAAAATTAAGATTTAGCACTTCACACTTAATATTATGAAGAAAACACAATCCTAAATAATAAGTTTAAAATACACATCCTAACTAAATATATATTAATATACCATTTGTGTAGCAGTTAAATATATTTCCAAGAATATATGACACTAATGCACACAATCTCTTCTTGTCCCTTATGCCAATATACAGTGAGGTCAGTAGTGGTAACAGCAGTCAACTAACAGCCACAATCCCAGTCCATCAGAGTTGTCTTTTTTTAAGCTAACAAGGTCCAGGTTTGTTCCTCAGCCAAATGTTCATTCCATTCATATTCATTTTTTACTGTCATACACACCTTTCATCTCCAGCTTTTGTTTCTTTGACATCACAACTGCCACGCACTAATCCCCTCCAACTCTCTACTGCTGAACTATTTATTTAGAAATATGTTCAGGGGGCAGGCTGGCAAAAAGAGAAGAGTAGGACCTTTTAGCTGCATCTTTTGAAAAGAAGAGAGGACATCATATGAATTGCCTAGGTGACACAAGGTTTCAGTTTCACCACTCATCATTACATTATACATATTACTTCAACAAGGTGAAGCTGAGCTGCGGCATGGTTAAAAACTAAAAGCAGTGTTGCAAACATCACAGGCTAAAGAAAAGCTTCTTTAAAAACCAATGTTTTGATTAAAAATAAAAAAAAAAATTGACCAATTTACATAGAAATTATCTAACCTCTCTATTTTTACCTAAGAAAACTGAACATAGAGCCAGAGTCTGAATGGAATTTAAAAAAAGCCAAACATATAAACTGTCAGTCACCAAATCACACTATGGGGTAAGGATAGTGGGAGGCTTCATAATAAAGATCCAAACTTAAAAAACACAAAGAGTTATATTCACAAAAATATGAATAAAAATAATATTTTTATAAAGAAATTGCTTGAGCCATTTCTCTCTTTTTTATGAAAAAAAATACACCTTATTCTTAAGGTTCTGTGATTCTGTGATTGTTTCTCAAGAATCAGCCTCAAGAGATCAGCTAATCCAGATTCACATCCAAGGCAGGACCAATAGCATTAAAACATTTCTGATACAGGTATTTTAAGAAGGAAAAGCAATAAAAAAGTCTCCAAAATATTAACAGACAGCCCTGTGCCAGAATACAATAGCACCTAACAGTTTTTTCCCAGTGTCAAAGGTCTCCCTCACTGTGTGAATGTCAGCCCATGAATTAAGAGTGGCTAGTCAGAATCTAGAACACTAAAAGGAAATCTTCTGCATACAGACAATTAAGAGAGCTTATGAAGTCAATGAGATGTAAACATGTCTAATATTGCTGAAATATACAACAGGAATGGATTAGTGAAGTGGGACAAAGTATTGCCATTACCTGAATGTTCCTCCTCAGTGGTAAAGCCTGACATAAATAAATTGTTAGTAAAAACCACCCATTGGTGGACATGGATCGGCAAGCACTGGGCCATTTGACACTATCATCAAACAGCCACGAATCCCGTAAAAGCTGATAACCATGAAGAGGGTGCAGTACTTTAGGTAAGATTCTGCTTTCAGTTCTGCCCTGTGAGTAACTTCTTGATGACCCCCTATAGCTTTTCAATAATACTGTCCTTATGTTTCAAGTTTTCATCAGGTGTACACTTTCACTTATTTGTTCTTAGCTTTTTAAAAGCCTAATGGTACATCATGGATGTTATACAAGGATTGTCTTTATTGGTAATTGTTGAGAGAGGAAGTCCTGACATGAAGAAAGGTATTGAACTTTTTTCCTGCAATAGTTTGAAGTAAACATCATTTAGAGCTTGCTTTTTTTATCCCTTAACATTTCCTATTCAAGGATCAGAAAAGCTCTTCCTTTTATGTATTTTTTTCCTTAAATTGCTGTTTTTAACTTGCATAATGTATAATTTAAGTAAAGGTAAAGAAGCATTTAATCTTGATAATTTCTGCCACAGCTGAGATTGCAAAATTGCTTCTTGTTAGAAGGAAATTTTTAAAAAGTGCAATCACTGCAACTCTCCAGATGGCAACTAACATATTTTTCAGTATGCTGCAATAGTATGTTATAGATATGCTTGCTATTCAGTTCAAACTAAGAAACATTTGCTCCAGCTGAAGTAACTTTTTTGGTCACACTTTTTCATATTATATCACACTTCTTGACATTTCATGATTTTTTTAGTTAAACAGTTCTAAATTTTGTCTTGCATATAAAAAATTATCTAAAAATCCAACTTGCCAAGACACTCTATTTCTCAATTGCTAATTTCTTTGCTATCAAAACCAATTAATTCTTTTCTCCAGCTTCATCTAAGAATGTAATTCTTTAGCCACAATGTCATTCTACATTTATCAGTACTTATCTCTTCTTACCTTAAATTACCTTCTATTATTTATGACAGGTATAGAACCCTATACCTTAGGCCTATCCATAAGGCCAGATCTACAAAATGCCACATTTCTCATAAAGTAACATAGAGTTTCATGCCTGATACTTCTCCGGAATTAGTCTTTAATTATAGAGTTGCTGGAAATATCAATGTCATTATATTGACTAGGTTTGTACATGTCAGAAGTCTGGCAATTGATCTATAAATATGTATTTTTTATACAAGTTAGGGCTCACATTTATGTCAATAAAGTCACTTCATACATGCCTAAACTTCAGTTCAGTGCTGGACAAGACCAGAATATGCAACATCAGATACAGACATTCAACCATTTAAATATTTTTAAAAATAAAAATAATTTTTTTACAAAATCGGTCCATTACAGGTGACAAAGACAAATATAGATGATATTGTCACAAATAACCCAATTTCTTGACTTAACCAAAGACTGCAAGTCAGATCCATAGCTGCCTGCCACTCTAGTCATCCTGAAGCTCTTCATCTGGGTCAGGAATCATTCTTACATACTTGAACTCTCTCATCCTATCTTTGCACTTCAGTGCAAGCAAGGTACATAGCCTTATTGTCTCTGCAGTACAGGGTCACAGACCTGTTCAGATGGAGAAAAGAAGGCTCAGGGGAGACCTAATCACTCTACAACTACCTTAAAGGAAGCTGAAGCAAGATGGGAGTTTTCCCTACTAACAATCAATAGCACAAGAGGAAGTGGCCTCAAGTTGTACCAGGAGAGGTTCAGGCTCCATATTAGGAATTTCTTTACTGAAGGGGTTGTCAGGCATTGGAATGGGCTGCCCAGGTAGGTGGTGGAGTCATCATCCCTGGAGTTGTTTAAGAGATGGGTGGACGTTGCACTCAGAGAAATGGTCTAATGGTTGATAGGGCTGGGATAAAGGCTGGACTTGATGATCTTAAAGGTGTCTTCCAGTCAAAACAATTATATGATTCTATGACTCTGAGATTTGGTCTTGATTGAGTCATTTTGGAATCCTATCCTTCTCTGTCACCTACAAGTCTGCAAGCTGGATGCAACCGCTCACTTGAAATTTTTTCAGTGGATCAAGTTTAATAAAACAGGCAATGCACATCCCTCCTTGGTGGTTGTTTTATCAATCTCTCTTTTTCTGTCAGAGCTGGACAAAATTTCCTTTTTTTTCATAGACAATTTGAAAATCTTCGGTTTGTTGAATTGTATACTTAGACGTTTTAATCACTTCTTTTTCAACCATCTTTGTTTTTCAAGTTCAACTTTTTAACACTGAAGACAATTTTTAACCTGTGATAATTTCATTTTTTATGACATTTTTCTTGGTTAAAGCAAGCTCTATGAAACATTTAATCTCCAGAAAACTCCAGTGCTTTGTTTATGTTTAATGACAATGACATGGACTCAAGTAGTCTGCAAGCGGATTTGCAAGAAGGCAGCAAAATCAGCCACCTGCACTCAAGGGTCATAAGGATTGCCTGTCTACTGTCAGACCTGCAAGACTACAAGGAGTGCAGAGTTTATCTAGAAAATGTGCACTTCAGCCATGTGGTTGATAATTCACGGAGCTATCACAGTATGTTACTTCGGGTGGAATAAACTGTGGTATGTCTCTGGTGATTTATCTGTGTGCTGTTGCTTGGATGCGATCACAGGCTGTAAAGTTCATATGTGGTGGCACCAGCAAGATCACTTACTTGTGATGACTGAAACACTAAATGGCTTTATCCCAAATTGAGAGAATGTGCCAAGGTTATTTCCTAGACAGTGAAAAACATTTGCAAAGGATCAAATTGCAGCAATACATGTAATTTCATTTTGAAATACAGGTACCAACAATATATAATCATACCATTCTGTGATTCTGTGATATAATGTCACTAATGGTAGTTGAGTTTGACCTTCATCTAGGATTATTATAACCTTTTGCAACTGCTTTTTAAAAAGTCTACTTTCAACAAACACAGTTTGCAGCATCCCTTCATACATTCACAATTCAACTCAAAGAAGCTCCTTTGCAGCTCCTGCTAATGACCAGGTAAAATTGCAGTCCTTTGAGATACATAAGGATTCTTCTCTACTCTGCTGCAGTCTGGTGCACCTATGCTACTAAGCTACCCTGCCCAGGCCATATGCTTGCTTCTGAGGTCCTCTAGCACTGAACTGAGTAAGGCCATTTGGTATTTATGGAGAAAGTTCTAACCAGGAACTCCTAAATTGTTTCCAGAAACTGCTTGGCCAGCTGGTGCAAGCCAAAACCTCTCCCGAGATTAGGGGTTTAACTTCTAGTACAGACATAATCAGGAAGAAATAAAAGTAAGAAAGAAATAAAACTATATCTTTGCTTCAATCTCCTAACACTGGACTCAAGTATAACTACTGTACTGAGGAATGCCAACAAAAGCTCCTAAACGAATACATAAGTGGAGTTATTTCCATACCAGGTATCTGTGAGAGGTTTATCTAGTTGCCAAAACAATTTATGAACAAAGTCATTTGTGACAAAATGAACAAGTAGTTCTTATATTTGTTCATAACTCAGAAAACTCTTAAATGTTATTTATTTCACAGATAATTTTGGTCCTGATTGACTAGACCATTTTTCTTCAGAAGAGGACTTGAACATAGCCTCCAGTGCCATTAAAGTCAATAGTTATGTTAGTTGAGGGAATTAGTTATGAAGAGGATCAGTGAGGACAGAAGAAAGCAGAAACTGAAAAGCAGAGGAGAGAAACAGAATCTGGAACAAGGCCTAACTGGAAAAAAAATAAATAAGTCACAGGATTTGACATTGAATCTGGTGGTCTCAGAACATGATACATGGCCATTTTAAGGATATGTATCTCACTCTTCAGCGGCTCCAGCACATAGTCGAAAACATCTTCTGTACTCCCCTCATTTCTTCATGACTCTTGCAAAATGCTTTATTCTATACTCGTTTCCCTAGAAAACTCTTTGAATAAACACATTAATAACACAACACAAAGCTATTCATCACTTGAATTAATGAACTGAGAGGTCATCTAAATTTAAAGAGAGTAACATAACATGTATTAACTGAATAGCAAAAAAAAAAGAAGAAATAGTGGTTAAAGAGAAAAGCAACAGCAACGCATTTGCAAAGACACGGCCAATACTCCTGCGAAAATCCATGACAGTGAATTAAGCATACAATTCAGTAATGATTTGGTTGATTTGCTCAATTTAGCACACTCTGCTCTTATAATAATTGAAGTAAGAGATGCTCACACTATATAAGATAACTTACTCAATGAATTTGACTTTCATGTGAACAAGGTAATGATAAATAAAGCTGCATGAAACAAGACAATTCTGAGTCTCATTCCCTCAGCTCTCACTCTGAGCACCTGTAACCTTTTGCTGCCACAGGTTATTTCTTCCATCTGATTGAACAAGCAGACCACAACTTGTCCTGGGACAGAGGCTGGATACCTAACCAAGTATGTAATCTGCAATTCAGTACAAGTCTAAGTAACCAGATTTAAACATTTTAGCAAGACTGGCATTCCACAGTGTACTTGTTAGAGGAAAAAAGACATAAAAAGAGTGACCTTAAAGCCTTAAAATATCTTAGAAAACAAACTACTTTTTTTTCTATGGCTCAAATTATACCAAGATTATCTGATAATAGAATCGTTTTTCCCATCTACTGCCCATCTTTACTTGTCAACTGCTCTCTTCCTCCTCTCTCCTAGAAAAAATACAAGATGCAATGCAATGGTATCAGCATGAAATAGTATCTGCTTGGATTTAGTTCAAACTCTACCATAGGTTTGGATGTTGGATTTCAATGAGAGCGACCAGCATCCAAAAAGCTGCGATGACCAGCACTTAAGCCCAGAGTTTGCAATCCAAAGCTTCACAGGAGAGGCTCTTGGTTCTCACCTTGTGGGATCCCTGGCTCCTCATGTATATCATAGACCTAGAGGTCATGAAAGGATTTTAGAGACTAACTAGGATTCTAGAGAGGGACTATCCTGAGGTGTCTCGAAGGGAAACACTGAGAAGACTGCACATCCTAATCTTTCTTCAACCAGTCCCTTGGACTTCAGTCAGGTTTACAGTGGGACATCTCTGTCATTTAATACATCCAGACTAAAAGCTCCTGTTGAGCTGCTAAGTGTTTGTTTGTTTTCCCAGTGAACTGTGTGATGTTTCACGTTTCCAGGACACCTTTTATATTTTTGCCTCTGTCAGCAGCATCTTTCTATTCTACTGATAGCATTTCTATGCACTGCATTTCAAGCAAGAGCTTCAATGAGCATTCAATAGCTAAGTACTTAAAAGGCACATACAGAACATGAACAAAAGTTTCCATATCTAGGTTCTGATGCATCTAATTATTAGGCTTTGCCCACAGAGGCCTCAGATAGAGAACTGAACAGTCCATTAGGGACTGTCTCTTTCCAAACCTTTCTCAGCATAAAGATGCATATATTTGACACAGATCTCAGAATCTGCCAAAGCAACTTCTCTCCCCATCACCACTAGTAGCTGATGGCCATTGATGCTCATGTGATTTTATTCATGTTCCAGAGAAGTCTAAGTGCTCATATTTTAGAATGCAGCTTGTTGACAACAACCTTTGAAAATAGGGTGAGATAAAACATGAATTATGCAAGAACTAAAAAAGATCTGATAGATCCAGTGATCTGCAAGTGGTCACAAGTTTGATAACTAAATACATTCACAAGCATCAATATTGACATCTTAGATAATCTAGGAAAATTATGAAAGTTCAAGGTACTGATAAGATCCCAGACTCTTAAAATCACAGAAAGAGAGGCTTCCAGTTAGAGAAGTGGAACACATAGACACAATTTCCTTATTTATGTATAGCTATTCATAAATAGTTATAATATTTTCTCAAATTCAGGGATAACATTTAACACACTTATTCTCCAAAGCTGATATTTATTGCAATCTTGTATGCAGAAGTTAAATTGTACTGAAAAAGGAGTTTAGGGTAATGACACCTGCAGAAACTTTCAGTCAGTAGAGTTGCTTAAAAAGGCTGGGAGTCACACCGAAAGCACAGAAACAGACCTCAAACACCTCCTCCTGTATGATGGCCAGGGAGTCTGATAGGAACATCCTTCTGCAGACCTAGGACCTTAAGCTCTCAACATAGGAAGCAAAGTCTATACACACTGTCTTCAAGGCACTGCTGTGCTTTATAGATTGCAAGGAATCGCATAACAAAGATGCAATTCTGTTTAAAGGAGCTGAAAAATTAGAAAAAACACAAGCACAACTTCGAGCCTAAACTGGCAGATGTAACTGCTTTCCATAAAAGCAAAGAATGTTATTAAGGAGAATAAATCAAGGAAATAAAGTCAATCACATGGTAAAAAAGAGGCTGTTATATTGCAATAGCAAAAAATCATTCAGACAGGCTCAGACTCATGTAAATAATCAGGTCGATTTGATTTCCAGCTGTCTGCCTCCTACCCTTACGAAGTCTCTCTTTGAGCCAAGTATCAAAATCACTACAGCATTACGGTATTTCACCACAAAGCTGGAGTGAAGCCCACAGGATGGTTGTGTCTCTTGGGAAAAACTGTCTACCTATAGCTGGATCTATGTGCATACAACCCAGCCTCTCCAGTTGAGTCCAGTTATATTGCAAGGTCATAAACTGATTTCTCAGCTGACATCTTAGCAGTATTCAGGACCAAATCAAGAAACATCTCTAGGCACTGTAACACCTGTCTATACACATTCTACATAGGTTACCCAGTCCTAAGGCTCTCAGGGCATATAGATTCCTTAACCTGTGAAAAATCTGTCTGAAATTATCTTCTGAACTGAATTATGTACCTTTGCCAACTCCAGATCTTGAACAGATTTCTGGAGCAAAACATCTAGTATACTCTAACTAACCCCATGGGACTTCTCCTTTGCTGTAATGGTCCACTGGTTATGGTTACTTTATGTTATTGCTACAGTTATTTTATATCATCTGATAACTTGCACCTAAATATACCTTGTAAAATGGGCAGGAGTCTCTGAAGCTCTTTAATGGGCAAGTACTCTAACCATTAGCTTTGTAAGGAAAGGACATAAGTACCTCAGTTTGTAATCAGTTAAAAAAATCCCACTCAGTAGATACAATGCCAGGGAGCCCAAGTTGTTCATGTTGTTTTGGCCGGCTCTCCTAATGCTGCGAACGACACTTCAGAGTAGCTCTTTATTGAGTTTCTTGTCATCTGAAAAATAAAACACTTCAATACATTTTAATGAAATTTCTATAGTTTGAAATGAAGTTTTCTCAGTTGAGAAAGTAAAAATCTCCACAGAGCAAACAGAAGAAGTCACATAGGAAACATAACCCAAATTGCAATAAATACCAGCGAGTATGCTTGGACATACTTCCCATGCCTTTGGCATCCTGTCCCAACAGCTTCACGCCTGTGAGTCCTCCAGCAACACTTCTTTCACATCATCCCACAGGGCAGTAATGTAATTCTCATCCAAAGGCTTTCATCAGCATTAAAACCAGCTCAGCAGTACAGATAAGTCCTCTATTCCCCTTAAAGATTGCCCCTCAGCATCACTTTTCAACGAAGTTGAAAAACAAGCCTTTGATATATAATTTCTCAAAGTCTCCATAGCTAAACCACATCAACTCCTGCCTTCGTCTTCCCTCACCTAATAACATCAAGTTGTGACCAGCTCCTTCCTACTCACACTGAGACTACCCTTCACCCTGTCTCCTGACTTTCTCAGCCAGTCTCACTCAGCTGTGCTCTCATCCAAGATTAAGTCAATGCAACTGCTTTTCTTTCTGTGCCTGCACTGTCTTCCTGACATGATACTAGCATAAACTACAAAAAGCTACATGGATTATATCCACTCTGTTCCCAAGTTTCCTAGACAATTTTACTCTTACCATCTCAGACCATCCAACAGGCTAAGCTGCTTTTACCTTTAATATGTTACAGGTCAGAGTCTGTGCTGTAGATGGAACAGCAATATTCAGCATTTGAGATCAGGACATTTTATTCAAACAATGGCATACTTACCTGCCTTTTCTCCAGGACCAATCCAACAGAGCACACCAGAATACATCTGTAAGACCAAGATCTGCAGAAAGGAAGGAGGAAAAGGGCAGAAGACAGTGGCAGGAGAAGATACAGAACTTGGGTTCCTCAATAAAATCCTCCTCAGTTGTGGTTTCTCTTTTGAGGAGTACTAAGAGATACATATAAAAGTAGAACATTTTAATGGGAATCAAGAGTACCTATTCCCAGCTCTATCTCAGACTTTTCACGGGCCCACACTAAAACCACTCAGACAGCAGCCCCAGGCTCAATTCCCTTCAGCTCAGACTGAAGACATATAACACGTTTCATGCTCCTAACTATCAGGAACACTACCAGCACAGAGCAAAGTCAATGACAACTTTTTTTGGATACTAAACAGGTCTCATCTGTAGCCTAACAGCAGAATTCCCTACCTAATCCAGACAAGTGCCATAAACAAAACGTAGGATGTTAGCATTATGTCATACAGTATTAAGTGTCAGCAGCAGCACATATGACTAATTTGTGCATCAGGCTTTAAAAAGTACAGCCACAGAAGCCAGGAGAAAGGGATGCAGAGTCTCCCAAATCTATGAACTAGCTGTGGCTGTCAAACATAGCAGATTTCTTGGCATCAACATCTGTGCCTGAAGCAAGCAGCAATTATAGCACTTTGCAGTGCTGTAAGCCATTCTGACAGCTCTCATCTCTGCCTGCAAAAAGATTTGATGGTCCTGGCCACACTTAGCAAAAGAAATGAGGGTGCCCTGCTCTGACCTGCTCTCTGCTTTGCATGGGCCATCACACACACCAAAATGACTTCTCCATACGTCTCTTTCTACGTGTATTTATTGCTGGGTATTTTTTCACCCTTACTGAAACACAGTTTTTGCAAGTCTATGCCTTTTAATGTATGGAGGCTTTATCAGGCCCAAGCACAGAATATTAGAAAATCACTTTAGGTCATGTAAAAGAGCAGTTGACAACTCATCTGTTGTCAAGTAAGGCAAGGAGTAAGTCTTGTTAGAGCATCTCAGAGGAATTTTAAAAAAATATCTTTTTAAAAGCAAAAAATAATGAAGTGGGTATTGCTACTATATGTATTACTTGTTTCTGCTGTGAGAGGCAGGTTAATTTTTTTAGCTTTTAGCTTGTTAAGATGGCAAGACACATCTGGACAATGATAAATCAGTAGACTAGTGTGTCATCTTAATGAATAATACAATAGATTACCATTCATATTACTGATGAAATCTTTATGTGTTAATGCCTAAATATGTATCTGTTCATATATTTATCTCATATATATCTGTTCATATATAAAGCATCAGTTGATGCTTTATATAGCATTTAGCTAACATCAATATTCCAGCAATAAATGCAGGATGATCCATATCCAAGAAGTTTACTATACTCCTTCCTTTTTCCTGCTTCAGCCCACAATTAGAAAGACAACTGTTTAAGAACTCTCACAATTGTATTTTATTTGACATCAGCAATATACATTGGAGTATAATAGGAACAATTTTTTGCACAATCTTTCTTGCAAGATGGATCTATTTTCCAAATACATAGATGTTCATAATACAGGAAGGTAACAGTTAAGCTGCACAATAGCAAAACAAGTTGACAGCTATCAAACCACCTTTCAAGTTTGTTAGTATAATCAGGTGACCAGCATTGAACATATGAATTCAAATAATTTAGTTAACCTCTGATTCTTCGAGTCCTCACAGCCACATTGTTCCATGCAGCAAAATGTACACGAAGAATAGTGTAAAACAATTCAACTCCAAGGCTTCCCTTGCTTTGATTTCTTTTCAAGTTTTCCCATATATGAGTCAATACAAAGGGATACCAGAATTTGGCATGGCACAGAAACTCTTGCAACATGCATCTAGGACAGTTACATATTGCAGAAGTATTAAATTATTGACAGAGAAGTTAGAGATTTTAGGACTTTCCTAAGAGGTTATTAAAGAAACATTTCTACTGTGTTGCTTTAGAGTTTATTTTCTGTATGCCATGTTTTTTACAGAAAACAAAGATAAAAATACTTCAAAAAGCTTTGCATTTTTCACTATTCCTTACAGTCTAAGCTTAAACTGAAATGCTTTGGGTTGCAATGGACAGGGCTTCATAGGAAAAAAAAAATTACAGTTGATTAAAACTGTCAGTATTATGTTCTTGCTTTTTACATTTTCAGTTAAAACTGACACACAGCTATAGTATCTGCTGCCCATCATGCACAAATTCCCTTTTTCCTTTTGTTCCTCAGGTGCTACAGCTATTACACTTTTAATTAGCACAGAAGTTAGTATCTCTCAGCCTGCCTCTCTGACCACTGTTAGTTCAGACAGCTGAAGAAACAATGTTCCACATCATTTGTTAGACGGGTCAATTTTAAACAGTTCTCAGTAGTGTATCAGCAATTTGGAACATCGGAACTGGCAAGATTCACAGAATATAAAAGTGGTAGGTGAGGTAAGGAGGAGTAAGAACTCAAGATAACTATTAGGGGGCTTATTTACTTACTACCAGTAAGTAAAATACTGTGTCTGCAGACAGGCTTTTAACACACTGTTGCTGCTCTGTTGCTGTGCTCTGCACAGCACAAGTAGCCTGGCAGTGCTAACATTTATCCAGAAAATCTAGAAACCAGAAAGTCTTTTGTGTGCTCTACAACTGACTTGTACCTTAAGCCACTGCACTAATGCTGCATCTTGAAACCCATTCAACAATAAAGACCACTTCTTCAATACTCCAGCCCTACCCATGCTGCATCTCACTGCTTGACTATCAGGTTTTATCTGCCATGAAATGAGCTCATCCCTGCTCCCTGCTCAGGCTCTGTTGTCCACCCTGGTGATGCTCAGCACCCAGAGCCTGCAGCCAAAGGACAGGTGTGCAGATCTCATGCTGCCCCAGCAGCTGCCAGCCTGTGCCTCAGCCATGAGGCAAGAGAGCAAATCTAGGGACAGGTCTAGAACAAAACAAACCAGTGCAAAACTAGCAGGACACACATATGCGTTTCAATTGTACACTTAGGAGTTTTTAATAGCTAATGAGCAGCTCTTAAGCCTAATTCAACTCTCACATCTTACCTCAGCAAAATGCCTAATGGTCTCTAGCCTCAGCTGTTCTTATCCACAAGTGGGATATCTTCTCCTGTTGAACAGATTGTTCCATCGTGACTACATTTAGAAACCATGTTCCTAACCTAAGGCCAGTACTGACTGAGTGTCCCCCCGATTGGACTGATGAACTGAACCAAAAGTCCTAGGTCTTGCTTGAAAACGCACTGCCTTCTACAGTTCCCTCATGGCACAAGAGGGAAAACACGGAAGTGTATAGGGAAGCTGTTACCTCATGTATTTAGTAACAATTGAGTGTGTGAAGATCAAAGAAGGTTTTTTATTTTTGCTTATGTATTTTCTTTTACCTGGTTTCACTAGATTTATGCTTATGATATCCAGATAGGGAATGAGAAGTGGCCATCTTAAATCTCTTTACAAAATACTCCCACTTTCTGTATATCATAGAATCGTATGTACGGTCTTCACATCTCCAAAAAAAGAAAATACAATCCATGTATCTGTAAAATGGTTACTGAATATTACATGGCTAAGCAGCTTTCCCATCATGACATATATCAACCAGCTTAACAGAAAAAGCCACGTACATTCATTGTATCTTACCCTTCCAAGAGAAATGGCTACAAATAAAATTCACATTTTCAGTACATGAGAAAATATTTTGATAAACTACAGCTCATTTTAAAAGTTGGAACTCTCCAAATGAGAGGTTTAGTTGAAAACAAAAGCTGTCATAGATCATAGAATCGCCCGAAGTTGGCTTGGAGGTGTTTGCTACATTCTCAAAGTTTGCAACAGAACTTGTGATTTCCATGTGTGTAGGTAAGGAAATCTCTTTTTTAAAAAAATAAATGAAATTAGAAAAAAAAAATCAGCTCGATTTTCTTCTTCACAAAAACACAACAAAATTGAGAACTTAAGCATTCAAAAAGAAAACACCTTCAAAGAGAAATGGTAGGGGTATAATAACTATGCCTTCAAAAAAATTAGCGATGCCGTTCTGTTTCTGGGACAGCCCACAGACTACTAGCATGAGACTGCGGGTACTTACCAGGCAGCAGTACTCAGCATGCTCTGTTTCATTATCATACATGTATTTATTAGGCTCTCTACTCTCCATATCAGAACATTTATCAGATATGCAAAGAGAAGACAAGACCACAATACACTTTGGTCCTCCTTTGGGACGTTCACTGCTGTTACAGTGAGCATCAGCAGAGCTAAGCTGAAGGAAGAATTTTCTTCAGTTTCAATCTACCTCATCTACTCCAACAAAGCATTTCTCATCCCATCCCCAGTGCTTTGAGGACCCTGATGCCCCTCAGTACAGCTTGGATGCACGGCAACATGGAAGCAGCCCAGCTGGTAGTAGTTCCTAGCTCACATCTTTCCAGTCTTCTAGTCACAGCATCAGAAACCTTTGGACAGATTAACTGTGCTGATCCTTGGGCAGGATTCTCTTTTGGTGTTGGATCCAACTTTGCTCTCAGCTGGTACCTAAGCTGCATACTTGGAAAAGAATTTAGGAGGCATTTTCATAAGTGACAATCCAAACTAAGACCTGCATTGTCTCTGAAAGAGGCAGTCTCATTGTCTTTCCACCTTTCTATTTCTGACCATAGATTCCTATCTTGTCCCACATCAGCAACATAACAGCTCTCATGCACACATACAGTGGGTTACAAACACATCTTTACCTTTTATAGGATCCATGCTGTGGAAGTGCAGAGGTTGTGGATGCACATTTTCAGACGTGTCTATTTTAAATGCAGCTGCAGCCCACAAGCTGTACTTCTGACCAGTTCATCATAAATGTTCAGCTCTTAAAAGCTCCCATGAATTCAGGTATAGGGATGAAGTCTTCAGATTTAGTTGGAAGGCATAACACTTACAAATAACTGTCTGTTACTGTAATGACAGCTATTTTTTCCTTTTTTTAATCTCCCTTCTCCTTCTACAATTGAATTAAATCAGAGGCAGCAATCTTTGAATTCAGTCTCTTAAACATAAGCAAATTAAATGCTAAAAGCTTCAAAGTATTTCATTACTGAAAATTAAAGATATGGACTCCCATAAAAATAATCACTGAAAAAAATGTTACTCTTTCCACTTCTGGTTGAGAAATGTTCTAAAACAGAGGGTAATGGTAATACTTAATAAAACTCAATCTTTTCCCCTTAACAGTCTGTCTCCTAATTCTTCCTGGATGATGATGAAAATACCCTTTTTTAATGAAAACAACTTCAATGGAGCACAAACGTTTCTAAGAGGACATTAGCAACTTATTTTATTACTTTCTCACTATACTTATAATTAAGAAATAATTATTTCTTGTCTGTTTCCTGCCAGATGCTGTTCTAGTACCTCTAATAGGACATATCTTAAAATAACTGCTTGATAGCAAGAAACTAAATTTTTCATCCTTACTCTTATTTCCCCTTCTCTTCCTTTTATCTCTCTTCAAATAAGTTTGATTTGGGCTCTTTCATAAATTATAGACCTTTTATATTTTTTTCTCCATTATTTGCCTTGATATAATCCACAAAACCATCTTCATGGACGAAAAATGACTGGAGAGATCACCTGAAGTTCAAAAAAGCCTGAGGGAGACTCTGTTTTAATGCCTGTGAAGGCAGGATGAGAATCCTCGGGCTGTGATTTCACATTAGCTTTAACCCAGCTCAAAACATCAATCCCAGCCTTCTCACCACCTTCTTTGTACCAGCGCTAAGACAGGGAGCCAGATCGGGGAACTGATCCCACTACCCACAGTTTTATGGTAGAATAATCATGGTCTTAAAAACAAAACAAAACAAAAACTCCCAAAACCCATAGATTCTTCTGTGGTCTGTCTAATGCAAAGTGCTTCAGAAGATGTTAGGACATAAGCCAACTCCAATCCAGAAGTTCTAAAGAGCAAATATGCTCAAAGTCCTGCCCTACCCAATATGCTTCATAAGCCTTTCAAATTTGGGTTAACCACTCAAAGACAGGATTTTGCACAAGTGGATTTATTTCCACCACACATGTGCTACTAATATTGATCTGCAAAGGCATGCATCTATAAAACATAACAGTATTTTCATGTAATTCTACAAGAACTCTGGTTATCTGGTTATCTGGTTATCTGGTTATCATGAACCTGCTTCTGCAGGGGGGTTGGACTAGATGATCTCTAAATGTCCCTTTCAACCCTACCATTCTATGATCCTATGATCTGAAACTCTTTATGTCTCCATCACTGGTCTGGTTCCAGAAAATGTTGCCAAAAAAAAAAAAAAAAAAATAATGCCTGTACATACAGAATACTTTATTTATGAAAGATATGTTACTACTCATTTGACAACCTTGTATATTCTAGCACAGTGGGAGATTTTCAGGCTTGCACATGTAAAGCAGACTGTGAAGTTACTGTTAGTTATAAGGTTAGCCATCTCATACTTTGAAAGCTCTTTGACGAAATACTTTTACATGTTCTTGACTTCTGAGCGTTCCATCCTTACGCATCTCTGCTTACCATGGAGATGAGCCACCAGCACAAGATGATGAGGCAAGACAAAGCAGTATCTGAGTTAATTTTGTAATGCATTGAGCTCAAGCTCAGTGTGAAGCTGACTGTTTCACACTGTCACCTCCTTCTGTACTAATGCCCAGTTAAGTTTTTCTCAACGATGAAAACATTAACAAATAATGATTTCCTTAAATGTTTCAGATCATCAATAGAGTGCTATGTCAGTTAACAGCCACATGGATACAATATTCACAAAAACACACAGTAAATGTTGAAGGAGATCAACAACAAGACCATCAGCAGTAAATAACCTAGATCTCTGAGGGTTAATTCAGTAGTATTGTATTTTTCCTTAGAATCTTTTTCTTGAAAACATTGACATGAAGATAATTTTTTAAAAATAAATACATACCTACCTTACCCAGTGCTTTCCATCCAGAAATGTACTCTTTCAAAACATGACTGTTTGCAACTGTGTCTTGAGCCTGCCTCCCTTACAATTCAGGGAATTCATACTATTTCAAAGGTTTCATATATATATATATATACACATACATGTATGTTTTCAGCCTGCAATCACATTAGTATTTTTAAATGACAAAGCTATGCTATTATTTTTAAAGAGCTTTCAATAGTTGCTGGGAGTTTGGATGGCTTTCTAAAAAGGGAATCTCCCAAGCTTTTTTATTTTTACTGCTGTAATTTTTATTTTAAAGAAGTCATCATGCTCTCAGTTTCCTTTGCACAAGAAAATTAAAATAGAATTATGATTAAAAAATGTAGTGAACTGCAGTGTAGTGAACTGCTTTGCTTTGAACTCCTTCCTAGTGGAATAATATAAAAAGCATAAGATAGTCTCAGAGATATTTGCAGACACACTAAGTTATGAACTATAAGGCAATGCTAGTCAACTCTGAAATAAGTACCTAGTACATTGTCTAACGGATGTGAAAACAAAGTATGTTTTACAAATTCTACCAGTGTTACAATAAGTGAATTTTTCATTCCCTCCAGTTGAGAACACAGTACATAACATTAGCAAAGAGAAATCTGTTCAGAGTGCTCTGTACTTCACACTACTCTCACTTGCTCGAGATGTGGAAAAACCTTACTTTCAGAGTCTGATTTACTTAGAACATACTAAAACAGCTCAACACATTCCAATAAAGCCACATCTTGACTCTGAGGAGAGACCTACAAATGAAGACTCTACAAATTAATGCATGTCAGACTCTTGCAAAATGGCACATTTTTCCTTCCAGTAAATTTCCTGTTTAAAGTGCTTTGAAGTTAATTGCAGAAATTTGTTTCAGTGGGTACTAGCACAGGTCCTTGCAACAATATAAATATAAGTAACTTACCTTGGAATCACTCAAAAAAAATAAAATATGTATTTGAGGAGAAAAGATGCTATTGTCACTTAACTGATTTTTTTTTCATGGATTTTTTCATAGAATTGGAGTGAGATGTGTAGGGTTAATACCTATCTCCATATGGCTATTTAGCTTTTGGATTTTCACTGGGTAGGACATTGTATTTCTAGAGTTTTGCTTCTCCAAAGTTATGCTGTATTGCCTTATGGTTGTCAGACTATGAATAGAAGCACCTTCTATTCTCCCCATTTCCCACTGACCTGCTGCAAACTTACTGCTGCATACTTCTTCAGTTCCGTAATGCTTCTATAACTTTGATCATCCTTGGCTTTAACCACATCATCAGTAAAATTATACTTCACCTAGGCTTCTCAACAGTACAATTGCCATTTTCCTAATCTGTTATTCGATGTTAATATTAAATAAAACCTATTGCAAATTTTGCCGGCTGCCTGTATTGCCATTCACAACAGTACCAGCTACACAATGCTTACTATTATAGTGCAGTCACTTGCATGCCAGCAAGTCTCAGGAAAACAAGGGAAAACTCACCAAAATTTCTTTTGGCTTAAATCTTTTCTGTCAAGCAAAGTTTTGGAGCCCAGTGTGCAAAATCCATGATATATCCTGCTTTCTAAATAGATCTCTTGGAAGCTCTGGGGATTTGGAGGGAGAGTGTGCATATCAGAAACTGTGCTCCATCTTCTCATGCTGAGAAAGATTCTCTTAAGAAACTTCCTATAGTATCTATGCAAAAATGTCCCAGGTGGCCACTATGTATCTCTGCACAACCTGTGTGGCCATTGCTTCCATTCTGGCCTTCTGTCTGCGTCCAGCAGCACAAGGGAGATGGGAATGTTAGGCTTTGGGCAAACTGAATAAATATACACCATGCCTCCTGATGTTCTTAGATGGCACACAAACACAGCATAAGGTACACTGTAGCCAAATGACATACAGGAGTGGAAGAAAGTGGAAGACAGGATTCTGTGCATATTGAAAACTCAAGTTCATTCCCTTTTCTGTAGAAATACTGATTAAATCCCACTAAATACAATTACTTGGTTTCCACCATTTTTTGCAAAGTCCATCCTCTATGATGAAAATTATGAGATGCCAAAGGCTACCCTTGAATATTCAGTAAATTTGAGCTCCTATTAAGAGAAAAGATCTAATCACATTTGTTACTAAATTATCAACTTCTTTCATTCAGTTATCATATGGTTTACTTGCCTGATCACAGAGCACCAGAGAGTGAATGACTAAACAGTTTACAAAGCCCACTTTTTTAAAAAAAGATATGTTGCAGAAAAAACGTGCCACCAACATCTACTTGGAGACAAGTCCATTTTGCAGGAGGAGAATAGATTCCATCTCTGTGGATGAGCTCAGGTCACCATGGAAGGCTGACCTTGCTTGGCTTCATTATTTATTCATGATTATTCTCTATTGTAGTGAAACGCATTAATAGTGGGCTTACAGAAATTTGAATTTGCTCACCATTGACTACAAAATACACATTGGTTCCTTTGAAGGCAATCTTCCTGCATCGAGTTTTGTACTGGGTTTCTCAAATGACTGTGTTAGTGGTTGGGGCTGCATCACTGCAGTCTGTGGGAGTTTTGCTGTTGGTAACAATGTCTCCGAGGAAACAGCAGTCAGTGGAGATCTCGCTCTGTTTCATGGTAAGGTTTTTTGGCTTTCTATCCAGTTTCCCTTCCTGTTGATAGAGATGGCTTGTCTGAAGTGTTTGGTTAGTCTGAAATCACTATGGTACTGTCAAAAAAGACTAGTCAACAAAGCTAGTAGAAGAAAAAAAAAATATAGGGTTCATTTCACACAAACTCATCCCTTATAAGCTCTTTGGTCACTGACATGACACCTGCAGCATTGTCCCTGAAGATTTTAGTTAGTATTGTTGAACACTTGGGCCACTATATTTAGTATATTCCTGCTTTTGTTTGCACTTCTGAATTACACGCTATTCAGAACCTGCCAGTATTACTAAGTATACTGCAGGCTCTTTACTGTTGCTGATCACTCTACAAGGACATAGAATATAATGCAGAATCATTGTTAACAATAAATTCCTGTTTACATTGTCTGTAGATGCTTTGGAACATTGTCTGGAGGTGCTTTGGAAAGTTAGCTATGGTAAATTTTTCATATGCTGTAATAGAAAAATGCAGCACAGTACAATAAAGTAGTCCTAGTCTCACAATGAGATTTTGGGAGAGGTTTATGTCTCGTTTTGAACACAGGCATGCAATTACTGGAAGGTACTTCAGAAATACAATGACATATTGAAAATATTTTTTTCAATCTGGTATCATTAAAAATTTATTCCAAAATGGAAGCATTGAAATAAATATTTGGAATCTATCGATTTTTGTAATCCTTTTTTTCCTCCTTATAAATCTTTAAACTGAAAGAGGAGCTACGAATGAATCCTAGCACATTTAGATAGATCTTGGTCAAATAGCTTGAACCAGTGTATAACACACTGAAAAAGATGATTTTATGATCAGTATATGGGGATGGGTGGAAAGAAGAGATAGTCATTTCTAGTGATTCATTTAAAGCTCTGTCTGAGAGAAAATGTCCTTGGTATTCATCATAGAGGAAGGCAAAAAATAATTTCCATAACTTCTGGTGCAAACACTAAGTTCTCAGCACAGAAGGCCATTATCCTTCACACTAGGAATATTGTATTGTTTGTGCAATTATGATCAATAATTGCCAGAGAACTAGCTTTGTTTCTTCTGCTTAACAAAATAAATGAACAATCTCTTGAATACTATTTTCTATTCTGAAAATCTGAAATAATGTGACAAAATTAGGGAAGATACAGCTATAGTAACTAGATACACATTCAAAGACATAAACTACTGCAGACATCTTGCATGGTCTTACATTTCCAGTTCTGCACTATGGTACATGTAATGGTTTTCTAAGGAGTGTTGCAATCTCAGACTTCTAGATATAAAAGATAAAAAGGAAAGGTCCTGGCCTTTTGAGAGCATCATTTCCATAAAAGAAAAAAAAGACTAGGGTAATTGTTTATATCACTACATCATAATAAAGTCATGTAAAACATTCCCATATCCTGTGCATTCTATCATTGACAGTCCAATGCTATGCATGAAATAGTAGCCTGGGACCCATACTGCATGCTGCAGTACACATCTCTTGCCGTCTCCCAGGTCTCATAAGCTAAAGGTCAGATTCTCCACCATAAACTGGATAAAAGGTCTGGAGAGACAGAAACAGGCACAGAGATACAGTCATAGTTTCATAATCATGGGGGTCTTTTTACTCTGATTCCTGTCCCAGCATAATCTAGGGTAATCTCATGCATGCCTCAATTACCCCAGCTGCTTGTAGTGTCCATCAGTCACTTACCCGGGCATGGAACCACTCAACACTGACCTGATGTGTTCCCAATACAAAGCACTGACAACAGGCTAACAATCTGCTAAGGATTAGGCCAGACCCTTTAAAGGCACAGAGAGCTAGGAATTCAGTCTTTGATTTTTGCTTGTCACCCGTACAGAAATGCTAACCATTTGCTTAGCCAGATGGACCTATACAAACATTTTTAGATCTATTGCCAGCTTATTTTCTACCCATTCTGGTGAAAATAATATTTCTGATGAAGATTTCTATGAGGTTTAAACTATTACATTCTTTATTAAAGTTGCCTGCTTGCATATTGCAATCTGAGCTGCTAAGGAAAGCACCTATGCCGTAGTTTAAAAGAAACAAACATAAATAAAACTTTTTCCCTCCATTTAGAAACTTTCACAGTATTCCTTCACAAAAGGGTGTCTCTCCTTCACTCAAACATGTGCCACAGCCATGCTCATCAAAGCACAGGAGTATGTTTTACTTAATTGTGAAGCCACTTAAAACTGTGTTGAATTTTCAACTTGACTTAAACATTATATGGGGGAGCAGGTGCAGAACATGAGTTCAAAGGAAATTAGAGGAGAGTCATTAAAAAATTTAGGGAGAAAGAAAGTTAAAACCCCAAAGCATCCAAAGAAAAAACAAAGAATTCAAATTAAAAGTTCAACCTTGTGGGCCTGGTCCACATGAACCATGATAGATGTAATGTAGGAATAAATCCACTCAAGCTGGTCAGCGAGGTCAAAGAAGAATCACATATTTAAGATCACCTTAAGATCACACTTAAGATCACCTTACCAAACAAAAAACTCCAATTTTGAGAATTACATCAGATTTACGATTTTACAAGGCTCAATCACTCTTATTTTGGAATAATTTCTCAGGTTGCAACGCAAAATAATGCTTAGTAAAAATATACGGAGCTCTACAACTCCTTTGCATAAATTTTCTGGAGTTGCACTCTCCCAGGCTGGACTCTCTTTTCTTTTTCTACTCTTCTTCCCCCCATTCTGCCAATTTTCATCTAGCAGGGTAACTACTTTTCTAGGAAGCACTGTCAAAACATCAGGACACGGACCTTGCACTCCAAGAATGCAACGCTGTGTCCAGACAACAGTGCTGTGTGCCTCAGGGATTTGTGACAATCAATATGCATATTTCCAGCAAGATGTGTTCCACTGCATAGCTGTGCACCTCTGCCTTTGATTTGTTTTCAGTGCACATTCCTCCCAAAGGCAAATTTTGAGTAGTCAGTCTGAAGAGAGTGGTAGTTCACTGCTAGCTGAAGGGAGGAAGACAAATCTTTTACCATTACTCTGGTAGGAGTTAGCTAATTATCCCCAGTAACTCCAGCCTCTACAATGGGAAAGTAGCACACAGCTTTTATAAATAAGAATTATTGACCTTTTTAAATAGTTTCAAAAGAAGAAACTCTGCATCAAATGTGAGTATAATTTAGGAACTACTACATAGCAGCAAAACTACATTAGACTTTCTGATTTTTCCATGGTATCCTTGGATAGATACACCACCCAGTAGACCATGTTAAATGCTCCGAAGGTAACAGGAAATAAAATGCGTGCATATTTGTCTATCTTACTCGTGCCAGAGTGGGAGGCGGGGGGAGCAGGTGGTGTGACAGCAGATGGCTTTGCAGATGGTCCTAATGTATTAGGTGTGGTGGTCTGAATCTGCTCCAGTCTAGATCCAAGCAAGTGCTGAATGGAAGGGGATCCAGCTGTGGCATGCTGGGATACAAAGCCAGTTAAAATTGGGGTAGAAGGAGGAGCTGGAGGGGTAGCTCTTGCAGAAGATAATGTCTCTGATGCATTGATGCGTGTGAAAGGGTTGGGACTTGATGCAGAAAGGGAGTGGGGTGTAATGTCAGAAGACCCCTGAGCTACAGAGGGAGGCTGGATGGAGCTACGCCTTGTGTCAATTCGGCTCCCACCGTCAGCTTCAGACTGTACGGTGGCATTCATTCTTTTCCTCACGTTTGAATTGGCATCTGTACTCTGCAAAGTTACAAAAAAAGAGTATTTATTCTTCAAATAAGCACTATAACAGAAGCAACAGAAACTTTATAATCAAGCACTATCAGAGTAATACTCACAAATACAACCAGTAGCTTGTTCCTGAAGCACAATACCACATGCTCATGAAAATAGATTTAATAGCATACGGAGTGATAAACAAGAGTTCCTTTTACCTGTGGCTGGAATACCAGGGTGAACACAATGGCTGCATCACACTTCACATGATGTGTTACCTATTCAAACTTAATACCATGAGGCTTAGGATTCTTGGGTTGGGGGTCAGGCTCATGCTGAAAATAAAATTCTCTCATGTTTACCTGTTTCTCTGATGACATAAAAATTTTATAGATGCAACTTACCAGCCATGATGGTTTTCTTCTGCTTCATATGTCCAGAAAAGTAACTACAACATTTTAGGAACTATATTCTGTCTTCTAGAGTAGATGCCATTAAAATGAAAGTATTTACCAAACCAAGTTATCACATTGCTGCTCTTTCAGAAATAAACAGGCAATACATTCTCCAGCTGCCACTGAACCAGTGAATAAATCAGTCTTCCACCAACTACTCTTTTCTGTTAATTAACTAAGAAAAGCAGTGAATTCTCCATCACTTGACATCTTCAGGCAAGTCTGAATATCCTTCTGAAAGATATCCTTAAGCCCAATAGTACTTACTAGGCTGGATGAGATACTGAAATACAGATAAGGAAGTACAAATGGGAAAAACAGCAGAGTTTAATATTTTACTGACTTCAGGGTGTGGGACTCAGCCTCTGCCTTCCTTCTTTGCATTTAAGAGAAAGCCTAAAATCTTCTGAATCTTCTCTGCATATCCTCAACAGCAGTAATACACATCTAAATACAGGCAAGACCAAAGAATCACCTGTTATATATCGAACACCAGCTTTTGCACCTCTGATGACAACTTTCCCAAGGACAGCCCTGTATCACACCTGCTAAGGCTTCCCTTCCCTTCACCCCCTACCAGAAAGCCCTGCCAAAGCTCACAGCACAAGAGAAAATGGAAAGTGGGCAACAATCTCTCCTGCCTCTTTCATCCAACAGTAATTCTCTCCAAGGGCCAGAGCTGCAACAGAACAACTTGAGTATTAGTCAAGGTATTAGGACTCTGACTGTTGAGAATAGTGACAGCCATGCCTGTGTGCTGCATCTGTTTTGTTTAGCTGTTTTGCTCAAGGAAACAGAGAAATGCAAGATGAAAAAAAAAATCTGAAAAATAAATAAATTTTGAAAAATCTCTTGACATCTTCAGTACTCTTATCATGGACAGAATGCTGGTCCCAAATCCTGTTAATTACAGTACAAATCAGTCACTGGCAATACTGCTGGCCTGAATTTATCTGAAGCTGTCACAGCTATATGCCAGTTCATGGCTCATGCATTTGCCAGTTCACGGTGGATATATCAGATAATACCTCTTAGGTTTCATAGTTTTCCTTCCTGCATAGAAGCATGTGAATCCCTTTTATTCATTTTTTCTACATCTGCAATCCAAAAAAGCAGAGGACTGGAATAAATACCAGAGGAAATTGGTATTTAGTAAAAAAAACATTGGTTGAAAGAAAAGTCTAAGTCATTCTTTAGGAAGTGCCGGAGTACACACATGTGCAATTTGGATGTTTTCACATAAAGTTGTCAATGACCCAGGAACACTAAAGCAGCTTTCAAGACTGATAAAATGAAATTATGATCAGGACGGGAGTGCATCTACTAGAGACTTGGTAATACCTGACAGAGTATTGCATGTTATTTGAGGGCTTGCCAGCAAGTCATTGATGTTTGCTCTCCAAAAACCAAAAGCTCTGTGCTATGGAGAAACTGGCACTAGAGTCATGGAGAGGAGCTGAGTTTTACCTTCTGTGTTCACATCCTTCAGCAACCTGTCTTTGCTAAACTACGATTTTCCCATCATAAAGCTCTCAAGAAATGCCTGGGGAGCAAAAGCTCATGGGCTGGGACAGGGGTTGCAAAACAGATCTGCACTGGAATTAAAACGTCTTGACTCCCTCCTTGCTCCCTGCCTATATTAGACAGTAGTTTAGTGGTGATGATGTTGGAGAATAGAAGTACCACATCTTCAACTATTCCAAGTACAACCATTGAAGAATGGTCCCAAGAGCAGAATAGAGAATTAAGTGCCATTTACAGAGCCACATCATTTAACACTCCTGCTCATTTGTCCTGCCACCTGTTTTCAGTGGCCACCTCATTATGCTTCTTTCTGTGCATCATCAACCACAGACACTAGTAAAACAGAAAGGTAACAGACAGGCTCCTTCTCACATTCCAGTCATCTCCATTTCTTTTTTTGAGAACTTGTTTCCATCGATGTGTTTGAATAATACCTCCTGTTCCCCAAGTGACCAAGTAAGCCAAGAGACCTGTGGCTGTTTAATCAACTATTTATGTCCCATTGCAGTGTTTATTCTAGAATAAAATTATCTGTACTATTTCAAATGGTCAAAACACGCAACTGCTTGAAAGTCTTCGGCCATTCTCTTTCTTGCCAATGATACACTAAACTTCCAATACTTCAAAAACCTTACGTTTAGAGAGAAATAGTTTCCTCATAAGTATTGCAGTATATGCATAAAGTCCAAATCGATAACACTGTAAGACATCACAACACAGCACTGCAAAACAAGCCCCAAATATATAGGTACATTTTTTGTTAATTCTCCGGAAATCACCTTTCAAGCACTCAGAGCCATCAAAATCAGAAATCGTACTTCTAACTTGCTCCACAGAGAACATGTGTAATGTCATTGTAATGGTTTGGACTTGTGTTCTTGAATTCAATCTTGACCTTGAAACAAGCACGTTCTGAGGTTACATTACACATGGAAAGGTAGTGGCTTTGGCCACTGCTAGAGTAGTCTGTTAATACTCACTCTCAAATTGCTGGGAGCAATTTAAACGTTGGAGTTGGAAAATCTCCAGGGTCAGAACTTAGCTTCTTACGCACCCCAGAAGCTCTGTCTAAGGGGAGCACATTCCAACTTTTGTCCCGATCAGGTTTTGCAGAATCAGTGCGCAGCAGCAAAACAGGAGGCAAGGAGTCTGTTTCACTGCTTCCTTTTTTAACATGGCAGTTGTATCACTCTCACTGCCAGTGGTGAGCATCCAGCCCTATGTCATGTCAAAGCTGAGCAAAATGCACACTCATTGTCAAAGTGACCTTGCTAGCACACTGCCCACTACCACCCCTCATATATCCTTTTCTTGCATTTGACTTAAGACTATATCATGACAAGAGTCTATTTGCCTCCTCAAACACACAGTTAGACCTTCTTTTTGGTTTCTCCAGTTGAAAAGTTTCCAACAAAAATTCTTGTTACTGGTTACATACCTATAACCCCTGTATATTCCTCTTATTACTGTTATAAAGAGAACTAATTTCGTTCCACATTTGTCTATTCCTTCTCTGAACTAATGCTATCTCATAACTACATCATCTGAAGATTAGTGCCAAGGAGCACTAACAAGATTAAACAGGCAAGCCTTAATGAACCAAGTTCTGTTGACATCAGCAGAAGTCACGTTAACCACCATTATGTAAAACATCGTAAAATGCAACATTCAGTTTCTACTAAGCAAAACATTCCACAGATATTTTAGCTATGATGCATATCACTACTAAAAGGATCACTACTAAAAGGATATTGTGCTAACAACAATCTAACCAACAATATTATATACATATGTAAAGCACAAGCTGCCTCCCAAAATTGTTTTACTTAGTCTATTTTAAAACAATTGCAAGAAACACAAACCTATTGTCTATCAGCAGTTTTTAGTTTGGAGGCACTGTATTGGGTTTGCATGGTAAGGGTTTAGTAGTGGTGGGGAGCAGCAGGGGTGTCTTCTGTCTGTGAGAAGCTGCTAGAAGCTTCCCCTGTGTCCAATGGAGTCGATGCCAGCTGGCTCCAAGACAGATGCATCGCTGGCCAAGGCTGAGACCATCAGCAATGGTGGTTGTGCCTCTCATAGTATACTTAAGAAGGGAGAAAAAAACCTGTGTAACTGCAGCCAAAGAGAGGAGTGAGAATGTGAGAGCAACAACTCTAAAGACATAAAGCCAGTGAAGAAGGAGGGGGAGGAGGTGCTCCAGGCACCATAGCAGATGTTCCATTGTGGCCCACAGTGAAGCCCATGGTGATCCAGCCCCTTCCCCTGCAGCCATGAAGGCCACAGAGGAGCAGTGATCCACCTACAGCCCAGGGACAACCCCACACTGGAGCAGGTGGATGCCTGAAGGAGACTGTGACCTTATGGGAAGCCCACACTGGAGCAGACTCTTGGCCAGACCTCTGACCTCATGGAGAGAGGAACCCATGCCAGATTAGGTTTTCTGTCAGAACTGGCAGTACTGACTGACAGCCAGCTGAATATGAGCCAGTAGTGTGTCCAAGTGGCCAAGAAGGCCAATGGCATCCTGGCATCCTATATCAGGAACAGTGTTGTCAGCAAGAGTAGGTAGAGGACCACTCCACTGTACTTGGCTTTGGTGAAGCTGCACCTCAAATTCTGTGTCCAGTTTAGGGCCCCTCTCTACAAGAAGGACATTGAGGTGCTGGAGGGGATCCAGAGGTGGGCTACCAAGCAAGCAAAGGATTTGGAGCACATCTCTTCTGAGCAACAGCTGAGGGATCTGGGGCTGTTTAGCCTGGAGAAAAGAAGGCTCAGGGGACACCTTATCACTCTTTACAACTACCTGAAAGAAAGTTGTAGTGAGGTGGCGGGGACTGATCTGTTCTCCCTAGTAACAAACAATAGAACAAGAGGAAATGGCCTCAAGTTGCACCAGGGGACGTTCAGTCTGGATATTCAAAGGAATTTCTTGACTGAAAGGGTTATCAGGCATTGGAACAGGCTGCCCAGGGAGGTGGTGGAGTCACCATTCCTGGAGATGGTTGGATGTTGCACTTAGGAATAGTCTAGTGGTTGATAGGGCTGGGACAAAGCCTGGACTTGATGATCTTAAAGATCTCTTCCAGCTGAAACGATTCTATGATTCTATGACTTGTGACCTCAGGACAACCCATGCTGGAGCAGTCTGTTCTGGAATGACTGCATTCTGTGGAAGGGACCTATACTGGAGAAGTTCATGAAAAACTTTATCCCATGGGAAGAAACTGTATTGGAGAAGTTCATGGAAGAACGTTTCCCATAGGAGGGACCCCATGTTGGAGCAGGGGTAGAGTGAGGACAAAGGAGAAGCAGACTATCTGTGATGAACTGCCCACAGCCCTCATTCCTCATGCCCCTGCGCCACTGGTAGGGAGGAGGTAGGAAAAAAATAACGCATGAAGTTAAGCCTGGGAAGGACAGAGGGGTGGGGGTAAGGTGTTTAAAGATTTAGGGTTTATCTCTCAGTATCCTACTCTGATTCAGTTGGTGACAAATTAATTTTTTTTCCCTCAAATCAAGTCTGTTTTGCCAGTGACAGTAATTGCTGAATGATCTCTGTTTTAAGGTCAATTCATGAGCCTTTTATATTTTTTCTCCTCCAGTTTAGGAGGGGGAGTGGTAAGAATGGCTTTGGTGGGCAACTGGCATACAGCTAGGGTCAATCCACCACAGGCATGAAGATAAGAAATAAAACATGAAAATCAAGTGGAAGTCAAGTTAAAATGCAACCCAAGAAATGAAAATATTAGCCAAGTAAAGATTCCTTTACAAGAGCAACTAAGGAAATCACTCAATTATCCTGAGCCAACAGAGCACTGCTATGCTAGTCCAGATGGGGCTCCACAGGATATACTGAGCTCACATTTTTTACATTTCCACTCTAAACTGAGAAGGGATCTGATTTTCTGGAGACATTTCAGTGACGTTTTTAGGAGAAATTTAAAATGTTGTAGCTTGAGAATGTAAAATGGGAGCCTGGAAACTACCACAAAATACTGTATATTACAGCATGCAGCATCAGCCTTATTGCATTCCATAAAGATTGCCTTGCTATAAACACAACTAATTGCTGCTTTACATAAATGATGCCTCACCCTTCCTTTGAAATGGCCTATCATTCTGATTTGGTCCAACCAACTCTGCACTTCACAACCACCACCAAATCTGAAGTTCTAAGTAGTTTGCTTTCCTCCAAGAGGAAAGCATTCTCCTCCAAGAGGAAATCTTCTTGGTATTGATCCTGTCAGAAGAATTCAGACTCTGAACCTTAACTGACAGAAACACTGTGGAGGAGAGTTTAAAAAATCCTGGGTAGGACATCTTAATTGGATAAAGCTCTGTGGCTGGCTGGGATATGCTAATGCTAAGAATATACAGCACTGATCTTCTATTTGAGTTTTAACAGCCGAGACTGACAACAGTGCAAGCTAAGTTTTAGCCTTCATGGGAGTCCAAACATTGATCACCAAGACCTTGATTCAGGGACACTAAAAAGTACAATGTGCCGGAGGTAGATAGGTGACTACACTAACAAAGTCAAGGAACTGACCAAACATTGGGAAAAGTGGATTCTACTCTTTTTCAGAAGAGATTGATAATCACTCCTTTCTGTTCAAATGAGTACTTCATTAGTCCATATATCTGAAAAAAAAAACCCCAAAACAACAAACCCAACACTGCACCCACCCTCACTCCCCAAAAAATCCCATCTCAATAGAAGAGATTTAGAAAGCTCCCATCCTACACATACTCATTCTTTACTGGAGAGGCAGGGGCCATAGGATAGGACAGGAGGTTCAAATTCTGTCAAATTCTGTCATACAGTATGAAGTATGAAAAAACTTCTTGAAATATTTACTATATTAAAAAGCATAGAGATTTTGCTTTCAGTTTAGACATCACATGCTGTTTTGAATGGTTTTTATCTTTACAAAAACTGAAGTCAGGACAGATACATTTGATACAAATTCTTCCTATGTAAGAAGTCCCTATGTAAGATGCCCTTTGGTTAGTCCCAGAAAGGAGAGTCCATTTTATTTGGCGTGAAGATAGGATAACTAAAACAACTTTCTTGTAGGCATGTGTCAAATGTGGCAATTAATCCTGTATCCTTCCCTTGACAAATGGATTCACATGCAATTGACCATGAATAACACAATGAAAGATGCTGCTGGCATACTTCAGGATAAATCTATATAATTTATTGTTAAATGTTGTGGCAGAATTGTGGAGTAAGTTTGATGGTTGGCTTTTACCATAGAATGTATGGAACGAAAAAAACCCACAACAAATCTATCACTAAAAATCAATTCACAGATCATTTCCTTTTCCCTTTGAGCTCAACTTTGATGGATACTGCTGTTTACTACCGCACTAAAATGATGCACAAATATGAGTCAATCTAAACTCTTCAATATTTAACAAGGTTTGCACACTATAAACAGCTGCTCACATAATGTGGAAATTCTGAAACTTTCTCTAAGCCTACACAAGCCTTGACTTGAGCCAAAAAAAAAAATACTGGATTGTTTTGTATGTATTACTGAATTTTGACAAGCAAGCCAATTTTGCACTTCAATGAAGACAAGATTGCAAATCTAGCATGAAGTGAAGTATCATGCAGCAGCCTAGATGAGATTCAAGAGAAGGGGATCATCAGCACAGCAGTATTCAATACTGAACTGACAAACTTAGTCATCTTGTTACAGAACAAAGAGAGATGGTAACAACCAGAATGCATATTCCCTATGATAAGGCCAACCCAGAATCTGTAAAACAAACAAGAGCATTGTTTGAAAGTCACACATCAAGTCCTGAGGAGAATGCAATAATGACAAAAATTATTACCAGGACATTAGGCAACTTTATTCTGAGGCCTGTATTTAAGAAACTAAGCACTGAGGACACTGCAAGGTGTGAGAAATTATTCTGTTGGTACAGCACTGTGCAGTTAGTTCCTTCATACAACCCGAGAGCATAGAATAGAATCATAGATTCACTTTGGTTGGAAAAGACCTTTCAAATCATTGAGTCCAACCACTAACCTCATACTGCCAAGCCAACCACTAAACCATATCCCTCAGCACCTCATCCACATGTGTTTTAAATATCTCCAGGGATGGCAATTCCACCACCTCCCTGGTCAGCCTGTTCCAATGTTTGACATCTTCCTATAGCTTGTTAGTGCTCTGCATAGTAGCTTTAACTCAGTCCCTGCAACTGCTTCATATTTTTTATGATGGATACATCCTGTTCACAGAGCTCATTACTGCAACTGAATAAGTTTTCTAGATACTTAGGAGATCTTTGACACAGGATATCGCTAAAGTGGTATCTCTCTCTGGGACAGAGACAGTACAATACTTAAAGCTACAGCTTCTACTTTCTCAGAGATAAACTCATAGCAGAATTTACAAGCCACAACACCACCATATGGTACCAGTCCTATCAGGAGAGAGATGATGCTTTGATATCCAGCAAGCAGCTGTCAAAACTGGAGAGAAATGCCCTGGGTCAGATCACAGCAGAAATAATATGCCTTTGCAGAAACAGTCCTCCAACTGTAACCTACACTGTCAGCTCTCCACTCTTTCTTGAAGCTAATGTCTAAGTCATGCTTACAGAAAATAATACAAAGGACATTCACAAAACAATTCTGTCATCTTCTGTAATAACCCAGCAAACTGGATGGGAATATAAGTTTTGTGGTAGAAAATCTCTTCTCAAATCTGCCCCGTCACAGGCATATCAAGTCAAGCTTCCTACATCTCAAGTGCTTCCCCACTAGACTACTGGATATTCTAGGACAAGTGGCTTTCATGTCTTGTTACAGACTTGCTTTCTGCACATTTCAATCTCACCGCCCTGGTGCAGTGCATTTGCAGACAAGCCAGCTCCAGAACCAATTCCCTTCCTTCTCCCTGGTCCTATATAAATTATTTAACATAGCAATAGGAGCTTTAAAAAACATCCTGCGGACTACCTAGCAGTCTGGTTACTAATACAGTTGTCCAGGACAGAAGAGGCAGGACTCAAGCCTCATCAGACTCTCACATGGAGTTTGTGGGAGGCTGTATCTAACAGACACACTGGTCATCTAGGTGAATAGGTATTTTTCCACTAAAACGCATTGCAAACACTTTGGAATCAGCACATCAGTTATGTGTATTCCTACCCAGGGAACTGCAACAATTAAGCATCTGAGATGCCTAATCACCATTCTGTGATACCTAATTTCTCTAGGTAAAAAAACAAAACAAAACAACAAACCAAAATAAAAAAAACAACAAAGGAAAAACTGAAATAATGAAACAATCAAAACAGTTTTTAAATTACACAGAAGAATTGTAACTGTTTATTAAAACAAACACATAACAAAGCAGTTTTACTATAATGAAATGAAAAGTGAACAGTAAGTAAACATCTTTACGACTCACTATTAAATTTGCAAGACTCAGATTAGACCCTTCCACGACAGCACTATTAAATCTGCAATGCGATGTGAGTAAATTAATATATAGGAAGGTCAGTGATGTGCTATATGAAAACACAGGTTTTATAAATTGGGAGATCTTAACTAATTCAAATACAAACTCATGCAAAATTTGAAGGCTTAAAACAACTAAAACTCTGGCATTACTTACTGTTTAGCTGCAACATAAAAATTGTTTGTGTGGTAATTTAGTAATATTTTCCTATTAAACGCTACCAGAGTGTTTTTTATCCTTACCATTCCTTCCAAAGAAAACAATCTGTTCTTCTGGGAGGACATTATATAGCCTGCCAAATTCACACCATTTGACATTTACCAGGGAAGTAGCATGTTGTCATCAGTGTAAATAATGCTGCTTGTCCCAAATCCCACTGAGTAACCATATTGCTGTGCTGCTAGCAAATGCACAACTTGGAGGATAAATCTACCATCCTTTACTATTATGTTGTAGAGCCAGTCAATCAAAATTTTACTGGAATAATACTAGAGATTTTGTTTTGCCTTATACAGCCCTGAAATATGACCAAGTAAAAGCTCCACTTGCCACAAAATACAACAAATTCTAGTCGAGGGCCTTAGCAGCGCACAGAGGAATGCAGATTATTTGGAGAAGAAAAAGTGAGGGGAGGTAAACTGTAAGAGCCAGTCCACCATCCCCATTGCTCATTTTTTAATCTGAGTCATGGGAGGGGAGGAGAGGATAAGTAGAATCAGAATCGTTTCAGCTGGAAGAGACCTTTAAGATCATCGAGTCCAGGCTTTGTCCCAGCCCTATCAACCACTAGACTATTCCTAAGTGCAACATCCAACCATCTCCAGGAATGGTGACTCCACCACCTCCCTGGGCAGCTCGTTCCAATGCCTGACAACCCTTTCAGTCAAGAAATTCCTTCGCATATCCAGACTGAACGTCCCCTGGCACAACTTGAGGCCATTTCCTCTTGTTCTATTGCTTGTTACTAGGGAGAACAGATCAGTCCCCGCCACCTCACTACAGCTTCCTTTCAGGTAATTTTAGAGAGCGATAAGGTCTTTCCTGAGCCTTCTTTTCTCCAGGCTAAACAGCCCCAGATCCCTCAGCTGTTGCTCAGAAGAGATGTGCTCCAAATCCTTTGCTTGCTTGGTAGCCCACCTCTGGATCCCCTCCAGCACCTCAATGTCCTTCTTGTAGAGAGGGGCCCTAAACTGGACACAGTATTCGAGGTGTGGCCTCACCAAAGCCAAGTACAGTGGTGTGATCACCTCCCTCCTCCTGCTGACAACATTGTTCCTGATACAGGATACCAGGATGCCCTTGGTCTTCTTGGCCATCTGAACACATTACTGGCTCATGTTCAGTCGGCTGTCAGTCAGCACTACCTATCTTAATGCCTGAAATTTACATTAGCATGAAAATAACATTTATTATTGAACAGGAACGTGTATTGTTTATTCTAAAGACAAAACCATAAGGAATATATGGTTTTTTGAGCATGGTGTCTTTTTGTTACAGTAGATTAGCACAATGAAAGATACTTAATTGTATCTTTAGAATTAAATTCAATGAGGTTTAGTATTTTCTAGAATAACCACTTGGAAGATTGACATTACTGAGCTGTGCTTTGGTTTCCAAAATAAAAGCCTCTTCCTTAAAACCATTTAAATTAAGTATTCTGGTAACTACAGCAAACACTGTCAGATATTTGAGCATCAGATGAATAACAGCCAAGCATATACCTCATATTCCCTTGCCTACTATTGTAGTAGTTCATTACAATACTGACAGAAAATTTAAGAGTGAGCAATTACCACATTTCAAAGTAAGGGTTGGAGGAGACAGCTCTCCAGCAGAATTTCTGTATTTAGTTATAAAACAGGTGTTGGAATTAAACTCCTGCTTTTTTTGTGCATATTTAATAATTTTAAGAAGCAAACAAAAAAAACAAACAAAAAAATTTCACTATCAATAAGAAAAAAACTCTCTCTCCCACTTTGATAAAACAAACAAAGATGCTGGAATTACACACTCAGCCTTTTTTTACCTTCAACTGAAATCTGGAATTCAATGGAGTTTACATCAGGTTTAAATTCCCAATCCTAATACTACGTTGTGTACTTCCACTAATTACTCTACTCACTTTGCAGTCTACAAATATTTCCACTTCCTGCGTAAATTTATTCCGTAACTCAACAATTGCTGGGTAGGACAAAGTCCTGCAAATCAAGTAATAAAATAAACAAAGGAAAACAATAACAAACAAAAAACTCCAACCAAATAAAACCAAAGAAGCAATTGAAAAAACATGGGTGAAAACCCCTACAAAACATTGTACCTTACTGTCACAGATAACAAAATATTTTAAGAATCATTTTGGATCTATTCTATTTTAAGGTATCCAAACATTCAAAGTTCCCACTAAGTCACTGCAGCTTCACTCTGGGTAGCCACTCTCTTCTATCTTTCAAATAGAATTCAGTATGAAATGTGATCTCATCCTACTTAAATATGATGCTAGCATAATATGACTGTAAATTATCAACAGTAAAAATGTTGAGTAATGAAACTAGAATGACAGAAAATTGTTGACATGTCAAAGAAAAATTCAAATAACACAGCAATCACCCTTTGTATCTTCCTATCCTTATATTTGCATTCACTCTATGCATTTCTTGAGCCTGAAGTCCTTCATTAGGATCTGAGTTTTAGGTGCCTTAAAAGAAAACCCAAGCCACAATTGCCTAAGCAGCGGAGAAGTAATGAGGAAGCAAAAAAAAAAAATCATTCTATTTAAAAACTGAAACACTTTCCAACTGCAGAACTATGAAAGTCACACAGAGGTCATAGGCTATGCATCCACATAAGGAGTTCAGTAAACAGACCATCACCATCTAAGCATCATCACTAAAATCTAGCTGCTCTTCAGATAACTTCATCCACATATGAGGGAAGTGGGTTTAGCTCCACTTCTCCATTTGATGGGACAGGGAAAGCTATTATTACACTAGTTCAAGGAAGAAGCAATGAAATTAAGTGGTACTACTATAAAACTGATACATTTTATGCACCTCTCTTCATTACAGAATATGTCTACATATTCAAAAAGAAGTTTTGATTCAACGGATAAATTTTTACTTTCACATACTGAAGTGGGACACAACCAGCAACGGTTTATATCTTCCTGCAATTGGCTCAGCTAGCACGTGTGCTGGGCAGACACATTATGTATCAGCCCATGCCACAGGATGCTGGAGTCATCGAGCATAGGGAGGGGGAGATGTAGGCGTCCAGAAATCTTTGGTTGTAACGCGAGAGGTGGAGGGTGCAGAAGAGGTGGACACGGGGGGGGGGGGGGTGGGGGGGGAGAGTGAAAGGAGGTGCTTGTGTTAGCAGATAAAAGCACATGGTGTAAACAATTAGTTGGAATAAAGCATCATCTATACTGTGTATGTAGTGATCTTGTCCTCTCAGTGGGGGTGGGCTGAGTGATCTGTACAGGCGGCCTGGTGATGTTGCCAGTAGTGGCAACACATACAGTCTAGGTCACACACAGTCTAGACACAAGAGCATATCTGCTGGCGTTTCTGCTGTTGTTTCAGCATTAATCACCTTCAGGGATTAAGAACAAAAAGATGGCACATACACACACTAAAAAAGAAGTACCCAGCCTATGGCCTCTGGATTGTACCCAGACCATTAGAGCAATTTATCCAGCCCAATCCTTGCTCTGGAAGTCATGAGACAAGAGCACAGAGATTAACTGCTGCACACAAACTGCTCTAGATGTCTGTTCACCAAAAACTGCCAAAGGATTTCCCACTTTCCTCTCACAACTCCATCATATAACTTGGGCCATGTCTGTCATATAACTAAAAAGCAAGAGCTTCACCCACAGAAAAATCACATGAAAGCATATATGCAGGTTGACCCCCATTACAGTGTTTCTTGTAAATCTGCCAGGTACATGCCGGTCACATATCACCCCAGCACAGATGCTCTTATTAAGGAGAGGAGTCTGCACTTACATTGGCATTACCTGCAAGGCCTCACCGTTGAGCTCCTCCACTAGACACTACAGGGCTTACTCAAGACAACATGACACCTAATTGTCTTCAGAAAAGAGGAAAAAAGTTTGAGACTTACAATCTACTTGTGATTGAGTCTGAAGAAATATTGCATTCAAAAGCTTCATTTGAGTCTGACCCGTTTTTTTCAAGTTTCACACTCTTAACAAACAACTGAGGTTGAAGCCCATGTCAACAGTGCTTAGGAGTCTATTCTTTGAAGACTATTTTTCAATAGCATTCTTCATCTCCAAAATTGGGTAGGTCTTTAAAAATAAACTTCATAGGAATACAGTGAAAAGGAAATAGTGCAGAAGCATAAAAATAGACCCAGGAGTCCAATAATAAACTATAAATCATTCATTTCCATCACACACTGACTTGCAACAACATTTCTGCTTTTGCTAAAGAAAGGAGTTCAGAACATTTAGGGACAGGATCATTCCTTTTAACCTGAAAGCATTTTAACTTGCTCCCAACACAAAGGAAACACAGGACACCATACTGTAAGTCATCTGTCTTGGCTTAGAACTGCACTCCTCCTTACAGAAACACATTTTGTATCAAAAAGTTATAGGCAATGAGAGGAAAGAGATGAAATAGGTTGGGGAGGGGGAGGAGAGTAAAAAGAGGCTGAATGATACCATGGCTAAAACCAAATCAAGTGATGGAGAAGCATATGCTGCATCTGGAGGCACCACGGGGCTCACTCCTGCCACCCCCAGCCCGGTAAATTTGCATAATACTAAGATTTTTTTGGTTGGAATTAACAGAGTTTAGATTACTTAGCTAGCTGCCAAAATTCATTTAATGCTTGTCGTATTCAATATATTGATCAGTCACACCCATTGTGTGGCTCCAAAATGATAAATATAGTTACACAAGAGAATAACTTAGAAAAGCATATAGTCCACATTTGCTACAGTAAAGATGTACTGGTTGTGGTGAAGAAATACATAATATGAATGAACATATCCCAAATTATTTGATCCTGACAGCAGTTGCCTTTGATCCAAGGAAAATGGAAAAATGATTTTGACTGAAAAGAAAAAAACAACCCACCCCCAAGAATTCTAATTAACATGAAAAATCCCCTTTAATTCAATGGTCAGAAACTGGCAAAACACATACAATTAAAAAAAATACTTACAATTACATGCAATTTATGTGTATTTTACCAAACTTAACTATCAATATGCCTAATGGCTAGTACTATCAGATAGCATGATGCTCATGTTCTATAGGGAATTTAGTTTCACAGTTGAACCTGCTCCCTCCTAAAATCCCTCTTGGACAATCCCACTGTATTACTGGACCAAAAAAAAAAAAATTATAAAACCCATAAATGCACTTACCTTCCATCTGGGTTAAAGTTAAGCCTCTATCATTGCTACCCGAGAAAACTTGGTTTTCCTTTGTTTTAATAAAATCTGATACATAAACCTGGGATGAAATTGCTCTTATGTAATTAAGTTTCCTATGGACCAAAGTAAAACCTGACTATCAACAAAAGCAGTATTGATTAACACTCCTCAGGAGTGCCCAAAGTACTCTACTAAATTGCATGCTGTACAATCACAAAGCTTAGCATAAACTAATGGCAGTAATATCTCAATGCACAAGACAAACTACAAGCTACTATAAACATACTTTTTCTTGTTCCAATGTCTTACTAACAGCCAACAGAGTGATGAATAATAAAGTCTTCAAGTAGCACATCTATCCTTTTAAGCAAAAATGGGAGTTAACAACACAGCCAGAAGACTGAAAACAGTAGCTATCTATGGTAGAAGAGCAAAGAAGAGGAATTAAAATGGAAGTGGGTGGACAGCAGTTGAGCAGCAATAGCAAATGGAAGGGGTGGGATGGCAAAAAAAAAAAGAGTAGATGAATAAAGAAGGAGACAAATGAGATGTGAAAAGAGATAGAAGACAAAATTACCAAGAGTTTGTCTAAAACAGCAGTTCTTAAATCATGGCTCAGCCAAAGGAAAATCACAGTCAGCCACACATGAAAAGCAAATTACAGTGCTGCTGTCTTCTGAGTGGTGTTGCCAGGAGTCAGCCATATCTGGGAATTGCTGGACAACCGCATGCCCAGGGCAAGTGCTGGAAATGACTTTGTTAGCTAGATGTTTCTTGAATAGGAGTGATGAAGCAAAGAGTAAGCATATGGGAATGGGAAATGGGAGGAAAGGAGAATCACCGGTGAGCTCAACTGGAAAAAAGAACCAACCTTTATTAACTTGTCTGCAAACTAAAATAGCTACCACACAAGCACTATAAAATCTGGAAAGCATTTTGCTAAGCAGAGCCCCAAAACATTTTTAGGACTTGAGGTGACCTCCTGTGCAAAGATATGCAAATTCCATAAAATTCAAATCTATGATGGACACAGAGGTTTCAGCCATTCATTCTTCAAAAATACACAAAACTGTAACTGATAAAGTAGGAAAACTCTAGACAGGCAATACATGCAACGAAAGAGCTGTGATGTCTAGAGAAGTGCTCCGAGGTACAGCTGCAATGCTTTAGCTTATTTTAATTCATTATAGACATTAGCCACACAAAACAACACGTTGCCCTTATAATCTGTAATATCTTGGTGTGTATAATCAGTCCAATCAGAACCAATGTGCAAAGGGAAAGTTTCTTAAAGATACCCTTCCTAACACACCTATACATAGAAGTGACTGCAGGTATAGATGGACACACCCTCCTTGCTTTCTCCAAGTTAATCCAACAATGCCAGTAAGAATTAAGTCCTGTTTTACAGGTTTTTATTATTGAAAATGGTACAGCATTAGCCTTCCCTTAGGCTGACTTGCACTGCATCATTAGCTCAGAGGGAACCTAAGAGGAAGTGAAAGGCCTGTTTTTATCAAGAAACACTACCAAAAAGACAGAAAATGTCAGTGTAAGCTGAAAACATACCATGAGTGTCTGTTCTGTACTTCTTTCTCTTTGTACTGGAGCAACTGGAAATTCAAGAAGTGATTTTACTGTCTTCCGTTTGGCTTTTTCCATTTGAATATTAGTAAAATAATTGACAGCAGCAAACTCAATAAGAGCAGAGAACACAAAGGCAAAGCAGACCGCTATGAACCAATCCATGGCAGTAGCATAGGATACTTTTGGCAGCGAATGTCTTGCACTGATGCTCAACGTCGTCATTGTCAACACTGTGGTTATTCCTTCAAAGAAATAAAGCAAAACCACAGCTGAATCCAAGTGAAACAAAGTGAGAATAGAAAAGTAACTTCAAACAAAGAATTTTCAATCACTTAAGGAATCTTTCTCTGCTGCTTGTGAATAGTGCAGTAGATTTGAGACAACCATCACGTATGTATGAGTAGCTATGCATGCAAAAAAGTCTACCGTTTTTTAAAAGAGGCATGGAAAACCATGACTTCAGCAGATCATGTACCAGTCACATGAAGAAAAAGTGGAAGCCTTCATTTCATATTTTTGCTATGTTAAGTTTAGTAAAATTTCTCACAAGTTATTTTCTAAGCATTTTAACATAATTTCAGTTTTTAAAACAGGGAGTAGTCCTCAAGACTGCAATAAAAAAAAATATTGTTCTTGTAATGGGTTCAGAATGCCATTCTTCTGAGTCCATTACTCTGATCTCATTTGTAATCCACACACCATTGTCACAGCAATTTTTTTGGGTGCTAAGGAAAACTAGATTATTATGTTAACAACTCTGTTAATTAAGACACCATCACCTTATCTTTTAAAACTTTCTGCTACTAGTCACTCAATGACATTTATTTAGAATTTCATTTTTTGAAAGAACAGCTTTTTAAATAAATTGTATAAGCATGAACACCAAACTCAAAACATTACCAATTCACAGCAATACTGCAAATGCAAACACATGGTGCATAAAAAAAAAGGTGTTAGGTCTTTTTTGCTTTTCTCATTCAAAATATCATTTGTTATGCAAATGTAAAATACTATGTATACAGTGATCCCTGCATAAGTGCTACCTTGAGAACCTCAGGGAAGACTGACTATAACTAGAGATGTTCTTACTTTGATGAAAAGAACACTCTACACGTTTTAAGATGAAATGCATATGGTTAGAAGAATTCAAAATAATTAAGAGCATGTTTTCCAACAGGATCCTCACATCCCTCATTCCCTAAATAGTGGTATTCCATCTCAGTATCTGGGTGAAAAACTTTCACCTAGATACTGCCATACAGGGAAATGGACACAATGAAACCAGTCCTTCCTACTGAAGAAGAAGAAAGAAAGAAGTAATAGCGAGTTCATGAAAGCACAAAGAATATCTCAGAGAAAACTCATCAGGATAAAAACACAGATGGAAGCTCACAAAGTCTTCTTCTGTGGGAAGGTGTTGAAAAACACACTATTGAAAATGTTTGTCTGAGAAAAAAAAAAAAAAAGTTATGTTTTTTTTCCTGGAAGAGACCCATCCCTGATTAGCCCTACCTTTCCCAATTCTACCTTTGTTCACTTCAAGCAAATAGCTTGTCTGAATTGTCTTTCTAAAGACATTTGTATAATAGATGTAAGAATAGGATGAAGTGACTTGAATGACAAACCATTCTCCAAAAACAGAGAGAGTGGTGGCCATGACACTGTTATAGTTTACTGTCAGTCTCCTATTACACTGTTCTCTTGGGAGACTTCCAGTTGCCACTACAGCTGCCCTTGGGTATGTGCCACAGGGATTTACACAGTAGGGAATTAAGTTTTGGTAAAAACTATTACATATACACATAAAGGGTAATTATCTAGAGCTAAAGACTTGCAAGCTTCTGATTAGAAATTCACAATATATAAAAACAAATGTCAAAAAACATGTTTTAAAATTACTTCTTTATTTCCTCTAAGAATCAACAGTCTCCCACAATCACCAGATTCAACTCTGAAGCTCTGACTGCAGAAATCACGACCTGATGCATTTTAGTTTCGTGTACATATTTCCTCTGTTACCTTTGTCAAGTTATTCCTAATCATGTCCAATGAAAAGATCTTTTGGTTAGCCTCTTCTGACAGTTTCTCTAGATGGCTGATACCATAGCAGGTATTCAGGCTTCATTCCTGTCTCATAGAATCATCATGGTTGGAAAAGACCTGTAAGATCATCAAGTCCGGGCACTAACCTCACACTGCCATCACGAACTAAATCATGTCCCTCAGCACCTCATCTATGTGTCTTTTGAATATCCCCAGGGATGGTGACTCCACCACCTCCCTGGGCAGCTCATTCTAATGTTCAATAACCCTCTCAGCGAAAAAGCTCCTCCTAATGCCCAATCTAAACCTCTCCTAGCACAACTCGAGGCCATTTCCTCTTGTCCTATCATTCTTTACTGGAGAGAAGAGATTGGCCCCCACCTCGTTACAACTTCCTTTCAGGTAGTTGTAGAGAGTGATTATATCTCCTCTGAGCCTCCTCGTCTCTAAGCTAAACACCCCCAGCTCACTTAGCCACTTAGACTTGTTTTCCAGACCCTTCACCAGCTTCATTGCCTGTCTCTTGCCTGCAACATCTCTATCTTCCTTTAAGAAAATCTTTAAAAAATTGGTAGATTATTTTTAGCCATACTTTAAGCCATTTACTTTGAAAGGCATTTTAGAGATTTATCTGTAACTTAGGGGATGTCCAAACATTGTTATTATTTGTTTTCAGTTTCACAGATGTATATAATGACAAATATTGCATATATTTTTCTATAATTTTTACACTTTAAGTTATCACATTCTGTCTGTAAATACAGATTCTACCTTTCCAGTTCATGTCAAAAAAGCACCATTATTCAATATCATTGCAGAGGCATCTGAAGTGATACACTAGTTTGCCTAAAGTAATGCTTGAGTTGAGTGCTAGTGGGGTTCGTATTAGGTTTACAAATTGTTTCACCAACAACTAATCATTAACCTTAAACAGTATTCTGACTTCACTTAGATGTCTGAATGGGCTGTCACGTAGAAACATTAATTCCTATCACTCTTGCCAGCATCTATCTATAGAAAGGCTTTTTGTAGAACATTCTCTTCCTGATTAGTTCATCTTTAGACTACAGTACATTATAAAGTCAAGACACTGCTCTATAAAGACTGCTTTTAAAAATGTTTGATCCTACTTCTTTGTTAGGAATCATATTTCCATTTAATTTCTTGCGCTTTGTGTTCCATAGAAGCTTTTTTGGTTTTTATTTTCAGACTTCACTGTATCATCACACTCAAGCTGTATTTTGATGAAGGCAATTTTAATATCTTGCGATCATTTTGCTTTTCGAATTAATTTTCATAATGGCAATGGCAGAAAGGAGAGAAGAGCACTAAACATAAAATTACAGTAACAGGATCTAAGCCTTACTCATAGTAAGATTCCACTGATGACACAGATATCGCATGACATCTGTACATCTCGCACACTCCCAATCAATTTATTTTAAAAGTATTTTAGAAAGTGTGAGTTGAAGTAATTACACTACTTTCCATTGGAGGATAAAACTGCTCTGGATGTAGACCAAGGACTTGACTGTATTACTCTGGGCCAGGTCTTCCCAGTTTGCTCCCCCAAGCTGGTAAAATTCTCAGAGATGTAAACCCACTTGCCACAAGCAACCATGTCATCCTATAGGTTATTATATTCCAAGTTTCCTTTCAGATTCCAAGGATTCACATAACAAAATTCTTAACATATGGATAATAAAAATTCCTCTGAATTTACATTATTGCTTTGTTTCTGCAGTAGTATAGAGGCATCATACACCAATGCACTAAAAAGGTCTATTCTCATGAAAGTCATTACAAGATGAAGTATGAGAAACAGTAAAAAATAAATAATTACCAAACACAGTTCTAGCAGGAACAGATTCCTTATTTATCCAAAATGAAACTTGAGAAAGGATCACGGTCATAATGCATGGGATATAGGTCTGAATCATAAAATAACCCATTTTCCGTCTGAGGTGGAAGTAAACTGTCATAACAATATATTCACCTAAAAAAAAAAAAGAGAGAAGAAAAATATTTTTCTTACTCTGCATAAATTCTATGCCACAGAATAATTAGGATTATTTAAGAATATATTATTTACACCACTTAGCATGCATAGAAAGGTATATTCCTTAGAGACAAGAATGAATGAAAGTTTTAAACAGAATTTCTGCAAGCAGTAGGTCCTTACAGAGACATTCAGAACCTGATATCAAAAACACTATTAATTGTACAGATAACGCTGGATTACATTTTACAACTAAACATGACTTTAAAGTTATTTTGGCAGGTGTTGAAGAAAAGAGTCCCAAGACACAAGTTATATTCCTACCAATAGTATTCATAACATTGTGGTACCTACCTGCCAAATAAAACAATAAGAACAATGATATGCATTAAATGTAGTGGAAGCATTTTAGCTTTTTACTGGGTTTTATGTCAGCACTACTATGATAATGAAACAAATGCAAAAAATCCTTGACAAGAATTAAAAATCCTGTAAATTTATCTAAAATGTTGTCATTCATATTAAACAACAACAACAACAAAACAGCAGTTTTATTATAATCTGAATAAACTCTCTAAATAGAGCACTACAGAATGAGCATTTTGGGGACAGTAAGGAGATTCTGTTGTTAACTCACAATGATCAGTATGCTGAGAAGTAAATTTCTAGTGTATTGTAAATGCTATTTCATCTTTGAGAAAAATATCCATAAAGCAATACATCCAATATACTTGCTTTATCTGTTTCATTTTGACCATCTTGCAACACCCAACTTGCTGATGCTTAGAAAATTATTCCAAATTTTAAAAATATTTTGGGAATATGCTTGTTTATCACCACACTGCTCATCAGTGATACTTCACTCATTTCAGATGCCCAGAGCTGCTATTTGCCTTATTTCTTAAAGCACAAATCAGCAGAAGTATCTATTGTGCCTAATACGTTTGTGCCTACCCTTATCTGACTAGAGGGTTTTCATGGCTTTAATAACCCATTCTGTATGCTGTACTTCTATCCCTAGCTGTTTGCACCACCAAACAAAGGAAGTCTTTTGCACATAATGTGGATACATTGCTGAGAAATTACTTCCTCACCCAGGCATCCTCTTGACTCTTCAAACTGCATTTTAAGCAGTGATTAAATGCTCATTTTGTCCCTTGGAGTAATGATCTCATTCTAGCTTTCTGAAAGACTGTCGCAATCCACTGTAATGAATCTGCAAATGTAAATCTGAAGGACAGAAACCTAATTCAGATTCACGCTCTCAGTCCTTAATATATACTCAGTGCCATTCAGTACAACACCTTGCAGGAAGGAAAGAAAAAAGCCTGAGGCAATGTTAAAAGGTTAGTTTTACCTCAAGATTATTTTTATTGATTAGATTCTTACCTGTAATAGATTTAATGGTTTCAGTGGATACCGTATGCCCAAGCAGGTCATACTGAACTAAACTGGAAGACTCCTCAGGAACTTCCACTGACTTCTCAGGTCCTTTTGTCCATGTATAAATCATTTCACTCTTTGGATAAGCATCTACAACATAGCATCAGTTTGCATAAATAGGTGAGTTCTTCTCACACCTTACTACAAATCCAATCCAAATCTACTGAAACTGAACAGCAAGACTGACACCAACAACTTTAGAAGATAGCCTGCATGTTAAGTTACTCCCCTAAAACCACCCTCAGAGAAGAATAATGAGCAGCTAAGGTCACATGTCAAGTGTCACACAGAAATTCACTTCACATTTGAATGTGAAGTCTAGACATGAGCTATTTCTGAATCAGCCCTTGTTGGGCGTGTAAAATTTATCTTTACATTACTTTAGAAATTTCCATCTAAAAGTTTATCAGTTAAATATACTAATACTTTTGAAAAGCATGTATAAAGAGGATACATTTTGGAGACTGGGTGCACATTTCTTTACAGAACAGAATGATTACACTGAAAACTACAATATTTTAAACTAGTGTTTAAAATATTTGCCAGAAATCAGAGGTCAGTAAAAAAAATCAAAATAGCTCAAAAATAAGCACACCCAAAGAAATATTTTACATTTAATACAAAAGAGAGAACTGAAGGCTAGCATTCAATCCCTACACAGCCCAAACTCCTGTTAAAATTAATTCCATCTTGCACTTGAAATAGCTACATCTTATTTCAAGTTTCACTGAGGAAAATATCAGCTTTGTGTCAAGTACAATTTCTGTTGGCTGATGATTCTGCCTGAAGAAATATACCTGTGGAGAAGGCTCCACTATTGAAGCCCCCCTATCATACCACAGATACCAAAGCCAAATGCAGGAGTATCTGGTCTCCAGTTGCACCGTAACAGGGATGGAAAATCTTATCAGAGCAACGCCCTTAATATTCCCCTCTTGGTTGACTACTCAGTTGTGTAGTAAGGAAAGACTATGAGGAGCTTCCAGCTATCTGTAACTTCAGAGCTCTGGGGTCAATGAAAACACATTAATGTCCTACATTAATGACTACGCCAGAGTGTAAAGCAGAGAAGTCAGTGACCAAGGAGCTTTAGAAGTGCGACAAGACAGTTAATGAAGTGCGACAACCATCCCCCTGCAGACTCTGCTGCTTATTTAAATCAGGGAATCTTAACTTCTTTCCTCACTTGTCCCAAAATGTTCCTTCTAGCAAAAGTTCGGAGATCTATGTCTGACTTCAAACGGGGACAGTCTTCTGTACCAGTCTAAAAATTATTTATCTAGTCTAAACTTGACATGAAGATTCATGTTATAGGCAAGGAGATAGACAAATGCAACTAAAGATCAAACCTCTGCACATAAACTACACATCTAAGCATACCAGTGTACCTCCAGAAACTGTAGAGAAAGTCAAATTATCTGCTTCCCTTGATGCCTTTTACATGGCCGTTGTAAATCAAGATGGATTCCACTCTCTCTGTCTCCTCCAGAGAATCTTTCACTTCACTGAGAATTCAAATCCTCCCCAAGAACCTAGAAAAACTAAGTATTTCAAGCAAGTGTGTAGCCAGAATAGTGGGGTTTAACATAGTAGCGGAATCTCTGCCTGCTTTTCAATTCCATGCCCGAGTTTCATTTTTGAGGCTCTAAATAAAATTCCCAAGGAACTTAACAGGAGTTTTGTCTGCATAAGGATTGTCTATCAAGGCTAAAATTAAGAAAGATTAGTAATTGCTCAAAATCTACTTCTACTATTTAAATTCTGTAGTTACAAGAAATTTCATAATTGCAACTTACAACTCCCAAATTTGAGAGGACAAGCATGACCATCCATGGGAAAATCCACTAATCTCATGGGACACTCTGCACTTATTGTAAGCCTATAATGGAACAAATTAAATAGTCTCTGGTTGCCATTTTGTTTAGGCAGTATAACTTTTGCATACAGTAATTGTAAGAAACCAAACAAACACGTTAGATACCTCATGGTGTACAGGATGGTGCCATTTCTCATTATTCTGAAGAGTTTATTTGGGGCTGTCATATTATGTGCAACAGACTTTTTCCCATTCCTGAAAAAAGTGTCAGGAGTCCACACCTTCGAAACCATCAAGTTGTTAAGTCTTAAAATTTCAATAGGGCCATCATATTTTAATCTTTTATCTACCCATGTCTGACGGAAGAAGACATCCATTGTATATTCCTGTATTAAATTGCAGAAAAACAAAGATCACGTATGCATGTGTTTCCTGTAAAAACAGAAATTGCTTAGAATCAAAGAAATCAGTAGTAAAGAAAACGCTAAGTCCACTATACAAACATGTTTCCACCAATTAAAATGTTGTATGCCTCTTAATAGCTTAATTTCCCACATTAGTCATATCAATAAATTGCTACACGTTTAATCATTAAGAAATAATTAACCTAATTAGGTTGCAGGAAGCAAGCAACTGAATTTGTAGTCAAGCATATAACTGGAAACAGAATGATCTCTGACAGTAAGTGTCAACAGATTTTTAAAGAAAAGACATCTGTGGATTTTTGCTGCTGACTAAATTAAAAACACTAGGACCAACAATTACTTCCACTTTAAAGTTAGGAAAGAAAATGAAATTACATCTCATGGAAAGTAAGCTTTTAACTGAGGAAAACTAAATATTTCCTTCACCATTCCCATAAAACATGAATAATAAACTATATATAGACTTGTATATATACACATTTCTTTTAAATTATGTAATTATTCCTTTCACTTCCTCAGAAAAACCACTCAGGCGCTCCAAAGGAAACAGGCAAACAACAGCTACGGAAGGGGAGACACAGGCATATCATGAGAAATCATGTGCGAATGAGTGGATAGAGGAATGCATTTCTCATCTCTGTAAGCTAAAGCATTTCACAACAAAAATGCATCATGTGGCACTGAAAAAGGTAACATGGAAAGTCTTAAGTCCTTTCTGCTTTCCAGCTGTGATTTTGTTGATAAACCAAATGTCGTTTTCTGACTTTATTTCAAAATCTTATGCACAATGCTACCATTGAAGCTACATGTATTGGCATGTCTGTTCACACTGGCAAGGAGACATGTCTACTAGTGTAATGCAGCTGAGAATTATATCTGTCTTCTGTTGCATGGCTGCATCTTGCACTGTGGTTTATGATTAATCTAGGAAAAGTTTCTTAGTTTCTAGTGTCATTTTCTGCTGGTGACTTCACAATTCATAAGTACTGTTTCTGTTAATGGCTTCTATGTGACAATTTCATAATATAAAATTTCAGCTATTTTCATTACACTGAGTACCAAACTGTATTATGAATGCAGTCACATTCAGATTACATTGGGTCACTAAAATGGATTCTAAAAAATAATTCCTGGATCCCTGAATAGTCTCCCAGCTAAGCCCTAATGAAGAAAGGGGAAACATCTGCTGTAGACTCTCCTTTTGCCAGTTCCTTACCTGCCTTCAGTCCATGTTGTCACTCCTGCCTTTTACAATATAACTAGTATTTCCCATGGGTCACCATGTCAAATGCTTCAATGGAATCTGAGAGATGCCATGCAGCCTTCATTTTAGATTTGAGGCATACACTGTTAGATTTCCTGGGGACCAGACTCTTGTACCCCTTGTCACACTGAACATCATCATACTGTACATGACAATAATTGAAGAGGTAAGATGCACTTCAGTATGAGACTTCTGTAACAAATGCCATCCTAGGAAAAAATATCTTGCTGTCACATACCCTTCCACATGATAGAACCAAACTGGGAGCACGACAGCACTTGTACGGGAAGAAAGTTACTGCTCTGAAATTGTCTTTCCCTTAAAGAAGTTCAGTTCAGCACATATAGCTGTGTTACTCCCATGGGATTTCTTGGCTATTTGATACAAAGAGAAACTATTGTATGATTTGAAGGTATGTCACTGGATTATAGACATTGATGAGAGTTTTGCTGGATTTGACCTCAAATGCAGATGCCATTCAGGCACAAATAACAGTACGTGCAAATGTAACACTTTTATTCTGTCACTGTTTCATAGATGTCACTTTGACGTTCAATTTCTATAGATACTTATGAAAACTCTTATCAGTCAAACATTTGCTGAAAGTGATGCTAAAGGGGACACACGGATCAGCAAAGGGCATTCATCTGAAATGAAAGCATCAACAGGCATTTGCGAAATTGTCATTATTATTCACCTGAGAATAACACAAGATTCAAAAAGGAAAAGCAATTTGAAAGATATTACACATTTTCCCGACAGTAGACTGACTTAAGACGCTCCCTGAAAGGCCTGATTCTGCCTCTACACCATGAAAGCCTTTTTTAAATCCTGTGAAGTGAATTCCTTAAGCCAGCCAAACACCAGTGAAAGTGTGACCAGAATCAGGCCTGATGTATCTAATTATAACCTGTAAATTAAGCTGTTACTAATCTTGCCTACTTTGCATGATTGACAGAACAATACAGACGAAGCATCCACTCCTTACTGCAGTTAATGGTTTCTCAGAACCAGGAAATGGCATTTTAATCCCCGAAATACATACCATTTCTACATCAGAAACAGGTCCAAAACTGGTGACATATATATCTGTTTTGACTTCAGTAACAGGACCTAATGTATGAAAAGGAAGTGAGCAAGAAAATTTGAATTTTGCAGGTCAACAATTCCCATAAATGATCCTGGAGTGTGAACAGTTATCGCTTTGAGGGTTCTGCGGAGGAGCAAGAGCAAAATGCAAACACAGGTCATTTCAGTTAATAACAATAACAGTGCTCTAATAACAAGCACTGCTCAATTACCTTTACCACATATGTAAATCAAAAGCAACATTCCCATGCAAATCCCCATTCAGAAAACCAATGTTGACTCAACAGATAAGAAAGCAGATGCAAAAAAAATTAAAAGGATCACTGAAAACACCATGTTAATTAACAAGCACTGAATTCAGGAAATCCACATTCCCCAAGGCACTTGTTAATAACATTCAGTCCTACTGGTAATAACTGGGCTACAGAAATTAACATGCCATGCACTGGGCAGTTTGGTACTGCAGGATCAAGAACTGCATCCATACCCTGAGATGTACTTAAGTGCTTTAGTGATAACTATCAAAATAAAAGCTGGATATCTAAGCATTTTTGAGGGTGGGTCTGAACCTAGGTCCACATGCCTGTCTAGAAAGAACTAGTGATACACTCAGGACACTTAATAAAACAGTGCATCGAGCAGTGGTCTTGCACCATCACAGCAAGGTGTGGCATCCCAAGCAGAGAAAGAAATTTCAGTCTAACATACTTTTTCCTTCACTATGGAACAAAAAAACTGGACTCTTCAGGTGGCCATTCATTCTGTAGTATACTCTACAGTTCCCCTTAAACCAAAGAACATATGAACTAACTAACTTCACTTGGATTTAGGTCTCTTCCTTATGAAAAAGGCTAGAAAGCTACTAATCATTACCAGCTATCTTGACTTTGTGATCAAAGTATTAGCTAACAGTTTAATGCAGGTAATTAACTCATCCTATTTAAAAAAAAAATAAAAATCTACTGATGGTCTTACCAAACAGTATCTGTTTGAACAAAATGTATTACCTACAAACTCACAACCAGTCTGTAAACTCAATTTCTAATGAGGATAAGTGACTCAAGTCTGTTAATTCAGGCTTCATCATAGTACTTACAATCTAAAGATGAAAAGAAGAAAGACTTAAGATTGTTATCAGCAGAAAAATATGTCCCTCTTGGAAAGACAAAGAAAAAAATGTAAATCACTGCTCACAGATCTCACTGAAAGGACAAAAGGACAAAAAGAAAGAAGCGACTAGAAAACAGGGAACCTATACTTCTTCCACCTAGAACAAGTGTCAAACTGTGAACAAAAAGTAAAAGAAAACCATGCAAAATTATTTTATTTCTCTTTATTTTATTCAGAGTTCGTGAGTTATGTAGAGAATGACAATAAAAATTTTTCAGCTAAATGTCAGAAAAAGAAGACTTTGCTAGAAGTTAGTTTCTAGAGGGACATTTTTGGAGATAAAATCTAAAGAAAATTTACCCTACAAAAGTTGGTAGCTCAGCAGTCCCTGGAAAGTTGGATAATTTGGCACATCTGTCTTAAAGGTTTTAAGAAAAAACTCATGAGGTCCAGATAACACAATTTCATACCATGTTGTTTGTCTTGCCAGGGGTTGCTCTCTAAATACATGAAATGGAAATCGCTCCCCATTCTGTAAATAACAAAATGTTCACTAGGTCAGGGAAATCCCTGAGTGGTTAGACCATCCAGTTATCCAAGGACCTTTTCTGAATATAATTATTTTCCGAGAGCAGAAATACTCCAAGAGATTGGAAAAAGTCATATAAAATCTGTCAAGACACTAGAAGTTAAAACATTTGTCTGTAGCATTACAAAATAGGAGTGAAAAGTCCAGTCATACTTGTATATAGAAATAAAAGAGATCTAATCATATCTGACTTCCCATAATCATGTGACTATAATTGATTTAAGGTTGGTTTAAGTATATAAATATTTCTTTCTCCTGAACTTGAAATGTTTCTGAAACCAAAGTTCTATAGACCATTTTCTCACATCTCTCTAATAAGAAAACTGAAGGATTAACCTCTCTTACTGAATAGCAAAAGAATAACGAATTAATGCACTCAGTTCCTGAATCCTTTCAGTAACTGCTTTATTTGTTTGTTCTAAAAAACTAAATACTAATAGTCCTCAGAAAAAAAAAAAAACTTGCAAACTTTTACCTTCTTTCCTCTGGCGATATCTTCTTTTCTTTAGCTCTCAGAACACTGTAATTTTATAATCATATTGAACGAAGGAACAGATTTTTCCTGCAGGCAAGAGCTGCTTCTCCTCAGGCATTGATTCTTTTTTTGTTTGTTTGTTTTATTAAATGATTACAGCTTCATGGGCAATAAGTTCAGAGGCTTTTTGCAGTTTTATTTTTTGGAGTTTCTCAGAAACAAGGGGAGAGCTAAGATCAAGAAGCTAATCTCCAAATCAACAAGCCTATGACTTAATGTTATTAGAAATCCTATAGCAGCATCATAGGAGTAAAACTGTGCTTGAGTTCACTCTTTAGTAACTGCTGTTCTGCTTTCAAAACCTTTATTTATTAGTTGGACTCATGAGATAAGAAGGAAGCAGGAACTTTCAGACAATAAAAAAGTCACAAAATAAGGTTTGATTGCTTGCCCAACATGATGTCTGTACAGTGACAAAAGTTAACATCACATTTTAGGCTACTGTAAAATGGCAGATGAACGAGGATCTAGAAATATTTTAGGCGTCATAAGAGTAATCTAGCTATTACTGATGTGCAAATCCTTGCCTTGCATCCAATGTCTTGGTCAAACAGTAAAACGTTTGGTAGAAGTAAAGACGGCAGCAAGAGGCAGTGAAGCCAATTATCTCCCTAATGCTTTTTCTCCAATTGCAGACCTGTCATGCTCTACGTCTTCCACCTACATTGTCAGTTCACAACTGTTATGGCCAAATCTTGGATTTTCTAGCACATCCCAGTACTTAATGTCAACCCCAGAGTATCTATGGCAACACTAAAACCCATCTCTTATTCTTTTTGTTCCAGAAGAAAACATAACTTCAGTTGGTAACAGGGGTAAAAACAGTGAGTCATGCTTTTTTTTTTTTTAAAAAAAAACCCCACTATTATTAATCATGGGAATTCCTGTCAATGAGGAGGTTATCTGTGGTCACCTAACCTACTTTTACTGGTGATTTAAGCAGCCCTCCAAAGTGAACATGTTGCACCACTTAAGCAACTTCATCTTTTCAAGCAGAAGATCCTATTAGAATCCTTAACACTCTACTATTGGCAATAAAATGCAGCAAGTTGTAAGAAGGCCAATTAACTTTAAATGTGACCATTTGGTCTTATCCCTCAATGGATGTTCAGAAAGCACCTATCCACCATAAATCTTCAGGAATGCTGAAGAACTATTTATAACATACTGGTGTGTATTTTTATGTCAATGAAATAGGAGGAGAGTCCTACACACTGCAGTGGGAACAGTTAAGTCTGAATCACTGCTTACAAGATAATATACTTTAAAGAAGCTCAGGCAGGATTAAAAGCAACCCTTGCAAAAAGCTAGAATAGTTCAATGTTAAGAGATGTTACATATGGGCTGAAAAAGCGATGCCAGGCCCTAACCCTGTGAATAGGAATATAAGACAGTTCTCCCATGCATTTTATGCCAACATATAGGTTGAACTACAGCACAGCTCCCAGTGAAAGACTTTGGGCTCCATTATCCCTGTGTCTCCATAGGCAACTGTCACTGCAGAGATCTCCACTGTATGTAAACAGTGAAATCCTGCACAGGCTTTCTGTATATTGCAGATTTTGTCATCAGTAGTCAGGCAACCAACTGGGAACATTAGTAAACAAGTCGTACAAAGGTTTCAATGTACACAGTATAATTTAAATATTAAGCGCAGTTATTGCTGCTATTGTGAGATCAGTTCCAGGATACACCAACTACATGAAATGTTACATCAATTCCCACAGTTACTTCTAAAAAAGAAAAAATGTAGCCGCTACAGTTGTGGGTTTTTTTAAATATAACTATGTGTGAAAGTTTTGGTGCTTTCTCTTTCCAAATTCTTGCTGTCTCAATAGTGTTGATATCTTTTAAGTGGGGGGGGAAATAAAGGAAAAAAGATATCATATGAAGCATGTTCTCTTGTTTCATTATATCAGAAAGAACAGCTGAGGACACCTGCTATATTTAAGATTTCTGTTAGGAAACCAGAACAACCACATAAGGCATTTTTTTAAAAAATATTGTGGAATTTAAATATGTGGGCTACACTCTCTACCAGAAAGACAATACATCCCACAATAACCTTTGTCTCTATGTATGTTTATCTATCAGCATGTCTGAACACTGAAAAGAGAAAAACATGCCTCCAGAAATGAGGAGATTACTATTTCTTTGCCGGTTCATCAGCAGACAATGTCTGACCACACAGCCAACAAGGTTGACACTGGTGCCAGTTTTCATGATGTGGACACCTGTCTACTAAGAATCAGACTAAGAATATCAGCTACTTTTATACAGGTCACTGATCAACAAACAGATGGTGATGACTTCAAGCTTTACTAACCTGGGCCAAATTCCAACCAGTCAACTACAGGTATCTAACACGATATCCTATTAAACCTTTGAGTCATATACTCTCACCAGCTCAGGAAGAGTGGACAACTGTCTGAAAAAAAACAAGTCAGCGTCACTTTACAGTGCTCACTTCAAGCCCACTCTCAATCTAAAAGATATACTAAAATAGTATTACACCTGTTATGCTGAGCAACAGAACCCTGAAGGTCTGCATGAGTTCTTAAGAACTCATAAGAGCAGATAATCATGCAGATATTTTTATTTTCTCTAAAACCAGAAAATTGTCTTTGCTCTGCAGATTTATTCTATGTTTATTTTCTGACTACACTCTCTTCTCCTGCACTGACAGGAAATGAAACTCTTCAGAAATGCTGTTCATCCTTTGAACGTCACGCAGTCTAGAAGTGGAAGAAAAGCCCTCTGCTACCTGTCTTAGGGAAGACATTGGCCAACATATTTAATTCCACTGAGTACTCAGCTGCACTTTCACAGGTATGAAAAAGATCATGAAAAAAGAAGAAAAGAAAAATTAAAATTAATTAAAATGGTCCCGTCCCTTCTACTCACAAGTGAGTGTACATGGCAACTTCCAAACAGAAAGCATAGAACTATCACCATTTCACTAGATGATAGTGAGACTTGCAGCTCATGCCAGACTCTACATCACACAAATAAACAGAACCCAAGAGGACAGAGAGCTCCAGCTTTCACTGACTGATGGGCAACCACACCACAAAAAGCCAGTAATATGCTGCGGGCAATACCTTCAGCTTGTTTAGAGCTAATGTCAGCTAAGTTTCACAGTCAATCTAAGAGCCTCAGGCAGTAGGCAAGTCACACACCACCTCCTTTCTTTGGTCTGGCCATACAATTGGCCATTAAAACAAAAATGCCAGAGATGCCAGTGTTCTCTAAAAGACACTAAGATTAGCAGATGCATGACAGCACAGGGTCAGGCAGTCCTCATAAGCTCCAGTCCCTCTATTCCTTCCTATTTCCCTAAGGGTGATGAGTTAACTGTAACATGAAAGATTCAAAAACACTGTTATACTTTATAAAATTACAATCCAATCCAGGTTTGAATCAGGTATCACAGGCTCTACTTAAGAATTGTTCAAGTAAAGTCTGAAACCATGCAAGTGTTTAAAAGGTCAAATTGGACTTTTACTTCATGCAAATAATGTTCCTTTTAAAAAGTCTCCAGATTTCTACTGTCACCTGGAAACTAAGCACCTGTATAAAGGTAACACGGGCTTTTTTTCAGAGAAAATATAGCATTTGTAATTTTCTATAGTTTTCCTTTGTGTCATAAACAAAATTTTTAAAAGTAGATGAAGACTGGAGTTAGGGTATAACTAAAAATGACTTTGCTTCAAAGTTTTACAGCTGAATCAAAATAGCACTGTGGTAACACTCTTAAAGTTTTCCAGCGGATAATGTTTTCAAATTATCACACTACAAGTGGCTTCTATAAACACCCTGTTCTTACAGAGTGGTTTTGACCAGGATAGCCACATGATTTAAAAATTGCATTCTGAAATTCAAGATAATGACATAATGGAGCACACAGTGTAGGGAATTGAACTGACTTAATTTCCACCATTCTATTTTCAAACATCATACAGCATTATTTCATTCATTAGTCCCTAAATACCTTCACTCTACTGAAATTCAAACCTCTTATGCATTTCAAGACTTCTTGAAATCACCTGTTTTTTTTATTCTTTCCTATACAAAACTGACCATTCTGCTTTGTTTCATTAAATTTATAGGTGAAATCTTTGCTTCTCTCTTGCTTCTTTAGATTCTCTTCCCCACTTAAAGGGTTTTTAATAATCTTTATCATAAATACTTCTGGGTTTGTTTATTACACTTCCAAACCTCACAGTGCTTGGTAAGTGATAGCAAGCTTTTAGGTTTTTAAAATTAATATAATAAATTGAGTCTGTAAGGCAAGGTGTCAAGTCAATGACATGGGGAACTTTGTTCTTCTGTTAACCCTCAATGTACACCAAGGTCCTGCAGAAGAAGTACCGAGATGAGCTTCCATATACTTTGCTGAGATTCAAACCCCTCTTGAGAGACCATTTCCACACTTGTAAGCATGCTCAGGCAATTTAACTTCTCCTCTGTCACTACCAAAAATTGTGCTAATTAATGACAATGTGCAGAACTCAGATCCAGTTTTAGGAAATTTCCAAAATCTAACATTTTCTATTTCACTCTGCATGTGAAAAATCTTCATGAATTGTTATTTGTGTCAATTCTGGAAAATGCCAGCAAAATTCAGAATTTGGCTACCTCCCCAAGTCTGATTTTAAACATAATTTGTGCCAGAACTAGAAACGTTTTAAACTAGAAAAGTTTAAAATCAGCATCAGTCAGACCTCTGCGCGGCCTTTTGTTCTTAAAATAAAACCTTCCCTTCATTTTGAGCCACATGAAAACTAGGTGGTGAATCAGCTTTAAGAATAAAGCAAAAATACATATTCTGCTGTTCATCAGAAAGTGATGCAGTTTTAACATTACCAAAACACATTATACTTTCCATCTTTTAACTATTCCCACTTAAAAGTGACCCACTTTTAAGACACACATTCCATTTGCCATAAAGATTCATCAGCAAAAACACTCCCAAATATAGGGAAAACTTGATTTGGAATAATTTGGAATAATAACTAATCCATAGTTCTTACTCTGAAATATGAGAAAGTCAAATCCGACCAACTGTCGAAATTTCTTTCTTTGGTTGATTTTAGTTTGTGGGGTTTTTTCAAGTTGTTCTTGTCAAACCAGGTGAAGATAACTTTTGCTCAAAAGAGTTTGGGAGGCAGGCACCATTTTAAAAAATATACCATTTTTCCCCCCATGTTTTATTTAGAAGTTCAAAACTCAAAGATGAGCCACTTACATGTTGTAAGGAAGGAAGGGACAAGAAGCGATATAATATCCATTTTGTGAAATATTTACCCAGAAACGTTTTCCCCAGACTGAAACCTGAGAGTTTGTCCTCCATCATTTACTTCAGTATTGCCGTTACGAAAATTCAAGGAGGTACAAGGAACTTTTTCTCCTTGATAGGATTTTGCTGAAAGTCTGCAACACTTATTGGGGAAAAGACCTACTCTTGCAAAACATCCTGCAAAGGACAACTGTGTTAAAATAAAAATCAACATAAACTGCATGCCATATTACATATTTAGTCGTTGTTTAATTTTGGAAATCTGATAATGCTCATAAAGCATCTTTGCTAGATGACTAATTAGTTGGCATTCAACCTAAAATGATGCCAAACATAGCACATCTCTTGTACGCGTGCAGAAGTGTCTGTAACCTCTCTGCAGAGACTAAATTGCAAAAGGCTTTCAGTTTCCAAATGATTCCTCTGGGTGCTAATAAATTTAGCTTCCCTCTCACTTAAAATGTAAGCTAACTTACAGAAGGCCTCATTTATTCCATACACTCAAAACAATAAAGAAGTGATCAATGATGCCAGGTGCTGTCCTTTAACAATCACGACCATGCATGTGAGCACTGTATATGGCATGTGCGGAACGTGTTGGCATACGTGTCAGTGTGGATGGATCACGTGTGTGAAGAAGATACTTTTAGAGGAGGAAGAAACTATTTTGCAACATAAACCTACGCATAGATCTTGTTCAATCCTGTATAGGAAGCAGCCTATAAAACACTCATTATAGCTTTGAGCACCATAGGAAGGGTTGTAGCATTTCTTTTTAAACCTTTCTCTTTTTTTCCTTTCAAAACTGTACCTTTAATATCTTTTTTCCAAATTACAAAATAAACTTTTGTTTCACCTGGATCCTAATGATTTTTGGTTCTAAGTCCCTACATAGCGACAGCCAAACCAACAAAGAACAGCAAGTCTATCTGCTTCTTCAGCAACACAAAACTGTATCTTAGTCGAAAGCACAAAACCGCCACAGGTGAAGGCAAATTCGAGACTCCTCCACTTACTAACTCCTATGCAGCAATTGAGTCTGCTACTTCTAAATCAAAGCTGGAATCCGAGTAATTGGGGTAAAGAACCAGTGTGCTCTGGCAACGGAGCTCTTGTCTTCCCTAACTAGTAGAACAGAATCCATCAAAGACCTGACCTCTTAGGCTAGTTAAAGTACACTTGTTTCTGTTAGGACCCGATCCGTGGCATGTAGGGGTCAAAAACTGGAGAGAAACAGAAGAACCTGAATGTTAGACACATCCCTCCATCCTCATCAAGCTAATGCACACAGGCTTCGGGTTTGAGTTTGGTTGTCTGGGGTTTTTCCAGCGGAACGGCAGCAGCCCAGGCAGTGGGCAGAGCAGACAAGCGGGGGCTGAGCCCGGGACCGCCCCAGCAGGGCCCCCACGGCCGCGGTTTCTCTGCCCCCCCACCCGCAGCTTTCGGGGCCAGGTGCTGCCTCGCTGCCGCCTCATCCCTCCTCGGAGGGCTCGGACCCCGGGGCAGGGAAGGGGACACAAACACGTTTTCGGTCGGTAACGGGTAGGTAGGAGCGGCTAGAGCTGCGCTGTCCGTCGCTTGCCCGCCGTCCGTCCACCCTCCCCCCTACCAATGCCGGCACCGCTCCGCCACCGTACCCCCGAATCCCGGTCGCAGCCGGTTGTCATAGCCATCCAGGAGGCTGTTCAGGATGCTGGTGAAATTCTCCGGCCACAATTTCTCCTCTTTTTTGTTCTGCCCAGGCGGCCCGGTGAGACTACGAGGAAAAGGGGGACTGGGTGAGCGGGGCCGGCGGCAGCCCGCGTGGGCAACGACACTGGGACCGGCCGCCCCGGACCACCCTCCCGCCAGCCGCCGCCGCCGGGGGTACTCACCACGTCGCCAGGCACAGGTAGTGCAGGAGGGCGATGGAGAGACCCGAGGACATGGCGATGGCTGGCTCCTTGGCAGAAACCATCTTTGCATGCCATACTTCACGCCTGGGCACGTTAAACGCCTTGTCCGGGGCGGGGAGGGGGACGCGGGGCCCGGCGGGGGGGCGGCGGCGGCGGCAGCCCCCGGCGGCCCTACATGCGCGGCGCCCCGGTTGCCAGGCGCCTGGCACGGGCGGAGCAGACGCGACTTTCCCCGCACCGTTAACTCTCTCGGGGCAACAGGCGCAGCGGTGCCCGGCGCTCCCTCTCCCTGCGCCCACCCCCGCCCCGCCCGCGGCCTCGCGCTCCGCCCCGCTCTCCCCTCCCGGCCGCCCCGTGCCACCGGGCGGCCGCCGCAACACCCCCGCGCCACCCTCGCTCCCACCGCGGGCGGACGCGGGGCGTGAAGCCCGTCCGCCCGCCGCCCGATGGAGGGGGTGTGGGAGGATGAAGGGCTGGGGGTGGCCAAGTCTTCCTTCGTCCCGATCATCTCTGCTCCCCAAGGGAGGCAACAAAACCGAGAGCGCAGCGAGGGGACGTGGAGGGGACGTGATTAATTCCCCGCCGGAGGGACCCTCTTGTTCCAGTGTAAGAGGAGGTGCGGGGAGACGAAAGAGAGCTCTGACTTCAAGGTTACAACAGAGCGATCCCAAAACGGATGGGAGTGAGTGGGTTATCCTGAGTTTCTAAAAGCAGAAACGCCAGAACAAGGGAATAGTTTCATGCTTTTTTTAAATTTTTTCTCCCTTCTTTTCATTCTTATAATTAGGAAACAAGATTTGGTGACCCAAATAATTTCCATTATGCAAGGTCCAAGACATTCTGCAACAACTACAGTAAAATCCACTCAGAAGTGTTGCTAGTCTGTCACAGGCTATTGGGATGGTTGAGCAGAGAGGGGAAGAGAGGAGGAAGGGAAGGGGGTGCCCCCCCCACACAATAGGTGTTGGCAATAAACAACTTGCTCTTCTGATCAAGTGTGCTGCAGGGACAATTGATTATGTTTGGAAATCAGTGTGGATGTCAATTTTAATGAGGATGGTGAAGTTCATCGTGAAGGAGCACATAGAGGAGGTATTGTAATTGACTCCAAGACTACAGTACTGTCAATGCTGACAGAAAAGGGTGTTATTCATTACTTGCTACAGTATCTCCAAGCTCCGAAATGCCTGATTATCTTCAAAACTACTGTACACTTGAAATCTCCCTGATTGTACTTCAGAGATTTTTCCAGCTAGGATGCCCTTTGCTGATTCCTTTGAAAAACAATTAAAGCTGTGCTTGAAATCCATTTAGCTTGCTGATACTGTTTATCTTTAGAAAAAAAAAATCGTCTAGGCAGTCAGTTCTGCTTCCAATTTTAAAAGCCCTATTTAGGCCTCTGCAGATTACTTACTAGTCTGCTTCCTGAGATTTTGACAGGATTCTCATCTCTTGACTGCCTTACAGGATCCTGATCTGATCGCCTTATTGGAGCAACTAATGCTTTCTCTGCTGAAACCCCACAGAGCGGGCAGCTTGCCTACAGACGGCATGCACACTCCATGCAGTATTTGCAAGTTTGGACAATGTTGATGGTAAGACATCACATCAAGGTCACTTCAGCTCCTGTCATGAGGCTCTAGGGGATGCTTGCTCAACTCCACACACAGGTGAAAACCAGCATGCAAGCAAGAGCCCATTGCCCTGGCTCCATTATCAGTCTGATTTGTAATGACAGAAGGATGGATCAGCAGCTCTTCAGAAGTCTCATTTTACCACATAGATAAGTTGGCCTGGGTTAATCAGCCACTTTCGATCTTCTATGAGGCGGTGTAATTTGTTTTTTTCAGACCAATCTTCTGCCAAGAGGATGCTTGGAAGTGGCCTCCATAAGAGAGTGTCTAGTTTTATTGTGCTTTGTAAGAAAAAGCAATTCCGTGTTACAGAGCATTGAAAATATTTCAAAGTGAGTTTACCTGATCTAGGGATACCTCCAAAAATTTTGCTGGTAGAAGCCAAACTCACAAAACTAAAGCAAGGGCAATAGATGGTAATTGAGAACTGGGAAGAATCCTGCTATCTAGTCATAGACACAGAGCAAACCACGGCTCCACAGCACTGCCGCTTCTAGCAGCTGCCATGGAAGAAAGCCAATAACACCCTGGCAGAAACAAGGACACCCTTAGGTTTGGATTGTTTTATTACCTTCTGCATATGTATAGGCACCTGCACAAACTGAAATAGAATAGTGGAGTGGTATTCACCAGTGTTGATCTCCTCACATGAATGTCCTGCAAAATGTTATGGCTCAACCTCCCCCTCTCAAATCCATGCCTAGAGTCATAAGGGACATGAACGCTGTAGGTCAAGTAGTTCTACTATAGGTAGAAATCAGAGAACGTCACTCAGTTAAGCATCTTCAGCAAGTTTAGGAGCTCAGCTGGTCTTTGATTCCTATACTCTATAAAACAAAGAATAATATCATTGATACCTTTTGCTTCTTCAGTACAAGTACTTCAGTAAAGGTAATATCAGGTTGAAAGATTTGAAGACATGCCATGCCAGGGCACAAAATATTTGCCAGACAAGAAGTACTGACAGTTTCTAAGATGATCCTGATGTTTTTTCTAATAAAAGGTATATATAGTGCCCTCCTGTCACACTCTCCCTGCTGCAAGTTGTACTGGTGTAGGACCCAGGTGGCATCTGGGTGCATTTACTTCCTACAAGTGCTAAAACTAAAAGAGAAATCACTTTCTCTAAATCTAAAAAATGACTTCTAACACTTCTCAAATTTATCAGTGCATAACATCTCCCTTAGATCCAGCAATGACTACCAAGAACTCAGCAAGATTAATACCAAAACCCGAGACTGTTGTCCTTGATATCTGAAAAACTGAAAACCAAACTTCTCAAAAAATAGGCTTGAAGAAAACATAAAGCAGTTTGAAATAGCAGTATACAGACCTATAAGCCAGATATATAATTTCTGAGTACTTTTTTATATCTTCTGATATATGTAATGCCCTGGCTGATTTCATCTTTAAAAAAAAAAAAAAACATTTTAAGAGATATTCTGGATTCTTTTGTAATGTACTTGTAGCATAGTCACATATGGAAACCCCCAGGGTGCTTCTTTGCCACCAGCAGATGCATGCTGGTTTTAAAAATACTGCTTTAAATGGTCTTTGATCACTTCAAATAATTTCTGGGTTATATTATCATTAGTTCTAAACAGACTTGATGACTCTGAGAAGGATTTAGTGGTCACAGGCTGGATTGTTGGTCCCTAAAAATGTTTGCTGAATTCGGCATTTTCTCAGCTTCTCCAGCTTTTACCACAAATTCTTCCAAGATTTCTCTGAAGAAATCTCACCCATCGTGGACTATTGTAAGAAGGGGGCTATTTTTGCCTACCTCCATATGCTCAGAAAACACTTGAATATCTTAAATAGACTTTTTTTTTTTTTTACTGCCACAATGCTGATGTATCCTCCTAATGATTTCTGATGAAGCAGACATTCTGGCCATGCCTCAAAAGCAGTTTTATGTAAAGCTATAGATCTTCAAGTATAGCTTGATCATTTTTTTTATTCATCACAAGACACAGAAAAGCAGAAGAGTTTTTCACCACTCTTCTCATTTCTATGTTATCATCAGATTAAGTGGAAAGAAAAAGGAAGTCAGTACTTTCTCATGGAAGGCATTATTTAACCTTTTCAGGTTGGGGTTATTCATGGTTTGTTTGGTTTTTGTTTTTTTTGGTTTTTTTTGTTTTTTTGTAAACTATAGGCTATACCAATATTCCAGGTTATATAGGTAAATTATAGTAACATCTTTTTTCCCAGCACATTTCATTATTCATCTGATTTTGTCCTGGTTTAGTTCTGGCATCAATTCCATGAACGCAGCAAAGCTTAGGTGGAAAAGATTGGAAAAATCTTTAATGCCCAACTATATATTGCAGAGTTAAAAGCCTCTAATCATTAGAAAAGAGGAGATAAAACTCAGATCCCTGCCAAGTGCCTAAATTTGTATCTGAATAGCTAAGTCACTTGCTGGGCTTTTTACAGGTTCCGCCCAAATCAATAGTTTCTTACAGTCTTGGTCAAATGTCTTGTCTTCAAGGGTGTCCTCTCTAAAGGTGAAGAATTGAGTAATCATCCTTTTGAAAATGTATACCCCAATCCCATTTTTGGTAGATAACCAAGAGAATATATGCTTACTTTTTGTGTACAGCTAACTAGAGGGTCTTACAAGTCTCCTCCTTGCACCTCCTCAAGAGTGCAAAGAGTCTTTCACTCCTTTCCTCTAGTTCATCCACACACATTAAAGAGATTCTAGGAATCTACCACAAAATCCATCTGTCTTTGGCTTTATCAGATCTTTGATTTGGACCTCAGGAGAAGCTCTAACTACCTGCTCAGTGCAGAGTCTTCCATTAGTGAGGACACCAGGATACTGTGGGCCTTGATTGCACCTCTAGTGATGTGCTTATGTTTAAGGAATTGGGATTTTGGGTCTGTTGATTGCAATTTAAGATCTGCTCTGGGAGCAGTAAGATAGAGGCTTAAGCTCTTTGTGGCTCTTTTTCCAGTCCAACTTTCCCTCCTTGCTGTATTTCTAGCTGTTTTCTTTCCAGCTTCTTATTTCAGTATTTGATCACAAAGTCGTTACCTCCAGTTTTAAAAGGATCCCATTGCATTCATTGCAGCAAATGTGTTACCAGATGCACTTCATTCTCTCGAGAATTTAAAGTCTAACTAGATAAGACTAATCAAGGACTGGACACAAAAAAGCACTATTATTTCTGTTTTTCTGGGAACTGAGATGCAAAAGCTTAAGTGGCAATGCAACATCGTAACACCATGTAGTAATAAACTTGCAGCAGCACGGGAGCTGAATTCCAGTCTGTTGTGTCCCAGGTCAGTTCTTCAATCGCCACCTCAGCTGTATTTCTGTGTAAAACTGAACCTTCAGCTGGCACAGGCTTGCTTCATGGCCAGAACTCCTACGAAACTGCAGGAACTGATGCTGACATGCATTTAGCTGTGTATTTTTTCCTCTGACATATGGTATTTGCAAGACTGTTCTCCAGTACTATGGTTATTTTAACACACATGTCCTTGATTGCTTAGAGTTAGGCTAGAAAATCCTCTGAGTAACAAATATATATATATATACACACACACACACACATACACACATATATATATTGCTGTTACTGAATGCAATAGGATTATGTGGATTCTTCTAGTGATTGACACATGGATGTTTAAGGAGGTAAACTGTGAGCTTTATATTTAAGGGGACCTCTACTCTACAGACTGCAATGGAAACATGTTTGTAGAAGCATTCACTGCAGGAACTGACAACTGGGGGTAAAAAGTCTTCCCTAGCACACACATTCACGTATTCAGACATGTTACTGACCCACACCACATCTGCAACAGGAGCCTAGAGGAACCTCCTTGGGGTCAGACTGGGGAATACAGCAGATCTCCCAATTTCTATCTCTAAAATGGACATCCCCAGAAAAATACAATAAGATCTCTTCACATAGGGGAGAACTGATTTTTTTTTTTAAAGGTAGTATAAGCCTATGTCCATTTCACTGAGGTGAAGAACACAGCAGACAGGCTTGTGGGAAGGAAACTGGGAAGCCACTGCCTTGAAGTCTTTCTTTCCCTGTCAGGGTTGCAAAGTCTAATGCAAAATATGTTAAAAAATTTGTTTGCCTCGAGCAACAGTGGCAAACCTTCTGTTGCTCTAAGACGCAGCAGGCAGGGCAGAGAGAGGGGCCAGAGGCTGAGGCAGGGGCAGCTCATGAGGGCTGCTATGACTCACAAGTAGAGGGGAGGAAGGCTGGGTTTTCCAACTTGTGTCTTCTTCAGGTTCCTGTTTTCAGGCATAGCCACCTAATTTTAAGATAGCTGCATCCTGCTGCTGGCCCCTGCCCCCAGAGGCAACCAGAGAGCAGATGCACCAACAAACTGCCTCCTTGGATGGCTTCATGTTCCAAGTCCTTACAGGCCTGTTAATCCCAGAAGTCTACAAGTCATATATAGATGGCTGGGGAATTAATTAAATATGTCATGGGAGCCATAGCTCTGTCTCCTGACTCACACTGAAGCCATTAGCATCAGCCCTAGTGATTTTCTTCCTGACTTTTCCTCCTGCCTATGAGCTTGGCTTGCCCAGGTTTCTCAAAGACAAGAGGAGCCCCTTTTTCCTTCAACAGAGAGAGAGAGGGAAGTTGAAAAGTCTCTGAATTGTATAATGGGAGAGGGGAAGAATAAACACTTTACCTAGGTGTTTTACAAGGTACTGCTTAAAGAACACAAAATCCTGTGGACAGATGAGTAAAACAGACTTCTGTATCTCATGACTATGCTGGGAAGTTGGTGAACTGTGCTCAGTACCACCTCTACATGGACAATGATGTTCAGTTAAGAAGAAACACTTTGCTTTGATTTGGTTCACTTCCCACCACTGCTCTCTTTGCTGATGTCATCCACACATATTAACAGAAAAATTGTCATTTCTACCTTGGAAGAGACACATCCTTCATATCATGACATTTTAAGAAATACCATGGCTCCAGCAGGAACAAGGCACTGAGTCATCTAAATGTGTTCTGCATCTACCTTCTTACAAGGGATAGCTTGTACAGTTGTACACCAACTGGAGTCAAAACCTTTATAATGGTAACATCTCTGTACTAAATAATAATATCACTGTTCATGTGTTAGGTAGGAAACATGTCCTTTAAAGTGTTTTAGTATAAAAACAAACAGAATTATTTTTTTATGCTAACAGAGCTGCCAAGCAGACTTTTGCAGTAGCCCAGGGGTCTGTAAACAGCTGAGCAAACTGGCATTTAGGGCTGTACTTGTAAGCTCTGCTTGCAAAGGCAAAATTTGACACTGTGGTAATGCACTTAATCTTCAGAAGACACAAAACCAGTCTGCTCTTCATTACCATCTGGTGGTTGTTGCAAGGAGTGGCATTGCTCACATCTCAAAAAGGAACTGAGGGGAAATTTCCTACCATGACAGGAAAGAGCACTGCAGCAGCAGTAGACAGCACAGAGGGGCTGGATTTGTCTTACAGGCATTGACAGGGAGCCACCAGGTCCAGAAAATACTGACAAAATGAGTAGGTGGAAAAGTGAAAATTAAGAAGCGTGTGGTGGTACTTTAGCATTTCATCAAGTGATTTAAAGCATACCTGAATACCATTTGCAAGGAGCTGAGAACTGCTTGGGAAGCACAGTGCACTGTTCCCTCCCACTGACAGCAATGGCAGCTGAGACCATTTTGCAAACAAAGTATCTTCTTAACCACTTTTAATAACTAGTTCCCAGATCTCCTCCACTACCTAACCAGAGAGGTACCTCACAAGTGGTATCCTAACAAGAGCCCTGTGTCCTTGGTGGTAAGCAAGAGGAAAGTAATCCCCCTACAGCTATACAGGGAGATAGCTCTCCTCCCACCCAGTTCATGAGACACTGTAGAGTCTCATCCCCTTCCCACACAAATGTTTCATCAAAGGGAAACTGCAGTGTGATTCAGCTTGGAAGGGACTTTTGGAAGTCATTCATCCAATTTCCTGCTCAAAGCACAGCCAACCTCAAAGTTAGATCAGGTAGCTCAGGGCCTCTGAGGAGAGCCTCACCTTTTCCAGTCTCCTTCGGAATATTTCTTATCCTTGAAGTATTTCTTATGAAGGAAGGGTAGACTGCTCTTACAGTGAGTGGAAGTACAGTAACTGATGAAGTACAACATCCTTTGCTTTTACCTAAGTGTATACATCAACAGATAATTGATACACATTGACAAGTCCACTCTAACTTTTGCAACGGTAGAAATATCACCTCTTGGCCACAGCCATGGGTGGTACTGGTCTGCATACACTATGGGGTCGATCCACTACAGCTACACTACATTGAATTTTTCAGGAATGGCATGCAATGAAAACAAAATAAATTCATTATTGTAATTCTAAAATTCACAAAACATAATACACTTAAAACCATAAATAATTTTATGGCTCAGTTGTGTTTACCTTTAAAGACAATGCACTCTTCAGTTCCTGTCCCAGTTCTTCCATGGATTTCTGTGATTTTGGATAAGTAATTTAGGGTAAATCTTCTCAACAAGTGTGGCTAATACTATGTGCATGAATGTATATAAAGGCTTTTATACATAAGAGTGACCCAGATTTCCTGGAGGACAAATACCCAAATCTCCATTTAAAATTTTGATCCCTAGACCTCTGTGTCCGAATTTCCTGTTCTGTGAATTTTAGTCTTACATATGTTGCAGGAACACTTGAAGGTATTAATTAGTTCAAATGCACACAGTGCCCTACAAATGCAAAGCATATAAATACTAAGAATTATTATCAAATAGGTCAGTACTTAAGGAATACTCACGCCCTTGTTAGTTTAGACATTTCGTCGACTTTGTGTCTCAATTTGGATATTTAATACATAATCAGCTTTCTAAGTATTTCCTTGCTGGACACATGCATCAGTGCACACAAGATTAACACCATCTGAGAATTAAACACTCTTTAGCCGACACACTGTCTACACAAACAGGCCTCTGCAGTCACCTCCCTGGCCTCTTAGCCCACTTAGCCATGAGAAATTAAAGACTTTCATTGCTGATGGTGAAAATGAGTGGGTGTAAAACCCCATGGACAAAAAGGAAGCTGAATATTTTACAGACACAAATACATAGTTTGGACTTCAGAAGATTGTTTTAAGAGGATGGATAAGGTCTGTACTCACAAGCACTCTCTCTTATCTCATGGAAAGCCACCTATGTCTTCACTGTCTTCTTACTCCAGAGCAATAAATGCTCTTTTCCGGGCTGTACAGTTCAGCTCACAGCCCAAAATGATTAAGTACAAATCTACCCTGACTCATTTATGATTTAGCCACTAGGGTCATTTACCAACAATAGGGTTCTAAAACTCATTGAACTAGTAAACTAAAAACCTGCCACTCACCCTGGGGACTTTGGATCAGAACCAGAAAGCATTTTTCACTCCAAGTTCCTTACTTACCACAGTGTTGGGCTTTCATCTACATTTATAATTCTTTCCTTTCTTATAGCCTCACTGTTGCTGATTTTATCCTACTGTACAAATGTTCTAATGCCTCACTTCCCCATCTGAGGGACAAGCAATATTTTGCCTTTGTCAAAGAGGATGGACAGGAATTTGACTTGGCTGCCAGTCCTGTGGCCACAAACAGTTCAGTCTTTTTCAAAATGCCCGAACAGTGAATAAACCAATACTTCCTTTTGTTCAACCATCCCTCCTGCAGGCTTTTCTCAGAGCAGTTATCCCTGTGAGAGCCTCTGTGTGCCTACCACTGCAGTGAGAAGAGATACACACCAACAGGAGCTTAAAAAACTAGCAACATCCTAGTTTTGTGATCTGGCTGAGGAATGCCTATCTCACATCCAATGCTCTTTGTGTTCCATTTCTTTTTCCTTCCAATTCTTATCTTTGCACTTATTTTAGCCTTTACTTTAGAGGTTTATTTCAACTAGCTAAAACCGGCACAAATGACAGGGCATAATCCATTTCTCAGTTTATGGACTGCTTTCAGTGACTGCTGCGAGCCCAGGTGACACATACAAATCATGGATTTTAGACCTCCAGCCCTGCATCAGTTAGAGATAAGCAAAATTACTTGTTGTCTTACCCCTCCCTGTTGACAAAGTGACTCCCAGCTGAAAAGATTCACATGTGCTCTGTATTTCAGCAAGCAAGAAGCATCTATCTCACTCATCAAACATGCTCCTGAGACAAGAAAGGAGTGTGCAAGCAGCTGTTGTGTAGGACTATTGCATTTGTTAAGATTATACCCACTTTGTTTTTTCCTAGCGTAGGTATGACTATACATGGAGATACATATCTAACACTGTCATTTTCATGGCTGTAAATCTACTCAACAGAATTCCAGAGGAATTTGCCATCAACAAATAAATGTTTAAGAAAAATAAGTTTTCAGACTAGCAGCTTTTATTGTTATATTTTGCTGGTTTTCTAATACTTTCAAAAGGGAGGGGTGAAGTATTTTCTAGACATATTATCAAAATACAGTTTTTTGTATTTTTCTTGTCACCTTTGTCCTTGGGGGCAGCAGATAACCTTGATAATGTGTGGAAATACAAACTGCCTGCCTTTCATAAGGCAGGTGCAACAGCAAGAGGATAAAGAACCCTTTCAGTGACCATTCTTGGCTCTATTCTGGCTTGTACTCTTTTTAGGGTCTTACCACATAAAGATACAACTTCTTGAAAAGCAAGTACTATACAATTTCAACCCAAATGTCTGTTTTTGTTACTAAACTTGGCTGTTTGAGGAGTATGTCACTTGAAGGTTGGGTTTCCAAGGCACTAAGGATACTGTCAGGTAGATCTAATTTTAAAACTGGAAGCCCTGGACAATGGAGAAGGCCTGTGTTCAGCACCAAATCAGTTTTCAGTCCAAATCAGACTTCAGTTAAAACCCCTAAACTTTCAACGTATACCTAGTTTTGAGGAAAAAATAGTTAGAACCTTTGATCTCCTCAGCAACATAACACAGCAAATAAGCAAGGACTACTAGAGTTTAACAACAGAAGTGGAACTACAGTCCCCATGGAAGAACTGCAAACCACAGGAAGAGGCTGAAAGTGATGTTAACCAACCTCTGGAGTAATAAGATCACATAATATATTGAAGTGGAAGGGAGAGTTATTTAGTCTACCCCCTGTTCAACTGCAGAGCTGACTGCAGCTTCTGCTCTGAGCCCCACTAACCTCAAAGGTAGATCAGGTGGCTCAGGGCTTTGAAAGGAGTATCTTTTAATTTTAATTTGCTTGAGAGTAAATAATGCAGAAATCTACCATTTCTCAAAGAAAAGTTCATTTTGATTAAGTATTTTCTTTCTTCTTCCTCAAGAAAGAACACTTTGATCAACACGCTTATGTGAAAATATCCTCAGAAAAGTTGCTTGTGTGACTGAACAGCCATTCTGTCTCTTTATTGCTGGAAGCAAACAAGCTAGGCTCTTATTTACATGACTCACAAATTCATAAGCATACGTAGTGAATGCATCACATCACTGAAATGGGACAAAGAGACACATTGCATTCTAGTGGCTTGGTGTGGTAAAATACTTCAGAGTGTGCAAATACCACTTTTATTTCTCTACTCACTACTTCTACATGGACTTATTTAACCTGACAATTAAAATAGGGTTTTGCAGTGAGATGCTTCAGAAAACAATAAAAAGACAAAGCTGGAGAAAATAAACTCTGTTTATCAGAAAAATAATTTCTGAATCATTCCAGCAACAGTGTTTCATTTCATTTACCAAGGAAATCCACATACAAAGATGGGACCAGGCCTAAAAAACACAGAAGCAAAGGTCTCAGTCCTACAAATATATATGTAACTTGCCACAGTATGCCTCAGCCTGTTAAAATTAAAGGTATATAGAATATACCTTTAGAAAGGTATATGATGCTCACTTTCTACAGGACAATACATCAGGTATTAACTCTTTCTGTTCTGCTTCTGGGCAATCAACAGCACTGACAAACCACAGCTGCCAGGACCTGTACAAAAGACAGTCTTGAAATACCTTTAACAAGAATCATAACAACGTCACACCTCATGTCACAGTCAATAAAACCTGCCTCTGCAGTGCTGTCTACAACTTTTTTCAGTAACACTTAAAACTATTAGTTCCTTGTAGTTAACTGGCCCACTGAGGCCATTAAACTATACAAATACAGACTAACTACTGCCTTCAACTTCTTCAAGTCTCTCTCAACACTTGTTGAATATCTTCCTAATTTATCTTGGATGGTTGGTTCTCTGAAGATGGGAACATCTTTTTTTTAATAATCTCTACAACATTTGTCACAAAGACCTTAATCTGTCACTTCTACTACTTCTCTTTCGCTAGCATTAGAGGTAAATGAGCTTGTGAGTCTCCTGCACCTGAGACAAGAGACCTGGAAGGTCAGCACAGTTGCTTCTCACAGGTAGCAAGGAGAGATCAAAAAGAATGTACTGCACATGGGGGTATGTGTCTGTGATTAGGCGTGCAGTGCTAGACCTGCAGGCCTTGAGAGGAAGCAAATGCTGTGATGATACAAAAGGATGTTGGATAAGTGATGTAGACACAAGGCTGGGAGATCTAAATGGTGATTTCAAATGAGTGGTACATATGTTTACCTGATACGACTAAAGACTCACTAAATTATTCTGGTAAAGATATTATAGGACAAAAAGAACCCTATAGGTCTTACCATGTATTCTCATCTCACTTTGATTCTTAAAAGTGAGTAACTTTAATTCAGAGTGTTGGTATTTACTATTAATTCATTCAAAGCACCATCTTAAGTGTTTTGCAGGCTTTTAAAAGAAAGTAGAACCTGCACTAAGATCTTAACTAACCTTCACAGCATACAAAAAGAAGGCTAAAAATGGGGCACAAAGACAGCATGAGTTTTGAGATCTTTTTTTATTTCCTGGGGGAAAGGTGAGGGTGCTGAGGCTTACTGAGAGACCCAAAGGAAAGGGAAAGGGTCAGGATGATGAGGTGCTCTCCTCAGTGTGGGGCAGCATCACGCTGTTTGCAGATGCCAGGATAAAGCACAAGTTCAGTGTGTCACCCCACAGCTCCCATTGGTCATTCATGCAGCTTTCCCACTGCACTGAAATCCTCAAAGCATGCCAAAAGTATCTCCACCTTGCCATTCTCTGCCACCTAAGAAGACTGCTCGCAAGCTACATTTGACTCCAGGGATCACTGTAGGTATAAAATGACAATAGTAGATGAAATGTGTCCTATTTCATTATCTGCCTCTTTTCTCTAAGTATAAATAAGTATAAATATTAACAGGGTTTGCTTTTAACTTGAAAAGGTATTAATTTCACAGTTCCCGGGCTTCATGTCATAGTTTTCAATCCCAAACATTTAATTTTTAAATATTTGCAAATTTGATCCAAAATTATGAAGTATCTTACCAATACAGTTACTGCAAAACGTCATCTGCTCAGTGCTGAGTCAGGAAAAATGTATGCTCATCCTAATTCTCATTGTTCTTTCAACTGGGCTGTATGAAAAGCCACGCAGTCAAGCAACCAGCGGGGCACAGTTGTCTGACAACGAATAACCCAAAGATCCTCCAAAGTTCAGTTTCCCTTTCCCTTTCTATGCACAATGTTACAATGCAATGCAATCTTGCTAATTAATGATGCTGCTTTCACACTTCACATCACTCCTGCTTCTGGCCTGTGGCTGGAAACGCTAGACCTGTTTCTGGACAATGGCTGCAGTACCTGTTCTCTCAATAGTTTTCCTTACTGACTGAAAAACTACAAGTCCAGTTGGACACTTAGATTATGAGTATCTTGGGTCTCAAGAATCATAGAATCATAGAATGGTAGGGTTGGAAGGAACTTTTAGAGATCATCTAGTCCAACCCTCCTGCAGAAGCAGGTCAACCTAGATCAGGTCACATAGGAACATGTCCAGGTAGGTCTTGAAGACTTCCAAGCCCCTATTTCCAATTACTCAGACCCCTCAGTATTACAAATATTAGCATTTTCAGTCATCATCTCCACATGCACACTGCACGGTGCAAGGCACACAGCTCCCCTTCTTTACTTTGAGCAGAAACACAAAGATATACCTTCCCACATCCTGCATTTAAGAAGGCACAAAGTGCCACTTGTGAGACACTGCATAGTCATCACTTTTGCTATTTTTTCATTAAAAGTTGTGGTCTTCCTTCCCACAGGTCTTACCCAGAGGTAAACTGGAAGACTCCTTTTTTCCAGTGATCTTGGATTCTTTTTAATTAGCCAACATTGTCTGAGCAGGACATTATTTTTGTACTGTGTGCACTTTCTGATTCCAAATGAAAATGAGCATTGCAAAAAATATCTTTAATAAACTGGAAACATTTGTGTAAGAAAACAAACTCTCTCCTGAAAGTTTATGCCCAACAAAGGTGAAAAATTAATACGCAGCTGGCCCATGGTGGTTTTTAGGATGCTTTTCGTTATACTATTTGTCTTGCTTCCAGTAAACATCTGACATGCCTCAAAAGTCATGGCTACTATGTTAAATCTCATGGATTTCAATTCTTTTAGTTTACTAGTGTTTACATATGCTTAATCAAGATGAAACTATTCCCCACTCAAAAGGTCTGCCTTCACTAACACAGCCCATCTTATAAATAAGATGTACGTCTATCTCATAGAACTTACAAATAGTAAACCCAGCGTAAAAATGAGTGGGAAAGGAATTTGGCATTATTATTAGCAATGGTTTAAAAAAGATTACTGAATAACAAATATGAGACAATAGACATAAGATCAGAGCACAAGAGCAGAAATTTAAGCCACCAGAGAAGTCAGGCTTTCTTTAAAAATATTGCAAACTAGTGGTAAATGTCTCCAGATTAACCTCCTAGGTGTTTAGGTACCAGGCAGTCTGATTTCCAAAAGTGCAAAGCAGTACATCTACTTACCCACCTAAATTCTGGGGTACTCAGCAAATTCCAAGATGCCTAAAAGTCACATTGGGTACACAAGTGAATAAGTGAGCGAGTGAGTAGGACTTCACTGGAGTACATGGAAAGACATATTGCTGTGTTTTGAAGGAGGTTTGTTGCCTGTAGAAGAAGCTGCAGTTCAAATCACATTTGTAAATCACCTGTAAAAGCTCTTAAAATATGTCTGTGAACAATAGTGATAATATCTTGTATTTGAAACTTAGCCTCTTTGTCATGCTCTGAACATCACCTGTTCTTTGTAAAATGGGTTGTTAACGAGCTGCCAAAAGCAAGGATTATGGCATAGGGAGTATTTTTATCAAAATTACAACAAGATTCTTCCACATTGGTAGCCTGGAAAAGTAATTTGCTTTTTCCTGGAAACAGATCTTCTTCTAAGAAAGCAGAACTTTAAGTTCTTAAACTTCAGATAAAACTATTGAGCATTTCAGTTGGTAACATGAGGGAGAGTAGAAGTCCTGCTATTACTAATTTCTCTTTTTCAGTCCTGGAAGCAATGGAAGGTGCATCCCAGACACATTTCCATTAGCCACCCCAGAGGGAAAAGAAGGATCATTCTCACTACCCTTGCTGCAGCAGTATAATGCCACGCAGCTCCTCCTTTGTGTAGTTATTAAAAGTACCATATAAAACTCTTTTTTTCCAACACTCAACTAATGAGCAACCTTTTAAGTACTGTTTTCTCCCAGCAGGATATTTGCAGTTGTGTCAAGACCCCACTTCAGAGCCCAAACGTCCCCAGTGATCAAGCTGAACAAAATGGAGTGGAATTTCCATAGTGGGAAACACCTTTGGGAAACGGTCAATGGCCCATTAGTCATATTTTTGAGATGCTCAGTGGCAAAAGCTTAATGCTGGCCTGCAGAAGCTAGGACAGCTCAGCCGAGAGCTCTTTCTGGCTTCCTGAGAACACCCTCACCCTCCCTGGAAGTACACTTTTTGGGCTCAGGCATTCCTAATGCAGGGCAAGCTCAACTCACACCTTTTCCAACCAGAAAATAAGCTCCAGAAACGCACTTTAAACATTTCAACCACTAATGGGCATTCAGCCAAGGGAACAGACTACTCCTAGTTGGAACTGAAGCTGCCCTGAAGTGTATACAGAATGAAGAATCCATATGGAATAAACTTTATTCCTTAAAATGGACTTTGGCAAGCCCTAGAGACCACCAGTGTCCCTTTCATACAGGCATATTTGACAGTCACATGGTTTACACCACAGATAAAATTATCTATAGGTTATAATGCTGCATGCCATCAAGAAGCAAAAGGGACTCCATAGTCCCATGGAAAATCCTAATTCAGTACTTCAGAGGAACCAGTTAACTTTATTACGGCTCTGTTTGATATAACTCTGAATGTAAAGATACTTTTTGCAGACTTATATGGGCAGGATTTTATTAAATGTACTCAAGCTGCACCACCTATAATTGAACACTACTAAAATGAACTAATCATGGTTAGAAAATTTTGAAAATTCTTTCCGAACAGCTATGCTAAGAAACCATCAGGATGAGCTGGGAGAGAATATTTTTCAGCAACTAAAGACTAACACAGGAGGAGAAGAAAGATATGTTCAGTGTAACAAGTACTCAAAATTAATTGAAAATATGTATTACATTGTTACAAACCATGAATAAAATAAGTATTGACATGAACTTGTACTGTCATGGTTACAGGAAGTAGCAGTGAGGGTGAAAGACTCCCGTGGTAATATCTCAGTAAGTGTGTCGTGCTCCTTTTCCAAGTCATAAATTTGCACAGCAATATGCATTGTTAAAATATTTAATATTATCACTAGAAATTATGTCATAAACTATCGAATTCAATACTCTTGCATTTTTCAAGTATCATGGTATATTTCATCCACAAAAGCACCACCAAAACTCAGTCATTTCTCAGCAGTAAGTCTGTGTGACACTGCAGGAGCCTCAAAACCATCAAATATATACCTCAAAGTCACCACACACAGGATTGTACAGTGCATAGATGAGGTGGGTTGAATTTGAAAAGGATACATTTTACCTCTGCTGAGCTACTGTGCAGGGAAACAGAGCGGCACCTGCAAAGTCATAAATTGTTCATAGGGCTCTGATATCAGTCAGTGTGTAACATTGCTCGTAAGAGGTCAAGGCTACATTAGAGCATCAATCCTTAGAATCTTGGAAAAAAAACCCAAAAAAACCAAACCCATCCCCTTCTGAATGCAAGATCAATTGCTCTGGTTGAAAAATAGCAACTAAAACTCTGGTGTGATTCCCTGCATATGCCACAGCAGGTACTACTACTGGGGAACAGCTCCAGCAACAAACCTGCTCAAGGTGCAGCACGTCCATGGATGGCCGGACAGACACGTAGTTAAACCTTCATGGCAGGATATAGTACTATTTGCAGCCAACACATTTGCCAACTCCCTTTTCCGTTATCATTAACTCCAGCCGAGCCTACCTGTGCGAACTGCCACAGAGAACAGCCCTCGGCATTTTTCTTTTCTCGTGACGGCAGTTCGCGCCAGCAGCCCCTCAGGGCAGCCCGGGACCCTCGGTCCCCCCGCCCCGGCCAACGGGGCCGCTCAACCGCTCGGCTCCCGGCCGCTGGGGCCGCCCAGCCGCCAGCACCTGTTGCTGCGCTGTCGCCTTTAGTCCCCCAGGGGCGGGACGAGACGGGGCCGGCTGCGGGACCGGTCGGGGCGCGGACAGCGCAGGCGGCCACGGCGGGCAGAGGTGCGCCCCGGGTCCCGCGACGCCCCGCTCCGCGCATGCGCCGCGCTGTCGGGAATTGTTGCTCCGCTCCACACCAAGTTGCAGTCCGCGGCTCTTTCCCGGTGAGGCGGCGGCGTGGCCGGGGCCGGGATGGGGGCCGCGACAGCGGCGGCGAGGCGGGACGGCCCGCGGGCGCTGTCGCTGCCGCTGGTGCTGGCCGTGGCGTGCGCAGCGCGCAGGTGAGCGCCGCCGGGGCGCGGAGGGCGTGGAGCCGCCCGGCCGCCTCCTTAACCCGCCTGTGCTCCTTCCCGCAGCGCCGATGGGCCCAGCAACATGTCCTACGTGAAGGAGACGGTGGACAGGCTGCTACAGGGCTACGACATCCGCCTCCGGCCCGACTTCGGAGGTGAGGCGCCCGCGCTCTCCCGACCCGTGCCCTAGCCCCTCGGGCGCCTCCCACCGCCTAACGCCGCCTCCCGCTCCCCCCCGCAGGTCCTCCCGTGGATGTGGGCATGCGGATAGAGATCGCCAGCATCGACGTGGTCTCGGAAGTCAACATGGTGAGTGTCTGTGGGGCCGCGCTGCGCGGGGACGAAGGGCGATGCCGGCGCCTCCCCGCGGCGCCCGGACGGAGCGCTGCAGCTCCCCCGCCGCGCCACAGCGCCGCCTGCCGGTTGCGCTGTGCAGCCGCGGCGGCACGGGACGGGACGGAGCCCGCCGGGAGCCCCAGCCGGCTGCTGAGTGAGGGGGCTGCCTGCCGAGAGACGGCAAAAGCTCTAAGCCAAGCACACCACGGATGCTAGGAAAAGTTATTTGCGGTGTTGAGGTGCCCACACGCCTGAAATGGCACTCCAGAAGTGCTCCCTGCCTCGGTCATGCCACCTGCTACTGGTTTGAGTCTCTGGGTTCTGCTTGCTCTGGTTGCATGCTCAGCAGCTGCCTTCACAGATGTTAGAGTTTCTTTGGCTGTAGCAGCAGGTGGATATTTGTGAGGTTTTTTCATGTTAAATGGTTTAGGCACTTCACTTTGCAAGCCAGTGGTGTTGAGTAAAAGGTGCAAAAAGAAAAAGGAGCTTCTAGAAAATGCTCTCTTTCTTGTAGAAAGGGAAAAAAAACCCCTAACATTGCAGATTAAGCATGTAAGGACATTGCCTATTCAGATACCAAAACCAGAAAAGTCTGCTAGCTACAGGTATGGTACATAATGCATTTGATTTCAGTTTTGTTGCTGGAAGGAATGCTAATAGACGTGTAGGCTTAAAAAGCAAAAAATATGTCTGTATAGTGCTTGCCTCTTTTGACAGCCTGTTCCCAGAAGAAAATGAAAAATCAGAAGTTTGAACATTTTACAAAGTCATGGTGGATTAGTATGCATTGTGGGCATTTTGGTCGCACTCCCTTTTCTTACATTTGGTAACATACGAAAATCTAAGATGCTTTCTCTCCACAGGGGGAACACCTGTTCAAGTAGAAGTTAGAAAGCTTACCTTTCATCCCAATCACTTTATTTCACTGAAAAAAAAAAAAAGTGCTATTTGCTCATTCAAAGTCATCTATCTTGAGAGTGGGCAGTTTTTCCTTGATACATTAGTTAATAGTTGTCATTAAAAGAGTCTTCAGAGATTGTTTTCTCTTTGTTTTCCCTGTTGTTTGTCATATATAAATGTACACAGTTCCTGTTTGTGTATAACTGTTTTGATTATGAATATGCGTGTCAGAATGGTCAGGAAAGGAGATTTTTCACACTCTGTGTAGCATGCCAGGGTCTGCAGAGGTTTAGTTCCACACAAAGACAACACTTTGCAAGTTTCAGTTCCTGGAGTTCCTGTTGCTCTGTGGTGTCGTAAGGGAGGAATACGTGAGGGACTGTATAGATGAGGCAGAGAAAATGGAAAATAGACCTTTATCAAAGTAGTCAACAAACCTACTCCAAACTGTTTCTAGCACCCTGTAATGGGATTCCCACTTGCACAGAGCAGTAAACCCTGGGAAGGCCAAACACAGCAAACATCATCACCAAAATACCTGCTCTGAAAGGTGCAGAACTTACCTTGTAAAGTCTCAACACCTGAAATACAGTCAATTTGGAGGGAAAGGGATGTGACATATTCCAGTGGCAATGTCAGCGGGCATTAGTTACATTGCACCAGCTCACAGCATTTCAGCTTAGCTTTGATGGCTCTAGCATGCAACTTCATCCTCTAGTCCAATGCTTGCACGGACCTTAGGAAACTGTAATTTGAGCTTTCTGGTTTTTTAGTCAAAGTGAGTTATATGCTGGATGGATTCTTTGACTAATCTTCATATGCTAGGGGACCCAGCTCGACTAAGACTGGACAAAAAAGTAAGATGTTTTAATTTCTTAAAATAGCACATCTTTCACCGGTGAAAGAAGCAGCCATTCCCATGTATAGCCAATAGAACATTCCTTAAGGCAAAATAGGAAAAAAAGTCCTCATTCTGAATGAGCTTGGAAGAGGCTTTCCCATATCTTACCCATACATACTCACATCTAGAGTGTTCTTTGTTGCAAGGTCTTTTATTGTGTTGCTAGAGACTGTTATATAAGCTTTTGGACAATGATCAATAATTTCACCCATCGTGGCAGAAATGAGGGGATCGATATCTCATCTTAAGAAAAAGAATTCTGCCTAGTAAAATGATGCTTTATTCTAGTACTTTTTTTTTTCCTGATAATCACAGCCTTGAAATGCTTAATATTGCAGCAATCCATGTGTCATTCACCTTCTCCCCTTTCCTTTTAGGCTGTTTTGTTGATTTTTTTTTCTTGTTTAGTGAGAAGTATCATTCTGTGGTTTCAAAGCCGGAAATGTTTATGAGAAGACACTAGCTTATAGCTTCTATTGTCTATGGGTTAGCTGTGTTGCTGAAGCAAATGGGCGTGAGCAGAGAGAGCCATCAGCCTCATCATGTGAGCTTCTCCTGATAAGAGAGTCTGGTTGGACACCACCAGAGATCTGTCCCCTAGCAGCAGTGGAGGGGGTTGTCTCACCTTTTGGCTCCTATGAGGCACATGAATCCTGATTTCTAGAGTGACAGAGGCAGCTATTCCAAATCCTGGTACTCACAGGCAGGGTTAAATTTTCTATTCCAGTCTCACTGCTTAAGATTTTTAAGAAATCAGATTTAAAAAAAAAAAAAAAATCTGTATATCCAAGTAAGTCCAACCCTCAGGTAGAAAGTTGAAAGAGAGACAACTGTTGGGAATTCTGTGAACACGATCAGTAATTACTGTCTGCTCAGGCAGCTTGTCTAGTTGTTGTGGCTTCTTCAAATGTACTAAACTGTTGTGAGTGGTTTTACTCAATTAATAAATCAAGACTTGCACAGCCTCGAAGTCCACCTTTCTGTATTTCCCCTGAGTACTTGGTCCTTGGTTCATCTCTTGAAACTGTGTTGTTTTGTAGCAGCTTAGTAGTTCAATAACGCTGTAGTCAGCTGCCATAGCAACTTTTACAGAAGGATTAATTGAAGCACTCGTTCTCATGACTTTCCCATTTGGTGTCAGATATATTGTCAGATATTGATTTTTGCAGGTAATAATCTGAAGAGTTTGTCCTGCATCAAACAAGCAGAAGTTGAATGTAGAAGTTCTTAGGACTGTTGCCCATTTCTAACCATACTTTCTCTGTCATGTACCATGAGACATTGGTATGCATGGATAGCTGGATTCATGGTAACTACCTTGAAGCTTCAGGGCAATCAGACAAATAGCATATTGCTCTATCTACTAGGAAATGGTGAGTAGCTGGACTCTGTAAAAAAATTCACATGCAGTACGTGCTATAATTTTCTCTAAAATATATTTCCTGCTGAGCAGGTGGTCAGACCTTTATAATGGGGAAAAGACAGCTGTTCTAAATTATGAAAACCAATGCACATGATAAAGAACCTTTTATAGAGCAGTTAAGAGATACCAAAAAGAAAAAAAAGCACAAAAAACCTGAAACAAAAAAAACCTAAAATCAAAATCACTCATTATTTCATATTGGGAACACTCTTCCTGACCTACTGGTACTGATTTTACATTGGTGATAGAGATTTGGGTTGTGTCCCACCAAAAAGAGAGTAAAGAAAACATGGAAAGAATGTGTAATTCCTTAGCTTCTTTACACCCCAGACCACTTTTACTAAAGGCTTTTTATCTCATATCCCAATTAGCTGCAAATCTAGCAGACTACCAGGATCTTATCTTTCAGCTCAGAAGTCAGTACCTGTTTCTCAATATTTCTCCTTAAGTAATCCGTCATTTATGCTGCCAGCATCCCAACCTGTTAGGTAATGTCTTTTTTGACCTAGAAAGAACTCAGTTTAGCTTCAGCCACTCACTTTTGGTGTTCTTTTGGGAAAACTAATAATTAAACAAGCCAACTGCATAGATATTAGTTTTTTCATCCATTTCACGTGATAATGTGATGACTGCAGATTACTATTGGTTTGGAGAACAAACTGTCTTCCACAGTCCTTAAATCTCCACTGTTGTGTTTTCAGATATCATTTACTAGACTATGTTGCTTTCAAGGAAAACTAAATAAATATGTCTCTTTTGATGTTTTTTTTTCTTGCTTTTGGGCTGCTCCCAGGCAGCTAGTTTACATTAGAAATTGAAACCAAGAGAAATTTATTTTCTGATGCACTGGAAGTTTACAGATACATTGCTTCAGAGGCTTACAAACAGCTCTGTCAGAAGGCTCAACTATATAAGGTCAGAGCATCTTTCAGTTTGTGTAGTGAACAGTTCTGCAACCACAGAAAAATGAAGAACAAACTTGTGTCCTCATCCCACGTGATCTCTAGGAAGAATTGTCTTGATCTTCAAAGTGTGTCTTTCTGGGATACTTCATGCTTCTCCTATTTGAACTTTTACAAAGTCATTTCCCACATAGCAGTGTTGATCAGTGTTAAACATCTGGGTCAGTGTTACTGGATGTTTCGTTGGGTTATTTTTCATTTGACTACATGAATAAGTGATTCTTCAACAAAACTAACAGGTAGGAAAAAAGGATAAAGTGATAACTTCAGTGTTGTTTCATATGATCCAGAAAGTTTATATATCTTAAATTTTTCAAAAATTAAACTGAGACAGGCTTCAGGGTTGACACAAGCTGTATTCCAAATTTTGGTTTTGGAAGTACTTAGACATAACACCTCCCTGATTTCAAGATTTAACAAACTAGCTATAAGCGCCCTTGTCATGGTTTGACATGACAGCTGTTTCTCGTAAGGGGGAAGGGGCAGTAAAGATGGCTGCTGTAAGAAGATGCCCAAAGCTCTCCCCAGCTCTGAGCCAGACCCACTTCTGGGGCTGAGCCAATTAGATGCCTCCATGATCACTTTTTAAGAAGAAGCCAGAAGAGGAGGTTTCTTCCTGTTCCATCTTCTGTCCCTTCCTCTTTTCTGGCTGGTGGTGGTGCAAGGAGTGAGAAGAGAGAGAGAAGCGACCATGTGGACTCCAAGGTCAGTGAAGGAAGAGAGGAGGAGATGTGCTGGAGAAGAGACTCCCCTGAATCCTGTGGAGAGGGCTGGTGAAGCTGAGATTTGTTTGCATTTTGCTAAAGATCCCACATCAGGGGCAGTGATTTTCTTCATTAAAGACCCTGTGCCAGGGGCAGTGACTACGGCCAGAGGAGGCTGTGTCCTGTGGGAAGGACTCAGTATTTATAGAAGCTGTAACTGTGGGGAAGAACCCACGCCAAAGAAGTTTGTTAAAATTATGGCCAGAAGAGGCTGGATCCTGTGTGAGGGAACCTGTATCAGCAGAAGCCACAGCTGCTGGGAAGAACCCACACCTGAGTTCGTTACGGACTGTGTCCCATGGGACGGAACCCATGTTGGAGCAGGGGAAGAATGCCAGGAGTTGTCCTCATCTGAAAAGACAGAAGCGACAGAGCCCATCTGTGAGAGACTGACCGCGTCCCCCACTCCCTGCCTCTCTGAGCCGTTGAGAGGGGAGGAGGTAGAGATATCAGGAGCAGTGAGCTGGGCCTGGGAAGAAAGGAGAGATGGGGGAGGGAGATCTTAAAGCACTGGTTGTAATTTTCTCATCATCCTGCTCTGTTTTTGCCTTTTCTTCTGTTCTATTTCTTGTAGGTAGTAGAATAAACTTTCCTACTTTCCTCTCCAAGTCGAGTACTCGAATCAGTTTTGACCAGAACTGTAATTGGCAGCGAGCCCTCCCTGCCCTTGTCTTAATCCGCAACATCCTTTTTATCTTTTTTCCTCCTATTTTGCTGGGGCCTCTGCTGTTCTAGGGAGGGTGGGGGTGAATGGGTAGCAGTGAGCTGTCATGTTGCTTCATTGCTAGCTGGGCAAAACCACGACAGCCCTTCATAGAAAAGATGTGATTCCTTTATCTAATGTTGAACTCACAGTTTTCCACAAGGGCAGTTTTCCTGACTCTCAGTTGTTTCCCTTTCTAGTCACTGCAGGTGGCTTACCCTCACTTTTCAGCTTTTCTCAAGAGCTGATAAACACAGTTTCTGGCCTGTGTACTCCATTTTTTAGTCCAGATTTTACACTTCAATACACTTCAGGGCATTCTGACACATCTGTAGTCCAGCATGATAATATAACCTATGCAGAGTTTACATTTCTGAAGACAAGAAATAAAGTGGTCACACTTCCCATTTGTTTAAAACATACTTTAGGAATGCAACTGAATAGCACAAGGTAACAAAGGACAGAAAATTACTCCAGATGGTTGATTTTTTAAAATAATTTTTTGATACCCGATTCTTACCTGTTTCTCCTGAACATGAAGTAAACAAAAAACCTAGAAAACAACTGCAGATCTGAAATATGATGTTATTACTGTGATGAACTATCAAAAATCTCTTCGCTCGAGCAAGCAAGTGACCACCTGCAAAGGAAAGGACCATACATTTTCTTAATCATGCCCTAAAACACTTCTTCAGTCAGGCCTGTTTTATGAAATCTACAGTTAATTGTATCACAGTGGTGAGCAGTGGTGCATATTAAATGGGAGGGGTGACATCTTCCCCTTGTTTAGTGGAAGCTTTAGCACCTAGTTTGCAGTGTCTGGGATTTCACTAAGTAGAGGTATACCTGCATTGAGATACGTCTTTCAATTGAGTGGATGAGAAAGAAAATCCAAGGTTTTCCCCATCACTGCCTGTTTGTGCACCTGCATCAAACAACATGGCTGCTGTGACAGCTGGAAGCTTCCAGCTTGTAAGTGTGCACAAAACCCACAGTTTAGTGGCACAAACTTTTTGAAACAGTCAGGCTCCCAATGATTCTCCAATGATGGTACAGTCAACAATTCACACAAAACACCCATTCCCTTAAATTAACTGCTTTCTGAAAAGAAACAAATAAATCTGTAAAATTAAATGTTAACATCTTCCAGGAACACAAAAGACGTTTCTTTTCATCTGTGTGTATATGTGTATAGAATAGGGACTTAATTAAATCTTGTGTTTTCTTTTTCCCCAATCACATTGCCTTTTTTTGTTTGTTTTTTTTTAAATCTGCTTTATTTTGTTGCCTGAAAAGTATTGACTCCCTTAAGCTGTACTTGTAAATTCTCTACCAGCTGCAGTTCAGCGGAGACTTGGAGCTGAAGCTTCACAACCAACAGGACAGTCACACCACCACTTCGTCCTGAGGTGGGAAGAGATCCCAGCCTCAGGGGAGGAACACTAACATGCTCCAAAGTTAGCACCAGAAGGACCTGTTCCTGTTCACAGGATGCAAAGTACTCTGGGACAACAGTTCAAAGTGTTAAAGCAAATCCAGAGATTGCCATCGCTTTGAAGTATCCCCAGCTGACATGTTTTGTTGATCGCTCTATTCCAAACAGCAGCTGCCTGGAAGAGTTCTCTGGGATGTCTCATCTCATACCCATCTAAGTGTGCTGTGTTTTAAAGCATCAGTAAAGCCTGGAAAAAAACAACTATAAGAGCTTCTAGCAGGTGATGAAAGAGTCCAAGATGGCTATGAGAAAGATTTTGTATTTTAATGCTCTTTGAGACTCCCATTTTTTCTTCTAGAAAAAGAATTCAGGATCTCGAGGCATGCACTTGCACATGCAAAATAGAATTGTTTTTCTCTCACATGCAATACTGACTGTAACTCTGATAGTGCTCCATAAAGCATATTAAAATGAAAATATTTCAACACCAAAGGCTAAGCTACAGCAAGTGCTTTCACAAGGAAATGGGTAGTAGCATTCACTGAATAATCTAGTAGAATAACAGCAGATAATGCAGTTCTTTCCATTCATTCTTTCTTTAAGCAATAGCTCTGCATTAAGATATATATGTGGGCTGGAGAAAGTGGATTTGATTTCTTGCCTATCAGCCTTTACAATGACCTTGAAAGGTTGGGTTTAGACAAAGCAGTGTCATACACAGCTCTATCTACTGCTGGGGGAAGTCCTTAATGGTTTGTGTTGTATTATGAACAAAGGAAAGGTAATTTAAAAGACACAAAGTCGGCTTCCAGAAAGCTGCATTATCACACAGATATCCACCCTATAGCAAGGCTGAATTGTAAGGTTTTAAATGCTCATGATGGAGTGTGTAGTTTCAAAGCAAAGATTAATGATTTCAGACTGCCAAACTTAATTAAAGGTTGGAATAAATGTTCTGCATTAAAATTCATCAATCCATTTGTCTGAGATGGAAGAATTTCAGTCATGTCTTTTCTTAATTGACTATAGAAAGAAGTGAAGAGATAGCAAGTTAAAACTGTTGAAACAGATGCACAGTGTCTAAATATTATTCAAAATCTTAATCATATTAAAAGAGAAGTGCAATTAGTTCCCCAGCATATTTTTAACTTGAAAAGGCTCTTAAGTGTAGCTGAAGTAACACAAGTAGCAGTCAGCTGCAGGTGGATATGTTCGTACTTGTGTAGCTCAGGAACATCTGGGCAGTACTAGTTCCCACAAAGCACTGAGGACTCTGGTCTCATCCAAGGGGACTAAATGCTGGTAGTCTCAGTGTTTTCAGTGAGTGTGCTCATGGATAAATTTTCTCACACTAGTAAAATTAAGCACATAATAGCTTTACCAGATCTACAGTTTACAGGAACAGTGCAGCTCCTGTTTACATCAGTTTTAAACCTTTGTTTCCTCGTAATTTTCTTTTTTATTAGTCTCCAGCACAAGAAAATAACGAACCCTGGAATGACACCTTACACCCTGTGTTCTTCCATGATGACTTATCCTTTGTAAATTGTCTTGTAAGCTAGTCAGTGGGCAAAACAATGCATTGATCAAAGAGAGAAATGGATGAGGTTCAGGGACTTCATACAAGTATTGAGTTTCACAGACACTACGGCTTTGTCGCTGGCGTCCTATGAAGAAAATGAAACAAAACATGGGATTAACAGCCACCTGTAAATTTTGGGTTTATTTTATCTAGGGGGGAAAAAAAAAGCTGCAAAACATCAGTAACATGCTGGGAATCAAATCTGCAATGACAGACTTCACCGCTTGTTAAATGCTCCATGAATTCCTAAACTAATAGGGAGCAAATACAATGTCATTGTGGTGTTAATTGGAAATGAACTCTGAATATAGATCGTCAAAGTTCCCACTGTCAAGAAAAATTAGTTTGTTTTTCAGAAGCACACTGGGGCTATGAATTTCTGAGATGTCAAGGAATATTTATATTAAAGGCAACGTATTATTTACTTTTAATTCTTCCTAGCAGAAACTCAGAGTAAGCACAAAGCGGCTGATGAGAAGGACTAGCATAGTTTGGGAAAATATAAAGACAAATGTGACGAAGTAGTAACCATTCAACTCAGTAATCATCCTGACTGTTCTCACTAATATGTCGTGGTCTATCAGAGAAAGTTGCTCTTGGAGAAAATTTTTGTGCTGGATCAATTCAATGAGCCAGTTTCAAATATGAAGCTAAACATTTAGCCTTATTCTGGAGTGTCTCATCTCAATGACGTTTTGTCATAACAATAATGAAAACATGCTGTAATATAAATATTTTACTGTTCCCTTCCCAGAGCCCTATAATCCTAAATTTAGTTCACACTGTTCTGCCCTTTAGAATAGCACCAGGGAAGTACTACTGCCAGGGAAAAAATAGGGAAATGTGACCAAAGTTCAACCACTGTCGTTCTCTCCTCATTCTCTCACTGGAACAGGGGTGCTTTGTGAGTAATACTGCTTTAATTCCTAGAAGAAGACAAGAGGAGACACAAACAGCATGAATCAAAACAATTACCAGGCATAACATGATACTGCACTGTCCCTGTTGGTCTCCGGACATTTTGCAGTGTGACACGAATACAGTATTGTTGTACTGCCCACTGGGAAACAACATGGGCTTGATTTTATTTTATTTTAATGCCTTCAGAGTAACTGTAAGCACTCCAGTTAGTCAAAGAACAGACATAAAATACATACTGTAAATTCCTTTTTAAGAGGTATAAATATTAATTGTTCAGCTTATCATTGAGAGTGTGTGCAGCAGTGGTAAAGAGCAGCCAGCAGTGATTGCTTTTCACATCTGCAGAAGCCAGAAGCAATTAAAATGATAGGTCAACTCCTGAATAGCCTCCTTCTCTCACAGGGTAACAAAAAACAAAGAACCATCCAGGAACATTGCTCATTAAGTTGTCGAATTTAAAAGTTGTTTTTCTTTCTCAAAAGGAAAGAGAAAATTGTTTGGTTTTTTTTTTACATTGGTGCAGCAGGATAGCTATTAAGTGGCTATGTTACTGGAAACAAATACTTTATTAAATATTAATGTGGAGATGATTCAGATCTTATTACGTGGGTTTATTACAGGACCTCATGTTTTCCCTGACTTTTGCACAGTTTGTATTCATAAATCCAGGCAACACTGGCATTCCATATCATAGAGAACAAGTGCAAGAAGAGCTGCTGATGACAACCTGTTGTTCCAGGGAACAACGTCAGCACCTGGCTCTGCAGGAGAGGACTGTTGCCTCAGCAGGTACCCCACTGATCTCACTGCTACTCTGCAGGGCACATCAGGTCAAGCTGCTGTCATGGCAGATGGCTAGATCTTTTTACCATTTTTAAAGCAGGAATTCTGTGGTTTACATTAATTTTTATAGGACTACACAGAACCTCTTAAAATGCAGTTAGCATTTTTTGTAAGGTTCAAGCTTGCTGTATTTCCAGGCATGTTTGTGGGGCTAGAAGGAAACTTGAACTAAAGCAGGTACTTCTACGTTCCTTAGTAGTTGTGGGGTTTTTTTCTCATCCTGGTGATTACAGTATTGGAGAATTCAGCACAATATTATGAAAAGATATTAAAAAATATCTGCACTTAAAACATTATTAATAAAAAAAATTCACTGGGATGCATAATTTTGCACTTCTTAGTCCAAGCAAATGGAAAGTCTGTATTTCACGTGCCTTCCAGTTACAGAAGTGATCACTGTAACACATTGCAATATTTAAGAACTTTGGAGCAGGAATCTGGACGAATTTTAGGCAATAGTAAGCCAAACCCAATTTGGAACCAATACACTTTAGTTGAAATGTTTTAATTAGCTAATATTTAGCTATGTTCATGTGCTCTTGAGTCATCTTTTAGAGAAATTCTGTAGAAGAAAAATATATTTGAAATGAAGATAGGGGAAAAGCTATTTATTATCTGTTCTTCCACTGAACATCGGCTCCAAAGAGCTCTTTTGGAGTACGTGGCGCAAAGAAGTGCTCAGCTCATGTTGTCCTTTAGTTAGGTTCCACTGAAATCGGTGAGGATGCATCAGTAATGAATCAAACTAACCTTATTCCTGCCATAAAAAACACTGTAACTTTCGTAAACTCATGACAAACCGAACTATCCTGAGCGCACACAAACATCAAGGAAAAACTTGTAAAGGCTTAATTCCTAAGGTAAAGCTTCTGACAAAGTCTCAGTAGCAAAATTCAAATGAAGAATGAACAAGTGAGTAAAAACAGGAAGCCTTTTATCCTTCTGGGAATATATTCTCTACCATTTAAGTCTTGGCTTGCAGACAACTTAGTTTTCACTGCAGCTTTTTTACCATTTTCCTGCTACTATATTCATCCATCCTAACCATAGACTTAAATGTTGATATCAGTCTTTCTGACAGTAATCTGAGATCTTGGCCTCTTAAGTCTACATTGAGCCAGCTCCAGTGAACATGAAATGAATGTTAACAACTACCTATGTATCTTCTTTTTTATTATTCGTGTCCACAGCTGCATTATCAGAATGACACACAAGCTTTAAAAGTCACAAGTGAGAAAATCTTCTGTTCTCTGTAGGTATGGGCGATCAGCTACCTTTGGTTTTACTTGTATATTTATCTTTAAGAAATCAGTAGGAGCTTTGAATTTTATGTTGAAATTGGGTAAGTATGTGGGTGATAATGCTGCTTCCTCCTGGTGATCGTGACAGTCATTGTCGCAGCGGAACAAAGCTACAAGGGGAGGTCTTGACTCCAGATGCAAAGGCAGCAATTCAGCTGGGTTGGGACAAGCTTAGAAAGTGTGCCAGTGCAGATTTGATAGAATCATAAAATCATTACAGTTGGAATAGACCTTTAAGGTCATTGAGTCCAACCACTAACCTCACAGAGCCAGGCCCATCACTGAATTGAACCACATCCCTCAGCACCTCATCTATACGTCATATAACTATTTCTAGGGATAGTGACTCCACCACTTCCCTAGACAGCCTGTTCCAATGCATAACAACCCATTCTCGTGAAAAAGTTCTTCCTCATCTCCAATGTAAACCTCCCCTGGCACAACTTCAACCCATTTCCTCTTGTTCTATATTATTCTTTACTGGAGAGAAATGATCAACCTCCACCTCACTACAACTCCCCTTCAGGTAGCTGTAGAGAATGATCATGTCATCTCTTGGCCTCCTCTAGGCTAAACAAACACAATTCCCTCTACCAGTCCTCATAAACCTTCTGCTCCAGACCCTTCACCAGCTTCTCTGGACATGCTCCAGCACCTCAGTAACTTTCTTGTAGTGAGGGACCCAAAATCGGACACAGTGTTAGAGGTGCAGCCTTACCAAAGCCGAGTACGAGGCACAATCACTTCCCTGGCCCTGCTGATCACACTGTTCATGGTACAAGCCAGGATGTCATTGACTTTCTTGGCCACCTGGGCACACTGCTGGCTGTCAACACTTCCAAGTCCTTTTCTGCCAGGCAGCTTTCCAGACATTGCCCCAAGCCTGTAGTGTGGCATGGACTTGTTGTGACCCAGGTGCAATACAGAGCACTTGGCCATGTTGAACCTCATACAATTGGCCTCGGCCCATTGTTCCAGCCTGTCCAGATCCCTCTGAAGAGCCTTCCTGCCCTCAAGCAGATCTACACACCCGTCCAGCTTGGTATTGTCTGCAAACTTACTGAGTGTCATTATGAGTTCAGGAGATCAGTGCCTACAACAACTGTATGTTGTTGCTTTGTAGAAGAAAAGAGTCTGTTGAGAGAAAGGTGGAAACAAGGGGTCAATTTCTATTACTTACACATATATTTTTTGCCTTTTTTTCTGACACAGCAATTTCTTTAGCCCTCAGTTCCTTCTTGTTTATGACTCCTACCTTAGAGATATATTATGAGAACTAAATGTATTGTATGAGTGTTCACTTGGACAGTGGGCAAGTTTCTGCACATTAGTTGGAAAGAGAAGGCATATAGCCTGCTGCTAAAAAAGAGTACATCCCCTGTGACCAGTAATTTCAATGCAGTGTTGTGGCTTATGACCCAGCTGGTCTCTTCCTACATCTCTAGAACAGTATTCCTGTGGTACTGACAGGCCTTTATTTCTTACTTACATAGTGAGAAATCCCAAGACAGCACAAGATGTTGCATGGTAATTACATTTTCCTCAGTGGGATAACTGAATGACATATTGTGATATATCAAGAGGCAACTGTGAATTTAACTTGAGTCAGCACAGTAGACTTTGCCCAGTACAGTGGGTTTCCAGATGAACATAGTGTGAATGTAAAAATAAAGGGAGGTTTCTGAATACCTCACAGCATCAGGCATCCACCATCAGCATTAGCTTTCAAAACACACATGGTTCTGGACTAGCTTGGGAAAATTCATTATTTATTTAGCTTTCATAGTCACTTAAAGAACATATTGCTTGCAGAATTAATTCAGAGGACATGACAATGATACTTGTCAGAAGAATCAGGCTTGTTAAAATACAAAACTTTCTTTTTTCTTTCTTTTTGCTCTTTGGTGCTACTAAATGCCTTTTCCTTGTGAGTAACAGGACAGGTAAGCAATATGTATGAATGTTCTGTAAATAGGCTAATCTTATTACATTGCAAATCATTATTTGCCCAGTTTTTTGAACATGACATCAGCCTGCAACAGCAGAGGGCTCTGCTGATTGCTAGAGGTGAGCAGATTTTCATACATATTGTCCCACAGTTGTATTGTCTTTTGCAAGAAACTGCAAGGGTGGTATTTGAGGAGGAAGAAGGAAGAGACACTGACACAATTTCTCTGGGTTTTGTCTCACATATATACCAGAGCAGATAACATGAACAGAAATTTCCTTCTGTGGAAAAGGTTTTTTCTTTAGATACCATTCTATGATTCTATGATTTGTGGAAGAGTTAGTACACCCTGTCAAACCTTAAAGTGTGCAGCTTGTAAGTAGAAAATGTCTTCCCAGACTAGAATGGACCCTTACTTCATTGATTTTCTGTCAGTGCCATGCCCAGTGTGCCCTTTAAGAAAAGAAAATCATCCATACCGACTCTGCATTGCAATTTCAGCATTTTCATCCCCCTGGCCTCTTGGATAAGTTATGTCTTAACACTAGGAGCAACACTTGTTAAGTCAAACATCCCTGGGGGACACAAACAGGTGGATACTCAGCTTTAGTTCCTGGGTAGATGAGCAGGTCAAGTACTGTGATTTCCAAAACGATGCTGCTGATGGGCTGTAATGAGAGCTGAGCGTGGTAATTCGAACAGCTTCAGTTCTATCACTCTGCTCACCAGGGTGGTAATGCAGATTGCTTAAAGTGCCAAAGAGGAAGGTTTCCCTCCCTCCTGTGAATAACTTGGTTGGAAGATCCTCCTTTCTCTCTCCATTAATGCTATCATACAAAGTCTGTGCAGGTATTTCTCCAAGGTTAGGAAGTTAAAGTTAGACAGTTTGAAGACCTTGAGAAAGGTTTTTTTCTTGCTTTATAATCTGTAACTTCTTAAATTCGAAACAAGAAGCACTTTTTCCCACAACAGCCCTTAGTCTCACGATTCAAGCATTATCCAACCACTTGCACAAAGTAATTTAGAGCCACCTAAAAACTGTATGGATATTGGGTGTGGTTTGATGGATAAAATTGCCCCTCGGACTCATTCTCTTGGCCGTGTCTCTGCCATAAAGACCAGTCAAAAGACAGCAGAAGGTAATGTGGTTGGTATGTGCCAACTGGAAATTTTCATGCAATTGGTAGAAAATCCATGGATAATTGGGTAAACTGGCATTATAGCTACATAAAGATAATGAGTAACATGACCTATCAAGGACAAGATATTTAGACCACGACAAAAACTGCTATTTTTGCTGAGAGAAGAAATGTGTGGAAGTCACTGTGAAATGTGAGAAGGTACCTTTTGTACTTCACCCAGTGAGGAAGGGGAATCCAGCCCTGCATTTTGTGTTTTCTGTGCTTTCTCCACGCTGGTCTGAAAGACTCTATTAATTAAAATCAGATCCTTGATAAGCAATCCTTCCATACCTCAGTCAGGAGGTTTCCTTTGCCTCCAGGTCATTATTTCTCCTATATTCACTTTATGACCTTGTATCACATTTCCCAATACCTACCCCTTTCACATAAGTGTAAGTCATTTTGTGTCCTTATTTTTTAACTCAAGTTTCTCTCTTAGGTAATACTCTTAATCTCAATGGCCATTTTAGTTATTTTCAAGTTACAGCACATCATATGTCATTCTAAGTACCAGTCTGTGTAAGGATCTACTTTATGCATTCTGGAATTTCATACTTGGCTACCTTGCTGCTTCCTAGGTGTATTTTCATATCACTGGGAAAAATAACTGATGAGTAATGTCATGTTTTGTAATACAAGTAGTCCAATTTGAAGTCATACTTTTCACTACACATCGATGTTGGATCAGAATCCCTGCTTACCAACACTGTTATAAACTGACAGTAACTATTCTGAAATCAGTGAACCAGATCCAGATAAAAGAAAAAGGACAAGCAGACATAGTGTATTGTCAAAAGCCAACTTCTGCATATATATTCATTCCAGAACAAAGCATCTTTCAGATGTTGGATGGAAAGTAATTGCAATTCAGAGTATTATTCCCAAATCTCCTCATTTCCCTGTACTTTTTGTTCTTACAGCACAGCCCTGCTGGGTTTTGATACCATGAATTATCTTTTATTAATTCTGTTATCTTGCCTCTTTTTACATCTAAGCAACCTTACCTAAATTGTATCTGCATTCTGTTTATTTTAATACATGACTTCCTGCATTCACTCAGCTTTCTGGTTGTCATCCGACAGACAGGTCCATTTCAAATTAGCCTTTTCACAAAGGTGACCTGTAGAAACAGGTATGTTCTATCAGTAACTGAGTCTTGTGATTCCCCCAAGGATAATCAACACCTTTCAGAGTTATGCCATAAATAGCTGTTGAACAACACTGAGATAAGGAAAGAACAGTAAATGATTTACACTAAATTCCTCTGTGAAAAGAGTTAGTAGTAAACAGGTTCAAGATGCTTTATCACACAAGATGCTTTGCTGGCATAAATCATTTCTCATCAAGTTCCTGGGTACTCTGGCTGAAGCAAATTTTGAACCAACGTCTTTCAGATAAGGCTTTGACTGCTCAGCCTGGGCATTACTACTGACCTGAAACAAACTAATTCCTGGAAAGGCAGTGTATTTTCCACAGTGTGGCCTCTAGTAGATAGGCGACTTCTATATTCCTTTCCACATCAGTGCCACAAATGAATTTTCATGCAAGCCTGAGTGAGAATATGTTACAAGAAGATAAGTAAACGCATATTTACTAATGTCAGCAATCCAGCTCATCTTCTCAGGGCTGAGTTTTCCATTGAATATGCAGCAGTAGGCAATCTCCAAATGATTTTTTTTCAGATCAATATCTTCTGGGACATGAGATATGCATTATGGGACAGCAGACTGAGAGCTCACCAGGTGTCTGATTCATTATCATGGAGGTGAGCAAACTAGTCACTTGCATGGCAGATGAGAAGGGGGACTTCTGGCAGATAGCAGGAAGATACACAGCTGGGAGCGAAGTAGCTATGGACTTTCTGAAATTGGCCTGCACTTTGAGAGTCACTTTAGGCCTCTAGATCTATAGAAAACTGTGACATTTTAAAATGGCACTGGAAGCAAGGAAAGCAAATGATGATTGAGCTTTTAGTCCAGACAGCAATGCATAACTTAGACCGAGATGAACAGCAATGCTTAAAAAAAACACCCAGAGAAACAGTCTTCTCTCCAGCAAGTTTCTGAGTTCTGTGAGGGTGGGAGCTATGTTTCTGTAAAGTGGATTATAAACATCAAGTAAGAGTATGTTTGTCACCTTAGCAAAGGGTGATGTAATACTGTGATAGCAGACATGGACAATTGTTCGGTTTCTTTATAGGCTTGGTATTCTCATTGACAGCTGCATTCAGAATCAAATGATAAAAGCATATCAGAGGATCAGTAAAATAGATTTCCAAAATGATCAATGGGAAATGTATGTAAATAATGTGGTAGTAATGTACCTAGAGCATGCCAGAATAGAATACAAATTCTAGACAAGGCATTGTATACAATCTTATCACAGTCCAATTCAATTTTAAAATATGAACTGCATTTTTCATTAAAGTGAAAGATGGTTTCTGAGCAAAGAAACGTCTCTGAAGATATGTTAAAAATAAAATACAAAACAATTGCTTTTTCATCCATCTCTGTTAACAGATTAAATTTCTATTATCTGGACATCTGTAAGCACAATGTAATCCAAAGAGGAATACAAAATGTAGGATCACCTTCTGTTAAAAGAAGTAATTCTAATTAGTTTTCTTTCCTCATTCCAAATTGTTTCACTGTCTGTGTTTAGCTGAATGGGAAAGGATGGCCAAGAAAATATCCCTTCAAAAGCGAGCTCTCTGCATTCTTCTGTTCCATGGCACCCATCTCTCACCCCCATACCTTGCTATATCAACAAATGACAAAAAGCCAGAACTGATGTTTCAAAAACTAGTGCTGAGGTGTTCAGCTCAGTTAGCTGCATTGCTAAGAATTTGAATGGGAGGATTTTGGCAGAAGTATGGTAGGGAAAACATCATCTTGGAAAATGCTTCATAGATTCCTTTATTTAGTGAGTAGCATTAACATAAAAGTCAGCACAAGGCTTAGGTTATGCTAGGGACTTGGTGTTAGCACTGGAGAGTGGAATGGGAGAATCTAAACCATCACTTTGCTTTCTCTTGCTAAAAAGATGCAGCAAAAGCAAAATTCCCAGATACCTTCCCAAAGATGAAAATCAACCCTGTAGTGCTCCACCATGATTGTGAACTGAAAGTATGAGCTTTGGAACTGGAACAGATTCACCACTCAAGAGCCTTCTTGCTCTGGAAAATGTTCTATAAACAGAGAATGACAACTTCTGGCTGTGTAAACCAGTCAGTATCAGCAACTGAGCATGATATTAATCAAAGTGTTATGAAATGTACTCTTTGTTTCACAACTTTTTCTACATGTAGATACAAGATTTAAAAAGTATAAGAGCGACCGTAATCAAAATACTGTGATTTAGTTCCTGTCTAATCAAAATACTGTGACTCAGGTTCTGTCTCCCTGTGCCATGTTCCATGGCAAAAAGCAATGGATTCCCACTGTGGACTAAATAGTAGATGAAAACATAATGCAGTGCAGAAATCCAACTTGTGCAGGTTTTATAAGCCATTTCCTGTACCTGTGGCAGCCATTGTTTCCTTAGCATGGCATCCCATATTTTATATAGGTTATTATTGGTTCTCCTGCAGGATCCTCTGGAGCCTTCTTCTGTTGGCATTTCCTGCTGCCAAGTTGTCAACGTACAAAAACGTGTTGCACAAAATGCTCCAAAATCCATTAATATGTCCCTTGCCTCCCACAACAGCTATTTGCAATGTAAGAATACAACAGTTGATCAGTAGCAGGAGACCTGTGAGTGTATTGCGCAGAGCTCCCAAAGCAACCCAACCTTTGAGAAAAAGATCTTTGAAAAAAAAAAAAAAAAAAACGATCCCAAAAGAGATAAGAATGACTGGATGCATTTATTTACAAGTTGGCTTAGACAAAATTATGAGTCAGGCAGAAAAATCTTAGACAAGAATGAGAAACTACACAGGACGGTGATCAAGGACATCATACGTGAGAGTTGGGGATCTTATAAAAGTGAGTCTTGTTCTTCCCTGAACCAGGAGAGCTAGTTTTTGGCTAAGATTCTAGATAGCCTAATTCAATTTGTAGAGTCAGCATTAGAGTTGTAGTTATATTTTATCTAGCTACATTATTTCTGTTACTGAAGATCTGAGCTTTCCAACGTGACCAGTTATGACAACACCCAAGAGATTTATTACTAAAATACTGGATTATTAATTCATTATGATATTTTATATGTTTGTCATTTCATTTTAAAAGCATAGTTAGCTAAATGAATTTCACAGGATAAGAGTTAAACTCACAAATAATTTATTTCTTTTCCCGTGTAATATACTCCTGCCTCTGTGTATTTTTATGTTTTGTTAAGTGACTATGATTTGCTTCCAACATTTTCAGATCATGGAGGAGTTTCTTTGAATGCTCATAATTCAAATTATTTATCACTCTAGAATTCATTTTTGCTCAAACAGTTGGGGAAAAAAAACACAAATGGTTAAGAGGATTATTTTATGAAAGAAGATGCCTATAAAGATTTTTCCATACAAATTATCTTGTGTCCATGTCCAGTTGATTATGAGCCTCAGATAATTAAATAAACAATAGTTACTGAACCTACTTTAGCAAAACAATATGTAGCTTTTATGGAGCCTCCAAGTCTCTGAATGTTTTGTCTTTTCTGTAAGTACTTGGATTCTATAAATTGATTAGAGAACAGCAATAAAAAAGTAGCTTTTCTGGTTTTATTGAGTGAGTCTGGCACATTTGTCAAACCAGGGGTATCATTTGCTTCTGTGGTGGACTTCAGAGAGACAACTGATTTTTAATTTCTTTTCCATCCTTTCTGTAATGAAAAAGACTGGAAGCAATAATAAAGTCAAAATTCTTCCTATATTAAACTAAGAGAGAGTTGCCCAACATAGACAGAGAAGGGCAGTATCTGTTGGTACAGCACTTAGTCACAGCGTTGTCTTCATTTACTTTTAGTAGGTCATTTATTCTAGCAAAGTCTCCCTGTGTAGACTACTCTTTGGTTGTTTCAGAATATCAGCAAATTCAGAGGCCCCAGCAAGATGGGAGGAAAAAAAAGATAACTAAGGATGTTGTGGATTGAGACAAGGGCAGGGAGGGCTCTCTGCTAATTATGGTTCTAAGCAAAACAGACTCCACCACTCGACTTAGAGGGGAAAGGTAGGAAAGTTTATTCTACTGCCTATAAGAAACAGAACAGAACAAAAAGCAAAAAACAAGGTAGGATGATGAGAAAACTACAACCAGCACTTTCAGATCTCCCTCTCCCATCCCTCTATCTCCTCCCCCCTCAACAGCTCAGGGGAATAGGGAATGGGGGATGTGATCAGTCTCTTATAGATGGTCTCTGCTCCACTCATCTCACATTCTTGCCCTGCTCAGAGAAAACTCTGCTTCTCAACTACAGTGGTATTGGAAGGTTAGTTTTAAAGAAAAAACAGAAATCCTGTTTAACACTTCACTAGGTGTCTCAATGCACAAGTACTACTCTAACTTCAATTCTTCAGGGGCATTCCTTTAGTGGTGGCCATCAGAGTGAGATATTACACAAACAAACATACAGACCTCAGCAAAGGAAGTGAAATAAATGACAAACACCCTGACACTCAGCCTATGGGATGCATGTTTTTAAGATTATTTGGAGAGATTCACCTTCCCATAAAGAAGCCTGGTTTTCACCACCACGTTAAAGGAGCCAGGTCAGGTTCTCCACATATGCATCGTGGTCTCAGACAAGTTTGCCTGTGACTAGTGATTCTCCCTTGCTATGTAGTATATCATCTGTCAGTATTCAATCACTCCAGAGCGCAGCCAGTAGGCTCAACACTCACTTTATGTTCAGATTTGAGGAAACTGCTAGCTGTTCATAAATCTGCACCTGGGAAGAATGCACAGGACATATTTTTCATATCTGTACATAGGTGCTATTCTACATCAAAGCCACCAGCATCTTTCAATGCTTTTGATAACCAAATATGTGATTAGTAAAAGGTGACAACTGTCCTCTATAGCAGTAGAAGTCATTTGTTAGAAGGTGGCAGGGAGCATTTGCTCACTTCAGGGGCATCTCTTCATCTCTTCAGGGGCAAGTAGAAGGAGCCACTCTCTCCTCTCTTTTCAGTATGGCTATTTAAAAATAATTGGAATTGTAGCACAAATAAGGGAAGAATCAATACACACTGTTTTTTCAACCAGTTCAGAGTCTCAGAATTTCCTCAGATTTAGTTCTGTCACTCACATAATGAGTGTAGCTCAGATAGAGGGTGAAAACAGAAAAGACCAAAGGAACTGGAATCCCATTCCTGACCCCATTCTAGTGGTAACAAACTCAGCAGGATTCAATTCTTCCATATAAATCGACAATAACTCCACTTATAGTAGAGAATTATACAACAACAGAGAAACTGGTATCAGGCTTTAGAACTACAGTGACAAAATGCTGGCTTCTGTAGCATTTTGAGGGCTTACATAGTGTTGATGCAATTGTGATGATGCTGGGTTTATCAATACAGCTATTGAACACTGGAAAAAAAAACTACACATTTGCAAAACTCAAGACACAGTTTTTATCTAACTGGAAAAGCTTTTAAGTAACTGTAGAACAGGAGTATTACTTTAATATTTATAGCCCAGTTAACATGACATGACTTCATATATTTTTGTAATGAAGATTTATAATCTGTCTGCCTAAAAAAAAACCCCATGATTTCAGGTAAATTTCTTGAAATTTGAAAATGTCCGGTATTAAAAAGAGAAGATTTTTTTTTTTTAAATTGCATTAGTCTATCAACTGCATCTTTGAAAACCAAGAAGAACTTTTAAACAGAAACTTTATGACTCTGACCAAAAAAAAAAGTCCTACTGCTTTGAATAAAGAGAAAAGAGGCAAAACAGGAAATGACAGGCCAAAAATTTATATTCCAAATTTTAGCTGGATGGTTGTATTGTAAATTCCTCAGATTCATTATGTTCATATTGCCAAGAATTAGTCTAATGTAGTAGGGGAGAATTGCTCTAATCTATCACCATTGGCTGCCAACAGTAATTCCATTAATTCAAAGAGCTAATGACATTTACTAGTACTGCCATGCTGTTTTATTGCATCTTTGAAAATAGTTGGGAATACTCAATGATGTGTTATTCTAAGCAAACTAAATTTAGAGCCGTATTCTCCACTCTTTCCACTCTATTTCCTGAGACCAAATCTGAATACCAGTGGTTTATGTCTAATTTGCAGGGGTGCGATTGTGTAGATGAATGGCACCTGCACTCCTGAATTATACTTCTGCTCTACACCATACATGGAGAATGTGAGGTGTCCAAGGTGATGACATCTACTGTGATGTAAGCTAATCATCAAGCTAATACCCTTCCAGGCTTTGTATTTTCACATCATGCAGGATAATGTGAAGATACTGGTTTGAGTCTGAAAGCAGGGAAGACAGATCTTGTAGTCCTGTGCCCAAAATAAGTAGTCCAGATTCAGCAGGGGTGATTAGTTCAGGCTTGGCACCCACAAATACAGCTGCACTGTTTCAGAACAGACATGAGTCAGAAGCAGTTTAGGTTGCTCATACCAAAACCTACAGTGAAAGACACACATGCACCAAACTGAAGCATAAGGTCAGCTCACTAAGCAGAGGTCAGCCTAACCAAGACAAATAGAAGTTGACTCCCTAACTGAGTACTCATGGCATAGACATCCCACCTACATGTTTTTCACAGAAGAGGAAGTTGCAGTACTGTTTCCCTTTCCCTTGAATGTCTACAGGCTTGAGCAGTCCTGCAAATTACAATTTACCTGTTCTACAGTTACCATTTCACACCTCCTTGAGGAGTGGTCTGAACAGTTATCCTGCTACAGGGCTAAGATGCTCGTGTAGAAGCTGTTGCATGTTCTTGAGTAAGAAAAAAATGAGAGGAAACACATCTAAGGTCCAGCCCGACCCCAGTAAATGCCTAATAGTAAATACTAATTTCATTTTCAAAAAGGTTTGTTTGTGCAGCCCTAGTGGGAATTCTCTTTTCCCAGGAGTTAAGCAGAAATCCAGCAAAGTTACAAAATAAGAATGCATGAAAACTTACAACTATAAAGTTCTTTTTTTGCCTTGGTCTGAGGCTTCTTCCTCCATCTAGAAATCTTATGTAGGTCTATGCAAGAACCCATATTACTAATTTTCAATATACAGCATTTACATGACCCCATTTTCAGCAGAGGAAGGAATGACAAAGAGGCTAAATGAGGCTAAATGATAAAGATATTGGGTTTTTAAGAGAAGTAATATGTTATTCTTCAGGAATCTCTACAGTGAAGTTGTAAAACCTTCTAGAAAAAGAAAAGAAGCTTACTTAGAAGATTCTTTGGACAGCTGAAATCCCTCTGTACTTAACATGCATGGACAGGCTTTGCTTTTCAGATGACAAATTTCTTAATATGAAGTCCTTTCACAAAGACAAATGCTAAAATCCAGCAACAATACCACAGTAGCCACAAGGATTGTAAACAGGAATATGTTGGGTGATTTGTTACCTTTCTCCAGTCTTGTGGCAGATTCATCATCAAAATGCACAGAATCTGCAATTCAAACCAAAATACTTGGCAACTCTCCATGAGCTGGCTGTACTAGGAGTTAAGAAGCTGAAGCTTATGCAGCATCCTGCTTCTTTGTGGCTTTATGTACTGAAAAAGGGTGGAACACAGGAAATCAGTTGCTCCCACCAGGTCAGGATTCCTTAGTGACTGCATCCCCAAATGATTCCCAACTACTGGTGTAATGCACGGGAGCATAGCAGTTATTCCAGTTCCCAGACAATACAGATTAAACCAGAGTTTTGAAGGTGACAGATAGTGATGGTGCAGGCACAAGCAAAGTAAGCAGTTACCCAAGCTGAGTGCTTGACACAGCAGATGCGTACGAGTAAGCATGGGAAGGAAATCCTGTAGGTCTCACAGCAGAGACCCTGGCTCTGCTCCAGCTTCACATTGCCTGCCCAGAGCAGCTTATTCAAGTACCCTCTGTTCCCACACCTCTGAATGCAAGTGCCTCTTGCAACACATACCCGACTCTCTACTTTGATTGGCACTGCTGATGCTGAGGGAAAAGTCGGCACAGGTAAAGCTGCTTTGGTGAGCAGCATGGTGGGAGGGAGAGGCAGCTAGCCACCTTCTCCTCACCTTCCTTGAAATAGCAGGGCAAGGGCTGGGCACACCAGGGGAAGGAGCAGCTTTAGATATTAAACTGAATGCACAGACACAAGCGTCAGGAAGGAGAGCTCATTCAGCCTTTGCTCTTAGCCCACGTAGGTAGATAGTGCCTGACAGAGCCACAATCTTGTGGCTGTGAAACTGAATTTTGTCAGATAAGTAAGTTATTTTATCTTCATCCTCAGGCAGTAATATTTAATTGTGTCTGCACTGATACCAAATCTGCAGCCAACTCGATGTGTGGGCAGATGCAAAACAGTTCATGATGCATCTTCCATGTACTTTTCGTAGCAGAAGACTACAGAATTTGACACAGAATACTTTGCCACAAGGAGGATCTGTCAGCTATCACTGAGCATGTCCTCCATAATCAAAAATATGCAATTTCACTGTGCTAAATCCATAAGGACCAAGGAGCAGTTACATATCAAATATGCTTAAAGTTCCTATGCTTAAACTTCCCTACAACCCACCCTCTCGCTATTTTTGGCTAGTGTAAGAGTTAGACCTGAAGGAACAAGAAGACTGTACAAATACATAGAAACCCACCTTAGAAGAATCACTTCAGTCTCCCAAAAACAAAGTTTTAAGAGAACCAAGAGCCTGAACGGATCCTACCATCTGTGATCCCAGGAAAGCAACATCTCCCTACAGGGTTAGGCTTGGCCTCAAAAAGATACTTTGCTGCAGCTAATAATATTTTATATATATATATATATATATAAATAATATAAAACTAGTTTTATTTTTTACATAAGCTTTTTTTTTCATTTTTCTGCCACCTGATAAAACCCTTTCATTTTATCAAAGGAAAATTATGAAGGCCCGAGATCTATAAACTAATCTGCTCACTTGCTGTGAGCCTTGTATATCTTATTCCAAGGTGGAAATTTTTAAGCCAAAACACAGCCCCCTAGGTGTTAGGAGTCTGGTCGAAATCAGTAATCTAAGCTCATTTGTACTGTCATCAAAGAAAGAAATGTCTGCCCGGGAGGTTATCAATAATTCATCCCCGTTCTAGGATGTGTAAGATATCTGTCAAAGTTGTGGTGAAAGATTCTACTGTAATTGAAATGACAGCTCACATAAGATAAAAAGTGATTTAGTAAAGGAGGAAGGGCAGATTTACATGAGATAACAAGCAAGGGAAGAAAACAAAATCAACAATAAAGCATTGCAATGAGCCAAGGTAATTGAATCAGTCTCAAATGTTCTGTGACTTTTTTCCCTATTCCCAATTTAAAGCAATGTGAGTGGCTGTAGCAGAGGCTATTTGAAGATCCTCTCCAGTTCCTTATTTGTCATCTGGAAGTGATGTGACAGAAGCACACTGATGTGCATTTAAACACACACCCACACACAGAGTGGTCTCAGTTACGTAAGAGTATAAAGCAATTAAAGTCTGTGGGAAAGAAACTGTTATGTATTGCAGCTAATTTCATGCCTCCTTGTGCACATCAATAAAGCATCACTAAAGCTATCTTTCTTGTGGAGTTTAAAACACATTCATCTGAATAAAATTAAAATGGACACCATGAGCTTTAGAACGACTACTGTAAGAACATAGGTATTATAAAGAGGATAAATCTGTGAAGGACCTTCAAGGGCTTTTCCTCATGTGAAGGGCTTGCACCATCCATGTAATGGCAATTAAATAAATAAGTAGATAAATAAATAAATGTTACTGCAACAGGCATGGAATAATTGTTACCAAGCAGATTGTTTTCAGTACACATCAGTCCATTACGGCATTGTGGAGCTTACTTAGGATTTCAGTGAATTGTGTTTCTTGATAGCTACACATAGGTAAAAAGAAGAGGACAGAACAAGTTGTAAACAATGCACCCAAACTCCCCATCCCCCATCTTGTTTTAAATGTTGCCATTCATTTTTTAGCACCTTTGTTATCTCTGTCTCCCTTCCTTAACCCATCTCTCACATCTGTTCTTACAGCCTGGCCCTGGTGTGCCCAGCCAGACCCATCCCTGCAGTGGGAGGGCGTGTTTCACATCATGGCCTCAGGTCCCTGTGGCCACATCACTGCATCCAGGACGAACAGAAGCAGAGTGTGGCTTCTGCCTTCCCATACAGGGAGTCAGAGTGAAGGGAAGACAAAACAACTCTCACTCATTTCAGATGCTATCATGCTTAATTTGTAGACTTTGTGTAACTAAGTCATAGAAATACTAGGTCTTAGGAGCACCTGGAGTTGTCAGACTTGCACTGCAGAGTTAAGAAACAAATGTACTGATTTTCCTGTTTGCATTTTACATTAAAATTATTTTCAGCTGAAGAAAACATCATCAGTCATTATGGGATTGAAATTAGAAGGAGTGGTGGCAGTTAGAGAATCCTAGAGAATCATTATGGTTGGAAAAGACCTTTACAGTCATCAAGTCCAACCACTAACCTCACACTGCCAGGCCTATCACTAAACTAAGCTATATCCCTCAGCACTACATCTGTGCATCTTTTGAATATCTCCAGGGATGGTGACTCCACCACCTCCCTGGGCAGCCCATTCCAATGCTTAATAACCCTTTCAGTGAAAAAGTTCTTTCCAGTCTCCAATATAAACCTCCCCTGGTGCAACTTGAACCCATTTGCTTGTGTCATATCTTTAATTACTGGACAGATTGACCCTCACCTCACTACAGCTCCCCTTCAGGTAGCTGTAGAGTTACCATATCACCTCTCAATCTCCTCTAGGCTAAACATCCCCAGCTACCTCAGACAGCACTCATCAGATTTGTTCTCCAGACCCTTCACTAGCATTGTTGCCCATCTCTGGATACAGTCCATCACCTCAATGTCCTTCATGTAATGAGGAACCCAGAACTGGACACAGTATTCGAGGTGGCCTCACCAGCACTGGGTACAGGGGAACAGTCATTTCCCTGGCCCTGCTGTTCACACTGTTTCTGATACAAACAAGGATGCCATTGGCCGCCTTGGCCACCTGAGCACATTGCTGGATCATGTTCAGACAGCTGTCAACCAACACTCTTTTCTGCCAGACAGCTTCCCAGCCTCTCTGCCCCAAGCCTGTAGCGTTGCATGGAGCTGCTGTGGCCCAAGTGCAGCACCTGGCATTTGGCTTTGTTAAACCTCAAGCCATTGATCAAGCCTGTAACTTAAGAGACACATCATAACATACCAATTATAAAAAGGCAAAAACTACAGCTTTCCCTAAAAAAATGGTTTTATCCATCAAACAGAAAATATTAAAAGGACTATATTAATGAAGCTATATTTGATGGTAGAAAATGCTGCATCTTACTGCTCTCTCTATATAAGTAAGCATTAGTGGTGCAAATGGCAGCTCTCTATTTTGTTGACAAAAGCTTGCAAATGGGGATCTATGTCTGTTTCTGCTGCAAACAGACAGATTTCCCTAGTGCACTTGCTGGCTGGACTGAATAGGCCACGTGCATATTTATTATAACAAGGGGGTTTCTTCAAAATTGATCAATGAATGAAGCAGTTGCCAAGAGAAAAATAATAAAAGTTGCAGTTTAGAAACAAACCATTTGTTCAGTGCTTGTTTTCTGTTATGTTACCAAGTACTTCATCGTGGGTTTTACTAAGAATAATGTCGTTCCAAGAATGTCCTTTAGGTCTGTACCTCTGACAGGCCTTGCTCCTTTTCCTGACAAGATCCTTTGGTTGCTCAATGGCTATTGTTGCTAAATCACTTTTTAAAATTTTTGCTTTCTTCTGGTGTAGTTCATTGGGCCAAAAGAAGGATTTCTAATAAATGAATCCTCTTCTGTGAATGACACCAGCTTCCCCAAGATGATCATATGTTGTGATCTAAACTTTTGCTAGTGCTCGATTCACTTGTCTAACAACTAATTGGTAAGCAAAATTGTTTTATGTTGGCTTCATCCTCTGTCTTCATGTGGAGAAATGAGAGCTGATTTATGATGCACTAAACAAAATCACATGGTAAACTAGGAGCAATCAACTTGAAAAAAAGTAGGTTTGATATTTAAAGGCTTTACCTGATAAGCAATGGCTGCAGCCCCCTCCCCTGGCTCCTGAACCACTTACTTTCCTTCCATCATTGCTACTAACCCTCTACCTTTTTTTTTCTACTATGCCCTCTTCTGCTTTTTTTTCCTATGATGTCCCATCCTCATGGACAGCTTGGCAGCTTGATTCATTTGCACACTGGCTGGCTGGACAGTTTGCTGAACAGTACGGTGTGCATCTTAACCAGCTGGCCGCTTTCCTATGCCACGCATTGTGCGTAACGTAGCATAAAAGATTTATTAAATGTTTAACCAGAAATCAGACATGAATCAATTAATCAAGCTCTGCTGTTTAAGACTGTTTCCAGAACGAGTTCTGTACTCACTTTTCTTGCCAAGCACTTGACCTGAAATTGTTCTGATTATTAAACTGATCCACTGTCTCAAGTACTCTGAATAAGTGAAGAGCAAGGGAGAATGTACCAAAGACAAACCACAGCCATCTTTACATAGAGGAGAAACCCATGTACAAGACATTAAACACACAGTAGATGGAAGCTCCAACTCAAAGACTTTGTAATCCAAATGACCTAATAAAAATAAAGGCCTAATATTTGTCTAAAGCAAAAAAGTGAGCCAAAAGAAAATTTTGTAGGAATCCATCTTGTCTTAAGAAACTTTTTTTTCTATCCAATTGCTGTCCTGGGTACACAATTTAGAATGAGTGGTCCTGAGGACAACTTACTACCTGCCATTGCCAGAATGAAAGACTAACTGTGTTACTCATTGTCAATTTTAATACGGAGCCAAAGTGACGGTTCTTCACCTCAAGAAGACAAAATCACAGCTCCTAATCACCTCTTACAACAAAATACGGAGAGCCGCTTGTAGGCATAGGTATCAACATGGATTGTTTTCCATTCTTTCTCAATCTGTACAAGAAAGGACAGAGATTGAGTAGCAGCTGCCACAGAAACTACTCCATCTCTGAATCCAAGCAGGTTGGTGACTTATGCAAAGAACCAATCCACAGCCCTTGCTGTGCAAGCAGGTACAGCAGGAACAACTAGGATGTTGGGATTTAATAACTGCCAAGGATTCTACTTCTCAGAAGATATATTTTGCTGTACTACCCAGTGCAAAATTTGTAAAACCGAACTGTGGCAGATACATGACATCCGTGACAGGGTGGATTTATAAAAGACAGCTATGAGAAGTTGCTAGGTAACAGTGTCTTGTCCTCAGAACCACTGAGCAGTGATGATCTGTTCTCATGAAGCAATGGTGCAGCCTAATGTCGTTGCCATAAATTTCTTTGCATACAGATTTTAAAATAAAAACAGATCTGAGCTGATCTCTCTGATTTACAGAATGTTTCCTTTGCCAACTTTCTAATAGTCTGCCTAATCCATCACTCTTACACCAACACAGCTCTTCATATTTTAAGGAAACCACAGAATGGAAGACCATTTAAGAAATTGTTACAGCAGAAAGCTCACCCGTCTGCCTGACTTCATTAAGAGAAGACATGACAATCATTATTGCATTCAACATATAGATTGAGTTTGGTGTCAGCTCCTGGTCAAAATAGACATTATAGCAGGAAATACAGGAACGTGACTGAAGTTTATGGACCATCTGAGAAGAGGCTCACTATGCAAAAGGGCACTCAGAAGACCTGAAACAGCCTAGGAGAAAAAGGATGGTGGCACCAAACCAAATCCCACTAAAAAGCAAATGCCCTACAGCACATCATTAATAATAAAAACCATCTGCTGCAAACATAACATCCCTGGGATTTGTACAATTGACTGTGGCAGCCAAGGAACTCTCACATAGGCTTTTCTTGGACTTTATTTTCTTCCAAGTGTGTTAACATGACTTACCCATTCCCTTGCTTCATTTCACTGTGGCATTCTGTGCTGCCTGTTGTTTTTTAAGAGTAGAGTAAGCAATACATTATAGATCATTGTCTCCCAAGTTAGAATTTCAAGGCTAAAAAGTCACCCTCTGAGGAATGTGCTGGTCTCTGAAGGAACAGCTCAGCTGCCCCATCTGTTCACTGTGATGCTTTATCCCCCAGAAAGGCAGGCAAAAGCCAAGGAAAATAAATAGCTGGACCTTACTCTGCAGAGGGTTCTGAGAGAGCTTTGAGAGGCCACGTATCTTTGGTCACATCTGTTATAAGTGGGAAACAAAACTGTAACTCAGGGTGATACTTAGAGTGATCCCAGAGTGCCCTACACTGGTGTCAGTGTCCTGCTTGTGGCAGTGTTGATCAGTTACAGACAGAAGAAGAGTTATTAACTTAATAAATTCTCTTCATCCAGAAGCCACATTTTCTCAAAAATACAGCTTTGGGAGCTAATCATCATAATTTTCTGCTGGTTTTCTTGGTTTTCAGTGTATTGCCCCAAGCATTGTTCATACTATCTACAAATAATGGCTCCACATTAAAGACTTTCTAAAGGGGAACAAGGGTTTCCAAGGTCACCTCACACTCTTTGCAACAAGAGCCACAATTCAAATGCATCTGACACCTTCCTGACTCATTTTACAGACACTTTCCAAGTAGACCAGGTATTTGCTTTTCCCAAGATAAAAGCTTCACAGTCATTAGGTGCCATGATTTCAGGCCAGGCTATACGACAACCTCTTCACAGAAGCACTTCTCCACCCAGGACATGCTGTGTCTACAGCTCTCAAGGCAGAACCTCACAGCTCTGCCATCATTATCCTGCTCAGGTAGTTCATCACATCTTACTGACAATGGTGGGTTGCTCTTTGGGAACCCTTTTTGGGAACCTGATTTATTAAAATTTCTTTGTAATGCAGGTAAATAGTAAATGAAATAAATGGCATTTCTGGCCACTACTAAACCATATTATTTCCTTGAAATTTTTTTTAAGTTCAACTTCTTTCAGGCATAAAATGCTGAATATCACCTTCCTCCCTGAAAATTCCCTTTTCAGTGCAGTTAATTTCAGCATGTCTCTCAATACACACTTTCAGCAGTACTCGCTTTGCCATGGGATGTTTCTCATTCTTCAGAGTACGTCTGAGTTTTCTACCTACCAAATGTAGCTTCCTTGGATGTCACACCTTTATAACCAGTAGCACCCAGTCAGAGTCTTTCAGGATAAACTGGGCTGCTCCTTCATTACATTATTCTGCCAGGACAAGCGGGCATAGACACATTCCCACATGCCAGTTCTCATGCCAGCTGCTTCGTCAGCATCAAGCATCTCCACACCAACCCACCTTTTCCTCTTACAGGAACTACAATATTTTTTAAAAGCTGTTGCTATATGGCTTAGTACTGTTTTCTGTCCTCTGGGGGTATGTGAATCTGTTTCTTCTAACTACAAAGGCTACTCTTGTAACTGAAAACAATACTCTTAAAAGACTTTTTTATTTTAATCTTTTTCAGGGGTGATATTGGAGACAAAAGGAAGAGTACAAAGAAAATAGAGACATATCTATCACAGCTGTAGATATCCTCTGATTGTCACTGCTGCCGTGATGCTCTTTTTTCGTTGTTGTATTACATAGTCTGTTAGCAGCAGCCACTCTTGAGTCAAGTTCATCTGTGAGCTATTTGAGACACTAGTCTTGAAATAACCTATGTGTTAGCAGAGATTTCACTTAACACAACTGCACATTGTACTATGCAAATCCTCATTTCTCTTTCAAAAACAATTTTGTAGACATTTCAAATCCCAAAATTCCCAAATTTCCTACTGTTGGCTAAATGTTACATGTTAAATTCTCCTTCAGTGACCACTGCTGGCTTATCTAGAATTTCCTCATAATGACACAACAGGTGATTAAGGAACAAAATTTTAGTATGTCTTACCTGACTAGCACTAGATTTTGTCTTCCTTGTACTCATTTCAATGTCAGACTATTCAGTACAGTTCTTTATTACCACAGATTTTTACCTATTAACCTTGCTAGAAAGCACAAGACCAACACTTCAGAATATAAATCATCTGCTCTGTGTATTAGTATATTCCACAGGAGAAAAAAAAATCGTTACTTTTAAACTGGTTTGAAATAAATGTGATGTCTACAATTTTAAAGTAAATAGAAAGATCTATTTAATCTCCTTTTTAGGATGAATGAGTTTAGTTTAATCATACTAGTATGTGGAGCTGTTTGTCTCTATGTTGAATCCACTTCAGAAGAGATTATCTAAAGGCTTCCTAGACACATATATGGATACTTGTTTTTAACAACCCATGTTATAAAGCACAACAAGAGAGCTAGCATCATTTTCAACAGACGTCAATACCAGAAACAGAATGACTGTACAGATTGCTATCATTCTACCTGAACCACAGAAAGGATATATAGAGGTCAAATCAAAAAGTCTGAAACTCTAGGAATTGTTTTGGTTAGTTAAGCTCACCACATGCCCAGTGTACCCCTCCAGTGAATTTCTCTGCCACTAAACTCTACCTAGAGTCTTCACAAAGTGTAGAAGCTGGGGGAGGAGACAAGTCACGTACCCAGAAATTTCACTAAACAAAACCACTTGCAAAATAAAGTTTCGAGATTTTCCAGTTCATTCTAAAGAATGTATGCTTGGAAATTTCTCTTACTTATAATAGATACCTCTTAATACCATATGTCAATTCAGAGTCCTCAGAACAGGTCATGTTCATTTGCTTGTATTTCTCACTTTTCAGCTTTCTGTGGCATAAAGGAAAAAGGTATGTTGAATATTACTGTTCATGAGATGTTTCTGCTTTATATCCTGTCTTCTAAAACTGGGTGTTCACACATTAACACCAATTGCAGCAGCAGAGGTATCAGATGTGGAAAGCCAATTCTCTGCAATAACAAAGTCCCAAAACATTTAAAACTTTATAGAGTAATAAGACAGAAAGCAGCTAATGCAGCCTGTAGTGTGCTGGCACAATGTGTAAAGCAATACAGTTTAGATAAACCCATGTGAACCTAATTCACCTTTTGGGTGATCTCAGTAAACAGTTTTATCTACTGCATAAACATGTAGTGGTGAAGGGTGATTATGTAAGTCAGAAAGGCCAAATTCTCCTCAGTAGACAAATAAGGCTGCATAAACATCTAGGACCACTTAAAAACTGCAAACTTCTAAAAAGCCATACGTGATAAAAAATCACAGAATGATTGAAGTTGGAAGGTATATTTGGAGGTCATCTGGTCCAACCCCTCTGCTCAAGAAGGGCCACCAAGAACATGCTGTGCAGGACCATGCTGTGACAGCTTTTGAGTATCTCCAAGGATGGAAATTCCATGACCTCTCTTGGAAACTAATGTTATTAATGATTAAGTTGAAAGGACTGGAGCTAGTATTGGCCCCAGGGATACACCACTAGTTAGTGGCCTCCAACTACACTTTGTGGCACTGATGACTGTCCTTTGGGCCTGGCTGTTCAGCCATTCTTCAGGCCACCTCACTGCCTGCTAATCCAGCCCATACTTCATCACCTTCTCTATGAGGATCTTAAGAGTGGAAAAAGCCATTATGAAGTTCAGGTAGACAATATCTACTGCATTCCCCTTGTGTTTATTTGCCATGTTTCAGATTCCTTCTATGCCAATCTGAGGGCAAAGCATAGACCATCCTTCTCATTTGTAGCATAGATGAACAGAGTACACAAAAATAATGTAGACATTATCCAGGCAGTCTGTCTGACCACGGTCTTCCACCAACCTTGTCTATATTTTCCTTCTTGTTATGTCCCAATATGGTACCTATGCATTTTTAGAATTCTTGGCACCTTGCTCCTATGAGCCCCAAAGAACAATGATGAGTATCCAGGCTTTTTCAGACCTTTTCCAACACCTCCTCCTATAGGGACATTCATCAATTGAAACCAATGGGTGTCACTGTGGGGTATCAAAACTCACTCTTTATATACACGTATATATGTTCATTGTATATATGTTCATGTGTGTATACATATCTGTATTTCCCTCTGTGATTTTCATCAAGGAATTGCAAATTTCTTAAACAAATGTTAACTTTCTACTGTAGAGTAGCTGCAAGGAGTGTTTTAAGTAATAGATACTAATTGAATTGAGAGTAGCTGCTATATCCAAACTAATTTAAAGAATGAAAAGGCATTTTCCTTCCTAAGCAATCAAAAAATTGCTTGGAATTGCAATTCTACCAAAAAATGAGGCAGAAATGTAGAAAAACCCTGAAGGTTTTCCAAGAAGCCACTTGCTTGCAGCTCCCCAGGCAATGATAAATAGACATTGCCTTGGTTCTGGAGTAAAAAAAAGTCTCAGAAAAGATACTGACTACAAACACACTATTCCTATTACCAAGAATGATAGTTTTCCAAAGGATTTGATTGATATATCATAGTAGGTGGTAGATTGGCAAGATGCCTTTGAGTTCCAGTCCCTTATTTCTGGGTTGAGGACACTATACAGTCTTTCGTGTTGTCTGTTTTCAAAAGTGTACACTGTCCCACTTTAAACAAGTCCTGCAAAATTAGCAGGAAAGGAAACATTATGCTAATTTATTTTTTTCATTTCTGTTTCTTTCTGCTTCTCAAGTTACTGCTGTAAAGAAAGGTAAAAGTACCTTCAAGAGACATACCCCTCCTCATGTATAGCTATTTGGACATTTCATTTCTTACGCTAATTATAGTGTGATGTTTTTTATATCATGGTGCAATTAATTAAGCCTCAGAACAGTCATGTGAAATAGCCATATTTATTATTTTACAGGTGAGTGAACTGAGGCACACTCAGAAGATAAGGAGAAACACGATAAATACTTCTTGAGTTTACCACAACCATTCTTGTGCAGATACTGTGAATTTACACTGCTTGCGTCTAACAGCTTATTAATTTACAAGAAGACATTCAAAATTGGTTTTTAAATTCCGTAATGGGACTGGTTTTGCATAGTCTCCCTCCCCCTTTAGTTTTATCCTCTTTTCAAAGTTTAGCATATAGCTCGAAGGTCGGGATTTTCAGCGTCTGAAGACACCAGGCATAGATGGTTTATGAAAGTCATTCAGAAAATAAAAATAATTAATTTTTGAAACTGCCTGTGGTAAAGGATGATAGATTAATCAGCCTTACCTGTCACCTGTACAGTAAATCCAATTATTCTCGTGACACATTTCAGTAGCAATAAATCTATACTAAGGCTAGGTTAAGTCTTGCAAAACAAGCCACTGAAAACATGAAGGAATCATTACGCTATAAATAAGTAAAATAATAAAGAAAGCTGGTATAAAAAGTAGAACAGTAAAGTATGACATGGTGGATGCAGCTGCCAATAAACCATATTTTTTTAAATTCTGACAGCATTTTAGGGCTAGAATGGTTTTCATTTTGGAAGTGATTGAATTTTTATTACTTGGCAACAGCATGATGTAGGAAGCATGAAAACTAGGGTGGATTTTAATGAAGGTGGTGACCGCAGATCCCATTTATTTTACACAGTCTGCATCTTCTGCAGCTTCAAGTCATGAGTCCAGGACTGCTATCACCAAGTTCAAAGGCCACCAATTTAAGTAGACCTCACTTGTCAAATTTCACATTTATCACACAGTGTTGCTCTGCCATAGCATCTCAGATCCTCTCCAGAGAAACTGTTTGGCAAATCATAAAAAAACTGGCTGAATTTTTCCATAGCCAGCCAAAAGTTTGGAAACAAACATTCACTTCTGCCAGTGCCTCCAGTCTGTCTTAACTAGTCATCTCTAGCAGAGAATGATAAAGCCTCAATGGCAGAAAAATATCAGTGTTGGGAGGAAGAGGTGCTCACCACATTATGAAAACATGCGTGAACTGGTCAATAAAGGAGGAGATTGAGAAGTACTGTAGAAATTGTCATGACAGTCAAAGAATATGTGTTTTCAATATGTAACATTGACAGTAGGTACAGCAGATTACCATCAGAGAAATTACTTCCTCCCTAAAGACCAGTAGCAGGCAATACTGGTCACCTGTTTCTGTTTTGACCTCTCTCTGAACCAATCATCTCATATACAGTACTTCAGGGCTTTCTGTCTGAACCTGTTAGAAAGGCTGTGTAAGTTAACTGCTTAAGGGTAACCCATAATAACTTTCAAATTATTGTGGGACCAGTGCAAAGACACTCAGCTAAAGCTAGGAAAAAGTAGTTTTGAGAATTAATAAATTACTAAAATGATGAAATTTCAGGAAAATGTAATTAGCAGCATGCTATCAGCTGAGTAATTGAAGAAATTGCCTTAAGTGAGCCAAAATGTACCAATATCTTCATTAGCAATTGCCCAGTATTCTGCTACTATTCAAATGCAATCCTTTGTTTGCCAAGTGCCTCATTGGTTGTCATCTTATGCCCACAGTCCTTTAGAAGACTCACATGCATGATGCCCCCCATCCTTTTTAAAGTCCAGGTAGCATATGTCACACCAAACCTCTCTGACAGCTTGAAAGCAGGAAACTGAACCAAGCCTTTAGCATATGAAATGAACATTGTCAGGTATGTAAGTGCTTGTGCACGAAATAAAGGCATGTGCCCATCCCCGAAAACAGTAAGCAAGTTGTCCCAGAAACAGGCTTTAAGGACTGCCCAACAGGTAAGGTGGAACGGGCAGGCAATTTAGCTTCTAGGCTACCTCAGTACAGCAATGGAGAGGCAACTACCAGAGCCATAGCTCTGAATCAGAAGCACTCCCATCATCACTCCCGCTGGCCCCACAGGACTTAATAAGATGACTTAATAAGCAGGTACACAGGATATCTGTCTACAGGCTTCCTGCAAGCTCATTAAATTGTCTCTCCCAAGTTCTCTATCACACATACTCCTTAGTCTTAACAGAGCTCGGCCTCCATGCTAGGGAGCTACAATGCTAATCTTATGGAAACCAAAAGGCTCTGCAGAGACTGTTTTGAAAGTTCGTCTTGATGTCCTGGCACCACTGACTGCTTTCAGCACATCTAGATTAATTTCTGTGACTGAGTCATCCTTTGTAGGCCAATTCCCAAATTAGATTATTTAAAATTAAACAAGGGAGCTTAAATGCAAATTTCAGTATTACTAAATAGGAGGTTTTTAAATCCTAAGGAAACAATCTCAAATTCTCACATGTTCTGACACTATCAGGTCCCTATAGCAGCCAATATTTCCAGAGGAACTTCCCTATCTCAGCAAGCACTGCAAGGATAAACCTAGGGCTGATACCTATGAGGGACTCAATGTGATAACAAAAAACATGAAAATAATTTGAAATTATATTTAATTATGATGAAGTAGCCCTCAGCATCCTCAGTGAAGCACCATGTAAACAGATCACAACAGGTTCATCTCTTCCCAGTGATTTTAGCATCAACAACAGAGCATACATGGTGTGTCTTCACATATGGACAGTGTTGGGTTCTTGTTCAAAAGGGATCTCAGATGTCAAAACTCTGTAGAATGAAATTGTGCTTCTGAGTTTTGACTTACATTCTGAAATGGGTAGTGTGTTGCTGTAATAGCAACCAGTAGCCATGGTAGCCTTTCTTCCCTCTTCCTTTCAATCAACTACTCATCTACCAGCACTATCATTCATCTCTTCTAACAACCACAGCTCCAGAATCTTGTCTTCTGCTGCTTGTCTGATTGTCTTTTTACCTTTTAAAATTATTTTTATGTGTAGTCAAAAATACAACCAAGCTTATGTTTCACTTTCTTCCTTGCTTCCTTTATTAAACTCTTCAGGATAGGGTAGCATTGCCTCTTGCAGTCCTACAGTGTACAAGCACCTTCTAGGATTTTTCCTTTGCAAACAGAGAAAATCCTTGATAGCCAGACTTGATTTCAAACTTACTTGTTTCTGTTTCCCTAATACTGTGGTACCATACTTGTACATAAGGAGCCAGTTTTTAACATGGAAAACATACAAATAAAAAAATTTAGTTCCATTATGTTCTCTCTAGAAACACATACACACAGCCTTTCCAATCTAGACTCTGCATCCTTGCTCCTGTCTTGTCTTTTATTAATGTTATCCATTAACTCACATATTTAATAGTCTTCCTGACAACCAAGGTGAGAGACTGGCCTTTCTATTCCTCATCGAACAAAGTTCAACCAGACATATTTTTTGGGTTGGCTGGAATAACTCTCACATAATTCCAATCCACATAAGAACAGGGAGGCCTGTCACTGTCCTTCCAGCCCAGCTCACAGATGTTGGGGAATCCATCACAGATAACTTGACTCATATGACACCTGACACAATTCCCTGCTGTGTGTGTGCACAGCTTTGTGTCACCAGCTGTCTACCATCTCGTTATCACTTGCACAAGTAAGGTTTGGGAGGGAGAGCATGGCTACAGCTGGAGACTTCCAAGAAGTCTGAAACCATAGACAAAGGTAGAAATAAAAAAGACATCTCCTTCTTCACACCATCTCTCTCATTGTTTCCAAACTCTTCTTAGTTAAGTCTTGAAATAATTGGCCTGATTTTTAAAAAAGTGCTAGAACCCACAGATCTGCTCTGATATATATCTGAGGTTTGTGACAGGCTTTTTAAAGTCCTGTAACTGTAGAATGTAATTAAAGAACAGTTAATGGCCCAGGGAGTTCAGACAGAAACAGCTGACACCACGGTAAAAGTCTACATGAAGCTCCTTATGTCAAAGAAAAGACAAAGAAATCAAATCTCTATCAGGATATTTTTCAGGTAGTATTTTTCCACTTTCCAAACCACGGAACCTTTGGAGAGTTTATCCCAAAAGAGACTGTTGCTATTACAACACATTCCTGATGTGATTGCCCAGAGAGTTTTGTTTAGAAAACTGTCCTTTGGAGAAAGAAATGATAACTGTAGTATAACTGGGCTTACAATCTAAACTAAAAATGCCTGCCTCAAGTTTTATACTAATCAAAGAATTAACACCATATTCTGAAAAACAGACAAATTAATAGTATTCAATCACATGTGTGGCAATTTAGGTTCTATGTATCTTTTTCATTTCCTACTTCTTTAAAAATTCTTTTCATATTTGCTTGGCACAATGTTTGTGAGCCCATTCCAAAGATGTTTATCACAGGGATTTGACTCAAATCTCTGTAGACAGCTCTTTGCACAGGACAGGGTTTAGTTACAAAACAGTTGCTTTAACATCTGCCACCACTCAGCAGGGCAGGTGACCTATTTACATAAGGCTTTTATAAAAGTCTTACAGTGCCATGTTGCCTTTTAGATTTTGTCATCTCATTCTATAGGTTGTCCTTTCTAAATTCCTTTTTCATGTGTTTGTTCATTCAAGGGCTGAAGTTCACATTTCCAATGAAGATACTAGGAGTCTGGCCAGCACAAGAAGTACAAAACCAAGAGTGAGTTAACATAAACATTCCCTAAATCAATTAACACTCATTAAAACATCACTAATGAAGTACTTGGTGAGCCTAGTTTTTGTTCCAGTAGACATGTGTTCATGAAGAATAAGATTACATGTGCTAACACAAGTTCTGATGTACTTACATCTTATTTTTCCACAAAGGACCAGGTAGTACCTGTAACTACTACAGGCATGTGGAAGGGCAGAAAGCACAAAACATCTTCCCAGTTTTCTTGAGTGATGAGAAGACCACCTGTAGATTAATAGTGATTTCTCCCAGTTCTCTTGGAAGAAGCTTCCTTCTCCTCCTAAACCAGTCCTTGGAGCAGAACCAACATGTAGAGCTAATCTGCTGAATCTCATACAGATGCAGTAGTAAACATTGTTCTTATAGGGATTCAGTAACATCCAGGGCTTCTGCTTATTTGTCTGAGGTGCAGCTCTTCCTTACTCTCTTCTATATCATGTCAACTTCCCCTACCTGCATAAAGGATTTTAACAAGACTGCTTATGTTCTATTTACTATGGACAAGCAAATGAGCAAAATTGTTCTTTCCCTTGGTGAGTTGTTGGAAATATACATGAGACAGGAAAACATGAAAATACAGACCTTTCATGCCATGTAGTTGAAGAGGCAGTTTGTCCAACATCAGAGGATGATGTTAATTTAATGCAAACTGAGGACAATAAATCAAGCTGGTATGTGCTGAACGGAAATGAAAAAACAGTTCACCTTGATAAGACTTTTTATATTCTTAGGCTTTAATACAAAAAAATATGACAGCTACTTCTGTAATCATCAGTATCAACACAACATTCTAAACTTCTGGAAAGAATACGTATTCCTGTCCCTGAGCCTCAGAAAGCATTTCTTACCCAGCACCAGCCCAGCATTCATTAGGATCAAAGTGAAGGAGCAATTCCCATAGCACTTTTGTGGCTCCCAGATGGCTGACAAAGAAGTCTCTGGAGGAACATACCAAGATATAAACTCAGCAAGACCAGATGGAAGAAACATGGCACAGGGGTAGATATGTTGGGCATGTGTTTTTTAAATTGGACTCAACTAGAAATGGCAGAAGAGGAAGAATAAATGTGGCATATGAGAGAGCAGCAAAAGCACAAGAGAAAATAAAAAACCCACAATATTTACTACTTTTTATAAACAATGTTGTCATTTAATAAAAAGTCCAGTCATAAACCAAATATTACCCACAAAGTAATTTGTATGTTGTCAAATAAAAGTAGGACCCTTGCACAAGGTCTGAAATAAAACAATGTGTAATTGGGACTCCTCAAATGCCATGAAAAAAAAACCCCATGAAAGCAGTGAATTACTTCTTCCGAGACCACATGGCTGTTCATTTCAAATTATCTGCTTCCATTATTTATGACATCATCAAATACATATACATTTGCCCATCCTCTGCTGATCAAAACATGCAAAAATACTCGACTATTCACAAGAATAAACTCCAGGACTGAAGCCACTGCCTTCACCGTGACTAAGAGCAGACATGTTTTAGGATGTGCTAGAAGGCTCAAAAAACAGGCTGGGGTCATGTCGCTGCACCAAGGGCTTCACAGAGTAACCCTTCCTATAGCACACTCTCCAACAGGTCACAGCTGTGCTGGCATATCCACTGTTGTCAGCAGAGCTGCACAGACCTCCTGCCTAAGGGGCATACGCACCCTGTTGCTCACCCTGCTTTCCAGGACACAAATTGCCTTTGCCACATCTTATGCTACAGGAAGATTGTGCTGATCTCGCACTTCTCCAGCTCATCTGGGCTTCCTCCCAAATGAAACTTATGAATGTAGGTAAATTAAAGGCACTGGCTGTTTCAGTAGGTCCTCTGTGATGACTGATAGAACAGCACTAATGAGACTACAGCAGAAAATACCTGTTCTGTGTACATTGGCAAAATTTCAGGTCCCTCCCTATTAGAGCTCTAGAGATTAATACTTGTTCCTTCAGCTAGGGCACTGTCTGTGAGCTCCATTATATGTACCTGTAATACTTCCCATCGAAATGATGCTGGACTTAAATCAGTAGGACATAAGAAGCAGGAAGACAGGCCACCTCTTCAAGCATCACATAAGTTTGACTTAAGTGATGGAAATATAAATTTTTTCTACTTTCATACTCAAAAGAAATGATAGTTATCCACTAAAGCTAATCCTGACTGCTGAAATGCATTAGATCTTTTGAGACCCCTTCCAACCATTCTGTGATTCTGTGATGTGAACTAGGAACATATAATGGAAACTGGATTCCCTGGAAGCGGTTCCTTGTGCACATGATAAGTAACGGCTATAGATACCCTTTCCACATAGCACCTTCCAACTTCTGTGACAAGTGTGAGGCCCTTAAAAGCACACTATCCATATATCTAACAGATTGTGGCCTTTAGACTTTTTTTATAAAGGGGGACAAAAAAAATATGCATCTTAGCTAGAGGGAGCTGAAAAGCAAATCAACATGTGGAAGTAATCTTTATGCTTTAAGATCCATGGGAAAGAGAAGTCTTTTGACAAGGTGATCCAGAAGTTTTCAGGATCGGTGAAGCTTTCATCAAGGGAGGATTAGCTGAGTAGCAAAAAACTTGCCTTTCTGCTCTATGGAAATAAATAATGTTACTTATGGATTCATTTTAAATTAATCTTGACCCATCACTTACCTGTAGTCTTACATCTTCCTTCATCTTCTAAACCAACTTTTATCAAGTGTATTACAAAACATATTATATAAATGAAGTTGCCACACTTCCTGGACTTTCATGCTGTTAATTTCTGTAGCCAGGATGCAGTAAGGTCTATGATAAAGGGACAATTTTTTTCATATTAACACAATAAAAGGCTGAAAATGTAAGAACAAGACTATCCTATAAGAGAGCAAATTGAGGGGAGAAACTAGTGAAAGAAAAAAAAAAGAATTCAGCGGAAATAAAATTCTTAGGATAAAAAGGATAGAGAATCTTTATCTCGTTAGTAATCCTACTACGCCTCACTGCAGAAATATCTGTGGTGATTATGCATTTGATGTGTTGGGAAAATGTTGAGAATTTTCTTTTTCTTCATGTGTGAGGCACACTAAGTGGGAAATTTTTAGTATTTGAAGCATGCTTTAGGATAAAATGCTATACCGTAGTGAAATTGATAAGGTGGGCTGTTGTGGGTGTGGGGAAGGAATACCGTTTTAGTCCAAAACAAAGCCCCTCTGAATAGTCTCTTTGTAAACACATTCTCATGATAGAAGGTAATTTGAAATTTTCCTTTGTAAAATAATGGCAGATCTTTCTAGTCAGTTGAGAACCAGTCAGTTCACAAGTGAACTTCATTATGTAAAAGCATTAGTATCATGAAGAAACGAAAAACGCATAGGTGGTAGAAAATAAGCAAATAACAAAAACTGAAACAATTCCTGAAATTCAGGTCAATTACTTCAAAATGCAGGTTATCAGAATAGTCAAAGCAGTATGCAAAATGTTTTTAGTTTTCCAGAAATACAGGAAAACAGACATCAGGATGGTATCTCTGAATTTAATATGATTCTCCTATTTCCTTTAAAGGTCCTTGTCAGGCATAGGTCTGTGCTTACTTAACATATCATTTCTTGTGAACAAAACATTCATCAAATTCCGCTTCTTTGTATAGTCTGTACATGCAAATTATAAATTTCCTTGATGAGATTGTTATTCAGTAATCCTTGGTAATTGATGAACCTGGACTGATCATATTAATGAAGATATTTGAACTTTAGGGTGGGCTGATTAATGCTACTTTGGTTATAAACTGGGGTTTCTGAAAGTCATTGCATATAAACAGCAAATTATACATTAACCTTAACATTGCTAAAGAAATAGAAGCACAGAAAAAAACCCACAAGAACAATTAAGTGGGCAGCATGCATAATCACAAGATTTAGTGTCAGATCATCCAATAATATCCTGAAAAGTCTACTTATTTGTCTCTTTCCACAAGCATTTTGGAAATTATCTCCTCACTGTAGGACAAAAAGCTACATGTGGCCGCACAGAGCGGAAAGTGGCAGCTAAAGGAAGAATTATAGGTTCCCTTAATTAAAACATTGATCCAGTCTGGCATCAAAAGCCAAATTTAGATTTCAGCATCTGTGAAACATAAGAGTTGTCTTTATTAGATTAGGGAGGTTGCCTACAGCTGACACTACCAGCCATTATAAATTAATGCATTTGTCAGAAAAGAGCATCGATTTCCAAAGGCAGTCACCACCTGCCCTTATCAATTTTTCTGAGGAAAGCTTGTTGGGCTGCTTTTTGTTGCCTAAGGAGCTGTGTGAATTCCATGTTAAGTTTCTTATAATAATTTTCTGGTTTTGATGGTAGCTGTATTACATACATCTTCCCTCTGTATTTCAGATGTTTACAAACCCTTATAGAGTGGATAAGAGAGAGCTCTTTACTGCAGTTCTAGGCATGGCAAAGCTCATAAAGATATGTAATTACTCATTCATCAGTAATAGTAACAGCTTTCAAGAAAGGGGCCTGGACCCAGGTCCCACTGCCTCTAAATTTGGTTAAGGAAACAAAGCAACAGCTTGCTCAATGACTTATGTTTGAGTGGAAGCAGACAGAACCTTTGTTCTAAATCAAGGCTGAATATTCCTCCTAGCAGGATAGTCTTATTAACAAGAAAAAGTTACAGAAAGTACCTGAGAAAACTAATGTCAAAGTCCCATAAAACAAATTATGTGTTCATGGGAACATCCCTTAAGTTTATATTAGAGTTTGTGATGTTCTAACAGAGTGATTTGGTACTGTAGAGTGAGAATGTTGTATTGCCTAAACCAGCAACCTCTTCTGTAGCCTGTTTTTGCCATCTAATTGTAGAAGCTCTGAACGTCTGTGCAAAAGCCAGGCTGCCTGTTGACGTAACTAAAGCAGTGTTTGTAGACAAATCCAAGAGACAAGTTGCTCTACATTCAGAATTTGTACAGGTATCCAGTTTTACTCTTGATTCCTTCAGTGGCTTTACGGCATGCATTCAGGAGATAAATTGAGCCACAATCCTCCTGGCTTGAAAAGGAGGTATCTTATTAGACATAGCCACACAAAACAGCTAATAAAAATTTATATTAAAGAGTATTTTCAAGCAGACTAAAAAGTAGTGGAAACACTATCATAGTCCCTACAGTTTCTATTATGCTCTTTCAGAGAGTCTACCTTTAGAGAAACGTGTCTTCTTTATTAAAGTAATACGATATACCTTAGAGAAAAGAAAGGGAAGTGAGCTAGTATTCTAAAATCAAATGACTGATCTTCCCATATCTAAGTTTGCAGATGACTACAAAAAACTTAGCTTGAAGCTAGTTCTTACACCAGAATATACATTCTGGAGCATTCCTACAGACTTATTGCTTGAGATACACTCCTATTTCTTTATGACTTAAAACATCAAAATACATTGGCCAGAAAGAAACACTACTTGCAAACACCAGCTAAAGAAAATGATGATAAATTCTTAAACCACCTATGCATCTGTCTAAGCAAGCAGCTGCAGAACTTGATTCCCAACATCTCTTTGTTAGAAGCATACTAGCAAAGGATGCCTTTTTTTCCTTTCCCTCCCCCCCCAGTTTTCTTCACACTTGGGAATATGACAGGAATCTAAACCAAATTAAAACACCTTTGACTTTAGTAGCTGTGTTTCAAAGCTTTCACTAATATTTTCTTCCTCTTTACTAATAAGAACTTAATCACAAAAAAATGTTGTAGATTAATTCTTCTGCTGAGACATGCCAGCATTTAATGGTTAAAACAAATTAATCCTCAGTATTATTTCTTGACACCTTAAGTAAAAAACAGGAAGATATCATATAAGTACACATATGCTATTACTAGAACATTACAGAGTAAAATAATGGAGGGGATAACCTCAGAAAAATGCCTGATGTGAATGAAAATAATTTTTTGGCTTACCTTCACATGATGCATGTTAGATGTTCCCTACTAGTTAAAGGTTTAAAATCACTGACCCAAGTTCTGAATATTTTCCCTTCTCCAGTAGGTGAAGAAGGTTTAGGAAATTACAAAAGCCCTTTGTTCAACCTTATTTTCTGGTCTACATATTTAAAGGTAGGCCTTTCAGCCAAAATGTCAAATACAAACCCAGTGGAGTAAAAGATATTTTAGAGATAATTATAATACCCTTGAAGCTTTTAACCACAGGTTGTCGTGCGTAGTCACATATAATTCTACTTTAATATGATTTAAATGCTGAGAAATTTCCTGTTTAAAAAAAATATCATCATGCATGAATATGTAAGAAGAAATTTAAAGTCAGTGTCATCATGTATTATCTTTAACAAACAGCTCTAATGAAATGTCCAGTTCAGTACATAAAAATGAGCTTTTTTGTATTTAACTTAGGCAAGTTGTAGGGAAAGGATGAGACAAGAGACATAAGTTGAAACGTGAGAAATTCTGAGTGAATATAGGACAAAGATTTTCCCTGTAAGCGTCATGAAACACCAGAACAGATTGCCAAGGGGGGTTATGGAGTTTCTATCCTTGGAGATATTCAAGAGTCAACCGGACAAGGCCCAAAGAAGCCTCATCCCACTGGACATGCTATGACACAGAGGTTTGAAGAGGTTTTCTGGAGTTTCCCTCCAATCCTCATGATTCTGTAATTCATATAACAACATATAGGTAGAACTTAGAAAGAGATTGAACACCCACGCCTTTTGATTCATTTAAGAGGAACTTGGGGAAGGTCTCTCAGAACAGAGATTTTTTTTTAAGTTATTAATGAATTCTTCTCACATTTCACAAAGAACTTCAACCTCTCTAGCATAAAAAATACTGTGTACACAGCCTGATACAAAGATTTTTAACATTATCTTTTTATAGTATATTAATCTATACTTATTTACAATAAAGTTGTTTTCAAAACAAAACTATGAGGTGTCATTTGCTCAAAGAAGATTAGAGGAATTTTTGTTTAGGAAAGCAAATGGTTTTAGTTTTGGGTGATGCAAAATTATTTTTATTTTTCATTTGCCTGCTGATATTAAAAAAAAAAAAAATAAGAACACAAAAAAACCAAAGGACAACAGTCCCTAAACACTACTATTTCCTGATACACGAGTGATTTCCCAGACTTTTCTGATCTCTGAATAGCTAGCCTTTGCTGATCCCTCACTGACCGCTTTTTGCTGCCCCAGTACTTCACACTCTCTCCACCTCCTTTCCACATTCACTTTCCTGTCTTTATTCTATTTTTTCAGCCATCACTTTCCCCAGAAAACCCTAATGAAGATCTAAATGACAATTGCAAACATCTACAGAACCCTACAGCTCACCCCCTGCCAAAGGGTATCTCTCCACACCCACATCTTCACCATGTAACTTAAACTGAACTTGCCTTCTCCTGCCTGCAGGGAGTAGCACACAGCAGCCTAGCCTCACTAGAGGCATTATAGACATCCTTAGAGTTATCAGGATAATGTTGAAGCTAGGAGAGGGATGAATTGTTCTACTCATGGCACACAATTGAGGGAACACCTCCAGCATTAGGAGAGGAAGATCCAGTATTACCAGCTATAGTTTCAATGATGACAGTAAAACAAAGTACTTGTCAGAAGGGCATTCTTGACAACCAGTGCTTATCACTGTGTAAAGGAAATGTGACAGGTTGAAAGTCAGAGAAGGGAAACCTGCCAGTCTTAGAAAAGTACTCCACCAAGGACATCTATTTTCATCCTTGAAAAGATGCTGCTGGTACTATGCACTTCCCACACCTTTCAGGGAGTTTTTCAGCCAGGTCTTAGCTGATGATAGCTCAGGCCCACGAAGTGACTCAGAGGTACACTCTCATCTCCTGCATGATGATGCATCTGGCTTGTAGAGCCCACCACTACCCTGCAGAATGCACATCTGACATAAGAGGGAACCTGGTTCCCTGTACAGTAGCATGCAGATTTCCCAAAATCCAGTTAACCTGTGTCGTGGTTTTATCCAGCCAGCAATGAAACACCACGACAGTCTCTTGCTCAGTGGCCCCCATCCACCCCCACACTTGCTAGGGTGGTGGAAGCCCCAGTGAAATGGGAGGAAATCAAGATAACTAAGGATATTGTGCATCAAGAGAAGGGCAGGGAGGGTTCGCTGCAAATTACAGTTCTGGGCAAAACAGACTCCAGTACTTGACTTGGAGAGGAAAGTAGGAAAGTTTCTTCTACTACCTACAGGAAACAGAACAGAAGAAAAAGCAAAAAGAGAGCAGGATGATGAGAAATTTACAACCAGCACTTTAAGATCTCCCTCCTCATTCCTTCTTTCTTCTCAGGCCCAGCTCACTGCTCCCAATATCTCTACCTCCTCCCCACTCAATGGCTCAGGAGGACAGGGAATGGGGGATGTGGTCAGTCTCTCACAGACAGGCTCTGCCATTTCTCTCTTCTCAGAGGAGGACAACTCCTGGCATTCTTCCCCTGCTCCAACATGGGGTCCCTCCCCCAGGACACAGTCCTTAATGAACTTCTCTGGTGCGGGTTCTTCCCAGCTGCAACTGCCAATACAGGGTCCCCCACACGAGACACAGCCTCCTCTGGCGATAGTCACTGTCCTTTTTGTGGGGTCTTTTATGAAATGCAAAAATATCTCTACTTTACCGGTCCTCTCCACAGGATGCAGGGGATCTCTGCTCCAGCACACCTCTTCCTCTCTTCCATCACTGACTTTGGGGTCCATGTGGTTGCTTCTCTCTCTCTTCCCACTCCTTGCATCAACACCACCAGCCAAAAAAAGAAAAAAAAAAGAACAGGAAGAATGACCAGGAAGCACCCTCCTCTTCCAGCTTCTTCTTAAAAGGTGATAATGGAGGCACCTAATTGGCTCAGCCCCAGAACGAGGGAGAATGGTAAGAGCACTCAGAGCTGGCAATAGTTTTGTGCAACTTCTTACAGAAGCCATCTTTACAGCCCCTTCCTCATTACTGGAAATGGCTCCACAAAATACCATGACAACCACACACCTGCTGCTGTCACATAGTACTGGACCCAGAGTATAGGACCACACTCCCCATTCATCTGATCACTGCCACAGCCATTCACTGCAAGTGCCCCAGCCTGAATTAATCTCCTTGGTGATTAACTGGTCCTTCTGTGGTTGACTGGGTTGATACTCAGCATTCCCAGCCCTCCTTGCTGATGGACAGCAAGGTTAGCTTGTCCCTGACTTACCTGACATACATCACTTGGTACACAGTAGGATCTCCTTTCATCTCTCTCATCTTCGTAATGGTGATACATCAGATTGCTAAATATTTCGCTTTTTCTTGGTTTTTTTTCATCTCATTCCCTAAGAATAAATCCTTATGATTAGTTTCCTAGTCTGTGACTTTTCAGTATTGAATGTAATCCTACTTCTGTTACCCAACAATCAAGATTATCATTGTGACATTCTGTTACTCTATGATGTTGACAGCCACTCCTTACTTTAATATCAGACAGAAATTTAGTTGACACATTTTGATTTTTTGTGCCAGAGAAAATATGAAGAAAATAATAATTGTTACAAATCTCATCCTTAAGGATTCCCATCTGGAATCTCTCTTGGTAATCTGCTTCTATGTTCAGCACATGCTACTGACACATCTTTTATCTAGTATCTTATCTTATGTTTGTGCAGGTCTTGGTGGGGGTACAGGTAATTTTCTTCACAGTAACTAGTATGGAGCTATGTTTTGCACTGAAAACAGTGTTGATACAGGAATGTTTTAGATACTGCTGAGCAGTGCTTACACAGAGTCAAAGATTCTTACAGATTCTTACACCACACCACACCACCCCACCAGCAAATAGGCTGGGAGTGCACAAGGAGGTGTGGGGGATACAGCGGGGACAGGTAACTAAAGGGGTATCCCATACTGAATGATGTACTTAGCAATAGAACTAGGGGGAAGGTTGGCTGTGGAGGTCTAGGCATCAGTCACTTGGTGGTGAGCAATTGTTTTTATTTGCATCACTTGTCTTTCTTGTATTTTATTCATCTCTCTTTGTTATTTTCCTTTTCATTGTACTTGATTATTATTTGTGGTTTTTTCAGTTATTAAACTGTTCCTTGCTCAATCCATGCATTTTCTCACTTTTACCCTTCTGATTCTCTTCCCCACATCCTGCTGGGAAGTGGGGGATGAATGAGCAGCTGTGAATGCTTAGTTGCCAGCTCAGGTTAAACCACAACACCATTCTTCTACCAGTTCCCATCTTCTCCATTTTAAATAGCACAATCAAAAATGTTTTACTGGACATCAGATAGCTGAGATCCACCACGTTTCTTTGATTTAGGAAACCCGTTATCAGAGAATAAACAAGAAGTGACATGATCTACCTTGCTGAGCACATGTTCCATTATAATACAACTATTATCATCTGTTTCTACTTTTGTCCATTTTGCTATTAAAAAACCCACAAACAAACAAAAAACCCCAATTAACATAATTTTTAAGGTTCCTTTGGAAAAATCAAAATAAAAATCTTAGGACAAAACCAGTTAGCAACTACTCCTCTCAGGCCTCAGATAAAAATTAAGCATTATCTGAAACAACACATCCTTTCAAACATCCTCAGTCTAAAAGTCAACTAATAGCAGAAGCAGCAGCTGCCTCCTAATTCATAGACCAAGGCAAAACAAAAAAATCCTGTGGTAAAGGCTTACTTGCTTCTTGAGACACAATTGACTTTGAACTTTATAACTAAGTCTTGCTGTCTGGAGAAAACTCTTCATCCAGTATTATATTTAATAGATTCAGGTAAAAATACCATACAATTATGAGCCACTAAATGGAAAAGGTTGCTTATGATGAAGCATTATGTAAGACTGCGATTCTGTGATTTCAATTTCCTCCAAGACTCAAAAAATTAATACCATAAAGCAAAATAAGATCATATGTACAGAAAAATGTGGTGTGCTATTGACAACTGTAATGTAGAAAAACATTATGAATAGGATTTGCTTAAAAATTCCAATTATTTCCCCACATCATTAAGAAAAAATATTAGAGAACAAGTATTATAGGATAAGACAACCTTCAAGATTAGCAAGTAGGACCATTCTGAGAATGTAATTAAAAAACCCCATATTGTCAGATTTTCATGATACAGAGTCACTTGATCTGCACTAGTTACTGTATTCATGTTTGAAATTCAGTTCTTGGGGAACTCTAAGCCTTCTTTTCCCATCCATTAATCTGAAAGATGACCCTGAAAAATCTTGTATTCACCTGAAGTACAGAATGATCCAGATTAGGCATTTCCCATCCAGATTAACTCCTAAATCTGTGCCACAGCCAGAAGAGATCTTTTCCAGCATAAGGGCAGTCTTTGTTCAGGTTTGGCACTGAAAAGAGCTCCTAGTAGTGCCCTAACGGCACTTAGACACCTATATTCCACTAAGCAGCTTCTGTTTCAGTGAGAACACTGAGCACTTGAAATGAGGCACAGGGTTATGTGATCATGGCAACACCAGTACAAATCAACATAGTTTCCAGCCCCACGGGGGCTCAGCATATTAAAACCACTAAAGATCAAGCACAGATCTGTATTCCAATTTCAGTCCCGTTAGAAACTTAAGCCCAAATCTAACTTAGCACACACAAGGCACCACAATTTGCACACTTGATGTTATGCAAGGACTGGGTATCTCCACAAATCTCCTGGGGGGAGGCTGGTCTTGGGTTGTTAATTTGCTAGAGACAACTGTGGTGGTTCAGCAATTTTCTGCCATCTGTAAACAATTGGATTCAAATTAGTTACTAATCGGGGTGAGAGACCTCAAAATAGGAAACACCAACCACCTGAGACATATAAAGGCATTGCTGCAGGTTTCTGAAACATGTAGTGCATCAGAGCTCTCTGAATGTCTAAAAATGGCTCATGATGACGTCTTTGTCATATTTGCAGCTGGGGAGGAATCAAGTTTTGATCATTTTTTTTTACTGATGGTGTTGACATGGACTGTTAACCAGGTGGTGATTAAATGTTAGATTTCTGAAATAAAACCCCAACACTGCTTCAAGCTGTGTTTTAAACTAGTGTGTATTCTTTCACTTCTTATGTAAGCAATCCATTTATAATAGCAGACCACTGTCTTGCAAGCAGAGCAATGGAATCATCTAAAACTGTCAATGTCTGTTTTACCACTCGCAAACACAATCACAAATGTCTGCGGGTGTCTCAAATATATATATTTTGCTACAAGCAGTAAGACTTAAATCTTGGACTCATTCCTAGAACTGGGTATTGTAACCATAGCAATTTTAGTTGCTAGACTTTAACTTGCCATGAAATGGAGAAGGAAAAGGTTTGAGGAGAGAGTTAAACAGTTTGTCCAATATTGAACTGACACCTACTGCTGAACCTACATTGATGCTGTAGAAAATAAGTATATATTTATGACAAGTAATCTTTGCATGAAGAATTTGAAGAAGGAATGCTGTTTAAAAACTAAAAAGAGGATTAAAGAATGGAAATTGTTTCTCTAAATACAAAAAAAAAAAAAACCACCCAAACACCAAATCACTGTTCCCACACAGAGCACTTATCTTCCACCTAACAGATTCCCCATCACAGAAAAGCTTTTCCGACACATCAGGTTGATGATATAGGAGAGGGTATATGAGAGAAATCAAGTGCTGGGCAGGGACTAAGCTTTCTTAGCTTCCCCCGAGATATAAATCAAAAGAGTACTATCAGTGCCACAAAACTGCCTCAGCTACCATTACAGCAGGTGACTTTACAAAGCCTACTGGAGTTCATTTTACTACAGCTCAAGCCAAGCTGTTCTCCCATTTTGCTTCCTGTACGTTCTCAGTAACATTACATATACTGAATTAACTATATCCATGTTTCTTACAAAAGATACACAGCTCACTCTCATTTGCAGCTATTTCACTGCAGAGAAATTTGTTTGCCTGCTTTATCATGTCTGTTATCCAGGACAGTCTCATGAGTTAACGTATATCTGGCTGCTTTAGAACAACAGGACTGTCATGCTGCCTAAAACTTGAGGTTTGTTTAGAGTCCTATTACTGTTGATGACCATTGTTAAATACTACATAAAAAGATACAAGAACCCTCCAGCATACAGAAGTGGAATAAGCTCCCCACAGCATTATTTCCTTTTGACCCACAACAGGGAAGTTATTTTACCCTGAACCATGATAATTTGTATTCAGCCCAAGACTTATTTACAACACATTTTCCTAAGCCCATTTTAACAAGTGCAAATTAAGTGTCAGATTCACTTCTATCATTAAGAACAGCAAACTGAGAAGTGTACCAGGAAAGTAATTTATTCCACTTGTCCTAAATTATGGGAGATCTCTCCCTGAAAACACAGATGAGTGCTGGAGTGAGACCTGTTACTGGTCTAGTGCTCTAGGATTCAGAGTGGGTGGGACAGGAGGCAGGACTATCTGTTTCTAATGATGTGCTAACACAAATTGTTAGAGCAAGCTGTTCAGGTCCCAGCATCACTAGCTGGTTTTCTGTCCTGCTCTGAAGAAAATGTACTGGAAAGCATCTGAAAGTTTGCTTTAGGGTGTTTCAGAAAGCCAAGCTGGTGAAAAGAATGAAATACTAGGGTGAAAGCAAAAAGATGCAGAGCTGTCCCTAGTTGTTTCCTAAACACTGATCTGCATTCCATTCATTAACTTTATGATTATTGTCTGTGAAGAGTCAATCTCCAGGGAACAGATGTTCATATAATCCTGAGATACCTAGAGATATTGTAATCAGCTGAAAGCAAGCAGGAAGAGAAACTATTTGGTAGTTCGGTAAATTTATTACTATACTCTAGCAGATACAAAAGCCATTCCTGCTGTACATAAATAAAAAAATAAACATCCACTCAGATACAATAGATGCATCTGGAAAATCCTGTGACTAACCAAAATGTTTCTTTCTAAGCATTCAGTGTCTACTGATGCAAACTCACTAATTCTGTAACTATTTAATCAAGCCTTATGCAATTGGATAAGGCAAATAACCGACAATATTTGGAAAAGGTTCATTCTACTAAAGCCATACTTGACTACATCTACACCATAAAAGCAGAAGCCTGAACTGAAGCCATTTGCAATATTACTTCAGAGCTTTTTTTTGCTGCATGTCATAGTGCTGCATCCTGTTTTGTGCTGGAGCATCACTTACCTGATCACCTGTAAGGACCTTATCTCTGATTAGAAGTCACCAGGCAGAGCCATTTTATCATACTGGATAATAGTGACACTCACTACCATTGCCACAAAGAAGAAAAACCTCTCCATTGTTGCTCATGTCATTAACCATGGCACAACTTCATCACCTCTGCCAAATACCAAACTACCAAACAGCTGGTCTCCTGTCCCAGTCCAGTTTTTTACTGTCATCCTTGCCACAGACCATCTTTGTAGGTTATAGGAGGACAAGAGCTACATCTATCCTGTCCCATAATTTAATCCTCTGCCAGGAGTGCTGCTTCACTGATGTCGGTTTCCATTCATGTCCACAAACACCTCATTTGTCAGAGTTATCTTCAGAAAAGCCAGGCTTTTCTGGACCGCTTCACTCCATACACCTCCAACACCAGTGCCTTTGATTTGCTCTCTAATAAGTTAAGCCAGTCCTACAAAACAACACAGTTATTTGAGAAAACATTACATTCAGCTTTAAAAAATAGTGAGAGAGACCTAGGTTTCACATAGTTTCGCCAGCTGCATATAGAATTTTTCTGCATGACTACAACTGAATTTTAGTGGAAAATTAGTATTTCTGCTCAGTGTTGGCATTAAGGGAAAGAAACAGAAAAGCAGATGTATTTGTAGAAGAAGGAATAAACCCATAGGCACAATTTGAAATGCATGTTTCACTCCTGAAAATACGCTGTATTTCCATTCGGCTATGGGATGGAAATTGTTTCAATGGAAAAGAAGTGAAAACTTACATGTAATAAGCATCTGTTTGCTTGTTTTTAAATGGAAAAAAAGTCATGAGGACTTCTAGCTGACATGGTTAACACAGTGCAATGACTCCAGAAATTAAGTCTCCAGAAGAAAACATTGCTTGGCCAATAATCCATGGATTTAGGATCCCTCTGCCCGCAATAGCCCCTCTAGCCTATATCACATCAATCCCAATGAATTAAGGATGCACCAAACCTATACCTTCTGTGATGGTGGTAATCACATATGGGTCCCTATAAGATATTTTAACTTCACCCTTCATACTGTGACACAACTGTCCCTAAAAAGCACCAAGGGAAGCCATTTGGAAGAGCACTGCTGCATGTCCTTCTGCTGTCATCTCAGAATGGACCAAGAGTTTCAGAAGGTGAGAAAAAACAAAACAAAACAAAACAAAAAAATCTCAAGAATCCAACACCACACTTCTCTCAGTGAGGCTTCCAGTCTGCCTCTCTAAGAGGTCACCATAGAGGACAAGCTTCACAACAGTGCCTCAACATTGAGCAGTAGGAGTAGCAGACTGTAGCAAGAAAGGAAAAGCTGAAAGGTCAGACTAGCTTTGCTTGCTTTATCAGACATTTTGGATGCTCCTCTTTTTTTTTTTTTTACTCCAATTAATAAACATCAGCAAACAAAGGTGAGACAATACTGAAACAGCTGTCTAGCCACTGAGTTCCTGCAGTATTTTAACGCTGTGAAAACACTAATAAACTTACATATGAAATGTAAAATAGCAGGTAAGCCGCTAGACGCCAACTCACAGACTTTGAGTGCCACTGTCATTTGACAAGTTGGTATAGCCCTAGCAATAGAACTGAGTTTCTTCTGTCACTATGACCTGAAGTAGTAGACAGGTAGTAGCCCGGTGCATGACACCACAGTAAGTCACTCTGGTTTGTCCTGCCATCTGCTGGTTAGCAAACATGAAAAATACAGTGGCATTTGCCTTAGTTGACAACAGGGGCAGGTGTGCTCTGTGACCTTTCACAAGTCTAGTTTTTTTCTTGCCTCATTTTTGTGGCTCTAAAGCCCACTTAGGAACTGTAGTTTCACAGCTGCTCTCAGCTGTCTTGCAAAGGACCTACTCTGCCTTCCTCCTTTGCTGCCATCTGTCCTTTCTTGCCCTAGCATTACTGCTTGGGTAGCCACGATGGGGGCAGCATCAGGGAATAAACAAACAAACACGACACTAAAAAAAAAAAAAAATAAATAAATACCACACCAAAACAGTAAAGACAAGGTTCTTTTCTAAGCTGGATCATTTCCATCCACTTACCTAACTAGTTATTCAAACATATGCTATCACACAGGAAGGGATGAAAGTGGTACTTGTCTTTGTTGACTTCAGTGAGGTGAAAGTCTTCTGAAGCTTCAGTCTCAGAGAGAGATTTTATTGCCAAAAGCACTAAAGAAAACCAATTTGAGGGTTTACTTTTTTTATAACTTTCCTAGATTTTCGGTACATTGGCTCGTCAGAGCGACCTGGCTAGGCTGGAGAAATGGGCCAAGGGCAATTATACAAGGTTAAGCAAGGCCAAGTGCAACCAAGTACCAACCCCATGCAACATTTGGTTGTCAGCCAGCTGAATATGATCCAGCAGCATGTCCAAGTAGTCAAGAAGGCCAAGGACATCCTGGCTTGAAGGACCAGTGAAGTGATTGTCCCCCAGCCCTCAGTACTGATGAGGCCACACCTCAAGCCCTGTGTTCAGTTTTGGGCCACTCACTACGGAAGGGACATTGAGGTGCGGGAGCATGTCCAAAGAGGGGCATGGTAAAAGGTCTGGAGCACAAGTCTGATGAGGAGTGGCTGAGGGAGCTGGGGTTGTTTAGTCTGGAGAGGAGGCTGAGGGGAGACCTTATCACTCTGTCCAACTACCTGAAAGGAGTTTCTACTGAGGTGGGGATCAACCTCTTCTCCCAAGTTACAAGCAACAGACAAGAGGAACTGGTCTCAAGTAGTGCCAAGGAGAGGTTTAGATTGGATTTTAGGAAAAATTTCTCCACTGAAAGGGTTGTCACATATCAGAATAAGATGCCCATTCCTGGAGATACTGAAAGGATGCATAGATGTTGCCCTTAGAGACATGGTTTAGTGGTGGATTTGGCAGTGCTAAGTTAATGGTTGGAGTTGATGATCTTAAAGGTCTTTTCCAATATAAATGATTCAATGATTCTTTGGTAATTAAAATAGTCAACATTGATCCACTACAGGCAAATCATACTTTACCAGTCTTACTGCCCTCTACAATACAGTGGCTATCTATGTGGATGAACAGAGAGCAGTGGATATAACTTTATTTTAGTCAGGTTTTTGACATCTGCAGTATTCATATTTGGAAGCTGATGAATGATGTGCTAGACAAATGGGCTGTTAGATGGGTTTAAAATTAGCTAGCTGGACTGCCAGTGCTTAAAAGGTAGTGATTAATGGCTTGAGGTCAAGGCGGCAGCCAGCAATAAGCAAAACAACACTAGAGCCAGCACTGTTCAGTATCTTTATAAATGACACAGAGTGCATCCTTAGCACTAAGTCTACATTAGGGACAGTGGCTGACAATCAATGGCAGAGCTTCATTTTAATTGACCTGAGTAAACCAGAGGATTGCACTACCAGGAAACTAGAGTTCATCAAGAACTACAGATGTCAGCCCCTGGAGCAGGTTGGAAACTGACTGGTTAAGCAGCAGGTAAATAGAAGCCACCAAGTGCTCTCACATGATATGTAAAGTGCATACTAAGAAACAGTGGCAGGGATGTTATTAGCACAGAGGGACATTATTACCCTCTTATATTCCATAATGATAACTCGGCACTTAAAACAGCGTCCTTCATTTCTTTCCTCCTTAGGTTCAAGAGAGATATTGAGAAACTGGAAATGGTCCAGTGGAGAGCTGTCAACATGGACAAGGCTTAGAGCACATATTCTATCAGGAGAAAGAGGGGAACTTATCCTTGCTTAGTCTTGCAAAAAAAGTGCCAGGAGAAAATTTCATGGAAACCTACAGCTGCACAATGGGAAGATAACAGTCAAACCATTCTCAATAGTAGCAGATGATACAATGAATGGCAATAGCTACTAATTGTACCTTGGGAGGCTCAGGATGGATATCAGGAAAGACTTTTTCACTAGAAAGGCAGCGCAACACTGGAAGAGGCTGCCCAGACAGGCTGTAGAATTTCCATACTTGAGGTTCTTCAAGGTTTACTAGAGAAATTGATGCCTGACCTGAGACAGGGTTGGTAACAGCCCTGCATCAAACAGAAGATTGGACTACAAACTCCCAGAGGACCTTACAACCAACAACTCAGTAGTTTTATCATTAACTAATGCCCTTAGTGTTGTCAACTGCAGGTGTAAAATACCTATGAAGTAATCAACTCCAAGTGCAAAATCTTTGAGAGACAAAGCAGAAATGTCATGATGCTCCTCTATCCCAGGTTTCAGGATACTGCACAAAATGTTACAATCCTTCATTGGAAATTATCAGGAAGACAGCCTGACCTGATGATTTATGAGTTAGAATTCTGTAAAGCAATCAAGATGCCAACAATATGCGTAAAAAAAATCTCTCCAACCACATAAGAGACTTCATAATCATCACCGTTTTATGCAATGTGATTCAAGCATAAGTATCATCAGTGAAGCTAAGTAGTCTTGAACAATTTAGAATAATAAACAAAAAACCCTCAAAAATACCCAGGCAAGCAAAAAAAAAACCAACCAAACAAAAAAAAAATCACAAAACATCCCAAATCTGAAACAACAGTTGCATACAAAGCAAAACCACAAACAAACAAAGCAACAACAAAAACAACAAAATCAAGCCAGTAAAGTATATACAAGTCTAAAGGTCTGGCAGATAAATGACTACTGTTTGTACTCCAGGTAGAGCCATTGACTTCAACCTCCATCCGCTTCTCTCAAAACTAAAGAAAAGTGATACAGTAGGATGACTACTGAGAACCAGGCAAGAGGAATCAAAGAGATTTCACTTACCAGGCCCACAGAAATAGAAATAACTCCTACCTGATCTGTATGGAAGTAAATTGGCAAAAAATATATTACATATATATAGATATGTGTTAAGACATTAAAAAAAATAAAAATCAGTAGTTGTTGTTTCAAAGTTAGCCTAACCTCTTTACATTCCCTCCTGTATTGTTCAGCGTCTTCTGGAGCCAGAGTCTTGCTATGGTTTACCATCTTCATTACTGATTTGTAACTTACAAACTTTGCTTAACATAATTCCCTGCACATCCCAGAATTGTTGAGGGGCTTTTTCTTTTACTGTACACATGCAGATAGCTCATCCTGTGACTCCAATTACTTTCAACTTTCTTTCCAGTGCTTATAAGATTTCTGGTACTGTTTTTGCTTAGACTATAGCATTCAAGACAAAATTCAACAAACCTCTCCCATCTGCTCCTAAACTAGCAATCAGTTCAACTTCGCCTGCAGCACTGTGCATTGACACCTCAAGGAATTCTTCCAAGCTCTTAGCATTGTATCGTCCTCATTAGAGACTCAGTGCACTTTGTAATGGTCTCATAGTTCACCCCTGCTGAGCTAGCTGGAAATTACAAAGTAAAAAAAAAAAATCAAGTGCTTCAGAAACAGCTACTGTTAGGAAAAAAAATCCACTTTCCAATTATCTTGCTTATAGGTAGCAAGGGAAGTATGGTTTAATTAGTTCACTCTTCTAGAATGTTTTGCCTTTACAGGAAGTTTAAAGTGCTATATACTTCCAACGTACCTTTTTCTTAGTTTGCTTTAGTCCTCACATCACATTCTGTGTTGCAGACCCTCAAAACTGATGTATACCCAACCTCATTAGGATTCAGTCCTCCAGTCAGTAAGAAGACAGCTCCATGTAATTGTCAACAACTTGGAAAGTACAATTTCCTCCCAAATGCCCAGTCCAGCTCCTGTGTGTTGGTGCTTCCATTCTAAGTTGGCTGAAATAGTCTTGGAACATAAAGCTTGAAATTTCTTTTCCTTGGAGTGCTTGCTCTACCAGCTTTGCAGAGAGGATGAGGACAGTGCTACTTGGACACAAGGTTACAGTCCTCAAATGTCATCCCACTATTCTCTTTCATACCTATATATAAACAGATGAGTTTTTGCACAACTCACAGAAGAATCCTGGAACATCCTCGACCTCAGCGCAAAGCAATATACAACACCTAAAACACCTTTGCACTATGGTTGCTAGTACCTGGACTTTAACACTAACCACAGATAGGTATGGATGCCTGGACAAGTTGTGTTTCGTTAAGTTTTTGACCAAAACTTGCTTTCAATTGCCTCACAGAAAAAATGTAGGGGAGAAAACACGTTTGTCTCTTATCACTGTATACATATGCTCTTAAAACAGGCTGCCCAGGGAGGGTGTGGAGTCTCCTTCTCTGGAGATTTTCAAAACCTATTTGGACGCGTTCCTTTGTGACCTGATATAGAAGGACCTGATTTAGCAGGGGGGTTGGACTAGATGATCTTTAGAGGTCTGTTGTGGCTTAGCTCTGGCTGGGTGCCAGATGCCCACTAAGTCATAATGTCACCCCCACTCCTAAACTGGACAGGAGAGAGAGAAATATAATGACAGGTTTGTGAGTCAAGATAAGGACAGGGAGATTGCTCAGCAATTAGCATCACGGGTAAAACAGACTCAACTTCAGGAGAAAAGGCTTGATTTATTAATGAACAATCACAACAGAGTAGGGAAATGAGAAATAAAATCAAATCTTAAAACACGTCTCCCATCCCTCCCTCTTCCCAGGACTCTCCTTCCCTCTCCTCCAGCAGTGCAGGGGATGGAAGATGGGGGTTGTGGTCAGTTCATTACAGATGGACTTTGCTGCTGCTGCTTCTCAGGAGGAAGCCTCCTCACATTTCCCACTGCTACACTGTGGGGTCCCTCCCACGGGAGACAGTCCCTCATGAACTTCTCCAGTGTGAGTCCTTCCCATGGGCTGCGGCTCCTCACAAACTGCACCAGCATGGGGTCCTCCCACAGGGCCAGCTCCTTCAGACATCCACCCGCTCCAGTGTGGGGTCCTCCATGTGGGGGCTGCGAGTGGACCTCTGCTCCCCGGTAGCCTCCATGGACTGCAGGGGAATAGGCTCACCATGATCTTCATCACAGGGGAGTCTTTCTTTGAGTGCCTGGGTATCTCATCCCCCTCCTTCTCCACTGACCTTGATGTCTGCAGAGATGTAGTTACATCCTCACTCCCTTCTGCTGCTGCTGCAGTTTAGCAACTGCATGGCAACTTCTTCCCCTTTTCAAACACATTAATCACAGAGGTGTTACCTCCATCACTAATTGGCCAGGCCTTGGTCAGCTGCAGGTCCATCTTAGAATTCACTGGTAATGACACTATCAGCTACAGGAGAAGCTTCTGGCAGTTGTTTGTTTAAAGAAACCACCCTTGTAGTCCCCCCACTATCAAAACATGGCCCAGGAAAAACCACTACAAGGTCCCTTCCAACTTGTACCCTTCTGTGATTCTGTGATCTAGACCTGGTTTTACCTAGGCTGGTCTGTGGGTTACTTGCCATTAAGAAGCTTTTCTGGTTTGTTTGTTTGGTTTTTTTCCTTTCAGTTGTTCTTTATTCAAACCCCAGGTGCTCTCACTGCAGCCAAAAAATAAAGAATAATGTTATTTGCTGCCTGTAAAAATATATGCACACATTGACAACAGTTACTCTATATGCCAGTAAGCTTGTATTTCTTTACTCCAGCATTCATTACAATTCTGTCTTACTTAAGCTCATATATCTCCTGTGCCATATTTTTCCAGTTCTCCACTCTTCCCCTCAAGCAGCTTTATGGCAGCATTACCAATTTCAAAAGCAAAATAGAATTGCATGGGAATAGATACCATTACTTCTGTTCTACAGGTATTAAAAACAGCTGTTGATCTTTCAGGGATTAAGAATCATACCATGGACATGTTCTGATTCTTATGGTGGCAATTAGCATTGTCATTTAAAACAGATATAGCGTTAAACTGCTTTGTAAGCAACATTATACTGGTGTAGCTCATTGCTGCTCCCAACAGTGGGCTATGGAAGTTTGAAGTGCAGGTGGAAATGCTATAGTGGTTTTCAAGCTTTCTTAAAGGGGCTTCCAGGATGCAATAAGAATAATAACAGTATATGTGTAAACATGTCTTGCTTTCCTGTTAAGCTTAGCCAAGTCAACCCCTAATCAAACTAATCCATATTAGTATTTGGAAACATCAACTTTTTACAGACGATAGAAAGAAAAAGTGGTATGTCCAGGCCTCCTAGTTTAGCAAAGCTCAAATAAGACAAAAAAGTAGAGTGCAAGGCAGTGGGATATTGATTCAAAGTACAGATGTCCTTACTTTTCTCCCCAAGAGGCAAAACAGAGCATGAGATAAAAATGGGATTTTACCCTTCTCAATGTTAAATAACACCAAGCCAATGGAACACAGCTATCATAACAACCCATTTAGGTGCCAGGGGCAGCAATAAATAATTCTGCTAAGTATTATTACTAAAACACCAAACAAAATGCAACAAAATATGTAGCCTGCTGTTGTAACTGAGAAACATTTTGCTTTTTGGTTTATTTCTTTAGTAATGATTGAAGACATTGGATCTGATTCTAATCCCATTGCAGTTCAGGGAACTTGACTGCAAAGAGTAATATTGGATCCCAGTACAATAACGATAAGCACCTTCATTTCCACCAAGCTACTCTTATAATGAGTCTAATCTTGTTCCTGGCTGTGCTTTGAGTAATAAAGAGCATTGTCATTACAGTTATGCAGACTCCTGCCAGATCTCTGCTTCTCTCTGTAAGACACAGCTGTGATGCCACACACTTAATTTAATTGTGAAGTTATAAATGCCAACAAGGTTTGTGAAACTTTTCTCTAGAGAATTGTCAGCACATTTGAAAAACAAAAGTGCAAGGTACTTCACTAGCAGCTAGAGCTACCAGCCAGATCAAACAAAGTAACAATACCTTACACAACTTTCTCTGCTATGGAAATCTTGCATCTACAAATTATTTGCCATTTTCTGATGGAAAATATGATTTCTGCAAAACTGAAGCTTGCTGTGGGAAAATTCTGGTCCCAATAAAAAACCCAAACTGCTTCTCTCAGAAAAATAGGGTTTAATTCTATTCTTCTGAAGTCAATGGAGATTACTGTCTTGTTTTGTCTGACAGAAGTGTGGTTCATAAGAACCACGGCCGGCTGAGAACCAGTCCAGTGCACTAAATTTGAATACATACTTGTTCTTCCCTCCCCCCGCTGCCTTGGACAGAAGAGGGAAACTGGATAACATACTACATCAGTGTTCGCTGAAAACAAACCCAAAAGGAACACTGAACTGTGTGCCATGAAAGGAAAATACAATTGATCCACTATTTACACATCCCAAACTCCCTGTGTTCCTTGCATGGCTGGACTGCAGACAATAAAGAGATGTAGCTGCCCTGACATTTTGAGACAAGAGCATAAGTAGAACCAGTATTTTCTTCCTCCACAACTTCATTTAAAATGTTTTCACCTAGTTTCTGTGCAGCATCTGGAATTGAGCACCAAGTATATGGGAAATTATGCAGGACTTAAAACAACAACAGCAAACACATCTAAAAAACCTAACCCCACACCAAAAAAAAACCCCACATCATCATTTGAATTATCTTAAAATAGCTCTTTTGCAGGTGAGGGTATAGGTCTTACCTAGGAGTTCCAAGATGGGACAGCTAGCTGTTGTTAAACAAACACAAGTAGATTCTTCTGATGCATTAGCATTTTTACAACATATGAATGAGTATGCTTTTTTACTATTTGCAAATTCAGCATTTACCATTGTCTCAAAACTCTGCCCTTCCTGTTCTTGTTAGATAAATGTGGAAAATAATCTTCCTCAATTAATAACAGCTTGCAGTTATAGTAGGATTTACATGTATTGCTGCTCTACATTTATAGCCTTATTGTAGTCACTTATTAGTATTCTGATCATCAATTCCTATTTAATTTTTAATTGCAGTTATGTTTGTCTTGATTAAGTTACAGTATATCTGAATTATGTTACATATAATTTTCTGTGATGCTACCAGATATTTGATTATTGGATGGTTCCCAAGGATATAATTTAAGTTTAAGATCATTTGTGTATACAGTATGCATCCCACAACTATCAATGTACACTGTTATCTACTCTGACACTGATGTGTTTCATGTACTTGTTTTGCTGCACAGTGCCTTCATGTGCAAATTCATCTAGAGATCTAACATTTGATATTGAGTTGACCTAGAACAGCTAAATATTCACAAAACAGTCTTCCATTTACTAAATTTTGCTAAGAACTGCATTCATATTGTTAACTTTTAGCTGGTAAGACTTTTGAGGTGTGCTGTCATATTCAATTAAATATATCATAATGTGCTAAGCTGATAACAGAATTTAGATTGAAGCCACCTTGGAAAGAAGAATAACGCAAAAAGTCTTTTAGATCACAAAGTGAACACTGCAAGTTAAAAGATTCCCTATTTTCACCTTAAAATACGTGTGTCTGGAATTTGTGAAAAAGCAACTGCCAGTACAGCAGACCTCCAAACTCATTTTTTATTCCACCAGAGTCCATAATTCAACTGATAAGCACATAGAAGTACCAGTCGTGTATGTCTCAGAAGGTTAGGTTATAATATAACAATGTATGACTGAATTGTATAGATTGGGAAAAACCCTCTAAGATCACGGAGTTCAGACATTAACTGCCAAGTCCATCACTAAATAATATCCCTAAGCACAATGTCTACACATCTTTTAAATACCTTCAGGAATGGTGCCTCAATCACTTCCTTGGGCAGCCTGTTTCAATGCTTGACAACCCTTCAAGTGGAGACATTTTCCCTACACCTCCCCCGGTGCAACTTGAGGCCGTTTGCTCTTGTTCCATCATTTGTATTTTGGAAGAAGAGACCAACTCCCACCTCACCATAACCTCCTTTCAGGTAGTTGTACAGAGTGATCGTGTCTTTCCTCAGCCTTCTCTCCAGACTAAACAACGGCAGTTCCCTCAGATGCTCCTCATCAGACTTGTGCTCCAGACTTTTCACCAGCTTTAGTGCTACACCTGAGCACTAAAATGTCTCTCTTGTGGTGAGGGGCCCAAAACTGAACACAGTACTTGAGGTGCAGCCTCAGCAGTGCTGAGTACAGGGGGACAATCACTTCCCGGTCCTTCTAGCCACACTATTTCTAATACAAGTCAGGATGCCATTGGCCTTCTTCACTACCTGGGAACAGTGCTGGCTCATGCTCAGATGGCTGTTGATCAACATTGCCAAGTCATTTCCCTCCAGGCAGCTTTCTAGTCCCCCTTTCCCAAGCCTGTAGTGTTGCATGGGGTTGTGGTGACCCAAATGCAGGACCTGGCCTTGTTAAACCTCATACAATTGCCCTCAGCCCATTGCTCCAGCCTGTCCAAGTCCCTCTGAAGAGCCTTTCTGCTCTCAAGCAGATCAACGTTCCCACTCAATTTGGTGTTGTCTGCAAAATGACTGAGGGTGCACTTGATTCTCTTGTCTAGATCATTCATAAAGGGTGTTAAATAGAACAGGCCCCAACACTGAGCCCTGGGGAACACCACTGCTGACTGGCCGCCAGCTGGATTTAACTACATTCCCCAACACTCTCTGGGCCCGACCATCCAGCCAGTTTTCCACCCAATGCAGAGTATATCCATCCAAGCCATGGGCAGACAGTTTCTCCAGGAGGATGCTGTGGGAAACAATGTCAAAGGCTTTACTAGGGTCTGGGTAGAAAACATCCACAGCCTTTCCCTTATCCACTAAGCAAGTCAATTTGTCATAAAACAAGATTAGGTTAGTCAAGCAGGGATTATATTCCACATTATAGACCCCATTATATTCTGCTGAGTTGAACTGGTAAGCCACACAGTGGAAATTACTTGGAAGTCCAAATTATCTAGCTGTTTCAATGCATTCCTGCAGGTTTCAGAGAGCTACAAAGGTTTATCTTGAAAGAAAACATCCATTACTGCCTTTACATCATCTATACACATTGCACAAAATTATTAGGAACCAAAACAACAGAAACAAAAATGAAACATATTGTATGGGAACTCTCCAGCTTACTACTTACTGGAACTATAAATTGTTCTTCTAACTTCAAGCATCAGTGGTCCATTCCTTTTCTTTACTACAAGAAATTTATATTACTCAAGATAATTGTGAAACTTGGTGCCAATATGTATTTATGAGGGTGCTTAAATTCAGATGAAGAAATAATTTGCCATTTTGAGTACAATAAACTAATTCCTCTTACATTTTCACAGAATCTCTCTTACCTAGGACTAGCGTGTAAGTATTTCTCTTAGCAACCTAATACACCTTATTAAAACACCTGTACACAGACTGATTTATATGTGATAGTACACATCTATACACACTCACACATTTCTAGTTTGATACATAGAAATCGGATATTTGCAAAATTACTCAGAAAGAATAAAAAACACCTCATTTCATTCTAAAAACATGTCAAGACAATTTTATCATTGGTGCAGGACATTTACCACTAGGAAGGTTGACTGCGACGTGAAAGAGTAGGGAGGCACTTGTGACAAGCACAGACAGCTCACTTAAATATACAGAAATACCACAAGTTTTCAGCAGTAATACTTATTCTCAGCTTTTTTTTTTTTTTTAGTACAGGAAGTACAGTCAAGCAAGAAATATTCAGTGTGCTTCTGAAAAACAGGAAATATTTTTTAGAACAAATCATATAAAAGAACAGATATCTGCAGAAACAGATTATCTTATTTAATTTTACTTTGGCACTGCTTTTTTAACTCACAATTAGAAATTCTTAAACACAGAAGTTAAATGTAGTCTGATTGATTTTCATATCTAGACTGATGCTTGAGATCTTGGGAAGCTGTCATAAAAAGCTAAAAAAACATCTTCAGACAATTGCCACTGTAGATATGAAAGATTCAGGAATTATTCCTACATTCTAGAGTTTGAAACCACAAAATCCCCAGGAACTTTTAGAAGGAAAGTTTTCATTGAATCCTCACTTTACTCATACAACTGTAAAATATAAAAAACAACACAAAAACCCCCAAGGTGTGCCTAGCCACATAGTTTGCAAGCATTTTGTTCTTCACTGATAAAATATGAGAAAGGTAAGGCTGTATTCTAATTTAAAAAATTAGAATATGTATAACTAAGAATTTGGATTTATACTACTCAAATGCCACTTTTCATCAAAGTAACACTTAACTATGCTTTTAAAAATAAGAATTTATAGCAACAGGAACTCTCACAACCATGACACATGAGTCTTAATGTTCCTCATTAAAGTATTGAATGAATATGGTGACTCTCCCATAGTGTCACCAACAGCAGTGTTCTCTATATAGCACAGATAGATGAGATAAAAGTTCTAAAGCAGACCATGATGCTAAAAATAGCAGCTCATTTTCTTCTAGTAGCCATAAAAGAAAAAAATAAATAGAATTTCTCCTTTTTTTACCCCACTTTATCACATCCTTTAAGATCACTTGGCTATTTTATTGCCTTGGTTGAGCTTTGAGAACCTTCACATAAGCACCACTCTCAATTGTTAGCTTTTTTCTAGGATGGAATGACAGTTCTACAAAAGCAGCTTTAAGGCTTAGTGAAAATATAAAAGAAAGCTGGAAGGAAAAAAGATAATTATGTAAAATTGGAATTTCTATTCTATCAGTGCTACAGACTGCACAGGTTCTGTCAAATCAGGCAGAAGGTGTTGCAGATACCAAGCGAAGCACTGATGATTCATTGATACCAGCCATGGATGAAAGCCTTTCTACCTAAAGTTGCCTGAAATATGACAGGCTGGAACACAGATACAATATATAAAAACCTGCACCAGAATAGAATCATAGAATGGTTTGATTTGGAATGGACCTTAGAAATAGTTCCGTTCCAACCCCCTTGCCATAGGTAGGGACACCTTTCACTAGAAGAGGTTGCTCAAAGCCTCATCCAACCTACCTTGAACACTGTAGTGATTTTCAGGGGTTTGCTTTTATTTTCTTACATCCAATTTCTATCTGGTCTCTGGATCAGTATATGCATAAGAGGAACAAAGGACACGGATGTAACTTCTCTTAAAGTGTCTGTTTCTAAGCCAATTCTATTAAAAATTATACATTCAAAAACTTGTCTCCTTGGTGTTCATGCTTCTCCACACTGCTATTTAAATTATAAATCACCTATTCAGCAGAGCACAGCATACACCCCACTTAATTACTTTGTAGATCCAGGTTTGACCAACATAGTCTGAAAAGCTAAAGAAGCTGTCCTGACCTCTTAGTTATCTGGACCAGGAAAAAACTTATGTCTATGGGATACTACTTCTTGACTCTGTTGTGAGTAACTATTATTTTGAAGGCTTGGAAGAGGGTGTATCTTTTAAATCCTTGCAAGTCAGTGCTCAGAATGGATGTAGTTGTATATGACCACTGGTCATCAAGTTATGGCATTTCCTCCATACAAACAAAGTACTACAGGCCCAGTATATTTTTATTAGCATCTTCTACAGGTGAAAAGTCTACAGTTTAGAGCTCTGCTAGGCTATAATAATGCTAGACATTTCAGGCAGAAAGTCTTTTTGAAAGGTAATGACTCTGCTTTGATTTCATGGCAACTGTACAATCTTATAGAAGCCACTGAAGATGAAGAGAACAAATCACATCAGACTGTTTTTATGCTCTCTATTTCTTCAAAAATTACTATACAGGCTAGGATTTGTGAGGATGGTAGAGGTAGCTTTCCTTTCCTTCATACAAAATAAAATCTTACCCTTGACCAATTTTTTCAATAGTATCTATAATTTTGCTGCACTTCTACCATATAAATGTGTGACAAAAGTGACTTGCCACTTGTAAAGGATGTTGGAGGAGGAGATGAGCAAGAGAAAACTAATAGTCCACATACCGCTGTTCCAGTCGTCTTTTAAGACCTCCATCGGCTACATAGTACATGAGTTTTTATACTTTAAAAAAATTACTACCTTTAAATTCACCAAATTCCCAGAAAGTCGGACACGGGAGACTAAACTAGACCAGAAGCCTTTTGAATAATTTATTTTCAGATTGACTGAAAGCTGAAGGACTGAATAAATGCTATTTCGCCTAAGCTACAATGTGATAGTCAGGAACAGATGTTCATTTTCTATGTGTTAGTATCTGATTGTCAAGGACAGGAAGCACTTCATTCCCCAGGCTGAGATAAGGTGTGCCCAGCTATCCAAGGTCATTACATCTGACAACTTCGGCAGATGTAGAAAGGGGAGATGTCCATTATATGATCTGAGGTGGTATTTGCTCTTTCTCAGAAAGCCTAGGGACTAACGGCCTTTCCGGATTGTGGGGGAAATCTTTCAGGATGTAGGAAGGGGATATCAAAAGAACTTCCTCAATGGTATGCCACATGCAAGTGAGATCCATAGACTGGAGATCTAAATGTACCATACATTCCCTCTGGCTCAAGAGGTTTTGAAATCCCCTAGCAGCCACTGCCATCAGTGAGTAGTGTGAAGATTGACATTAATACAAACAGACCAAGACTTAGGATCATGGTTAATGACAGCAACATCTTAATGACCCTTAAACTTCTGTTGCTATGGATACAAGTTACTGAGAGTTATCTAAAAATAAACTTCTGTTAAGTTATACAGCATGCAAAATACAAACAGCCCTTCTTATTTTCTCCCTAGGACTACACCCTGACCATGTACTTCCAGCAATCATGGAGGGATAAAAGACTTTCTTATTCTGGAATACCTTTGAACCTAACTCTGGACAACAGAGTGGCTGATCAGCTCTGGGTGCCAGACACATATTTCCAAAATGACAAGAAGTCTTTTGTCCATGGGGTGACAGTGAAAAACCGAATGATTCGACTCCATCCAGATGGGACAGTCCTTTACGGTCTACGGTATGTTGGATTTTTTACTCAGCTATATGGTTATCCTGGCAGAATGCAAGTCCTGATTGGTAAAGTGCAGGTAGTGCCAATGCTGCTTTCCTCTCCTTTTTCCTGGTTTCTCAGTGCAGCTTTATGACTCAGAAAATACTCCATCCAGGCCACCATGATACACCTAAGAACTTTATCCACAAGGCATCAAAACTGCCCTTAGCTATAGCTGTTTAGTTAGTTAACTAAAAAAGCCTAATGCCTCTGGTTTTTTCAGCTCTTCCAATCATGTTAATGTTACTGATGAGTTATTCATTCTGGTTCTGGTAATCACAGCTTAGACAAATGCTTCCTTCTGAAATTTCTCCAGCAGTTCTTTAGAACAATGTAAAATATAAAAATAGGAGTCATCTGATGCCATGTGACATTTGATAGGGAATACAAAAGGACATCTGTAAATTTACATTAATTATTTAAAGATTATCTATGTGTCTGAGTATAAATTTTCGTTAATCTGCCTTGGTTTATCACTGCCTCTTCGCATCACAACTGCTTCTTCATAGAGTACAATCTGTATTCAACCCTGTAGATAAAAATACATTCTAAAATCTGAACAGACACAATCTAATGATAAGGTACATAAATATAAAACTAAAACTAAACCAAGTTATTTGTTATGTTGAGATTATTGCAGAGCCTGAATAGGCTTTGAGTTATTGTTGAAGCTGAGGTAACTTTGCTTTGAAAAAAAACATTGCCTGTCTGAAACAACCTTTTATCACTGTTATCTTTCAACAATGAAAGTAATAGCCAGAGAACATAAACCTGAAGGAATGTTTCTGTTAATCAGAAAAAAAACCCATCATAAAGCATAAAATCTAGTTGCAATATATCGAATTTGTACCTGAGATGGGATTGAAACAAACTGGTGCAGCAGTTCAAAATGGAAAAACTATTTGGGGAAAGGTAACTTAGAACTTACTGAAAATAAAAGTTTGAAAAGTCCTCTTAGCCTATAAAAACACAAGTGTTTAAAACACATCACTATCTATTCACTGAGAGAAGATTTTCCAACACAACAATTCAAGTTTCACAAGAAACAAAACATAATTTAAGAACTGGTATTTTGGTTCACTGTAAGTTTTCTTTTGAGCTTGCCAGATTTGCAGGCAAGGCATCAGTTGGTACCAAAGACCACATGAGCACTTTCATACTGCCAGATCTGTTCTGATACAGAAAATCTGCTACTTCAGTTGCAAAAAAGAAAACAAGAAACCCATGATGAAATAGCTGATAGGTTATAGGCTATCATTATTGCCTTCTAAACAGAGCATTTGAAAAGGAATGTGTCTTTCCCATTGCCTTCAGACCTCCTACAGCTCTTTTCAACCAAACTGACTCCTGAAAACCATCTTAGCAGGACAGTGACCATTAGTAGACTTTTTGGCATGAGGACCTCTCAATTTTTTTACTTTTTTTTTTTTTAAGGCCAGGAACTACATTTGTCTGCCTTCCAGGATTTGCACAGTGGCGAGAATGCGCATCAGAGACAAATGATCCCTCACAAGCAGTTGAATGCAATACAAACTAAACCAAGAAATGTATGCTGTGCACGTGCTTTCACACACATGCCATACATCTGGTATCGATAACTGTCTTCTGCAGAACTAGAAAAAGGAGATGTGACACATCTGGTGAACCTGCTGCAAGACCTCTCACATGTTTTATCCACAAAGTACGAGCCTGGCTGAGAAGCTGTGGCCTTGCCCAAGCATAATGCCTGTGCTTTTCCTCTCAGAGGTGGTCAGGCAAACCTCCAGTGCAACAGCAAACATGGTCACTTTCATATAATGAGGTTTCTAGTTCATATGATTAAATAGCCATTCATATTTGAATGGTTAAGCAGCAGCTCTGCCACTTTGCAACAGCTCTGCAACTTAATACCCCTTCAAATACCTACCTGCCTCTGTGAGGAGAACCAAACAAAACAAAACCAAAAACCAAATTAACAGAAAAAAAACACTATAATAAAGGGCAATCTATATTCCACATACTTGCAGTCTGCTACTGTACAATTCCCTTCTCCTCACTCATCCCTGTCTCATGCCCTGAATACATATTGGCACAGAGGCAACCTGGGGCTCTCCCACATTTCTGGGCTTCCCTGCCTTCTCACCTCAGAGAAGGCAGCAGGAGCTGAGGGTGCAACAGGGCCAAGTATTGCCAGATGTACCCCCATCCACCTACGCTATTGTCATCACCAATCACGTGCAGAAAGAGATGCTCAGCTGTCAGGTCATTTTCACAGCTCAGGCTGATCTGTCATGTTTTTGCCAGGGACAAGATAGCTGTTTGGGCACATCTGGTGAGCAGACTTTGGTCTGCCAGCTGTCAGTGAAAACACATGTGCTGACCCCATTCCACTAGAAAGATCTGACCAAAGGCAGAGATAACAAATGAGCAGAAGAAAGAATGAAGATAAGAGACATTGAAACAGGTTTTGTACAACAAATAGAAATCGTTGCACTAAGTTTGCATCTATTAGTGGTCATCTTTCTTATGATAATAAATATGCTTCTGTCAGCCTGTCGATGAACTTTAGATCAATTTCTCCATATATCAGATGACATATAGGCCTCCTAAGAAATAAAACAAGAGAGAACACTGCGGAAAATGCTCCTAGGTAAAATTTGGTGTGACCTCACAGATAAAGAAACTTTTCAATCTACTAGCTTGTGTTCAGCTTCTATGCAGTGGAGAACATAAAGACAGTATCACCAAACCTCTCACACAGGAGATGTGACCTGTGAGTTTCATTATCATTACTGCAGACAGAGCACTGACCCGGCATGACTTGAACAAGATGGACAACACCAATTACACCGCAGATCGGGGCCTAAGTTCCCAACAAATCAGGCAGGGCCTTAAACCATCTCTCAAAGGATGATTTAAGTGCTTGCTTTCTTCTGTGCCTTCTATTCCCCACACAAATTTTCTATTTTCAGTGTAGAGTTAAATGTTTCTTTTCAGGCTCAGATATGAAATTTTACTGGCTTCTTTAAACAGGAATTGGAACAATCACAGCAGCTCTAAATAACCTGCTTTGCTTGCATCCATGTACTTTGCAGTTTGGCATTGATGCAATGTTCAGTCTCAACAGAGTTGAGGGAAAAATAAAACAAGGTTAATCATCTGGCTTTACAGATGAATAAACAAGGGAAACATGCACTGAATACACTGAACTGGGTTTAGACCATGTAACAAAGCATCATCAGTTCAGTATGTCTCCATTATAGTATTATTTCTATAATGAAAAAAAATCCCTTTAACCATTTATTTCCAGGAACTTTCAGCTCCTATAGCCCCACAGTCTAAATAACAATGTTTGAGTATATACTTGTGCAGATACAGAATGCTTCTAAACCTTCTGCCCCTAAAATTGTTTGTTGCTGTTACATCCCTTACTGCAAATGCTACATCCTATTGCCCAAGCAACTAAACAAACAAAAAGAAATTAACTCTGTGTTCATAGTTCCACTGAATTCCATTTCAAATATGCCAGGGAAGTTGAGTATTGTTAAGTATTATGTACCCGAAGCGTATGAGTCTTCAGTTTCTATCAAGTACTCACACCAGCAGCTATTATTATTTTCCATAATGTCACCACCTGCTTCCTAAGAGAAAGAAAAAAGATCCCTTTGAGTCAATGTGCAAACCTGCAGCACTGTGAGGCTGGTGTCTGAGACAGATCTAGCTTGGTCCCAGTACAGCTGTTAGATACTGGATTCTTCTTATTTTTTCCCCATTTTTAATAAGTCATCAGATCCTAACAGCTATAGCTCTTTTGACACTAGCAGCGTCTCTCCTTGCTTTTATTGCCTTTTCTGGTGGGATTCTCTAGGAATATCTCCTAAAGCCCGATTCTCAAACCAACACATACTGTTGTTTCTTTTGTTTGTCTTTTCTCCTCCTCTCTTGGGTAAGATGTTTGACATATAATCTGTCTTTAAGATATTTAAGGAAACATTATTAATTTATTGTACCAAACTCTACATTGAAATTTTTATGTCATGATGTCAAGAATGGAAGCTTTGATTTAAATCATGCTTTCCTAGTATTTTTTTTGCCACTCTTCATTTTTCTGAACATTTCAGTAGCAGAAGAATGACATCTTGTTTCTGAGACATCTGCTCTGTTATTGTGACATTGCCACAAAATAAACATCAGCAGAATTTCATCTGATGTGGTAAAAGAAGCATTTCCTTCAAAAATATTAGTTGTTCAGAAGCACAACATACCTTCAGTGATCCATTACATAGTTTTTATAAATCATAGAATGGTAGGGGTTGGAAGGGACCTCTAGAGAATATCCGGTTCAACACCCCTGCAGAAGCAGGTCCACCTAGATCAGGTGGCACAGGAATGTGTCCAGGTGGGTCTTGAAGATCTCCAAGGAAGGAAACTCCACGCCCTCCCTGGGCAGCCTGTGCCAGGGCTCTGTCACCCTCACAGTAAAATAGTTTTTTTCTTATGTTTAAATGGAACTTTTTGTGTTCCAGCTTCATCCCATTACCCCTTGAACTGTTGTTAGATACAATAGAAAAAAGGGATGTCCCACCCCTTCTGATGTTCAGATACAAACCCATATTTCATTAGATCATATCTTCACTTATTTTAAGTCAGGGGGACTGAACATATCCTGACAAAGAATATAAAGATCTAGTTTGGAGCACCAAAAACTTTTGGGTTTAGTGAGACCACATATTTTTATACTACTGAAATCGAGGCTGCAGCTTTGATAAGGATTGCTACAACTGTAAGGGGACAGGGAGAAGGATGATCTTTGCCTTCAACATAAGGACTTGTTTCACTGCTTCTTACATAAGGGAAGTCTTCTGTGATATAAAGTCAGACACATCCATCTCCCTCCAACCAATTCAGAAATGTGAACTGACCTATGCATTGCTGGATTTGCTAGCCACTTATTTGTGCAATATTCATGAAAGCCCATCTAACAGATTCTAAAGGTGAAAATACAAGAAAAGCTGTGTTTAAATGTGGAATTTGAGTGTAAACTTCCCTTCTTGTCTGTCTGTATTTTGGTGCTATAACTGAGTGTTAGTAAAGAAATTTGCTAGCCAATATCTTACATCTTTTAGTGCAGTGAAATTTCACTGCTTGTGGATTGGTTTTGTATTGCCATGATTTGAGGCTATGGATTTTTTATTTTTCTCCAACCACCTTCATGGATTTTACTAGAAAGTCAGTTATTGGGTCCTTTTGAGGACATCATGGGAAGAAACAGCCTACTTACACTGGTACTCAATAGATTGTCTTCGCCTGTGTTACAAAACAGCTCCACCCAAAAAGCAAACCCCACACTGCAGTCACTCTAATTTATAAAATATGGTGTCATCTAACTGAAATGAGAAGCTACTCTTTATTTTACTCTACAAAATACCCACAGAAAAATACAGAACCACTTATAAAGCATTCTTTATCAGGTGATCACTTTGAAAATGATACAAAAAGCTATTTCTCCCATGCCTCAATGCCAAAAGATGTAGCAGCAGGCATCTTTAAAAAAAGAAGTGCTATGCTAGAGTAAAGAATACCAGGATGAACAAGACATTAGATCACAGCTAACAGTGAAAACTTTACTTCCTCCTGCTTGCTGTTTTCATATGTAGTGACCTGGTGCTTGGGCTCACAAGAAGCAATTATGGATTTCCTTTATATTTTTTGAAACCAGATGATATACAAGAACTTTGAAAAAATAAGTCAATCAAATACTTGTCATCTCTTCCACCACTCAATGCATTTTAGTCTCTAAGGATCAGTTTTCAGGTTTCGTGTGCAAATGAATAAATTCTTCAAGGTATAGCTATTAGGAAAGGGTGGGAGTCAGACTGGCAGTTCACCTGTGGACTGTGGGTGCCAGTTCAGTCTGCTGCAGGTCACACTGAGCCTTCTGCAAACTTTCTTCCAACAGACTATGCTTAAATGAGTAAGTATGCCTGAAGGGCAGCCAGCATGGCCCCTAATCACAGGAGATGCACGGCTAGGAACATTTATTTAATTCAGAAGGTAAAAAAAGGAGAGGAAGAGGACTCAGCAAATTAATCGTGAGGCAGATGGATTTTCCTCTTTGTCCCTCCTACTGCTTGCAGACTGTCAAATTGTCTGTGCCCCTCTGTCAATCCTGCTGTCATCTCTTCTTCCTAGTCTGTAAACCAGTCCTTGGGCATGGCATGGATGGTACAGAGATGGGTGAGTAATGACCAATACCTAAACTTACAGGGACGAGGCAGCTGGTACCAACAGTCTGTGCATAGAAGACAGCATGCATGGTCAAAATGCAGCTGCATTTATTAACCAAACTTCAGCAGCTGTAGGAGAAAGACCTATTCCTTATCCTTGGTTGTTACCAGAGAGAAAAAAAGTGCCAAAGTTCACTTATGCTCTCTCATGCTTGAGTAAAGGCTCCTCTAGCCTGTATGTTTATAAAGTCTAAATAGAGAACAGTCGTGTTTGCCCAAGAGCTGCAGCATCATCAATATGTGAAGTTGACATAAGCTAAAATGCATTTTCAGGATTATTCTTACCATGTGCACAACTGGTTAATTTGACACAATGTGTCTGGGGTCAGTTCCCACACAGTGTGGTTCACTTGATAGAGGTTTCAAACTGGTTTGTATAACATATTCTGAGGGGAAGAAAAATTGTATCATCTCTATACAGCTACAGTCTGCAATTTACTGCTCGAGGCACAGTAGCACTCAAGCAGGCACTCACATACCAAAGACTGTGCTTTTTTTCCACACAGAAGCTGAGGGATGTGCTTGTCTAAATACTGCTGGAAGAACGAGGAGGCAGTACCGGTGCAGTCTGTCTCATAGCTCTGTGTGAGAACGGTGAAGGAGCACCAGGGAGTGAGACACTCAGTGTCACTCATTTTTAGTGAATAAGTGAGCAAATCTAACTGAAGAACAGTTATAAGCTCTAGTTGAAGTACGTGGAAAGGAATAAGAGAATCCTGCAGAAATCATATTTGCTCTCTTTAGTTTTCAGAGGCAAAAAGAGACGTCATTATATTCAGATATCAGACAAAAAATTAACAAGAATAAAGGAATGGTAACCCAGCCATTCCTAAGCTCACCACAAACAGCCACTGCATCACTCAACTTCAAATAAAAATACTTTCTGATCTATTTTTTTTAATGGTTGTTGCCTGCCCAGGCTGGGTGTCCCCTGTAGCCGTCTATCTTGCTAGCAGCAGGCAACACAGCAGTAGCAGTACAAAGCTTTACTTCCCCACTGAGCCTATTGCATTTCAGAAACATTTTTTCAGGTACAGCCAGATTTTTCTCCAGCTTAGTTGTTGAAACCTGCATTTATGCTCGCCACCAGCTTACTTGCACTTCTAAGTATAATCGGGGTTGGGTTTTCTTACTAATTATTTCCTTTCAAGAGGACACAATCCACACCAAAGCTCATCTGTAGTGTGTATAAATAACACTATTATTTATAGTTCTCTCAAACACATTGGGAGACAGAAATTAAGTAAAAACAAACTTAACAGCAGAGTTACTTACCCTGAAGTACCTTTGATCAAGAAGAATTTAAAATAAATTTCTATACACTCTAAGAATCACTTCATCCATAGGCAATTTTTTACAAATGCTTCATTCTTTACTTGCTTTTATGATACAGGTATCAGATGAGAAAGGAGCTTTTGTATATTTACCATCTCAGCTTTCTCCTCTCCAGAAAACCTTGTATCTTGTAACTTCTTGGGTGCACAGTCATCTTATAATTGAGCAACCAGAAAGAATATCACCAGAAGCTTTCTACAAGTGAGCTATGTAACTCCTACTGTATCAGTATGGGCTAGTGCACACACACTGTTCTGGTTGTGCATATTTCATCTCCATAGTCTAAAAGCTAGTGCTTAAGTTTGCGTAACTTCACAATGTTTGCTTTTTTTCCATAAAAAACTACATTTGAACTCATTTCTGGCTGCTTATACTTTGCAAGGAACATCAAATGGACATACAGTGTTACACCACTTGTATTTTTGAAAGAAAAAAGTGAAAGCTTTTCTAAAAACCATTTGAATTTAACTTACAGAGCTGGTATGTATTGTTAGCAGTACAGATTATTTAGTAAATGTTTTTGTACAAAGCTATGTACAGGTACATGACAACAGAGATCTGTGCCGAATCCTAATATGGTACATACCACATTTGTGCATACCACTGTTTTCCAGGTCCTGAAGTTCATTAAAAAGACATTTAATAAAAAGCAAATCTATTTCCCTCTAATAATGAAAGATTTTAAAGGAGAGCAATTAAAGTTGTACTTTGCTACAGATTTCCAATTTGCATGGTATTACTTTCTAGCATTCTAAGAACAACTATTATTGAGAGATAAAATGTAAGTTCTTAGATGCTCGATACCAACCTCACTTATATTGATGTTGGTCAGTGACATTAGTGAAGTACCTGTTCAAGCAAAATCAGAGGAATGAGGCATGGGTAAATCTGTACCTTTTCTATGTGATAAAAGTATAAGGCAGTTTAATGTCCTAGGGGAGGCAGCAAATATTTTTCCAGATCTGTGCCAAACTGATGAAGGCACATAGATCCACAAGAAGGAGGAGCCTTAATTTAGTTATTCACTCTAAGAGACAAGAACTGTCCTGATGAAGACTAGCTTAAAGCTGCTGAAATCCTGAACAGATGCTGGGACAGCCCATTCACCAAGGACACGTGGTGTGAATAAGGAAAATGCATAAGAAGCTGTAGGGGCTGCCGCATCTCAGAGACATTCCCTCTGTGCACAAAGCTCACAGCTGTCATGGCCGCACCTGCTCAGTGCCGCGCCATGCAGAAGGTTGCCATGTACCACATCAAGTGTTTAAGGGTATCAGCACCAAGAGCAAGCCTGCTCTGATGAATTCACTAAGGCAATCAAACCAGTGTTTCCAAATAATTTTAAGACAGATTAAGAACTCGTTTTTGAGTACAATGCTAAAATGCAAATAATCATGCATTAAAACCATGCATTTTCAGGCAATATATCTTCTCCTTAACTCTCACCCTTCTACAAATATCTCCACTTAATGGAAAAACAGCATTAGCTTTTCTTCACAAATAATGTTGGCTTAGTTTAGAAGCAGCTGCAAGAGAATTTACAATCTAGAAAACAGTCAAGCTCTCGAGTATAAAAAAATGTAAAAAATTAATTTAATTGCTTTATGAAAGACAATAGTATGTTCCTCTATCTGGCACTTTTGCTGTGGTATCAACATACACAGTCTGATAACTGCTATGCCAAAATGAGTGCAAGGGGCAAAATGTGTGACAACTAGAATGTTTTCATTTATAAGCACATTAATAAAGCGAGATTACCAAGCATTACTATACCACTGGTAATAAAATCCCACCTTACACTACAAGTCTGGCCTGTTTTTGTTAGACCTGAGCAGACATGAGGAGGTAGGTAGTTGAATGCGTCAGCTCCTATTCTTGAAATGCCACTACAAAAAAAGCAATCAAACAAAACTCCCAAACATAACATCATAAACCACATTTAAAAACAAAACAAAGACAACCAAACAAAACTCATACAAACAAAAAACCCCACATGCTGGTCCTTCTCTTTGGAAAGAACAGCTAAAATCAAATAAAAACAAATACAAGTTATTTGTACTTACTTCTTGCAAACCCTTGTATTTTCCACATGTGAAAAGCATCCAGTTCTTCATGCTCATGAAAAAAATGCCAAAGGCCAGTTTTTCAAGGCCATGTGCATAACAATAACAATTGGTCCAATGTGACACCAATCATATTCCAAAAAGAAATAATATGCACCGTCTTACCATTATTTCTATACATCGGACAGAAAAGTTTATCATCCAAGAAGACAAGTTCCACACAAAGGGTAAGTTGACATTTCCCATGTATCATGGCACAGGCAGAAGAAATTTGGGAAAGTTTAGACCCCTTGGCACTTCTCAGGTCTGGGAAATGTAACTATCTGATGCTTTGATGCATGCTGTTGATGAACAGACTACCTTGCCAACTCCGAGAGCACTGTGACAAGAGACTACAAACGCAGCATTTTTCATAATCTTTAGATAGACAGATTTGTAAACTATGTAAGACAGTGTGATCAAGTGGTTATATTGGAAGCATAAATCTACTTTCAGTCCCATTCGTAATATATTTGGACAAATGAAGAGTCTGGAAGTAAATCTGGTATGGAAATATTAATATTTTGGAGGTTTATTAGCCGATATGGGATGTTGATATATCTTTTCACATAGGAAAGACCATATCTCTCAAGGATATCTATTTTTTTGGTAAAATTAGAGATATTATTTAAGAGTTTTTAAAAGGCCTAACAGTTATCCAAGTAAATCACTTGTATATCCCAAATGCTCTGTTCATTTTAGTACACTCTGATCAAGGCACAGAAACAAAAACATTTCACAGATTTATTTTATTGCTAAGGATTTAGTTAAAATAATATCTTAACCCATTTCCCATTATTTTCTCCTGGAACACACCTTTGTCCAATTAAAAAGAAAAAAAAAAACCCTCAATCTCTATTAGCTCATAAAGTATTCCACAAGAGATATTAAATACCATAAAAAGTACTTGTGATGAATCTCTAGTCAGACATTTTGCAAATGGGAGGAGGGGAGAGAACAAAAAATTGCCATATAATTTCCTAAGAATTATTCCATTAACCCCAGCTGGTACTATGTGAAATACAGTTGGCTACTGGCCTGCTTGTCTTGTTACGAGGTTGCCAGCTGTGGAGTCTGTCACAGAAAGAAATAAATGAAACTATAAAGTTAGTGCTTTCATTTTTTTTTTGGCAGGATTCTAGGGTGGTACATCATCTTTCTTAAATTATTTCTTTACATGCGACTGATAATTCTGCTCTTAATACAATTAACGGAGTCTGTTCTCAATACAGGGCTTACACTTAATCTGTTTGCAGGAAATTACTAAAATGCATAAGAATTCCAAGCTCTCTCTTCTAAGGCGAAAATTTCAACTCTTCACCATCTACTTCTGGGTCCAAGAAAAAGCACTTTTAACTGAATCACTTTAAGATGGGCAAAAAGAGTTTAGAAACTAAAACCTCCCTTAAGTAAAATGCTTTAAAAAGCAATAGATACTCTCAATTTAGCTCAAATTCTGCAAAGTTTTAAAATACATAGCTATCATCCAAGTGTAGGCAACTAGTGTGCATTAAGACTACTAAAGTTTTGTCTGTGTTACCTGGGAGCCCCCTGCTGGGATTCTGCCTCTAGAAAACAAGCAAAGAGCAGGGGTTTGTTTTGAAGGTGTGTCACAGATGTTTCAGTAATATTTAATTGCTCTGCATATGGTATATTATCAACCCTAGGATCACTGAATGCCTAATTTCTCATGAGAAACACTACACAGGCAAAAAGTAAGTAATATTTCTCTGCATAGCAAATGCATTTGCTTGGTTTTAGTTAGGTACTTGAAATATCTTAAAATATTCCTAATTCTGGGAAGTGTGTGAAGATTGAAGCAGACAATCTGTGTGCTACATATAAAGGATCCAAACTGTGTGGCTATCATTAAAGATGTCACAAACAGAATTAGGTTTATTCAGTTCAATTAACAATTAAAAAAAACCCAAAACAAACAAATCAAACAACAGCCCAGACAGAACAAAAAGAAACTACAACAAAATTGCAAGAAAATGAAAATGCCAACATTCATCCTTGTCTTTAATGGAAGAATAGTATTTTTATTGCACCACATGCTTTAACAGACAAAAAAACAGACAAGTTTTGAGGAAAGTTTTCAGGCACACAGGCTCCTCTGTAGGTCAGACCGAAGCAACAAATTTCAGGTTAAGTACACATTAGAACAATTGCTCTGAACCCACAGATCCATGATCATTTCCTCTCCTGACAAAGCTCCTATGAAATATTTCAACCTGTACTGCAGTCACTCGCTCCTCTGTTCCACCAATTAAGGCACTGGGCAATTAAACTATGTGGGGTTATGAGCAGGAGCTTTTTCACAGGTATTTTGGACCCATAGCATCTCACTCTTCTGATTGTGAACAGCGCAGCCATAAAATCTAATTTCCAGATTCATGTTTGAGGGTGTTTTGCAGGTCTCCCTGTAAGCTCAAGATTAAGACATCCATGGTGGCATGCCTGCTTCACTGGAAATATTTTCTCAACAGCAATAGGAGTTTCTGTCTTTTTATGAGCATTGAGATGATGGCTGTTTGATACATACATGTGCTTTCATCCACTGCTGATCTTCTATTCTATTTCTAATTCCTTTTTTTCTATTATTTCCTAATGGCAAAATGTCAGGTTTATTTTTAAGATGACAGTGAAAACATCAAAGCATGTTACTGAAAAAAATTCAAAGGCCTGCACACCCACAAGATTATAAGTAAAGTTGTCTGAATGCTGCACAGCACTGTTCGTGAATTTTCACTTGCATGGGGAATAATAGCTTAATCTCCTGCCACACTCATTCCCCTGTGGGCAATTTTATCAGTATAAGCAAGGTATTTTTTGCCAAATTTAAGAGCTGTTAGCATATTCAAAGAGACAGCCCTGGCCATAGCGAGATGAGTTAAAAGATCAAAGGAAAAAAACTTATTATAGTTCTTCCCACTACACCAGGCGTGCATTTACTTTGTGTAAATGTAACAAGAATTAAAATTTATATGTAAATATTCCTTCTTCCACAGAAGCCTTAAATTAGACTCAGGAAGAATATATTAAACTAGTAGAAGCTGCAATATATAAAGTTTAAAATATAATGCTTCCAAACCTATTTTTAGATCCTTCTCCTGGAAAGGTTCCCAGCTCCGTCCTTCAACAGAAGAATATGGTGTCCATTCAAGGAAAATAAAGCATTCTGTGAAACACTGAGGAACCGGTATGGAATTTGAACACAGTGTGATAGCTCCTTATAGTGAACCATTTGTAGACTATAAGGGAAGGCATAAAAATGGAAAGCAACATTAAGCCTGTTACCCAGGGAACTCATGCACTATTAGACAATTTGAAATAGCAAAAAGGGAGCTAAATCAGAGTGTAAATCGTTCCCTATAAATTACACATTCCTTTCACATCTTAATCTGCTGAGGGTAACAGTGGAACTGTCTGTTTGCTTATCTCTGAAGTAAGCCATCTTGCCCTTTGAAAAACTATGATGATCTGTAACTCATGATAATCCACTGAGCAGTCATCAAGGCTATTGATTATTAGAGCACCTTTTCTTTAGGCTTACTTGAACACTAAGCCTTAGTAATAGTGTTATTTAGCTACTAAATATGAGAATAACAGTAAAAAATGAATACAGTCTGGAAAGTGGAAGGAGGAGAATTTCAAAATAATACAGGTTGACATGATGTCTTTCATACTTGTTTACATTTTCATTAGCTATCTTTATGAAAGAATGCTCATGTAATTTATTACTACTTCAATCATTAAAACATTTCAGTGAAGAACACCTGACCTATAAAATCCAGGAGAAAATACAATGCAGTAGTCAAGCAGCAGTGTCTTATTCTATTTATCTCTTATAATAGGAGGAAAAAAAAAATAAAACCAAAACAAGTTACCCAACCACTTTTGGGGGCTCCAAGAAGCCAGGAAAAACAGCAAGGTTGTGACAAAACAAGACAAAATGAGTATTAAATAAACAATGCAATTTTATCTGAAAATTCTCCTTAATGAGTCAGACAACTTAGGAGGCAAATAAATCTATCTCTTTGTATAACCTCCAATCTTAATTCAATATTTTATCATTATGGTAAAAAGCATCTGTCATCTAAGGCGATTTTTGCTTACTCTGTTCTCCTAAATGTTTCATGAATAAAGGCACAGTAGCATTAGGCAAAGTCTCCCATATTTTGCTCTTAAAGCTAGATATGGAAGAAACAGACACAAGAATAGATACAGATTGTGAGGAATTATATGTTAACTATTTGTGGAAGTCAAATGCAGATGTGTTGCCCAGGCTTGCAGAATATTAAAGTTTACACAAGGCAGGAGGAAAAAAGTGACAGGAATGCCTGATATAGGTCGACACCAGAGCCCATGCCAGGAAACTCTCAAAAGTACATAAATGCTCTCATTCAGCTCATGGCTTTAGTTTGTAAAATATGCTTGTTTTGTTTCTTTCATCAAGGCTTTGATTGTCTCTGCTGAAATAGGCAATAGCTCACACATCCCCACATTCACATAACATCCAGCTTCCTCATGTTTCACAAGTGCATGAAATCTTGCCAAATGTATTTGCACCACCATTCAGAACGTAGCTAATCTTCATGGTTTTAGTGACAATCCTGTGTTCTTTAGCCAGCCTTTCTACACAAGTACCCTAAATGTACCTCTACAATAAAAATTAATATGCAAAAAGGTATCATGAGACTCCATTCACATCTTTTCTCAGATTTCAGATACAAAATGACACAGTTTTAATTACAGCATGTCAGGCTTATAAAATGCTAAGTATCAAAAAGTATGTTTATACTGCATAATGAGATATGGAGTAGAAATATTACATATTTCCAAGTACTTCAAGAACTTAGTTGGACTTTACTCTCCAACTTGAAAGAGTCGACGTCTCTCTCTGTCTGTATTCCACCCATTTGAAAAATGTTCTGGGCCAAGAAGAAATTAGAATGGCTAGTGGATTTTGAGTACGCAATTTGTCTTATGAAACTTTTAAAAGTAATGTGTTTTGGAATTAAAGAAAAAAAAAGGAAAAAAGTAGACAAAGTAAGGTCTTCCAAGATATCATAGGGGAAGCATTTATGCAAGTATATAGGACATACACTCTTTTTTAAATTATGAAATACACATGTAATTCCTGACATAACACTGTTTATAACAAGCCTGTGTGCTCTATTTAAGAGGGACATTCAGTTTACAGAGAAGCAGTGACAGATGTTGTGCATTCAAGACGCTAGACGGCTACGTGTCAGTCTGCTGCATCACAGGTGCACACAGCATCAGTGAATGTAAGACAGCATTAAGTATTATTGTTTAAAAGTAAAAAGAAATTACATTTTTAATATAAAGGAAGCCTAAAACCAAATAAAACATGGAAAAGCTTCAACATTGGAGCAAGTTGTCACTTCTATTAAAATATAAATAAAGTTAAATGAATAAATAAAGATATTCTGCTCCAGAACTGCTTACAACTTGTGTATCTTCCCCAGAAGATTTTTTTTTTTTTTAATATCCATCTGCTACCCACCTGGTAAAACAACTACCGCTGGGTTTAGTTCACAGAATCACAGAATCTCAAGGGTTGGAAGGGACCTCAAGAGATCATCTAGCCCAAGCCCCCTTCCAGAGCAGGGCCACCTAGATCAGGTCATACAGGAACTCGTCCAGATAGATCTTTTAGGATAAAAATACCTTATTGGCACAAACCTAATTTTCTTCTCAAAGATATGACCCAGTAAGACAAAATCTGCATATGACTCATCAGTGTTGGCAGTCAGGAGAAACTAAATGCTCTAAGTATAACTGAGCTGCTTGCTCTCTGGGGCTTGATAACCTACTCCAACTTATGCAAGCCCAGATGAAGACTGGGTGAAAAGGACAAGCTCAGATAAAACATTGACACAGAGAGTCCCACGTATGTACACATATATTCTCTCCTAATTCACACAGAACTAGTTAAAACAGGTCTCTCAGTCTACTCATCAGTTACCCATCACCATTTCTCTGCTAGAGATTAGAGCTCTTATAGGTGCTAACCTTTGGTGAATACTTCACTACTAGGTATTTACTACCTTACCCAATTTAACTACCGGTCAACAAAAACAGATTCAGAAAGACTATTCAAGGTGTTTTCATATTAGTAGCTTTGCTGGTAGATGATAATGGATTTTCATTTCCAGGGAAGGGGGAATAAATTAGAAAATGGTAACTTCTTCAACTAGTGCCGCTGTAGCTGTGAAGGGACATACTTCTGCTTAAAAAGGATGGAGAATTGCAGGAGTATGAGCAAACATCCTTACCTTCCCTTACCACTGTGTCCCAAGTCTTGTTTCTTAATTAAAATGAATAGCAGTGTACAATTTTTATTCCTATGTTTGCTTTAGGTGACTGAACAGCACAATTCACAAAGAAAAACAAGGCATATGAGCTACAGAAAAGCTGTACTGGAGTAACAGAAACATCCTACCGACTCACGTTTGTTTCAACATTACCATCAATTTCTGTTTATTCACAAAATTAGGAGAATTAATAATCTGCTGTAACTAGAAATCTCTTTGAAGTAATACATGCCTTAAACTGGTTCACTGACACAGAATCAGTCTTGGGCCACATGTAATGAAAGCATTCATTTCTTCCCTGATTTATCTTGTTTTGCAATTAAGATCCACTGACAGGACATGATCATCAATCAGTTTTCTACACAAAAATCACATCAAGCATTCCTCCCAAGTCAGGGCTGTGCAAAAAGGCAATCTAATTTCTTTGTTCACGCTTTACACTGCCAGCAGGGTCAATGTTTTGGCAAAAGCCAAGATCCTGTCATTAAGGTCCTAGTGCGAGACATTCATTTTATTTTCAGTTCTCCAATGAAATTAGTCACTGCCCATGGTAGATTAACTGCAGTAGCTCAGCTTCTTCAGATGCACAACACATGTATCAAGACATAATTACACTGTCAGCTTCACTGACTGGAATTATTAGTTTTCACATTCAGCTACGTACCTGGAACAAATAAAGTGTGCTTATTGTCTGGTCAGGATCGTAGAACACTTGAAAACAGTGAATATTAAAGACCTGAGAAAAACTTTCAGAAATCAATCACACTTTATATTAAGAATCACTAGAATGGTCCTGATAATTTAAAAGGCTTGATAATTTAAAATCTTTAGTAAGTGGTAAAAGCATATTTTAATGAGTTAATACTCATTGGTTTTACAATCAGTTACGAACATAAAGCAGTACAATGTCATACTCTAAAGAGCCATTTACTGCTGCTATTGCAATCTTTCTTAGATGTTACATGCCTTTAACAGATTTCGTAGGTGAGCTCATTATGAAGAAATGTGGTCATAAAACTAACCAGAGATTCAAGTGGCAGCCTCTTTTCCCCTGCATCAGGGTTCCTCCCGCCTCTTATCTTTTCTTCTTTTCCCTGGGGGACCTCTATAGAAAATGCTGCCTTCCCTCTCTGTTGCACTCTCCTAGGATCAGGGACTGTAATTTCTGACAATATAGAATCATAAAGTCCTAAAAATATCAAGTCAAATTTCTCTACAGTTTATTAGTTCCTAATTTCCTCTTCCTTATCGCTAAAAAAGCAGGGTTTATCTACCATTATCCAAAAAGTGTAGTATTTCAGACCTTAAACAGGTGCTTGGCCTGGTCAGGAACCCATTTCCATACAAAAAAATAACAAAAGTTTAGTTCTTTCTTGTATTTTCTACCATTTTTTTTCCAAGGCAGCTCCCCACTCAGTTCATGGTTACAGAAGAAGCTGCACATCAAGCCAGACACAACCAACATAAAGAGGGAGGTAGCTCCTAGCTGTTGTGAACCAAGAGTAAGGGCTGACAACCTGTGTTTTTAGTAATAGTAGCTGCGTAACAGAGAGTCAGAGGACATGCCACATTCAAAGTCATGCTGTTTCTCACACTCGTTTCGCAAAATCAAGAAAGAATTAAGCTTCTCACCTATGAAAGAATTTCCGTGTCACCCGTGAAAGCTTGTAAAACCGAATTTCTCTTCGTTTAAAACTACTAGATATCTATGTCTCTCAGATAAGTTTGTTCAGTACTGAAGCCACCCTTTTAGCCCACTTTTCAAGTGCATAGGTAAAGCTACAACCACTGCAAAAGAAACAGACTCTCCCATCTTGAAAAATCCGACAGGCCAGACATCAGAGGAAGGCAAGAACTATAAAAGCAGTCCTTGCTTCTGCATGTGTCCTCCTCTGACTGCAGGTTTCTGTTTGAGATGCCCTGATATGGGGAATGTTGATGTACAGAAGCTACATGAGAAGTCACAGTTCCTGAAAAGTTGCACAGTCCCTACAGAAATGACAGTGCTATCTTCCAGCCTCAGCCCTGCTTCCAAGATCCAAGATCTTCCTTGGTTTACAAGGAAGTTAGATAGTGGTGGGCTAACATGAAGTATGTGTGATCCCAGAAACAATCTGTTTTTAACCACTCATTTAGACCAAGCACATCCTGGACCCTTCCAATTACAAACCAAGCTGGGTGTGGAAGATGTGGAAGAAAAGGAAACATCTGAACATGTGCATGTCTTTGTTTCATGCAAACACAATACATATCCCGGTGTCTGGTTCAATTTTATGTTGGAATAAACAATATCAAGACAAACAACCCAAAAGATGAATATACCAAATGACACTAACATCACTGCTGCCATCTAACAGAGCTCTGTTTCCTCCTGAGCAGAATCAATCTGTGGATATTATCCACATCTAGGAATTTCAGTAGTAACATCACTTTTCTTACATTTACTCACTTTTAGAATGTTAATATAGAGATACTGAAAAAGTTAGAGATTTTGCACCACTTTTAAAAACAAAACCAGACTGAAAAACAGTTATCTGACTCTACGTCCCTCTTGGACCTTCCTTTATGCTAAGCACTTCTCTTCTGGCTCACTGTCTTTTTCTTTTTGGCTTGCAACATACTTGCACTGTCAAACTAAATTACCTTTTGCAGTAAATTTCAGCTCCAATTCTCAGGCAGTTTTATTGACGTGTCTTATTTGCTCTGGTATAGTTATAGTTCCCTTGGGATTTCTATTACAAAATTTATTTTTGTGGTTTTATAGCTATGCAGTAAAAATTCTCATTGCACTGAAATTTGACTTACAAGTATCAAAGAAAGAGAGCTTTTCCTAACATTTTTAAAGTTACATTGTAACATTTTAGTGATTTGTTTTAATATATATTTCTAGATCTTTACAAGAAACTCTTTCATCTTCACTCTACCCTGAATTATTTCTGATGCACTGTATTGAATAGAAAAAGATCTTACATTATCTATAAAAAGTATGTATCTGGCTTAAGGTTTCAATTTTAAAAGTTTCTAATTCAGTCAAAGACAAATATTTTCTTCCAGACCTTTTCTCCCTCTAGCTCTCCTCTCCCACTCCTCTGCATCATAGCTTCCCCACTGTCTCCTACTCCCACCACTTCCCTCGAGTTTCTGGCTCTGCTCCTAGAGATGGCAGAAGCCAGCAGGCCTATTTGTCCCCATTTTGGGTAATCTCCTCAGCTCACCCCTGCTTTGCAATAGCACTACATAACTGTTCTCTGCACAGTTCCAGCAGCTAAAAATCAGACTATTCAGCAAGAGTTTGTTTCTTTAAGCAAAATAATTGTCAGTGACAATCACTTTGAGTGCCAAAGTAAATCTCTAAAGACAATTAAAATGTGATATTCCCTTCCCCAAAATATTGCAATGCCTACAGCAACCAAGTAGAAGATTATCTAACCTTTGAGACACTTCTGCTCGGCACTGACTGTAGAAGACAATGTTCTGTGCCAATCAAATATAAAGAGTTGGCCAGAATACGTACCTAGTATAGTGTAAGAAATCCTGACTTCTGAGGAATCAAACACCTTCAAAGGGCTTTACACCTACCTCCTGATGTGGATGTTCAGTTATGCTTTACAGTGTCAAACACTTTGTTGGTCTGGTTCATTGTGAGGATGAGCTCAGGGGTGAACATCCTTTGAGATAGTGTTCATAATATACTTGGCTTTCTTTTAGTGACTCCAAAACTTACCTTCAAATCAACTAGCTGATAGCCCAAATCAGTATTAGAATCTGCTGACCATGACAGCGTGGTTCTAGATACCAGTGGGGATCATGAAACAAACCTGAAGAGAATGTCATGCAGACAGTGAAGGAGCATAACGAATCCTTCCCATCAGGTTCTCATCCTGAAACCTGACATGCCAGAGTGTGGTCCACCCAGACAGTTGTTACTAACATGCAGCTCTCACTCTGGATTTACAGATCTTTATAAGAGATTTTTTTTAAAGAGAAAGGGTAGTTGAGACAGCAGGTTCATGACCTGAAGGAGTCAGGAGTAGGGCCAGCTAAAGGAGATCCTGCTCTCCAGGAGGCAGCCACTTGCTGGCCCCCGCTCTCTGCAGCACACCACCCCTTTGGATCTGCAGCACAACTGCTCACAGAGGCATACTAAGAGCAGGAGACTTCTTTTGAACTAGAAATAACATTTCCTTGTGGAAAAAACGAGATATTTAGCTCTGATTATCTCAGTGTTTAGGGTAACACCACTGTCTCGCAGATACCTCTGCCAATACAGTGAAGAGGCCAGCATGCAGAAGCCCAGTGCTCAAGCATTGGTGGTGAAGTAGCCAGGCCATCTCCTTATTGAAAAGTTCTTAGACAGTACACGGTACTGTCCTATAGATCCCAGCACCATGATTGTGAGGCACTACAGCTGCAAGCCCTCATTGGTAAACCTATAAGCCTCAAAGTACTTCAAGAATTTTTTGAAGCTGGGATCCTTAAAGGAAGACCAGCAGTGACCTTTTCTAGCAAACAGCCCTTAATTGTTTAAAATTAAATAAATAAATAAAATAGAATTGATAGATAAATCAACAAATAAATAAATGGAGCAAGTAAATACAACCTGTAAAGGAGGAAATGAAAAAGAATAAACAGCAGATGAATAACAGGTTCCAAATTCACAGTTCAGTTTAGCAAAAGAATATTTACACTTGAATAGATGGTTGCACAAAGCTGGTTCTCATACTGTAGTCTGTATTAGTTTGCTCACCCTGAACAGCTGTAATTGCCAAAGATGTTGCCCTCCAGCTCCTCTGCTTTGTAGCATGCATTAGTTATTTACACCTGCTGCAACTTGGCACTAAATGGCAGTGACTCATTCCGACCCCACTGTAGGCTTGCTTACAAAGGCATAAATTAATCCACAGTGCTCAAGTCCAAGAGCTCTCTTTTTTAATTTTACATGGCTTGCCATCGTGTATATCTAAAACAAGAATGAAAGAGTTGTGAATTTTTGTCAGGTATTTTGTGACAATATCCAATTCTTAATCTCTTTATCTATATGATCTTGGGATTCAGGCTTTTAAAAATATATATTGCTATGCACTCTAAAGATGTTACAGTGCACTGCAAACACTTCTACTTGCCTTAGTCTGTGGGTCCCACACTCTCTATTGAAAAAAAAATATTCACCTGAGTAACTTATCAGGACCACTCATACAAATAGAGCTCTAAAGACCAAGCAATGCTATGACTTCTACAAGAGTGTAGATCAAATATTTGAGAATAGAAAACATTTCTTTAGCATACAAGACTGAAATATCATGGATGTATATTCCTCTTTTTTAATCTATCTTACTTTGTACTATTGTAGTTCCTGTAGAAGACTCGAACCCATCTTCTGGAGTATTACATCCTGTGGAACAAGCTAGATCTTCCTTCCCTGAGAAGCACTACCCCAAACTCATTTATGGCACATGTAGGCTATTCATATAAACATGCTGGGCAAGTTAGATTCAGGAAGAATTTGAAGATGGACTACAAAGGAGTAGGCCTTCACCAATGTTGTTAACTTTGATAAAGGTAGGAACATTAAAAATTATAACAAAAAGCCAGACCAAAGGTCCATCTAGCTCATTATCTTGTCCTCAGCCACGACTAAGGGTGGATGTCTTGGGAAGAGCTTAAGATGATTTCTTGCTTTACCTTCCCCCTCACCATCAAGCTACCAGGTATTCTCAGAAAGAACTCCTCTTTATTAAGTGAAAAAGACAGCATTTGCTGCATAGCTTTGCAGGCACAAAAAATATGTAAGAAACTATTGCTTGGGTTATGTTGATAAATATTAATTAGAACAAACTGAAACAACCACAACACCAAGACTAGGGACGTGCTTAACTGAAAACCAACATCTTCTGCATCAAACCTGGTGACTGCTTGGATGTGAAAAGACACATTTACAAACCACTCAGATGTCAGGCTGTGCATTACAGGTGCTTTTCACCTGCCTAAGACATACTGAATGTATCCCACAGGATCAGGCTCTACTGCTGAGATGGACACGAAACATTTAAGAATTGCATTTTCACTCTTCCAGGACTTCTGTCTGAGACAAAGCTCAAGCAGCTTACCAGCCATGGGCCAGCCTTTGTGCATAACACTGACACTGGAATAACTTGACAAAATTCATTCTGTGTGAGCACCACCTTCATCAGTTCTTCATCATCAATACTCTCCTCTGAGATGGTGCCACTTAAACACCTTTGAGACCCAGCAGTGAGTCCAACCAATGAACTGACCCATATTAAACCAACCCAACAAGAACAATAATCAACTCGGGCAAACTCTATCTTATTTGTCTGGGCAGATGTTGAATTGATATGACTGAGGTGAAAGAGGCACGGGATAAAGAATGTCTCAAAGAACCTACAGGACAGCACAGCAGCCTAAGCAGAAAGCTCAGTAGCTTTGGGAGGAGAAGAACATACGTCAATGCAAAGAGCAGTAGGGACAGTAATGTTTTTATTAAGGCTTTTTTTTTTTCTCTACCATTCTTATTTCAAGCCAATGCAGTTGATCGATTTGACACCCTGTAGATTAACTTTTCATGCTTGTCTTTTGCCTGGAAACAGACATTTGTATTTACACCTCAGAGAAAATCAAATACTCCTCCTCTACGTTTGACAATGTGAATTCATGCTCAGGAATGTGATGAGGTACACAGGGACAGACAGCAAACTCAGAATGACTCCTCCAGGTCTCAGCATGAATCCCAGTCCATTGCTATTCTACAGCACTAGCCCACATCACTATTATAGGTAATGCTTCTTCTGATTTTTTCAGCAGTGTTTTTGGTTTTGTTTTTTTTTTTTCCTGAACACTGCATCTCTTTTCATCTTAAAGACAACGTTTCAGCCCTTCAAAAGCGTTGCAGAATTTAACCACGTGTCCTCTTCTGGCTGCAGCTATACTAGCTCAAGATGTTATTGCCCCAGTTGCTCATCAACTTGATGCCTCAGGTTACCAGCCTTACTGCTGAGCTGCTTGCATCATTCAAGGTTCAATGTGGCCAACTAAAGGGGCAGACTGGGAGGAAGGGAACACGTTGGCAGAAGAGGAGGAGAGAGCATTGCAGGGCAGCAGGAGCCATAGCCAGGACATACAGACTACTCCTGAGACACCTTTACATGCCACCACTGTCCACAAACAATGGAAAATGTGGCTTCTGGAGACACATTTGCTTACTGCACTGAAAACAGGTCAGCTCCTGCATGGTCAGAAGGTGGATGCACTGTAGGTTATGCTGTCTGATCACTGTAGCACCACTGGCTGGCAGGGCAGTTCTGAGCAAAATATTTACAACAAAGTTCTAATAAATTCTTGGGAAGAAGAATTGACCTAATGTTTATTCATCAGCAGTGTGTTAAATCCACATCCCACTGCTTAATCCAAAATATAAATAGCTTCTTTATTTACACACACACGTATACGTATGCATACATGCATATAGAAATATACACCTTTTTCAGAAAGGCATACCAAAGGATTTCCACATTTAAAAACCATTGTCACTTCTTTGTGGATTTGAACCCATTTTAAAAAACAATTCTCAACAGATAACAGATGAAGGAAAGTAAAATAAAGCACTTACCAGTCTAGTGTATCAGTAAAATACAGTAGCAAGCCCAGAGTAAGACACATTTTTCCTGGTCTCATCTTTGTGTGACTTCACTAGAACAGGTTACTTTACCAATATAACAAAGCTTGTTGGGCCTTTCTCATGCTAGCTCCTGTTCTCAGCTACTTACAGCTTGAACTCTGAGCTGTGTATTTCTATAGTATGAATTTTCCTCAAGATGTGGGTTTTTTCCTGTTTATGCAACTCTGCTGTTTCTCTGAGCAAGATTAAAAGGAAACATGTGTTGTACTTGCTAACCTAAATCCATACAAAAGCTTTCCTTATAAACCTTTGTTATCTCAAAGTATGTAGTCTACAGCAGTGACCTAGCAGTTGACAGCTTATCTCCCTAGAGTCAAATATCCATTTCCTACTGATTTTGTGGAAAAACAAAAGCAAAAAAAAAGATAAAAATTAGCCAAATTATAATCCTCTTCCAGTCTAAAAAAAAACCTGTTCATATGCTTATGTACTCGTATTTTAAACTACATAAATCTTTCGCTGTCTCAGGGCCCAAAATTCCACTTTTCTCTCAACTGCTCATGAGATCTGTGAAGTTATTACTATTTACACACCTACTGACCCTTACCAATTTTATTAACCCTTGTAACTTCTTTTTTAGTAGAATTTGACCAGACAAGCAATACACAGATTTCCCAAGTAGACGCTATCTTACATGAAATACATGATACCAACCTAAACAATGTTGATGCTCAGATGTATGTCCTGTATGTAGGCTCTTCCAAGCACTACAAGCTGGGCATGTTTGCAGGTTCAGAGCTGACATTTTCTCCCAGAGTCAAGAACTCAGGCTTTGCTTGGAACTTTACAGTGTCAGCAGTCATGACAACTGCAAACTTTGTACACAGCACAGATAGAGAAAAAAAAATGCAGATTAAATGCACACTTTTTCTGCTTTTCTCTATTCTTTCAAGAACTGTCCCTACAAGACACCTCACTGAATCTTAAACATCAAGATCCTTCAAAGTTCCAGAAAAATTAGGCCACGGACATGGGAATGGGTTCTCATGTCTATGGGATTAAGTTCTCTGATATCACTGAATTTAAATGAACACTGATTTAATACAAACAATGTTTTACCTTCCATTATATATTAGAGACTAAGTTCCACAGTGGTTAAGAGAAGCATGATTATTCTGTATTTGATTTGAAGATCTTATCTTGCTTTTAAGGAGGAGAAGAAAAAGAGTCCACTCCAGTTCATATCCTCATATGCATTTATAATTTATGCTTTGTTGACTGAGAAAAAAGAAGTAACATATTAAAATTTGATACCTGCCCTCCAAACAGAGGAAATGTTTCACAACAGGATTTGCATTGCTTAGCTCTGATCATCTCCCACATTTAGTTGTCATTGCTGTCTAAAATGTTACTTCTATTTCTTCTTTGAGAGTTGAGGAACAGCTTTTTGACAGCATTGTGATGAAATGCTCTACGTACTGAACCACAGCTCCACTTCTCATACTCATTCCGAACATAATTTAACTGCTCAGTGATGACTTAACCCAAAATACCAAGCCTTACCATTTACTCCTACAAGGCCTGTTGCCCTGTAGTGAAAGCTATGATAGTATTAACTGAAGAAGACAGTTTTGCAAGTAATGGACAGCAATGTTTTCTTTCATGCTCTCTTTTAAAAAAATATTATAAAGTAAAAATATGGTATTCAGAAACATACATCAAAATAAAAGATAAGCAGTGGCCAGATAACTTGAAACCCAAGCCATAATTTTAAAACAAACAAAAATATCCATTTTAGTTTTTTTGCAAATGTTACTTATCTTGCCTGTTAGCAATTCAGACTTTGCTCCATCCCACAATATCTGAATACTGAAATGAAGGAAATTAAGTAGCATAATGATGTATCTCTACCTAACTGCTTGTCTTCTTTGCATAATTCCATTTTTACCATTTGTACTCAAAAGAATCTAAAGCGTGTAAGAATCTAAAGCTGTTTTTAATGGGGCAAAAGATGCTGTACAAACAAAATAAATTAGCCTCACCACAAGAACTTAAAACCTATTTTAAGAATCGAAAGCTAGGAAGAAACATATCCTACTCTGAGATATAAATAGCTCCGCTTGAAGTGTAGGATTAGTCCTCCACTTAAACTTTTACAGAGCTTCATGATATTCTAACCTTGCCAGAAACTGCTTGCGCCCAGGGATTTTCAGGACTAATCCTCTTGAGCACAGATTTATCATGGCTTTGCCCTGTCTTCAGACTATTACATTCCCCTTCCTACCCTTGTATTCTCTATTTGAATATCTTCATTTTCAACCTTCTGGTGCATATGCAAGTCGTCAGTTTCTCCCTCCACTGAGTTAGTGCAGATAGAAAGAGGTTTGGGATTTTACTTTATTTACAATAAAATGCTTGGGTTTTTTTTTTTAATTGAGACAGCAATTACTATGATTGCATCTGGGTTTAATTTATCTCCTTAAAGAAGTTTTGTGATTATACAGAGCATAATGCCATTAAAAATTGTACATAGCTGAGATCTATCATGAGGGAGAAAGAAATGCTTGACAGGCAGACTTATGAACTATAAGTAATATATATTGCTGCAATTACAAGCCCTGCAATTACAAGTAGCTGTTTTCAAGGAAGCCTAAGATTCCCCACAAAGTTTAAGCATCTTCAGCTTTAGGAGGCATCACATTGTGTTGGCAGGTTGGTGCCTTTCTTTGCTTCCAAGAGGAGCCTCCAGTTACTACCACCTGCCTTTTCCCATCACACAGGTATGCAGATCAAGCTCAGCTGGCTCTGACAAACTCTTGGGGAGATACTGCTTGTCTCCCCCTCCTTGTCCAAGGCGCTGCACCACTTCCAAAGCTGCAGGTCTATAAGTGAAGTAGCATCCTTTCTCCTGCTGCTGTAAGCCACAAGCTTCAAGCTTCTTGTCAGTCACTTTTCACTATCTGCTTGCTTCATCTCATCTCATGCTTTGTGGCTCTCATCTCTGCAAACTTCAACAAAAAAAACGTTATTCTCCTCTTCCCTGGAAGCAAGTGTTTGCTGTCACACCGGAGAGATGCAGTAGCATTCACCACTGCTGCTAAGGGGTTAAAGGAGTCACAAGGGGGAGAGCTGCTCCCCATTATCACCTTTGACTTACCTCAAAGTATGGAGACTTGCCTCAAATTGCAGACACTGTCTTACAAGCCCTGTAAAGGAATGCAAAACAGAGCTGAGGGAAGCAGAGAACATATTACTTCTGGTTTACCTTTTGTTGTAGCATAGAGACAAGGAGTGAATTAATGAGGAGGAAGGATGAGAAATTACCAACAGAGAGGCTGGTCAGATTTGGATCACCAACTGCTGCCAGAAACCAATACTAAGGGTTTATTACCTTTCTTTTGCATAATCCAAGCATTTACTCCCAGACTCCACCTGCAATTAGCAGTGCAGTGTTTTAGTAACACGTCCATTCATTTTTATTCTTGGATTATAGTAATGATCAGACACAACAAAACAACCAGTGTGCCAAAAACTATGCAAATAGTGAGAAGGCAATACACTTGTCAGAATTACACTGTCGCGGGGAAAAAGACGTAGTATATTTAAACCTCAAGCATACAACAATTGCATTATTTACCACTGCACAGTTAATTTGCTATTTAATTTGCAAAATATTTTGCCATTTAATATGCAAAATGCAGAAATCTGAAGTACAGATATACTGGCCGATAGAAAAGAGCTGGCCACTGTAACTGTGGAAACAGTAAGTCAACTTCTGCATCTATACACAAATCTAGTTGATGTAGGTGAACTAAATTACCATATAGGGCTAATTTATTACTTGAGAACAAAATATTACCCTAAGAAACTGTCATTAAAAATCATTTAAAAATATACTAACATTAGTCACAGTTACATACAATCTTAAGCATTATTAAATAGGCATCTGACAAATGATTACTGCAAGTCTTCCCAGTGCCTCTCAGTAAGGTATATCTGGTACAGAACTAAACAAAACGATGTACTACCTATGACAAATGTAAAACCTGTTAAGATACATCTACTTCAATTCGATGTGACAAAAATCAGAGTGAGGAAAAGCTTAAATATACCATTACCATGGTATTTCACACAGTATTCTAGAGCAGTTTCATAGACTGGTTCTCATAACAACAGCACTTGCTAGATGATCCTTATACACAGGTAGACAGATGGATTTTGTAGGCTTAGAATAATTTGAAGCAGGTCACAATAATGAAGCATATGTCATTTTTTCTTCTTTTAATTCCATCAGTTGTTTGACAGCAAGGATTATAACCCAAATACAGGATGTAAATGTGCTTGACTTTCAGCACATCAAAAGTAAAATCTCCAGATATGTTCCAGTGCCATTAATTAACATGGAACTGGAACAACAGGACCAAATCCAAATCAAGAAAAGAGGTTATCTGCCTTTCTCAGGAAGGACTTGTTGGAGAGAGAGAGAGACCAATAAAATCACAGGCTAAGTCTGCCTAGTCAAGATTTCAGTAGTTTTATAAGCATTTAAGAACCCATCCATCACCAAAGAAAACAAAAGGCAAATGCAGGTCATAAGTCACTTTTGTGAGTTTGAAAGCATGAATGGACACTTTTTAAAAATATATAATTTGGCCCCCATCCTCACACAATCACTTAACCTTCCTCCCAACTGGCACAGGCTTATCAACAAGCATTTACTTAGATATTTTGTGATTTGCTGTCTAACAAAAGGAGAGGAACTGCCTTGCAAAAAGTCTTCGGCTGTGAAGAATACCTTCCAGGATCAAATATCAACTCACATGCACTCTAGGAGGAGCAAGGATATAGAAGATCCAGTCTACATTGTAGCTATTCAGATTGCTCATTGAGTAACCACCATACAATATTACATTTCACGAGTATTTGATAGCATCATGTCATTTTTAAGAGGTGATGTTCAATTGTCGTAGTTAATGATAAACTCATTATGAAACCATAAAAATAATGAAACAGATATTACCAGTGTTTCCACAATTGATGAAAATGCACATACTTATCAGACAAAATTAAAACAGCTGTAGGTGACAAATGAAAATTAAAAACCAAAGCTATCAGCAGTAAATTAAACAATTTTCAAAACAATGTGAAGATGTCTGAATTAAGAACCAATAAGATGTCCAAGTAGAAATCTCACTTAATGCTCTCCAAAACACTTTGGCACATAAAGTCTTCAGTCAAAATCCTACTTTAGAATATTCAGCATATGCTCTGATGCTTTATACTATAACCAGCATATTATGCTCTATAAATTATTTAATCATGCTTTACAAGCCATGTAAAGCCTGTATGCCAGGAATTCATGTGCTTAATCACTCTGTATTTAAACAAAGAGAAAAGCCACTATAGAAAATTTTGCCTTCTCAAACATATAAAATGCAGGTTTGAATCTCTTTTTTTTCACTCTCCTCTTACAGGATCACAACAACGGCTGCTTGCATGATGGATCTACGTAGATATCCTCTGGATGAACAAAACTGCACGCTAGAAATTGAAAGTTGTAAGTTACTGGAGGGAAAGGGTTGGCCAAATGACAGCTGTGGACTGAAAGACATTCATGGGTTAGGTAACATAGGAGCAAGTTGTTCAAATACTGTGTGTCCAGTGAGCTTGCACACTGAACACACACAATGTATTTCTATAACACATAAGCTAAAACATCTTTAACTCACAGTATTGGTTGATTCGATCTTCTTGTGAGAAGAGTATTTGTTGGTGATTAGAGAGGACAGTAACCAAGCTCTGTCCATCTTCAGTGCCTAATCACTGCAAAAACCTTAATTAATTACTTCACATCAGTGCATTCACCTCTAACACCAAAACTAACATCTGCCTTATAGGGTGGCAGTGGAATTGATCAATTGCTCTTATCAAAACACTTGGTGGTTATAAAAGGCAACAACTTGATCCTTCAGCACCCAGGTTAATTAGAGTTTTGACATTGTCTTCCACAAGCACAGGATCAAGGTGTGCACTTGCAAATTTTTGTTATTAATTTATGATGCTAGTTGATGAGAATGCGTATCAAGACCTTGGAAAAGAATTTTTCTTCCATCATTGGTCAAACCAGCTGCAGCCACTGACCACAGAACAGTGTGTCTAAACAAAGTGGTTAAGACTAGCACTCATGATAAAGTACTTACAGTGCACTTAAGCACTTACACTTAACCACTGTAGCTAAACTTAAACTACTACACTTAAGATACTTGGAGCACTGGCACAGGCTGCCCAGGGAAGTTGTGGAGTCTCCTTCTCTGGAGGTTTTTCAAAACCCGCCTGGACACGTTCCTGTGTGACCTAATCTAGGTGGATTTGCTTTGGCAGGGAGGTTGTACCAGATGTTCTCTAGAGGTCCTTTCCAACCCCTACCATTCTGTGATATACAGAGCTCAAGGCAAAATAATCCATCGGTTTTCTAAGAATTTCCATTTCTCACATTACAATTGTTGCATTGTCAAGTGATCTCATTTTTTGTGAAAACGTTTCTCTCTAAAGTATGAGGTTCTAGAAAGAATTAACAGATTTCCCCAAATACAGTATTTTGTCTCAGTTTACTGGAGAAAAAGAACAATTTTAGCATTTGAGCCTCAGCTGAATAATTTGAAAGTTACATAAGAGAGAACCAAGCTGATCCAGGAATATCTAAAATAATTTCCTAATACCTGTGCCATCAACAAAACTGACGTTTTCATTGTTTGTAGCACATCTCATTCAAGGAACCAAAAGTTCTCAGAAGTCTCCTAAGTACAGTTTTAAGTCTGCAGAATCTCATAAGATTTTGCTGAGGACTGAATAGAGGTTAAATTCCCTAAAACCCCATAGCATCTATTTTCAAAAGGATTTCATTAGCTTTCAGTGGCTTAGATTTGACAAATAAAAGCATTTTCACAGTGTCAAAACAATGGAATATTAATGTATCAACCATTTAACAGTAATTTAATATCCTTTAAATTACATTTAATATCATATAAATAAGTCTAAACCAAAGAAGACAAAATGACTTTGAGCTTCAGAAAATATTACTGCGAAAGACTTCAGTTTATTCTGAACTGCAGAGGTCTTCATCAGTTGTGTATACATAAATGTAATACATCTCAACCTATCTGTGAGATGTTGATTGTCATACAGTCAGTCTAGAGCACAGATGAGAAACAAGGTGGGCTCTCAGCCCGATGCTTATATTTGTTTATAATTTCTACTTGACAGCATCAGCAAGATGCCTTATTTAAAGCATCAAAATGGGGCCATACCTTCAAAATTAATTCCCATACTGAAGTGTTTCTTTGTAAGTGCTGCAAGGTGCAACTTTTCATTTCAACTTTAAATTGTTTATTAAGAAACTTGAAATGTTTCCTCAAGAATTATTTGCTTTTGCTCTTTTTCCTAGAATGTCTTTTTATCACACTTTTAGAATTTTTCTTCCAGGTTGAAAACAACAAAGCTTTTATTCCACAAGCAGATTTCAATGAAGTAAACATTCACAGTAGGCTTAATGAAAATTATTTTTATTGGAGAGAGTTGCCTGAACAGAACCTACTCATTTATTTCTTTAGAAATTCAAAGAGAGTGGATTTTATTTTTAAGATCTCAGTGTTTTGGCATTGCAGACAGACATCTCGGAAAAAAAAGCAGAGAGACAATGTTGTCTAGCTCCCCGTGAAGCACCTCAGTATCTGCACTCCCAAGACATCACTATAGCTTATACTCTGTCTGCCGTTCAACATGTCCAAGGAAGTCTCTGGAAGGACATACTGGTTATGCATCATATTAAACTCCCTCACAGATGCAGTGTCATGGCAAGTTAGGTCAAGTGGATAGCCGTATAATGAACATTTGTGTTAGACCAACATGTACTAACTTTCCCTGTATGCACATTTGCTTTCAGCTAGCCTGTCCATATCTACATTGCTTGGAGTTGACCGAAGCACTGCCAACCCACACCCCTGTGTATGACCACATGTACAGGCATTTTCTTCTCATTCCCAAGATGCAGTGGCAGCAGTGAATTGTAACTTCCCTTTCTAGTGCTGCCCATCACCATGCTGATCTCCACAGTTACTTTCTACTACTGCAACATTCTGTCAGAGTCTCATAATCCACTGCTCAGGACCCACAGAGTCACCCATTATGCTGCCTGGTTGCCATACTCATCCTTGGGCTTTGCAGTTCCTTTTTTTTTTTTACCTTATTTTTTGCATTAAACAGTTTTCTTGATGTTGTTTGCTGCTGTTTGGCTCATCTTCTGGCTTAAACATATTAAGGTATGCAATTGATGCATTTGGAGAGTGAGTCATATCTCAATTTTCAAAATAAAATATATAACACATCTCTCCAATAACTATTCTACCTGATCAGCAGAGGAAAATTATATGTAATACAGGATAGCAGCAGCCAAAATGGGTGACTTCATACTGAAGTTGCCTACATGTGGAATTCATACATGACTTTTTTCTTTTGCTGGGGGATGGATGATTTTAAGTTTCCAGTCCAATTGGGACTAAAGCACATGAGCATTTATCAGCTAGCAGCCCAAATAATGAAACCAGACTAACACTTGTCTGACTTGTATCTCTTTATTCACAAGCTTTCACATAAATGAAGCTTTGTAAGGATGAACACTCAGTGAGAATGGACATAATGCTACCATTGAGACCTCACCAAGAGTCAAAATTAGCATCAGATAGAATAGGCAATTAAAATGCTAACACAGTCAGAGACAAGAAAATACCATGTCACCCATGTGGTCAGTCACATATCCCCAAAAGGAAATTGCTTTTCAGACCTTTTGAACACTTACTATAAATAATTCATGTCTCCAAAGATCTATATGTTGATAAGTTAATACTCGTTTAGCCGATCCAAAGAAATCAACAAAATCTTTATTCACAGTTTAACAACAGATCAACACTGGCAAGAGTGCATTACTTCTCAAGAGTATTTGGGCCAGTTCTACTAACTGAATGATTTCCCAGAAGCACAAAAATGCATACCTGCTACCAAAAGCCTGTAGGTAGTAGATATGTCAGGAGTATGGGAATCTTTGACAACTCTCTACCTAAAATCTACCTTCTAATGCACCAGAGCTTTGGCCTCTGCATCTCTAAAACTTCTGAAAATTATTGACCACACCTGGAAGAAGAACAGAGTTCTTTCAGAAAAGCAGGCTGCCTACTTCTTTCTTAGGCATTTGAGTACAAGTAAGCTCTTTGTCCTGAGTATTCTGCACTTAGTGTGCCCATTAATCCCCTTGAAATCTACAAGGGGCAGAGTGGAGAGGGTGATTAAAGAGGCAATAACCATGACCTCTCTGTTCATGCCACATGCATTAGACATGGGATGTTTTCTTCCATGACAGAACCAGTTTATGAGATTCCTATCCTTAATCTCCCCTTCCAGCTCCTGAATCCCATTTTAGCTATTCAGATACCATTCAGCTTTCTCTTATGCCAGGATACAAATTTTTACAGAGCTAGGATGAAAACCAAATTATCATTTTTTTGGTTCAAAAATTATCCCTTGGAAAGACAGGCTTATCCACCTCAATTTTGGAAGAGGCAGTAATTAAATAAACCTCAGGGCAGAACTGTCCCTTAAATAAAAGGGCCAGAGAAGGTGGTGCTGTAGTCACTAAGCAATTCTGGAAGTGCCTGTGTAATAGCAAGCAGCACTTCTCACCATTGGAAAGATACTGTGCATTCAAAGCACTGTAAAGTAATTTCGTTCATTTTTATACTGTGTACAGTTAGATGGTTTAACCCACATGGCACCAGCTTCTAGAGCAGTGCTGTTCATGGAAACTACCACTGAGTGATAATGGCTACTTTGAGATGTGCTCTAAGTTGCCTTTGCCACTGACTTTCTTCTTCTGCTATCTACAGTATTCTTGGCTTCAGCAGGAATGTAGTAACAGTAACATTGACCTTGTTTTCATCCTAACTTTGTTTCTTAACAGCATTTTTATTCTTGGTGCTGCCAGTAGTTTTGCAAGCTTCATGCACATAGAAAGAAAACAATAAATGGAACTGGACACATAGGCAGCAAAAAAAGACCTCTATGGATGTCTAAATTTATGCAATACTATTAGACTTAAATCTACTAGCTCTCAGCAGCCCATAATCTGGTGCAGAATTAAAATGAGTGAGTCTCAGCTTGTGAAAATGCCATGGCTCCGCTCAACTCACACTGAGAATTTTCTCTATCTGCTTTTTTATTAATTGATTCAAACGCTTGTTCCACATGAATGGCCCTTTCCTCAGTCTCACCCTTTAAATAACAACTTGCCAACAGAAACACTGTAAATTAACTCAGAAATGAAGACACATGTTTATGAGGGGTGTTCAATGGCTGTAGATCATGCACAGAAATTGGAATTTAGCAAAAGACAAAGGGTGAATAATAAACCAAGTCAAAAGTCTGTATAGGTATGTAAAATATTTATCCTGCATTTAAATGGGAGTAGTTATCAAACCAATCGCCTCTCTCCTGCAGGTGTAAAAGCGTGGCTTGCAGGGAGGTTCATGCCCGCAGGTGTAATCATAAGCAGTATGACCGTGCAGCAGAAACAGCAAGACAAAGCCTAACAGTTAAACCAATGTTGAGACACTAGACCATGACCAAGATGGATCATGTGTTCTTCAGACCATTGTTAAACTTCCCCAAAAAAATCTTGAACTTTATGAGCTTTATGTTCTTCCAATCGTGTACAAGAACAAAATGTGTCCATTAAGAGACTTTACATTCAGATTCACAAGTGTTACATGCTGTACCATCCTACCTCCTTGTGTTTGAAACCCTGTCTGCTTCCTCAATTCAGTCTCATTTATGTACCGAATCAGCCTGTGGCTGGACCATGCAAGGATGTGAGGTCAGGAAGCTGCTGCAGACACTGTCCCCTCTCCTTCCCTGGCCCCCTTAACATGAGAGCTTCAGGGTCTCCTTCAGCCCTAAAAAGTGGCAGGATGCTGGCTTCTCAGCAAGTCCTTTCCCTGTCCCAGAGTGCTTCCACACCTCTAAACCAAGTAATCTGGAGACACATTTTCCCTTCCAAAAGCCCGGTGCTCCCCAGTGCATCTACAGCAGCTGCCCAGCTCCATAGCGGTGCCAGAGCACACTGATACTGTAGCACATACAACCTGGCCCTCTCTAAAGTTCCCCTGTGTTTTTAGGGAGACACTCCAATCACAGGAGTACTCTCCAGAGGAACCAGGCAGTCCCACGGAAGAATTGCTCTTAATCTACTCAAAGAAAAGATGAACTTAGCACTATTTATGAACAGAAAGGCAGTGAGTCATTCCACCTCACCGGGTAGCTGTGGAAATGAGCCAAAGACAATCCCTGAAAATTTAAACTGTTAAGAATTGTTCTTTAATAATACTTACCAGTGACTAATTAAAGGCACTGCAAATAGCAGCAAAACGCCCATGCTACACAGGAATGGGGAAAGAGCACAAAGGATCAAATGCTGCCTTATTACCAAACCTCTTCAGTAGAGCGCAAGTGCAGGGCTAATACATGCTTATATTGAGCCAGCAGACAATTTTTATTTAAAAATTACGTTTCCAGATTTCCTCAAGTGATCTTACAGGACTGCAAAAGTGCTGTATGTGCAGCTGACCACCATAGAAATGTATACATTTAGCAGGAGGAGAGCATTTTAGCTGCACAGGTTCCTTCACACACACATTGTCATGGTTTTGCTCAAGCAATTCACCTTATTCCAAATTCTGCAGAGGCAGATGGGAAGACCATATCAGAGGCTTTACACCTGCTTTGATGTCTAATACCATGATGGCCACTGGAAACTTCTGTGTATAAAATAAAGGGATTTTATAACTGGAACTGCTTCATCAACCAAGCTGGGATCTGTAACAATCCATTTCTCACAGATTAGCATATACTGGGACAGAGAAGATTTAATACTTGGCTGGAGGTTACTCAGACTGCTTGGCAGTCTCACATGAGCTATGATGGATGTCAGCTTGGCAATTTAAGATGTTAAATCTCCCAGCTGTTAGTTCTGCTGTACCAGGTAGCCTCTGGCAAGGACTACAGCTGCCATGGCAGTTCACAATCCAGTGCCTTGGCACATGCCCACTGTCCCTGGCAGCAGCTGCATCAGGCTTTGGACTGGCATGAGTGAGATGCAGACACACATCTCAGCTGATGGAAGAGCAAACAGGAGAAGGCAAACAGGGACTGCAGCATCAAACTGCTGCAGCTACATTACCCAGCGTTTGTCTGTCAGAGACTTCTGATTCCACACACTCGCCCCACTCTTGGCATCCTTTATTACAAATAGCAGTGTTGACCTCACAGCACCACCTAGAAGGTGGGATACTGTTATTACTCTTGTACTCTTTCTGCCCTTAAAGTCACCAGTGTCACAATCAGAGCATGACCTTGGGGAATAAGCTTGAACCAGGCTTTCCCTCAGCAGAAAGAAATGATATATCAACAGCACCACCCTAATAATAAATTAAATCCCCATTTGGGGCTTCTCTTCCACCATCCTCCAAACTTAAACAAAACGTGTTTTACTCTTACAGGAGAAGAAGGGCCAAGCTGTGCTCCAATTTGGCAAAGTTATTTATTACTGGCAAGCCACTATGTGTTTTACAACAGGTCTGAGCAGATTATTGGAACTGTCTCTTTGGTCTCAAAAATCTGTGTCTCTATGACAACTGTAATGCTGCAGCATGATTCAGGGATCCACACTGCAACACTGAACCATGCGTCAGCCTTGTCAGCAGCACTCTTAGAAACCACCTCACTTGTGTGGGTGTACTGAAGCCCACAGAAACCTGAACAGAGCGAGCTGGGGAAAAGAGGAAGATTTATTTAGTCGGCCGCAGTACAGAAAATGGCAATTCTGTCTCGACTCCACAGTTTTATTGTTTTATGTCTCTGCTTCATATAGAAATAGACCTAATATTAAATATTTGTAATGCTTTGATGAAAACACAAAAGTGACATTGCAGTGAATCAATAAAATACTCCACTTGAACCTCTACACAGTTTGTTGCCAAAAAAAAAAAAAAAAACCATGTTCATACCTTAACATTCATTATCACCTCTGTTGGCACAGAGTGTTCTGACAGAATGAGATTTGAACAGATTTATCACAGCTCACTGCTTGAGACAAGATTGCATTGATCCAGAGTATGATTGCATTTGAACTATCAAGGATGTAAGAAGATGAAAAACCTGTCTTAAATCCAAGCTTTCCCAGACAGCTTTTCCTTTGCCTGTCTGCAGGCACCAGATATCTAGTAATTTATTCAAGTCTGGTAATAAAAATTCACTAATGAATTTGACTGTGCTGGTACCTGAGGCAGCAGGAGCTTTGAGCTGGATCCACTCATGTCTTTTTCCTAAAGTGTCTGAAACCTCTTAAAGGGCATCTGGTCTCATCCTGTTTCTTCTCATCAAGCATATCAAATTGCTTTCACAAAAGGCATAATTTCTCCCCTCCCAAAAGGGGTTATTGCTCAGCATATTCTAAAAAACAGTTGCAAGGCCCCTTGCCAGTTAAAAAAAGGCTCAAAGGATGCTCAACTCTATGTCTTGAGAGATTCTATCTTTCTGGTGTTTCTAATGAGGGCAGCTCACACTCCTCACAGTTGCTTAGGTTCTGACACATTGATGAAGAGCTTGTCTCCCTCACTTACCCGTCTGACTCCCCTTGCTCTTCCTTGAGAGAAGTCAGTCATAAACTTATGTCCCAGCATGTGTCACTTCCCACAGGCTCTGTAAACCCTGGGGGAAAAAAAACCCAAACCAATCAGACTCATTTTCTCCTCTGTGTCTCGTCTCATTATTACAGTGTAGTACTGGGAATGTTTTCTTTTGCTTCTGGTCAATTCCTTTAAAAGCTCTAAAATACACACTCAGCCTTACATTTCATTCAAACTTGGTGGACTATGAAGAGAGAGAGAGGTACCTGTTCCAAAACTCACATCACTCAAACAGTAGGATCTTTCTGAGATTAACTACCTAAATGCAAAAGGCAGAAGAGTTCCTATCTGCCCATCTTCACTTAATCAGCCCGTCATAAGTGATACAAGGTTCTTGGCATTTCATCCAGTTCACAGAATTCACAATTCAAAAGTGTGCAGGTAGTTCTCCATCTATGCCTTCTTCTGTACTCCCATTACTACCTGCCTTATGACATGCACAAAACCCTAGAATCATTGAATCCTTATGGTTGGAAAAGAACTTTAAGACTGAGTCCAACCACTAACCTAACACTGCCAAGCCCACCACTAAATAATGTCCCTCACCACTTCATCTATGTGTCTTTTAAATATCACTAGGGATGGTGACTCCACCAGCTCCCCGGGCAGCCCATTCTAATGCTTAATAACCCTTTCAATGAAAAAGTTCTTCCTAATGTCCAATCTAAACCTTCCCTGGTGCAACTTAAGCATGTTTCCTCTTATCCTGCCATTCATTACTGGAGAGATCAACCCCCTTTCAGGTAGAGAGTGATCATATCTTCTCTCAGCAGGCTAAACATTCCTAGTTCCCTGAGCCACTCCTCATCAGACTTGTTCTCTGGACCCTTCACCAGGTTTGTTGCTCATCTCTGGACACACTCCAGCACCTCAATGTCCTTCTTGTAGTGAGGGGCCCAGAACTGGACACAGTACTCAAGGTTCATCCTCACCACCACCAAGTACAGGGGGACAATCACTTCCGTGGTCCTGCCAGTCACACTATTTCTGATATAAGCCAGGATGCCATTGGCCTTCTTGGCCACCTGGGCACACTGCTGGCTCATGTTCAGCTGTCTGTTGATTAACATCCCCGGGTCCTTTTCCTCCAGACAGCTTTCCAGCCACTCTGCCCCAAGCCTGTAGCGTTGCACGGGGTTCCCATGGCCCAAATGCAGGACCTGCCGCCACTTGGCCTTGTTGAACCTCATACAATTGACCTCAGCCCATTGATCCAGCCTGCCCAGTTCTCTCTGAAGAGCCTTCCTGCCCTCAAGCAGACCAACACTCCCATCCATTTTGGTGTCATCAGCAAACTTACCAAGGCTACATTTGAAAATGTCTTATTTCACAAGGACTCTGCCATGGATCAAATGCCATGTTCAAGCAACTAGCTCCCACAAACTCTAGCAAAAGAACAGTGAACACCAAAAAACCAGAAAAGCACACTATCACAGCACATTCATAAAACAAGCTAGACAATACCACAGGAAACATCTCAGCAGGAAGAGGAATAGAGATCAGCACGCATAGGCTGCTGGCATGATTCCACACACTGCCCATTGGGAAAGTAAAGTGACTGCTCTCCAGGCAACACATTTTGCAATTTGAAACATATTAATCATTTTTAAACATACTCAGATAAAACACGCTAGGTCACTCCCTATACCCTACACACTGAGCTTGTATTGTTACAAATTCACTCTCAGAAGGATTGCCTGTGGAGACACTGCACGCACACAGCAATCTATAGATCCACATTAACTTCTGACATAGCTGAAATGCCATCCTTCTGAGTTGCAGAGAACATGCTGGCAGCAAAACTGGAGTGATTTTAAAGTTACAGCATGAGCACCCACAGCAGTAGATTTAAACATCAAGGGTGCTATCACAGAGCCGTGGAGCTGAGCAAGTTGGTTTTCTCATGCTTTGAGAGGCAGATTCACAAATAGCTTGTTGATACTGAAACTGAGAAATTAGCCAAATAGGGCTGTATGTTTCTCTCTTTTTTTCACATCAAAATTTAAAATGTATTTTTGGCTCAGTTTAAGTCATTCTTTACCACTCATCTTCTAAGTCAGTCACTAAGCTAAAATAATTCATTTTTCACAGTACACTAGTGTTAAGCTACAGTGACTGCTCTGTTTCCACACTTTGGAAAGATCTGTTTCCTCAGAGGACTATAAACCAGTTATTTTACTTTCACAATGTGTTTTTACACTGCACACAAATTTAGAAATTGCTCAGATGCCAATAGTATAGTCTATATGACTTTCCTTTTTGATTTTCAAAAAGATGGTTGGCTTGCCTCAATTCAGATGGATGGATTTTAATAGCAAACACTTGACACTCAAAGATTTCAGTGCAAGAGCACAAGAATTCAGCCAAGTCATCTATCTGGTATACCTTAAGCACATTTCTCTTGCATACAGAGAAACGTGGAGTTGCTGTTACCAACTGTTCTTCTCGGTGCTATCTCGGTAGCCGCAGAGGTACTGATACAGGGCCCAGGCTGCCCCTGGTGACTGCAGAGGACAGGAAAGCTGGGGCTGAGTCAGTTCTCAGCACAGCATTACCAGGTCTCAGTCTTCAGCCTCTGACAGAGCCCAGGCCAGAGAAACAGCAAAAAGAGAAGCTGGGCTTGCTGGTCAAAAACAGAGGAGCGGCTGATTTCTCTGGAAACAACTGTGCTTTTAAATGAGACTGTAAATGAGTCAGAGCAGCAGAAAAAAAATCATCTCTGCACCTGGTCATAGCACATTTTTGGAAGAGCTGGCATATTGTATTTTGAGATAGTGCAGGATGTTACAGATAGTTTATGTACAGTTTACATATTTGCTTTTCGTCTGCCAAGGTGTGAATTGATGTATAAAATAAACAAAACCCAGAACAAATTGGAAGATTCTGGTACTCATGGATTCGCTTCCACTTGTGAGAATGAAGTCTTGCCTCAAATGAACCTGAGTTTACAGATAATAAAAATCTTGAGAATTCTCTATTCAGTGCCTACCCACTCTGTGTCATGATCTATATCTGCAGCTCCTTGGCACTGCAATAGTACAAATAAACAAAACACGAAGCCTCAAGTTCCATTGTAGAAAGACTGCTTACCTGACCCAGGAAAACATTAACATGAAGTAGTTTTATTAAGTGGGCAGTATACTCACATACAAGTCCTCCAGCCCTCAGAAATCTACTTTGCAGAACTGAGAACAGAATTGAGTCCTGCAGATAAAACTCTTAATGCTTCCTATGTTACATTTCTGCTACCACTTCTAACAGCTTTATTTAATTATTCATCTTCTTTGTAAACTTAAAGCAACAAACATTAAGTGGAAGAGTAGACTGTACAAAGAATCATCAGTCACTGAGCAAACCACAGTGTGTAGGAAACTTTAAGAAGAAAACACTGCAAATTTCAATTGTGTTTGAAGAGTTCATTCATCCTGATATGATTTTTCACTGCATTTATCTTTTCTGGTCATTGGCAGCTTCCACAGAAATAGCAGCACCAAGTTTCCCAGACGGACAGCCCAGATCTCCCTGGCTATGCAAGGAACAATCTGTGCAGAGAGGTGCACATTATTTGTCTCCCTCAGGCTTTCAAATACTTGTTATCATTGGAGTGCAAGCCTGGTCTGTACACAGGACAACTGTTCATCAGTATGTAGATGGAAACTGAATTAGAAAAAGATTCACTTTACAGAATACACTGGATGCCAGGATCAGGGCTGCATAGGCATAGTGATGATGGCCAAGCAAAGTGGAAAAGCTGTATAGTACAGTAACTCTAAGTATAGATTGAAGCTAATGAAGCAGCACCTAAAGGTCGCCAGATTGCTATCCAGCATATCTGTTCTTGCAGGTGAGGTGCAATTTTGGCTAATACCCTCAATGACTTACTTTTAACTCAGGTTATATGGCTAATCTCCTCAGTAATATATCTCCATTCTCATTCATTTATATTCTGCCAGTGCCTGTGAACACTAAATTACTTACAGACAGTTCTTCCTAAGAAAACACATGGTTATTTAACATATTACTATTTCTAATCCAAACCAGAAAGATCATGGCTGCCTTATCTGAATTCAGGTTTAGGGTCAAAGCAACAGAACTTGCAATTCAAATATTTCACACACTTAGTATGGGCATGAATTTGTATCCACAAGACTAGGCACACAGAAGATTATTCGGCATCCTTTGATTGCAAGACCTTGGACCTTCTCTCTATGGAGCACCTGTCCCTCCATAAACACCTCATATTAGTCCACTAATGAGCGTGTGCAGCATGTCTGCACAAAACTGCAAGTACTAAGCAGGCTTTGTGCATCAATCACCTAATAGATCTGTTCCTTGACTGTAGCTTACATTTTTAGACATAGAAATCTTTAGCATTTCAGGAAAGATGGCAACCACAGCACCATCACGGACACCTCAGTGGCCAAGAAGTCATTCATCTCCTTGGTGCGGGACTGTACTCTGCTATGGAAGCCAGCCTATTCAATTGCTCAAAGGAACATGCAACTTGCTAATTCTGATTTTCAGACTGGGCTGTAATATCATACCAGACTAGTAAGGCCTAACATTTCTCTACATAACCTTGTCTTTGGCTTACCAAGGTGAAATTAATAATACATGTTGAGAAAGTATGCTATAGTCCTTCTATACTTCCCCTTCTTGCACTTCAGATCCCTCTGCAAGATGAAGATAGATTGATTTTGTGTAGTATTAAAGCCCATGGATAAAAAGTGGTGTATATTTTCTTGGTAGTAACAGAATTTTGCTATCTTCTGCCATAGCTTTGCTATTTTGTTCCTAACCATTGCTAGCACAAATCCAGTACCAGCATCACAGGCAGCCCAAACACTGCTGGTAGCTTGCACTGTTAACTGCAGTATGTATCAGAGTGTTTAAAATGATGATGGCTTATCTCAGTGCCTTAGCAGAGGTAAATTTTCTAAGGAGAAACCCATGCTACCCCAGCTTCATAAGCAACAGGAGTCCTTTCTATATAATCAAGACCAGATTTCAGTCTGAAGCTCCTTTTTTTTTCCCCGTTGCAGCTACAAATCTATTAGCAAGTACAGATCTGGATGTACTTTTCCCTAGGTTTTGGTTCTTTGTAGAACTTTTGTGCTCTCATTTCTTGGCAGTACAGAATTAGTATTTATCTATGGTTACAAAAATAAAGTGGATCAGTGACACAGCTTTAAAACAACAGTGAAATCTACATTTTCTTTCATGGTCTTACAACAACTTCATGAAAAACAACATGGTATTTTTCAGGCATGGCTTTTTCCCCAGTGAAGTGTATCAATTCAGTAATGTGTAACTATTTTTGCAAAATATGGATGCAGAAAAAGTGTAACACATGCACAATACATGTGCATTGTGATTTTTTTTTTAATAGTCAGTATTACATTTTCAAAAGTCCAAATAGTTGGTATTTCTATTTGAAATTTTGTTTAGAAAAGTACTTTTTTCACTCAATTATTCTTAATTTTTTCTGAACAAAAATTTTCATGTAGCTCAGTAGAGCTTTAAATCTTTCTACAATTGTTCATTAATTGAAAATTCACCTACTGACATAGTCAGAACAATGAATGTAGCCACCATGAAAACTTCATTCTCATTGTTTATCTAAAAAGCTCAAATACACTGCCCTCATACTTGCCTCCATATTTACCTCTCTGAAAAAAATTATTCACCTGAAATAAGGAATTAGAATTTTGAAAGAATCTTCCCCATCTTGGACAGGGGAACACAATATTGCATAGAAATATAAGATGTACTTGCATAGTCCATGCTGGCATAAGAAACACAACATGTCCTGATTCATCTGCAGTCCTGTTGACAACAGAGACCCTACTGCCTCAAACAAGAGCAGTTATTGGTCTGACATGCTGGAGCACAAACCAGATGGACCTGGGTTTCAATTGTGTCTTTCACCGACTGCAACAGTGGTATATAAAATTGGGGGAGTCTGCCTGGCAACAAAGTGAGAGCACTTAGAAGTAGATCTTAATTAGTCAAATTAAATAAGTGCTCAAGGGCAAGATGTGTTTATAATACAAGCAGACAAAACTATGTACCATGCAATATTGACTGAACTAAATTAATTGAATGCTAAGCAGCTGGACCTCTGTTGCTAATGTTCACATAATGTGCTTACAAATAGTGATGCTCTCTTTTTAACTTTCTATAGCAACTCAAGTTACAAAAAACTTGCAGGATTAGGGCTCAGACTGGGATATCCATCTATTGTACAGCAACTCCGGGGAAGAAAGTAAGAGGAGGAAACTGAGGGGTGAAAAAAATTATTTGTGGCAGACTTAGAAACTCTGCATAAAATATGCTTCTGATAGCACTGCAAGTTACCTTGGTCTGACTTGTGTGAAGGTGTGGAAGTTCTTTGAGCCTGCAAAAGCAGTGGGCAACTGCAACACTGGGCTTCTAGGAGAGGTCAGGTCACTCAACACAACAAGGTCTGTCATCCTGAGTCAGGCACTCCTAGGATGTGCTGCCAGGACTGCAGTAGAAACAATTTGTGGTCTGCATTTTGCTGCTCCTGAAAATAAATTTTTCCCCACTCCCTCATCAAACTGGCAGGGATGAAGAGTAGAAGTTAAAAAGAAAGAAGAGAGTCAAAAAACAAGCAAATCTTATCAGAAGTCAGAACCTTCTGCAGATTGGGATACAGGTTGTATTCAGTACAAACATCCATTCATAAGGAAAAGAAGAAAATATGAATGAGAAATCTCAGATCAGGTTCAGGAAAAAGGCATCACAGAACAACCTCAAGAGAAGATGAGTGGAACTTCTGTACACTTGCTACTGGAAAGAAACAACCATTCTTTTCCCAGTTGGAGACTCTCAAAGACCGTCTGGTACCAGCAGCAAGTGAACCTGGATGCAAGGCAAGGAAACTGTTGAGGTTAATCCCTTCATGCATATCTTCTGCTCTGATCACTGTTAACCAGCTTTTAGACAAGAACATGATGGTATGACTTCAGAATTTTGCTGGTTTCAACCCCAAATGATAAGAGGATTCAGGCAAAGAAGCAAGAAATGTGGAAGCAATTGAACAAACAGATCCTCAGCAATTGTAACTACCAAAGTACCTAAAGTACCACTTTAAAACTTCATTTTTCAGAGACACTCAAACTAGTTTATAAGACAAAAACCTAAAGGTCTGTAGAAGTTGATATTTGATGACTGTACTTATCAGGGCTGATCTGTTAATAGCAACTGAGCATATATACACGACAGGTACAATTACAGAAGCACCTAGTCTGCTGAAGAAGACATCAGTCAGGAACACATACTGCACACTTGCTTTGTTTAAAAAGTTTAAAAAGCAATATCATAACTGGCACTGCTTGCTAAATATTTGCATATGAAAGACCTCTTGAGCTTTCAGAGACATTTTGGCCACTGAGTTACAACAGGCAGGTTGTTTATTGCTACAAAAAATGCATGGGCATGAAAAAGGTTTTCTAATCACAGTTTAATTGACATGAATCACACAAAGACATGTAGAGTCAGAAGCTCTCCACATCAAACTAAAAATCATCACTCCTGTGATAAAGTGGAAATGTGAGTTATAAAGGTGAAAGACATGAGACAAGCAAATCAGGCTGCAGTGTAGAATGTCAGACCCTTAACTGTTGCACTGCCTCAGATCAGCTGTCTGTCTCAATCATTGTCATGTCTCTGACAGCATCCAGCAGCACACATCTATGAAGCTATAACAGGGCACAGGATACTCTTGCTGATACTTCCCCAGTAAACTCCTCCAGTAAGTGTTCTGCACTTCACTACTTCAAGTCAGAAATAATATCATTGTGTTTAATAACCTGGATAGATTTTTGTTCTGTGAATATACAATAGTTCCTGAACAAGCATAAACTTCTGATATTCACATCATCTTGTGCAATGAATTCTGCAGATTATCTGTACAATATATTTCCCTTTATTTCTTTCAAACTAGCCACTACAGACGAATGATTTGTTGCTTTCTTGGTCTGGAAGTCTGAGGGATTGTGAATAATCATGTCCTGTTCAAGCTCATCATGTTAACTTAAGATCTTTCAGACTTTGGCATGACATTCCCTCAGCTACCTTACCTCTAAGGATGAAGAATCACGACTCACTCAGTCTTTTCTTCAATGGAGGCAATCCTGTCCTTAATCATCTCTGTGGCTCTTCTTTGTAGACAACTTAGTACACTTACTTTTGGGAAAGAAAGAAAATGGCATATAACAATCACAAAAAAGCAGAAAATCAATTGGAAAGCATACAAAGATGCAAAGAAACAGTTTTGCATTTACTCTCCTTTCCTTTCTATGGCTTGTTTTTTTCTGGCTAATGAGAATTAAACTCTTACTTGTGAGCAGGAAAAAAATGTAAATATCAGTATACCTTATAAGAGGTACTCTCACACATGAAAGCCGTCCTATATAAAACGTAATATATTTCTGATTGTGCATTGCATTATACTTATTTTAAGTCAGTAGGTCCTTTGATATACTGGTATAATCCAGTAGGAGACAAATAAAGTGGTACAGCATTTTCAGTACAAGTCTGATTCCAGAAACCTTCTGTTTTTCCATCTATTGAGACTACAGTGATACAAAGCAGTCCTGTCATTAAAGAGATATTAAGTAAAGCCAAACACTTCCTCTCCAAAAAGATATCAACTTTGTATCAAGTTTCAATAGCAAAAGAGATTTAAAAATTTGGAGGGGCAAAAAATAAGAATGTGTAATAATGAACAAGTATTAAAGGTGTTTGGATAGTAAAGTGAGGTTATAATTCACTCTCCAAACTAGATTAGGATGTTGCAAGAGTGACTTTTTGCTGTAATTTATTTTCCACTTCTAATGGATAGGAAGTGATGTCTCCAACTAGGATGGAACAGATTGCCCCATATGTTAATTTTATTTTTATTTGAGAAACCTTAAATAACCGACAATTTGTAGTACTCCAGCAGTCTAACCAAGTTTTCATTTGGGTCAGTATCGCTTAGGCAAAATTCTGACTCATCTACAGTTACAATCTGCCATCTGCCTATACAAAGTATTTCTCAGTAAAAAAATGTCACTTATAGGTACAAACACCCACTCAAACACAGGTGGCAGGGAGCCTTCTAAAACAATTCTATCATCTTAACATTAACTAGTGACATCACTTTCCAAAATATACCTTCAGATTTGTGGTGCCCTGTTCACACGTTGGTTTTAAGCTCAAGGGGGGCAGAGAACTTCTGGAGAGAGTCCAGCGCAGGGCCACCAAGATGATCAGGGAGCTGGAGCATCTTTCATATAAGGAAAGGCTGCAGGAACTGGAGCTGTTTAGTCTAGAAAAGAGAAGACTGAGAGGGCATCTTATAAATATTTACAAATATCTAAATAGTGGGTGTCAGGAGGTTGGGGCATCTATTTTTTCTATTGTAGCTAGCAACAGGACAATGAGTAATGGGATGAAGCTGGAACACAAAAACTTCCATTTAAATATAAGAAAAACTATTTTACTGTGAGAGTGAGGGAGCCCTCGCAGAGGCTGCCCAGGGAGGGTGTGGAGTCTCCTTCCTTGGAGGTCTTCAAGACCTGCCTGAATGTGTTCCTGTGTGACCTGTTCTTTGTGGACCTGCTTGTGCAGGGGAGTTGGACTAGATGATCTCTAAAGGTCCCTTCCAACCCTACCATTCTATGATTCTATGATTCTAAGATGAAATAGCACAATAAGATTACCACTACATAGACCACCTCAGCAGTTTGTGGAAGAAATGCTTTCTCTTCCCGTTTGAATACCATCATAGGAATAAAAACTGTGTGAAACAACAAAAAAATATATTGTAAAGAATACATTCATCAGTGAAAACTAAGTTGTTAGGACAGGGATGTAGTAGTAGTCTAGTAGTGATGGAAGAGGGTTGTATTCCAGCCCCATGTCCTTACACAAGGCCAAATGATTTGGAGTACACAGCATGGAAATGTTCTTTTGAAATGCTCTATTTAGACTCAGATCCCTAAGGCAGAGATCCCTTGTTGTTTCAGAGTTGTCTACCCTGGACAATCAGAAAGAAAACTGGGCTCTGTTTGGACATCTCTGTAGAATTGGTAGCAACAGTAGAACAATGACTATGTTTGTTAATGTAATACAGACATTTATTTATCCTGGAGGTGTTTGAGATTGTTAAGTGCTGTGGTGGAAAAATAAGAGAGTCTGGTGATCTTAACCTCTAACACACCAATAACCTCACTGACGCCAAGTGCAATGTCAGCAACATTTCTAGGTTTGTTTTCTGTGAACAGCAAGATTTATACATAACCTATTTCTTGCTGTGCTTGGATCTAGTTACTTTTGAGATCTGTGATACTTCTGCCTAAGTTTTCTCACTTAAACTCTCAGCTGCTGGTCTAGAGGGGAAAACAAAAAAACAACCAAAAAAAAAGGGTGTTGGCACATCAAGGACTAAGTTATCATTTCTAGACATTATTTTCTAGGAAGCAGAAGTGGAATGTCTTGAGCTGGGCAATTAAATGTGTTTTAATGGTTTAGAAGACGGGAAAATCTAGCAAGCAAAGGCTTAGATCAAATCATTTTAATGGGACCTTTATTTTTTTATGTTAAATGTGTATATATATATATATATACATTATATATATATATGTGTATATATATATGTGTGTGTGTATCAGCAATCGCTTATTATTTAGGTCAACAAAATCACAGTGAGAAATCCTGTGAAATCTGTTTGGTGAAGTGGGCTAGGCTGCCCGGGCCACCAGCCCAGGCACTGGGCCGTGTTTGCTCCAGAAATACTGAGCAAGTTGTTTCAGTCCCAACGACTCCTCTCCATGAAGCCCAGCCGTTACACGCGGACTCGGTGCGCATCACCGCCCCGAACCCCGGCTGTCCTGGGACGCACCCTAACTCCTGTCCTGGCCAAATCCCACTCTTCGGGGCCTGCGGGCTCGGGGCCGGGCCGGACAGGCTGCATCTGTAGCCGCGCAACGCCGGCGCCCGCAGGAGGGAGCGCGGGAGGGAACTCTGGCGGCGGGGGCCCGGCCGCCGCCGCGGAGCGCGGCCGCCCTCTGGCGGCCACTGGGCCGCCCTGCGCCGGAGGGTGGGGAGCAGGCGGGGCCGCCGTAGCCAAATGCAGCCTGCCGGGTTCTCCCAGCGAGCCGCTGTGGAGCGCGCCGCAGGCCACGCTCTCCCGAGGAACTTGGGTTTGATTTTTAGGGAAGGGACATAATTGAATTAGATTGGCTCGTGTTCCTTAAGGATCCGTAAGGGCCCTGTGCTGTTTGGCAGCTTCGTCAGCAACACGGGCAGTGGGATCAGTGCACCCACCGCCATCCTGCCTTCAGCACCAAGCTGTGTGGTATGGTAGACTCGCTGGAGGGAAAGGATGGCATCCCATGGGCCCGTGTGAACCTCATTAAATGCAGCAAAGCCAAGTGCAAAGTCCTGCACCTGCATCAGGTCAACCCCAAGCACAAACAGACTGGGGGATGAGTGCATTGAGAGTGGCCCTGAAAAGGACCTGGGGCAGTTGGTGGATGAAAAACTGAATATGAGTCAACATTGTGCGCTTGCAGACCAGAAGGCCAACTGTATCCTGGGCTACAATGAAAGAAGCATGGCCAGCAGGTTGAGGGAGCGATTCGCCTCCTCTACTTTGCTCTCCTGAGACCACACCTGCAGTACTCCATTCAGCTCTGGGACCACCAACCAGTGCACAAATCCAGAGGAAAGCCACAAAGATGATCAGAGGGCTAGAGCGCCTTTCCTAGGAAGACAGGCTGAGACACTTGCAGTCGTTCAGCCGGGAGAAGTTTCTGGGGAGTGCTTATCGCAGCCTTCCAGTACCTAAAGGGGTCTGTGAGAAATCTGGAGAGGGATTTTTTACAAGGGAATGTAGTGATAGAAGAAAGGCTAATGGTTTCAAACTGAAAGAGGAATGATTTAGATTAGATGTAAGGAAGAAGTTCTTCATTGTGAGGGTTGTGAGGCACTGGAACAGATTGCCCAGAGAAGCTCTGGATGCCTCCTCATTCCTGAAGTGTTCAAGGTCAGGTTAGATGTGATTTTGACCAACACGATCTAGTGGAAGGTGTCTCTGTCCACAGCAGGGGGAGTAGAACAAGATGATCCTTAAGGTCTCTTCCAGCCCAAACCATTCTATGATTCTGTGTTATCAAATCAGTGAAGTGTGATTAATGTCATGGTCTTATGTATTTGGGGAAATAATTCTAGGTTTCTGTAGTTAAGAGTTGCAACGGCTCTTGACAGCTATTATGAATAGAATTTAAATATTTCAGGTTCCCAATGTCTGATTTCTCTGAAATTTATGTTTGGTCATTGTTGTCCAGTTGCAAGTACTGCTCTCTCTGTCACAAAAGCAGAGACATCCCTTTAAAGCAGTGACATAGATACCTACATAGAAGGAAAAGGAGCACATGGAAAAAAGGCTGCTGAGGGAATAGCTGGACAGTACAGATAAGTTCAATGAACAAAACAGCATGTTAGAGCTGGCCACTGCACAGACTGGACCCACTTTTTATATCATTTAAATAGCTTTTCTTCCACTGTGTTATAGGAACATGCTGCTTGAAATGGGGGTTTAGCATTGACTGTTAGCCAGAAGCTAGTGCTGCTTCACACTGAATGTTTCTTAATTTGCATCACTATGGCTCCTCACTTGAAAGCACTACCCACTTTAAAAAGGAGAAGAAGTGATCTGTCCTCTGCTAAATCTGTTCAGAGCTGAGACTGGTTCTAGTCTTTAAACTGCAGCCAACAGGCTTCCTGTCGAGTTTGCTGGTTTGGAAAGCAAAAAGCAATGTCAACACCTATGGAACATAAGAGCCTCCAAGCCCTGCACCAAGGGATTCATCATCAGCCATTAAAGCAATGCCTTTCACATATCTAGAGCAATGTGTGAAGCACACAATGAAGGGCATCACACAAGAAAAATCATATCACTTCAAGGAATGGACTGCCTGGGGAGAGTTTACACCTTGTTAGTGTCTAGCAGAGCCATTACAATGAGTGCCAAGGAAATCATGACTGTACTGAGCTTTGCTCTATTAAAAAAAAAACAAACAAAAAAAAAACCACAGAAGGATGTTCCTGCTCTGTTACTCATCTAAAAAGAGAGCTAAGAAATGTGAATACTGCCAATCAAAAAACATCACTTTCTCACACTTTTTTTTCTCACATTTCCCCCCAGGTTTAACCAGAGTAAATTCAAGGAATAAATCAGCATAGTAGAAACAGCAGTAGCTCACACTAGATCCTCTTTTGTAGTATTTGGAAGTCTTGTTTAAGTTTGTAAAGGTTAAAGACATGGCCTGCCCGCTGTGATAGCTTCTCATCATATGAAGTCTTCCATGCAAGCTTCTTGCTTTTGATAAATTCACTTTACAACATTGCAGTTCTAGTTTTCATTTAGTAGCCAAAGTCACAGAAACCTTTCCAAGTGAAAAGCACATTTCCATACATTAAACAATCTGGTTTTGTGGAGTTCCAGCATCACTACCGATTTGTACCAATAACATGGTTATTGGTATATTTTTGTACCAATATATCACAGTTATATGATCCTTTTGTAGGAAGTTGTGTCCCTTTTCTTTTTGAAATCTGCTCTTTGATGTCCCAGGTGTTTATTTGGTTTCATTGCAGTTTTAACAACTAAATCTACAATAATTCACCTTTGGGTAAGGGAATTTTTCCTGCAAGAAAGTGCCCAAACTATTCCCTCTTTTGTCAAGAAGGCAGAGGAACTGCAGAGAGACTGACAGAGGCTGCTTGAGCGGACAGCAAATAAAGTCAGGACCTGCTGACTAGAGAAGGTTCCTCTCTCTGCCCTGAGTCCCAGCACGCATCAGTTAAGGAAGTGACAATCAGAGCAAAACTGGAGGAAGAAGTGTGAAAAGGGTTCCAGGTGATGAGGGCACAGAACAGAAGAATCAGGTTCACCATTTTCATCCAAAACCTGCAGCAGAGTCCAGGATTCTCACATCTAAACCTCCACCTGTGACTTTGCAGAAGGTGCCTGTGCAACATCTAGGTAATGCTGCAATCTTCTGTTTTTATTCTAGCCCCTACAGACAAAGAAATAGCTATGAGTGTTCCTTGATGTAGAAGATTTGGGTATGATACCAAGTCTGCCTAATATTCCATACTCTTTCAGTATGAGATGACAGTTTACCATTTCTTCTTCTTTGCTTCATCTTTTCTAAAAGGGTAAAATATTCAAGAAAGACTTTTTGTAATAGAAATTTGCAAGAAAGTCAAGTTAATACTTCTCTCACAATCTTAGTTGCAGCCTTTTAAACAGACTTACCAGTACTCATTGCCTCCTTCAATCATTCTGTATTACACCCTACATGTTCTCATGTTGCTCCTATAGTTTGGGTCTGATCAGAGGCCTGTATCTAGTGGAGTCCCTCAGGGGTTGGTGCTGGGATGAGTACTCTTCAATATATTCATTAATGATCATGATGAGGAAACAGAGGGCACTGTAAGAAAGTTTGCTGATGATGCTAAACTGGGGAGAGTGGCTGACACACCAGAAGGCTGTGCTGCCATTCAACGAGACCTGGACAGGCTGGAGAGTTGGGCAGGGAGAAATGTAATGAAATTCAACAAGGGCAAGTGTAGAGTCTTGCATCTGGGAAAGAATAACCCTATATACCAGTACAGGCTGGGGAATGAACTCTTAGAGAGTAGTGTAGGGGAAAGGGACCTGGGGATCCTGGTGGACACAACTCAGCAGTGTGCCCTCGTGGCCAAGAAGGCCAATGACATCCTGGGGTGTATTAGAAGGGCTGTGGGTAGTAGGTTGACAGAGATCTCCTCCCCAGCTACTCTGCCCTTGTGAGGCTGCATCTGGAATATTGTGTCCAGTTCTGGGCCCCTCCGTTCAAGAAGGACAGGGAGATGCTGGAGAGAGTTCAGCACAGGGCCACAAAGATGATGAAGGGAGTGGAGCATCTCCCTTATAATGAAAGGTTGAGGGAGCTGGGGCTCTTCAGCTTGGAGGAGACTGAGAGGTGACCTCGTTAATGTTTACAAATATGTAAAGGGCAGGTATCAGGAGGATGGAGCCAGGCTCTTCTCAGTGATGTCCAATGATAGGACAAGGGGCAATGGGTACAAGCTGGAACATAAGAAGTTCCAAAGAAACATAAGGAAAAACTTCTTTACTGTGAGGATGACAGAGCACTGGAATGGGCTGCCCGGATAGGCTGTGGAGCCTCCTTCTCTAGAGACATTCAAAACCCACCTGGATGAATTCCTGTGTGACCTACTCTAGGTGGTCCTGCTCTGGCAGGAGGGGTGGACTAGATGATCTTTCAAAGTGCCTTCCAACCCTCGAGATTCTATGATTCTGTGTTTAATGTCTTTAAAAGCTGTTACTTGAAATCCCACTACCAAGCAACTACCTTGACCTTTTGCGTTGAAAAACTTCTTCCTGACAGGAATGAAAACCAGCCATGCAGAGAGCCCTATGTGACAGCCCTGGGATGATTCATTTCAAAAAAATTATCATCAGTTATGGTGTAGTGGTTTTGCCTGGGACAGGTTTTTGGTAGTGAGGGAGGGGCTACAGGGATGGCTTATTTAAACAAAGAACTGCGAGTAACTTCCCCTGTAGCTGGTAGAGCTAATGACAGTCATCTGGACCCACATCTGACCAAGGTCTGGCCAATTAGTGTCTGAGGCAACACCTCTGTGAATAATGTATTTGAGAAGGGGGAGAAGTTGCTGAGCAGTTGCTAAACTGAATTAGCAATAGGGAGGGAGAATGTGAAAACATCTCTGAAGCCACCAAGGTCAATGGAGGAGGAGGGGGAGGAAGGTGCTTAGGCCCCGAAAGAAATACTTCCCAGTGACCTGTGGTGAGGACCATGGTGAGGCAGCTGTGCCCCTGCAGCCCATGGAGGCCACTGGGGAGCAGAGACCCATTTGCAGCCCATGGAGGACCCCACACCGGAGTGGGTGGATGCCTGAAGGAGGCTGTGACTCTATAGGAAGTCCATGTTGAAGCAAGTTCCTGGGAAGAACTGGGAGCCTGTGGGGAGAGAGGAGCCCACGCCATAGCAGGTTTGCTGTCAGGACTTGTGATCCTGTGAAGGACTCAGGCTGGAGCAGTCAATACTTGAATATATCTCCTCCAGGATATGAGGAGCTGCCCTCATGGGAGACCCCACACTGGAGCAGTTTCTGAGGGACTGTCTCCCATGGGAGGGACCCCACAAATGTACCAGTGGGAAGTGTGAGGAGGCCTCCCCCTGAGAAGCAGTGGCAAAGTCCATCTGCAGTGAACTTACTGCAACTCCCATTCTCATCCCCTGTGCTGCTGGGGGGGAAGTTGGAGGAGGGAGGGGTGGGGGGAGGTGTTTTAAGATTCAGTTTTATTTTTCATCTCCCTGTTCTTATAGTTTATTAATAAATCAAACCCTTCTCTCCCCAAGTTGAGTCTGTTTTGCTGGTGGCACTAATTGCTGAGTGATCTCCCTGTCCTTATCTTGACTCAAAAACCTCTTGTTATGTTTCTCTCCAGTTTAGGAGGGGGAGTGATATTATGACTTGGTGGGCACCTGGCACCCAGCCAGGGCTGAACCACCACAAATGTGAAGCAGTTTTTAGCAAACAGCAGCAATTCATATTACACAAATTTCAGGAGCAATTCAGATAGTAAGCAAACAATGGCACTGAGCAGTTCACAAAACACCTTCATTCAGCCCGTCATTCTGTGTTTGCATCAAAAGATAGCAATTTGATAACTGCAGACTTTCCAAGCAGTCCCTTGAGCCTGGCAACAGCTTGTGAGAGCTTCTCTGCTTGTCACCAGGGACACTATGGACTTGTTCTACATGTGGTCAGCCTCCCAAAGATGAGGCTCTTACCAGGCGCTGTCATAGGAAAAGACATCTCAAGACTAATTTGCCCTTGATAGATTTTGGTTTACTGGTGCATATGAAAATATAAGTTCCTAACTCTGTAGAGGCTTCTGATGCTACAGTTGGTTCAGCTGGCAAAACTGTTGTCAAGTTTTCTAAAGCTTTGAGTTCAAACACATGTTTTTATTTGATCTGTGTTATATGCTTTAAAACTGATTACATCAAACATCTGAAGGAAAAGTCTAAAAATAGATGAGATATTCTCTGCTAGATATCCGGAGAGAGTAGTAAAATACAATAAATTGAAACTGGTTTAAATATTAGTCCAATAATGTCATCAATTGTGAGTTTCTTTTTTCGAAACTTAGTCACTTTTTAGTTTAATCAAAATATTTTTGAAAATGTTAACAATAATGTTAACATTCCCAGTGGTAAAACAGCAAATTAGTTTTTAATTAAATGATAAATAATCAACCTCACCATTAAAAGGAAAGAGGAGAAATGTGCTGGTTTTGAAGTCAATAGGATATAGTTCTGCGATAACAGAAGATCAAAGATGGCATAGTCTAATTAAAATATAAAATGCTTCATGAGTATCAAACAGATACCTACAGCTCCAACAGACATTGTCAGGTAATGTAGTACAAGCACCTGAATCCTAGAATCAGCTTTGCCTCCACTAGCTCTAAACTCTGTGCCATGTCACAGCCTGCATAGGAAATCAAATACAAAGCTGGGAACTGAACCTGGTTTTATTGTCAGAGAGTTTAAAAGTTTTGAGGATGTTGAATCAGTTTGTTGGTGAACTAAGCAACTCAAGCCTTCATGAAAAGTAGTAGCATTAGAGTTAGTTAAAAATTGATCTTTAAATTTTGATCTTTTCTATTTTCTCTCTTTCCACACCCAGAAGGTTCCCATGAGTACAGAGGAGCCGATGTGGCTTCCATGTAACCGAAATGTCACACAACCAAAGGCTGAATTCGAAGCTGAATTTCTGATTAACGGCAGCACCTTCCACTTTAACCACAACTATTTAAACCAATCAACAATAAAAAAAAAAAAAAAAATTAGTCAAATTGTGTTTCTATTTCAGATGGATACACTACTGATGATATTGAATTTTACTGGAATGGAGGAGAGTCGGCAGTAACGGGAGTTAATAACATCGAGCTCCCACAATTTTCTATTGTTGATTACAAGATGGTATCAAAGAGAGTGGAATTTACAACAGGTAAGCACTGGCTGGTTAAAAAAACTTCCCCCTCCCCTAATCCAGAAATATCAGTGTCTAACTTTGGTTAGGCATTAATCATTGTATGGCTTCTTTATTTCAGGAGCATATCCTCGATTATCACTTAGCTTCCGGCTTAAAAGAAATATTGGATACTTCATTTTGCAAACCTATATGCCTTCCACACTGATCACAATTCTGTCATGGGTATCTTTTTGGATCAATTATGATGCCTCTGCAGCCAGAGTTGCTCTAGGTAACTTCTTTTCCTGGGACCATTACTGTTCAATATATTCATTAATGACCTTGCTGAGGGAACAGAGGGTACTGTCAGAAAGTTTGCTGATGATACTAAACTGGGGAGAGTGGCTGACACACCAGAAGGCTGTGCTGCCATTCAACGAGACCTGGACAGGCTGGAGAGTTGGACAGAGAGAAATGTAATGAAATTCAACAAGGGCAAGTGTAGAGTGTTGCATCAGGGAAAGAATAACCCCATATACTAGTACAGATTAGGGAATGAACTGTTAGAGAGCAGTCTAAGGGAAAGGGACCTGGGGGTCCTGGTGGACAGCAGTGAGGAAGGAAGTGGACCATGAGCCAGCAACATGCCCTGATGGCGAATAAGGCCAATGGCATCCTGGGGTGTATTAGAAGGGGTATGGGTAGCAGGTCGAGAGAGGTTCTCCTCCCCTTCTACTCTACCCTCATGAGACCACATCTGGAATATTGTGTCCAGTTCTGGGCTCCTCAGTTCAAGAAGAACAGGGAGATGCTGGAGAGAGTTCAGTGCAGGGCCACAAAGATGATGAAAGGAGTGGCAGGTGGGTTGGACTAGACGACCTTTTGAGGTCCCAGCACTTAAGATTCTGTGTGATTTTGTGTGTGAACTACATAGATACTTGTTGACTTTGAATATAGTAGCACCAAATCCATACAGCTGATTTCAGCAACATTAACTGTGATCTTACACAGGCAGTGTAGGGTCCTCATTGTCAGAAAGGCAGGCAGGTGTCACCTGGCCTACATCTTACATTCTTGCTCTGCAGTTAGGTTGGGATCCTGACTGAATTCCAGTTTCCCTGATGTGGATGAAGCCAAAAGTATCTTACTTCAAAACAGATGCATAAAGGTCTAATTTACAAATCTAAGAGTATGTACGCTGTGCTGCATCAACATTTTACTGATTCTAAAAAGTATCCGCTCAGAACAGATGCATGGCTGAAGATCTCACACAAGATCCTACTGACAACAGTAGAGATCTACCAGTTTAGGCCAGATAAGCCTGTTTTACCTACATAGTTGATTATTTCTCATACCGTGTTCACTCCTACAACTTTCTGCAAGAGTGCCACCACCTACAATTTAAGGCAGACTTGCTTTTGTCCCACCTTTCTGTAAATTCAACTCATTATATCCATGCCTAAAGTTATTATCTGGATGCATTAATGACATGTGATTAAAGCAGACTAAAAGGAATTTCATCCAGCTAAAACAAAATGTGGAAAAAAGAAAAAAAATGTGCAGTGATGGATAACACAATGAGATGGAAATGGTTTACTTGCAAGCACCCCTTTTACAGGAAATGCTGGTTTGGTACAAGCATATGCACTGCTTTCTCTTCATCAAAGACCATCAATTTGTCATAAAGCTCCCTGTTCTCCTTTCAATGCTGTTTTCAATCAAAAGCTAGATAATAATGCTAGTTCCCCAGGGCAATGCAAGCTGTCCTATGGAGGCAAGCAGGGCTGCTGCTCTAAGTAGAGAAGTATTTCCTCATATAGAAAAAACAGTGGCCAACTCTTTGCTAATACCATATTCCCTAGAAGACTTACTGTAAAAAATATACTCAGATAGTCTGGGCTTTTGAAGGTGATTTTGTTCACTCTTCATTGCACAGAAAGCCAAGGAAAGGAAAGTGCTATCAGCAGGCCTGCAAGGAGATCTTCCTTTCTGGTCTAGCAAAACACAATGCCTTGGCTGTTTAGAATCTGATTGCATAATTAAGTCATCTGCATGAGAAGTGTATGATAGCTGGGCAGTGCTGCCATTACACCTCCCATGCTCAAATCTCCCTCTCTGTCTTGATAGTCGATGCCTTTTTCTTCCTTTTGCAGGAATCACAACTGTGCTGACCATGACCACCATTAGCACCCACCTCAGGGAGACCTTGCCAAAGATCCCCTACGTCAAGGCCATAGATATTTACCTGATGGGATGCTTCGTGTTTGTGTTCCTGGCCTTGCTAGAATATGCCTTTGTAAACTACATATTCTTTGGGAAAGGACCCCAACGTCAAAAAAAGGCAACAGGCAGGGCTGGACATGCTACAGGCAAGAAGAGCAGACTGGAAACAAATAGGATCCAGGTAAAATGTTCAAGATAACTTTTCAAACATTATTTCTGCTGTGACAACGCTGATGCATGTGATGATAGAGATAAATGTAGTTTGAATACATAGGTAAAAGCACGTAAGACTGTCTAGAGAAAAAATCATATTTTAAGGAAATCATAGCAACATATGGTTTGTTCCATCTTCAACTGAAAACAGAGCTAGAAACTGTAGAAAATGCAAAGGAATACACAGAACAAGCATTTATTTGCAGCAGAGAAGAAATACAGGGGGTACAAGGAAGTTAAATATTTACAGTTTCAATTGTGTGTGTCTCATCTCTACCAGGTGACATAGAAAAAACACTTACTATATAGTTCCTCTTGACATATAGAAACTTCACCAAAAATAGAGAGCAAAGACTGACACAGTTACTTCAGTGAGCCTTGAACAAAGCCCACACCACTGAGCCTCCAGGAACACACAGAGGATGCTAGGTCGTAACAGCATTCACCACTGTCAATATTGTTCCCTCAGCATAAATTCAAGCAGACCACAGCTACCTCGCCTTAAAAAGCAAGGCAGACAAACTCCAGGAGGTAATACTATGGACACTTTCTAGCAGGGAAAAGTTTAATTTGGCAGTACATCACTAAGCACCTACAAACTTTTATAAATGTATTCATTTTTTTTCACAGTTTTTCAGAAATAAACACTTCCCTCAGGTGTATTTGGCCTAGTCTGACTCACAGGAAAATGCATATCCTAATGAGCCAAAAAATTTCTTCTGTTCTCTGCTTTTCTTACAATATATTACATCCAGTTATTAATGAAATCTTACCCTAGCTTTCCTACAAACTTCTGTACTGTTGTGGCCTGAGGTGATAACATTTGAGCAAAACTATATTTGAGTCCTCTGTTCAGCTTGAAGAATGAGACCAACATATAAATCTCTAACAGGTAAGACTTGATGTATGGATGGTTGCAATTTCACATACCTGTCAGGAAGTGCATTTCAGAAACTGTGGTAATTCATTAGTTCTATAGTTCCCAGCAGCCACACCACTACAGCTAAGCATCCCGGACAGAGTCGTCGTGTCCTCAGTCTCAGTGGACTCATGAGCCAGTTAAAAGCAGCATTCACCTGCTGTCCCAACGTGTAAAAGATGTTGCTTTTGTTACAGTGGGTGCAGGAATTCAGTTCAGGCTTGCAGCAGGCTCCAAGGTCCCACAAAGTATTGTCCTCCACAGAGCAGAGGAGATAAACCACCCCATTACAGATCGTTGTGCACAGACACTGTCTATCCATTTCTATGGAAGATAAGGAAGGGGAAAAAAACCCAACAAAACCCACAAACTCTGACCAGCCATCTCAACAGCTCCTGAGATAATCCAGCCTAAATGAAAGCAGCATGGCAAGGCTTCATGATGAAGAGGGAAGCAACGCTTCTTCAGAGGTCAGCAACACTTCCTCAGAGGTCAGCTACATGGGCTCCAGTGCACTGAACTAAGAATGAGAAAGTATAAGAGTGCAGGTAAGCTCTTTTTCCTACACATTTGGAGAGTTTATTTAACTAACAAAAAGCCCTAACTCATGACCAAAAACTTTTGTCTATACATTACACTAGCAAAGATTATGCTGAGACCAGTACTCAGAATGGGATGGAACATATTTACAACACACTTTTTAATAACTTTTCAGAGCATCACATGCATACACCATGACAGAATATGGGAGGCATACATGCTTTATACCAGGAGTTGTAAGTGTCCACACTTTAGACATTTCGAGACTGAGAACAATTTAAATGAACAAACTGTTTTCTACCTGTACAGTGAAGGTTTCTGATTTTAAATATATGTACACACATACACAGACAAACACATATGATTGGATATCAATGGATTTCATTATCCCACTGGAGGTACATTGATGTGGCATTCATTTTACTCAGCATGGAAATGCTGATGTCCAACAGCCTTATTTCTGTCTCCAGCAGGAAGAATGCACATGACTGGAGCAGTGGGACACATAAGTTTGTGTGATCTCCAGTGAAGACAGCTCTCAGCCCCTCTCCATCATGCTTTGAGACATTTTCACTGGTATATGATATCTGTGCCAGAGCAAGGGAAAGTTTTTTTGGAACACAAAAGTAGTACAGCTGTAAGTATGTACAGCTATAGGATTATTTTTATTCCCTTTCACTCTTGAGCCATATCACATATCCACACAGGGACCTATAATCAATAGAAGATTTGTAACAGTGCTTCTTCTCTTTGTGCCAGGTGAAGATATTGCTCGTTCCCATCTGACATACAACTCCCACATCTAAAAGAGTTCAACTTCCTTCACCAGATAACAAAAGCATTAGACATGCCAACAACACTCAACAAACTGACCATGATATTAACATAGTACAGAGAAGACCAAATGGAAAATGAAACTGTTCTGCTGTTTCATATATGGCTGTTCCTTGCTCTACAAACTGAAGAAGTTGGAAATAAAGCCTTTTCAGTTTCACAATTTCTGTCATTTTTATTTTTAATATTAAAAAAAAAAAAATTGTAGTAGACAACATTTCTGTTTCTCCGAGTAAAGCATAGACTGTTTATATCTCCTTGTCTCTTTTTCAACACTAGATGTCACTGAGGAAGCTGGAACACAAAAAGTTCTGTTTAAACATAAGAAAAACTATCTTACTGTGAGAGTGAGGGAGCCCTGGCACAGGCTGCCCAGGGAGGGTGTGGAGTCTTCTTCCTTGGAGGTCTTCAGGACCCACCTGGAGACGTTACTATGCGACCTGATCTAGGTGAACCTGCTTCTGCAGGGGGGTTGGACTAGATGATCTCTAGAGGTCCCTTCCAACCCCTACCATTCTATGAACACAAGGCAGGTGATAGATGGTCTCTTGCTCTCCTGTTCTGCACATCACATCTTCCTTTCAAACCTGTGAACCACAAAACACCTGGGATGGAAAGCCAGAGACCAGCTCAGACTCCAAGGAAAATATACAATTTTCCAGTACAGTGGCTACTGGGAGAGAAAAAAGGAGGGAGTACATAGCCACACAACTAGCTCAGCCTTCAAGTAAATCCACACCTGAATAAGAATATCCCTGCTAAGCATAACCTGTTTCTTTGCAGCTCAAATTGTGATAACACTATTTGTTCCAACAAGACAGCTTGCATGGATAACATATCCTTGAATATTTCATGTTTAGAGAAAGAAAACACGTTTTTGTATTGAGACGAAAGTTCTTCATCTCTCAAAAGTTAACATAAAAAAAAAAAAGTGGGTAAAAACCATTCCAGACAGCACTAAACACTTGAGACCAATCTTCTGTCAAGGAAATGAACGTACACTTCACCTAGAGATGACTGACTGCTTTTTATATGGTCAACACAAGGCTGAAGTTTTGGACCTTTTTTATTACTTTAACTGTTTTACATACAATATCATTTGATGCGCCTAAAGAGAAAACTTTTTTTTCTGAGTAAATATAGAAGCCAGGTTATTATTGCTCTTTATGATGTTTTTCTGAACACAAAGCAAGGTTTTTCCATCTTGATGAAGATTCATATGTATGCACCTGTGCTGATTTAGGTTTTAGGTAGTTCCAGTGTAAACCAAGACTTAAAAATTTATAAGCTCAGTATAGATAGACAATAAAGATACAAATGTCATCATGAGAAGTGTCACCACATACATGCATCTGAAGAATACTTAAACTTTGTTAATTATACCAAATAACTGACAGCTTTGAATGTATGAATTGTACAAACAAGGCAAAGTATATACATTCATGCAAACACACCTTTAGCCTCAGAATATCTGTTAAGCAACAAGACCTATTTCCATCTGAGCAACGGTCAGCTTATGTAGAAAAAAATCAGGATGTTCCAGTTTAAGATCAACAAGGTGGTATTTGAAAGAATAAATGCATTATATCCAAGCAAGGAAGAAATACTCTGGACTTGATATGGCTCATCTTTTCTGTCTAAAGAGAGAACCAAGATACTCTGCTCCCAAGCAGGCAGCCAGCTGGTGGGCCTTATCTCTTTTGTCATGACATTCAATGCAAATATGTTGAAGACTGTGTACAACTGCAGTATATACCTGATGTGGGGAAAGAGCCTCATCACTGAGACATAGGGTGGAATGAGTTAACATCTGATGGCTGTTTCCAAGGCACAGGCTTCCTCCAGCCCAGAACTAACAGCAAGCTCCAGATAACTTTATATTAACTGAAGAAGAAAAGATTTTAAGACAGAAAACGTACACCTTTTGCTTACTGTGAACATATTTGCCCTTAATTCATTCTAACATTAATATAAACAAAATTAATAACAAGACTCTTTGGGGGGGGTCCCTTAATAATTTGTACATTTCCCAGATTTTTTTTTACAGGAATTTGTAGAATACCTGTGCTTTAGTAACAAAACCTCAGCTCCACGGGTTTAATGAATATATTGGAGTGAACTTCAATAATTCTGAAAGGGTTTTTAACAATGTGGGAAATTAACTGTTAGTCCAGTTTTGTGTTGCACAAGCAGAGAATTTGACCCAGGTATATAAGTAGAGCTTTTCTACTTCACTGAGCTGATTTATTCAAGATCAGTGTAAGGCCTTTTCCTCTGAATTGCAAAGACTGCAATTCAAAGACCAAATTGTTTCATGATGTGTACAAATCATCCCACCTAAAATGATTTAAATAAAACTCATTTTAAAATATAACAGGTTCATTTGTAACACTTAAAGCAGGAATTTATACACTGCTTGGCTTGTAATAAACTGTCAGGGCATATTAGAATAGGAAATATCCCTGTGAATCTCTTTAGATTGTAGGCAGTTAAGAGCTGTCTTCACAAAAGAGAAGCCATAATAACTACTTAATGATGCTTGCACTACTGTTACTACTATTATAGCACTAAACTCAATTAGCTTAAGTGTTCAATTATGCAATCAAAGACTGTTCAAAGAGCTATTTTGTGAAACTAAGAAGAAAAAGTTGACCTATCAAAACTTTTGAAAACTAAAAAAAATCTTTTTACATGAGACAATCCTGAGATCATTGCTTTTTCCACAGAAAAGGTTAGAACTTAGGAGTAATGAATTGCCCCACAGTTATGGCAGTCCTCTTGAAAACAGAAAACCTTATCTTAGATCTTATATCTGCTTAAATCTGAAGGCTTGACTTAAAAAGCATAAACTAGGTAGCCCACATCTCAAATGAAGTTTGCAAACACCATGCTAGTTTGGGACCAGCTGGCCTCTCTTACCTAGAACATGTGAGCTTTTCCCACCAAAACTGCGGTGGGAACAGAAATGTTCCCAGTCAGTGCTCATTTCAGCGTGTACAGAATCAGTTGCTAAACCTGACTAGAGCATTTTCTATCTGTGGGGACTTATTACTCCATTTAGAACTTTTTTTCCTGACAGCTCTCCTGGGTGGCTTTTCTACAAATAGCCCCTTCACTTCTTTGTTTTCAGTTAGTAAGTGCTTCATCTGGCAGAGTGGAAATATGCCAGCAATCATCACACATTGTTTTCTCCTTCCAGCAATGGAAAGGCACATCTTCCATACTGCCAGGTGGAACCGAAGCTTTCTCTGACTTCCAGCTTTCCTCTGTGTCATTCCCCGGAGACTGGATTTTCCCATGTGCTCCTCCTGGAGATTTTTCTTGAACACACTTCAAACGTGCTGTAGATCATTATACCATTTCCTAGCTCTGCTATGTCTTGCTAAAATTATAAAGCTCAGAATGTGAACAAAGTGTTGCATATCGCTGGTGCTTCAAAAGAACAGATATTGTCAAAAGGTAATTTATTGGCCTTTTTCAACCCTTGATTTAAAGGCATCCCCAGAGAGCCATGGTGTAGATTGTAATATATTTGGGGTAGGTCCAATGCCAGTTTACAAAAACAACATTTTAGTACTCAAGGCTCAATACTTCAGTATTTGAATACTAAAAGAGGTTTTACTACAAACATGTAGAAAATTCAAGATGCCACTTTGTAGTAACACAGAATGTTAATTACATTTATGCATAAAAATGTCAATGATATTAAAACATTTTGTATATACGTATGTATAATTGCTTGCACCAGACTTGTACATACCAGTTGCAGTTCCCAGCTCTTTGCTTAGGTACTTAAAACAGCACCATGACTAACAGCACAAGTGGTAAATGTATTTGAAACAACTGCTTCTAGTACAGACATATGAAAAAGCAACAGAATGTAAGGCTTCCTTGAGTAAAATGGATTATTCTAGCTACACATGAGCAAGTTCATGATATGCCATGGGGAGCAGGTATTTCTACCTCTGCAATACAGTAATCCTCCAAAGCTAGTCCTCATCACAAGCATTTAATAATAACTGATAAAATGCACATGTATCTACATGATCTTCATATGGTGAATCCATTCTTACAAAACTGTTTTTGAAACTAACTTGCAGCACTAAAATTGTATAAAATGAGAAGAAACAGCACTGTTTTATTTTCACCTTGAGTACATGAAAGCTTCAGGTGTCAGGTCACCAGACATCAAAAATTAGTATTTCGTAAAGACTGTGAGCTAAGTTAAAGACAAAATTAGAAAAGTCTTACTTTACAAAGGATGAGATAACAAACTGAATTTAAAGGTCCCAGACCAAGGATCCAGGTCATGATGGAAGGTGCTTATATGCTTAATAGTTAATTTCACGCCACCCAGGAAAATTTATTCAGTATCTTTTCACTTTTGTCAACACTGTACAAGACATGACTGTCACTGCAGTCCCATGAGTGCCTCAGCAGTAGAGCCAGAAGGTGCTCATCCATCTGTGAAACACCTTGGGCTGGCTGAGGAACCTGTCTAATTCACATCCCTTCCTTGATACAGGTTGATCCCCATGGAAACATGCTTCTTAGCCCACTTGAAATACGAAATGATGTCAGCAGCTCAGATGTGTTCACGAGCCTCCGTGACCCCCGTGCCACCACATACACGTACGACAGTGCCAACCTGCAATACCGAAGAGCCACCTCCAGCAGAGACCTCTACAGTAGGAGTGCTCTGGACAGGCACAGGCTGCATAAAAAAGGACGCTTACGAAGAAGGGCATCCCAGATGAAAGTCAAAATCCCGGATTTGACTGATGTTAAGTCAATAGACAAGTGGTCCAGAATGGTCTTTCCCATCACGTTTATTCTTTTCAATGTTGTTTATTGGCTGTATTATGTGCACTAATTTGTGCAATGACATTACCATAGACTAACATAATTAAACTTGTTTATTTTCCTTCTCAATTTTGTTAACTCTGAAGAACTGCAGTAGCTGTAATATTATATGTTCAAGGTAAGATACTCAGCCGCTGGATACTTCCAGATTTAAGCTTTCAAATAGAATGAATTTTAAAAACCCAAACCCAAATCCAAGCTCACATTTGGATCAGAATTATACAGATCTGCTCTTAACATCTTCAGCAAAACCATCATATCTTGATGTTTGCAGGGTTTGTGCATCAGCCATGAGCTTTGCAAACTTACTTTTATCTTTTTTTTTATTATTGAGTGGCATAAAAATTAGTACAGCTATATTTTTTTACCACATATTGGCAGCCCACTACAGCATCCAAACGAGACATTAAAACAACCCAAAGTAGTAGCTATGTCTCAGTCTTTCAGTACTTAGGATGTAGAGAAATTTGAAGAAATCAGTGTTTGAAGGAGTATAAGTATTACATCACATATCATTTCAAAGTTAATAGTTATACCACAAAGTATTTCCATAGTTTCTGTGTGAAGTATCACCCAAGAAATCAATTCACATTTTCAGAGAGACAGGGATCTTCAAAAGAAAGAAATGTTATCAGATACAAAACCCACTGAGTTTCCAACTAAGGAACTAGCTGACTGGACCTAACTGAAATTTTGTTATTTCCACGAAGTAGCAAAGTTGAAATTCATGACAGCAAATATGCCATCTGTAATTTTGCATTAAAAAGTAGAAAACCAACATATGTTCATTCTTGAAGGAACTACTGAGAAATACCCTAGCCCAAGAGAGCCCCCTTTTCTTGACTCCCAAGTTTCTTGTGGCTGGTACTTGCAACACATTCTGGCTAAAGTTAGCAGATGTCTGGGAACAGATCTAAGTAGAGTTCTGCACACAAGTTCCTACAGATTTCCTTAGTCTGATGAGGAACGGGAGTTTTGGCTAAGTCTTTTGGCACGCCGGTGATCTTTGGAAAAGCTGCTCCTGAGAAGCTGCCTCCTGCCACCTGGCTGCTTGTTGCCTGACATAGCTCCAGCCAAGGACCTGTAGGTGAAGTGCTAGCAAGGTCCACGCAACTGAGAAGCAACAGGTCAGTCACCTCCTATCTATATAAAATCATTTCCCTTCGTCAGTGCCAAGTTTTTCCTAACAGTGTTTACACTGTGTTGCCTAACGTGGCATTTCATTGGAACAGACTTGCTATCACTGGAATTTTATTTTTCATTGAAAGAGTTTCATACTTTTAGGAGAGTCAAGACATACAAGCCAACAGAGTCTATGTAGGTACCAAAGTGATTGTTATCAATGACAGCTGTTACAGAAAGAAACACTGATCTGGATGATAGGCAGCAATACTCCCAGTTTGCAGTCAGTAGGGAATACTGATGGCCTTATCACCAGCTGACATTAATAATAAATGAAACATTCCTACATGTTAATGTTTGTCACATCCTGCAAGACCCAGATCTCCTAACAGATCAGGATCTGCTGTCCTTTCCCATTGTGCAGCCCGCTTCTGCAGAAACAATCTGGAATGATACATCACCAAACAAGAAAGGGAATAGGTTTCATTTTCTCGTTACAAAAAATATAAGGCTGCAAAACAGGCATTTGACAGTGCTAATATAGGCAGGTCTTTGGGACTATTGTTTTTTTTTAGTGGCTCCAAAGTCCCAGACTTATCACAAGTTCAATGGAGCAAAAAGGTGGTCTCCTCAGCTATCTTCTATCCACTACAACATTTAACCTCCAGTCTATTAAAGAGCTACACAATTTTACCAGATTAAATCAGGCACTGGGTACAACACGAGGTGATTTGGGACAAATGTTAATTCAGTCAAATGGATCTTCTGAATAGACTGCAACTCATATGTCTATTCCCACTCTAAACAACTCCAAATAATTTTTCAACATTTGCACCATATCAACAGCCAAAATGAGAACTGTCACACATCTTCCCACATGGGACATTTTGCTTAATATTTTAGTAAAATGTAAACTACTTTTAGATCAAGGACATTTTAGTGGCAACAATAATGTTTTGGTATCATAAAATAAACAGTATACAGAATATATGGAAGTCTTGCATGCTAAGTAAACTGAGCTTTCCGTAACTGCAAAAATAGCCCCCTAGGAGAGAGATAGCAGTAGTGCTGTATGTGTTGTCTATTCTGAACACACATCCCTTTAAATGGTTTTGAATTCAATGGACTTGCACCAGACTTTACAGAGAGAATAAGTCTATGGGCCAGTGAATTTGATGGCTTTATGTTTATACATAGAAATAAATTCAAAGCAAGCAATATATTCTGCAGATTTGTGGCCTAAAATACTCTGTGGAAAAACAGCTGTTGGTGACCCATGCTTTTGCATTACCTAATTTCCCAAAGAAATTTGCAGGCCACCTGTCAGTGATTTAACTCAGCTGTTCCAGTGGTACAGAGACATTACAACCCCTCCTTACCACTGCAGTGGACATTTAGGAAGAGCCAACATTGAATGTGCCATTCAAACAAGAATTCAGGTTTAAAAAAATAAATAAGAAGGACTCTTTAGCTTCTATGACTAGCACAAAGATCAGCTTTTACTGGCCTTCAGCATTTTTTCTTGTATTCTCCTTCTCATAGTTTCTGGCTTATGGATCATCCAGCCATCACACACAGATGTTAGGGACATGGGCTAAAAACAGTTTCAGATGAACAGAGAAAAGTATGGAGCAGAAGAAGGGCCATGAACAAAATAAGGGCAGTGCAAATGCAAAACTCCTTCAGAATAGAGCGTTCCAAAATAGCAGTGTCTGCCCTCACGCATCAGGAGTCCTTAAACACATACCACCAACACAAACCCCAGCACTGCTGCCAGTGTTGAGCAGCACGCATCAAGGCCCGGCTGTGTTGAGAGCTGCAGTCCACAATCTTGAGTGAGGAAACAGCTGCCAGCTCTCAGCATGAAGTTTTTCAGCAGGGGCTAATAATCCCACCACATACAGAGGCAAGAACCACTTAACTGCAGGTTGGCAATATCTTAGCCTACCTACAGCCAGCAGCTCCTGCCTCCCACTGAGCTCCTGGCTGCACATTTAACTACTAACTCTGGTAAAAAACCCACAGTTTGGCATACCGGCTTGCAAGGCATGTTGGATTTCAACTAAAACCTCTTTCTAGGCCTCAAAAGATAATTAAAACCAAAACTTGGGAACAGGGTGTATAACCATAACTAGAACACTTTCCCTCTGTCAACTACTTTTAGGGAAAAAAGAAGAAAACATTTCTTAATTGAGAGCAGTAGCTTGGCAGCAGGGAAAAGGCAGTGACTATTAGAGGCACAGGAATGAAAAATGAACCTATTTATGTGTTACCCGTGTACATTGCCATCTGGAGCTAGAAATTACTGAATAGAAAAGAAACACAACCTCTTCCTATTGGAGTCATTTGGCTGGCTTTAAGCAATGAAGGTGAATAATGCTGTTATGCTAAGCTCTGTCATTGTCATACTTTAGTAGTTAGTTTGCCTGCCCTTAGGAACCAGGCTTGAAGATCAGCATAGATAAGGTCTTACTGCTAATTAGATTTCAGCTAAATCCCTTTACAGTTTGTGCAGCTGTCATGCAATTTGTACTGGAAGTCCTTTTCAGATGGATTTCCCAAGGATATGAGCTTCTACTGCCCCTGAGTGTGTATGTTTTTGTGCCTACCTTGGAGTCTTCCAACAGTATTTCAACCAACAGATAACAGTAAGGATGTCAGAGATACTACATTATTATAAGTTCCAACAAAGCAGCTCGCTGAGCAGAGGACAAAGCTCCTCTCTTCTCTGTCAGAAAGGAACTTGATTAACCCCAACCATATTAGTCACAAAAAATAGTATTTTCAGTGCCAGTGTTCCCATGCTTATGCTACCACTGAACAGCATAGAAGTTGCCATTTCAAAGTTGCTTGCTAGTTCACCTTGTTCACCCTTATAGAAAATATTTCATCCCCTTATATTGCAAGTGGGGGATTTCTTGAGATAAATCATGAAGAAAGTCATCCACGGGTGGGGGCTGTGTTCCACCAGCTGCTTCTGTTTCCCATCACACACCTCTGCCTCTGCTCATGAATTCCTGCATACTGAAGAAACAAGTCAAAACATGGGCTGTGTTATACTCGTTGTACCTGATATGTTTAAAACTATTTTTAAATGGTTTCTGCATTGTGATGCATTAAACCCCTACAGTAAATTTCTTCCTCCCCCTGTGGACATCCACCCTGCAGCTCAAAGAAGGCAGGAGATCATGGAAGAATATTGAATTTCAGGATGTATTGAACCCAAAATTTATGCACAGGGTGAAAGAATTGTGAAATGACTGAGTTCCTGATTCTCAGAGAAGCAAGAAGGGGTGTCAGCTGCTACCTTAGATTTCTGGAGAGCAGATTTTGACCTGTTTAGGGAGTTGGTTGCCAGAGTCCCTCGGGGGGCAGTCCTGATGGGTAAAGGAATCCTGGAAGACTGGACATTATTCAAGAGAAAATCTTAACAGTGCAGGATCAAGTTGTCCCCATATGCAAGAAGATGAGCTGGCAAGGCAGAAAATCATCTTGGCTGAACAGTGAGCTTATGCTGAAGTTCAGGAAGAAAAAGAGAATTTATGACCTTTGGAAGAAGAGTCAGGAGACTCAGGAGGACTACAAAGACAGTCTGAGGTTACGCAAAGAGAAAATTAGAAGGGCCAAAACTTAAGAACTTAAAGTGGCCACTGCTGTAAAAGACAATAGGAAAAGTTTCTATAAATATATTAGCAACAAAAGGAGGGCTAAGGAGAATCTTCATCCTTTAATGGACTCAGGGGGAAGCTTAGGGACCAAGGATAATGAAAAGGCTTACTAAAGGTACTTAATGCCTTCTTCGTCTCAGTTTTCAATCATAAAACCAATTGTTCTCCTGGTACCCAGCCGACTGAGCTGGAAGACAGGGACAGGGAGCAGAATGAGGCCCCCTTAGTTGGAGGGGAAATAGTGTGTGACCTGCTGCTCCACCTCAATGCACACAAGTCGATGGGGCTAGATGGGAACACCTGAGGGTGCTGAGGGAGCTGGTGGAAGTGCTAGCCAAGGCACTTTCCATCATCTACCAGCAGTCCTGGCTCACCAGGGACATCTCAGTGGACTGGAGGATGGCAAATGTGACCCCCATCTAAAAGAAGAGCTCGAAGAAGGATCCTAGGAACTACAGACCTGTCAGCCTGACCTCAGTGTCAGGAAAGGTTATGGAACAGATCATCATGAGTGCCATCCTGAGGTACATACAGCAAAACCAAGGGTTCAGGTCTGGTAAACACGGCTTTATGGAAGGCAGGTCCTGCTTGACTAAGTTGATCTCCTTCCATGACAAGGTGACCCACTTAGTGGCTGAGGGAAAGGCTGTGGATGTGGTCTACCTGGACTTTAATAAGATCTTTGACACAGTCTCCCACAGCATCCACCAGAAGAAACTGTCTGCCTGTGGTTTGGGTGGATGTACTCTGAGATGGCTAAAAAAAACGTCTGGATGGCCAGACCCAGAGTGGTGGTGATTGGTGTTGAATCCAGTTGTTGGCCGGTCACCAGTGGTGTTCCCCAGGACTGCGTTTGGGTTTGTTCTCTTTAATGTCTTTATCAATGATCTCGATGAGAGGACCGAGTGGATTTTCAGTAAATTCACAGATGACACCAAGCTGAGTGGCAAGAAGCTGAGTGGGAGCATGGATCTGCTTGAGGACAGGAAGGCTCTTCAGAAGGACCTGAACAGGCTGGAGTGATGGGCTGAGGCCAGTTGTATGAAGTTCAACAAGGCCAAGTGCTGGGTCCTGCATTTGGGCCACAACAACCCCAGGCAATGCTACTAGCTTGAGGAATGGCTGGAAAGCTGTCCTGCAGAAAAGAACCTGAGTGTGTTGGTCATCAGCCAGATGAACATGAGCCAGCAGCGTGCCCAGGTAGCCAAGAAAATCAATGACATCCTAGCTTTTATCAGAAATAGTGTGGCCAGCAGGATCAGGGAAGTGATTGTCCCCCTGGACTCGGCACTGCTGAGGCCACACCTTGAATACTGTGTCCAGTTCTGGGCTCCTCACTACAAGAAGGACATTGAGGTTCTGGAGCATGTCCAGAGATGGGCAACAAAGTTGGTGAAGGGTCTGGAGAACAAGTCTGATGAGAAGCAGCTGAGGGAACGTGGTGGTTTGACCCTGGTTGGATGCCAGGCATCCATCACATTGCTCTATCACTCGCCCTCCTCAGCAAGCCAGGGAGGGGAGTAAATGAGATGGAAGCCTCATGGGTTGAGATAAAAGCAGTTTAATAAAGAAACAGCAAAGCCAAGTGTGTGAGAAGAGAAGCAAAGCAAAAGAAGATGTTACTCTCTGCTTCCCATCAGCAGCCATGTCTGGCCACTTCCTGAGAAGCAAGGCTGTGGTACAATTAACAGTTGCTTTGGAAGGCAATAGTGAATCACATCTCCCCCTTCCTGCTCCTCTCCATGAGTTTATATTGCTGAGCTGACGTCATATGGTATGGAATATCTCCTTGGTCAGCCTGGGTCAGCTGTCCTGGCCATGGCCCCTCCCAGGATCCTGCCCAGCCACAGCTACTGGTGAAGGTGGGGAAAGAAATGCTAGAGGGACAGCCTTGATGCTGCCTGAGCAGTAGCCAAAACACTGATGTGCTATTGAGACACGTTTTTAACTACCAACAGAAGGCACAGCACTACAAGGAAAATCACCACCACCCCAGATCCACTACAGGGAATTGGGGTTGTTTAGCCTGGAGGAGACTGAGAGGGTATGATCACTCTCTAGAACTACCTGACAGGAAATTGTGGTAAGGTGGGGGTTAGTTTCTTCTCCCAAGTAACAAGTGATAAGATAAGAGGAATTGGCCTCAAGTTGTGCCAGGAGAGGTTCAGATTGGACATTAGAAAAAAAGTTTTTCACTGAGAGAGTTTAACAACACTGGCACAGGCTGTCCAGGGAGGTGGTGGAATCACCATCCCTGGAGACATTTAAAAGCCATGTAGATGAGGTGCTGAGGATCATCACTTAGTGGTGGGCTTGGCAGTGTGAGGATAACGGTTGTACTCAATGATTTTAAATGTCATTTCCCACCAAAATGATTCTACAATTCTAAGGGTTGAACGCTCTGTACATCCTTCACAAGCCAGCGTAAAACACCAGGTCTGCCCCTGCCATGAACTCTCCATTAAGTAGCACAATGTAGTGAATGACACAGGCTCTTAAAAAGTCCAAAGGATGAGTCTTTGTGTGACTTGACTCCTCTTGCACGTTTTGTTAGTGGTCTTGGGGTCTTTCTTGAGAAGTCCTGAAGCAAGTATATCCTATAAATTTACAGAGGGAAGCATAGTATACTGCCAAAAGTAATTGAGGAGAATTTAAAGAAGTGAAAAATTGTGTATAGACTATCTATGCACTTGTGAAAGCATTCTCCAGTAACAGAAGGGTAAAAACCCCTTTGTTTCTGACACTTCATTATAAATATTAATTCACAACTCAAACTGACAACAAAGCGTATCTACTTCAGGACAAGGTGTTACTGGTTCTTAGAACAATCTTTCAGGAAAAAAAAGCACAGTTATGTTCCAGCATGTTTCCTATCAGAAAGGCTTACTCCAGAACTCTGAATTGTTCTACATGCTTATATAGACCCTTTTAAAACACAGCTTCTTGCCATCCACAATTGCTTTGTTGAAAAACCAGTTTTATTACAATAGTCACTTCCATACCAAGTTTGCTGGTCGCATCCAATTCTGATTCATTTTAGTGTGCCAGGATCAAAGCTGAAATGCTTGGTCAAGAAAAATATGAGGTTTTTTTCTGAAATCAAGGGAAGATTCCTATGAAATGAAGTGCAGTGAATGCCAGGGGAGGGCAAGTAAGATAATTCACTTTCATGTTTTGCATCAAGACACGCTGCAATTTCTGATTAAAATTGCAGGTCTGTTTATGCTTTTTACTTGTTGAAATCCAAACTTTATACACTGTGTCCATTATATGTACTTTTTTTATTAAGACTTTTGGTTCAAAGAGCCTACTGTACAAAATTTCATTTCTGGTCTTAATCATGTGGTGAAGAGGTCTGTACACAGTATCTGCAAAATCACAGAGGTTTCACCAATATACTTATGATGGTTGTTTTCCTTTTTCCTTTTTTTGACCACATGCCTGCAGGACCCAGAAGTGATCTGCTCTTCAGGGGCAAACACTGAAAGAATACAATCCCATGTCCTTGAAACAGTACAAAAGGGGGCCATCACCTAGGAACAATTGTTCCAAATGAGCATGTGGGGATGTGCAAACACCAAAGCCATTCTACTTACTGTAACCGCTTAATTAGAAAGTAGGAGAACACAGGAAAATGCAGATATGGGCAAAGTGAGCAGATAGGCAAGGACAAAATTAATAGAGTCTCTTTAAACTCTCGCACCTTTAGTATAATTTCTACACCTTCAGAAGATTTCCCTGATTGCCCCTTAGTCACAAACATCACAGCTCCTCCTCAGCTTTTGTTACTTGGTCCCACCATACAGTACCTCCAGGGACTGTGACACACTGCAGTGCTCTGCGCTGTACGGAAACCTCTGTGTGGAAATGTAATCTCGACTTCCTTACCTAATCTTCTGTTCTTCAGCCCGGACGGAAGCATGGTCAGACATACTTGGCAGACGTGCTCCTGGCCACAGGAGCTTGCTTTAGACGTTTCTGTTATGCATACTTTTTTCCTGTTCACTACCTTCGCATGTCTACCTGCACTCATCAAAGTGTGTGTCGACGCTGACACCAGTACAATGGGTTTTGGGAAACCCCTAGCTGTTTGCATCTATTTGTCCTGGTACAGTCTCCACAAATACCTTCTCTCCTAACTGGAGACCTTGCTTGCTCCCCAAGTACCCAATTCTCAGAGCAGATACAATGAAACCACCCTCTGATAGATGGTACCAAGAACAGAGCTGCAGGCTCTGTTCTCCATCTGTTTCGTCAACAGGAAGCTGTTTGGTGCCTTACCAGGACGACTCATTTCTCAGCAGAGATGGAAGGTCAGGATGCACATTTCAAATGCAATTCCATGACAATCATGTTTTTAGCTCCTAGTTCTCAACTGCTGCTGCTCTCCCTCTCTAGCCATTCACATGGTGTTGTTATGTCCCCTGTCAAAAACATCATTTTGATGGTTATGTAAAAAATACTGAGACTTTCAATAAAGTCTAACACCCACAAAAAGGCAGCTCACTGCATATTTATTGCTGTCATTCAAAAATGATTCTCCAGCCTTTCCTGTTTAGTGCAGCACTGAAGGACAGGATAATTATAAGATGATAGTAAACATGAAACACCACAGCATACCCTTAATTGTAAATTCATTTTTACATAACTTGCTATATCATAGAATGGTAGGGGTTGGAAGGGACCTTTAGAGATCATCTAGTCCAACCCTCCTGCAGAAGCAGGTCAACCTAGATCAGGTCGCATAGGAACATGTCCAGGCAGGTCTTGAAGACCTCCAAGGAAGGAGACTCCACAACCTCTCTGGGCAGCCTGTGCCACTGCTCCGTCACTCTCACGGTGAAATAGGTTTTCTTATGTTTATTTGGAACTTTTTGTGTTCCAGCTTCATCCCATTACCCCTTGTCCTGTGACTATCTACTATAGAAAAGAGGGATGTCCCAACCTCCTGACACCCACCCTTTAGATATTTGTAAATGTTAATAAGATCCCCCCTCAGTCTCCTCTTCTCCAGACTAAACAGCCCCAGTTCCCGCAGACTTTCCTCGTATGAAAGATGTTGTATACCCCTGATCATCTTGGTGGCCCTGTGCTGGACTCTCTCCAGCACTTCCCCGTCCCTCTTGAGCTGAGGAGCCCAGAACTGGACACAGGACTCCAAATGAGGCCTCACCAGGGTAGAGAGGGAGAAGAACCTATATAGTTTAAAAAGAAACTATAGAAACTTTCCATTTACAAAAGGCCGTATCAAAGCAGCATATTAATTCTTCTATAAAATTATTAGATCTAGAGGAAAGGGAAAAGTGAAGTCAAGACAAATATACCTGCAAAAATACACAAACTTCATCAATCTATTCCATACATTCAACTAAAAACAAATAGTATGCTCCTGAACAGACTACTAGACACCTGCAATAACTCCTTATAGACTTTTTTATAAAGCTAAACATCATTTCCAACCTGACTTTTGTACCATTTATGCAAGGTCCTTATCTGTTACCTGATCCATTATCAAGTTTCCATAGTTTATGTATATTGAACACCACGATCAAGCCAAATCTGTTAAAGGAGACATATTTTCCAGTCCTTCATTCTTCAGACTCTTTAACCCCTCTACTTTTTCTGCTCTTTCTTGAATTGCTGACACTGAACACCACAAAACATCTGACTAAATGCAGCAATACAAAAGGGGACTGCATTTTATACACACACACAATTCTTAAAATGCTCTGACCCACAAAACTTCAGTGCTAGTTTTATATCAGAAATACATATTCAGGTTTGCTAGCCACAAAGCCTACTAAAATCCTTTTCATAGAAGCCTTTCTACAAGAGCTTCTTGTTCTCTACTTAATCTGACCAGTCCACTTAAGTCCAATTTTTTTTGTACAGATGCCTTTTACGCATCACTTACACAAAAACCCATGGCATAACAAAATACAGAAGCAAGCCATGAGTCCTGATTTTGAAACTAAGAAGACAGCAAGCCATGACCAGTTTTGCCCTTTTACATACACAGAGAGTACACATTAGTATTTGTAGAAGCATTACAGGTAATTTGCTCTTTATGCATTGAAAAATGGCCTAATAAATAGTAAAAAACTGAGACTCCTGGTGTTTCAACTTCTGATTATTATGACATACTACAATAAAAACCCAATCTAGACTACAATTGACTAGTTCTTTGCTCCGTTACGTAGGGTGGAAAGAGCCTTTTCACAGTGTATGCAGGTTAGCTCCTCTCCAGCACTGCACTCCCTTTTGAAAACATGGGTATCTAAGTGAAAAGTCATCAACTAAGAGTAAAGCCCCAGTGCTTCTTCCTCAACTTCAGAGCTCTGTCAACATCCCTGGAAGACATTCAAAAGCCATCTGGATATGGTCTGGTGCAGCCTGCACGAGGAGAGGGGCTGGCTAAGATGATGCCCACTGGTCCCTTCCAACCTCAAATATTTGTGGTTCTATTCTGCATTTGTTTGTAAAGCTGATGTTTCCCAATACACCTAAAAAGATTCAGAGTTTATTGATCAATAAACCAGGAAACAACTTGATGTGATTATTAACACACAAAATCAAGTGTTTATTTACAAGTATAAATACATGAATGCTACAAGTGTTCTGTTGCGTTCTTCATTATCATGGCACCTTAGATAAGGACAACAGATCATGCAAGCAAGACACCATAGCTTTACAAGGCACTTGTGCAGGCACTGCTCAAGTTTACCCAAAACAAATATGGCACACATCGTGAGCAATACTTTTCCGTAGTTCTAGAAATCTTTAGTATTAAAAGCAACCATACAGTGGACTTTTGTAATTTTGGTCAAACAGATAAAAGGTTTTAGTTTCATCAAAGGATGGATAATTTTTTTGGTCATGAGTCAGAACAGCCTTCTCACTTCAGTATTTTACAGCGTCAGTAACTCTCGGCTTTGCAGAGAACTTTCTTTTTTTCCAAGTCCACTGGGGAGCCACTGCCAACAGACTCTGTCAATGCTCTGAATTCCATCATTTCAGCTGCAAAACCACCTTCAAAAAAAATAAATTAAATGAGATTAAAGTTGGAGGACACCAACACTTCAGCAGTTTCAGAAATAAGAGCTTTTTGCTTTCTGTTACAAGCTAATATACAACAGTATAAACACGCTGTCCCCCTGGAAAACACGCCATCCTTCTCTCAGCTCTCTTTTATAGCCTCACATGACTATCACTTTCAGCAAGTTTCTTTAGCACCTACTGTACACAAACCATTCCTGAGCTTGCATTAGTATAGAGTTAACAGCAAGCTACCATTTTTGTTTAGTTTTGGAGGGAAAAATCCAGGGGAAAGAAAGATGTTAAGAGCTCATGACTTGGACTAAAGCATTTTTCTCACTGAGAACTGCATAGTTTTTTCCAAGGTCTCACAGCCTCATTAAAGCAACTGGTAGACATTATCTCATTGTCTTTTTTACTTCAGAATATTACCAGTGCTATTATAAGTTAGTTCTTTATAAGCTATAAATCTATTACTTTCAGTTGTTACATACTGCTTAAGAATCTTTCTAAATGTTGGTCTACAGATTCCAGCTATCGCATCGTAACAGTGCATGAAACAGCTAAAGAAACCCAACTTGCTAAATGTTATGAAGCAACTAGAAGCTGCTAACTTCTAAACCATGTTGATACAATTTTCACATCCATCCTGCAAGATGTCAGAGAATTACACCTCTCAGATAACAGATTTAAGTATTTGAAGGCATTTTCAGAGCTTTTATTAGAAAAAAAACAGCAACAACAAAACTCTTGTCCTTTGTGAGAGAGACAGAATTAATCCTGTAAGATAGCTGAACAAGGAGGGACTCCAAGATCTGCAGTTATCACTTGACTGCAAGTCAGGTGACATTTCTTCCCCTAAGAGTTTTTCTTCAAATCCTCACTTCCCTTAGTCTTTTCTGTTAAGAAATCTGAGACACTTCGAACTAATTTTCAGCTGAAATTTTCTTCTCGGGACACTGCATTGGAATCTTTCCAAGTTTCTTTCTGATTTCCCATGCCTTGGAAATTAAAGCACTCCGATTGAACCAAACAACTCGCCCATACACATGCCCAGCCACTGACATTTTATGAAGCTCAGGTAACACTGGAGTTCTCTCCGGTCTTTCAAAATCAACTCTCATCTGACACTTCATAATTTCATTTGCTTCTCTTCCTATTCCTTTTAATGGTGCTCTGAACAGATTATTATGCCTATCAGGATTCTAATTACATCTTTAAAAAATTCTAGGCTAAACTGTGCTAAGAAATCCTGAAGTCTATCCAAGATAGTCTGCTTTATGTAAGGATCTCTGTAACTCTGGAGTCTCTTTGCCAATGAACGATTTATTTTGTTTTCAGCAAGTTCTTCAGAACAATTTCCTTTAAAATAAACTCAGTACATGAGAAGTGGGGAAGAAAGGATGGCATCAGTTACCTTGTTAGCGGCTTCCAGTGCATTTATTAGGTTCTGCAACTCTTCCTTATTCATCTCTATAGAAATTGGTTTAATTTCACCATTTTCTCTCACATCCAAATCAAGATTGAGAAGTGGCATTTGCAGCATAGAGATCTTATCACTGGAGAGAGCAAGCTATGTAGATTGATGAAACAACAACCATTAGGTGGAGATATTAAATGTTTAGTCTTTCATAGCATCACATCCAAACTTTATTTTAAACGTGTACAACCAGAACAGACACCAAGATGACAAAAGTAACTTCTCAGAAGTTCTCTGCAGTTTTGTGGTTTGCCTTTTTTTTTCCCCCCCGCCCTGTTGTTGGGATTTGTTAGTAACAACAATGTACTGAAACAGTAAACCCCCTCTTCATAGCAACACATTTCTTAAAATAATCTGTTAAAATTACTGGGCTACTACACTCTGTATTCTACATGAAAAGAAAGAATACATTTGACCATGGCTCTTAAAAACATATGAATTCTAGATGTCCAGAATTTATTAAAAAATACTGGAGTTCAAAGTCACTGTATTCAAATACTTCTGGTAATGAACAAGAAGCATCTCACAGAAGAAAGAGTTGGGAGAAAGCAGACACCTCTGTGCAGTTTTCAACTATCTATCTACAGCTGATAAAACACTGTCAGATATTCTATTTTATAAACACTTATGAAGAGGATTACATATCAATTGGGCTTTCTTTTCTGTTTACTATTATACTCACTCTAGTATATATAAGGCTTTAAAAACATATTAAAATCAAAGATCAGTTGACAATACTGTAGATCAGTGCTGTACAAAACCATCTTATTTATTTAGAATGTGGTACAGCACTGGAGAGACAATGTAACAAGCTCAAGGAAACGAAAAAGTGGTTTAAAGTAAAATGAATACAATAGTCCTGATATGTACCAGAAATTTGTACCACAAAATTGAAACTAAAGAAATCTTCCTGAAAAAAACCATAAAAGAAACCACAAATAAAAAACAAGAGCTCCTGTTAAGTCTAGAATAGATTTTTGTCAGCAGTAAACGCAGTTAGCAAGAGATCAATCTCTAGTAACAGCTCATCTGAAGCACATAACCATGCCATATTGGCTCTTGCAAAACGTTGTCTGTTGTGGGCATTTCTCATTGATTTCCAAAACTGTTTGCTGCACAAATTATCTAACACCTGTTAAAATGGAAAACTATGTAACAGCTCTACAAATCTGTATAACAGCTCTCATGACCTACCTAAATTATAAATAGTACAAGTAGTGTTGTTAAGTCTTTGATAGAGCTTCATTTGAAACAGCTGCCCTCATAACTGCAAAGCGCCATCCAATTTCCGGCAACACAGTTATAACTGGCTAATCAAAATCAGTCTAAAGATAAACTATTTCAAACTAATTATTGAATAACTGTTTCTTGAAAGAAACACATCCTGTACCAATGTAGTACTCTTAAAATTAAGTAAATATTTCTTCTTCTTTTGACTAAAATACTGTTTATTCAGACCTCAGAATCATAAAGGCGTACAGAAGTTTCAAGTGTTCCTGAATAACACTCAGTCTCCTTTTAGGAAAGAGATAGTTATTGCAGCTTTAAAAAAAAAAGAAAGAATGAGGAAAAAAAAGAGAATTTTACAGTTTATACAAATTTCTGGCAAGTTTTTAATGCATTATTATGAATGTGCTTTTTCCAGAATGAGGAGACCTAAGGGGACTATATCAGCAGTTACTTCTGCATTGTGGATCACTTCTTTCAAACAATATTAAGGAAACGCTCACCTTTAACTGCCAGTCAAAATCCTGCAGCTGGGCAGAAGAGATTGCATTCACTCTTTCCACTAGTGCATTCCTGATTTCCTCCTTTCTGCCTTTTAGACATTTTGTGATTGCTTCTTGATAGCTCGAATTTAACTCATGTATCTGCTGAGCAGCCTACGAAAGCAAAATTGTGACTGCTTACGCAATGAACCACAAAATAACATGTACCACCTGTCCCAGCTGTGCCCTGTAGGTATGCAAGCTGCTACCCAGACTGATGTTATCCTACACTCTATAGTCTCATCTGCCTTATGCTGCCCTCAGTAGCTGCTCTCTGTTTGACTCTTGGAGTCAGTATTTACCACAGCAATGTATAAAGTAAAAAAAGGTAATTTTCTTCTCATTTAAATTAAAAAGAGATCAGAGAATGGAGGTTTTATCAGACATCAGTCTTAAGACACCACCCTAAAATAAATAAATCTAAAAAAATAAAAGTCACATACAAACACATCAGGTTTAGTCATGAATTTTTCTGAACATCAGAGTGGAGACAAAATACATTAGCTTAGCTGAAACAGACATGCTGATATAAGGACTTTACCACAGATACACAAGTATCTTTCTCTGGTTTAGCTACCACAGAAAGTAGGTAGTCAAAATACCATCAATATGCAAAAGATGAGTTTTAAGGTTTCTTGTAATGGAATAAGTTTTTGCAAAGTTCAGACACACAGCAATGCCCTGAATGATAGCCCCTGCCCCATGTGGTCCTCCATTCACAGTCTGTATTTTTATTTACTAACATATAGTCAATATTTTAAAAAGAGTTTGATGCCACAGTAATGACCACAGAAAGCCAAATAAAGAGTATGAATTGGTTTTTATTGCTAATGGATACTAATGACAGGTTACCTCTTTTAAGGAAAACATTAAATTGATAGCTTAAGTACCATCAAATTAAAGACTGTATTTTAACAAGTATTATCCAGTGCAATTTAAAAAACAAAAAACAGTGTCAAAGCTGTTTTTTCTTTTAAAAGTCTTTGCAGTGTATCTCCAAAGACTGCTCCTCTTCTACCTACTTAGGCCTCGCCTGCTAGTACATTTAGCCTAAATTTTTTATTCAAATGCAACAGTAAAAAAAAAAAAACAAACACAACATTTTAGGACTACATAAACTATAATACCAATCACTCCAGAATGATCTCTCAGTGTCAAGCTGATGAGCCCTTACCTCTTCATCAGATATGTTTTTGCCAACTGAAGTTTTGAAATACGTCACTGTTTCTTCTAAAACCTCCATCCACTCTGCCAAGCTCCAAACACTGCCATAATCCTGGTATCGAGGGTATGCACGGCCACATATGCCATCAACTATTGTATAAAGGAACTGAAACAATATGATACATAAGAACATAATTCTATCACCTCTACACCAGATATGAAGTTGACCAGGCAATTCAGTTACCACCCCTTCCTTCACCAGGTACTGTACCAATGCTTCCTGAGTGCAGTCAGTATACTGTCAAAAAAAAAAAAAAAATCACAAAGAGGTAGCCAATAGAGTACTGATTGCCCTCCTCTCTCCCCCAGAATTCACAAAGTTTGGTCACAGAACTCATAGCATGCTTCAAATTCAACTTGGATTTATATTTGGACTTTAAGTTTTGCGCACAACTGTAACACACTGGTGCTGTACACTACAGCTGCCACACCAAAGGGCACCGCAGTCATCTCTGCACAAGGGCTACCAAGGTTGCAAAGCACAACTATAGGTGCTGACCTCGAGCCTGGGCCTGCGGATCTCTCTAGCCTCCCAAACGCCTGTCCTCTAGCATTCTTCTGCACGTCTGCTTTCTTGGCCTGCTGCAGTCACTTCCCTTTGATCAGGGCAGCGAGGAAAATCCAACCCATCCGCTCCTCCACCACCTGGAAACGGCCGGAGCCGCCCGGGTCGCGGCCCGGACCACCGGCACGCAGCCGCCCCTCGCAGGCCCCGCTTACGGCGCCGAGCCCCAGACGGCAACAGTCGCGCTGGGAAGAGCTCACCGAACCATCCCCAACAGCCTGGCGAGCGCAGCAACACCTGCCCGCTGCGGCCCCGGCCCATTCTGACCGCGCGCTTTCGGTTTCGTTTTGGGGAGGTCCCGGGCGGGACCGGGTTCCCGCACCAGCCGCTACCCCACGCCGCCCGACCGGGACTGCGACAGGCGCGCCTGCTCCCGCTGTGCCCCGGCCTTCCCCAGATCGCCTCACGGCGACAGAAGGCGCGGAGGCCCGGACTTAACGGAACGCAGCCGCCTGCGGAAAGCGGCCTGCTGACCGGCACAACAGCCGCAGCTCCGCCTGCCTGCGCGAGAGGCGGCGGGGCCCCACGGCCGCCCGCCCGGGGCTCGCACCTCCAGGGCCCGTCCCGGCGGAAGCTTCTCCAGCAGCTGCAACATCGCGCCGCGCGGCCCTTCCCGCCGCGCCCCCCGCCGGCCACGTGACCGCCCGCGCGGCCCTCGAGCACGCGCTTCCCCGCCCCGGCGGCCGCGGGGCGCGACTGCGCATGCGCTTGAGCAAAGCCCCCACCTTTCCCCTCCCGAATCGGGCAGTTCGAGTCCCAGTCCTGGCGCGTTTGGATGGCAAGTCGCCACTCTGCAGCGTTCAGTGGGGACCGTCACAAATTTACGAGCTTAACATTTAAGCTATTTTTACATTCTTCCCGTTTTTCATTTTTCCCTTTTCGGGTCCAAAGAGTTGTGGTCAATGGAGTTAAATCCAGTTGGCAGCCGGTCACAAGTGGTGTCCTCCAGGGCTCAATACTGGGGCCTCTCCTGTTTAACATCTCTGTTAAAGAGCTGGATGAGGGAAATGGAGTGCAGGGCAGAAGTGTTAATCCGCTTGAGAGTAGGGAATCTCTACAGAGAGATCTAGATAGACTGGATGGCTGGGCCAAGGTCAATTCATAGAATCACAGAATGGTAGGATTGGAAGGGACCTTTATAGATCATCTAGTCCAACCCCCCTGCAGAAGCAGGTCAACCTAGATCAGGTTGCATAGGAACATGTCCAGGCAGGTCCTGAAGACCTCCAAGGAAGGAGACTCCACAACCCCCCTGGGCAGCCTGTGCCAGGGCTCACTCACTCTCAAAATCTTCTTTTCTTTAATGGAACTTTTTGTGTTCCAGCTCCATCCCATTACCCCTTGTCCTGTTGCTAGATACCATAGAAAAATGGGATGTCCTGACCTCCTGACATCCACCCTTTAGATATTTGTAAATGTTAATAAGATCCCCACCCAATCTCCTCCAGACTAAACAGCCCCAGTTCCCGCAGCCTTTCCTCATAAGGAAGATGCTTCAGTCCCCTGATCATGTTGGTGGCCCTGTGCTGGACTCTCTCCAGAAGTTCTCTGTCCCTCTTCAGCTGAGGAGCCAAGAACTGAACACAGGACTCCAGATGAGGCCTCACCAGGGCAGAGTAGAGGAGGAGCAGAACCTCCCTTGACCTGCTAGCCACACTCTTCTTGATGCATCCCAGGATGCCATTGGCCTTCTTGGCCACGAGGGCACATTGCTGGCTCACATTTAGTTTATTGTCAATAAATTATTATCAACTCCACGAGTTTCCATAAGGCCAAGTGCCAGGTCCTGCATGTGGGCCACAACAACCCCCAGCAGTGCTACAGGCTTGGGGAGGAGTGGCTGGAAAGCTGCCGGGCACTTTTTTTTGACTGACAGTGGGCTAAACATGAGCCAGCAGTGTGCCCAGGTGTCCAAGAAGGCCAATGGCATCCTGATCTGTATCTGGAACAGTGTTGTCAGCAGGAGGAGGGAGGTGATCGTTCCCCTGTTGGCTTTGGTGAGGCCACACCTCGAATACTGTATCCAGTTTTGGGCCCCTCTCTACAAGGACATTGAGGTTCTGGGCTACCAAGCTAGCAAAGGATTTGGAGCACATTTCATATGAGGAACAGCTGAAGGATCTGGGGCTGTTTTGCCTGGAGAAAAGAAGGCTCAGGGGAGACCTTATCTACCTGAAAGGAAGTTTTAGTGAGGCGGGGGTCCATCTGTTCTCCCTAGTGACAAGCAATAGAACAAGAGGAAATGGCCTCAAGTTGTGCCAGGGGAGGTTCAGGCTTGATATGAGGAAGAATTTCTTGACTGAAAGGGTTGTCAGGCATTGGAATGGGCTGCCCAGGGAGGTGGTGTAGTCACCGTCCCTGGAGGTGTTTAAGAAAAGGTTCGATGTTGCACTAAGGGAAATGATCCAATAGTTGATAGGGCTCAGACGAAAGCTAGACTCGATGATCTTAAAGATCTCTTCCAGCTGAAACGATTCTCATTCTACGATGTTCACTCTTAGCAGTTCCCCACTGTTGGCAGAAGAGGAAGTTCAAAGCTTTAAAAAGCATCAGATCTTGTCTCATATTAAATGAAATTAGGAAGTTAGAGAAATGCTAATTACAGAAGTCCATGCTGCTTGTACAGGGGTTACCATGAACAACTCATTTACTGTTTCTGCTTTGCCAAAGCAGGAGTTCAGTCTTACCTGAACCTTGGAGGAGGTTTGCGAACCGGTTTTAGCCTTAGCAATGACATTTCCATGCCTTAACCTGGTTTGCATATGAATGTGAAGAAGCCAAAATGCCCTGAATGTATGACAAAACCTGTTTGAATTCAAGTTCCCATAAAACACAAAACTACTGCATAGATACTGATATACCCAATTTCACTGAAATCACTAGGCTAATTCACAGGCAAGCAATTATTTATATGTAAGTATGATGCTGGGCCACAAGAATATGAAAGCAGCTATAAGTCTGTACTGGTGAATAGAAGGTCTATGGAAAACTTAAGGCTGGTTAAGTCAGTTTGCAGCTTGTCTTCTCCAAAATCTTTGGGTATGTGACTTTGTAGGAACAATGTGGTACGTGGGCATTTTGGAGAAGAAACAGAAGAGAAAGAACTAATTTCCTGTTTTGCTGACTGTGAACCTTCAGATCTACCCAGTTTCATTCAGGGTTTGCTACTGCTAGTAGGTCAGATTTTTAATATAATCTTCTGGAAAATGTATTCAATTCTCATATGGAAAAATTACTTCAAGATGTTGTTAAATTCACCAATTTCAAAAATTAAGTTCAAATTATATCATTTTCAATAATCGTTTCCTTTATTTCCCTAAAATTTGCTTTGTTAAGATAACTGGAAACCTGTCCAGTTGCTTGACTGTACAAAGTTGCACGTTACAAAATAAAGCAGCAGGGGGAGCTTCTGCTCCAAACAAAGCAGACTCGGAGACAACAGGACAAACGAAGGTGTTGCAGACTTGGAAATAAATAAATTACAGGGAATATGGAGAAAGGGAATGAATGTCCTACGCATTTGAAAGGAATAAAACAAGTGACAAATGCAAGAGAGCAAAGATGTGAAACATGAAAGGCAGAAATACATGAAAGAGAACAGGGAATCATCATTCTGTCTGAGACTTCCAAGCAGCTTGTTTTCTGCAGGTCTGAAGAATAGTTTTACCTTTCATAAATGTGTCATAATAATATTTGGATTCAGCCTACTGACATATGAGGAGCAAAGTCAGACTGCGCAAGGAAACCACAGCTGGGTTAGCTAAATCTGTGGATGGAACCCATATGCAACTACAAAGCAGGTCATACAAAGCTGGCTTTGTTGGAATTTGTCTGAATTTGCATTATTTGGATCTGCCATCATGTCTTAGGCTTAAAAATATCTGCTTCTCGTGTTTCTGTACCACAGCAGCAATAATTCACCCCAGCTCTCTGGAAGCTTTCCAATAACCAGAAAACCATGTGCCAGCAGTGTGCCTTCATGGCCAAGAAGGTCAGTGGCATTCTGGGATACATCAAGAAGAGTGTAACCAGCAGGTCAAGGGGTGGGGTTTGCTTCCCTTCTACTCTGCCTTGGTGAGGCCTCATCTGGACTGGACTGTGTCCAGTTCTTACATGTATTTCAAAGGTGTATGTCAAGAGGATGAGGCAACTTTTTTTTCTGTATTGTCCAGTGATAGGACTAGGGGTAATGGACAAAAGCTGGAACACAAAAAGTTCCACTTAAGGAAAAAACTTATTTACTGTAAGGGTGAGGGAGCCCTGGCACAGGCTGCCCAGGGAAGTTGTGGTCTCCTTCTACGGTGGTTTTCAAAACCCTCCTGGACATGTTCCTGAGTGACCTGATCTAGGTGGACCTGGTTGAGCAGGGGGTTTGGACTGGCTGTTCTTTAGAGGTCCCTTCCAACCTCTGCCATTCTGTGATTCTGTGAAAATCAGAGACAGAGATGGAAACTTGTAGAACAGTAAGTATTTAGGCAAGACACTCCAGGACAGCAATAAAAGAAGCAGGTTTATGAGAGAGAACTATGAAGTGAACTTTGCATTATATTATCTACATTGCTGCTGACTTACAGAGGGTTTTGTTTGCTTTTACAAATAATCCACAAGCTGAACTGTATTCATTAAAACTATTTTAAGATCAGTCCCTTCGTTGACCCTGTTTTAGGAAGAATGGCAAGAATTAAAACATTGGGAAATAATTTAATAATCAGAAGTTCTTAGTATTATAGTAGCATAATGTTGTTTTACATTGCTCAAAGATATATCCAGTGAGGGACAGCCTCTGAGCACCCACAGTTGTCCCACAAGAAGCTATTAAATTGGTGTGTCAATATAAATAGACAACCAGCATAGAGGGGTCCATAAATGGGGATTTTAAATGCAGAAGAAACTTGAGGTCGCAGTTCAGATTATGCTGAGCTAAATGAGGTTGCTATGGGAAGGGGAGGTTCCACTGGTCCCCTCACCCCTGTTGCCAACTCTGCTTCCTCTTCCTGTCCCTCATGTCAGCATTAGGGCGCCTGGGGCTGTGGGATGGAACTGCAACTGATATGGCTGAAAACTAATTGCTCTTTTTGTACTGACTGGGGTTTTTTTGCCAGTTAGATTTCAACGAGGTTGGAACAGAGCACATTTTATGACAGAAGAGACCTTTGTGGTTAGGACTGAGGGTAAAGACAAAACTAGTGCTTCTGGCAGCTCACACTAGATCAAGTGAAATTGGTTCTGAAACTATAGCTTAACACATGAATATCAATCAGTGAACCATTTTAATTATTACAATAGGAATCTTGAAAGTTTTTGTAGAAGCTCATGTAGAAACATGCTCACAGTGATACGTCATAGCTGAAGGAGATTGCAAGCAATGTATCTCTATTTAGGTTTTACACGCTGCCTAGCTAGTGGAGTTAATAGTGAGGTCAGATAAACAGTGTAACACTCACATGCAGAATATAATGTATCAGCTATTTACTCTTCATAATCTATAATCATAAATCCTGCTGAATGAGAAATCAGTTTCTTAAATAATTTTACTTGTAAAATTTAAGCGTATAAGACCATGACAAGTTTTGGTTCTCTTCCCCACCCTCCTCCCCTTCTGCAAATATAATACTCGTGTATTCACTCTATGAAACGTGAAGAATACTGCAGTGGATGTAGTTTCTCTTGATTTCAGTAAAGCATTTGACACCATCTCCCACAGCATCCTCACAGTAAAACTGAGAAGGTGTGGGCTGGATGATCAGGTAGCGAGGATTGTTAACTGGTTAAAGAGAAGAAAGCAAAGAGGTATCATCAATTGGGCAGGGTCTACTTGGAGGCCTGTATCCAGCGGAGTCCCTCAGGGGTTGGTGCTGGGATGAGTACTCTTCAATATATTCATTAATGACCTTGCTGAGGGAACAGAGGGTACTGTCAGAAAGTTTGCTGATGATACTAAACTGGGGAGAGTGGCTGACACACCAGAAGGCTGTGCTGCCATTCAACGAGACCTGGACAGGCTGGAGAGTTGGGCAGGGAGAAATGTAATGAAATCCAACAAGGGCAAGTGTAGAGTCTTGCATCTGGGAAAGAATAACCCTATATACCAGTACAGGCTGGGGAATGAACTCTTAGAGAGTAGTGTAGGGGAAAGGGACCCGGGGATCCTGGTGGACAGAGGATGACCATGAGCCAGCAATGTGCCCTAGTGGCCAAGAAGGCCAATGGCATCCTGGGGTGTATTAGAAGGGGTGTGGGCAGTAGGTCGAGAGAGGTTCTCCTCCCCCTCTACTCTGCCCTCATGAGACCGCATCTGGAATATTGTGTCCAGTTCTGGGCCCCTCAGATCAAGAAGGACAGGGAGATGCTGGAGAGAGTTCAGCACAGGGCCACCAAGATGATGAAGGGAGTGGAGCATCTCCTTTATGATGAAAGGCTGAGGGAGCTGGGGCTCTTCAGCTTGGAGGAGACTGAGTGGTGGCCTCATTAATCTTTACAAGTATGTAAAGGATGTGTGTCAGGAAGATGGAGCCAGGCTGTTCTCAGTAATGTCCAATGATAAGACAAGGGGCAATGGGTATAAGCTGGGACACAAGAGGTTCCAAAGAAATCCAAGGAAGAATTTATTCACTGTGAGGGTGACGGAGCACTGGAACAGGCTGCCCGGGTGGGCTGTGCAGTCTCCTTCTCTGAAGACATTCAAAACCCACATGGATGAGTTCCTGTGTGACCTACTCTAGGTGGTCCTGCTCTGGCAGGGGGGTTAGACTAGATGATCTTTCAAGGTCTCTTCCAACCCTTAAGATTCTGTAAGATTCTGTGATTCATACATAATGGATACAGTCTTTGTCCACAGCTTTATACTTGTCTCTACCTTCTCTACCTTTTCCCAATGAAGAGATGCAACAAGGGTGAGTTTCTTAAATATTCTTGATTTCACTTCTCACTCTGAAGTTTTAAATTCCTTTTGTTGGTTTCTGTAGCAGTTCTGCCCATCCAACAGATTGCACTGATGGTCTAGCAATAGCCATGAGGGATATTCTTCATAGTTCAACATCACATAATATATACCAAACTCTGTACCGCCTTTCACAGACAAGAACATACTGAAGAGATCACTCAGAAAAGCTCTGCTACACCACAAGATTTCCAGAAAGGAAGTGCTATTGCCAGAGACTCTCCAAGCATACTTTGAAGTACCAGATGGGCAAAATCTTGTCTCTAGTATTCCAAATCAAATAATACCACTGTTTTAAAAAATATATATATATATCTGTAATGTATATATCTTGAGACCTGCCTGGCAGTGGTAGTGGAAGGAGAATAGCTTAGGGCAAGGAACCTGTAGTTGGCTTCAGCCATATACTCACTAAGGTAATAGCTTGTAACCCAAAACAAACTGGAGTCAATTAGTGTGACTGTATGCTCACAAGTATCACTGGTCACCATCTTCTGTCCACAGCTGGGCAAGCACAGACTTATTCAGCCTTTCCTCTCCTGTCTCCAAGACACACTTCTTTGCATAAGCTTCTCTGACAATAGAGGGAGGAGACTTTGCCTCCCATGCCATGGGAATCTCTATGAATATTCTCCTAACTCTGTTTTCCTACAATTTATGCCTATTATTTCCTATCCTGTGTTCAGGGAACATGCAGAGAATTTATTTTCTTGTGATCTGTTGCTACCTTTTTATAAGGAAAAATCTGTTGTTACCATATCTATTCTTCTACATCTCTTTTTTTGTGCTTAAGAGTTCTAAGTGAATTGAATACCAAGCACACGTCAGTACTGGGATTTTACTCACCATGTGCAGGCCTAATGATTGTAATGGCTGGAATGCAAAAAGACAACAACAACAGAGAATTAATGTTCTTTTTAGGGCATACACAGTAAAACCCTAAGCCAAATATTCTTTCCCTTCTCTAAGCCTAACCTTAAGATTGTAATATTAATAATGAACAGTAGGAGTGTGTTGGTGCTTTTCAAAATTCTTTGTATGTCATAAAAGATAAAAGAAAATGCCCCGTGGGTAGATTATGGTGACTCTTGGCCCCATTAGTAAACAACAATTAGTAGACAGGGGAATATGCTGCATAACAAGTTACACCAACATGTCATAATAACAGCGGGGAGAAAGTATTCCTAAAACAATAAACACACTGCTCCTCATCCACACAAGGAACTGGTGGATTGTATTTATTCTACAACTCTGAGTTGAGAGCTACTATGATAGCTATTATAGATTTTATTTCTATCACATAGTATTTTAAGGTAATGAAAACAGCTGTTGGTCAAATAGTTACACTGGCAAAACTCTGGCTTTGCTGACAGAAGTTGTTTCAACCAGGGATGTATAAAAAGAAGGTGACTCTAACAGACCAAGAAAAAGCACCAATTGTTAATACAGTAACATCTACGTTAAGAATGCTTTTGCCAGTGTAACAGAGCAGTACTTTTTTACCATTAAATCACTTCCAGGGTAAATCCAGCCAACTTGCTCCCAGGGCAAATGGTCTTAGGATTTACAAGTCCTTCTCAGTCTTGTCAGTGTGTATGCAGTTTTACAGCACTAGCAAAAATACCTGTATTTCTTTGGGCTCTCTAAATAGTATGTAAGATGGAACTTTTCACATCTGCTTCCCATGGGAAACAGCAATTGAATAGACTGCTCTGAGATGTTCCTAAATTCCTTTTAAACAACAAATCCCATCCATCGATGCTTGTATCCAAGCTCAGGAAAGTGGACTCAGTTAGTACACTTTACACATATAACTTTCCTTGAAGGATCTTTAACATCTACTCCCATTTCTTCTTTCCTGAGACAGACTGTGTGACTACCATACTTAGCACAGAACTAAGATAAAGAAAAAATTCCAATTCTGCCACTATATTATTTCCTACCCACTTCATCTTCTTGCATCTGATTTTCCCCAGCTGCAGAATTAAGGCAGTAATACCTGCCTGTTCCTACATTTGGTGTAGGAATCCATTAAATTTGTAGCTTTACACCATCATGTTTATTAACTTTAAATAATATCTGATAAGAATTGGCAGTTCTTCAGTATTTCGGGGAAAGTGTGACCATGTCAGTAAGCCTGTTGTGCATCTAGAATGATAGAAGGTCATTTTTCTCAGGAAACACATGGCAACATGTTATAAAACACAGCCAATGTAGTGCCCATGAGGAATTTAAAGAAATACATTGCAGAGAAAGAGATAAGAAAAAAAAAATTGAAACATGACATTTTCTCATGAAACTAACTAAATATTTGTGTATTAATTTGAAAAACAGATTTTGGGAAGCAGTTGTAAGAGTCCTGGACAGTTTCTTTATAGTTACCAACTTTATGAACTGTCGCACAGTTGCTGCAGTTGTATAACCTCTATGACCCATGACCTCTATGGCTCCTGAGACAAATTCTGCTTTCGATCATATAACTGCAGTTCCTCTTTTTCTTCATGGTGAGAGTGTCTCAAATTAACAAAGATTAAAAAAAGTGCCTGGCAGCTTTCCAGCCACTCCTCCCCAAGCCTGTAGCGCTGCTGGGGGTTGTTGTGGCCCACATGCAGGACCCGGCACTTGGCCTTATGGAAACTCATGGAATTGATAATAATTGGTTGATAATAAACTAACCATGAGCCAGCAATGTGCCCTCGTGGCCAAGAAGGCCAATGGCATCCTGGGATGCATCAAGAAGAGTGTGGCCAGCAGGTCAAGCGAGGTTCTGCTCCTCCTCTACTCTGCCCTGCTGAGGCCTCATCTGGAGTCCTGTGTCCAGTTCTGGGCTCCTCAGCTAAAGAGGAACAGAGAACTTCTGGAGAGAGTCCAGCGCAGGGCCACCAAGATGATCAGGGGACTGGAACGTCTTTCATACAAGGAAAGACTGCGGGAACTGGGGCTGTTTAGTCTGGAGAAGAGGAGATTGAGGGGTGATCTTATTAACATTTACGAATATCTAAATGGTGGGTGTCAGGAGGTTGAGACATCCCTTTTTTCTATGGTATCTAGCAACAGGACAAGGGGTAATGGGATGAAGCTGGAACACAAAAAGTTCCACTAAAATATAAGAACTATTTCACTGTGAGAGTGAGGGAGCCCTGGCACAGGCTGCCCAGAGGGGTCGTGGAGTCTCCTTCCTTGGAAGTCTTCAAGACCCGCCTAGACATGTTCCTATGCAACCTGATCTAGGTGAACCTGCTTCTGCAGGGGGGGTTGGACTAGATGATCTCTCCTTCCAACCCCTAACATGCTATGATTCTAAGTGTTTTGGTAAGCGTGCTAAATCTTTTCGATGGCAAGCAATTTTCTCATGGCGTAGTCACTGACGAGTAAGAGAATGTATCTCAGCTTGCCTATGTATAATCTCTCTTTCTAGGTTCAAAAAAACTGTTCTGTTTCACCTAAAAGAGTTTCCAGACAGCTGAAAAAGTCTGAAAATCCTCTGGCTCACACATAAGTGCAAGATTTGTATAAGGTAGGAAAATGCATGTATTTATAAATTGGGTTTTCTGTAGTGACATAATGAATCTCAATATGCAGGTGACAATAGCATTAATTAGTATTTTGCTCCCACCAGATTTGCAGTGGTTGAATGCTATTGCATAAGTAGAGATACTCTTAATTTTCATTGAAGTATCTGAAATTACATTTCCATTTATTTAGAGTTGGAGTAATTGGAGTAAATTCTGGAAAAGATCTCTCCAGATATTTTCTCTCCTCTGTGAAGGCATGGTCTACTTGTTCTTCCACAAGCTACTGTAAGGAATGTAGTAAGCCCATTCCCTGTTTGGAGAGTACTTCAGGAGAAATCCTGAGTGACTTAAAACAGAAAATTTACAATTATGTTAATTTTCATCATTTTCCTTAAATAATTCCTCTACCTATAGGAGGAAAACAAAGAGAAAATACAAATTGGTCATTTGAAGAACTTTTTGTGGTTTTTTTCCGTATGTTAATTAACAACACATTAGATAACATAAAATCCTAACAAGGAGCAGTTGTTCTAATACTGTCACATATAATTCTACTTAAAACTTATGCTTCTTTCCAAGTTTAAACTTGACCTACAGGCACCTGTGAAAGGGTAAATCTCTCTTTACCACAGCCATGGCTTTTCATTAATTAGTCTTGGATCTGTGATGTACTAGGCTACTCAAGTAAATCAAAAACACTTGTGGTAACATTTCTTCCAAGTTAGGTAAAGCCATACTTGTGTTTTATCTTGTTCTATACCTTATCTTCATCTTGGTCTATACTCTGTCTTCATCTTGTTTTACACTGGTTTTAGAAGGTGAGATGGTCAGATACAAAGTCTGCAGTAATAAAGTTTCACCATCAAAAATGTTTAAATACATGTGAACCTTAAAAATGAGGTTTTATCAGTGTGATGTCTTGTGGACACTTTTAATCTGGTACTAGGTTTCCTAAAATTAGATTAATCATTTGATTTGAAAACAGCCTTGGATCTTCCCTTGTGGAAAGTACTTGAGGCAATCAAAATTCCAAATGGCATCTTGATATCCATCTCACTGGATTATTCTTATTTATTCAAGAAATAGATGCAGTAGTTGTGAAGTGAGTAACTACGTAAAAAGAGTGAAAAATTTTGTCTACCAAGTTTGAGTCATTTGTTCAGCAGAAATTATGAATTTAAAAACTGCAAAAAGAGTGAATAGAAAAACAAGCTTGAGAAAAATTATAACCCAGACAATAACTTTCTACAAGCAAAGAGAGAGAAAAAAGAGATATTTACTAAACAGTTAATTTGATATCACTGACTCAGCTCATTTTATTGGCTGATAGAATGGTTTGATAAAATGAAGATGCAGAATTAAGGTTATTTTGTGGACCAAAAGGTTATTTAAATAACTTGCTTATAGATACAACAAAAAGGAAGGCATGTGAGTACATATCATAAACACATAGAATCATAGAATGGTAGGGGTTGGAAGGGACCTTTAGAGATCATCTAGTCCAATCCCTCTGCAGAAGCAGGGTCACCTAGATCAGGTCGCATAGGAACATGTCCAGGCGGGTCTTGAAGACCTCCAAGGAAGGAGACTCCACACCCTCCCTGGACAGCCTGTGCCAGGGCTCCCTCACCCTCACAGTAAAATAGTGTTTTTGTATGTTTAAGTGGAACTTTTTGTGTTCCAGCTTCATCCCATTACCCCTTGTCCTGTTACTATCTACTATAGAAAAAAGGGGTGTCACTATCTACTACAGAAAAAAAGGGATGTCCCAACCTCCTGACACCCACCCTTTAGATATTTATAAATGTTAATAAGACCACCCCTCAATCTCCTCTTCTCTGGACTAAACAGCCCCAGTTCCCACAGCCTTTCCTCGTATGAAAGATGCTCCAGTCCCAAAAGTGTTCGGATACACAATAAAATTGTAGCTGTGTAAACGAGCTAATAACAAGTTTATAGCTGTAGATAAGATAAGGCTGAAAAATAACTATGGGAAATTGCCATACCACAATAAACAGAAAAAGAAGGGATAAAAGAATTCATCCAAGTTCATCAAAGCCACCTGTGTGAAATTCCACTTAGCTAGTACTGCTTTCCAACCATACACACTTTCCTGTCAGCCCAGAAGTAGCAGCATTAGATTGTTCATTATTTTTTAGAGTTACTGTATTGTGTATTGTGTCTGTGTTAGTTCAGCAGGGTAGTGAACCTGGACTGTTAGAAGGCGGAGTCTCACTACAGATTATCAATTCAGCTTCCCTACTGTAGAAAGTACACGTGCCTGTATTCCTGCTGTATTAAGAGCTACAGTAAGATGATGAGATCTCATTTAAGATTATTTTCTTCTTGTCCTGATAATTCAGAGCCCCTGAAAAGTGAAAGACCCTTTCAGATTCCTTGTTAAATTCCATTTGACAGAATCACAGAATGGTAGGGATTGGAATGGACCCCTAGAGATCATCTAGTCCAACCCTCATTTGGCAGTAATTTCTGCAAAACGGGTAACAGAATGAAAATCCCTGAACAAAAAGTCCCATCATCTTAGTTACTTTCAGGATGGCCAATCTACAGCAAGTAGTATATCAGTAAATGCTACATCAATAATAACTGCCCTCCAGAACTGAGACATAATGCAAGCTTCTTGCTTCCTGGCATTCTGCAACTGGCTAAACTAAATGGTATAAACCACGGGCAAAGCGTGAGGATTGCATGGGTAAATACTACAGCCAGTTACTCCCTTATAAACTTGTCTACACAAGCTACATGGCAATTAACCAACCTTAACTAAGGTCTGAATGCATTTGTTACACTGCACTACACCTTTGGCTGAAAACTTATTCAAAATGTTGTTAGCCTGCATTCAGTTTGATATCATTCTTCCTTATCTAGTTTACTTTAGCAAAACAAAGGTGGATGGATAAACATGGGGAACAAAAAGAACTTTTAAAATCCTTAAAACACTCGTCACTGTCAGTATAAGAGCAAATGAGTATGAGATTGAGTGTAGAAGACAGAAAACAATTCCTAGCCCTCACAGCAACCACACTGTGGAACAATTTTCTAATATAGCAATAGGAGCAAACCATCTCTATACTTTTAAGATAAAGTTCAGTTTATGAATCAGATTACATGGCATGCTTGCAATAACAAGGGAACAGATTTGATGGCCTGGAAGGTGCCTTTCAGGGAAGTTCCCATGATCAGATTTACATACCTACTTTACCTCTCAGGATTTGCAAAATGTACATAATACACATGGAATATATCTTGCACTGTAAAAATATAAAAACAAATGTTAGATCTTTCAAGCTGAAAAAGTAGTCTCAGATTCACTAGCAAGCACTTTCACTTTGTTCTCCCTTGTTTCAATTTTCTATTTGTAACAAAGAAGTAGTAATACCTTCTTGTCTCACTTGTCTTCTGTGAATGGAAAATCATGCATATTTATAAAATGCTGACTCCAGTGATGAACAGTCTCCCCATGAGGAAATCAATAAACCTATACAGATTTAGAGAGTGTACAGTAAATTAAGGTTATAGTCGCACACAGACTAGAACAAATAAACAACTGTCTCATTCACTATCCATCCCTCATCTTGTAAACTGAGTCAGACTGGGATTGTATCAGGAAATGTATCTGAAGATCCTATAGTAAAAGGCTATTTTACTGCAAATGCACAACAGACAGCTTTCATTTGCACTGGCAAAACACTGGGTTTTCACAGATAACATTGGTTAGGATTCTAAACACATGATTTAGACAACAATCTTGTAAACAATAATTCAATGTAATTTAAAATTTACAGAGTTTTTTGTGAAATCTCAGATACAAATTATTTAGGTTCACTGCAGAGCTAAGGAGGAAAAAGTTGATCAAATGACTGCTGATAATAAATCCCTTTAAATTATTAATACTCTACCACATCTTCAAAGATATTTAAAGCAGGGTGTTGCTATTTATACTGCAGATAAACACCATCTCTCTCAGATACATCCACTGACCTGGCATGAATGCACTTTCTACTTGCTAAGCTGGTCCAGGAGTATCTACATTGCAGTAATGATAATGATCTATGTCCACAAAGCCAAAACCCCATTGGCACTGTCATTTATTTGGATTTGGCACTGCAATGTCTGAGAAATCATACATAGGTTCTTAGCATTTCATTAACTTGAAGTGCTTGAGGAAATGTTCGATGGCATACTATGACAAATTTCCCTCTTCCTTCCAGGTCTTCTTGGGAAAGTTTCCAGTCTGCCAACATGTTTGACAGTTCCCATGATGTAAGCTCCTCTTTTTTATGTGCCCTAACCAGCGTCAACCAGGGCACAGCTAAATGACTTGTTCATGCTTGTACTTGTGGAGTTGCTGCAGTCATGAACAGATACAGAGTTTAAAGAACACAGAGAACCAAAGAGCTCTTCCAGCTACGCTGGAGTTATCAATGGCTCTCACGTGCCCACAATATTCGCTTTTCATGTGGCTGTTCAGGAGTTCATATGAAAGACACCTGCAGACCTCTGTAGAAAAAAAAGGGGCTTATGCAGTAGTTTGAGCCTGGCTGGATGCCACGTGCCGACCACACCGCTCTATCCCCCACCTCCTAAGCAAGCCAGGGAAGGGGAGAAAATAAGATGGGAGTCTCATGGGTTGAGATAAAAACAGTTTAATAAAGAAACAGCAAAGCCGCACGTGCAGGAAGCGATGTAAAAAGCAGATAAAGCTGTTACTCCCTACTTCCCATCAGCAGCGATGTCCGGCCACCTCCCGAGAAGCAGGGCTTCAGTACGCCTAACGGTTGCTTTTGGATGGCCAGAAATGAATCTTGCCTCCCCTTCCTGCTCTTCTCCCCCAGTTTATATTACTGAGCTAACGTCATATGGTATGGAATAGCTCCTTGGTCAGCCTGTTCTGGCCGTGGTCCACCCCAAGATCGTGCCCACTCACAGCTATTGGTGAAGGTGGGGCAAGGAATGCTGGAGGCACAGCCCTGATGCTGTGTGAGCAGTAGTCATAATATTGATACCAACAGTAAGCACAGCACTGCAAGAATTGCTGTGGAAAATCACTACCATCCCAGACACACTACAGCTTATCAGTGTGGATGACATTACCTCCACACAGAAAAGCTATCAGCGAGATTTCTCAGTCAGCATTTTCTTGGGTGGCTATCTTCTTTGTAATTACTTTTCCATAGGCTGTTTGGGAGAAGAGGGTTTAATTACACTTCAGACATGCTGGACGGTTGCTTTGCATGCTTGGGATCAAGACCATTTGTACTACTGGATAGTAGTATAAAAGGATAAAAATGAAAACCTGTATGTGTCATAGCCAAGTCAGGCCCTAGTAAAGACTCCCACCCATCCAATTAGACCTGCCTCTCTGTACAGCTCATATACCCTGTTTCAACACATCTAATCAAACTGTGCAGTGCTGCACTCAGGCAGCTCTGCTCTTCTTTTAGCCAAGATAGCTCATTGGTGGCTTGGTCAAGGATGAAAAAATATGAATGGGCAATATGGAGCATATGAATTACTTATAGCTCTGATGTGATTACAGAAGAGATAGTGATTTTGTTAAAAGCTATGTGATGTTCTCTTCTTTCTCAAACGTCTATGCTAACCTGAAAGTTCCAATAAATCAGTGTTAACCAATTAAACAATGTTAAAGTAACTTTTCTGGCAGGCCTACTACCACCTTGTGTCTTGTAGCAGCTTGCTCTGCACTTCTCAGTTGCATCCTCTTTCCTAACAGCACCTGAGACAGCAAAGGTGATGAATCATGCCAAGGAAACAGAAGAACTCCATATCTTTTGCTGCCCAGAAAAGTAAACGTGCATAATTTCAAGGTGGCAGTTACGGACTTCCTTCATGTAGATGTAATTTTATTCCATCTGACACACCAATATGTTTTGAAATTCCTTCTAGCCATATTTGCACTTCAAAGAACAGACTGCCAGCTACTGTTCTCTGAAACATAACCAACATGTTTTCAGTGTGTCGTCAGGTGTGTGGGCATGCTAAAATGCAGGACAACATAAGAAAGCGATGCACATGGTAAGGAAAGCACAACCAGCTACCATTGCTCGGCACTGCCCTCCCAGCACTCTCAGGAATTTGTTGTTGATACTGATACTGATAGAATCATAGAATAGTAGGTGTTGGAAGGGACCTCCACAGATCATCTATTCCAACCCCCCTGCAGAAGCAGGTTCACCTAGATCAGGTCGCATAGGAACATGTCCAGGCGGGTCTTGAAAATCTCCAAGGAAGGAGACTCCACAACCCCTCTGGGCAGCCTGTGCCAGGGCTCCGTCACTCTCACAGGAAAATAGTTTTTTCTTATGTTTAAGTGGAACTTTTTGTGTTCCAGCTTCATCCCATTACCCCTTGTCCTGTTGTTAGATACTACAGAAAAAAGGGTTGTCCCAACCTCCTGACACCCACCCTTTAGATATTTATAAATGTTAATAAGATCACCCCTCAATCTCCTCCAGACTAAACAGCCCCAATTCCTGCAGCCTTTCCTCATATGAAAGATGTTCCATTCCCCTGATCATCTTGGTGGTAGTTCCACTCCATTTCAACAGAAACCAAGGGACAAATAACTTTTTCTGATTTGCTTTTTTTTCTATTCCTTTGTCATCAGAAGATGGTCTTGGGGTAAGAATCTGCTCATGTGATTTCATTTTAAGGGGCAGCCTTCAAGAATTCTCTGTAAAGCAGTGAGCAGAAAGGACAGTGTGGGGCATCAAAGGGCCTATTAATGAAACTGGGGTTCCTGATGGCAATGATTTGCTTAAGATCATAGAATCATGGAATGGCAGGGGTTGGAAGAGACCTTTAGAGATCATCTAGTCCAACCCCCTTGCAGAAGCAGGTCCACCTAGATCAGGTCACATAGGAACCTGTCCAGGCGAGTCTTGAAGACCTCCAAGGAAGGAGACTCCACAACCCTTCTGGGCAGCCTGTTCCACTGCTTCAGCAGTTTCTCAATAGCCAGAGGCTTACTTCCTAGAAAACACGAGAGCATGTTTGCTAACCTTGATTAGGCCAGTGGCTAGAAAACTTGATGTTTAGACAGGCTGAGCTGCCTTCAGTGCCAGAGTGTTCTGGCAAAAGATCAAGAACATCAGTTTCCCTGACAAGCTGTCAAGGGCAGCTGGTTCTGTTACAACCACACTCCTGCCAGAGCCTCCACCTGCTCAAGCCTCGAGCAGGAAAAAAAAAAAGCTTTCAAACGATAACCAACCTTTGGATGGGTAAGTGCTGCAGCTGATGGGGAGTGTAAAGGCAGCTCTGGTCAGGTTTTTGGTTTTTTTTTTTTGCTTTGAAAACTCATCTGTTCAGCACGGTAGAAGAAAAACAGGTGCACAACAGCTGATGTCTCGGCACAGCAGCCCTTTGGCAGGCACGCGGCCAGTCGTGCTGGCTCGGAACTGGGTTTTGCCTCCGGCTGGGGGAAAGGGGTTGCTTGGTAGCGCCCAACCTCACCTCACGAAGCAGCAACCAAAGGCCTGGTCCCGCCAGCAACGAGCAAAGCTCCGTCACCCGGGGTCGTGGGGTGCGAGGCAGAGTCGCCTTCGGAAAGGGTCCTCGCCACAGCCCGGCCCGGTGGGTCCTGCCTCCCTTACTGCTCAGGGGAGAACGACCAGAGCGGGAAAGATACAAGAAGAAAGAGCGGCAAAAAGCCGGTAAGAATACGCTGAGGTGCGGAGAGCAGAGCGCTGCGCCGGGGCAAAGGAGGCGGAGGCGGCGGCAGAGGGGCGCGGTGCAGCCGCGGGGGCCGGGCAGTACCGGCAGGGCGGGGCGGAGCTGGGCGGCCGCGGAGACGGTCGGCGGGCTCGCGGGTCGGTCGCTTTTGTTACGCAGCGATGTGCGAAGTGACACCGGTAAGCGCGCCGGGGGGGTGGGCACCGGTAGCGGGCTGCGAGGCCTGACGGGAGGGAAACATGGAAGCAGGGGCCGCGGGGGAACCCGCGCTAAGTCGCGAGGGGGCTGCGACGGGGCCACCCGCGCCGTCGTATGGCCCCGGGGGCGAATGAGGCGGCAGGAGAACGGGGCTGCCTGTGGATGGCGGCCTAGCACCAAGGTCGCGGCCGCCGGCCTCGCAGCTGGTCTGGGCTCCGCAGGCAGCCGCCGGCGGCCAGGTGCCCCCCGCCGCCTGAGACCGAGGCGCGGCCAGGCTGCGGCCCGTAGCCGGGTGCCGCCCACCAGCCCCGGCGTAAGTCCCGGCGGCGGCCTGCCAGGTACCGCCCCTCAGCTTGGGGCAGACGTGAAGCTACCAGTTCTCGGCTTGAAAAGATAAGGTTGTCACCGGCGACCTTTCCCTCTTCAGCCTCCCCGGGGGGCTCGGATGTGGAGGGAGGTCTCCGCTTCTTCTCTGCCGGTGGTAGTTTGAAGGTGTCAGAGGTTTAGTTCGGGCAGATGCTGCAGAGATTGGTGGCGGCTTTACGTCCCGTTGGCGGCTGAAGCTCAGCGGTGCCGCGACCGTCGCGGGCAGTGGAAAAGGGCAGTTTGTACCATTATGTCTTTAAGTGTTGTCTGGGCCACGAAGCCACCTGTGCTTGTGCTAATCGCATCGACAGAGCTGCTCTGGTAGCTGACCAGAAATAAAAGGTACTAAGACCTTGACTCCCGAAGCAAAAACCTTTGTTTTCATAGTTCACGGTAGTGATTGAGGGAAAGGGTTTCAGCTTTTTTATTTTACACATCTATGGCAAGGAAGTAGGTCCGTGTAAGTCACCAGGAAATCCCTGGAGCTTCAGGAAAGCATGGAGGGGTACATATTGCCACAATAGTAATTACTGGGCTTGCTAATGAAAAAAAAATTCACAAAGATGTGAAAGAAGAAGTAGTTCCTGAAATGAAACTTATTGTTCTGTTAGAAGTACAGCTACCAAAGAAAACTATACTTTTCATATAAAAATTACTGTTAACACTAAAATAGTACTTACAGGGTATGTCTTGCCAACAACCATAGTATTGAGAAAGCTCTCATTTAAAAACATATTTATCTTCGTATAATCACTAAGAGATAACAAATTATTATTGTTTTCATAAGTGATGGATTGCAGCAGAGAAGCACTAAATGATCTTAAGCCTAAGATCAGAATGGAATTTAATTCACTCCTTTGTATACCCCAAAAGCTGATCGAAAGCCATCATTTTAGATGGAATGTTTACAGTTAGTCTGTGAACAGTTACTGTTTACAGGAGCAAAAGCTAGGACTGACAGACAAGGATCACATTGTTTTGTTAATTGCCACTACTGTGGATGATCAGGATTTCAAAAGCAGTAGCCACAGCTGATAAATGTTTTTAATGAAAACTAGACTGAAGTCAAGACTGAGTGCCCTATATGAGGATTCAAGAGACACTCACTCTCATCTGACATTCCTGTCCCACCTCCTTGTGCCAACATAAGTACTTTCACAGCTGCAAGCTGCATCAGGAAATACAAAAATGTTACTGTCTTTGAGTTAGTAAAAGGTCTTGTAGATTTGTGAGCTTAACCAGGTTCAGTAAGTACCAAATCAATTAGGAAGGAGGGGGCAAAGCCAGCAGCAGGAGGTAGAACCAAAAGCAACTCCTTTCTGTGTTAGCTCTTTTGTCAGTTCTGCTACTTCCTGCACTATTTCAGACACTAAAGAAGCAGTTTTAAAGTTACTAGGGTCAGGATTTGAGCATTCTTAAGCGCCTGCAATTTCCTCTGGGCTGTATCTTTTGGCTTCATTTTTAATAATAAAACTTTTTAAAGATACAGGTTTGTATTTGAGCTCTGAATCACTCTAGGATGCTTCTCTGTTTCAGGCCTGAAATGTCCTCTTAAAAAGCACGTTTTGTAGTGTTGTAGAAGTTGTAGTGGTTAAAATGGATTCACAGATTATTCCTGTCAAAATATCCCTAAGCAGTAGACAGGTTTTATTGCCGCATTACAAATATGTTATTGCATTCCTGAGGTTATAGAAAAGTCAGTTTTGTCAAAAATTCACTACAGTGTTAGAAAATTATGTTCTCTGCTGTCTTGAATTCTGTTGAACAGTGTATCACACCTAATTGTGGCTTCTCAGTGTTTTTTAAAAGCTGTGTCTTGTTCATGTAAAGCCAGAAGCTATTCATATATTCTGATATGTGGTCTAAAATGAATCTAGATATTGGTATTATTTCTGCTGTCACGTTTGTGTGATCCAAGTAAAGGGATGACACAGTTCCTGTGTTAGACAGCTAATAGCTGAAATCAGCATTGTGAAATACTAAATGAGATCTGCAAAATCTTAGCCTAATTTTAGACTGAAAAAGAAGTAAAAAGATAATTAATGTGGAGATAAGTAAGAAAGGCAAAGACAGACGCAGCAATACTATAATAAATGGAAGGGCCACAAAGAATTTTGTGAGATGTAAACAAAAAGCAGGTACCTGTATAGTTTAAGCCTGACTCTCAGAACTGCCTTGTCAAAAGAATGTCCCACAGATCTTAAAATGCCAAGAAAAAACCACAATGTACAGCATATGTTCTAAAACAGCATTGTCATTTGCTGCTGGTCTATGTGTGAGGAAGATGCTTCACTGGTAGAAAATAGGAGCTACAACACAAATACACTGGATCAACACAACAGCTATCAGAGGTAACATTACCATCCCTTTGAAATAAGCAAATGTCTCACATCTTTTGAAGCTGTTGACTCAGATTCTTAACAACCAGAATGCTAGATGTAAATTGTTGTCATTTAAGATGGGCTTTTGGTAGGTGTGATTGCAGTATGCTTAAGGTAGCTTTAATCTGTTTGGCTGAAAACCAGTGAAGCTGCCATGTTACAGGCCTAGACATGAGCCATCCAAGTCTGCACAGTGCTTGAAGACCACGGAAATCTGTATTTCTGTGGCTTAGCTGTTGTTAGTTACCTAGATATTAAGTAGCTCAAGTTATGCCCACATGTGAGCATCCAAATTTCTGGCTTCCAATGTTGGCAGAGAAGTCAGTTTAAAACCAGAAAGTCTTTAAGATAAAATCAAATCTAGTGTATTCATTCCAAGAGAGCTGTGGAGGATTTCGGGGGATTTGTAGTTGTGTTTGCTTTGTAACCATATGTATAACCTCCTTTCCCAGATCTTTTTGAAGAATTCTGCAACATTAAATCTGAAGGTCTCTCTGGATACCTTAGGAGTTTCTGGAACTCTTGATAATGTGGGTGTCTTAGAAAAGTAGGACTAGTTGGAAACCTAACTTAGGTTTTTAGGAGCTCAAGTACAGTTTCTTGTTGCAAAGATACTTTCTGTGTACATGTCGGTGAGTAACCTAGACCTTGTCTACACAACAGTTTTGTCCCTTTAAAGGAATCAGCATGGTTAAAAAACAGCAATAGTGTCATTATGGATCAATTTCCTTTAAACCTGTTTAACTTAGGGAAGCGTACAGTAACTACAGAAAACCACATCCTTTTGTATCATATGAACACCAGTATAAAATGTTTAACACGAGGCACACAGTCTCGCTGTGAAATTAATGTGAATTTCATGCGTATCAAAACATCTGCAGTGATTAAATGCTGCATGACCATAAGCTAAAGATGTACTTCTGTGCAAAAAGGGACAGAGAAGAATAAGACTTAACCTGGAAGGTTTTGGTTTACAGTTTTGAGAGAAACACAGGAGAATTGAGGCATACAGAAGAAATTTTCTGTAGCAGAAATACATGATTCATATGAGTTTAAAACCTAAAATTTGGTAGTGTATTGTTCAGTTGTGCCTGTAGGAATGAGATCTCATTGGCATCCTAAATAACTTTACTCAAGGTGAATGAGATTTTCTTCTTTAATGTGCTGCTTCCACATGGTAGCTCATTAATCAGTGCTACTGCGTGTATAGTTTACTATTAAATGATCTTGCGATTGACCTTGTGTCAGGGCCTTGGCACTTCCTGAGCTTTAATTCATCCTGCTGATTGTTTTTCAGTTGTGAATAGCTGCTAATGGCTGACTTAATGTACTCACAACCCAGAAATGTCCTTTCCAAGATAAGGCATTTCAAGGCTTGCAGGTTTTCCGTGTTGCCCATGCTAAATCAGACTTTGTGGTAGGAGTGCTTGGTGAAATATTGCCATAGCATTTTGCTTTTCATAGTGTCATCTGCCTTCCACTCATAATCCAAAAGTTCTTAGCATCCCGTGTGTGAATATAATTCAGAATATATGGTTGCAAATAATTATGTTATTTTTTTTCTTAGAATTGAAGTTTAGATTCCTGCGGATTTTTGGCTGTTTGTCTTCTGAATTGGCAACACAAGTTTCTTATCCAGATCTATTTAGCATATGAGGGTGTCTGCACATTTCATACTGACTTGCAGAGACACATTACAAACTTGTGAAATTGCATGTTACAGAGAAAGTAGCAAGCCTTAGGAGAAAATAAGTATTTGTTCTTCAGAGCATAAATTAATCTTAAGTTATGGCTCCCCGAATCTTCTCTGTTGGCTTATAGCTTCTGAGTTTTCAAAGGTGATTAGGAGGTGTTTTTAACATTTAGGCCATATAGTTCTGACAGCGTATTGCAGTTGTAAGGTAGGAATGGAAGTGCTAGCCAGCCTGTGCAGTAACAATTACTAAGAAGTTTAAATGAGACTTTGTGTGGATCAGAGATGATCCACTCTTCCATAGTTTTGTGTAGCGTGATTTTTTTATCTTCCCTGGTCACCCCAGAATATCAGACCTGCAGAACATCTTGCAGTATTTAGTGTAGGGAGTTAAGATAAGGGATGTTGCTGGAGAGGTGCATTCTTTGAATTGCTTTCCTTTTAGGTGCTGTAGACATTTTTCAGGTAAGATAATGCAATGTTATTAAATGCATTTCTATTTGCCAAGGATCGATTTTGTTAATTCCTATTGGAAACAGGCTCACGTGACACAGAAGGCCTGCTGCACATTGTGTTCCAACTCTGTGTCTGAGCAGGAACAGGATAGAAACAAACACACCACGCTCACGTGCATGCCAAAGGTCTGAGGAACATTCTTGTGAAATATGTCATTTACCAAATGTATTTAAAAAACAATTTCCTGAAAGAAAAACAAGGACTAAGTGTTTGGAGATCACAGCAAATGAGAAAGGATGTTGTCAGAAGAGAGGAAGTGGTCAAGAGAAGCATAGGTAAATGGTAGGGCACTTCATATGACATGGGAGCAAATGACCACAACGTAATAGTAAGGTGCAGTTCCTGAGCAACATAAACATTGACTAAATTATTTACGCATCTGTTCTGAGGACAATCTCAGGAAAGAATCTGGTGTGGGAGAGATCAGTGATTGACAAGTGATTTGCCAAAGGCTGCTGGATAGTGTAACAAGCTAAAGAATTCTTAGTCTCGGCTCTGTCACACTGCAAGAAAGCTAGAAGCAAAGGCTTGCATGCAGAAATGAAGGTGATACTTCACAGAACTGAAAGCTGACAGTTTACAAGAGACAATGAAAGGCAAGTAATGGGAAAAGAAAACAGGTTTTGGACACAAAATATACATAAACAGAATGTTTATACTGGGCTTTATGATGAAAGGCCTCTCTTTCAGTGTACAGACCATTTAAAAATATTTTTTTTTCTCAAGATTACCACTAGCAGAAAGTTATTAAAGGCTGTCTATTGTGCTACAGGATAGTCAAGTGTGGATAGTGTACAGTGTTGATCTGTCCTAAAAGTAAAAGTGTTTTTACAAAGATTTAGCAACCTGCTAGTGCATGTTAACTGTGTCTAGTCCTTTTAGTTTTCTGAATCTCAAAGTACTTCATAAGAAGAGGAAAAATCAGAGTACCTGATGGAACTGAGGCAGAGAGCAAATAATATGCTCAGTGTCAGGTAGTTCCCTTGCACATTGTGTCATTATCGTGTAACTATAGTGAGCTTGCTACAAAAACTTGTCTTTTTGCGTGTAAGACCCTACTGGATTATCTCAGTATCAGCTATCACCATTTAGCAAGCTCAAGTAGTGTTCACTTGAGTGTGTAGTGTGGAAAATGAGAACAGAGTCTAGCTTGTGTAATACTGTCCTCAAAACTTCGAATATGACTGCATAGTTTTTCTATTTTCAAATATGTGAACATTATTCTTGTTTTATTAAACATATTTTTAAAAAACACACCTTTAAAAATACTGCTTCAAAATAACTAACCTTGCGGGTCTTTTGCCAGTGTTTAAAGAAACAGCTGCTGTTTTGTATTACTTTGAATTCATATTAGATGCAGAACTCAAGAATTTACCATGAAAATGACATAAGAAGGTCAAATAACATCTTAAGAGAATTTTCCTATTGTTTTTCTAGTGTTTTAAGACTGCTTTGCTATTTCTTAGGAAAAAAAAAAGTTTAGAAGAGCTTTTATTTGATCTTCTGTGAATTCCATCCATGACAATATCTAATATGAACTTGATGTATCTCCTTTTGACCTCCTAGCTAACCAAAGCAAAGGTGCTCATTACTTGACGATCCGAATTTAATGAGGAAGAAGACAAATAATCAAAAGACGAAAAACAATGCAAAAAAGATTGCTGAAGCTTGAAACCTCATAAATCCTGTTTTAAAATGGAAATTATTTTTTTTTAAAAATAATTTCCAAATAGCAGCTCAGTCAAATCCCAGGTAAGTCAGGGGACATTGTGGCAGAGGAGGAGGTCAAGATGCATTTTTTCCCAAGGTGCTGGTTAATTGTCTGATTCACCTTTTTCACTTTAGGAGATTACATGTTGCTTCTCATGCAGCATTTCCAAAGTGGTGGAGTTATGATGGTATTGTGTTAGTTATTTCTTGGCCAAAATTTTCTTCACAGTTTTCCTAAAAGTTATTAGAATAAAATGCTGAGGATACTGGCAGAATTATGCAGTGCATACAATTGATGTTTCCTATTTCTTTTTAAGCTCTGCTTCTCTGAAGGAGGATGAGGAAGGGTTGGGCAGAGGTTTTGGAAGTGTGTCAGGAGTTGGAGATGCGTATGCAGTCAGGGGTGACTGCTCTTCTGCAGCTCTGCATTTGCAGTTTAGACCTTTGACTCCAGATCCAGTGGTGAAGAATTCTTGTCCTAACACTGTCATATTAAAATGCCCAGTACTCTACCCCCTACCCCTGCTTTTATTTTTTAAAAACACTGGTCGCTGGGCATCATAATGCTACAAAACCTAATAAATTATGAAAACAAAAAAGAGAATTTAGGAGGCTTTGAGATTTGTCAAGTTTTCTTATTTGTTTTTCCTGATTCTCAACTCTCTCCCCATCTTTATTTGCATGTTACTGATGATGTAATTCTTAAGCTTTTGAAGTTGATTTAGATGTATAGGTTATTTTGCCTACTTAATTTTTACTGAGTAAACGGGACTTACCATGTAAAGCTTTTGCATTCCCATTTGCCTGGGAGGTTCCTTTGAGAAAGTGTTTCTTTTGTTGCTGCTTCTGGTCACAAAAGTCACCAGTATCAAATGTTTGGTTGGTTGGTCTTACAAAAGCAACATAATTTTCTCTAAAAATCTAACCTGCTCTCAAATACCTGGCATCTTCAAAAATTTTGTGATGTTTACTTAAGTTTGGGATATTGCACATTTAACAGTATGTAAATGTGTCAGATTATTGCATTTGAGCAAAAAATTATCATTTCAAGCAAAAGTATGGTTGACATACCCTGTACAATTCACACTGAAGATGGAAGCTTGAAAGAGACTAGTAAATTTAACAGGACAAAGAAGAAACCATATTAAGACTTTCCCTGATAATCCAGCACGTTGTTAATTAAAGCAGGCCCCTCATTACATAAGATCTGTTAGTGAAATTACTGATTTGTCACAGAAGAGACAGTTAAGGAAGAGTGTTGTTTCCTCAAAATGGCTAAGCCTTAAAGATGTCATCCAAAATCTGGAAGCTTGTTGGGGTTTTTTTTAAGAGCTGACCTGCCAAAATTTGTGATGGTGGAAGAACAAATAACCTCTTTTCACTCAGTCAGCTTTTAAAATTCTTTTAATTTTCAATACTTTATTCTTTCCTTCAGCCATATAGCTGGGTCAGCATTCATTTGGTTTTGAGGAGCTCTATGTGTAGTATGAGCTCTGACACCACTAACACCATGTTTTGCAGTCCCTAAACATTTTTGAAGACTTGACTATCTTCTAAGCTTTAGTAGGTCACTGTTGTGAAGTTGCTGTTTCTAGATATTAGTTTTCATCTCTGAAGGAAACACTGACCCTGACTAAAATGAGATAGTAGCCTCTTTGCAGAGAGCAATCCCTCTGGAGACTGTCCCTCAGGTGGTAGGATTCGAGGGAGCAAGGGTATGAAGATGTTACCTTCTGTGCAAGTAAGAGGATGCCATATATTTTGGAAAATCTTCACAACCTCCTCTCTGTTTCTCTGAGAAATCCCAGAAATAGCTGCCTTCCTGTGCAGCAGTTGCTTGCCTCTGGTAGTCTGATGGGTATTGGGACTGCAAGGTTGAGCACCGAGAAAAAAAAAGTAGTTTATTTGTCTCAGACTAGTCTCTTACTGTTGCCCAGGGAAGCACTACAGTAATTCACGTAGGAACTGCTGAGGGATGCTGAGAGGACATGCTGTATAGAGATTTATTTTTTCTCTCCTGAGTTCTTCTTTTCTCTTCATATGGAAATCGTGGTTTCTAAAGAAGAGCATTAGTTTCATGTATGTGGTAACAGTCTGCCAAGACATTAAGATTTAAACAATCCATAACTATCCACATCTCATGATGGCAGGTCAAAAATGTACCATCTTGATTTGATGAGAGGAAGAGACCAGTTAGCCATTAGAGTAAGGCTTTCTAGGCGAAGAGTACTGGTGCTGTGGACCAGGCTTTTTAGAAAGTTTGCGGCATAATCTTTTTAAGAACAGAATGGATTGATGTAGATATATTAATAATACCTCATTGCTAGAGGACTTGCTGAGGACGCTGTGCCCATGTTTCAAGATTTCTGCAACTGGAATGTGAACAGGACAGAGTGGTCTCTACCAATGGCAGAGAAAGAGGTACCACATGAATAGAAGTGTGAGCTAATTGAAGCCAAAATCGGGATTAGGTTGGTGACTATGTAGGGTGGTCTGTAGTAACGAGATTTCATTTAGAAAGACCCAACAAGTTGTAGAGGCAGCTTTTGTGTGGGAATTTAGGAAGAGGATTTAGTCCAAGTTTTTTTCTATGTTGTATGCAAATGGTAAGATACCAGATGGAGAGTAATCTGCAGTGAGAAGTAGCTGTACTGATGATTTGAGGTTCACAGAAATTACAGTTGTAAACAAGTAGAAAATGAGCTGTCCTCTGGAAGACATAGTGCAATAAATAAGAGCAACTATTAGTTGTAAAAACTTGTCACAAATTTAGAAAAAACTCTACGTAAAACCCAGAAGTTTTGAGCTTCTGTAAAGTATGGTTTGTGTGCGTAAAAGTCCTTTTGTAATTGCATTGGTTGGCTTGATAAAGTATCACCTACACCTGTGAATTTTGACTTTATTTAGGAAAACAAATTCCTGTGTAGATTGCTAGAGTTTAGCTAGAGTGAATAGAAGAGAAGCATTGACATGAAGTTTGTTGATTCTCTATCAACTGGTAAAAATTCTCAAACTTGTTTCTAATTCAATAGGAAGAGAGTTTCTTTTCGTGATAGTTTCTTAGTGTCTTTCATTGGCAATTCCTCACTTTGTGTCTAAGGCTGCGCTCAGGTGCCTGTTTCTGTTTTGACTCCTGAGTTTAAGGAAGGTTGTTAACCATCAGCAAGGACTGCAGTGTCTGAGATAAGGATTCCTTTCAAAGTGATGTTCTCTGCAGAATTTGTCTACTTTTTTCACCAGACTACAGCACAAGAAACTCGTGGGTGGGCTGCTTATGTTAGGTGCTACCACAAAAATATCGTGGATTTTAATCAAACTCTAGGATCCTGAAAGGTGTGATGAAGTTCAGATAAATTCCACATTTGAAGCGGAGGTTCCTGACCTCACGTAACATTAACTGTCTGTTCTTTTTCATAATCAAAGTGTGGCAATCCCTTTTGTCCTAGGCTTATTAAGAAGTGTGAGTTTTCAGTTGAAAAGCTGTCACAGAATTATTACTTAACTTGCTGTATTTAACATGTTTCTAGATAGAGAACACTTCTTGGATTATAAAGCATTTCAGGCGCAATGGCAGATCCCATCCGCTGGGCGCGATACCGTTGGCAGCGACTGATATCTACAGAGGGCAGAGAAGTCAGCAGCAGCAGCAATTCAAGTAACAAGTGCTATCAATCACCAAAAGCCATTGGCAAACATAGGATAGTGATACCCTGTTTGGGACATTTTAAGGAAGAATATGAAAAAGTATCAAAACTGTACATGAACAACAGAATACGGACTACTAAATACACTCTATTGAATTTTTTACCACGGAATTTATTTGAGCAATTTCACAGGTAATGAACTTCTTTTTGGTTGTTGTAAGACTTCTGAAGTGGAATCCTTTTATTGAAATGTGTGATAAGCAGGTTGAGAGGGTTGTGTTTTTTGGCATGTCTCTTTCAGTATTGTCAGTATTGGGCCAAGCCTTTTCTCCGTAGCTTATGTCATTTCCACTAATTCAGTTCTTTGGGTTATTGAAATATTCCTTGCTCTTGGAGCAGTGCCACACAGCAATCTGCAGCAGGATTTTTCAGCTCATTTCCTGCAAATGTGTTTCTCCCCTTCCCTCATGTCTTTCTCTGTTTCCATTTTTTTTCATCCTCTTTCTACTTGGAGGACTGCTGGTTTGCAAAGTTACACAGGGAGGTTGCAAGACGATTTCCTTTTAAAACAAGTGTCTGACCCAAGAGGTGGTAAAATTAAGTTTAAAAGATGTGGAAATTTGCAAGAGTACAAGTTAACTAAAGCCTCGCTAGAAGACATGTGTCTGGAGGACAAGTTTGAAAATACAGGAAAATTATTGGTTTCTTCATCTTCTGATGATGCATATTAAGCAACTGTTCAGCTCAGTAGTCTGTTGACTGGACAGTGAAAACAAGAGTTCTGGATACTTAGTTCTGAAATTGCACTTAGTGAAGAAAAAATAAATTACTGCTGACTTAAGTGGGGTGAGGAAGTATGGATGACTGTCTGTCAACACAGCTAACTGATATGTTTTCTCTTTCTTTCAGAGTTGCCAATCTGTATTTTCTATTTCTAGTTGTCCTAAACTGGGTTCCTCTGGTGGAAGCCTTCCAAAAAGAAATTACAATGCTTCCTCTAGTAGTGGTTCTGACAATTATTGCAGTGAAAGATGGTCTGGAAGATTACTCAAAGTACAAAATGGATAAACAGATAAACAACTTGCTAACCAAAGTATATAGCAGGTAAGAGACAACAGTCTTTCTGGTTTATTGTTATTGTTGAATTAGGGGTATATACAAAAAAGTTGTTGATAAATCTTTCAGTTTCCTTTTAAGTTCGAAGGGATTTCTGGAGGTCATCTAGTCCAACATCCTGCTGAAAGCAGATCTATTTAGATCAAGTTGCTTAGGGACTAGGCTAGTTGAGTCTTGATCACTAGTTTTGCTGAATGGGTATCACATTAGTGTCAAAATTGCTGAAAAAAATTTACTCTTTGGTTGAGGCAAGTGTGCTCATGCATGAACTTGTACTGTGTTAACCACAGTAGTTTGACTATGTAAGCATTGTATATAGCATTTGTTTTGAAAAGTATATTTTTAATCCTCTAAAATCACTATAAACACAGTGAAAATTCAAGGGTTGCTAATTAATCACTACAGCTTGTTAATGGTATCGGAATGTACCCATAATGTAATAACATTTCCCCAAACAGAATAAAATTGTTTCCAGTTTGAGTTCAAATGTTAGCAGCTGTTCCACAGCACTGGGCTGCAATGTTACAGACTGTAGGTACAGGTCAGGGGTGGAGTGTGCTTGGTGATGAAAGATTTAATGACAGACAGTTGTTACGCACAGATAATAGAGAGACAGGAATGCAAACTGGTCATATCCTAAATGAACTGAAAACTTTACCAAATTGAGTAAGGTCTGAGCAGTAGCATGCAATAGTTCCTGTAGTGCCAAACCATGCTTAAAGATGCTCTTTTCAGGAAAGACACCTTTCTCTGAGTGAAGGCAATACACTGAAGAGAAGCATTTCCAAAATGTTAATGTGCTAGCTGGTTGTGGCGAACCCTAAGCTTGGTACTGCAGACATGACCTTAATCAGTTCATGCAGCACATTTACACTCTGGTACCACATAACCATTAAATACGTTTTTTATATATATATATATATATATATCTATATATATATATATATCTATATATATATAGATAGATAGATATATATTACTCAGAAGATGGAATTTCCAGCTTTCTGGCATTTACCATACGCTGTTGGAATTCTATGAGCTAGCTCATTAACAGAACGTTTCTGGGAAAGCTGCTCTATATAGTCATGATTGCATAACAAAAAGTTGTTTGTTTTTCCTTTAATATAAAATGATAGTCCAGACTGGTAGGCCACCTGTTTCTATCTGAAGATAATTTGTGTGAAGCATTTTCAGGATGATCAGTGCTTCTCTTTTCTTGAACTCTTGTGAGTTGCTTTTGTGCAAAGTTAGGTGCTCATAGGAGAAACTGCTTTCACTGTGCTCCGTTGTCCTGACCAAATGTGCAAGTCTTAGTGCCTTGATAAATCTATCTGAACAACTGGATACTAGTTTCTGTGCTTTTTTGACAACTCTGATCCACCTCCCCACCCCACTCATTTGCCTTTACTTACAGTTTCAAAGTTTTCAACCTGCTATTTTTATGACTTCGGGAATTTATCCATTTGATAGATCAGAAATACTGTATTTGGTCTTAAATACAAACAAGCTGGAGCTGATTTTTCCAGCTTATTTCTATCTTGAAAATGTGATAATATTGCTTAAAATGTTGTTTTTTCTGACTCATCTTTCCCTTGTTGAGTGATAAACGATATTGACTAACAATGAAATGTGCCAACATGCACTTTCATTTAGTTTGTAATTGTTGCTGTCAAATATTTAGTTATCAAGTCCTTGTGCTTTTGAGCAAGTTATCATTTAAAATAGTAGGATCTTATTTAAATGTCCATGAATCACAAAGTATGAAGACATTTCTCTTTGAGCATGTGTCATTTCAGTAGAATTGTGATGAGGTGAATATGGTGGAAAAATCCATTTATTGCCCCACTGACCAACTACTGAAGTCAGCTAAACTTTTTGTTTGACTTTGTACTGAATTTGATAAAGTAAATGTTCATGATCCGTCTGCTGCATCATTTCATATACTTGAAATCCAGATACAATTTCATATCTATTTTTTTTCTTTATGGAATTTAGAAATGGAAAGAATAATCTCCATCCTGGCAAAAAGAAAGGGGAACTAGTCTAGGTGCATCAAGTAAAAAGAAGCATCATGTACTTTTATTCCCATGTTTATTAAATAGGTAGTGATTGAAAAGAGAAATATGGCTTGACTGAGTGAACTCTTCAATGGGTACAAAAACTGTCAAGATGGCTGGGCCCAGAGAGTGGTGGAGAATGTAGTTAAATCCAGTTAAAACCAGTGATGTTCCCTAGGGCTCAGTGTTGGGGACAGTTCTGTTTGATATCTTTATCAATTATTTGGATGAGAAGATTGAGTGCACCCTCAGTAAGTTTATAGATGACACCAGGATATTTGGACAGGATATTTGCTGACAAAGCCACTCAGCCAAGCATGCACAGGCCAGGAGGTTCCTACAGAACGTCCATGACAACCTCCTGTCACAAGTGATCAAGAAACCAACAAGGAGAGGGGTACTGCTAGAGCTTGTGCTAGCAAATAAAGAAGATGTAGCTGGGGATATGAAGGCTGGAGACAACCTTGGCTGCAGTGAACATGAGATGATGGAGTTCAAGATACTCTGTGGAAGAAGCAGGACACTGAGCCAGGTTGCAGCCCTAGGCTTAAGGCGAGCTGACTTTGGCCTCTTTAAAGACCTCCTTGGAAGAATCTTATGGGATAGGATTCTAGATGTTAGGAGTGCCCAAGAAAGCTGGTTGATTTTTAAACATAATTTCCTCCAAGCATATGGTCAGTATGTCCCCACAAATAGAAAATCAGGAAAAGAAGGCAAGAGGCTTACATGGTTGAAGAAAGAACTACTTAAGGAGAAGAGAGAAATCTCTGTAAGGTGGAAAAAGGGCCTGATTGCTTGGGGAAGAATATAGGAATACCACTACACTAGAGTATGCAGGGACAAAACCAGGAAGGCCAAAGATCTTTTGAAATTAAAACTGCCAAAGGAAGTAAAAGGAAAAAAGAAGGGCTTTTTCAAATACATCAGTAGCAAAAGGAAGATTAAGGAGAATGTGAACTTACTGATGAATAAGGAGGGTGTCCTGGTGACAGAGGATGCAGAGAAGTTGGAGTTACTGAATGCCTTCTTTGCTTCAGTCTTCAGTGCCGAGGCCAGCCCTCGGGAAGCTCAGTCCCTGAAGGACAACAGAACAGTCTGTAGAACAGAAGGCTTTCTCTTGGTGGATGAGGTTAAAGCTGGGCAAGCTGTACAACCACAAATCTGTGGGTCCTGATGGGATGCACCCACGAGTGCTGAAAGAGCTGACTGATGTGGTTGCTAAGCTGCTCTCCATCATTTTTGAATGATCATGGGGGACAGGTGAGGTGTCTGAGGACTGGAGGAAGTCCAATGTCACTCCAGTCTTCAAAAAGGGCAAGAAAGAAGACCCAGGAAACTACAGCAAGTTCACTGATGACACCAAACTGGGAGGAGAGGACTGGCTTATTCCCCAGAAGGCTGTGCTGCCATGCAGTGGGATTTCAACTAGCTTGAGAGTTGGGCAGAGAGGAACCTCATGAGGTTCAACAAGGATGAGTACAGAGTCCTGCATCTGGGAAGGAACAACCCCATGCACTAGTACAGACTGGAGATTGACCTGCTGTCGAGCAGCTCTGCAGAGAGAGACCTGGGAGTTCTGGTTGACAGCAAGCTAAGCATGAACCAGCAATGTGCCTGCATGGCCAAGAAGGCCAATGGCACAAGAAGAGTGTGGCCAACAGGTCAAGGGAGGTTCTGTTCCCCCTCTACTCTGCCCTGGTGAGGCGTCATCTGGAGTCCTGTGTCCAGTTCTGGGCTTCTCAGCTCGAGAGGGACAGGGAAGAGAAACTCTCTTCTGGAGAGAGCCCAATGCAGGGCCACCACGATCAGGGGACTGGAGCATCTTCCTTATGAGGAAAGGCTGCAGCAACTGGAACTGTTCAGCTTGGAGAAGTAAGAGACTGAAGGAGGACTTCATTAATATTTAAAAGTATTTGAAAGGTCTATGTCAAGGGAATGGGACAACAATTTTTTTTCTGTAGTATCCAGTGATAGGACTAGGGGTAATGGACAAAAGTTGGAACACAAGAAGTTCCTCTTGAGTATGAGGAGAAACTTCTTTCCAGTGATGGAGCCCTGGCACAGGCTGCTCCGGGAGGGTATGGAATCTCCTTCTCTAGAGGTTTTCTAAACCCACCTGCACACGTTCCTGAGTGACCTGATCTAGGTAGACATGATTGAGCAGGGGACTTGGACTAGATGATCTCTAGAGGCCCTTTCTAACCCCCGCCATTCTGTGATTCTGTCTGAATGGAAACCTTACCTGAAAGGTGGGTGTCAGTCTGTTTTCCCAGGTAACAGGCAATAGGACTTGAGTAAACAGCCTCAAGTTGTGCTAAGGGAGGTTTAAATTGGACGTTAGTAAAAATATTTTCACCAAAAGGGTTGTCAAAGCATTGAAATGGGCTACCTGAGAAAATATGTTAGTCACCAGCTCTGGAGATACTAAAAAAATGTGTGGATGTGGGAATTACGTACGTGGTTTAGTGGTGAGCTTGATAGTGCTAGGTTAGTGGTTGGAAAAATGTCTTTTGCAACATAAATGATTCTGTGATATTCGCCCTGTACTGAGGACCAGCCTTAACACTGGCAGCAAAAATAGGGTTTTGTATTTTTTCGTGAAATACATGGTAGGATGTGAGTGTATCAGCATTTTCCCCCTCTTTAATCTCTAGTAAATAATTACTTCAAGGAGAAAAAAAAAATCACAAAATCTTTAATTTCTAAGTATTTCTGTGGTTTTGAAAATTTCAGTTCACTTTGGGAAAACTCCTTTTGAAGTTAATGGCAGAAATTGACAATTTTTGACCTAATGGTTTTGTCTTACTAAATTAGTTATGTCATTGCTTTCTTTGTTTATAGCGTATTTTGTTTCATCTTTCCATTTCCAGGGGACTGGAACGTCTTTCATATGAGGAAAGACTGTGGGAACTGGGGCTGTTTAGTCTGGAAAAGAGGAGATTGAGGGGTGATCTTATTAACATTTATAAATATCTAAAGGATGGATGTCAGTAAGTTGGGACATCCCTTTTTTCTATAGTAGCTAGCAACAGGTCAAGGGGTAATGGGATGAAGCTGTAACACAAAAAGTTCCACTTAAATATAAGAAAAAACTATTTTATTATGAGAGTGACGGAGCCCTGGCACAGGCTGCCCAGAGGGGTTGTGGAGTCTCCTTCCTTGGAGGTCTTCAAGACCCGCCTGGACACGTTCCTATGCGACCTGATCTAGGTGACCCTGCTTCTGCAGGGGGATTGGACTAGATGATCTCTAAAGGTCCCTTCCAACCCCTAACATTCTATAATTCTGTGGTTTCCATTCTTTCTCAAACCTGTCTAGATGCAAGCTGGCCGTGGAAGTAATTTTCTCCCACCACCCTCCTGGGTTCTCAAATCCTCTCCATCCTGTTTGGAGAGTGAGATGTAAGGGAGCTGTTGTGGAGCATTCTGTTCCAGTTGGTGTTGTACCTTATTTGGGCTCCCTTGGCCTTCATAGCGGTGTAAATTGGCCTACATAAAAGGTTATGCTGGTGGCACTTCCCAGCGCCTGTTTATTACCTTGCATCAGCACTCTAAACCTGTTTTTCTTTGCAATAAAGTTGTAATTACATAAAAGGAAGAGTCTTCATCTCAGTTGAGGGCAGAATCGTAGAACAGCAGCTATAAATGGAAAGTTGAAAACAATTAAATACGTCATGGCTGTATATTTTATATTAATAAAGAGCTTTTATTGACTTCCCTGAGTGTTAGAGTCTTGTTACCTTATGTCCAAAATTGATGGAAACTCTATTTTAAAAGCCTGTAAATACAAGTATTTAAATTCAGAGCATCCATGAAGTGGTTGCTGAATATTCTTTGCTTACTGGTAGGTGTTCATCATCTTCAGAGATGGACATTTTTGAAAGGTTCTATCAGAAGAGACAACGATTTGCAGGTTTTAGTTGCATAATTGCAAGAAGTGGTGATCTGAGGAGAAAATCCTGAAAACACTGTTCGCTTTCTTGGTATAGTGAAAATACAGGAAGCAAGTGGGCTGAATTTTAAATAGTGAAGATAATTCTGGGAGGGTGCCTGGAATGTAATTCCCAGAAAAACTATGTTTGGACCCCAGAGCTGATTCTTCATAACTATATTCACTTCAAGCTAATATACTATCTCATCAGAGTTTTTTAAATGAATTGAAAGCATACATTAACTGTTGTCTAGTTACAATATGTTTCTGTGAGCTTTCAGTTTATGCATTTGTAAACAAATTACTGTTTTTATCTATGTTTCAGGAAGGAGAAGAAATACATAGATAAATTCTGGAAAAATGTTAATGTTGGAGACTTCATCCGGCTTTCACGTAATGAAATAATTCCTGCTGACATGGTGCTGTTATATTCTAGTGACCTGGATGGGATCTGTTACATTGAAACAGCAAGCCTTGATGGAGAAACCAATCTAAAGCAGAGGCAGGTGGTGAGAGGATATTCAGAGCAGGTGATAATTGTTCATTTCTAGTGGTGTAAGAAAGTTGACATGACAAATGGTGGACTGAAAAAAACCCAAACAACCCAACTCTCTAGCTATGCATAATTCTTGATAGTTTATCAATCCCCATCTGAAAACACTAGTAACATAGTTGTAATTTGTTGCTTGAGTTATTTTGGAGCAAATCTTTGTGTCACTTAACCTAGAGGAAAAGAGATCTATTTCAAGTAATACAAGCCAGTAAAATTAACTGTACAGGTAAATGTCAAGTTGTCATTTATGGTTTGTATCATGTCATGAGTGAGGAATTGGGATTTTTTAGAAGGGAGCTCTGGGCCTTATAAACACCTAGAGAGAGAAGCAGATATCTTTTTCTTCACTGTTTCTGGCTTTGTTTTTTTCACACTATAAATGTATTTTTAGATACAATTCTAGTCCTTTAAGGATTTGTAAAACCTTTTAAACTCTCAAAATTTTTCTGCTACAAGCCTACTGTGAACATTATTAACTGAGTCATCTCTCACTTCCAAGACTGAGCATCACTGGGTCTCAGAAGGTTTACACATAACAAGTTGGTGGATCAATGTTTTTCAACCATCGAAGCCACATGATTAAGGCATTATAAGTAATTCATAAAGGTCTTTTCAGATACTGAAGAGGGATGATAGCCATTGTTCTAGTACAACAGCAGGGAGACTGCTGCCCCTAAGAACAGACTATTTAGTCTTCTGGAGATAAAACTACCTCAACTGCCTCGTCAGCTGCTACCACCTTGTTGTATATTAAGACTCCCCTGTTACTTAGTGCGTGTAGTAATACCAAAGGTGTGATCTGATATCCATGAACAGAGCTATTTCTTATCCCCTACAGTGACATACAGTTTTTCTTTTTTCTATCTTGATTTAATCTTAAAACAGTAAGACGTGTTTGATCGTTCTGTAAACATGTATCATTAGGCAAAGCAAAATTTAAATGATTCTATGGGCTTACACCATACTGAGGTGGACTCATACCATTCCTGGTACCAAGGTCCAATTTCACTCTTACTCAAGGAAGATACTGTTTTCTCTGAAAACTTGCACCTAAGTTCTAGGAAGAGTCATACTGTCCAAATAGTGAGAATTCCTTCATTATTAAAGACTGTTTGGGTTTTTTTCTCTAAAAATAATTTTTAAAAACCATATATTATTAATTTTAGTCTTTCTTGTCAGATCTGCATGGTTTCTGGACACAGAGCCATGATCAACTTCAGACTCTAGTGCCTCCCTAGCTGAGTTTCAGCCAGAGTCTTTGTCCTAATAAACTCAGGCAATGCTGTGTAAGAGGCTGACTGCCTCACCTCTCCATAAGCTCAGAAGAATATAAATAACTCTATCAAATTAAACACCATCTGAAGGCAAGGACTAAAAAGACTTAATCTATTTGCAAGGATGTTCTGTCCTGCTGCTTTGTCACTGAGCAAGTAGAAACACAACAAAAAAGGTTATTGGTGAGGCATCTGTTTTTGTATTTGGGATTCCTTTAAGAGAAGGCAAAGCAAAATTAAAGTGTAAAACAGCAGCTGAAACTCCCGTAGTCAAATTTATTTTTTGGCAACTTAGACTAGCTTTTTTCTTTTTTTTTCTAAATGCTCAAATGACAACAGGAAAGAAATTGGGAAAATAACTGTAGGCTTCTTAGGTAACAGTGTATTATAAGGTCCAGAACACAGTGTCTCCAACCACCTTGGCATTCATAGAGAAATTCACAAAACAGCTGAGGACCTACTCCTTGGGGATAATGAACTGTTTATTGAACAAACTGATATTGCTGCTTTCAAAGCCCTCAAATACTGCTTTATATTAAGAAGGGATTAATCTCCTTTTCCTTCCAACGCTCATATGGTTAGCTGGGGTGCAGAAGCTAATATGCCTTTAGCATTAAGCCATTGTGAGCAGTGAATGTTTCTTGTTACAAGAGAAGCCACAGGATTGCACTGGTCAGCTCCTTCTCAGCCTCCATGGTCAATGACTGAATCTAGCCCTGCCTGGAAAGTGCTGTCCTTTTCTTCCAGGCAGCCTAAGAAGCCAAGGTGCTGAGAGGAGTTGCCAGCTCTCCTCTTCCACCTTGGCTATGCACCCACTCCATTTCCATGCTGTATTATCAAACCATATAGTTTGTCAGAAATGTAGCATAGCCAAAGCAGTAGACATGGTCTCTTAGAGAATCACGGAATGGTAGAAGTTGAAACGGACCTCTAGTGATCATCATCCAACCCTGCTGCTAAAGCAGGTTCAACTCGGTCAGGTCACACGGGAACGCATCCAGGGTATTGAAGACCTCCAGAGAAGGAGACTCCACACCCTCCCTGGGCAGCCTGTGCCAGGGCTCCCTCAGAGGAAAGAAGTTTCTCCTCATGTTCAAATGGAACTTCCTGTGTTCCAGCTTGTGCCTGTTACCTCTTGTCCTATCATTCACTGGACACTACAGAAAAAAGACTGTTCGCATCCTCTTGGCACCTGCCCTTTAGGTATTTATAAGCATTGATAGGGTCCACTCTCAGTTTTCTTCAGGCTCAACATCTCCAAGTCTCTCAGCCTTTCCTCATAAGTGAGATGCTCTTGTCCCCTAATGATCTCTGTAGCCCTCCACGGGACTCTTTCCAGAAGTCCTCTATCACACTTTAACTGGAGAGACCAGAACTGGACACAGTACACCAGATATGGCCTTACCAGGGCAGAGTAGAGGAGAAGAACCTCCCTCAACCTGCTGGTCATGCTCTTCTTAATGCATCTCAGAAAGCCGTTGGCCTTCTTGGCTACGAGGGCACACCGCTGGCTCATATTTGGCCGTTTATCTTATTATCAATCAGGACTCCCAGGTCTCTCTTTCTCTGTAGAGCTGCTCTTCAGAAGTTCGACCCCCAGCCTGTACTGCTGCATGGGGTTGTTCCTTCCCAAATGCAGGACTCAGCACTTGTCCTTGTTGAACCTCATGAGGTTCCTCTCTGCCCAACTCTGAAGCCGGTTGAGATCCCACTGAATGGCAGCACAGCCTTCTGGGGAATCAGCCAGTCCTCCCAGTTTGGTGTCATCAGTGAACTTACTGAGGGTACACTCTGTCCCCTCATCCAGGTCATTGATGAAGATGTTGAACAAGACTGGCCCCAGAACCAATCCCTGTGGAACTTCACTGGCCACAGGCCTCCAACCTGATTCTGTGCCCTTGATCACCACCCTCTGGGCTGTCTTTCATCCAGTTACTATCCCTGGAGATACTTGAAAGATGTTTGGATTTGGCACACAGGTACACGATTTTGTGGTGGACCTGGGAGCCTTCTCAGAGGTCAATAACTGCGTGGAAGATATATTCACTTACACCTGTGCATTATAGGTTTATCCTTGTAGTTTCAAACCTTAAATTGGTCATTCTTATTTTCTAAATAGCAGAAACAAATCACTTTCTGAAGAGTTAGTGGGAGGTACTCAGTAGAAATGGCTGTCTCATACCAGAGGCAAACCTCTATTATAGTAGAGACTAGAAACATGCTCCTATGCCATTAACTGACATTAAATTGCAGGTTTTCTTTCTATTCTTGTCAGATTTCATTTTTTATTAGTAAAGATGTTTGTTTCGCCTGGCTTTTCGCTGAATACGTCACCTGCTCTTTATTCACATAATGTACTTCCAGGTACTGCTAAGGCTCTAACACCATTTAGGAGTTCTACATACTTTCTTTGCATTAGTACAGTAGCATCCTAGTCGTGGTTTTGGAAACTAGAGATGTTTGCAGAAGTTCTGCTTGCAGAGGAGACAGTGCCTCTTTTTCTTTCCTTGCTATGAAAAAAACCCCTCAAAACAGCCTATGGGAAATCTCTACTTTTCAGATGTTCTTATTGCATTCTTTTTCTGCTTCCTCCCATTTTCTCCTCAAAATATCAGCAATTCAACTGATATGTGCCAGGGTTTGATATATACCAGGAAGTCCTTCCATTCTGTGTGAGTCTGGTTTATGCAGGGTAGCAGATCATCAGCAACACCAGCACCTTAGAGTTTTTAAGCTAAATTGTTGAATAGTAATATCCGAAGCTGTGAATTTATGATATTTTTCAGCCCCATCACATCTTGTCTGAGTTCTCTGGGGTTTTTTTTCAATGGCTGTAGGTCTCTGAAATTGATCCAGAAAAATTTTCCAGTAGAATAGAATGTGAAAGTCCTAACAACGACCTCAGTCGCTTCCGAGGCTTTGTGTAAGTACGCTTTGTGACTCTTCAAACTATTGTCATTTGCTTTGGTGCTCTTACTAAGTTTCAGAGAGCGTGTAATATTTGCTTTAAAAAATAGTGATGATGTGTAAAAGTCAGTTTGCACCGCTACATTTCTGAGTACAGCCCAGTAGATGGAGCTCAAGAAGGGCTTCTGAGCAGCAGATTTTAAACTGGAAAAACCCAGTAGTGTTTTTTATTTTTTATTGAATATTTTCAACATCTTAGTTCAGACTGATTTGTGATTATTGTGTATTCCATATTTGAAATAGCTGTTTCAAATCTACTCATAGTAGCATGTGATGATCTACAGTATTTGGTCTCGACTATGGCCTGATTGGATGAGCTGTGTTGCTCAGAATTGGAAACGGGAAAGACTGCCTTCCTCTCCTACTCTTTTGTTCTGGGTAACCCTCAGTGGCTTGATCAAACTCCTTTTGACCAATGTGCCCAACTGTATTTGTCTTTCTTACGGGTTTAAGATTTTCTGTAGAGTAGGAAAACAAAATATTATTTCATGGAGTGACTGGTTTTCAGGTTTTTGAGAGTTATAATGTCTAATGTTCTTCTTTCCTGTGAATACTGACATGTTAGAAACATGAAAAGAAAAATACATATGTATTAGCCTCTGAGAAAACACCTTAACAAACAATGAGCAAACCTGTACTGAAAGTATGCCACAGGAGTAATGATGCTCACAGTATATTTAAAATAGCTTTTTAAAATTTGTTTGACCGTTAGCAAGCCAAGCAGAAGTCACAGGCTTTCAGACTTCCAGTGTTCATCTTGAGCTCTTTTCAGTTGCCTGCTTCTCATTTACCAGCTGGCAAATGCCATGCTTGTAAACATAAGACAATTTTAATACAATGTCTACATGCCTGGATTTGCAAAGGTGATCTGCATGCATGCTACCCCGTTGTTTTTAAAAGTCGAATCAGAAATGTCGAAATGGCAGTCGGTGACTAGCAGATTCTTTGGGAAGTCTGCTCCCTAATGGTTTTGCAAAGCCTGACTGGTAATTGCTGGAGTCCTATAGCTGAAGTAATGTGCTTTTTTTTTTTCAGTGAGCATTCGAACAAGGATCGAGTGGGCCTCAGCAAGGAAAACTTGCTGCTGCGAGGGTGCACAGTGAGAAACACAGAAGCTGTTGTAGGCATAGTGGTATATGCAGGTTAGTGAAACACCCTGACTTTCATAGATTGCTTTGCAAACAAGACAGTTATATCATAGAATCATAGAATGGTAGGATTGGAATGGACCTTTAGAGGTCATCTAATCCAACCTCTCTGCCTAAGAAACAGTATTCTACAAGAGGGAATTAAGAGGGTAAAAGCTTGAATCCAGCAGAAGACAGCTGTAGCTAAAAATGTTAAGAATACAAGTCTGGATTAAGTTTTTTTCTGTTTTTAACAACAAAAAGAACTGATAGGACTGATTATTCATGGGAGGCCAGCAGTGTTCCGTGTGAACAGGTCCTTGCCCTCAACTGTTAGCTGCGGTGGTAAAACGGGTCTTAAAAGGGACATGTTGATGCATGGTTTGCTTAGGATTTTTTTCTGGTCCAAAACTGAAGCTAGTACTGCTCTTCAGTCTTCTATATCAAAGGGTAGAGGTTTTTAAGTTAATGTCATGTATCCAGCCAGATAACTGTAACACAGATGCAGGATTTTCAAGAAGATACTAGAAATCATATAGGAAACATCAAGAATAAGTTTGTATAGTAAGGAATGTTATTGACAGTGTAGAAGTTGATATATACATGACATTTTATTTTAGTTTCTTCACTTTTCTTAGGACAGACCAGATATTGTAGGAGCAGTCAGTTTACTTGTATTTATAATCTCTATACAAATATTAGATAACGAATGTCCTGTTTTCCTAGAGCTTTATAAATATAAAGAGCTTGTGGTTCTGATACCTGGAGATTTTCAACCTGTCTTGTGGTTACAGGTCATGAAACCAAAGCTATGCTGAATAATAGTGGCCCTCATTACAAGCGCAGTAAATTGGAAAGAAAAGTGAACACTGATATTCTTTGGTGTGTTCTGCTTCTAATTTTGATGTGTTTAACTGGTGCCATAGGTAAGTGAGAACTGACAGACTCCTGTTATTTTCCACTCTCAACCTACAATGCTTAGTGTTGTAATTTGAGACTACTGGTTCATTTTGACAGTCCATCTCTGAAACTGCCTTCATCGGTGTCCTAATTCATTAGCAGTTAGAGATGCTGCCAGGTTTTAGTTCATGTTGTCATGTTTAATCTGGAGCATGGTCAAGAAGTAAGTTTCTGGTGCAAGTTCTTGGTTCTGGAACCTGTTTCTCCAATTTGTTTCTTTTTATTTGACTAACTGCTCTGCAAAACTACTTTCTGTTAGGATTTTTTCTGATAACATGAGATGCATGTACAGCATTGTGGGGAGAGACCTAGTGTTACTAGGTACTTCTGGAATTGATTAAATAGTGAGCTTATGTAACTCTAAGCAGACTAACTTCTGTGAAAAATCAAAAAGATATTTAAAAGATGTTTTAAAAAACTTCCTCAGGCTACAGTTAATAATGATGATGTAGTGTTCACAGTTTAAATAAAAGCTGGACTAGCGAGGATAATGCAATTAATTGCCAGAGATTGGGGTAGGGTAGGCACAACAGGGAGGGGGAAATGTTTATCTGGTATAGTTAGTATTCCTTTAGGTCTGAGATATGCTGTATAGATGGAAATGCGTGTGAGGTATTTATTCTTGTGTGCATTAATACTTAATTTGAATGGGATTCCTGTTGAGGAAAAACTTCAGAGATAACATGTTATTTTGAAAGCTGGGAACGAGCTGTAGAGTATGACAACTAACACCATGACCCTGATCTTTGGTACAGTTTACACACAACTGACTCACTTTATCTTGTTCTTGTTTTCAAGGCCATGGGATTTGGTTAAGTAGGTATTCAGAAGTGCCTTTTTTTAACATCCCTGAACCAGATGGGAAATCTATTCCTCCGGCATTAGCAGGGTTCAATATGTTTTGGACAATGATCATTTTATTGCAGGTAACTTTGGTCTGCTTTGAACATGGGTCATACTCTGATCTCATTTATATCTTTGAAGAGTAGAGATACTTCATGTTTGTAACTGGCCAAAGAGTTTGATTTTGCTTAATCCCTGTGTCTTATTTTGGTAGGTCTTCATCCCAGTTTCTCTCTATGTTTCAATTGAAATTGTCAAATTGGGACAAATTTATTTAATACAGAATGACGTTGATTTTTATCACGAGAAAACAAACTCAACAATTCAGTGTCGAGCACTGAATATTGCTGAAGACCTCGGCCAGATTCAGTATATCTTTTCTGACAAGACTGGAACCCTCACTGAAAATAAGATGGTGTTTCGGAGATGCAGCATTGCAGGACAGGAATATTGCCATGAGGAAAATGGTAAGACGTACTCACAATAGGTCATTTTTCTCAGAGAAGCTGAAAGTTTTGTTGAGGTCTGCTGGATTTGTATGGCAATGCACGGAAGGTATGAATTCAGACTTTCTGTGGAGGAAGTCATGCCTGCTGTGTTTTGCTTCTCTCCTTACAATGTTCAGAACCCAGATCATTGGAAAATTGCCCATCTAGTCTCTCCTCTCTTGTTTTTTGTCCTTTTTTTCAACTTGAGTGCCAATGCTTACCTAGCGTTTTAGGGTTCAAACATGCTGTTGACTGCCATAGCAATGTACCATGTAGCATACATTAAGGCTCTGATTTGACATACTGTTGCCCTTGAGGGTACAGTAGCCCAGATAAGATATATGCTGATGCCAGAGCTTTAACAATAACATTAACCTCAGTGTTAACCAAGTGATGCCCAATTCAGTGCTTTCTCTGGCATCCTGTTCTAGTGTGTCATATCTTCTCTAACACACCTAGCCTGAGTCTGTCTTGACACAATATAGGACCACTGGGTCCTCCCTTACCCACAGTGTGCATAGAAAACAGGCTGTTTCCTTTCTCTGTGCAACTGCTCTTCATGTACTTGCGGACTATTCTTTGGCTTATCTCCATGTGCCATTCTGAAGACTGTAACTCCAGCTTATTTCATTTTATTTATTTATTACTGGACCTACCTGAGCATGGGGATTGGACTAGGTGATCTTTAAAGATCCCTTCCAACCCCTACCATTCTGTGATTCTATGCTTAACGTTTACAAATACGTAAAGGGTGGATGTCAGGAAGACAGAGCCAGGCTCTTCTCAAGGATGTCCAATGGACAAGGACAAGAGACAACAGGTGCAAGCTGGAACATAAGAGGTTCCAAAGAAACATAAGGAAAAACTTCACTGTGAGAGTGACAGAGCACTGGAACAGGCTGCCCAGATGGGTTGTGGAGCCTCCTTCTCTGGAGACATTCAGAACCCACCTGGACGAGTTCCTGTGTGACCTGCTCTAGGTGGTCCTGCTTTGGCAGAGGGTTGGACTAGATGATCTTTTGAGATCCCTTCCAACCCTTAAGATTCCGTGATTCTGTGATTTTACTATTTCTATGCTGTTCGTGTTGTCTAGAACGCTGATCATTCTTGCTCCCTCTTCTGGATTCGCTCCAATTGAGTATTGCTCTTGAAATGTGGTGTCCCAAACAGGAATTCTATGTGATAGCTTGTTACAGGTTTTGTTTTTCATAAATGGTGAATTATTCTTAGCTATTTACTGAATTCCTTACTTCAACATTTTGTTTCCTTCAGGCAGTGTTTTAGAGAAGTTTGGGTTTTTTTGCTGGTGGAACAGTAATCTTATTTCCCTTTCCATAGCAAAGAGGTTGGAATCCTATAAAGAGATGGATTCAGAGGATGAGGATTCAGCTGATGTTCAGTGTGGCTCTTCAACCCATATGTCAAAATGGCAGGGGCACAACTGCAGAGTCATGAATGAACCTTTGAACAGAAGGTCTTTACATCACTTGTCTGGTAGTTACCCTGCATTAGGAGGGGAAGATGGAGCAGGTGATGTTCCCCACTCAGGACATGTTGCTTTCAGCAGCCCAATTGTAAGTAAAAACTGTTGGTTTTGATGCTAAATTTCTGAAGTAACTCATGTGAAGGAATATCTTTTTACCCATTTGATCAGGATGCTTGTCATTTAAGAAATTCTTTCTCTTCCATCAAAACCAGAGTTTCCCATGACTGCTTGGCTGCATCCTGTCTGCAGCTGACATTGCAAGTGTTTGTTGGTTCACAAAGAAGTAAGCTTTGGTTCTTGCTGCTCTGAGTCCACGATCATTCCAACTAAAATAACCAACTTCATCTTAATAATAGTTTGTTCTTCTGTTTTAAAAGGTTTCTAGTATTTTCTTTGAGTTTAGTAGGAAATATGTATATGACCAATATTTATTCGAGGTTACAAGAGGTAAAAACCGCTTCTGTCCCTGAAGATGTCTAAATAGCATTCATCATGTTTAATTTCTTTGAAGCACCTACGAACTAAGACTCTACTGTTTTCCTGTCTGGGCATGAAGTGTGCTGTTTTCAGTGTGCTAGCATAATCAAGTCAGCATCTGACAGGAAGGAAATTGTACAAGCTTCTTCATTCATCTGTAACTGATTTATCTTCCAGAGCTGGAGACCAAATTTATATCCTAATGCACAGTTTTGTTCATTTCATCAATAGGAAACGGATGTTGTACCAGACACACAACTGTTGCAGAAGTTCAATCAAATTTCTTCTCATTCCTATGAACAATCAGAAGCCGCCAGCAGCAAGTTATCATTGGAGACAATGTACATCACTGACTTTTTTCTTGCTCTGGCTATCTGTAATACTGTAGTAGTTTCAGTCCCCAATCAGCCACGTCAGAAGGTAAGTTGGCCTATTTTTGGCTGTTTGGCCATATTCTTAAATAAATGAGCTCCCTTTGATTTGATTACAAAAGGAAAAAACCAATTAGCTGACATTTTAAAAGTGATCCATTTCTCCTCCATTGATTTGTCCTATTAGAAAGACAGGAATTCCTGTAAACCCATGGAGTGCCATGAGTTATTGTGATATAAAACTGATAATGTTTTTCTGATGCTGAAGAACTTGACTTCCATATTTTTGCTTCTGTGTGTATTCTGTTCATAATTTTTACAAGCCAAATTTTGAGATTATATCAAAACTGTTGATTTATTTTCTATATTCTAATTAATTTTATCAAATATATGCAGCTTCCTTTAAGAGTACCCTGACACTCAGGTTACCTTTACAAATAGGTTGATGTTGGCTGAAAGATAAGAATGGTCTCATAAGAGTCCTGGAATACTGGAATGAGAATAATGTTACCTGTTCCCTGACTATTAAAATAGAGTTTAAGCAAAAGTGTGAAAAGTCAATTTTTATATCTGTAATAATGTGAAATAAAAATGCTTTGTAGCATGACATAAAGTGATCTCGTCTTGCATTTGCTGGACTGTCCTGGTTTAATGGTCTGGAGTGTGTTCAAGTCTTCCTGAGACCAGTTGGTGTTTCCAGAGCACACAACCCAACATATATTTAAAGATACTATGATCTTTTTCAATTTTTTTTCGAGAGTGGGATTTTCATAACCCCATTTTTTTACCTATGTTGACTATGTTGCAGAATAATTCCCAAGTTCAACTTTGATTTCATTTCTCCTCACCCCTTGGTGATTTTCATTAGCTGACTTTGTCTTTTGAAAAAATGTTTATGATGTGCAGGACTAGCTTTTGGTGTCCTTCTAGGCAGTGAACCTATAACTACTGGCTGGAGACGTGTTCATAGTTACTAATTAGCCATTCCTTAAAGGTAATGTAGAAAAATGGATAGGTCAGGCTCTTTTTTTTTTTTTTTTTTTGGTAAATAATATTTCTGAATGTATTGCTAGCAGGGGTGATCTCCAGGTCACTGGTAGGTAGGATGAGGAGGGGCAATGTGGCATAAGATTTCTGGGTTCATGATTAGGGAATGAAGAGCTCAAGGTAACAGAAGGATTCAGCGTTGCCTTAGGGAGAGGAGATGAAAGGATGTTCCTAGTTTCTGTTTCCATGATGCTGAGTGGAAACACAATGCAACTTGCATGCAGTTGCACCAGAACTGAAGCCAGAGTCAGTCTGTCCTTTATGCTCTTCAGCAGCAAAGGAGAACAGGCTTCCTGGTGATAACTCATTCTTAGCTCTTTACCTATAGTGAGAAATGAATGTCAGCCTTGCATGCCTTGTTCCTTGTTTGTAAGCTATTTGCTGCCTAACTGTTCTGAATAGCAGTAAGTCAGGTATTTTGTGACATTGACAAGAGGGGAACTGTCTTTTATTTTAAACTCAGATATTAAAAAGTTACTGATAAGGTACTGTATTTTTAATAGTGCTTGTAGTTACTGTTACTGAGCAATATGGAGATGATTTATTCTTTACAAGTATCTTGCCAGTTCAGAGCAGAATTAAAGTGTTTAGTTGTATTTGCTATGACTTTTAAAAGTTATAATGTCATACTCTTTCATTACTGAAACAGTTCTAAAGAGAAGTATTACAGAGAGTCATAAATCAAACTTGGAAACCATACAGTTTTCAGATCTGAAATATTTTTTCAGTTCTTTTGGTTTGATTAGTGAAGCTCTTACAGAAGCTGTTTGGTTGTATGTTTAATTGAGCTGGCTTTCATACATGCAATCAAACACATGGTCAGTTTTTAAAACACTATATTCATTAAGAAACATACATAGTTTGCAAGCTCTCCTTTTTTAATGTAATAAAAATATGAAGAATTTAGCATAACTGCTTTCTATAACTGTTCTGTTCCAGATGAGACCCTCTTCACTGAGTAGGATGCCTATTAAATCACTTGAGGAAATCAGGCAGATGTTCCAGAGGTTGTCAGTCCGAAGACTAAGTTCCTCCCCACTACCAAGCATAAAAGAGTCACCATCTGAAAGCCCCAATAGTTTTGTGAGCAAACTGTCTGTTTTCAGAATGAAACTGGCTTCACCTGCTTTGGATGAAGCTGCTCAAAGGGCTGCTGAGCCTCACAGTACTGAACACCCAGAGGGTTGCCAGGTGCCTCCAGAAGCTGATACGGTGAATGTCGCTGCTGACTCTGAACACAGCATTGCTGCATCACCTGGAGAATTGTCTACCGTACCTAAACTGTGTTATGAAGCTGAGAGTCCAGACGAAGCTGCCTTGGTTCATGCTGCTAGAGCTTATAAATGCGTTTTACAGTCTAGGACTCCAGATCACGTCACTGTGGACTTTGCGGGTCTGGGGTCTTTAACATTTCAACTTTTGCATACCCTGCCTTTTGATTCCGTGCGGAAAAGGATGTCAGTGGTGGTTCGGCACCCAGTCTCCAACAAAGTGGTGGTGTACACAAAAGGTGCAGACTCAGTCATGATGGATTTGTTGAGAACTGCATCTGAAGGTATTTATAGAACTCCTAATTCTTTGCTTACCTTTCTCGTTCTTCAGTACTGTTGATCAGGTGGCCCGACTCATGAGAAGAGACAGGTAACCAAGCAGAACTATTATTTGTGAATAGCTCCTTGTAGGAAACACAGAAAATTAGTATTGCTTGTAATCTAGATGTGGCTGTGTGCTGGTGTGGAAACTGAGAGAAGCAGCTGTTATTCAAAGGATGTGTCTAAGCAGACCCTTAGGAGTCAACTTAAGTATTTCCAGTTATAAAGTAAGGTCATCTGCTTGAATGTTGGCTTCTGCTACACAGTGAGAGGTGTTTATTAGAATGAGACACTTTCTAGCCTTTACATTTATTAGAGTTTCTGAGCTGTTGGAGTGTATAGTATAGTATAGGTGTATCAGTGCGTTTGGGGATTATTTTTTTTCCCCTTGATTAATGCATATTTCTGTGTTTCTAGGTGTAATAACAGTATTTATAAAGTTGTGGGGTGCCTTCTTCTGGGCCCTGTTGTTAAGGAGTAAGCATTTTTTGAATCTGCCACAGGAGGGCTGCACTATGTTGTTTAAGCACTAACTGATTTATTCATACACTGTAGCAAACAGTCACTGATATTTCCAGTTCCAAGGGTGGATTTTGACTCACCCAACATTAGCTATGTAAAGTCTAGACAAATAGCCTCTGTGGTTCATGGGGCGGAAGCAGTACCTCCAAAATCTGTCATCTTACTAGGAAGATAATTTCATGTCTGAAGGTGAAGTTGGAACCTAACTTGTACATGTTCAAAGTTAGGTGAGTTGAGTGCCTGTCTGAGTAGTCCACACCACAACAGCTGTTTTTAGAAAAGCTTTTCTGTGACTGCTCTTTTAGCCTGCTTGTGTGTTGTGCAGCCATGAAGATATATTTGCAGGTAAAATAAAACCTATTAACATTTTGGTGTTTTTAAAATGGGTTTGAACCAAATTTTCTGCCAAGTTTAGACTAAGAATCATAGAATCCTGGAATGATAGGGTTGGAAGGGACCTTTAGAGGTCATCTAGTTCAACCCCTCTGCAGAAGCAGGTTCACCTAGATCAAGTCACAAAGGAATGCATATTTAATTTGTTTTCTTTGTTTTTTGGATGATGGTAGGTGCTAATAATTCAGAACTGGAAGAAAAGAAGATTAAAGAGACAACTCAGAAGCATTTGGATGACTATGCCAGAAGAGGTCTGCGTACTCTATGTATTGCTAAGAAGGTATTCCTTTTAATACATATTTTTAAGGATGTTTACATTCTGTAGCCAACCTGAGTGGTATCACCAATAGAGCAGACATCAGCACTTCTAAACAGATGCTTCCACTGCCACGTTTTATTTATCCTTATTTTCTTTGTGGAGGAATTTGTAAGTTGACTCAAATCAATTCCCAACTTCCTTTAGATTGCCATAGTTTTTGCCAATTTAAGATCCCAAGTAGCTTAATAGCCTAATTCTAAAACAGGGGTTGTTAAATAGCCTTATTTTTCTTCAGGAGTCCTGAGCAGATCTCCTTTTGTGAAACTTACCTGATTAGAATTCTAGACACAGAAAACAAATCAAGTCAGAGCTGTTTTATTTGGTTTCACAAACAGTTTGCACTGTTAGAAGCTCTGGATTCAAAACTTAAGTGATGTTTTGAGTTTCCATTTGAAATTCAAAGCTGCTCAGAAGTAGAATTCCAAAGGTATTGAAATGGGTAAGAAACCTCTTTACAAACCCTCATGCAAAGTGAAAGTACAGGCTGTGGAATTATATAGTTGTGGGGGTTTAGCCCTGACTGGGTGCCAGATGCCCACCGAGTCATTCTATCACTCCCCCTCCTAAACTGGACAGGAGAGAGAGAAAATATCATGAGAGGTTTGTGAGTCAAGATAAGGACAGGGAGATCACTCAGCAATTAGTGTCACCCGCAAAACAGACTCAACCTGGGGAGAAAAAGGTTTGATTTATTAGTGAACCATCAGAACAGGGAGATGACAAATAAAATTGAATCTTAAAACACCTCCACCACCCTCCCTCTTCCCAGGACTGCCCTTCCTTCCCCCCCACAGCGGCTCGGGGGATAGGGATTACGGTCAGTTCATTACAGATAGACTTTATGCTGCTGCTTCTTAGAATTGACTGGCATTACCCGTGTCAGCTAAAGGGGAAGCTTCTGGCAGATCTTTGTTTAAAGAAGCCACCCTGTAGTGCCCCCCACTACCAAAAACCTGGCCCAGGCAAAACCACTACAACAGTCATTAATATGGCAGTGAGTAATGCCCTGCCAGAGGCTGTACTTCAGTATGTGGACAGCAGAAGTAACTGTGAGGACGCTTTCAAGGTGCATTTGAAAACACAGTGTGGATGTGTGCCATATGTTTTCTCTCCCTCTGTAGGTCATGAGTGATGATGAATACAGAGAGTGGTTAAATCATCATTTTTTAGCAGAAACCAGTATTGACAACAGGGAGAAGCTGCTGCTTGAGTCTGCCATCAGGCTTGAGACTGAACTGACTTTGCTCGGTAGGTAGAAAATGTTATACATCCCAGGAAACTGTTTATGGTGTTCATAATTGACATTTACGTGCAGAGAGCTGTGCTGACATCAATTTGGGTAACATACAGCTTTCTGCAGGTCTAGAATTAATTTTCACTGTTGAATTGTCTTGAATCTTGCTGCTAGGTTTGTGGTAGTTGTAAAACATATCAAAAAGAGGTAGTATTCTGTTGTTTGTAATGGGTAACATTTTACTGATTTTATTATTATTAGGTTTATTTTTTGTGCTCACTAGAGCTCTTAAGTGTCGACATAATACGCACATGAAATTACAGTAACAGATCACAGGCCTGCCTGGGCAAACATCCACAGGAATTCTACCTCTAGGCATATTTTCCATCACTGTTGTATTTGTGGCACAGCAAGTATGCTTGTGCTATGTCCTCCTGTAGTAACACAGAGATAAGAAGTGAGGCGCGATTCTGCAGGAGTCATTCTTCGGATGATCATTCAGCTGTGCAGAAATGGGGAGGCCGAAAGAAAAAATGTTTGATGTAGATGTGTAAAAGGTCAAGTGCAGACAGTGTGGGAGAGAACAGCTCTAGAGGGCAACCCAGCAAATAATGTTTGGAAAACAAAGTGCAAAGATCTGACTGTGGTGCTAAAGGCAGCTCATGCTCAAAGCTGAAGAGAAGCAGATCCTATTGTATGGAAGGGCATTACTTCCCTCATTTTGTGCCACATCTGCTCAGGGCAAATGCCATAAACCTTGATATTAAAAAGAATTCTGGGATTACTTCCTTCAGTTTCTGGAGAGAAGCCAGAGCAGTGGTGTTTTAAGGGATGATGTGCTTTACAGGTTCCGTTTTGCACTAGAGTCAGCAGAGGAAAGTTTAGCTGCTGTGGAGACCTGGTGTCCTGCAGGTCAAGGTATTTTTGACTCGTGTTTCTGGCAGTGAGAATAAGAAGGGTAAATGACTTCAATACTGCCAAGGTGCTTGCTTTCAGTAACTCTACTAGCTTAGTTACCACCGCCTGGGGCATTTGGACATTGTGATCTGCAGAGCAGAACTACTTTCAGCACTTCTCATTCTGCTTCTCTGAGCCTTCCTTTGCTTTCTTAATAAACATTACCTGATGTAGCTGCAGCTGTAACTCTGACTGTCCTTTTAGGGCTGAGAAATTAAGCCTTTGTCCTCATCACCTAGGACGGCATTGGTTTATAGTCTACTGCATAGGCAGGTATGAAATCCACATGGCTATGTGTAAAGCCTCAGGCCTTTATTTGAATGGAAATCTGTTTCTGGAAGGAACAGTCCTCGTCTGTAATACTTAACAAAGCACAGATCTGGATCTCAGCAGTATAAATATTGAAACTGGCTTCTATTGGATTACAAAGTGATCAAGTAGCTCAGAAGGAGTGTTCAGTAAATAGCATGTCCAAGTTGAAACAACATTTTTCTCTCTTCTGTTGATGCCTGGCAGTGTCTCTCCAAGATGATTGTGTCAGATAACAGCATCTTCCTTCCTGCCTGTTTTGTTGACTTGCATCAAAATGTAGGCAGAGTGCAGAGCAGGTTTTTGTCTTCCCGGTGACCGGGGCCGTGAGCTCTGTGCCCTCTTCCCAACTACTTACTGAAGAAGTTACTGTAGCGTCAGAAATGTGCCTGACATTTTGGCTCTTACCCAGCCCCATCTGATAGTGCTTTATATACAAATTGCTGGCTAGAGTCCTACAATAGAAACATGGTAGGATGGGAAACCTTTAATTTTTTGTTTGATTTTTAGAATGAACCTAACTGCAACTGACTGAAGCTCCTTTCAGAGAAACTCTCTTAGCCTGAAAACCCCACAACCCAAACCATGTCTCCCAGCTATGATTTAGTACCATTTGTGTTGTTAAAAAAGCCATGAAAATGTCCTGTACTGTAGTAAATCACAGACACTGCAGCTTTTCAGAGATGGTTCTGCTTTATGTTGCAGCTCTGTTACCTCATTGTTACCAGAACAGGGGATTTTGTAAGCTGGTTTTAGGCACATAGGTCTACCTGCTGCACACACTGGAAAAGAGGATATCTCAGTTAAAGTTTCTGTTGTTTTTTCATTGAAAGTCTTTGTGTAACCTCTCAGGGGGATGTGTTAGAGCAGATGTTTCCTCCGTCTGGGGGAGTATGTCAAGGTTGGTAGTGTTGGCAGGAGGAAGGACAAACCAAAGAGTAGTGCAGTGAATTGAAATGACCTGGGACGGGAGGCATTGAAATGATGAGTGATTGAGAAATGTGGTGATGAATGGCAGATCTTTGTAGAAGTGGGGGATTTGGGTGTGGAAAAAGAGAGGGCTTTGAACAAGAGATACAGAGAATTCAGCCTGGAGCAGACTTGAGAATAAGAAAAATAAGTGGGCCTTTGAGTTAGGAAGGATCAAAGTGATTCATGAAAGGAGGTTTGGGTTATTCTGAGGTAGGAAGGGGTGGGAATAATAGAGTATATTTGTCATGAGAAACCTGAGAGCCTGCATCCCACAGCCACTGGGGGATGAAACAGTTGTGAGAATGAGAAGTGTTTGTTGACTTGTGAAGAATTGGGCGGCCTTTGAGTTTGTAATGAGATTACGTATCAGCAATCTCACACGTCCCAGTAGAGTGTTCATTTTGGGACGTGGATACACACAGAGGACTGATTTGCCCTCACACTCCTTCACTGCAGCGTTTTGCTTTTGGAAATAGAGCAGCACTAATCCTTCTGGTTGTCTTAAATGAAGGTGCCACTGGCATTGAAGATCGCCTACAAGAGGGTGTTCCAGACACAATACAGGCGTTACGGAAGGCAGGAATAAAAATATGGATGCTGACAGGTGACAAGAGAGAGACGGCTGTCAACATTGCCTATGCTTGTAAACTGCTAGAACCAGATGACAGAATCTTCACTCTCACATCACAGAGTAGGGTGAGTGGAAAATTATACTTTTCTTCACATTTTGGTTTTTCTCTGCTGAAAAGTTCACTCAGGCTGTATCACAGAGCAGTATGGAAAAACAAAGTGTTCTCTGCTTTCCCTACCAACCAGAGACAGCACAATGTCCTGGAAGGTGAAGATACTGGAAAACTGATGGTTTGCTTTCTTTTGGGGAAAATATTAAATCCTTTGTATGTATGCAACATCTTTTTCTTTGTATTCCGTTTCTAAATGATGATTGATTATTTTAATTGAATAGACTGCATAATTTCTCTTTGTGGTAGCTGAGAGAGTTGACATGCTTTGCCTGTTACTAGGGATTTCAACGACTGTGAGTTACAGCATATTAACAATGTAAGAATTATTGTGTTGCAAATTCTATTGAATTAAGTTTTGTGCTACTTTATGTAATACATTCCCTTGGCCCTGTTTGTCTTTCCTAAGTGAACAAAGAATTGTCTCATTAAAGTATTAAAGAAAACTAATCTGCCAGCAAAAAAAAAGACACCTTATACACTGCCACTCAGTAACTAAGTCATGTGATAAAAGAGTGGTTAAAAATGCTGCTGGTTTGAGTGGTGAGTTTAGTCCTCTGGTGGATGCATATAACCACCTGGTTTTCAAATCTTGATTTTTAGCATTTTTGGGTTTCTTAAGAGAGAAATTACTAACTGTAACTGGTAAAGCCAGCACGTGAAATGTCTCTTCTGAGAGCAGAGACATGAAATCTGAGACTTCTCTAAAGAACTGAAGGATTTTTATCAAAGACTTTTCATCTACCTTGTTTTCTCTGCTTATATGTTACTTTAGAAATTCAATTTGTATCTCCCAGAAAAGAATGTATGTTGGGTGGTAACTGGAGGCAGGGGGGGATGGGGGGAAGTGAAAAAGGACTTTTAGTGCAGTTGTGTTTGAGGAAAGCTTGGGGTTTGATTTTTGCCACCACTTCCTTAGTCCTTTTCTCCTGCTGGGGAACAATTGTCTTACTTAACGGTGGGAACTAATCACCTTTTGCAGAAGTGCTTATCCTCCCTCTAAATGGACTTTGAAATAAGAAATAAAGTAAAATAATGAGAAGATTCTAAAATATGTATTTTCTTCTATATAGCACACACACTGCATATATTGATACCAAGAACCTTTTGGACATCTAATATTTGTTCTGACAAGGCCCATTCTTCAGTAATTGGTTGCAGCTCACGTGTAATCTATCTTAATGGTAGAGTTTTTTTTTCTGCTAGCCTATGAACATTTTCTGATTTGCTTCAGTGTTTTTCCCTTCTCCTAGTAGCCCTTTTATTAACAACAGACTACATCCTTTGTGACTTTAAAGGGTTATTCAGCCTCATGTCTGAGCCTTTCTGGTTTCAAATGAAATGCTACACAAGGGCAACATTTCACCTCTTCTTCATTTTATATTTTATAAATTGAAAAAGGAGACAGAACACACACAGAGTATTCAATAAGTTGCCTTTTTCTTGTCTTTAATTAGGATGCCTGTGGCTTGGTGATGAGGAAAATTTTAGAAGGCATCCAGAAGAATACTTCTGCCAGAAAAAAACCCAGTCAGAAAATTAGGAATGTCTCTGCAAATCCCTCCACCCAAGCTCCAGGGTTCAGTGCAGGCCTGGTTATTGATGGGAGGACTTTAGAACTTGTCCTTCATGACAGCCTACAGAATATTTTCTTGGAACTCACAGAAAAATGCCGGGCTGTAGTGTGCTGCCAGGCCACGCCACTGCAAAAGAGTGTCCTGGTCAGACTGGTGCGAAATAAGCTGAAGGCAATGACGTTAGCTGTAGGTGAGTCCTGTGATCTTCTTTTCTCTAAAATGAAGTAGAAGCCAGTTTCTTCTCTCCTATATTTTTGTTAACATCTGTCACAAAAATTACTTTACAAGGAAGATAATCCTTTGAGCCATAGTTATCTCTGGCATAAGATGATGTTAGTCTTCTGAACTAGCAAAGTTAGTCCATAAACTTGTTTATGTTAATCTAAAGCAACAAGGAACAGCAGCAGCCATGCCCAGTGCTATGTAACATGTCCAGAGGAACAAGTAAGGGAAATTTGCATGCCATTCTTCATCATAACCCCTCAAAACAGGAAGGGAGAGGAAAGATGACTGTGATTTAAAACACTCCCATTTTCTGTTCCAGCATCCTAGCTAAATTCTGACAAAAAGAACAGCTAATAGCCATTTGGAGAATGTAGTTCAGTTCAGTCTGGCCCTTGCTCACCAATCCTGCTTTCTGCAGGATTTGCCACAGGCTGCACTCTTGGCCATGAAAATGTTTTCTTTGAACTCTAGGGTATTGTTGTATATTTGTCTTTTCCCGTCACCTCCATGGAAATGTAATAGCCAGCAAAGCTGCCTCCAGGCTGCATTCCAAATGGGAGAGCTTGGCTTTGATTCTTCTGCTTTTTGTTGGGTTTTTTTTTCCTGTAGGTGATGGTGCCAATGATGTCAGTATGATCCAGGTGGCTGACACTGGTGTGGGAATATCCGGCCAAGAAGGCATGCAGGTAGTGTGTACAAATGCAAATGACATCAGAGTTTACGCTGGAGGGCCAGTGGCTCCAGTCTGTTACCATACACAGGCAAGAGCCTGCAGCCTGAGCTCACACCCAGGCCGCAGCATTCCTTCGGAGAACTCAAAAACTGAGTGCTGTAGGGGTTCAGACCCCAAAAACTAGACCTTGCTGCCTGTCACCAAGCTTCCTATTACTCATGTCCTGCCAGGAAATTTGCAGCCTAGGCATCAGTGATTCCTGTGCAGTTGTGTGGTAATAATATAAGACAGCTGTATTTCTGCCTAGATCTCACTAGGGTTAGAAAAGACCTTTAAGGTCATCCATTCCAACCACTAACCTAACACTACCAAGCCCATCACTAAAGTAAACCACCTCCCTTAACACTTCATCTGTGTGTCTTTTAAATATCTCCAGGGATGGTAACTCTACCACCTCCCTGGGCAGCCCTTTTCAATGCTTAACAACCCTCTCATTGAAAAAGTTCTTCCTAATGTCCAATCTAAACCTCTTCTGGTGCAATTTGAACGCATTTCCTCGTGTCCGATCGTTCATTACTGGAGAGAAGAGATCAACCCCCACCTTGCTACAACCTCCTTTCAGGTAGTTGTAGAGAGTGATCATGTCTCCCCTCAGTCTCATCTTGTCCAGGCTAAACATCCCCAGCTCCCTCAGCTGCTGTGCATAAACCTTGTGCTCCAGACCCTTCACCAGCTTCATTGCCCCTCTCCAGCACACTCCAGCACCTCAATGTTCTTTTTATAGTGAGTGGCCCAGAACTGAACACAGTACTCAAGGTGCAGCCTCACCAGCACCGAGTACAGGGGCACAATCACTTCCTTGGCCCTGCTGATCACACTATTTCTGATACAGGCCATAATGCCATTCGCCTGCTGGGCCACCTGGGCATACTGCTGGCTCCTGTTCAGCTGACTCTCAACCAGTGCCCCCAGGTCCTTTTCTGCCAGACAGGTTTCCAAGCCTGTAGCGTTGCCTGGGGTTGCTGTGGCCCAAGTGCAGCACCCAGCACTTGGCCCTGTTGAACTTCATGCAACTGTCTTTGGCCCTTTGCTCCAGCCTGCCCAGGTCCCTCTGAAGAGCCTTCTTGCTCTTCCTCCTGCCTATGTTTTGTTGGACTGAGCCACGTGTGTTTAAAATGAGGGGCTCAGATCTGAGCGAGCGTAAGACTGTAAGCACTGTATATATAAAAAATAATACGAATTTCCAGCAGTAGGTAAGTTGCTCACCTGGCAGGATCTGAACCTTGTCTTTAACAGTTTAGGTATAACATATCCTTTCCTTCATGTGTATTGCAGGCTGTGATGGCAAGTGACTTTGCAATCTCTCAGTTTAGACACCTCAGGAAGCTGCTGCTTGTCCATGGTCACTGGTGTTATACCAGACTCACCAACATGGTGCTTTACTTCTTCTACAAGAATGTGGTATGTGGCCATCCCATCCCAGGGAAATCACAGTTTGTGTAATTGAGAGCACTAAAGGGTTTAGTAGTCCTTTATTGCCTTTTTTAGTTTCTATTCTGAATAGGTTCAAAACCACACAAAAAGCATATGTCAGACAGTTTGGTTTTCCATTTATGTCTGCAGAGACGAGGAACTATTACTCCTTGGACTGAATTTCCCACTCAAAGTCATTGTCTGATGTGAACAAACAGTGGGTAACAGGCATTACTAATGTGGTGGTACCATGGCTATTTACTCAAGTCCTGTCCACTTTTGAAATGTGAAGCTGTGTGCTAGTCAAATACAATGTCAAAATGTGGGAGTGGCATGAACTCCACAGCATTTACACTAATTTGCCACAGGCTTTTGTAACCAAACCTAAGATCTGCCTGTTTTCCTCCTGGCTTTTAAAACACTTGCCTACAGAGCATTTTATCATGTCATCTTTGACTTTTCAGGCCTATGTGAACCTCCTGTTCTGGTACCAGTTCTTCTGTGGGTTTTCAGGCACATCAATGACTGACTATTGGATCTTGATTCTTTTCAATGTCCTTTTTACATCGGTGCCCCCCATCATTTATGGTGTCTTGGACAAAGATGTGTCTGCGGAGATACTCATGCAGCTCCCACAACTGTACATGAGGAGACAGAAGTCTGTGGTAGGTTGAAGAGTGCTTGGCCTGATGTGAATTGAAACAGTCAAGTCATTTCTGTCTTTCTTTCTTTCATGGTTCAAGTCAGGCAAACATGAAATTTAAAACCTCTTTCTCTGCTAGAAAAACATCTGGGACTGCGCACAAATGTGTGACACAAATAAAGGCTATTTCTTCTGAAGTTTTTCGTGTGCTGCTTTCATCCATACTGCCAATCTTATCAGATATTTGGATGATAAGAGAAATGAAGTACTTTAGGTGAAGCAGTGTATTAGACAAACATCATTACCAGCATGTTCACTTTATTCATTGCCTCGGCTGTCAACGTGCCTCCCCAAAATGTGTTTCTTTTGGGCATCAGGGCTTACTTTAAAAGGGCACTAGATACTGCTTTTTCACTGTCATGTAAGGGTCTCAACTGCCAAAGTAATGCAAAATGGATAAGAACCAGAGCAGATTCTTTTCAAATAATTCTCAAGAAACTTCTGTCTTTCAGGGTTCTTCTCCTATGGATATCTTCTGGAATTTACTGGTGGCACTTTTCTCCCATCTGAAAACACTGTGTATCTTACCTGCTCTATAAGTAAATTCCATCCAAACAGAAAACCACACAGCGGGGGAGAGTTTCTAAATCAAAATTATATAAATGCAACCTTTCTTATTTAACACTTTTAATTAAAACAGTGTTATAACAGTTGAAGACAGTAACACACTGAGGCTGAGACAGAATAGATACTAGTAGCCCAGAGAGAAGATACACTGAACATACGAGCCTCTTAAAGTAACAGTTTTCTTTATGATCATAGCCTTGCAGTAATAGGCTTGACATTAGGAAGCATTTCTGTACTGAGAGAGAAGTCAAACACTGGAACAGGCATCCTAGAGAGGTGGTTGATACCTCAAACCTGTCAGTGTTTAAGAGGCATTTGGACGATACCTTTAGTAATAGGCTTTAATTTTTGGTTAGCCCTGAAGTGCTCAGACAGTTGGACTAGATGATTGTCATAAGTCTTGTCCAACTGAAATATTCTGTTCTGTTCTAAACAAATAATATTTTAAAAAATGAGCAATAAGATGTTTACTGATTGTGTAGTAATAGAATCACAGAATGGTAGGGATTGGAAGGGACCTTTAGAGATCATCTAGCCCAACCCCTCTGCAGACGCAGGTCCATCAAGATCAGGTCACACAGGAACGCATTCAGGCAGGTCTTGGAGACCTCCAAGGAAGGAGACTCCACAACCCCTCTGGGCAGCCTGTGCCAGGGCTCCATCACCCTCACGACGAAATAGTTTTTCCTTATGTTTAAATGGAACTTTTTGTGCTCCAGCGTCATCCCATTACCCCTTGTCCTGTTGCTAGATAACATAGAAAAAAGGGATGCCCCAACCTCCTGAAACCCACCATTTACATATTTGTAAATATTAATGAGAGTCCCATCTGTATAAGCTAGCAGAAATCTAGATCTGGTTTAGAAGGGAGAGTTTGCTTTGTCTGTAGGTTTGTGGACTTTTACATTTATTTTTGCATACCCTTAAATATCTTATGTTACTTGGTTTATGATATCTTTGCAAAGTTTAGTACTATCTTGGTACTGACCCGAGCCTCTGTAGACTGGTGGGAGCAAGTCTGTGCTTTGTCAATCACAGAGATGTGGCTAAGTGAAGGTTACAGGGCCTCAGGATCTGGCCCTTTATTTTGATCACCAGGATAGTACAAACTATAAGAATGGACAGTCACTTGGATTCATCTTCAGTAAAAAAGCACTTCCCTAACAGGCAAATAAGACCAATTTCCCACACCACCTCCAGAGATCAGTTCAGTTCTTGAAAGAGCTAATTGTAGAGGAAGTCCTGGGTGAGTAGACTGCTCACCTACGCATCTCAATTCAGTGCCTGAAGGAATGGGATATGTCTGAGGCGGGGCACATGCAACTTTGGTTTCGTAAGCAGTTGAGCTGTCACAGCAGTTTGCTGCCACTGAGTGAGGAAGGCTTGTTCCTTCTGTCTTCTTTTCTTCCCATTCCCTGTTTTCACCCACATAGTTAAACTGCCTTCCTTGTGCCAGGTCGATTGTCCGTCAGATCCCTTCCAGGAGCTGATTTAACTCTCCAAACAAGAAACCTGTTATTGCAGCAGAAAAGTTAACTGATTTCTCACATTGTTAGCTGAGAGGAGTCTGGCCTGCAGAGAAGAGTCAATGGGCATAAATTAAAGAGTTAAAAGCATATGTACCTAAAAAAGGAATGGAGATATAAGTGGTACTTGGCAGTCAGTGATGGTAAGCTGCTAGGGTAATGCATTCCCTCTCCCTTCCGTAGTACTCAGGTAAGGCTCTGGTGGGTGTGTTCTGGCAGAAACAGTAGTAAGGTCAGAGTTCCCAGGTCCGGCTGCTGATTTAAATGCTAACAGCTAGCCACATGTGTGAGTGAGCTCCTTATGCTTATTATCATAACTTCTTCTTCATTGGAAAGCTAACTGGAATTACTTCTGCAGATAATCTTTCCTCAAATCCCAATGAATGCTAATGAAAGATGCAGCAATTTGTTCTGTTTGTTTCAATGCCATTATCTTCTTTTTTCTTACAGGCTTACTTGCCTTCAGCTTTCTGGATGACCTTGCTGGATGCGTTTTACCAAAGTCTCGTTTGCTTTTTTGTGCCTTACTTTGTAAGTGCTGATTACAAAAGATGTTGGTACATTTTGACATACTAAAACCCTGGGCGAACTAGAGACCAAAGCCAAGTGTTTGGTTTTTACTTCCTCATATCTAAACACCTACTAACGGGATCATCACTGCAGCTGAGCTGAGCTGTGTGCATGCATTTGCGTGTGTGGTGTGGCAGCTGGTGACGCCACACTGTGTACTGGGGCTCTGTGAAGGAATGTGTTACGCTGACCAACTACTCTCTTCCTTTTCAGACTTACTGTGGCTCAGACATAGACATTTATTCTTTTGGAAACCCTATCAACACAGCAGCACTCTTTACAGTCCTATTTCACCTTCTTATTGAGTGCAAGTCTGTGGTGAGTACTTTTCTGTCCAAAAGGGCAGGTTGCTAAACAGAGTGTAGAGAGAGCTTCATTTATAAAACAGAGTAAGTATAAAAGGGAAAAAAACTAAATGTATTGTTTATATGACTCTGTGAGCTCTCATGATGCACCCATCATTGGAGCCAACAGAATTACTGAAATGACTGAAATTAACAACATTTGGCCTCAGAATTATTTGTAAATAGCAAAAGGATCCTGCCTCATTAGGGTGTGGTGGTTTGGGGATGTGAGTTTAGTTTTGCAAATGACAAAACCAACCAGGGATCAACTGAGCCTTCCTTAGTTCCCAAAGCTCCCGTCTCAAAGGCAACAGTGTAAACTGTTGGTTTTAAATGCTTGGAACTGATGATCTGCCCTGTGGCCAGGATAAACAATTCAGAGGTGTATTGTGGTTCCTGAAGTAAAGAACTGATACGCTACAGAAATGCTGCCACAGTTTTTAATGAAATCTGTGCAAGTGAAAGCATCTGCATTAGCTTGGATAAATTCACAGTCCTTACTAGGGTAATACCTGGCTATTTTGCATAACTTGAAGGAAAATGCAATAGTACATTTACAGTAGAAGGACAAGTCAATGGGGCTTATTTTTTGTCAATAATTTTTTTCAGAAATGTTTTTAGCACAGTTTCATAGTGGATGACATTCCAAGCTGGGAGTCGGTATTTTCCTTGTTCTTTTGGAAGATCAGCAGAATGTCCTTATCGAAGATATACGTGTAGCATGAGTATATCCATGCTCTGAATAGGAGAGCATTACCTAAATGGGATTTATTTGGCATTTTTGAATGGTGGCAAGCTGTCAGACCAGTGACAGTATTGTTTTCGTAGCAACTATTGTAGCCATTTAGGTACAAGGTTACAGGAAACTGTGATGTAGTACAGTCAGTGTAGTGTCTTGAGCAGGATATATAAGGGTAGTGTCATGTAGAGGCCTTGCCTCCATTTCACAGAATCTCAAGGGTTGGAAGGGAGTTTGAAAGATCATCTAGTCCAACCCCCCTGCCAGAGCAGGACCACCTATTTGCTTGAGAAGGTTTCCTCTGCTGCCGGTGGATGAGGTGGTCATCTAAAGCAAATGGCACAAAAAAAAATGTAGTTCACAAAGGAATCAAAAGGTTTATTTAATAGAATGAAAAACAATTAAATGTGTGGGTTATCTATGAACTATAGGAGGGAGACTCCATTCTTCCTGGAATGTTTTGATAAATTTAGGAATATGATCTGAGCAGATCTATCCTCTCTTATTTTAAGTAGCTGTCTTTAGAGGAAGATGGGTTTGTTCATGCATGCAGGAGTTGAATACACACATACAGGTGTTACAAGTCTTTTTCTTTACAGCTTAAATCTGGTTTATTTCCTTTTCTGAAATGCAGACTTGGATACATACAGTAGTTATAGTTGGCAGCATCCTGTTGTACTTTGTCTTCACTCTGGCTTTTGGAGCAACCTGCAAAACCCACAACCCACCATCCTACTGGATCATGGAAAAGCAGATAACAGACCCAGTATTTTACCTAGTTTGCCTCCTGACTACTTGTGTTGCTCTGCTACCCAGGTGCGTTTCTGTTTTATAATTGCAGATACCTGTTGTTAATAAAATCAGTTTTCCTTGAGTCAGTGAGGCTGCAGATCTCTCTCTCTGGAGGAATTGCTTCCCCCACCACCACCAACGTAGAGAATATTTCATAATTCTACCAGAGTAAGCCACATGAGGACAGCTCTTTAGTCACATGTTCTCAAAGTAAATTTCCATAAATAAAAAATTCATGTTGTGGTTTATATTACTGATATTATATTCAGTATTGTCTTTGAAAGGAAAAACTAGTGATCTCTGTAACCAGAGTTTATATACAAAGCAGCTACATTTGTGATCCAAATTGGACATTTGCTGTGCATGGAAATACTGTGCTTAGTCTGTGTTTGTTTGTGAAACCATTTTCTGTTTGAAATTTATGTCATGAATACGTGTAAGAATTTTAGCATGACTCCCTGCCAGCTCTTCCCAGCTTTCCAGGCCCGTAGTAGTGCTATATGATCAGTGCAAAACAGCAGCGATAACCAGCTTCACAGTTGGAAGCATGACTTTTTCTAGGCCTGATTTTTATGCAGTGGCTGTTAACTCCTTTTATCTGCACTGAGTTGTCAAGGAAGCTTGAAGCCACACACGGACTTTGATGCCTTTTTCACAGGCCTGACAACATATGCAGAAAGCTCCCCTTTCAGTGTGTACATTGCTGCACTAACTAGTCAGTAGGAGAGCCATGTTGAGGACAGAAAGCAGAAGTGCCTGAAATCAGTATCTTTCGTTGAAAATGACAGTTTTACAGCACACTGTTGTGCAGCTGCTGGCCCTACTGTTTCTGTTCACTAAACAGCACCTGCAAAAAAACTGCTCCAGAGGCTGCTGCAGCCTTAGGGTTACTTGGACAGTGTTTGGTTTTCTTTAGTGTTACTGGAAACAGTTTTGAACCTGCTTCTAAACAGCTTATTTGAAACTTTGTATATTTTGTAGATATTTGCTGAGAGTTCTCCAAGGAACGTTGTTTCCATCTCTGGTGTTGAGAGCCAAGCACCTAGACAGACTGAGCCCCGAGGAGCAAAGGGCAGCACTTAAGAGGTGCAAAGATGACTGCATTGGGAACTGTAGAGTGGAGTTCCAGACTACTTCTGCGTCTTCCAGCTCAGCCACAGGTGCTATATCAGAGGAAGAAATCATTGCCAGTGTTTTGCCAACATCAGGAGCACCTTTTCAGGCATGTTCAAGAGATGGGTTAGGGGAGGCCACCTCCTTCCTACCAGACATTCAGGATGAGTCTGGGAATACAAATGACTTGAACTCTGAAAAGACTCTATTTCTGAATTCGTTAAACTAATTCAGACACATTTGTTGTCAATAACTCCTGTGCCAAAGTCTCTGTGTGTGCTTCTGAAGAGGGAAGTGGTGCTGCTTCTCAAGCACATAAGGCAGATTTGAATTCTGTTTTGTGGGAAGGAGGCTTTAATGTGTCGTACAAAGTTGGAATGGTAACTGTTAAAACCCAAGAGTAATAACTGCTGATTTATGCTGCACTGCAGTTTTGTTATCTTCAGCCAAAGTAGACGATGCATACATTTCCTTTAAAAGCTTTTTGGTTTATAAAGCTTTTTAATAATTTATTAAGAGCTTTATGATCTCAATGGCAGGGTTAGCTTTTAAATTTTTTCACAGTAGACTTTGCATACTGCTTACTTCTTGTATGCAGCATCACATAGTACCTCATGGTGTCACAGACAGGACATGGCATGAACGCAGAATTGCAGGGTCCAGATCAGCAGAGCCAAGCCGCTGTCTTGCACCGCGTCCTGAAATCCTGGCTTGCCTGGGCTTCATCACTTGCTGAAGCATGAAGCAAGCAGAAGGGCTGGGGTGCAGTGTCACTGGTTGGCCTGTCGCGAGACTTCCCAGTGTGTGTACACAGCAAATGTTTCAGCCACTGTGGGCCAGTTTGTGCACCACACTGTTGCTCAGGCCCACTTGGTATTGGCCAAAAGCTGTTTTAACCATCAGCAGGGCAACCCAGAAGAGACACGTGTGCCACGTGTTCCCTCACCTTCCCCTTCCACTAAAAGAGCAAATCCCAGCGCAGTCTTTTGTTCTCCGTGGTAGTTCATCCCTGCCGTCTGGCTCCATGTGCTGTTTCGTGTCATTTGCAGCTGACTGGACTTCCTTTCCTCCTCACCCAACCCAGATGTTGGATGCCTGACTTTTCTTTAAACTACCTCATGCCTGTGCTGCAAACTGTCTGCCTGCCAGTGGCAGTGGGCACCTCCAGTCTGTCTTCAGGTCTTCTCTTATAAACAGCAGCTTCTAGTTGACAACAGCACTCTTATTCACTCTCAGGTGTTTTTACATTCCTACAGACTTCTATAATGAATAGCTTAAGTATCTCTAAAGCTACTGGAAAGAAGGTATAACCCCATTATGTGTCCCAGATTTGAGCTCTGTTGCTCATCTGTCTTGGAGATGACCCGCCTCTGCCATTTTCTCACTGCTGTACATGCTGCACAAAAGCTGACTGAGGTGCATGTGGCTACTTCTGGATTCAAGACTGTCTAAAATACTGTCTTCTTTTTACTTCCTTCCCCAAAAAGTTACATGGCCAGTCTGATGAGGAACTTAGGGAGTTGTTTGTATCCACTAGCACCTGTTGAAATAAACAGTTTCCTCAGACTGTAGCTGCTAATGAATTATTAGTGTTGAGCTGATTTTTTGGTTGTGTTTCTTTCTGAAACTTTCTGCTTTCAAATTGCCAACATTTGTGTGTTTATTTTTAGGCGTCATGTCTGGGGCATGGGCTCTACTTTTTAACTGAACCGTGAGCTTTCCACAGCTGTGATCAACGCTCCATATTCCCCATCTTTTAAGATCTCCAAAAGAATTTAAACAAACACTGAGGTCTGAGACAGCTGCTGCTATGCAGAGCAGATACTGAGGGCATGCTAAGTTCATTCTAATGCAAGTCACCACATGTTACCAAAAGTTGAGAACAATTCTGTTTTTGAAAGGTGGAATGTAATGATGACTGACTCCATCACTAATGCTGGTGACGAGAAAAAGACCCCTTTTGTTCAGCCTTTGTAGAAAAGAAAGAGTGGAAAGAGCCAGCGATGACAGCCATTTCTGCAAATACTTTTGTTTAATTTGATTCAACATATGGTAAACTATTTTTGTTATGTTCTAACCTAAGATTAGCAAGGACCTTTTGAGTGATGGCAGACATTCCAATGCTGATGTTGAGCGTGTTGGCTTGCAGTTCTGGTTTTCAGTTGGCTGGCTGTAGCATCCCTCTTGCTGCAGGGACAGCTCGCCAGAGGCAAGACTTCTCAGACACCTCAGCTCTCCCTGCCAGCTGCAGGAACTGCAAGATGTCCAAGGAGGAGGTGCAGGATAGCCATAAGGCTGTGCAGGGAGATGAGCTGGTGCAGGGGCTAAGTGGTATAGCAACAGGCTTAGGGAGAATGTGGGCTCGCTGCTGAACATATAGGGTGCCCTGGTGACAGAATATGCAGAGAAGGCTGAACTACTGAATGCCTTCTTTGCTTCAGTCTTTACAGCCAAGGCTGACACTCGGGAAGTTCAGTCCAGCAAGGATAACAGGATAGCCAGGACAGCAGAGGACTTGCCCTGGGTGGAAGAGGAAGAGGTTACAGACTTGTTGGCCAAGCTTAAGGCTCATAAGTCAATGGATCTTAATGAGATGCATCTGAGAGTGCTGAGGGAACTGGCTGATGTGATTGCTAAGCCTCTCTACATCATTTTTGAACAATCATGGAGGACAGGTGAGGTGCCTGAGGATGGAGAAAGACCAATGTCATTCCAGTCTTCAAAAAGGGCAAGAAGAATGACCCAGGAAACTACAGGCCGGTCAGCCTCACCTCCATCCCTGGGAAAGTGATGGAACAACTCATCCTGAATGTTATCACTGAACATATGAAGGATAAGATGGTTATCAAGGGGAGTCAACATGGCTTCACCAAGGGGAAATCCTGTTTGACTAACCTAATATCCTTCTATGAGTGCATAGCCGGCTGACGAGATGAGGGGAGAGCAGCGGATGTCACCTACCTTGGCTTCAGCAAGGCTTTTGACACTGTCTCCCACAACACCCTCATCAGAAAGCTCAGGCAGTGTGGCTTGGATGAGTGGACAGTGAGGTGGATCGAGAGCTGGCTGAATGACAGAGACCAGAGGGTGGTGATCAGTGGCACAGAATCGAGTTGGAGGCCTGTGGCCAGTGGAGATCCACAGGGATCGGTTCTGGGGCCAGTCTTATTCAATATCTTCCTCAACGACCTGGATGAGGGGACAGAGTGTACCCTCAGCAAGTTCACAGAATCACAAGAGCTGAAAGGGAACTCTCTAAAGATCATCTAGTTCAACCCTGCCAGAGCAGGACCACCTAGAGTAGGTCACACAGGAACTAGTCCAGGTGCGTTTTGAATGTCTCCAGAGAAGGAGGCTCAACAACACATCCAGGCAGTCTGTTCCAGTGCAAAATATATTTTCCCTGACCGGGAATCGAACCCGGGCCGCGGCGGTGAGAGCGCCGAATCCTAACCACTAGACCACCAGGGAGTAACAAACTTACTAGTGACACCAAACTGGGAGGACTGGCTGATTCCCCAGAAGGCTGTGCTGCCATTCAGGGGGATCTTGACTGGCTTCAGAGTTGGGCAGAGAGGAACCTCATGAGATTCAACAAGGACAAGTGCAGAGTCCTGCATCTGGGAAGGAACAACCCCATGCACCAGTACAGGCTGGGGGTCGAACTGCCAAAGAGCAGCTCTGCAGAGAGAGACCTGGGAGTTCTGATTGATAAGAAACTAACCATGAGCCAATAATGTGCCCTCGTGGCCAAGAAGACCAATGGCATCCTGGGATGCATCAAGAAGAGTGTGGCCAGCAGGTCAAGGGATATTCTTCTCCCCTTCTACTCTGCCCTGCTGAGGCCTCATCTGGAGTCCTGTGTCCAGTTCTGGGCTCCTCAGCTCAAGAGGGACAGAGAACTTCTGGAGAGAGGCCAGCACAGGGCCACCAAGATAATCAGGGGACTGGAGCATCTTTTTTATGAGGAAAGGCTGCAGGAACTGGGGCTGTTTAGAGGAGATTGCAGGGGCATCTTATTAATATTTACAAATATCTAAATGGTGGATGTCAGGAGGCTGGAACATCACTTTATCTCTTGTATCTAGTGACAGGACAAGGGGCAACGGGATGAAGCTGGAACACAAGAAGTTCCATTTAAACATAGAAACTATTTTACTGTGAGGGTGAGGGAGCCCTGGCACAGGCTGCCCAGGGAGGGTGTGGAGTTTCCTTCTCTGGAGGTCTTCAAGACCCACCTGGATGTGTTCCTGTGTTTCCTGATCTAGGTGGTCCAGCTTTGGCAAGGGGTTGAGCTAGATGATCTCTAAAGGTCCCTTTCAACGGCTACCATCCATGAGCTCACTTGCTCAGCTCCATGGCCCCAGAGCAGGCTCAGGTCTATCCTTACTGTTTGTAGCAGGTGTTCTGCTGTAAAGAATCCAAGGCAGCAGGCCAGGCCAGTGCTCTCCAACCCTCAAAGTCAAACACTGGATATGTTTCTATTGTCTCACCCGAGTGTTTCTTCTGCACCTTAAATCTCTGATCTCTCTTCACTTGTGGCTAGAGCGAATGGATTATTCACTTCCATGGTTCTACAAGTCTGTGACTATGACTGGGGTATGATGAGCTCTCATGGAGCAGCTCTTGGACTTGCAGTGACCTGAGGGAATGCGGGGCTCAGCTTGCTCCCGTTCCCTCCACTGTGAAGAGGAGTTTGGGGGAGAACAGGCCTATGACTTGCCCTCCTCTTGCCTCTGCTATAGGAGCAGAACATACCAGAGGATTAGGCAGGCAGGAATGTGTATGTGTATCAAACCAAAGCTGTAAGCATTTGGAGCACGAGCTTCCAAACTCCTCTGTGACTGCAGGCTGTGGCATCGAAATAACCGCGTGAAGAAACGTGAGTGGCAGACACCTGTTGGACACGGTTGGACGCAGCTGTTAGGTGCCTCTGGGGCACTGAAAGTGCTATTCTGCAGCTTTTTACAAGCCCAGTCACCCCACTGCTCACTGCTTAGCACCGTGAGGCTTTCGGATGGATTTGTAAATCGTGTGAAGGATGATTGCATCTGGGTTTCAGAAGTGATAGGCCCTGCCGATCGCCTTGAAACTTGAGATCCTTTTAAAACTTCCTCTGTGCCGAGACTGTAAGTACTTTTATTTGTACAGTCTTTTTCTACTTTGCAGCGGTACAAATAACACACAGTTTTTTTCTTTTCCTGGTGGGTTGTTTCACTGATGGCGTGTGTTGCTTAAAATTGTCCTCTATAGGCTGTGTTCTTTCAGAGGACTTTGACAAGCAGTCTAAGGGATAAAATTATCCAGCAGAAACATCTGAAAGGCTGCCTGCTGTGATCACTTGTTATTTTTTCACTGAAGGGGACATGAGGGCAGTGAGATTTTTAATAAAAGCTTCAAAATGTTAATTGGCCACATCTAGAGTGGTGCCAAATGAAGGGTGCAAGCGAATCACTCTCCCTTTGTTTCTCAACAGCTAAATGTTTCCTTTATTTTCTTTAGCAGTAGAGACGTCAGGATCCCCTGCTTGCTTCTGCACTCCTGCACGTAGGCACAGCATGACTTGACTTTGCCATTTTGAGAACAAGCTTTTGAAGATCATCTCACAGGTGCCTTCCAGATGTTATGAAGCAGAGCATTTACAGTTTTGATTGATTGTCCATTTAAAACAAACCAGAACAACCACCTTCAACTCTCCTGAACCTTGTAGGTAGACCTAGAGCAGCTTTAACTCACTTTTTGATGTGCAATATCTGATTTACAGAAAAAACCACGCTTTTGAAAACGTGGCTTTTTCCACGGCAACCACACCTGTGCTAAACATTTTGCAGGTGGCAGTGAGCCACAGCCTTTTTACTGAGTGTGTTTCTGCAGTACAGAAACAAAGCTTTGGTGTGTACCAGGGGCGGGGTTTGAGAGCTCCGAAGGTGACTGTGTTAAGAATGTTCTCAAAGCTAAATTTCAGTATGGTTTTTGTATTGTTTGTTCCTGGTTTATTCTGGTTGTGTTACTCTTCCCCTCAAGGTCCTGGATACCTTCCTGTTGACTACAGGAAAAAGGAAAATTTTTACTACTTTAAGTTTCTGTATGCTTCTTATTGTGGTTTCAGCATGTGGATACGTTGAAACGCTGCAAACCAGCTAAAAGGAGATGGCTTTTTCACACTAATTGTATTCCTGGGGAGAGCCATGGAACAAAATGTGTTCAGAGAAACTTGACTGCAGCCTTAGTTTTTTAGATTTTTCTATCCAGTGTAGTTACTGGCAGTGGTATTCTTGGTAATAATCTGTAGTGGCAGCGTACGTGCAGAAGCAACTAGAGGCTGTACAGTGGTGGTAGTGCCAGAACCTCCATGAGTAGCATAGTGCTAACAGGACAGCTTAAAAACAAAAGGGTAGGTAAGGGTATGCAAATACCTTTTTAAGGATGTTTTTAGATATTATTGCTAAAGTTATAACTTCACTCCTCCATATTGTCATTGAGTCTCTCAAGATTTGAAACACATTTTCAACAGCTACTTGGAAAATTATGGCAAATCTTTATTAGTACATCTAGAAAGAAACACATCTTCTTGACTGTGACATTGCTGCCATTTGGAGCTACAGCTGTGGTAGAAGTAAAACCAACCATTGTTACCTTACAGTGAGGCAACACTTGTAAGAGAAACAGCGTGTAGGCATTCTGTCAGCACGCAGGCAAAGGCTGGAGGCAGCGGAAGGGGGAGTATGTTTGCCTATTTCAGGTGCACACATAAAAAAAGCAGTATAAAAATACATTTATAAAATTACAAATCTCCTCTTTACATGGAATGTTCTGTCAGACAGTCGTGGGGAAGGAAGAAACCCAACCGCACCCTCCTAAAGCCATGCGGGATGGGGCTTCACCTGCAGTTTCTTGAGACCGGTTCCCTGCAGGAGGGGGCTGGCCCGTATGCTTAAGCAGGACCCTCCCTCCGTTCTGGGTGGCAGGCCAAGCCCGGTTAATTAAAACATGTAATTACATACCATCATTTGGCAGTGCTGACATCTGCAGGCAACAATTATATATATATGTGTGCCAGTGCTTTACAAAATTGAAAGCTGCTGCCCACTTCATCCTGTGGAGAGCTGTCAGGCAGGGCTGCTCACGTCCCACCAGCACCCCTCTGCCTTTAGTGCTGGGAGGCAGCCCTGGCCATGACTGACCCCAGGGCCAGTGGGCAGGCCAGCTGTGCCAGCCCCTGCTCTGCCAGCCCCTGCTGTGCCACCAGCTGCAGGGATGGAACAAGGCTGCCCTACAACTGCAGCCACCCCAGCCCCAGAGGACAGCTGAAGTGAGGGACGGAGGGCTCTAGCTTCCCTACCCTGAGGCAAGGGAATCAATAACCTATTTCATCTGCAATCTGCTTACACTGGAAACCATGGTCACAGCTGCTCTTCCTCTCCCTTATAGCTGGGAGAAGTGCATTTATGTCTTGTAGTAAAAACTGAATCCTTAATATATAAAAAAACAAACCTAGCAAAGCCTAGAGGAGTTTTATTTCTGAGCTTGAAACAGTGACATGAGCGTCACTTAAATAAGGTTTTATAACCCATAACATAAATACTGACTATTTATTAATAATGCTGTCTAGGGTGCTGCCTAGTATGTCTAACTAAGATACGGAAATAAGAGGTAAACCTTCACTACAGCAATAGTCAGCTCTGCGTGAGTAGGTGTGACGTGATGAACAGTACCTGACATGTCCATGGGCTCTCTCTTGTACTTCCCGTTCCCACACTGTGGTAGTGCCGAGGCCCTGCTGCTGTCGCGGGGCTGTGCCAGAGGTAGCAGAGAGGGCAGCTACAGGCCTTGGGCAGGATTCACAGGGGACCTTGTGCTTTCAGGATGAAGGAGATGTTGTACTTTGCTTAACCTATTTCTAACACTTGTTTGAACAGAAGCTGGAATCCAGGTCTTCTGTCATTCAGACTTCTCTCTCCCAATTGTTTAATCTTGCTAAGCAAAATGAAACTTTTGATACCAGATGGTGGAAGAAACTTATCCAAAACTACCCAGTTTCCCAGGATCTGGGGTACTGCTCATGCTGCATCTTTTGCACTTTAAATCTGCATTTTCCACATCTCACCAGATGTTCAAAGTAGCTGACTGGAAGGGCGGGGGGGAGGGACCGTTGCAGTGTTATTGCCAACCCTGTTATGTTCTGAGGAGGCTGGAGATGGCCAATGCATGCCATATAGGCTGAACACGTCACACAACATGGGGAAAAGCGCCTGTGGGGCACGGGTTTGATAAACAATGCTGATTGGTGTAATGTGTCGAGACATGGGTGTTTCCTAGGCACACTGAGACAAGTGGAAGCTTCAGAAAATTGAGAGCAACTGTAAAAAATAATGTGAACAACTAAGTTTTGGTCTGTGGTGTATCTAGTGGTAATTGGGGGTCTGATGGCCTACTGGTGCCTCCAGCACCTGCAGAGACAGCCCAGTGGGCTCTGGGAGCAGCAGCCATGGAGCTGGGGTGGTGCAGAAGGCATCTGCTGAGGCACAGCAGCAGCACTCAGCTGCCAGCCCTGGAGACCTGCTTGTGTGCTGTGCCACATGGACGTGCAAGCCCATGGATCTGTCCCCTGCTCCCTGCCCCACAGCCTGCAGTGCAGCCGTGCCTGGCACTGCCCGTGTGAAAACACATCCCATCAGTGCCACCTGAACGCACTGAGCTCGTTCCTCATGACAAGTGAGTGAAAACGTGTGTGCTACTAATTAAACAGTATTAAAATAGGTTATCTAAAAAGGTTCTTCTAGTCTGTGCTGCTGCTTACTTTGAATAGCTGAAAGGCAGAAAGTGGCTGATTCATTTCCTTTAAGCTTTTTGCTGTGTTTGAAATAGCACGACGACACAGTTAAAAGTTCAAAGGATTAATTAGTTGTACCCCAAAGTATATTCACCAGCAGGGGGTTTACCATTAACCTATGCTGCGTATTCCGTAGCTCCGCAACAACAGGCAGAGCTTGAAACTCCTTTTCATGGAGTTTCTGGACTGCAAAATCTTCAGTGTTGAAGTGCTGATTCCTGGTTTTTCTTTTGTCTGCCAGCATAATTCTTACCATCTGGAGTTAGTTTAGGAGAAAAGTGTGGATATATATTTGTCTTTCGATCCACTCAATAAAATGTGACACGTTACTGTACACTCCAGGTCCCAAAACTTTGGAAAAGCAGACCGAGCCCCAGGATGTTAAACCAAACAAAGTCCAGCGCCCTGCAGGTTGCTCACACACGAGCGGTCCTCCGCTGTCACCCTGCATTGGGAAAGAGGAAAAACAGCCTGTAGGGTCTATGGGTGGCCATCAGACAGGTGGTTAAAGCTGTGTCTCAGTTCCTACAGAGATTTGCTTTTAATAAGTGACTCATCTGCAAAAACTGGCTGCTCTGCTGAGCTATGTAGCAGCACACGGCATTACTAGTGTTTCTTTTCTGTTACATTTGTGCAACAAATGACCTGCAAAAGGCTCATCGAATTAAAAAAAACACCTCAACAGTCTAATAGTTAACTAATAGAGATTATACCTTACAGTCTTTAAGCACCATTTCACTACCATAAACTGAAGCTGATTGCATTGATATTAATCCTGAAAGTTGGGTTAAAATAGCATAAATAACTTTTGTCATTCCTATAGTAGATGAAACCTGCTCTACCTAATAAACATCATAGTACCTCCATTTCTAAAAGCAAGTCTGGCGGTGAGTTTCCCCTTAGAGAGACCTACCATGCAGGAGTCCACCGTGCCAGACTCGTAGCCAGCACACAGCATCCTGCTGGTGATGGTTTTCATGTCAAAGTACGACTGGCATTGTTCTAAGGAAATGATGCGAACTTCTCCTTCTTGAAGCTTGAAAGGCACTGAAAAATAGAAGTAAGCATTAAACCACACACACAAACACTTGGCTATGATGGTTCTTTGAGAGCTGATAAGTATTCCCATTAGGATTGATTCTACATATAACTCTATGTATATATATGTATAAAACATAAGGAGAGAGGGATTCCCCCTTTTGCACAAAGCTAAACGTGAGGTTTTTTTGCAGTGCTGCATCACAGGATTCATGAGCGTTGTGCTTCAGAGCCCAGTGCAGGTGTTGCATGTGGAGAAGGACCAGGCCCATGGGGACCTATGGGACACTTGCCCCTCCTCATGTGTTCCCGCCAGCAGCCTGAGGAGGGCAGGTGCTGTGACACTGTATGGGGGGGGGGGCGGTGCTAAGAAAGGTGCAGTATGGGCTGGAGACAGCAACAGGAGGAGATGGAAATGGGAGAAGACATTGGACTCAGTTCCAGGGCAGGATCTCCCTGCTTCTCTGTGTTTCTTGTGGTAAAGCTTAGTATAATCAAACCGATTTTGAGTTACATTTGGGTGACGATAAAGGGCTTCTTCCAAAGTACAGAAGACTGGGTCACCATCCCCAGAGACATTCAAAAGGTGCAGAGATGAGATGCTGAGGGATGTGGTTCGGTTTAGTGATGGGCCTGGCAATGTTGAGTTAGTGGTTGGACTTGATCTTAAAGGCCTTTTCCAACCATAATGATTCTGTGAATTGTTAAGAAAAGTTGTTCAGCCTAGGGCATGCAGTACCGCGTAGCCATAATGGGTTATGATGCTTTGTAGCATAAAACCCTTAAATCCAACACTGAAACCACATTAGAGAACAAAAAACTTTCTTCCACTTGCTAGTGGTGCAAAAGCATTCCAGCAGATTTTTTCCTGCCACTACATAAAAGATATTTTTAGCTGAGTAACAGCCTGTCCCTCACATGTGCAATGTAATTTTTGCCATGTGCCTGACCTGGTCACCAGAGGTGAAGTCCTACCTGAAGCACTGAAAGGAAAATTTCCTTCTCCAGGATACAAAATTATAGCCTTCCCTAGTAAGTACTTTAATAGAAAAAGGAGGAGCACTATAGCTGGAGTATTAACAAGGTTGGGGATGGGATAATTTGCCTATGGTGCATGCAGAAACATTTTGACTCAACAAAGACTGACATAACCATTCTGGTTGTGGAACACAAGGATTGCAGTGGCCACATAACAAGAAAACACACCAACATTCTGTTAAGCAAGACAAAACCAGTGCTTGTGATTACACTTGGATGGAATAAACAGTGTGACAAGTCCAAAGTGTATCACAGGGAATTGATTCAAGGCAGCGTTCATTCAGTGCCTCCCACTTTCACTGAATTAAGGCTGCTGTACCCCCACACTGGTGATCTGATACCTTCTCAACATAGTTATCAGTACAACCTACACCAGCAAAATGATAACCAATGCAAGTGACTTTCTTGATAGGAGTTTCTCGATCCTCCACATTTTTCAAAGTCAAGCCACTTATCTAAATAAGGATTCAGGAGTTGCTGATGTGTAAAAGCTCGTCTCTGCTCACAGCTAGGTCCGGCCATCAGCAGTTACAGTTCCCTAGTACTTAAAGAGGTCCAGTAATAGTATACATGGACTAAGCTTTGTAACAGGATCCCTTAGTTGATTAACTCAGTAGGTCACTGTGTTTTTGCAAGAGTCCCAGATAGACTGGCCTTACTTTTGTTGCCCATGTGTCCCCAGCCAGTGATGTAGCAGTAGGTGTCTGGCTGAACCAGCTGGTCCTTGCTGGGCAAACAAACAGGTCTGACGTAGCTTGTCTCGTTGATATCCTCATCTAGTTCCACAATGCTGATATCATAGTCTACCACTGCTCTGTTGTAGCGTGGGTGGAGGATAATGGTCTTCACCAGTCGAGTCTGCATGAAGCCTGAGGGATGATCGAGATTGCTAATCCCAAACACAACTTTCCAAACAGCTGCATTTTCTCTCCTTTGGAAAATAGAAAGAAAAAAACCAAAGGTGGGGGGGGGGGGGGGAGGGAGTGAGAATTTCAATCAAGAGCCTTCTTTTAAGCTAGAATACCCAAGAATTTTTTTATCTCTGATTTTTTTACATGTTGCACTCTGCAAAGCATTTCACATACAAATGCCAAGAGAGAAAAACAATTACTTGGGTATCATCACTGACATCGAAGGTCTGAGCAACAGAAGACAAGGCTTTCCATTTCCTTCCTGCCCATTACCAAATGAATTCAAGCTCACACCTTCAGAAGATATGTTACCACCTATTAGTCACTGCATTAAATGCCAAAGGCTCTCAGCGTAGGGCCACCAAGATGATCAAGGGTATAGAACATCTTTCATATGAGGAAAGGCTGCAGGAACTGGGGCTGTTTAGTCTGGAGAAGAGGAGACTGAGAGGTGATCTTATTAACATTTATAAATATCTAAAGGGTGGGTGTCAGGAGGTTGGGACATCCCTTTTTTCTATGGTAGCTAGCAACAGGACAAGGGGTAATGGGATGAAGCTGGAACACAAAAAGTTCCACTTGAACACACGAAAAAACTATTTTACTGTGAGGGTGAGGGAGCCCTGGCACAGGCTGCCCAGAGGGGTTGTGGAGTCTCCTTCCTTGGAGGTCTTCAAGACCTGCCTGGACATGTTCCTATGAAACCTGATCTAGGTGAACCTGCTTCTGCAGGGGGGTTGGACTAGATGATCTCTAAAGGTCCCTTTCAACCCCTACCATTCTATGATTCTATGATTTTCCATCAAGTTAGAAGTGCTAATAATGTTCATATGCTACTTGGTTAATGAACACTGTAAAACAATGTTGCTCAGAACAATGAGCAGTTAGAATGTGTTGTCCTACAGTCAAGAAAAAAAACCTTAATGTCTCGGATGCTTTGGTGTGATGCATTTCAAAACGATCTTAACAAAACTCAGAGGAAGTCTACCAATAAAACTGGCAAATGACGTCATGTTTAACATAGCTCTTTGCACTGATGCTCTCCACAAGTATTTACAACTCTTTGTATTAATACTTTTTGTTGCATTATTGTTATATGGCCCTCATGTTTCACATACCAGACTTCACATGAAGTTCATAAGATACTTCACAAAATGGAGCATTTTGTCTAAAGCACCAGAGCACTGTAAAACCTGTCTTAGTTGTTGGCTTCTCCAGTTGGTTGGGTACATTTTTAAATACTTTATATCAAAAAAGCTTTGTGCCATCAAGAATGATCTTGCTGTTGCTGTAACAAGCTATACAAAGGAAGAATTTTAAGATTTCAGGCCATTGGGAATATATCCTCAAATCTATTCGGAGAGGTAGAAGAGAAAAAAGTTTAAGTAACTCCTCAATGAATTATTAAACCGAAATATCTTAGTACTTTAAGGCATTCAGAATACAAATGTGACAGAGACCTGAGCTCAAACAGATATAATATAGCCCTAAAGGAGGGGTAAATGAAGAGCTGCAAAATGTAGTGGCAGTCTTTCTGTATTTGACAAAATGGGGGAATTTTTACTTTATACATTTGACAGTGTTGTTGCGTGTCTTTCACCAATAAGAGAAATCTCTCACCCATTCAATGGGGTAAGAGATAATGGATAATTCTCTTACCCAGTTCAAGGTAACTGAAGGATCTACCTCTAAATCCCACCCTTTATGTCACCGGAAGGTAAAGAAGTATTCCAGAGAGGAAGTATTCCAGAATATTCCCCAAAATAGACAGAGAAAGAGAAATTCCTTGTGCAGGACCTAAAATATGATAAATATAATAATCTTGTTTGTATTATTCAGGTTTAGCACTCAGTTTGGAAGGAAGCTCATCTAAGGTTACTCTTTTAAGTTTCTGGCTATTACTTCTCTCTCAATGTAATCAGTTCTTGAATATCCTTAGGGCTTGATACGATGTGACAGTCAGAACTGAAGTCTCCGCAATACTGTTTCTTTTAGCTGTCCATTTATATCCTCATACCTTGAGATACTCACACCATCACCTGTCTGATGTTTTCTGGCTTCTACACAAAAGCCACAAACTTTGCCCCTACCACAAGTTCCAGCATTAGCCAGGAAACAGCCCCCACCCCCCCCACCCCCCCCCCAAAAAAAAAAACAACCAAATCCAAAAAAGGAAAAACCACAACAAATATGAAAGAACACAGAAACAGACAAAATGTAAATTATTACTGGAAAGGGGAGCAATTACATTGAGTGTTATAAATAACTGTCCATCAAGAGATACTTGTTTGCCACAGAATTTCCGCTGGCTTGAACAGAAAGAAGGTTGTTTAGCGTAGTCTAAAATAATTTCCAGTGAGCAAATACCAGTTTAAAGCAGGATTAAACACTGATGACAACTGCATAGCAGAAAAGTACTTGCCAGCTATGGCAGAAACTACATTTCAATTATCTTTAGAAACCAAATTAAAGAATTTCAGTACAAGACCTAAGAAATGAGGTAATAAATTTCACTCCAAAGTCTCTGGTTCATTAAAAATAAGTGTTTGCTAGCTCAAAAAAGCTGACAATAACCAAGACATTGGCATGATTTGCACTCCAGACTGTTTACCACAAGGCCCAAGTAGCAGCTAAGGCTGACTTTTTCATAAACGCAGTCCTGAGTGTTTATAATCAGAGAAAGCAGTGACTTCCACATGTCAGCTGCATTGTGAGTAGTTTTTATTTTTACCAATGGCCACAGCATTTTTCCATTGGTATCTTCATGCTGGTGGCCAGAATGAATTCTTTTTTCATCTATGGCAGTTGTATGAGAGCAAAGTGCTTCTTCCTTTTGCTCGCTCCTGCTGGAATTCAGGGCAAATTCATTTAGCTTTCAACAACAGAGGCACCAGCAATGAATAATAAGGTGTGTGAAAATCTAGCTTATGCTGGTTTATACCATTTACTTTTCATTTTAGTCTCTTCAAGGCAGGCCTTTGTGATTTGCCATTCTACAAAGGTCATCGACTACTCCCAGTGTGTTTGGCAGAGGAGTGAGGTCTTGGTAATAAACGTGTGCAAGTTTATATGAACAGTAAAACTGAGCCCTCTCACCCTTCAAAGCAGTGTGCTACAGTCAAGACCCATCTCTTTGCAATCAAAACGCAGCCGCATACATGCCCGCTGGGTTCGCTCTGCAGGGAGCACTGCCATGGCCATCGGCCTGGCCGACTGGTCCTGCCGCCGAGGATCCTCTTGCTCATGCGAGCGGCTGGGCGACGGCCACAGTCTGGGGAGCAACAGAGGCAGAAGGCAGAGTTACTAATTACCACATAGGCAGCGCATGCAAGGCCTGCTGCAGGAAAACTAGGCACCGAACAGTATTAACAGAATCAGGAAATTACACTGAACGGTGCAGTAAATGAAGTCATCAACCACCACACGTAAATATCATAGAGATATATCATAGAATCATACCAAACACACTGATCCGTTTTCAACCTTCATATCAAAGAATTTGCTCTCCTGATAGTAAGTTTCACCACCTCAGACTGAAATATTAACCAAGCTGATGTCTGACTCCCTTTCCCTCAGGAGTTAGTTACCAGGCTGCCCTTGGGAAGGTGTCCTGGGTTTCTGTCCTTGTCTTTCTGTCAGCTAGCAATGCCTCTGGGCTACTTTTGACTATCCCTAAGAACCGCTTCTGGAAAATCTGCTTAGCAGTAACAAGGCTTCTCTTAAGCCAGGTGTGAGGTGAGTGTCACACTGTTTGCTCACCTACACGGCATCAAACTTGCTTTGCCTGTGGAAACTGCTAAGGGAGAAGACTTGAAGGTTTGCAGACATCCTACCACTCTGTCCATTCTACTTTATAAGCCACTTCAACTGGAAATTATACCAGGTTCCTATCTGCCAGACAGCTATTTTTCTGAAGGAGTTAGCCCTTCACTTTTGTTCCACTTTACATTCTGGATTTGTAAAATGGCAGATGTTATTTACCCTGTTTATACTCAATCTGATTTAGGGAACAAATAACACCACCAGCTTCTGCAATTAGCCTCACAAAGGACGACATGCTGCTATTGCATGTGTCTGTGCGAAGTTAGTGATGAAGAAATAAACTGGAGTAATGGTTACTTGTTACTTATAATTCTTATTGTGTTCACTTAACTTCCAAGAGCAAAGGATTTTAAGTGTACCTAAAGCAACATATGTCAGAAGCAAACACCTTTGACAAGCTCCTATGAGCACTTTTTTTTCTGATAAGAATAGCAAATGTTTTCATTAGTTTCCCAAATTCAGGTCATGCTTTGGGATTAATTTTCTCCTGTGTCAAGCTAATTCATAACTTAAGTGTTCTTCAGCAAACTCTCCTTGTCTGTAGAACATAATTTCATTGAAGACAAAGAATTTCTGCATTTTCAAACCACTTAAACTTTTACAATCTGCTCTGCCCACAAACTTGGTCTGCAGGTTTCTACTTCAGGTTCTTCTTAAATCCTCTTTAGCTTCACAACTAAACAGATCATAGCTTCAACTCCCAGGCAGATATCTGGCTAACCATTCTGGTGGTAAAGGATATTTTCAGCAGGGAGTTTTCTCAAATGAATTTTCAGAACCTGACTGCTGACAAAACTCAATTTGTTGGAGTAGGACTGGGCTACTGCAATACACAGTCTCTGTCGTAGTCAAAAAATAAGAAAAGCTGATAAAATTGAATTGAATAAGGGAAAAAAATCCCACCAAACATTACAAAACTGGATGTTGCTGAAGTCTAGTCAAATTTCAGAATGAATCTGCATTAAACTTATGCATTTGTTAAAGTAATTTAACACATCTTGAAAAACATCCTTGTTTTATATGCACTTCTCTCTTACCTTCTTTAGTGCACAAGACAGCGACTTTGCTTCTGCTTCGACACGTCTGTCTAAATATCAAAACAAGAACACAGTGGAAATTAATTGGTGCAATTTTGGTAATTTGTAAATCAGAACAGGTATTGTACTCTTTGTGAACCAGCTGTTAAAAATTCCCCTAAACTGTAAAAAGAAACACAAGGAGTTTCTTAGACCAGATCATCCACGATTTCCAGCATCTGCCTGGAGATAACTCAAAATATTAGTTCAGCTTTACAATGCATTTCATGAGTGGGTGCCCTGTATTTTGCAGACTTGCCTCGCTGTCTTCTGGGCACTGATCCAGCTCTGAGGTCAGCTGGGATGTACAGTCTGTCAAGTCTTAATTTATGGCACTTGAAAGCACAGAGATTGACAGTCTCCTCTCCCTTACAGATGAAGGATGGCATTTTCCTTGAAATACCTTTGATAATAGGTGATCTTTCCTGCCTTAGAACTTTGGGCATTTTGAAAAGATCCAGGAAGCTTTCAAAAGCAAGCATTAAAACAACAGAAATACCATTTATATTGAAAATTCTCAGATGAGAGAAGAAAGAAATGTGGGAGGACTGGGCTACTGCAATACACAGCCAAAAAATAAGATACATTGATGAAACTGAAAAGCATAGGGAAAAAAATAACACACAAAACTGGACGTTGCTGAAGTCTAGTCAAATTTCAGAATGAATCTGCATTAAACACTTGCATTTGTTAGTTCTTGTCCAAGTTCCCAGTAGTCCAGGAGCCTGACAGCTTGTTTAAATACAGAACATACTCCATGGCACAGACATTTTACATGCTGAAGGTGATACAGATGAATACACCTAGACTGCAGGTCTCAGGAGCACTGTCCAGCTACTGGGATTGGCTCAGTCTCATGCTGGGAAGAGACTAAATACATATTGTCCCCTGTGCAACTTACTTTATGCTAGAAAGCAAGGCAGGCACCTGAGAAGGGGGTGGCCTGGGCGTCTTCCAGCAGGATGACTGGTAGATCAGCATGGGGTGCACCAGCCAGAGCTACCTAGATACAGCTTGACACAGCCAAAACAAAACCAGCCTCACTCTTCATGCAAGGCCTTAGCTTCTCACTTGTTGTTAACCTTTTTCTGGATTTGAGGAGTCTAGAACATCTGTTCCTACTTTCATCTCTGTAATAGCTTTATCAATAAACCTCATTACTGATGTTTTCTCTGTACTTTGCCGCACTTTGCTACTAGATCTTATAACTCTGAGGTTCCAAATCCATCCCTTCACGTGTACTTTCTAGCAGAGCACTTTCAAACAGGGCAAAGAACTTTGAAATTTCTGCTTTGCACTTCAGTGACTGAACAGAACGTGATTGTTGGCCTGCCCTTGCAACTGGTCACAACCTTGGTCACAACTCAAGGTGCTTATTCTCATGTTACTCTGAAGAAAAGCATTTAGATACCATTAGGTTAGTGAGAAGAGACAGTGAGAAAGGAGTTTAAAAGAAAATTTTCTAGTATCAGGCATCAACCTGTAATGGCCCTCCTTACAGAAATAAAAAATGAACTTAAATGAAGGGGAAAATACTAACATGAACCATAACTAGTATCAAGTCGAGGTGCAGCAAAGCAAAAGCAGGAGCTTGTAGACACAATCTTTTTAATCTGCCATTAAAGTTTCACTACAGAAAATAACAAGAGCCAAGTAAAAGAAAAGTAGGTGTATTTCTCAGATTTGTGTCCTCACGCATGTTGTACCTCTGCATTTGTTCAAGACAGTTTTTCCTTGTGAAACAGAAAGACGTTCTATGGAAGAAAGATGTTCTGAAATCCCCTAGGCATTGGAAAGAGAACAAGGCAGCAATGAATCTGCTTTTTAGAGAACACAGCTGCAGATGGGGTGGTCCTCCAGTTCTGTCCTGGATGTTTAAGTTGATTGGCTCTTCAGTCTCACTCTGAATTTCTCAAGCATGAGAGTCTGGCTTCTCATTACCAACTACCTGCTTAGTCAAGTTAATTAAAAGGAATATACCACTATCTGAAGCCAGAGGAGTAGCTAAAGAAATCTACTCTAAGTGCATAAAGCACTTCAGCACTTCTGCTGAAGAAGCTGTGGTCACTCCAAATATATGAACCCAAACTACATGGGCTGCAGAGGATGGGAAGATGTTGCTACAGGTTATGCTGTACAGCACTTTCTTGATCAGCTGGGATTTAATGAAGCTGTCTGGTGCAGGACACCACCTCCATGCTGTTAGTCTAGCAAAAGGGACACCTGAGGCTTCACAAGGTGGACTCAAAGGAAACTACAGTTGTAATAGACACTAAAGTAACTATAGATTGTATCTTAACAACTCACATGAGTATGTGACAGGATTTATTTTTACACAGATACCTAGGGAACAAAGAGCTTACCCAAGGGAGTTTGTCATCCTCTATTGATACACAGCTACCCACAGCAGTCAAATAAATCTCATTTACTTGTTACTTACCCATCCACTAGAAGAGCATGTAAAGTGGATGCATTTTTATTCTTCCAGTCTGAGTGCAGATTGAGCCATTTTTGATGCTGCATTTCCTCGTCCTCTGCTACAATTTCTGTTTTGGATGGTCCTCTGAAAAAAATGAAAGATATTCACTACGATAGTGGAGAGGCCCTAATGCCTCCCATTTACTCCAAAGATACACAGTTGAACATTACATCAAAGCCATGAGTGGCAAAATCACAGGGGAACGAAATCACCCCAAGAAGCCAGCCCAGCTAACACATCACCATCTCTTACGTTGTATTTTTCTGACAAGAACCAGAATTGGAATTGGAAACAGCAACAGCCTCCTGGTGGCATTTACTGTAGTAGATACACTCACTGTTTCTACAGTTTCTTGCCTCCAAAAATTCAAAAAGTAGATCTTCATACATAGAACAGCCAAAAGGAAAAAAATATTTTCTTACATTCCTATCTTTGGAAATCCATTTCAAGTTAACTGCAAAGAGCATCCTGGGTCGTGTTAACAATACTGGACTTTGATGATGTCAAACCTGCCCTTCTGCAGCAAATGAACAGGAAGATGAAAGTAAGCTAGAATGGCTTTCTCACCAGGAGAAACTTTCACATATCCACCTCCTCCTCAGTTTGCTTATTTTCTGATGGACTCAAGCCACTGAAGAAACTGCTTTTTCAGTACATCTCAATTGCTAAATGAAAACAAAAGTGTATTTTTTAAATGGCTTTACAAGCCGTGCAACTTTCTAGCACAGAACTTTCCATGATTATCCATCAATCCCTGTCAGTGACGAGGACTTTCAACGACTGCTCTCCTGAATGCTTGTCAAAGGTCAAATTATAAATCCTGGTTCCTGCGTAAGAGTTCAGAAAAACTGTCATGTGTCCTAAAGCTTGCCTATGTACCCAGTCTCTCGTGGCATTGCCTAAGAATGCTGGCCAGGGTAACGGTTTAAGTCAAATTATTTCAGTATTAACTATATTTCTTCTTAAACATTTACAAAAGTGCAGCATCCTCTAACCACCTGATTGCACAAATTAAGAAAGATAAAGAACTCTGGTTTATGGTAAATTGTCAATGCAACCATATGGAAATGTTTTTAACAGGGCAGGCAGAATTAACTAAGCTCTAAGGTCACGGCCCTGCCTGTTACATGACTTATTTCTCAGAACCTTCTCTGGGCATATTAAACAAATAAAATTCTATTGTCTACTACACAGAATGAGCACGCAGATAATAACAAGCATTTTTAAAGGCCATATTTTTTTCTCATTTAGAGAAAGCATTTTGCTACACAAAAGAGCTTTCCTCCTCCATGCCTGCATATATCAAACACATAAAACTCTCCCCACTTCCATCATATGCTTATTTCCCACTTTTTCCCACCAAATGTGCAGAAACTTTTTCCCTAAGACGACAATCTGCCTAATGTCCTTCTGTGATCAATTATGTTCACAATTTCATAACTCTGTACGCTGACATTTTCTGTAGCCATACACAGTGTCTGAACTATAAAACATGTATTCAAAATTGTGCAAAAAAAGTGCAAGTAACATGTCATTTCATGGATCCAAATTTATATTGTCCCAAATACCAGATTATACTGCTGAAACCCGCAGTCTGAATTATAGCTCATGATGTTATAATTATGAAGCAGATATGTACTTCTGAATCATAGAATCACAGAATGTTAGGGGTTGGAAGGGACCTCCAGAGATCATCTAGTCCAACCCCCCTGCAGAAGCAGGTCCACTTAGATCAGGTCACATAGGAACATGTCCAGGCGGGTCTTGAAGACCTCCAAAGAAGGAGACTCCTCAGCCTCCCTGGGCAGTCTGTGCCAAGGCTCCCTCACCCTCACAGTAAAACAGTTCAGTGCAACAACCTACAAAACACTTAAGCCTGTATGAAATTTCATCACTATCAATACAGATGTTATACTTAGTAAAACTACGGCTATGCCTTTTTTTCTTTGCTGGTCACAGCTTGATATAATAATGCCCTAATTTATGTCTTTCAAATGCCTTTTATAAACGTTCATAGAACATTTTCCCTTTGATGATACTTATACAAGGTTTCCTTTCAGGTAGGCAAGGACCCCCACTTGCCTAATTTCTAGCAGAAGAAAGCTTAAGACAATGGCTCACATTTGTGTAGAGGCCAGAGCACACTGAGAATCACCAGAGAATGAGAGAACATGAGCTAAAAATGTTAGAGAAGGAGGAGGAAGTCCTCCAGCTGGTGTAAGCCTCTGAGTCTTGAGCCCTTCACTGTCCAGGGAGTGGTTGCTATGCCAGGAATACTAGATTATCTCTAAAGGTCCCTTCCAACCCCTACCATTCTATGATTACACTAGTGGCTGTAAAGCACTCAGAATAAAGGAGGGAGGCAGAGCAACACAGACTCATTTTAGCCAGACCCATCCTGTGCTCCAGAAATGCAAAGCAGAAGCAGAAGTGTCTCCTTCCTTGGAGGTCTTCAAGACCTGCCTGGACATGTTCCTATGCGACCTGATCTAGGTGAACCTGCTTCTGCAGGGAGGTTGATCTCTAAAGGTCCCTTCCAACCCCTACCATTCTGTGATTCTATGATTCTGAGCTCATATCACTCAAACAGAACACTAAACAAATACACTTCAGGGCACCTGTTGTCTCAGTCTATGGGCTTCTCCAGGACCACATCAAAAGTGCCATAGTTAAAGTAAATTTAGTAAATTTGCACAACAAAAACCCATCTTCTATTTTTATTTTCCCCCCCTCTGCATTTGAAGTGATAGAAACACCAAGCTTAGCAGTAAAAGGCAAGTATGTCTTCCACTTAGATTTTTATTAGGTTTCCAAGAATGAAATGGAATTATGGCCTATGAAAAAAAACCTTCCACAAGGCTTTCTTTCACTGAACAGTTAACAGAAACAGTTAACTATTAGGAAATTCATCGAAAACAAATCTTATGAGGCTATCTGATCCATTCCTTTAATCTAAATAAGATGAGCTATATCTAAACTCTCTTGACAGATTTTCATCTACCCTATTTATAAAATCTCTGATGATGGAGAATCCTCAGCATTTCCAGGCAATATACTCCAGGATTTACAATTAGCAATATTTTTTCTAATGCTTGTTCTAAATCTTTCTGCCTTTTAAGCTCATTACTTCGGTCTTATTTCCACTGGAAATTGAGAACAGTTTATTCCTTGCCACTCTGCAGCGGCCTTTTACATAATCTGAAGGCTCTTACACCTCCCTTCAAGTTTTCAACCTTTCTTCACAGACCATGCTTTCTAGGTCTGGCCATGGCCATATTCTGAACTCTCCTCACGTAGCCAAAATCTAACACAAACTGGGGATTACACGTAAACACTCCTGGTTAATTCAGGCCATTTCTTGAGTCTGACAAAATTGTTTTGAATTCTAACCCTGTCCTCCAAGATCCTTTTCAGACCCTCCCAGCTTGATGCTTAAAAATTATTAAGCGTGCTCTCTATGATTCTATTATTCCACTGTATCATCTGGATAACTCATGAGCACACCGAGTGTCACCCCAGCCACACTGGGATGTGTTTAGCCCCCAATGATACATCTTTAGGCTTTGACAATGAATCATCAACCATCTCGTATCATTTCATCTTTGTCCATCTCTCCGTACTTATTTCAAAAGCCGTTTCATCACATCGACTGTTTCTTCACTGTCCACAGTGTCTCTACCTTTTCAGGGAATAAAAGAAGTGACTCTGACATGTTATTGATAAATATATTCTGTCTGTCATTAAGACTTTACACTTCTATAATTAATTTTTGATAACTGAAGCTAGGAAACTAGTTAGTAAATCTCTGCATCTTACTCTTTTTCCTTTTTTAATGGAAAATGGCATACCTAAATGTTTTCAGGCTCGTGTAGCCAGTCTTCACCCTTCTCAAAACTAATGGCCACCATTCCTGGCAGCCATAACAGAGATCTGCCATAGCCACAAATCTTAAGTGCTTCTGGACGAATTTCAGCCAGACTACCTACTTTGAAAGATCAGTGTATAACTTATTATGTTCTTAATTTAGCCCTAATTATTAAGTCTTCAGCATCTTAGAAACATAATATGTTTTGCTCAGTATTTTCTGTGGGCTTCTTTTGTGTTTTTTTCTGGGTTTTTTTGTTTAATGTCTCCATCTTTTCTGATTATTTCTCCAGATGCTTATGCTGTTGTTCCATACCAGTTCTTGTAAGTTTTCACTAAACATCCACTCCTTACAAATTCCACTTCCAGTTTGAGGTCACTGTACAGCTTGAACCACAGCAAAGTTAGTCTTGCTGCTTCAAAAACACATGCCTGCTAGATCTAATGAACATCAAATGACATATACAATTCTCAAATATCTTAGTTTTTTAATTTAAGCAGTTTCATATGATCTCAGTCAATTTCAATAAAAGATATTCAATGATCAATCATTCATAACACGAGAAAAGCAAGATGTTGTAATCTGCAGTAGCACTTACGTCTACTTGAGTGGGAAATTCTAACTTAGATTTTACCAATTTTTCAAATTTCAATTAACAAATCAGAATTTTCCTGTAATAAATTTAATTTCAAGCTATGAATTCCTTTATGTGTGTTTAAGAGAGGAATTTTCAGAATTTAAAAAAAAAGAAAAATAAAATCCAGTTTGTCTTCTACATTATAAATGTGCTCACAACAGGAAAAAGTAATGTTTAGAGTAAACTTAGTACATAAGTTGCCCAACAGAAATATTAAAGAAATAGTGTTCAAAGCATTTTAGCCCATTACCTGCTAATCAATGTGCACAACAGTCAAAGCTTACAGTGAAATATAAGAAACATTACAACCTGCATACTAAATCATAACCCTCCCCAAAAAAACCCTAAAGCAAAATAGAAGGCAGGGATTAACTTTAGGTTACAACGTTAATATTCTGCTCATCATTAAAAGTAACATAATATGTGATAGTTCTGAATAGCATTGGTTTCAGTAACTCACTGTCCCCATTCCACTGTGGAAAACTTTCACAAATGTATTAAATTGAAAGTTTAGAATAAAGTATAAACCATGAATTGGACTCCTTTTCCCTTCAAAGTAACAGAAACACTCCTCTGTTCAGAAACACTCCTCTGTTCAGTTCTCTGTTCAGTTTCTGCAATTTCATTGTTTTAATTTTAATTTTCATGTGACAAGAGGCTTGAAAAAGGAAACCTTGTGTTACACCAGAACATAATGCATACATGCACTACTGTAAAACAAACTAGACCTATTTCGGAGCTGGAGCAGAACGTTTCCTATCTATACTTACCGGTTAAGATGTTTCGTGATGTGAAGCAGAATTCTACAAAGCCATGGCTGTGCCATACAATATGAAGTAAAAGATCAAACCTTTGATTTTAACAGCATTGAAATCACAGAAATTGCAACTTTTAATGTGAAAATTTATGGAGGTGTAGAAAAATGGAAATTAAGAAGATTCACAGCATTGACAGAAAACAGAAACACGTGTGATTAAATAGTTCTTAAATTTTTTGGTAAAAAGGAGGTAATCACTAGTGATATTTCCAAACTTCATAAAAATCTGGAGAATAGCTAAGAAAATCAATCTTCAGGTGATTGACAAAATCAGTCATTAAGAAAGGAAAGACAAACAATACTTTGTTTTTCTGAAGTACTGCCAGGCAGAACTAGAAATTAGTATTAGAGTCAGACTGAAGCTGTAGGCTTCTGATTTGAACTGGAATTTCTCACTGCCCGTCACACAATCACCTCTCACTACAAAACAAGATTTGTAGAAAAACTGGGCGGTAGAATATCTTCCCCTGCTAGAAAAAGGATTTTTGAGATTTAAGAATTATTTGCGTCTCATATATTTCTTAGAAGTGATAATGTTGATGACATCTGTTAGCAACTCTCAGTGAAGAAGCAGGAAGGTATAAGTTTTTACTTGTGCTAATTTAAGACTCTGAAAAAAAAGGAAGGAATCAGAGGTCTGTGATAATTTAATCCTCTTTTTGTTTTCCTGGCAGCAGCCATCATAGAGAAGCTAAACAAATTTTGTATTAGGACTACAAGACTGAAATATGAAGAAGAATCATAGAATTATAGAATGGTAGGGGTTAGAAGGGACCTTTAGGGATCATCTAGTCCAACCCCCCTGCTAAAGCAGGTCCACCTAGATCAGATCACAAAGAAGAAAAGCGTTCTTAATGTTAAGACCATTGGTTTGTTCTTAGACAACAGAGTAGCCACAAAAGCACTAACTTCACTTGAATGTGTCAAATGAGTTTAAGCTTATTAGGATGTTATACAAAGGAAAAGCATAAAGATAATGTCAATATTATTTAGATATACTAAACTAGCTAGAGGAATACAGAATTGTGTGCCAAGGGCAGGCAGCCCCTTCAGTACAAGTGGTCTTGGATCCGGGGCATCTGTCAAAAATGATGCCAAGCATCCACACAGTGTAAGGCAATAGAGAGCAGGTTAAGTGCCGACACTGTAACCCAGGGCCTTTATCCTCCAGTGTTTTTGAGAAAGGTATAAAGAACAGGATTGCATGCTAGTATATGTAGTGGTAAACACTAATGGAAAACACACTTCTTAATACAGTTTGAGGATCGGACATTGACATGAGACATCCTTCTATGGTATATCCATCAGGCTTGTCTTTTCCTAGCAGAAGACAGCTTTGAATAACAAGAGAGGATGAACTTGTCTTTATCTAACAGTTATACTTTGCATTGACTAGTCCCTAAAGCAGCTGTTAATTTAGTACACGTGTCCAGCAAGACAAATGCATTTTTATTCCTGAGTTCCACAGGCAAAGCTCTATCTTTAACAAATCTATGTTCAGATAGATGCAAATTAAATGTATCTGCCTGTCCAACTCACAGTATTTTCTGCAGAATGCAAATGAATGCAGAGAAATTTTCCTGTATTTCCTAAGACAAGTCTGCTTTAATTCCTTAGGAAGACAGAGTATCACATTGCCAAACAATTCCGAGTCTTGGCAATAACTGCAAGTTCAAATATCGAGGCCTGGCAAGACATCACTGTCTTCTCAAAACACATTTTTTTTTACAATCCTGTTTTTTTTTTTTTTCCCGAAGCAGTGAAAGTGCCTGGATTTCAGTAAGCTTTTTTTCTGGCCATAGTTCACAACATTTCATTACCTCTTTCCTCTGTGAATCATTTCCACACTATGTCTAACATTGCAGTGATCAATGATCATTCACATCTAACTCCAGCACTCCAACTGTCCTAGGAAAATCATCAATCCTACAAACTACTGACCTTACCCTAAACCCATCTGATTGCAGGCCAGTTGGCTTAAATTTTCTTGCCACTCATCAGCACAAACATAGTTATCAGCAGCTGACCTGTGAATGGTCAGGAACATCGAGGAATTTGTGTTTTTAGACAAGGTAACTGCAAAGAAAAAGAAGAACAAGTTCACTATTATTTCACATACTTAGTTTTATAAATGGCATATTGAAAACAATACAACCACATTCAGAAGAGTTTTCCAAGATGCTGGCACTTTTGCTGATTTTATATGCTCAGTAGCCACATAACTTAAAACCAAGGCAGCCTTGGCTATCAGAACCTCGCTAACATTCAATGGCAGGAGACACTAAACAACAAAGGCATCTTGAAGATTACAATAAACCAGCATACCCTTGACTCACCAGCACAGGTTCACACATGTTTCGTGTTTCTGACAGCATTAATTTTGTTAGATGATGTTTCACCCCACAAGCAGTCCAATTGAAATCAATGAACTAATTTAGGACATAAATGCTGCTTGACATAAAACTGATACCATCATTTGACACTTGGTAATATGCACTTTTCCTCTCATGACAACATGTATGTGTAATTAGAGGAAGAAAAAATAACTACTGTTTACAAAAAAAAATCATGACCATTTCTATTTTTCTTAATTCATGCATAAAAGTGTGTGAACTGTTTTTATCACACCCAAAAAGCTTCTCAAAATGCCCAAACCAGAAATTTACACCTCTCCCTTTCCAGAATCCCTTAAAAGATACTGGGTTGTATGCGTTCCTTCCCCAAATACATACTGGTTTCAGTTAAATTGTTCCTCTGATTCTTGCTTTTATAGCACTAATCTTAACACAGCCAGTAATTTTGCATTTTTTCTATATGCTGAAGGTGTTTCTGTTTCTCACCATGAGAAAGTCTCCTGGTTTTGGCTCACGTAGGGTTAGTTTTCTTCTCAGTAACTGGTATAGTGTTGTGGTTTGGATTTAGGATGAGAACAATGTTGTTAACACACTGATGTTTCAGTGGTTGCTAAGCAGTGGAAAGGGCTCTTTCAGCTTCTCACGCTGCCCTGCCAGTTGAGGGAACAAGAAGTTGCCAGGAGACAGAGGCAGGAGCAATGGCCCCAAGGCAATGGCCCAAGGGACGCTCCACACCATATGATGCTACGCTCAGTATATGAGCGAGGGGCAAAGCTGGCCAGGAGTTGTTGCTTGGGAACTGACATCAGTCAGCAGGCAGTGAGCAACTGCACTGCGCATCATTTGGTTTATATATAACAACATTACTACCACTACTACTATCCCTTCCTTTTCTGTTCTATTAAACTCTATCTCAGTCCTCACATTTAAGGGTTTTTCCAGCCCCTACTGTGGGAGTGAGTGAAAGGCTGTGTGGGGTTGCACTGCCCCTCAGGTTAAACCACGACAGCAGAGTATGAAGGAATCCTTTTCAAATGTGCCTTTCTAGAACAATTCTTCTCTGCTCCATAGGTTTTATTAAACGCTATTGTTTATTAACATTCAGACAATGCTAAATGTTTTAAAACATTTATACAATCTACTTCAACATGAACAAGAAATATTTGCTTCTCTAAGTCACAATATAGCCTTTTCTGTATTTAAAATTGCATACAAAGCACCTAAAAACTCAGTAATAAAACTACTGTCACGTGCAGAAAGAAACACACGTTAACTCAGTGAAATCTCAGAGGCCATGCTACCACCTTCCAATCTGCTTCTTTTCAGTGCATTTTTTTTAAATCCACCTTCATTTCAATTAAAGCATAATACCTGGAGAGTTCTACTTCAACAGTTCACAAAAAAGCACGAGGCCTAATCTGGATATAGAGAGCAAAAGCAGGTTGCGTAATTCTGCGGGTCTTTAGCCAGTGCAAAAGGGACCTTGTAGGATTGTCTTCTCATAGGCTTTCAATCTGCACCATTGCAGTCAGGAGGAATTTCACGCTGATTTTCACAAGTACAGAATCCAGCCTTATAAGTTTTGTCTAATTGAATTCTTCCTACTCTCTCTTCTATCCATACCAATTTACACATTATCTACACACTTCAGAAGTTCCCTGCAACATCACTTTTCTCATCTAGTTGCACTGTTACACTTCAAGCTTCACTTGACTTACCACAGTCCCATTCATCTGAACTGTCGCTGCAGTCTGCTTGCCCATTGCACCAGAGCTCACGTGGGACACATTCATGGTTGGCACATTCAAGCTCACTCTCTTCACAAAACGCTGCAGGGACAAAAACACATTGAGACTGAACAAATCAGAAGGCAGGTGAAGGCAGGCATGGACTAGAGCAAGCAAGACGGATTTGCAACAAAATTGAGGGTGGGTATCCCTGAGGCATGAGATGGCTGCTGCCATGCAGCGGAAGAGGGCATTGCAACTCAAAGGGAAGGAAGGTTGTCTGGGAACAGCAAGCTCTGTGATTATGTGCTATCATTTGTGGTCGCATCATATGAAAGCTGTCTGAGCCTTCCACAAGACTTAAGTGAAAATATTGTGTTCCATGCTTTTTAGGAGACTGCTCCAAATCTATTTATTTCTCCATGCTCTTTGAAAAAAAGTGATTTTACTTCAATGCATGTGTATTTCCTTTCAGCCACAGCAATTCTATAGTCAATTTTGAATCCTCTTTGCTATTTAAAATTATTTTTGTCAACACTTCAGAAATGGGGAACTGATGTACAGACAGTTCATAGGTGTCCCAGTTCATAAGGGTTTCCAGTTGGCAGCATTATACAGAGCTTTCCTGAATCTCTGTCCAGTGCAGGAACCACAATAGCTTCCATTTGCATTTTCTGGAACCAATCTTGTTCAACATCTTCATCAATAACCTGGATGAGGGGACAGAGTGTACCCTCAGCAAGTTGGCTGATGACACCAAACTGGGAGGACTGGCTGATTCCCCAGAAGGCTGTGCTGCCATTCAGCGGGATCTCGACCGGCTTGAGAGTTGGGCAGAGAGGAACCTCATGAGGTTCAACAAGGGCAAGTGCAGAGTCCTGCATCTGGGAAGGAACAACCCCATGCACCAGTACAGGCTGGGGGTCGAACTGCCGAAGAGCAGCTCTGCAGAGAGAGACCTGGGAGTCCTGATTGACAAGAAGCTGAACATGAGCCAGCAATGTGCCCTCGTGGCCAAGAAGGCCAATGGCATCCTGGGATGCATCAAGAAGAGAGTGGCCAGCAGGTCAAGGGACGTTCTGTTCCCCCTCTACTCTGCCCTGGTGAGGCCTCATCTGGAGTCCTGTGTCCAGTTCTGGGCTCCTCAGCTCAAGAGGGGCAGAGGATTTCTGGAGACAGTCCAGCACAGGGCCACCAAGATGATCAGGGGACTGGAACATCTTTCATATGAGGAAAGGCTGCGGGAACTGGGGCTGTTTAGTCTGGAGAAGAAGAGACTGACAGGAGATATTATTAACATTTACAAATACCTAAATGATGGGTGTCAGGAGGTTGGGACATCCCTTTTTTTCTATAGTAGCTAGCAACAGGACAAGGAGTAATGGGATGAAGCTGGAACACAAAAAGTTCCACTTAAACATAAAAAAAACCTATTTTACTGTGAGGGTGAGGGAGCCCTGGCACAGGCTGCCCAGGGAGCTTGTGGAGTCTCCTTCCTTGGAGGTCTTCCAAGACCCACCTGGACATGTTCCTGTGTGACCTCATCTAGGTGACCCTGCGTCTGCAGGGGGGTGGGACTAGATGATCTCTAAAGGTCTCTTCCAACCCCTACCATTCTGATTCTATGTGACTTTTAGCTTTCCCTCAACCATAATAAAACCCCTCAAAAAAGGCAGGTGTGTAGCATTACAGCACCCTTCTCACTAACACACCCCTCTTCCAGCTTTTATGAACTCCATCATTAAGGACTTCTGAGAGCTGGGGGGAGGGTAGAAAGGGGGAGAACAGGTGGAAGGAAGCTGTGTTCACTTGTGCCTATGTCTGGCTGTTGTATAGCACCTGTATTGCCATACAAAGCAAGCATTTATTTGCAACACTAGTATAAAAAATGTACTCCACAGTGAAAAACATAAAGATAGAGCAGGCTGTGCTGCCTACTCTGACATAAGTGAGCTTTCTGGCTCTGGACTAAAGCATGCAAAAGCAGAAAAAGCTCTGTAACTCTGACTTTTAGAGAGAGCATGTTTCAAAACTTCTAAGTCCTCGTCTGGGGAACCTTTGCTGACATTTTGGAATTTTCAAGCCCTGACACAAAAGTGGAGATTTAATTTAGTCTAATAATTACAGATTAGCTTAGCTTGAGCCCTCGGAGAATCTTTTCTCTGCCATGATATAATGTGTGATCAAGAACAAATCACTCTAATATCACTCTCCTTTTTCAGATTACAGCACACAGAATGCTTGGAGGTCAAGTGGCATGAAGCTCACAAGGAAAAGTAGATTAAGAAACATTCTGTTAGCTGCGTTTTCCCAAAAAGAAACCAAGTTAGATCTGGTGATGTATGCAGGCTGCCAGTCGTTTTGGTAAACATATTCATAAGCTCCACACAGTACGTAAGATGTGTCTGCTATCCTGCCCCTACCAACAGAGCTCCAGAGACTCAGGAGCTATGTGGGGTTTTTTTAAATTTTAAAATTATATCCTGCAGTCTCAGCAAAAGTTATGAAATCCCTGGACTGCCTCGAGAACTCAAATTTCAGCTCTCTGTCTCAAGTTAACCAAGCAAATCTTTTTTTCTCATGCAGGCCGAGTGCCACCTATTATGTCTTTTCTAGTTCCTTGTCCTGGGGACATGCCCAAACATCGGGTTTTCTCAAAAGAAGAGGATTCAGAGTACCGCTGATATATTCATGAAAGTGAAGGTGACATCTCACAGCACCCCCTCCCAGCCTCACTTGCAAGGTGAGAGATGGCAAAGCAGCTGCCATTTGCCTGTCTTCCACCTCTTCCCATCTCACAGGGCAGCTCCTGCATAGGACTAGGGGCCTATTGCACACTGTCAGCACTTTGAGCTGATTCACACTATGCACATGGACAGTACACCCATACCAGTAGTGTACCAGCTTTGTATCTCTGATACTTATCTCCACTTGGATTGCAGAAGCAGCCTGTGGAGCCAAGCTAGGGGACAGAATCAAAGAAATGTCAAGCTAACAGAAATCAAAAAAAGGAGGGACATGAAGTGGAATTCAAGAAAAAAAAAGCAGTGAGCAGCTATCTAGAATGAAGCTGAAAAAGGCTGGGAAGAAGAATGATGAAGCTACAAGGAATAAAGTGTGAAGACACAAGAAAGAGGAGAGAGAGAGAGAGAGAGAGGAAAAAAAAAGAGAGAAGATTGTAGTGACCAAGGAGACAGCAAGGATCCAAGGATCTGAACAACAGCAGACAAGATGAGGGAAGAGATAAACTGGTGTCGCAAAATACCTGAAAAGGAAACTGAGGGAATGACTAAGCCTTTATGTCTGTATAAAATCTTTTTACTTTCATTTATTTTTGCACCCCAAGATCCCACAACTGTGATCAGTCATTTATGGGACTAATAAACTGCATAAGCCCTTACAGCAGTTCTTTTCATCCATCATGTCAGGGCAGTCTGGGAAACCATCACAGATCATAGTATGTTGGATGCACAGCTTCTTCAAAGGACACTCCCAAAGACCCCTTTCTCCACAACCTGGAGGGAGAGAGGGACAGTTTTGAAACACTTGCATGCAATATTAAACTGTTTCTTCTTCCTTAATGATACTGAAACACTCAAAATATTTTCACTTGCACTATCAATTTCAAAAGGTACTAATGAAGAAACGGAGATAAAATCGTCACAGTACAAACTTGATAAATGGGTACAAAATATGTAACATTTCATAATATTTCCATGCTTTTTAAATAATTATCTATACTATGTTACACATATCTGTAAGTAATAGTTTAGGCATTAGCTCAAAATCTATACACCACTACCCATGAAATACATTTACTAGTAATATATAAACATTTCTAATCCCAAATTCTGTAGAGTTTCCTTTAAAAGCATACCACACACACCTTTGGTCTTTCCAAGGCGTGACAGCATGGAAACTCAATGAAACAGTATAGAAACATGTAAATTTTTTGCTGGCACTGCTAACAGATAATGTAATGCAGGTCACAACAAAATGCTGTGAGATGCTGTGAAGTATTGACCACAAACAGCTTTCCCGAATCCATAATCTGAGACCAAACCAATCTGAAAATATTAGAAAGACTCAACAGCTATATGAACCTTCAAGAGGGTTTGTTACTCTGCAGCGAAAATACTGCATTACTGTCTCTTGAAAGTCCTGCTCACTAGCCTCTCTGATTTCAAGGGGAATACTTATAAAACTGTGTCAAAGTGTTTTGAAGATAAAATTCCTGTCAGTCATCTAGAGGAAGTTAAGAATGGACCAAGGTACATTCAGAGAGGTATTTTCTCTTGTTTTATTTCACTATTTATTTTTAACAATTAATAAGGTACTTCACTGTGATACCAGTATAAATAATTTGATATACTCACACCCTGCACATCTGGCATTCAGTTTTCATAGGAAGCTATAAAAACAATGTGTTCTCCTGACTAAAACTGATTGATTGATTGCCTTGCCTGTCCTGATAATACTAGTTTGCATTTTAATCCAAGCTCAAAATCAGGTCACGGTGCTGATGGCCCCACATGCTCACAAACTGTAGTTGAAGCAGTGCTTCTGTTTACTTGGACCTGAAACTACAGCAGCACATCAGAAGTAGGCTACTAATCAGATATGTTGTTTCCAATAAGTGTTATTTCAGAAGTGAGTACTTTATAAATCAGAGAATCACTACTAGCCAATATGATTACTGGAAAAATCTACTTGTAACTGTAACTGGAGTGTGGAGTGCCTGATTTTGTTTAGATTCAAAAGCCACGTAAATACATGTTACAGAACAGAGAAATAAATGGCCTTGAACCTGTGAAACTAATTCCACACGATCAAAGAACTTTCTTGGGTTTCACCATTTTCCAAGGCCACCTTCTTGAAAATATTTGTGGTAACCATTAATGAAAAGCTAACTGCAACCAAACTAAACCTTTAATAAAGAACAAAGAACATCAGTATTTATATTAGGAACTTGATATGAAAATAAAATATATTTTAAAAATGTAATTTATGAACAGTAATTATTTTGCAGACTGTTTACAATTACTTAAATACATCTCTGCGTTTCCCCTTCATCTCACATTAGTGTTGCACTGTGGAGTGTACCATGGCTCTCCAAAACTTCTCTTTGCATACAACATAGACAAATATAGGAAAAATCCCCTAGGAAAACCATCAGTATTTCCTGAATTTAATGTCCAAATAAACTGTTTTGTTGGTAGAAGCCATCTACTGTTTAGTGTATTTATATTTCTTCTCTTAAATATTTTTGTGACATATATTTTTAATTTAATGACAATGTGGAAATGGAAGTGAAAACGGAGGTAGGAAAACTTGTCCATACTTACATCACCCCCATTTCAAATATATGTTTTGGCAAAAGACAGTATCTTCATGCTTCTTCAAAATATGAAGCAAGTTAGCATTTGTTATTCACATATACATTCCCAATGTAGTCATTATTAAGTCATTAAGATCACCACATTTTCCTCTCAATACTACAGTCAGAGTAGAAATTGCAGCAGACAGTGAAGGACAATACTGGTTTTGAATGTTCTGTCCTCAGTTTCTTTACTATTTGTCTGAGATCCTTTTCAGCTCTCTACCAGAGTCATTGTTCAGCAGCCAGTAAATTACTATGACAAATCATAACCAAACATATTTAATACCACAAACTCCCTTGATGTCTACCACCATCCTCATAATCATTTTCAGAAATTACCTTCCTTACACTTTACTGAAAGGCACTCAGAAGTCTCACATTCAGAAATCTGGGTCAATTTTTTCCCCAAACCCTAGTATAAATGGCACTAAAGTCTTGGGATTTTGCTGCAGTTGCATAAGATTTCCTCTCAAGAAGATCATGTGAAAGTAGGACAGAGATTCCTGACAGAAGGAGACTCTGGGTGCTGAATTCAGCTCTACTCTGCATGGGCAAAATATATCTTAGTCCCTTTGGACTCTTCCACCTTACATTTTGGCCACAGTAGCTGGAGCATCCAAAAGCTGTAGCTAGTCTTTCCTAGCTTCCTTTTCCCTGCACTGTGAAATTGTTCCATGCCTGCCATTTAAGATACTTCAAATACAAAGCTTTTCATTGAAACATTGACTATTATTTAATGGTTGTAAATCAATTTGAAAGGATAAATCTAATAAAGTGTGAGCTAGACATTTACACGTGATGAAAAGATCATCAAGTTTTGATTTTGTCCTACACACATGGAACACCAACGAGTTGGCAACAGTTACTTCTGGAGTTCTACAAGGTCTTTCTGTTCTTCAGTAACAGTATTACCCCTGGTCAATGTCACATCACTCTGACAGCAATAATTTCCAAGCAGATACAGTCCTCCATATATATAGAAACTGATAAGAATTCTGCTGATTGCTTGTGACATTCTGTCTAGACTGTAGAGTCAGAGAGATCCACTGGAGAAACGAATGTTATATATTAGAGCAATATTTCACATGTCCAGGAGAACAGAGTTATCTTGTAGAGCAATTAGTGCTGCAAGGAGTTAAGAACAGGTGGCAACAAAGAACGTTTGGCAGGGAGGACAACTGAGACAATTAATTCAAAGGTAAACAGATGACAAACTCTGAAAACTGTGATCATCAGCTCTGCCTTTTCTTTATAATGCAAACAAGAAAATGACATATTACTTTCAGTTTCAATGAGCTCCTTTTTTTTTCCCCCTTTTTTGCAGGGGGATGGGAGTGGGAGAGAAAGTGGAGAGAGGAGAATACAAGCATGACTTAACAGCTCCCAGAGATGCAGAATATATTGTGTCTTAGTGATAAATAAATCCCTAGCTACTCCAGTCATTGAAACAATCTGCTCGTAAGAAAGCTGTCAAGCTTGAATTTTAGCTTGAATTTTCAGGTGTTGGATCTTACTTTATCTTTATGTAGCTGAGTAGGAAGTCTTTTATTGACATAGTTCTGTTGCTCGTGTGAACTGTGCTTCCACCTTAACCTCTCTCTGTTAAAAAGCCCCAAAAAACAGATTGTGCACCTTAGCCTTATTCTCCTGAAATGTTTTCCAATCCTTTACTCATACTCACACCTCTTCTCTAAATTCTTAGCGACCTATAATTACTTTCTTTGTCCACAGGGATGCCAGGACAGCATGCAGAATTCCATGCAGGCTACACCTTAGTCACATAAAGAAACAGAATAAGCTCCCTTCTCAAAATTCTCCTGACAGCATATACAAAAATAAATAGTGACCAAGAGATCTGTTGGTTATTCTCAAGCTTAATACACCCCCTTAAGCTAAAGGTCAAGAGCATCTCTACCATAAATAAACTCAGAAATATACTGAAGAATAAATTCTGTAGAATAAGCATGTAATTCTTGACCCTTGTGGTACAGAATCCTCTCCAGCAACACAGATCTTTTGTCAATACATCATGATGAGAACATCACCAGGTATAAAGTTTAAAATGTATTTATGAATTCAGGATTTAAACTGACAGAAAGTCATGTTTTATCTCAGTAGAACTTCCAGCAATATTGAAATAATTAAATCTGCATGTTTTTCCATCTTGACTACTAAAGGAATACTCAAACATCCTGGAATACAGTTAGCATAATCCAAATCACACACTGTCATGAATTGTGTTGACATTAATCAAGAACGCCTGCTAAAGTATTCTTACTGGCACTAGTCTTAAAAAGAAGCCACTTTCAAACATATTTTTCTTACAGAAAAAGGGGCATATTCTCTGAATTGTCATGCCATGGTTCAAATAACTGGAGGAAGAAAAATACTTCGGTTACTCTCCAGTAAACTCAAATTCATTTACCACAGCTGTCCTCATCGCTATCATCCTCACAGTCAGCTTGACCATCACATCTTCTGGATGCCAGGACACACCTCCCAGAACGGCACTTGAAGTGACTGGGTGAGCATTCTGTGAATGACAAGGAACAGGGACAAACATGACTCCATAAACTGCAAGCTTAATTGTCACATGGGTACTTACTGAATCACTGTAACCGTTTTGGGAAGTTAACTGTCATGAATAGAAAGCTTGTGTGACATTAAACTGAAACTATGTACCAAGCAAGACTATCAACTATTGCACTGTGTGAATGGGGTGAAGCAATATTTTCCAGAGCTCTCCCTCACATATGACCCACTGAGAAATTTCAAAGCTTTGAGAAATAATCAGCACACAATGTTTAGCCTGTGAGCCAGCTACTTCCTTTACTGTTCTTATGGTGCGTGAAGCAGAAGCAGAGCATCTGATGTGCTGAAATGAGTGTAACATACTCCTGAGATGCTCAGGATTAACAAATAATAAAAATAATAAATCAATGTCGGCAATTGTGTGGCTATTGGAATTAATAAAACCACCTATAAATGTTCACTAATTAACCCTTACATCACTTCTGCCTCATCTCACAAATTGGCATTTTGAGAAAGCTTTTCCCATCAGCCCACTGCTGTAGAGGGAAATTATCTCCTTATCTCTCAAGAGTCTCACAACAGATAATTTAACTACTATGGTATTACATGTCTTTATGAAAATCTCACAGTGATACATACATGCACACAGACTTTGCTTGAAGAAATAGTACTAACTGCTATATATGCTTCACGGGTTTTTGATGATTTCCTCACTATATTCACAGCAATATATCATCACTAAAACAACTATAAACTAACTCCCTTTTGCTCATTGCTTTCTCTGAGCAAGACCAACGTTGTGGAAACACCATTATTACTGTGTAGGTGAACTGTACACAATCAGTATATTGCAGGCACTGTAGCACACATCATCTGTTTTCTCAGCTACTTCATTGGTGTTTTGGCAAGAAAAAGAAATGCTACATCAGAATTCTCATAGACTTCACATCCAGTGACCACTGTGGAAGGAAAAAATGTGAAATTTCTCTCTTTATACACACAAAGAATACCCAGAAACATTTAAACCAATTTCATTCTTTTCTTCCTTGTTCATATCCTCAATAATTAGTACAATGGTTTAACTCAAAAACTGACATTTGTGAGCTGCTACTGAAGTTGGTTTGTCGCAACTCTCTACAATACTCCTCCAAATAAAAACCAAGAGTAAACAATAGTTGGCAAAGATACTAACATTACAACATTCTTCTCAGAACCATTGTTGGGCTCAGCTTTTTAGAACTGCCAGGAGTTTGCCTTCTAGTTAGAAAACCATTATTTTTACCATCTAAATTGGTAAAAAAGTGAACTATAAACGCAAGCAAGCAGTAGGTGTTAGCAACAAATCTCAAACATTAACTATCACAGATTGAGCGTACTTGATCCTTACTTCAAATAGATTTCTTATGAGAACTTCCTCCTAGCTACAAACCATCTGTGGCATGTCCTTCTCTGGAGGTTTTCATAACCCACCTGGATGCATTCCTGAGTGACCTGACCTAGGTGGATCTGCTTGAGCGGGGGGGTTGGACTGCATTATCTTTAGAGGTCCCTTCCAACCCCTACCATTCTGATTCTGTAACTGTAGGTATCCAAATGTCCTGAAACTCAATTTGGAATCATTTCAGTTTAAATATTACAATTTAAAGATATTATGTGGGGAAAAAAAAAAAAAAGTCTTCAGGAATGTAACTAAATCTTTAATTTCCTGTTTTATGTATTTATAGGATTACCTTCTACATCTTCATCTGGTGTTAGACAAGTCTCGTTGTCCGAGCTCTCGTCTGGAAACTGAGTGCAGTCAGTATCTTCTGGCCACTGCAGACCTACAATCCCAAGCACAGACTCACAGCGTTCCTTAGACTGTACACATAATGTCCTGAGAAGACAAAGTGGAATTGCACAAAGTAACAGAGTGAAAGACTTAAAAAGGCCCACTTACTGGAAGTTAATAATCCTAGACAAAGTTAAAGACAAAGATCAAGGAAAAATCAGTTAATCAATTTCTTTACATGAAAAAATTAAATATAAAAACATACATTGCCACTGTTGAAACATGGTTTTCAGTTATTGCATGCAGACTATCACCTCAGTTATAACATAAAAGCCAAACCCAGCTACTCACAAACATCTTTTCCCCTGTAAAGAACGGCATAGAACCATTTTTTAAGACAGACTAACTGCCCTCCTTCAGGAAAAAAAGAAAAATGCATCTTACACCACTGAAACACTACCTCTTCTGATCATGCTACCTCGGAAACTATGTGGCTTCAGAAGGACAAAATATTTAAGCCTGCAAACAAAAGAACACCGAACTCCCCAGGGAATTCAATGAAGTTAAATGTTTGGGGAAAATCAAAGTACAGAACAAACTAGTCTTGAGGGCACTGTCAGGGCAATAGAAGCTTGTAATATACCTGGAAAAAGGCACAAACATAGTCTTCTCACTGCATTTTTGTTTTTTAACCACAGAAAGAAAGGACTCACGACACAAAATTATTTCAGTCCGTCTAGATTAATATCCTGTCTTTCAAAATACCCAATGTCAAATGCTTCAAAAGTACCAAAAGAAAATGCACAATAGAAAAATCTCCTTTATTTTAATAATTTAAACATTTATCAAATATTTTTGCATGGAATCTTACCTGATCTGCTGTTCACTACAATAGTTTTTTCTTGTATCTGGGCTATTTTTAATCTAGTTATTTCAAACAATTTTCCTATTTTTTTTTAAATGGAATATTAACTAAAGCAATATGGGACTAGGAAACTCGATATTTTTTTCATCACTTTCTGCAAACACAAACATGCATAATGCTTAACAGCTGTTCTTTAAAACTCTTCCATTAGGAGGCTTTCATTATACTTCCTTATCACTAATACACAGATATGTATTATTGTCCTTATATCTGAGCTATAGCTCTCCTGATGTACTTTAAATCCATTGATTCCTGGTTTAACTTTAGTGAATGTGGTGAACAATCTATTTATCTTCTCACAGAAGATCACTTTTACTGATTTGAAGGCAATGATGTCTCCCCAAGTCTTCTCTTGTTTCAAGACTCTGCAAGCCATTTAACCACACCTATAGATCACATTTTCCAAACCTGTAATCATTTGTACACTCTCCTACTGTTTCAAAGAAAACTGTCCTTTATCTTTACAGGTTCAAAAATATTCAGTAGTAGGATCCCAGCCACTTATATTTATTTCATTTTTTTTCATGTCACTTTTAACTTGTCTTTTATTTAAAGTTATTATTTTTCTCTAACATTTCTTCTAGGACCTTTTTTTTATGGAAGGTATTTTATCCCACTCATTTCCCTTTGTCTTTTGACCAACAGATCTTCTTTTCTTGGATCCATTTAGGATGAATGGATCATTTTATGCTCTTTTGAGAAAACAATACATTATTAATCTTCTCAAATATTTCATTTCCTTTTGAGGAACTGTACAAAAAAGAGTCAATGTTAACCATGCTACAGTTACAGACTCTTTCCTCTTAGATCCTCCTCAATATCAAAAAGGTGACTCGCAACACTTTATAACCTCAGCTCTCTGAATGCCAAATTTTTATTTACAAACCAAAACCAGCAACAATAAAGTGATGTATATATTTTAAAAGTTGGATATTGTTAGCTGAGACATCTAAGCCATTTCTGTCTTATGTCCTCTGCATGCTCTCATCTTCCACCAAAGCTGATCCTTTCCAAAACCTATTGCAAAACATTTAGTTGTCATTTATCACACCATTTCTTACTCTCAAGAATTAAATGAACTACAGTATAGTACCTGCAAGGTGGGATACGTTGATTTGTCTGGAGGTCACATTTTGGTACTAAGATTGTACAGGCGAAAAACATAAGGTACTTGTAGCAGTTGGTCTGAACCAAGGCTGGGAAAAGAGAAGACTCCCAGCTGATAGAAGCCTCTTTCTGAGTCCTGTGGCCCAGGTAGTTTGGGTAGTAAGTATAGTTGTAAGGCAAGTTCATACAGAGTTCCAGAGTAATAGGTTCACATTGACCTTTCACAGAAAGAAAACAAAAAAGGAAACACAAAATGTTGTGAGACTAAATGAAATACCAAAGACTGGTATTCCATGTATAACCTCTTCTAGTATTTACCTCTAATCTGAGGATCACAACGCTCATTTTAAATACAGTTTTCCTCTCTGCTAAATCCTTGCATGCTGCCAATACTGGGCTATTTCTGTTGTCTCAAAATCCCTCAGCTCTAACTTAGGGGTATATGAGGTACATTGACTTCAACAATTCTTCTCACACTACCACCACTTTCTTTTATTTGTTATGAATTTTCCTTGTCCTCTCACATTGCAGCCCCAGATGAACAGGTCAGTTCACCTTTTGATTTTTCCCCAATAAGCATTTTTTCTTGATGTGTACAGAATATTACTTGTTTATCAACCCAAGTAAATGGACACAAAAGTACATTCAATGTTCCAAGCGTATAACTTAACATCATTCAAGACTAAAATATAGCAATGCACATATATCATTCTCTTTTTTTGTTATACCTCAAATTTGTAGAGGTTTAGGTGAAGTCTAGATGAAAATCTAGCCCTCAGTTTCAGTTTGTGCTCACTGCCTCTGGTCCCACTGGGCACCAAAATAGTCTGACTCTATCTTCTTTGCATTTTCCCTTCAGATTTTATTACAATGCCAGTCTAAACTGATCAGACACTATCATACATGGAAAACATCCATCATATTCAATATTGTGGAATGTGGCAGTGTCATGGGTTTGTTTGGAGCTGTTTCTGGTAATGGTGAAGGGACCATAATGAGGGCTCCCGTAAGAAGTTGCTCGAAACTTTGCCAGGCTCCGAGTCAGACCCACCTCCAGGGCTGAGCCAATTGGGAAACTCCACAATATTTTTTTAGGAAGCAGGAGCAAGAAGAGAAGGGTTGTTGTTTCTGGGAGGTGATGGAAGGAGTATGAAGGAGTTGAATGAGAGAGAAGCAGCCATTCAGACCCCACAGTCAGTGAAGGAAGAGAGGAGGTGTGCCAGACCACAGCCCCTCCCCTGCAACCCATGGTGAGGCAGCAGCTGTTCCCCTGCAACCCATGAAGAGTAATGTTGGATCTGAGCTCTGCCAGCAGTTCTTGGAGGACCTCACAGCAGAGAGCTGTGCCTGGAGGGACCATGACTCTGTGGCAAGGTGGCATTAGAGCAGAATGTGCCTGGGGTTCTGCTGGAGACCCACACTTTGTGAGGAGCTACAGTCCATGGGAATGACTCACAATGTTCTTAAGAGGTTCCTTAAGAAATTTATCCCATGGGAGGGAACTCACGTTGGAGCAGGGGAAAAATGCAAGTCGTTGTCCTTCTCTGAGGATAAAGAAGTTACCTAGACCATCTGTGTGAGACTGACCACATGCCCCCTTCCCTGGTCCCTGCTTCACTGAGGGGGAGGAGGTAGAGATATGGGGAGAAGAGAGCTGAGCTCGGGAAGAAGGGAGGGGTGGAGGAAGGAGATTTTAAATGGCTGGTTGTATTTTTCTCATCATCCTGCTTAATTTTTGCTTTCTGTCCTGTTTCTAGTTGGTAGTAGATTAAATTCATCTTATTTTCTTCTATATGTCGAGTAGTCAGGTCTGTTTTTCCTGGAACCATAATTGGCAGTGAGCCCTCCCTACCCTTGTATCTTTCCACAAGGCCCTTGGTGATCTTTTCTCCTCCCATCTCACTGGGGCATCTGCCATCCAACGGAAGGTGGGGGTGTGTGTGGGAGGTGAGTGAGGGGCTGAGTGGTGCTTCCTTACCAGCTGGGCTTCAAACACGACAGGTCAGAAAATAGTGCTTTGTGAAAACTGAATTTTCCCACGGGAATTCTCATGCCTTACTAAAGATGAAATAACTCTGGTCAAAATATGAACAGCAAAATAACATGAAAATACAATAGTGCTTCCAGATGTTATGCAAGAAAAATCTCTCTCAAATCATCTTGCTGTTCCATTGTGTATAAACAATTAACAAATAAATATTCATTGGATCAGAAGGGGAGAAAGAGAGAGATGATCCAAAGTCTAATTCAGATGATGTGGTATTCCTGTTGAGAATATGATGGGGAAGCATTTTCACTAAAAAGCGCCTGGATTTCTCATGACATGGAATACAAGTATTGTTTAAGAACTCAAATATCACATGTCAAAAACCGTTTTTCATTATCTTCTAACGTATTCCTAGACATTAGACTGTTTTCCAAAATTGCTGCCCATACATGCACTAGGATACAGAAATCTGCATTGATCAGGAAAAAAATTTTGAGCACAGGACAAACTGTTTTGAACCACAGTCCAAAGTTGGGTACTGACACCCACAAGGAAGATTAGTCCATGAAAGAAACTACACTTTCAGCTCCTTTTGAGAAAGCATGAATTGCAGTCACATTGCTTAGAAGACTGTTGCCTTTTACATGACTGTAGTCGCTGTTTATGAAAGGTAATTTGTTGTAGTTTTAAACATATGAGGAAAGGCTGAAGAAACTGGGGCTGTTTAGTCTAGAGGAGACTTGAGGGGGGTTCTCATTAATACTTACAAGTATCTAAATGGTGGGTGTCAGGAGGTTGGGACATCCCTTTTTTCTATGGTATTCTAGTGACAGGACAAGGGGTAATGGGATGCAGTTGTAAGACAAAGTTCCATTTAAGCATAAGAAAAAACTATTTCACTATGAGGGTGATGGAGCCCTGGCACAGGCTGCCCAGGGAGAGTGTGGACTCTCCTTCCTTGGAGGTCTTCAAGAAGCATTATGAGTAAAGAAGATTTGATACGGCGCATAGAAATACAGAAGCCTCTGTTTCTGCTGGCAAAGTCACTAATGCCCAAACAAAAAAGCCAACTCTTCAAATGGAGAAAATGAAAAGAAATGCCTCTTCTCAGAGGTACAGCCTGATAAAGCCATTGCTTCTCCTGCAGGCAGAGAGATGTGCATACACATTCTTCACTCCTATGAGCCTTCAGCCCATAGAGAATTAATCTCATCACACACATTTAAACTTGTGACTGGCTAGAGTTGGAGTCATTCCAGTCATTACTTATATCTCAATGAATACTCATGCCTTCTGATGATAAAACATCATGAAAATACAATCTTCAAATCTCAAAGTCAAGAAAAGATTACTTTAACAACTGCTTTCTTTGGAGATGCCAGGTTACCTCACAGTTCCAAGGGTTTTTAGCAGGAAACGCAGACATGGTCAACAATCAAAGCAACTTGATATGTTGTGGTATCTCATGTTTGATTTCTCTCTGATTAGTGTATGTTTCCCAAGATACGTTACGTCCTTTTCATCATGAGGAGGACAATCTCTCATGGGAGATAATATGAATTGCATGACACAGAGGAGAAACAACTGAGATAATTCAATGAATATATATGATATTTCAACCCAAAACCCAGAAATTCTTTGAAAAATTTAAATTTTATTAGAAGGTTTTTTTTAAAAAAAATAAGTGGATTGTTGTTAGTTTTGTGTTATAGGAATACCTTTCTTCCCATTTCATTACCCTTTCTAAATGTTTCTTGTGGGAGAATGATGGTTTGGTTCACTGCAAGCAAGTAAAAAAGCCCAACACCTACCACTCCACCTTAGAAGGCTCCTCCTCATTTGAATAGTTTGATTATGGATATGGATTAGGGGACAGACCTACACAGGTGATATATATAGCAGGCATCTGCTGTAGACCATCTTAGCAAAAAGAGGAGGTAGATGAAAACTTCTTCAGAGAGCCTGAAGATGCCTCATGATTGTAGGCCCTAATATTTGCGACAGTTTTAACCATGGTGATATCTGCTCGAAAGACAAGAAGTTGGTCTTTAAAGAGAGCCTCATCAGAGCACAGAAAAAAGTCCATTCCAATGCAAAACAAGGCAGGCAAGGTGGCATAAGGCCACCTTGGCTGAACATGGATCTCTTGACCAAACACAAAAAAGAAATACAGAGAAGACAGAAGAGGGGATACAGCACTTAAGTGGAATAGAAACATTTCCTGAGCATACAAGAATGGAGTTAGAAAAGCCAAGTTCAGTCACAGTTGAAACCAATGAGCAATATAAAAGACAAGAAAAAGGACTCTTGGGGCTGTGCTTTCATCAGGAGTTCGGACTAGTTGACCAAAGTGAACTAACCTCCTTCTAATGGTACTTATCATTCTTCCTTTCAAAAAGTTAGGTGCATTGATAGAAACACGTGAAAAGCACATATGCCCAAGCATGTTTTATCTCTACTGTAGCAGCATCTAAAGGCTTCATGAATGCTGCCTTTCTCAAACAAACACTTGTAGGTGACAATCACAACTTTGGAGACTGTGAAGTCTCCAAAGACTAGATAACCTTTACATATTCATTCCAATCTAAAGGAATAATATTATATCCAAACAAGCTACCATATAGTACCAGACTAAACCTTGCAGAGATAACTGCTCACTACAAAGGAATTATAAGATAGGTCTACACATTCACATGTAAGTGAAGGCAAGCTTGCTTATGTACCGATGTGACCTGATGTGACTCTATTAACACATCACCAAGTCTTAATTAACTGAAAATAATTCTGAACACAGTTCTGCCGCAGTTTCAAAACCTAGCCAAATATACTTCTTTCCACTATTTATTCACAGTGCTACATTGCACAAGTGAGAAAGAGCTACTTGGAAGCATAAGATGTATAGGAGGCTTGCATTGAGTTGTACAGTATAGGACTCAGAAATGAAGGTATGCAGTGTTGAAGACCCCAATCTCTGCAATATGTATTTGTCAGAGAACAACTAGTTTTGCAGTCTGAATGTTTAAAAAAAGGGCTAAAAGCTCTCAAGACCTCTAAACATAGTACTTTGTTTTCTTATATTTTGAAAACAAACCAGTAGCTTCTGCATTACACTTATGCCTTACATTTTCTGCTTTACACTATGTTGTTTACTTTATGTAAACACTCAATGTCATTAAGTGCTAATAAAAAAGTGCAATTGTAAACATGCATTAAGAATGCATAAAAAAATAAACAGAAGGGAAATTATCTTAATGTCAAATATTATGAGTATCTCTTAGTGCATCAATAATCTAGAGTTGTGATTAAACTTCTGCCCTTCTCAATACACATGCACATTACATAATAAATTAAAGTATTGCTCACTGTGTCCTACCCTGCATCTTCATTATACTCTAAAATTCCCTAAAACTGTGACAGTATGAAGCATGTGACTTACTGCAGTTCATCTGGCTGTTTCTCATCTCACAGAGAGAAGTTCCACAGGGATCAGGACAGGAAGTACATCTCTGGTCTCCCTCCTGACAGAGGGTTTGACCTGAGGAAAATTAGAAATTTACTATTATAATTATTAACCAGACAAATAAAAATTACCAGAGTGCCATGATGAGAAGACACAGAGTTTACATTACAATTAAGTATTTCCTTTACATACAAATAAGTACCATTCAGCATTTCAAGGGCAGTTAAGAAGTGTTGCAAGGAAAAAAGCGTGCAACACTGCTCAGATGTCATTTTTCTTTACCCTTATGCTTAATATAAGAATTTATAACCCAGTTTCTGAAAGAGAGGTATAGATCTCAGACAGCCATTTACCATCATCCTTTGTCAGATTATGAAAAATCACACAAATCAGACTTCAAAGGAAACAATAGGTTCTAGCTGAAAGAGAACACCCTCTGGAAATTATTCCTCAGTGACATTTAGTTAATCTGCTTCTCATTTTATGATTGTTTTTGTGGACAATAAAAAGCATCCTGAAGAAAGGTCGCCAGAGATGAAGCTTTGTCATTCTTTGGCTGGTTAAAAAGACAGTAACAACAAAAATAAACCCTAAAACGCTCTGGTCCTAAAAATGGAATTCAGAATAACTAAAACCAGCACTTCACCAAAAAGGTTTCTGAGCACGTTATCTGGGTAGTTAGTTTCTCAGAGAAATCCCTGGACTTCTCCCTGTCTCGAAGTGGTGAACAGTTTGGATTTTATCATCTCATTGTATTTAAAATAATTTATTGCAAGTGTTTGTATTGCACTACTGTCCATGAAAATGAATCATTCAGTGATGGTATCCTTATATTGGGCATACAAAAGATGCTGAAGAAACACCTTGGCGAGCCATATTAGAAAAATAATGTGATGTTGACAGGGAGATATTCCTAGACGCCATATCTTACATTTCCTTGAGGTATGAAGTGAAGGAGACCATTTTTCTCATTTGGATATAGATGAAGGAATATTCATTTGTATATTCTTGTATTATTACACAAGGTCCCTGCATCTCTCCTTATACAGGCAAGTGGCAAGTCACTATATCCTGACCTCAAACTTCTATGCTGATTTCACACATTTACTGTGTTTATAACAAAACTAATATTCCAGATGACTTCAGTCCTAACTTCACTGCTTCTGTTAGGCTCAACTAAAATCTTTGATTTGTAGGGCAGGGAAATCTTTGTATTAAGTCTATGCCCTATTACATTTTCTGCGCTTGCTGAAATGAACAACATAGATAAGAAACACAAAAGAAAGTTACAAACAAGATTTCTGCCTTGCTTTTACATCCACTTTGTAATGAACTAAGGTCAAATAATCCACATGAAGTCCAAATTCTGGCTATACATTTTCATCCAAATTTAAGATGGACAGGTTATGGGTGCTTAAAGGAAGATTTTTGCTCTACACAATATTGCAAAACATTGAGTTTTTTGTGCATTGAAGAATGAATAAAACAAGAAAAACTTGTACATTTAAAACCTTTGTGGTTTAATGCTAAGCAGAAAAATCTCTTAGCATGTAGGCAGATTACTGACTATATAATTATCATCCCATTCTACTCCTCTGCATTTAGTATCCTTGAATCTACATCTGTTCCTCTCACTAAGAAAAGTTTTTTAATCATTTCTTCAACATCCACAGAGGCAACACCTAGTGAAAACAAAACACATCATTGACTTCTAGCCCAGATCATGGATCACTATTTTCAGTAAAATTCTCTTTTACTAATGATAAATTAATTTAACAGGCTTAAGTTGGGTGAGTTTCAAGAGTTGAAATGGTTCCTTATAGAAAGCTGTAAATAGTTTCATATGTTTTAATTTATCCCATTCTCCTGTATCATCTCTTCCATATTAGAAATTATAGTTTTCATTATCAGCTACAGAAATGGAGGATCATAGCATAAGACTAAGGTTGGACAGCAGGAAAAGTAGAGAATAAAATCCTTCCACTTTGTGAGACTGCAGTGTCAGAACAAAGGACAAAACTTGGTCTTCAGTTTCTAGATTGCCACAACCATGACAGGAAGAAATTCCATGCAACATCAATTGCAATGAAGAATAATGATAATTTCTATGTTTCTGTTATTTTTTCAAATGCTTAAACTGGAGTAGGAAGATCCAGAGAATTTAAAATGAACAGAAGGGAATGAGTAGACAAATTTACAGATTTCTTCCAGACTGGTTTCCTAAAGAAATGAGGTTTACATAATCACACTATTTACCTTATAATAACAGGTATGTTCTGCTCCAATAACTTTTGAATAGGTTGGTCAATTACCACTATATCTGATAGCACTAGAGTGTTCTAAATACAATTAATTACTTTATTTCCTTCGAAGTAAGATTAATAAGAGAAGGGCATTAGTAACTCTCATACTGAAGGAAAAGCTGCAATCTGAAAATATACCTCACCGGAAAACAAGATAATTGTATGTGAAAAATACCTTTGAATACTGAAACCATCACATAATGACATTTCATTCTGAGTGTCAAAATGTACCACAGCACAAAAGCCTCTGGGAAACCACGTTTCAGGACTCAAGAAATTGCCGAGTTTTGTTTTCTTTCATACAATCTACCATGAGACAGCAATTAGGTAGCTGCAAAATCTTTCATGCTCACGTGTTTTTCTCTTAGTCATATTAAAACATTAGTTTATGAAAACACCCTTAATTCCCAAGGTCTGATGAAAAAAGGACTTTCATGAGAAAGTTCGTCCTCAAATAACACCAACTGCTGTGACAGTAGCTTCTAATTGCTGCAAAGTGAGTATGTATTAAAGTAATAACTGATCATGTAAGATACCCAAATATGCTATCATGTTCATTTAATATTTTCACTTTTTGAGTATTTATATATTAATTTTAAGAAATATTTTTGTTATTGTTATATTTGTAAGGACTAATAAAAGTCGACTTACAACATCCCATGTGAAAGCAGACACCAATTATCCTGAGTGAATGTTATTTGAAAGACAAAGTAAATTTGTCAGACAGCTTTAGCTAAAGGCACTTCAGAACAAAAGTTCAGTAAGAAAAGTAAAAGGAGGGATATTCTTACTTCCACTGCAGTTTTCTTCATCACTTCCATCTTTACAGTCATTGTCTCCATCACACTGGAATGCACTAGGAATACATTGCCCATTTCTGCACTCCACCAGACCTTGACTATGACATGCTAGATAGAAAAAAGAGATGATGTTCTGATCAACTTCTTAATGAAGGTCTGAATATTGTTTTTCAGTTACTTTACAAAGAGCTGGTAACACTGCCTAGCAAAGTCATTTAGACATTTTTCATTACATTTAGGCTGTGTTTTCAATAGCCTACAGCTGTGCTGATCTTTAACTACAGAGATTGAAACTATGTGTGTCCGGTATTAGCAAGAGGCCGAGATGATGCTTCAGCTTTTCCAAGGGCAAAAAAAAAAAAGAAAAAAAAAAAAAATCGCATCATTTTTACTGATAAAAGACATTAGGGAAAACTGTAGAATAGGGCTGCAAAGTGAAGCACTGAACAGCAGCAAGAATCAAAGCAACATATTTCTTCTGAGAACCTTAATCACACTAAAACACATGCTACTTCCCCAAGACTTGAGTTTTCAGTATTTTAGCGGTTTTGCAGATACTCACCATCATCATTTGAGCAGATAGTAGTCCAAACTGACAGAGTGTGACAGACCACATACAGGCACATCAGAAAAGTGTCACAGACTTAAAATATCTATGGTTTAAGATGTTATGCACATTCCTTCATTAGTCTTTAATCGGAACATCACAAAAAGCTAATTCTGTAATTAACAAGAAGCTGAAACAGGAGGCAATGCTGATATTTCTCACCAATGGCAACCAATGTTTAACTTGCTGCAGCTGCCTATCAGAAGGGAAAATTTTTCAACTCACAGCAATTGACTTCATCTGAGTTGTCTATGCAGTCATGGTCACCATCACACACCCAATCAGCTGTTATGCATCGCCCATCTCCACACTGATGATGTGTCACTGGATTACAATCTAAATAAAGTGCAAATTTGAGGACAAAAAAAGGGATGATAAATTACCATTTGTATAACTGATACTATTCAGCAATTGCTCTATGCCTGTAAGCTAATCATTCTTACTAATGAGCCACATTGCATTAGTAAAATGCAACAGAGATTTACTGTACTTACAGATTTTTTTCACAGATGGTAGGTACATATGAGTTCTATTGCCTATATAGTTAGTGATGCCCATGTTCCTTCTCTAAGGTGCATAGTTGATTCCATTTCAAATAAACAATTTTCTAAGATTAGTTAAACAGACTAAAACATCTTCTGGCTTCTCAACTCCTGGAGTGATTTTCAGTTAGTAAACACCTTCATTCGCTATCAGAGAAAATAATTCCCTATATTGATTTTTTTACTGAGAAGTGAAAAAAAAATTAAAATGTTTCTCAACTGCCATATTTTTGCACTTAATCAGAAACCATGTTTTTTGCACACACTCAGGATTTTCCATAAGAATTACCTCCAAAGAAACTACTTCAATCTTCATCTTACTCTTTCTACCTGAATACTTCTGCAAATAAAGAAAAGCAGTCTGTTGAGCAGGCTGACTTTACAAAAAAATAACTAGGGAGTGTAGATACAGTCCAGTATGCTAAATCTGCAATGAAATCTATTTATAGCCTATACAAAAAGTTAGATCTTAAATTTTATATAGAAAAAACTATCTCAAGATAGGAAGTCAGATTCATGTCCAGAAAAGTCTTTAATCAAAGTCAGTTCATAGAAAAAAGCACAAAACAATCAAAACTGACAAAACCAGTGAAGTATCTTAGAGTATGTTTAATTTGGAGAAGACACATAAAACAAATTTCAGAAAAAAATGTGCCTTAATTTTTAGGTTTTAAATTCTCAGTGCTTTTCCTTAGAAAAGGAACATTTTTTAAAAGTGATAAATATTTTAAATGTTAAAGAATTATTTTAGAGCACTTCATTTATCTCAGGTGTAGTATCCAGGAGCAAAAGTTACAAAAAATAAGGCTTTCAAAGTTTTCCAGTATTTACATGTGAAGATTATTCTTTCTCATGGCAAAACATTTTTTTCCTATGAAAGTTAAAAGTAGGTAGAAAGACAAATACAAGGAGGTAGAGGATACAAAAATGATTGAAAACAGAACTTGGAAGAAACAGAATTTGATTATCTAAATATACAAGTTCAATATGAAGTTTATGTAAAAAGAGTTCAACTATAAAATAGTTGGCATCACCAGTGTACAGCCTCTTATGGTTTGCTTGTATCAGAGTTAAATTGAGTTAAGTTATTGAGAAAGTAACCATAACATCTTGAATTAGTTTAAAACAAATTGCAAATCAGAGTATTTCTTCAAAATACTACTACTTTCAAAATCTGGATTAACCCAGAACTCTCCCAGAAATCTTTTAAATTTGCATTAAGAATTCTCACTTTTACTTTGCCCCAAAAGAATAAGCACAGGGTATATCACTCTTTGAGTAGTTCAAAGAAAAAGATTGCTGGCTTAGGCAATACTGCTATCTCAAAGACTTTAAAAAAGAATAAAACTTTAATTTACCACAGTTTTGCTCATCACTAAGGTCTCCACAGTCATCATATCCATCACAAACAAAGGTATAATTTAGGCATTTTCCCGTGTTGCAGTGAAATACGTCATCACTGCAGTCTACAAAACAAATGTTTGTAAAATGTTAACATGACATTGGAACATTCATATAAACTACAAACACTGAAATGTGTTGACTAAAACAAGATTAGCTAAAAATACAATTTACAGGTGTGCATTAAGACTCAGCGTACCAGTTTATTAGAATCTAATAGGGAAAGACAAGAAAAATCAAAAGCAATTTTTAGGCATCTTTTTCTGTTCCTACTGATTGCTTTTTTGCTCAATACCATGACGAGAAAGTGCTCTGGTTACATATATGGACCAAAAAGTTTAATCAATTTATACGCATAAAGTTCCCAAGAAAGTTGTGGGGTTCATCAGCTAGATTACTATAACAGTCTTCAGAATTTCAGGATATGGAACAGCTGGGCAGACAATCCCTCTTTCCCGTTGAAACTGTGCCACTGGCACCAAGGAAGTTCTTTGTGTCCTTTCTTATTGGGATATATGGATATTTTAAACAAGGTCTTTCCTGGATGACATACAGAAAGAGCTCCAAGAGAAACACAAGTTTCACCCCTCACCTGAGATGTTCAACCACTGAACAAAAGAATCATGCTACCACTTGCTCCTGTCCTCTTGGTATATGACTCCTGTGTTTATGATTGCTCAGTAGTCCCATTTTGAAAGAATGTTGTTGTTCTACGTATATTTAATACTGAAAGATACAGAACTCTCCCAGAAGATGCAGTGGGGTTTCTATCCCTCCATAAATGTCTGATAAATGTCAGCCAAGGGTTTTGCCTCCTAGATGAGTACTCTGTTTCTCAAGGCTTTACCAACTTCAGCTCTAGAACATGAATCACTTCCTCCTCTTCACCCACAGAAGTATTCATGTTTTCTACAAGTTTCATATAATCTTAGAAAGACCAAACAAAACTTACAGCACAATGCAAAGGACAATGCTTCAGCACACAAAATAAAACAATATGGCTGAGCCATGAACTTCGTAGTCAATAGTTAACTAACTTTAAAATAATAAAAAGCATGAAACAGTAAAGATCAAATCCACTACAGTAAATCAAAATATTTAAGTCCTAGATTTGTGTAAGTAAAACAATAGTTGACAGCAAAATTCTAAACATTGTTTTGAATATGCAACAGCATGAAATACTCTGGCAACCTGTATCCTTATTGACATTTGTAACTCTGGCAGTTCCTGTGCTTCCATTGCTCCTCTTGCAAATCAAACCAAGCTGTGTTTTTCTATGTTGTTTCCTCTGGATAAGTTTACTGTTTATTTTCCCTCTGTACCCCTATTCCCGTTTACATTATACTTCTGCAGCTGCAACAGCGCCCTTTAGGGTATAGCAGCTCTCAGGCCCACACAGTGTAAATAGAATACAAACTTCCTTGCAAGGAAACAAGATTCACTTGATGACAGTCTAACAGTCTTACCACATGCGAAGGATTATCTCTCTCAACCTGCTGGCAATACTCTATCTAAGAGTCCATTTGCCTTCTTTGTGGCAAGGACAAATTGCTGGCTCATGTTCACTTTGGTGTCCACCAAGACTGTCAGGTCCTTTTTTCTGCCAAGTTGCTTCCTGGCTGGGCAGCTCCCTGCATTTATCAGTACAGGGCGTTTTTCCTCCAAGGTGCAGGACTTGGCACTTCTCCTTGATGAGTATCATGAGGTTCAAGTCAGCTCATTTCTCCAGCCTGTTGAGATTCCTCTGGATGGCAGCATGACCCTCTGCTGTACCAGCCAGTCCCAGTTTGGTGTCATCAGCAAACTTGGTACATTCTGCCCCATCATCCAGGTCATTAAAGAAGATGTTGAATACATATGGAACTAGCATTTATCCTGGGGTAGTGTGCTACTTACTGGCCTTCCAACAACTTCATGCCTCTGATTGCTACCCTCTAGGCCCAACCATTCATCCAGTGTTCAATACACCTCAATTTTCAAACCATTTAATTAACATATCAGAATGAAATTAACATTTAATTAACATATCAGAATGAAATTAATTACCATGACTCCAATGCAGTGTACATCTGTGAGAAATCTATTTCTCCTCCAAAAATTAATTAGCAGCACCATTACTGTCATCCCCGCGAAAACTAGTTGCTTGCGTGCAGTTCTACATTGTGTTACAGCTCTTCCTCAGCAGAGGAGGCAGAGCAGGAATTCAACAAGGAGTGATCCTAAAGCACATCAGAGACCGAAGGAAAGCTGGAAAGGACAGAAAACAAACCCTTGGACAGGGCTCCACTGTAATAAAGAAACTTCATAAGGGTAGAAGAACACAGAAGAGAATTTGCTGAGAACAATAAAGTCCAAATCCAAGCTCAAAGACCCACAGTCAACAAAGGCAGTTTTCTTTGTGCGTCTTGTTCATTTCTATTCTGTCTTATGAAGTTTCTTTCAGTTTTCTCTTTTAAAGGACTATTTTCTTTTAAATGGATATTATTTATTTTATGTTCTAGTAAGGCTTGGTCTTTTACATTTAAAAGCCTTTTAACCTCATTTGAGAAGTAACTGCAATGAAAAGATTCTTCACAGCTGACTGATTCATGGAGAAGGCGAAGAGTCTTATGTGGTCTCTTCCCAGGACTCCATCAGTAGAAACTGTTGTTTTCCTGTCTAAGTTTCACTCATAAACAAACTATTGCTACATAACTTTTGTACAATAGAGTCGAAGTATTTTTCTTCATCTATATTGCCCATACTTTGTTTACAATTCTCATGCAGACAAAAGAGCTGCCCAGCAATCAACGGAGTAGAAATTAAGACTAGAAGTGACCCATATGTTTTTACCTAGCTATCCTCTTCAATGCATTAATACTCTAAGCTAAATCTGCTGCTATTGTTTCATATGCTCTGTTCTCCCCATCTTCAAGGTTAATAACAAAAACCTGAAAATAAATTTCATGCTATATAAAACTTTCCTATAAGCAAATATGGTCTGAGCTCAACAAAAGGAGAACAACTTTTCCATGTGTTGTTCTGGGTCCCATTAAACAATGGAAAACTATCTGTTAGCACTAGCAGACAGAATCCAGTTTATACATAGTAGAACAAAGCATAAAAAAATCCTTTTTTTTCCCCAAATATTGCTAAATGTTGACCGGGCAGCAGAGCTGAGGAAGGGTCCAGAGCACAAGTGCTGTGAAGAATGGCTGGGGGCCCTGGGGCGTTCGGTCTGGAGAAGACGAGGCTGAGAGGGAATATGATCACTCTCTCTGCAACTCCCTGACAGGAGGTTGTAATGAGGTGGGTCAGTCTCTGCTACACAGTAACGAATGACAGGACAAGAGAAAATGGGCTCAAGTTGCCCCACAGGAGGTTTAGATTGGAGCTGAGGAAGAACTTTTTCCCTGAGAGGGTTGTCACACACTGTCCCAGGCTGCCCAGTGAGGTGGTAGAGTCCCCATCCATGGAGGGATCCCAAAGCCATGAAGCTGAGGTACTGAGGGACATGGGTTAGTGGTGGCCATGGCAGTACGAGGTGAGGGGTTGGACTCGATGATCTTAAACGTCTTTTCCAACTGACATGATTATATTATTCTATGATTCTATAACCCTGGATAAGATTTAAATTTGATAGCATATACTTTGATCAAAGGAGAAGTGTTTTAATAATTTAAAAATCAATGATTTCATCAATTTTTTAATTAATTAATTACCAAATTAAAACCTTCATTTATCTATAACAATCCCTACAGGAGTAAGACAGATCCTTAAAACTTCAAACTTCCATACACTGGCTGAACCTGGAGACAATATATATTCAGAGTTAGTAGTCATTTTTTGTCATTTGTTTTTCATTAATGGAAGTTCAGTAGTTCTGGGTTTTCTCTCATTAGAAGAAGAAACTTCTTCATTCCGATTAGATTAAGGACACAGCTGCCCTCACACATGGCTGTGGCTTTGTCAGAAAAGGGGATGGATGTAACTGTCAGGACCCCAAAGGTCTCCTCATTGTTCTAAACAGGGATGATCATGAAAACCAAACCAAATAGAATCATAGAATCATAGAATCATAGAATCACAGAATGGTAGGGGTTGGAAGGCACCTCTAGAGATCATCTAGTCCAACCCCCCTGCAGAAGCAGGTCCACCTAGATCAGGTCGCATAGGAACACGTCCAGGTGGGTCTTGAAGACCTCCAAGGAAGGAGACTTCACAACCCCTCTGGGCAGCCTGTGCCAGGGCTCCCTCACCCTCACAGTGAAATAGTTTTTCTTATATTTGAGTGGAACATCTTGTGTTCCAGCTTCATCCCATTACCCCTTGTCCTGTCGCTAGCTACTATAGAAAAAAAGGATGTCCCAACCTCCTGACACCCACCTTTTAGATATTTATAAATGTTAATAAATCACCCCTCAATCTCCTCCAGACTAAACAGCTCCAGTTCCTGCAGTCTTTCCTTGTATGAATGATGCTCTATATCCCTGATCATCTTGATGGCCCTGCGCTGGAATCTCTCCAGCAGTTCCCTGTCCCTCTTGAGCTGAGGAGCACAGAACTGGACACAGGACTCCAGATGAGGCCTCACCAGGGCAGAGTGGTGGGGGAAAAGAACCTCCCTCAACCTGCTGCCCACACTCTTCTTGATGCATCCCAGGATGCATCCCTGGCCTTCTTGGCCACAAAGGCACATTGCTGGCTCACGGTTAGTTTATTATCAATCAGGACTCCCAGGTCTCTCTCTGCAGAGCTGCTCTTCAGCAGCTCAACTCCCAGCCTGTACTGGTGCATGGGGTTGTTCCTCCCTAGATGCAGGACTCTGCACTTGCCCTTGTTGAACCTCATGAGGTTCCTCTCTGCCCAGCACTCAAGCCAGTTGAGATCCCGCTGAATGGCAGCACAGTCTTCTGGGGAATCAGCCAGTCCTCTCAGTTTGGTGTCATCAGCCAACTTGCTGAGGGTACACTCTGTCCCCTCATCCAGGTCGTTGATGAAGATGTTGAACAAGACTGGCCCCAGAATCGATGCCTGTGGAACTCCACTGGCCACAGCCCTCCAACTTGACTCTGTGCCAAATGCATTTTAAAAGTGTGTTTAACTTAAGTTCAGAATAAAACACTGTTGTGCAAACCCCATTATTTTAGATTTATTACTTGGCAATAAAAATAACTAATAGATAGTAACAGTAAGATTATCCTATGTGTTTTAATGGTATATTTCCATGCCTTTATACATTTTGGTAAAAAGGTTCCTCTAATTGTGGTCAGTCACCAAAGAGAGCTACTCCAGAATCATCTAAATTCACAGCAGAGGTTCTTCTGAATCAGGGTGACATCAAGTGAGTGCAGAGACCCACCAGAAGCAGGCAGCTCTTACAGGAGATGCTGACAGAGGCCTGGGCATTGATAGAGAAACTGTAGTCCCCCTCACACCTATAAAAGGCAGCCTAGAGACTGCAGACAACTAGGAGTGCTGTGATCAGAGCATGATGAAGCAGTTTGTGGTAGAGTTACAAAAGGAAGTAAAAAGATTAAGGAGCACCAAGGAGTTTGAGAAAGAGATAGACAGTTGGATCTATGTTCTGCCCTCCCTGAGACAGAAACAAGCATTGCCACCAGGAAAAAAAAAAAAAAAACAATAAGATCAAGGGGATCCTGTATCCTCCTCTCACCAGGAAGCAGGTAATAGCTTAAAGGAAAGGAGCAAACTGGGTAAACACCTTCAATGGTAAATTAAAGTCCAAAAGCCAATATACACAAATACTATCCAAAGCTTCTATTCCTTACCAATAGGCTTCTTCAGTTTTTAGGTTTTCCTGAATGAATTAAGTGCTCCAACAGAACACTGCAAAGTTTAAGAAACTTACTGCAATGGACTTCATCGCTCCAGTCATCACAGTCATTATAGCCGTTACACTCCAGTTTTCCCGGGATGCAGATCCCACTGGCACACAAGAAACTCTCCTCTCCTCCACAAAGTGCTGGAAAAGAGAAGAAAAGAATGGATGTTAACTTTACAGGGTAAGAAGAAGTAATTAACAGAAATGAAAGACAGAACAATGAGTTTAATTGTTGCTTAAGGGGCAAACCTCAAATTAATAAAATTCAAGCAAATGCAAATTGTAATTTTCATCGAACTTTTGTTATTTCAAAAACAGGTATAATGGTTGAGCTAGCCACTGAAGTTCAATCTATCAATACTTCTAAGGAGCAGCTGTACAGAGTAACTGTTAAAAACTGACCTTAGGATGGGATTAAATGAGGTCTTTTTTTTATCATTAATAGATACATCAGGTTAAATATCCAACTAAAGTTGCAACAGATGGATCTTCTCAACCTAAGTGTTCAGAGCAAAAAATCACCACGTTGAGATTTAACAGTGTTAAACACTATTATAACTCCCTGATTACTAGAAGACAGTCATAATTGTTATTTGATAAATGGGGAACTGAGATAATGAAAGACAAAATTAAAGACAAAAATCCCTACAGCTTTAGGTATCCCACCAGAGATATTTTGCAGGGCCATTATGTTCAGAGTGAGAAAACTCATAACACCTTCACATCCAAGTCCTTCAAGGCACTTTATACATAGAGATGCAGATCACCATTAATTTGCTCACATCTTAGTCCACACAACAGAGACCAAACTTCCAAACCTTTTCTTTAAATAGCACTGGCTGAGAAAAATCCCTGGAAAGCATACAGAGGGGGAAAGATACTAAGTGAAAGTTACATGTGGACGCAAAGTAAAGATGTCAAGTAGAAAAGCAAATACTCGGTACAGAACTTGTTTGTTTTTGTTTTTTTTTTTCCCAAAAGCCACAGTTAACAGTCAGATTACCCAATAAACCAAAACAAAAGACAAAGTTTCACCTCCAGTAAAAGACTAGGAAAAAAAAAACCAATAACTTTAAGTATCCATATCTGAAACAAGAAATAGCTTTCAAAGATGGAGGGAAAAAATCCTGTCACATCGCCAGTGTAAAGCTATTAAATGTGTCCATGCGTGAGAACAGCATGTCAGTCAAAGACACATCTCAAGCTCCAAGGGCTGTCTGATGCCTCCGGTGAGCCATATTAGAAAAATAATGTGATATTGACAGGCACGTATTCCTTGTCCTTAGTTCTCCATTATTCTTTCAGTTATCCTAGATGCTACCTCTAGCTTTTTATGACTCCACAGTACATACACGAGATATCTTTCACTGCAACAGTGGTGTGTTCACTGTCTCTGCACGGTATTTTAGAAAAGGCAACATTTGCGAAGGAAATATTCACTTTCTTTAAAACTATGCTTTCTTGAGCACCTTCCAAATCACCCAACTACTAGATAACAGAATACTAATAACCAGTTTATTCCCTTCATTAAAAGTGAACAATCATGGTTTGACAACTAGAAGGGCTGATACAGATTTTCAATATGTTGCAAAAGCATTTTTTGTCATTGCAGCATGATTTTCACACTTGCAAAGTTATTTTCTATTTCATGACAACTGCTTTTAAATCTGATATAATTTCCACCATCTAAGGAAAACCACAGGGGAATTATAGGCCAGTCAGTCTCACCTCTGTGCCCAGTAGATCATGGAGTAGATTCTCCTGGAAATGATGCTAAGGTGCATGGAAAATAAGGAGTGGCTGGTGACAGCCAATATGGCTTCACCAAAGATAAATAGTGTCTGATAAATATGGTGGTCTTCTACAATGTGGTGACAGTGTTGGTAGACAAGGGGAGAGTGACTGACATCACCCACCTGGAACTGTGAAAAGCATCTGACACTGTCCCACACAACATCCTTTTCTCTAAATTGGCCTGTCATGATTCAAGTCCAGCTGGCAAAGAATCACCATGCAGCCACTCACCCCATACACCTCCTCCTTCCGCTGGATGGTGGAGGACCCAGTGAGAGGGGAGGAGAAAAGATCACCAAGGGCCCTGTGGAAAGATACAAGGGCAGGTAGGGCTCACTGCCAATTATGGTTCCAGGAAAAACAGACCTGACTGCTTGACATAGGAAAGAAAATAAGATCGGTTTCATGTACGACCAAAAAGAAAAAGAACAGAGAGAAAGCAAAACCAGAGCAGGATGATGAGAAAAAGACAACCAGACCTTTAAGATCTCCTTCCCCCTACCCCTTCCTTCTTCCTGGGCTCAGCTACCTGCTCACCATATCTCTGCTCAGTACTATAAAATTAATGCTGCAGAAGTCTTATGAACACATTTTTCACATTGATGAATTGATGTTCAAGATTTTGCACACTGATTAAAATGTATTTCCATTTTGGGAAATATCAAGATAGCTCTCAAAGGAACATTGCTGAATAGGTCACGAGTAAAACCTGAAAGATAAATCTCAAAGGAAACAATACAATTTTTGAGATGGCACAAAGGCATTTAAAACTGCCATCAGTGAATGATCTATTTTAAAACACCTCAACGGGCAGTCATGAAAAGACTATTACACCTGTTAAATCTGCCTTTGGGGCTGTAGAAGAAGCTTTCAATGTACCTTAAAAAAAAAAAATTATAATTTCTGCTCACAACCAGTCTTTCTTTAACAGCAACGTGATGTTCTTCACAACTTGCTGAACCACTATATGCATGGTGGATGCTACAATGTACTGCTGTGCACCAGACATCTCTAAACTTGCAGTGTGTTTTTCAAAAATGACAAACAGCTCCAGCTTGTACTGACTGCAAGTGCTATCAATTATTCAATTTTAGTTGTGGTCCTAGCATAACAGTTCTTTTTATTGCACTATGGCAATGGATACATACACAGACTCTCAGCACCTTCAATTTTAGCCCTAACATTTGGCAGCAAGGGATTATATTTTTTCAACATAGTTACATGCTTTTCTAAGCCTGACATATCATTTTGTCATCCCCAAGAAACAAGGCAATCTTAGACTTAGTCAACGGACACACAACCTTCATTTGAAAAATGTGTTTGTAATATAACTTAGGTTAATATTTTCAAGTTCTTTTCTATTACATTCCCAGGTGCACTCTCCACTTGGGCAGGACATGATCTTGGTTTTCCAATTTAAAAAATATTTTCCAGTTGTGCAATGAGGCCATAGCTATTGCAGCAAAAGCTACTTATGCAATATATTTTAAAGAAGGTTTCTATCTTTACAGAAAGGTGCCAAAAATACATAAGAGTCTTTAAAAAAAAAAATTCCAACTAGCTTGTGCCATTTAATTCTTGTGCCTCTTAATCCAAGGCAAGGTAGGGCAAAACCACCAGCACCATCCTTTTGCCCACCCTTATAATGTGCTCCTTCTAGATTCACTCACTACCAACTGTGTGGTCGGACATGTGTCATGGTTTGACATAACAGCCATTTCTGGTAAGGGGGAAGGGGCTGTAAAGATGGCTCCTGTAAGAAGTTGCTCAAAACTCTCCCCTGCTCTGAGCCAGACTCACTTCTCGGGCTGAGCCAACTAGAAACCTCCATCATCATCTTTTAAGAAGAAGCCGGAAGAGGAGGCTTCTTCTTGTTTCTTCTGTCTTCTGTTCCCTTCTTCTTTTCTGGCTGGTGGTGGTGCAAGGAGTGGGAAGAAAGAGAGAAACAACCATATGGACTCCAAGGTCAATGAGATAAGAGAGGAGGAGGTGTGCTGGAGCAGACTCCCTGGCATCCTACAGAGAGGACTGGTGAAGCAGTAATTTGTTTGCATTTCATTAAAGATGCCGCATCAAGAGCAGAGACTCATTTTGCTAAGAACTCCAAGCTAGAGGCAGTGACCTGTTTTGCCCAGAACCATAATTGGCAGTGAGCCCTCCCTGCCCTTGTCTCGATCCACAACAACTTTGCTTATCTTTTTCCTCCCATTTCACTGGGGCCTCTGCTATCCTAACGAGGGTGGAGGTGAATGGGGGGCAACAAGTAAGAAACTGTCGTGGTGCTTCTTTGCTAGCAGGGCAAAACCACGGCAACATGTTTCCTAACTTCTAACTAAAGAATCACAACCCTACTGTAATGGAAAAGGTCATGTTCATTAATCAAATCATGAAAGAATAGTTGTGCAAGGAACCATTTAAAGTCATTGTAAAACTTTAACCATAAAGTTTCTACAATGTGAACAGGTGCAGTTGGCTGAGATGCTTATAGGAGGTACAATAGGTTGTGCATGAGCTGATAAGAGCCAAGAGAAGAGTTCATGAGCATGCCACTATAGGAAGATTACTGACTTCATCCCAACGACCACCCTACGACCACTAGGAAGCAGAAGAAGATCCCCTAGTAACAAGACGGGCACATGCGCAGAGTACACCAGGGAGCGATGCACCCGACTACATATAGTCTCTGCAACAGTGACAGAGAAAGAATCTCACTTTATAATATAATACCACATTTTATTTTATCATGAATGGATTTTGTTTCTCAAGTTCCCTTTATACATTGCACTTTCCTATTGTTAGAATCAGTAAACTTTACAGAGGCCCTAGAAACAACAGCCTTCCTCAGCATCGGTCCTAGTTCCCTGTAGGACAGTCTTTATCCCACAGATGATGATGTCAGGTAAAAATAGAACATTATAACATAATCAAAAGACTGTAGTTCATCATACAAGAAAGGTTGTTTGAGGTTGGAAAAGCAACCTTAACTGACTTGGAAATCTTACATTCTTCTAACTTGGGCTTTCTGCAGCTTCCTGCATGTTCAAAAAACGAGAACAGTAGAAATAAATCAAAAAGAACCATTAAGGGAACCACCTTCATTTGCTTACAGATTTCCATCAGCACGGATCTTCACTGGTACTAAGACAGTGATAATATCAGACTTTTGCCTTCCATATGAATATGCCAGTTTGGTCTGGGAGAATAAAAAGCAGGAAGAATATTTGTCTGATCATTTTTCCTACAGAGCAAAGAATCTGGAGTTTCTGAACATAAAAAAGTATGTTCAATAAATCATTCTGACTTTCCCTTCCTAAGATATCTTTATCCTATTGTGCTCATATCCATTCTGATTTCCATTCCAAACCACTTTGTAATTTCTTCTTACTGAAAGTGAGCATCTTCCTATTTATCTTGTATGTTATATGCAAATAAGAGGAGAAATGAAATTAGCTTAGAAACACCATTGGTGGCAAAATGTGCTTTATTTTAACTGCATCTGGTGTGCTATTAAAAGTGTCTCTGAGAAGCCAAGACCATTTATGTGCTGTACTTCCCTGAGAGATTACTGGAAGGTCATTTGTAGAAGATTACACAGGCAGGTACCTGGAAAGCTGTAGATAACACAGACTGAAATAAACATATTATTCTACCATCCTCAAGATTTACATCTGTTTGCATTTCAAGGTATAGCAACAGACAAAGCGCGATATATCTGTGAAAACGACCATGAAAAGTGCTATTTTTTTTTACATGGAGACAACATTCACTGCCTTATGCTATGAAAGAACTAGGAGGTATCAAATAAAATTGCTCTTAAAATGACTCAAAGGTGTTACTCTTCATATAATGCATAGTTAAGCTGTAAGACTTTGCAATAGGATACTAAAATGTATGTAAATCTACAAAACAAAGGGACATATTATGGAAGAAAAATCTATGGTGGGTTACAATTTACAGAAAAGTAACTGAATCTCAAACAGATGCAGGAGTATTTTGGAAAAGTATTGCCACATAGTCTTGCCCTGTTCTCCTATTCTTCTCTCAACATCTGATTTTGGCTACTCCTTCCCCCAGGAAACTGTCCATCTTTCTATTTCTTTACGATGCAAAACCCCATGGGAGGAAGAATACAAAAGACCTCCTCTCCTTTCTTCAAGTGAAGTGGTCTACAAAAGACCACATAGGAAACTCCAAGCACAAGAAGAAATAGGCAAAGAACAGGAAGGCAGGCTGAGATAAATGGTGGGGGGCAGCATGAAGGAAAAAAACAAAACCAAAGGACATAATAAAATATAATGCAGAGTCAATAGAAGCAAGAAAGTGCTGAATGTTTCCTCACATGAAACAAATACCACCACGATCCTGAAAAACGTTTTGTCTCCCTCAAAAAATTGTCCCACTGTTGCTGTTTTTGCAGCTGGTCAGTATCAATGTTACACATACACTGACCATCTCTTCTTTTCACTGCAGTAAATGGATATAAGAGCAGAAAAGAAAGACATCTTCCTGATTTTATAAGTTTTTTCTCAAATTCCGCATTGGATGTGTATAATTAGCTTCATCTTGTCAACAGAAAAACAAACACATGATTGTAACCAGATATTGCCTTTGAATCTCTGCTCAAGGGTCCTCCTCAAAAAAAAATCTCTAAATGAGTGCCAGTTGGAAAAATCCTGGAAGATAAACTGGGCACCATGGAACAAAAAGGGTATCAGAACAACTGCTATTGCTGTTTTACACTCGGAATAAAACAAAACAAGGTCTGTATTAGTTAAGCATATGTGGTGAAAAAAATCAGTAGTTTCCTTGTATATATTATATTAACTCTTTTGAGTATTTTCTGTTTGCACTACTGCTACCTATGCAGGACAAGATAACACATGAGGACAGACACTAGAATCAAATTTAGACAGTTTGACTAAGTTATTGCAAAACTCAAAGCTAAACTTGGGTAAAGGCAATATTTTTGTAAGAGATGTATTGCTGAAGCCTATAGTTATGGTGCTAAAACATCTATTAACTACTTGTTTTTACACTACTTTAAAATGTTATACATTAGCTGTTAATGACTATTGCTAATATTCATAATACGGTGCTCCAATTAAGTGCTTCTTATCCAGCTTAAAAAAGGGTAGGAGCTCCTGTGGTGGCATCTTCAAACAGCTGAACAAGCTCACTCCAGTTATATGTGCGTTTAGCCCTTTCATGCTCTTGAATGTTGCAGGGCATTTATTGACACGTACAAAAAGAAGGGAGATTATTTAGGTTAACATCAGCGATGGTTTTCCCACTCACCAACTACTAGAACTTTTCTAACCAGAAAAAAAAAACCCCAAAAAACGTATCTAATTGAAAAATTGCTGCAATAACCAGTGACTAAAAAGTTCACAGAGATTTACCTGTCTTACAGAACAGAAAGGTTCTGTGTAACTTGCCATTCAATGCCACTTACAATGTCATGCATTAGATAAACACATACTTCCTTCTTTTCTTTCTCTTGATTCCTCTTTTTTATTCATTCCTTTTTAGAGATTTAAAGTTTAACTACTAATAACAAGCAGGTATAGCCGACAGACCTTATTTTTCATAAATACTAAAAATAACTAAAGCCAAAAAAAATAATTGCATCATCACACAAAACAAATTATATGCAAGGCATATGTGGGCATGGAGGGTTTCACTGCATGTAATCTGAGGCATTACTACACAAAAGAAACCACAAAGTTGAGACATAAACAGCCATATGACAAGGACATGCTCTTGGAATTTCCACAAACTGAGCCCTGAGAAAAGTATGAAGAGTGCTTTGGGCTGAGCAATACATAAAAAACGGACTGAAACAGTGAACCAAACCCTGATCTTTGTTTCTACTGTTTTCAGAGAAGTAAATTATTTCAAATATAGAAACTGCAGAAAGAAAAACACCATTACAGCATAACTTAATTCTGTAGCAGAAATAACCTAGTGAACATGGACTCTCACCTTTTACTCTCATATTAGAACCATTCTTTTAAACAATTAAAAAAAAAAAAAGTATAAAATATTCTCTATAGTCTATCATTTTACATAGAAACTCTTCATATCCAATTATCATGCAGAACAAGTCATGAAAAAATGAACTAAAAATGCCTTTTGTTTTATACAACAAAATGTCAGAACTGCCAAAAGCAGCCTGGGTCTCCACAGTGACAGGCAGGAGCAGTGAATCTCCCAACTGGCTCTCAATGTTTTCCGTTAGTGAGAAATAATGAGCTTCCACTGTGTACTATATATGCAGTTCACTACGACATAGATACAAAGATTACGGAAGAATGATCAACCAGTCACTACTCTGACAAGCTTCTTCCCTAGCAATATTAAACATATCATTTTAGCCAGAAGATATTCTGAAACCTGAAAGTTTCAGAAGCCATCAATCTCTTCTAGCTGGATCTAAAAGTTCAGCTATCTAGATTTGGTGGCACCTTTGAAGACTTTGGCCAGCTACGATTTCTTAAAATTTAATAGGCGTATTTATAACATACCTTGTATTCAGTCTGTGTACCACACATGCAGGAAAGCCAGGCCTCTAACGTCCTGTTGCTTTTTCAGAATTGTATCCCATTCTGTGCCCAACATGAGCGTACTGAATTAATGATATGCTAGTCATTCATTGCTTGGAGCTACTCTCATTGCTCTATGTACAACCGCTTGCCATACTTTTTACACTACAGCCTCTTACCTTGTTATTTGAACCTGCCATGAAGACAAAATTATTGTACTCTTAACTCCTATGATGTTCATCACTATGATACCAAAGGCATCAACGTGTATATAGTTACATCACAGTGAGTTAAAAGGACAGTTTTAGTCCATTTAACAAAGGGAAGGTGAAGCATGGAAAAAAAATAGGCATTTTAATAATTACTTGCTTATGGTTCTTACTTGGAGAGATCCATTTGCCCTAATTCATTGAAGATTACATTGGCTCTGTCTTTCAGGATAAATTTAAGCCCAAATCAAGCTCAGAACAGTTTCAAAGTTTAACTCTGTGCAAATTGAAGCCAAGATTTCATCAACAGTAGAACTCATACAATGGGCAAAAACATAGCTCCCAGTGGCTTCCACTACAGTAACTTGCCCAAAATCCCACAGGAATCCTACAAATGACTTGTGGATAGTGCTCAGTTTTCCTGGAAAACATTCATCTGCCTTCCACAAGACACAATCCCTCTTTATGTATTTCCCCACCTCAGCCACTACATTCTCACAGGTGACGGTAGTTAGAGACAACAGCTTCCTTGGCTTCGTGATCCCTCAAAATATGCCCTTACAGATGGAGAGAATCCAATTAGTAAAAAGACTCAGTCCAATAATTTAAGGTCATATCATTATGCATATTCAGAAGGCCCAAGAAGACAATTCAGGATATATAAACAATCTTCATTGTAGCACTAGCATTTGAAGACCTCATTGATGTCTTAAGGTAGCTTTGAGTGTATAACTTGGGGTTGTTAAATGGTATTGAAAACCAATTTTCATCACATCATTTCTTCTGGTTTATTGTCACTCTGAAGTCCTTAACAGAGTCAGAAACCACAGACGGACTGTACAAGCCTCTGCCACTTAGATTCATATTATGATGCATCATACTGTTGATATCAATATTAAAGTCTCAAATGCCAGCAAGAGAACTTCAGCAAAGCTGTCCCTGAGGAAAAGAGTCAGGCTTGCTACTCTCAGGTCTGATCTCTTGTAGATTTCTATCTAGAGAACAGAGCAGCAACTCAGAGGAGATGGAAATGTGTTGTATTTAGAAAACTGCTGGAAAACATCCTGGTGATAAAGGACCTGGGGGTGTTGGTCCAACAGGCAGCTGAATATGAGCCAGCAGTATGCGCAGGTGGCAAAGAAGGCCAATGGTATTCTGGCTTGTGTCAGAAATAGTGTGGCTGCAGCCTAGGACAGTGATGGCCCCCCCTACTCAGAAGTGGTAAGGCCTCACCTCAGGTACTGTGTTGATTTTTGAGCCCCTCATTACAAGAAAGCCCTCTTGTGTCCAAACAAGGGCGACAAAGCTGGTGAATGGTCTAAGACAACAAGTTTCATGAAGAGTAGCTGAGGGAGCTGGGGTTGTTTAGCCTGGAGAAGACGAGGCTGAGGTGAGACATTATCATTCTGTACAACTACCTGAAAGGAGGTTGTAGCGAGGTTGGTATTAGTCGCTTCTCCTGGGTTACAAGTGACAGGTCAAGCAGAAATGGCCTGACGTTGCACCAGGGAAGGTTTCAATTGGGTATTAGGAAAAAAGGGCTGTCAAAAACTGGAACAGGCTTCTCAGGGATGTGGTTGAGTCACCACCCCTACTCAAAGATGTGTAGAAAGGAGTGTAGTAGTAGACTTGTCATATTAGGGTAACAGTTGGACCGGATGATCTTAGGGGTCTTTTCAACTTAAATGATTCTGTGATTCTGTGTCTCTACGAGTGGATGTATACAAACCACAATTTTTTAGTTTACCTCTCAATTATTTCTGGGCTCATTTTTATAACAGGGAAAAAGGAGATACAATTGAAATTTGGCCTGTGTATCAGGTCATTGCTCCAAATAACAATTCTGTAGTTACTAGAGACTAGCAAAGAAAAAGGCAGTAGAGTATTTTTAAAGGGCACATTACATTTCTCCCATGTCCTTTTTTTTGGAACAGCTCAGGGTCTCCGATGCAAAACAAAAAAGCCTCAAATCAACACAAGTTTGAAAAAAACAAAAATCAGCATAAACAACTAAAGTACAGCAAAACTATAACCAACTGACAACCATCCTTTATCACAGTAATGTAAAGGAACGTAATAAAATAATTTTATCCCAGAGCTTTTCCTACACAATATATAGTACATTGAACTCGTAAACAGAGTGTAAAAGTTAAGAATGGAAACGTACACTGCTTTCCTTTTTCTTGGTATGGTGAGAAGCATACCCTTGTAGTGGTGTCATTGTCAGTTTTGTTTTGGAATTGAGAGCACTTCAGGAATTCTGGCCAAGAAGCATTTACCATACCCAGGACTGGTTCACAGCCTTCTTTTGCTGCCTCGCAAAATGTCCTGCAGGGCAAGAGGCCTCGACTGGAGAAAAAAGACAGAAAACAAAAATACAAAGGATTAGTACTCTAGTAGATAGTAATTTTTTTTTTTTTTAGATTGGGAAAAAAAGTGATAATAAACACTTTTGAAGAATTTTACACCAAAAAGATGCCAAATCTTCATTACTCATTGAAGATTACATTGGCTTTGTCTTTTAGGATAAATTTAAGCCCAAATCAAGCTCAGAACAGTTTCAAAGTTTAATTCTGTGCAAACCGAAGCCAAGATTTCATCAGCAGTTGAACTCATGTAATGGTGTAGTAACACCACACAGGAGAAAGCTTACTTCTTCATCCTCTCCTTCCTCCCCACAGTTATACAGACTTACTCTTCTCTGACTTTGGCAAACAACTGACACAACTTTCTAAAAAAATCATGAACTTTGAAGAAAACTTTGAATGGTTTTGACTGAGTGAGCCTTTGACAGCTTAAGCATGCTGAATCTGCTCACAGAAAGAACCAAAAATCATCAGAGATAAATAGCAGAAAAACACAGTGGAGAGCAGTATATCACCCCTTGCAGCATTTATGAGATCTTCCAGTACCTCCCTTGAGCAGTCAAAGCATACTAAATATCAGATCAAATGCAACAAATATCAACACAACTTGAATGGCTTTAAGAAAAGCACCATATGTTAACAATTTTTAAAATATAACGAGTTGAAATGCAGCATACTTGTTTATTTCTTATTCTGAGATGTATACCTGCATATGTATTTTTTCTTTATTCATCTTTTACATGTTCACAGGAAAATCAATTACATAATTATCATAATAGTCTACATAATTAGTCTAATAATTAACATAACATAATTAGTCTACATAATTATCATCAAGAGTCAATCAAAAAATACAGAAAATCTATGAGCATGTTTACTGTAGATCTGGAAAAACTGAAAGATTACACCTAACATAGAGCTAGCCAAGTTAGTCAAGATTTGAGAAGACAAGAAATTTCAAAGAAGCCTCAGCCAAGTCAGTTGATTTGTAGCAGCTGTGATTCAGGACTACTGCATAGAGGAAGGCGTAACTGAACACTCACACATAGAGTTCTCTTCTTTAACCGCTTCCACTAACTTTTTATCTGAAAATCATGTTGGGGGAGGAGAATAAAAGCTCTAGCACAGTCAATATGAGTCTTAGCTATTAGGAAGAGCTACTCAGTGCCCTTCCCAGCAAGCAGGGATCAGGACTATATGGGAGTGTTTTGTTACCTAAGAGCTGTCAAATAGACTAACAGAAGCTACCACTGGAGCACAATGGAGGAAAGCCTCTCAGTAACTAGTCCAATTGCATCTGAAACTCCACATACTCACCAGCAAATAACTCAGCCCAAATGAGACACATTGCCTGCCTATACAAGCATTTTCCTCATCCATATGACTAGTAAGTAAAAAAGACCCAGCTCTTCTTGCTGGAAAGCAGAAGCACACGTGTAGTTAGATGGTGGCATCTACTAACACTAACTTGTTCACACTGAATAAACATTGAAACCTGACAGCATGATAGCCTTCTATAACCTCTAGAGCTAGCAAGTGTGTCACAGCCATTAAAAATTAGGAAGAAGAAAGGCATGGATATACAGTAGGACAGACAAGACGTCTGAGTGGTCTTTGCCAAAAGTCTGTCAGCCTTTTGGATGAGGTAACAGAAAGAAGATATATAAACGCCAAAAACAGATCTCTCATATAAATACCTAATGTCTCATTATTATATTGCTCAATGTGTGGACTTCTTCCTTAAATTTACTGTAGTGCTTTTAGCATTTCTTAAAATGTAAAAATTCATCAGCAGAAGACTGGAAAGCTAATGTACATTCATAATTTATGAATTGATGCCTGAAAAGCAAAAGTTGCACACATGCTCTAAGCAGGAAAGGCCTCACTCACATTTAAAACAGTTTAGGTTTTCTCAGGCTTAATTAAAATTGGGATATGCATTCCCAAGCATATAATGAAAAAACTTACATCTTGCTATGACTTTTTTTTTAAGCATTATTATCCACTGCTAGCTTTGCTTTATTACAAAATATGACCTAAAATGCAATTTTTTACTTAATTTGAAAAATTTTGTCATTCAGAAAAAAAGAATGACAAATTTCTAAAATACATGATGTTTTAAATAATAGTATATTAACTTAATGTGTATTTACTATATTCTTAATGATACTTCTGACTTTGTAATATAATATTTTATCCTACACTATATATATTTTTTAAATTGTGAACATCGTAACTGGTAAGGCATGCCCTGTTTTTTATTCCTTTCCTGTCTAATTCAGAAATACAGTTGTGAATGTCCACTGTCTTCACTGTCTGTAACTTCAGGGTCATCTGCTGAGATTATCAGCAGCACTGCAGAGAAACTGATGTAACTGAAGTGAATTTCAGTTAAGCAAACATGTGGACCTGAAGGTGATTTGGCACAGTACTTTGAAAGGAAACAAAATTGCTTAAAGTGGGAAACGTCACCCAACTCTCAATAGAAGAAAAACATCTACAGACACCTAGAAATACATGTAATTATTACGTATGGCTCCCTTACAGAAATAGCTGACATATTCAGAAATGCTTGAGGGAACTTCACCCGCACAAGTCTACAGGAGGCTGCATTTAAGTAAAGGCCTCATATCCGAAAGGTCATGGACATCAGGGGAAGTTGCTCATAACTAGAAGGAGGCATAAAGCCCTGAATAAATAATCATTGTATTTTTTTGCCACTTAAAAGACAAAAAATATCATAACAATGAATGGTTTCAGTAAAACAAAATTAGGTCTGTTGAGGGAAATTCACATAGAAAATGAGAACAAAACTTTAAGAAATATCACCAACATTTATGTTGACCCGAATATACTGCATTTTTTCATACTGTTGGGCAGACTGCAGATTCTTGATGATACTGGATTTGGAAATAAAGAACTACTATAAAAGTAGTTACCCAAAAGCAAAAAAAAAAATGGTTACCCAAGAACAATTTGGTATTCTGATATTTTGTTTGAGGTTTCAGAAATAAATGCACATAAATACATACACATATACACACATAAGCACTTATTTAAAAGTAATTTTACTTAAAAATGTAGATTACAGTAAGTCTAGTCATTAATGAAGGCTGTCATATTTGAAATATGGAAAAGGATTTTTACTCAAAGCACTTTACATGCTGCAATATTGCAGCTTCCTAGTTGGCAGCTTACTTGCTGCTTAGAAAGCACAAATATTCTAAAAGTCTTCTTCACCACCAGATTGCAATATGTCGAAAGGCAGAAAATTTTAGCACCACAATCTGTCTGTGTACAAAATCAAGAACAAATGATCCCTCCTGATGACAGCTAGAGCTGCCACTTCCTAGTTCCGTACATTGTACTGGCAAATTAAAAGTTTACTATCTAACTTGTAAAGGCCCTTCAGATAAAGATGTTGTAAAACACTCTTCAGTGTTTTACAGAACATATTTGAAATGGCGAGAAAGAAAGGGCACAAGAAGAGCTCTGCAGCAGCCATCACTGCCTCCTGACCTGGACCTGAGAAACTCCCTAAATAATGAGGACTTGTGAAAGGAAGTGGCTTGTCTCCAGTCACCTTCATTTAGGGTTTTAGACAGTTTTTAGCTTTCAATTTTAACTAATCTACTACTTCTAAAAAGTTATATCAGCATAACTAGGTTCTAAGTGAACCTGCTTCTGCAGGGGGGTTTGACTAGATGATCTCTAAAGGTCCCTTCCAACTCCTACCATTCTGTGATTCTGTGATAATCACAGGTGGCCAGAGGTATTCACATGAGCAGACTCACTGGTTTAACAGAGGCTCCTTAATACAGAAAATGTCAAAAGATTGTAATAAATAGGATGCCATATAACTAAAATGAAGTGTTGATTTGATCTATTTCTGGATGCTATTTAATTTATTCAGCCCACTATGTTTAGAGTTAACTTTTTGGGTTTTTTTGTTTTTGGTTTTTTGTTTTGTATTTTTTTGGTTTCCTTTTTTTTTGTGTTTTTAGTAAAACACTCAATACATGACAAAATTACATTACAATGAAAAGAAATGTAAGCAGTGATTCTACCTCATTAACTGTAAATGGGTCTAGTGGACCAGTGGAGTATATCTGATGATCACAAATAGTAATCTGAATGAAATATATTCCAATGACTATTTTTTCCTAAAGAAGTGATAGCTGGGATGTTCCTTAAATTTCACAAGTCTGTGACTGTGATCTATTTGAGTGTATCACTGTTAACCAAATTTATACTGCTCTTAAGATTTGCACAAATGGGGCTGCTATTTGGAGAAAAACAAAACCAAAATCAACAAACCAAACTACAAAGAGTTCTTGAAGACTCTCAGATGAAGTTTTATACAAGTACGAAGTATTCAATATGACCTCCATTCTCCTCGTCCCACACCTAAATCATTAACTTCCTGAGCACCATATTGCAGCTATAACCTGACATCTAGCCATCAGCTAATAGTAGTTTTGAGTACACTGATTTCTTCAAATGTAACCATAGCAAACATCAATATACAGTTCACTGTTTCCAAAGGTCTTGCAACATATCGATCACTCATTTCAAAGGAAATTTTACCAATAACAGTAAAAAGTTACATTAAAATATAACTATATACAGTTATACTTACATCTAATAGTTAAAAGTTGTAAAAATGTTAGGAGATGACTGCATATTAAATGGTTTACATCTATATGAAAAATCACAAATGTAAAAAGTTCACTTCATTTGTTTAGCTCATGCAGTCTACCACCTGAACATTAGAGTGCAGTGTAAATGTTTGGATATTGTACTGGGTTTGCGTGGCAAGGTTGGGGGGCGGGGGGGGAAGTTATAATCATGGCTTCTGTGAGAAACTGCCAGAAGCTTCTCCTATATCCAACAGAGCCAATGCCACCTGCTGTCTGGGGAGGGGCTCACACCAGAGTGAGTGGATGCCCAAAGGGGCCTGTGACCTGGAGCAGGCTCCTGACAGGACCTCTGACGGCACCGAGAGAAGAGCCCACACTGGAGCGGGTTTGCTGTCAGGACATGTGACCCCGTGAGGGACCCACGCTGGAACAGTTCCTGAGGAGATGTTTCCTGTGGGAAGGACTCACGTTGGAAAAATTTGTGAAGGACTGTCTCCCGTGGGAGGGCCCCCATGGTGCAGCAATGGAAGTGTAAGAAGTCCTCCCTGTGAGGAGGAAAGAGTGGCAGAGACCATCTGTGATGAACTGAACACAACCCTCATTCCCTATCCATCTGTGCCACTAGGCCAGAGGAGGTAGAAAAAATCATGAGTAAAGTTAATCCTGGGACAAAGGGAAGAGTGGAGGAAAGGCGTTTTAAGACACAGTTTTTATTTTCTCATTATCCTATCCTGATTTGATTGTCAAGAAATGAAATGAGTTTCCCCCAAGTCTGTTTTTCCCATGACGGTAATTGGTGTGTGGTCTCCCCATCTTTATCTCAACATATAAATCTTTTATTTTATTTTCTCTTTCCTGTCCAGCTGAAGAGCGGAGTGTCAGAGTAGCTCTGTGGGCACCTGGCATCCAGCCAGGGTCAAATCACCACATATATATACAAAGCAAAGTAATAATTTAGAAATTACTAGCCTTCTAAAAGACAACTGCATAGTGATTAAATAAGCCAAGAAGAACTTGCAGACTCTACAGAATCTCTGACAAAGCAGAAAACACAGGATTATCCAGCAATTACTACAATATTTGGCCCAGCTTCAATGTTAAGTCATGTGTGCTCCATAAATTAAATATTTCTGGATAATGATCAAGTTTAGTATGAACATATTGCTTAATCTGCTGAAGGATGAAAGGATTAAAAATCTCCATGTTGATTAGTCTTATTTACAGCTACTTATAGACTAATCATTTTTAAATTAAACTGGCAGCTTTATGGCAGTCTTACCATAATTTATTTGGCACCAGTGGCAGGCACAGAAACGAGTTATAGTATACTAAGGGGCAATTCTGCTTTTAGGATATTCACAGAAAAAACTCTTGAAGATGGAGTTTGGTGAAAGAACAGATACGTGATATATTTTTAACTCTGTGGTTGGTTGCTCCACACTTAAGTTCATACTTCAGTTACTTCAGGCATAGAAATATTAACTTTAGGAATCCTGTGGCACCAATAAAAAAAAATGTTCTTTATAGTTTTTTTTAAAGTATATTAAGGGTAAAGAAAATAAATAAGGGGGTTTAATTTGCATAAGTATCTTCAGAGGAGCTATTTATCACAAGTTTTAAATCAAATATTCATTGAAGCAGATATATATGTAATACAGTATGTGCTCTAAAACTATCATATTAACTGATTTTAAGCTTTCAAAGAATCTACATACTTCCTTAGAGCAGATGATCTGACTTACTCTTCATGACAATCAGAGTTCCCTTAAAATTGGAACTCAAATTGCCTAATTATGATCTTACATGGATCTAATCCTTATCACTAACTTAAGGATGTTTTACAATTTTAGATTAAATCTTTTCAGAAATTACTCCTGGTGTAATTAATACTGACTTCTCTTCTTTGCAATCACATTATCGTGCACAGGGCTCATCAATAAACTCTGTAAGTAAATTAAGTGGTTGTTTTGAGCAATAAAAATTTAAAAATAAGTATTCTACAAGAACCAGTAAAGAGAGGGAAGATCAAGGCAACTATTTTCCTCTTGCTACAGGATCTAGATTTTCTAAAGAACATTTGTTAAGTTAGCTCAAGAGTATGGCTCTCAAATGTAGCAGTCACTGAGGATATGGCTCTTGAGATGTCTCTTGTGGAAGCAGCAGCTGCACATTCAGCTCTTGTTGCAAAATGTCTGTATTTGTTTCCGTGCCACTTTCAGTTTTGTAGTAACAGCTGTTTATAGGCTGTATAGCAAGACAGGTCAAATAATCAATTCAGATGAAAAGTAATGTTACAAAAAAACCAAACTAACCTGTCAACTGAATTGTCCCCTCCAAAGGGATACGGGCAAAGCACAAACTGTCAGAAGGAGAGGTAGAAATTGCTGAAGCTGATAAAAACATTAAATAAAATATACAACTAATCATGCTGCAGTGAATCTCCATGCAATCCGGTAAGTTCTATAACATATCTAGTGATCATTATTTTCTGTGGCATTTCTTTGTGTCTTCCCATTAATATTTCCACTGGTAAAGGCTTGCCACAAACATGTTCTATTGAGAGCTTAATTATTGCAATTTTATAGCTTAAAAAAGGGAGGGTAAATGACATACAAAAGGTTACAAATGAAGTTGGCAAGCCTGAGTTGAAAATGCAGCCTCAAGACCACTCTTACTATACACAACTGTTGACTGCACCTGTTTTGGCTTACGGTCACCTTTGTAGCCAAGTAGACAACTTGATTGAAGAAACACTGATGAACATTTTCGGCTACTGCTTGTTTTCATTACTGTTCTTTCCCCAGCTCCATCCCTTTAGTTGTTCCAGGACAACTGTTTCTATGGTCACACAGTAAGACATTTTCAGGTATTGAGCCAAGTTAAACACAACTGTGAGGTATTTTGCTGGATTACTTTTTCAGCCGAATTCATTTAAGGAAAACTTTAAACTGGCATGGCTACTAGAGAAAACATTAATCATGCTACAGTCTTGCTATAGAACACTGTGGTGTAAAATCCACTGTCTTATTCATAGGTACACAGTCTAAGAATGAAGAGAGATCTATGGTCTTGGGCAGAATAAAGGAACTAGTAATACCATTGTGAGAGACTGCTGGGGGGCAGGGGGTGGTGCGTGAGGAAAAGGGCAAACTGAAAAAAACAGTAAAATTGCAAAAGTTATGGGATGCAGAAAACTGAGATTATGCTTTGTGTTTCTGTAGTCCTGAAATCAAACAAGTTGGAAGTGACAAGCTGATGTATTGCTAGTTTTAATTGTTATTAATACTTTGGGGCATGTTCTAACAATGAAGACTTCCACAAAACATAAATGCCACAGAAGGAAGTTTCTACAGTGGAGTAAATACCCACACACGGTTTTTTAGAGTGACAATACTTTTGAAATCTTCTTCTGTACCATCTAACAGTACACAAGCATACAGAGCAGCATATACTGAATACACTGAATATAGCTGTACAAGGCAAGCTCATAAAAAACTCAATATTACACTTTGATTCTAGATTTGTAAATAAATGGGCTTTTCGAGGTTTCCGTTTCACATAACAAATAAAATGATGTAGTTTTGTCTTTCATTGTTCAGTTTTCATCCTTATCTTCCAAGCTACTTGGAAAGATGGCATTTTCTTTAATTTACATTCACCTTTAATCTACCCATCTACAGAGATCGGTTTAAATCTGAAATTTGCTTCTTCACAAAGTAATAAAATCTGAAAAGAAAGCAAGATTATTTTAGATTTTTGTGATTATTTCACTTGCAAAAGTATATTGAATCTAGATAGCAACATTCAGGGAGGGCACCTTAACTTTTGCAAAATTTGCAGCACTGAATGCAGAGCTAGCTACACATATTTTTCTGACTTCTTCCCACCTTATTTTTAGCTCAAATGCATGTGTTGTTTTCTTGAAGTGGATTCCTGTGTATAAGTACAAAGATGCATAATTAACCTGTAAAAGGATATCGTGGTTTTGCCCATCCAGCAATGAAGCACCATGAGAGTCTCTTGCTCATTGTTCTCCATCCACCCCCATCTTTCTTAGGACCCCAGAGGCCTCAGTGAGACAAGAGGAAAAAGATAAACAAGGTTGTTGTGGATCAAGACAAGGGCAGAGAGGGCTCGTGGCCAGTTATGGGTCCATGCAAAACAGACTCTGCTACTTGACTTAGAGAGGGAAGTAGGAAAATTTATTCTACTGCCTACAAGAAACAGATCAGAACAAAAAGCAAAAAGAGAGCAGGATGGTAAGAAAAACACAACCAGAACTTTAAGATCTCCCTCCCCCATCCCTTCTTTCTTCCTAGGCCCAGCTCACTGCTCCCGATATCTCTACCTCCTCCTCCCTCAATGGGACAGGGGCAGCAGGGTATGGGGGATGTGGTCAGTCTCTCACAGATGGGCTCTGCTGCTGCTTCTTAGAGAAGGATAACTCCTCACATTCTTCCCCTACTCCAATACGGGGTCCCTCCCATGGGACACAGTCCTTAACAAACTTTACATGGGTTCTTCCCAACAGTTATAGCTTCTGCTAATACAGGGTCCCTCCCATGAGACATGGACTCCTCTGGTCATAGTCACTGCCCCTGGTGCAGGGTCTTTTATGAAATGCAAACAAGTCTGCTTCACCAGTCCTCTCTGCAGGATGCAGGGGGTCTCTGATCCCGCACACCTCCTCCTCTCTTCCCTCACTGACTTAGGGGTCCAGATGGTCACTTCTCTCTCTTTTTCCACTCCTTGCACCACCAGTCGGAAAAGAAAGAAGAAATAAAGAACAACAAGAAGGAACAGGAAGAACCCTCCTCTCCCAGCTTCTTCTTAAAAAGTGATCATGAAGGTGCCCAATTGGCTCAGCCCCAGAAGTGGGTCTGCCTCAGAGCTGGGGAGAGTTTTGAGCACCTTCTTACAGAAGCCATCTTTACAGCCCCTTCCCCATTACCAGAAACAGCTCTACATAAAACCATGACAAAGGACTACATGGGACCCACAATCTGAGAAACATCTTAAAGGAGAAAAAAAAGTCTCAATGGCGATCCTAGCAAAAGGCAGCAGCAGCTCATCTTCCCTCGAGGTGGGAGACTCCAGCTGTTTACACAAAATTAAGGCCTACTACTAACTGGCTGGATTGGTGGTAGATGCCCACGGATTTGCCCTGCAGGGACAGGGACAGCTAGTGCAGAAAGCCAGTTCTCATGCATACACTAATGAATATTTCATCTTTTATTATGAGGCTGGCAATTATAGATGAGTCACAAGAGGAACACTCTTTCCCAGAGACTGAAAAAATCTTTGTTTATACAATGAGAATGAAAAACATGAGAGACATTGAATGGACTGCCTGCAGCATGGAGGAACATGCTATCTGTAGGCTATGTGAACACAAATGTCTCAGAACCAAGTAAGATGAAAAAAAACAGACTGGAATCTCTTCTGTCCATATAGATGCCTTCTATTTTTTCCTCCAAAAGTAATATGTACAATCAGCTATTCCTTAACAGTTGCCATATCTGATGGCAACAGAGAAGATAGCTAAAGAGTGAGACTTACAGAAGTCTTAGAACAGATCACTGACATCCAAGAGTACCATACTTAACAAAGAGGTCATAATGAATGATGAAGATTGCTCAGACAGAGAAAGGAAATATAAATTCTGCATTTCAGTGAAAGTGGAATTGGGAACAAATCCAGAGATACCATTAAAAATATTCCTCTTATCTATCCAGAAACAAATAAAGCAGGCAGCAGCTGCTATTGAATTTCACATCTCTTTCAGACCTAGCAACACACTTTGGATAATGTGTTCAAACTCAATTGATATCCATAAGGATGGACACATACACTGTCTACAATAAAGGTTAGAATTTTTAGTCGATGTAATCACTTATTTTTTAGACAAAATGCAGATAAATTATTTTTCCCCAAATGAGGAGTAATTTCTACCTGGAATGGAATACGCCTCTCTCACAAGGGCACTGGAATATTTGGGATTAGGCTGGCCAACTTGATCAAAAGGGCTTTAAACTGAGGGACTTGGAGGGCAGGGGAAAAATGGCAAAGAATGAGCCATCCCATCTATCATGGTTTGACATGACAGCTGCTTCTGGTAAGGGGGAAGGGGCTGTAAAGATGGCTCCTGTAAGAAGTTGCTCAAAACTCTCCCCTGCTCTGAGCCAGATCCACTTCTGGGGCTGAGCCAATTAGATACCTCCATGATCACTTTTTAAGAAGTGGAAGAGGAGGCTTCTTACTGTTTCTTCTTCTTCTGTCCCTTCTTCTTTTGCAATTGGTGGTGGTACAATGAGTGGGAAGAGAGAGAGAAGCAACCATGCAAACCCCAAGGTGAGCAAAAGACCCCGCAACAGGTGCAGTGACTCATTTTGTTAAAGACCCCAAATCAGCGGTGGTGATTCATTTTGTTAAAGATTCTTCATCAGGGGCAGTGATTCTCTTTGTTAAAGACCCCGTGCTAGGGGCAGTAACTATGGCCAGAGGATGCCATGTCCCTTGGGTGGGATCCCATATTCACAGAAGCTGTATAACTCTGGGAAAGAACCCACAACAAAGAAGCTCATTAAAATTATGACCAGAAGAGGCCACGTCTGTGGGAGTGACTCTGTATCTACAGAATCTCCAACTGTGAGGTAGAATCCACACCAGAGATATTCACTAAGGACTGCGTCCCGTATGAAGGACCTCGTATCGGCAAAAGTCGCAGCTGCTGGGAAGAATCCATACCAGAGAAGTTTGTTAAGGACTGTGTCCCATGGGAAGGACCTCATATCGGAGCAGGGGAAGAATGCCAGGAGTTGTCCTCATCTGAGAAGAGGGCAATGGCAGAGATCATCTATGAGAGAATGACCACATCTCCCATTCTCTACTCCTCTGGGGGGAGGTAGAGATATCGGGAGCAGTGAGTTGGGCCCAGGAAGAAAGGAGAGAAGAGAGAGACAGATTTTAAAGTGCTGGTTGCAATTTTCTCATCATCCTGCTCTCTTTTTGCTTTTTGTCCTGTTCTGTTTCTTGTAGGTAGTAGAATAAACTTTCCTACTTTCCTCTCCAAGTTGAGTACTGGAGCCTGTTTTGCCCAGAACCGTAATTGGCAGCGAGCCCTCCCTACCCTTGTGTCAATCCACAACAACCTTGCTTATCTTTTTCTTCCCATTTCACTGTGGATTCCACCATCCTAACGAGGGTGGGGGTGGATGGGGGGCACCAAGCGAGACACTGTCATGGTGTTTCATTGCTGGCTGGACAAAACCATAACACAATCTAACAGGGAAACAGGTCAGGGCAGAAAATGCAATGATGGGTGCTCTTCAGCCAAACACCAAGATGAGATGCAGAAGGCTGATCAGGCTGAGGGAGTATCAAACCAGGAAGGATCCTCTTGCATCCTCCCAGGGTAACCTGTGTGTTTGAGTAGGCCCCTGCTTTGCCTGTACACCAATGAACGCAGTCTGGGGAATAAGCAGGAGGGACTGGAGATGTGGGTGCAGATGCAGGGCTACGACCTCATTGCAGTTACTGAGATGTGGTGAGACAGTTGCCATGACCGGAGCACAGCCATGGAGGGCTATGTATTGTTTAGGAAAGACAGGCCAATGAGGCAAGGAGCTGGAGTTGCTTTGTATGTGAGAGAGCATTTAGCTCTGACTGGGTGAGGATGAGGGACGGGTTGAATGTTTGTGAGTGAAATTTAAGGGGCAGGGTAATGTTGGTGATTCTGTTGTGGGAGTTTGTTACAGGCTACCTGATCAGGAGGAGGATGTGGATGAGGCCTTCTACAAACAGCTGAGAGCTGCCTCACAGTCACAGTCCCTGGTCCTCATGGGGGACTTCAACCACCCTGATATGCTGGGATAGCCACACAGCCAAGCGCACACAGTCCAGGAGGTTCCTACAGATTGTCGATAACAACTTCCTGTCACAGGTGCTTGAGGAACCAACAAGGAAAGTTGTGCTGCTGGAACTTGTGCTAGCAAATAAAGAGAGCCTGGTTGGGGATGTGGAGGTTGGAGGCAACCTCGGCTGCAGTGACCATGAGATGGTGGAGTTCAAGATCCTGTGTGGAAGAGGCAGGACAATAAAGCAGGACTGTGACCCTGGATTTCGGGTGAGCTGACTTTGGCCTCTTCAAAGAGCTGCTTGGAGGGATCTCATGGGATAGGATCCTAGATGGCAGAAGTGCCCGAGAGAGCTGGTTGATCTTCAAGCACCACTACGTCCAAGCCCAGGATCAACGTGTCCCCACATGTAGAAAAGCAAGAAAAGGAGGCAGGAGGCCTCTATGGATGAACAGAGCTGCTTGGACAACTCAGGCTGAAAGTAGCCATTTATGAGAGGTGGAAAAAAGGCCTGGTTTCTTGGGAAGAGTATAGGAACATTGCCAGAGCTTGCAGTGGTGCAACCAGGAAGGCTAAAGCCCTTCTAAAATTAGACCTGGTCAGGAAATTAAAGGAAAACAAGAAGGGATTAGTCAGGTACATCAGCAGCAAAAATAAGATTAGGGGGAATGTGGGCTTGCTGCCAAACATAGAGGGTGCTCTGGTGACCGAAGATGCAGAGAAGGCCTTCTTTGCTTCAGTCTTTACAGCCAGGTCTGGCCCTCAAGAAGCCCAATCCAGCAAGGATAGTAGGAAGGCGTGGACAGCACAGGACTTACCCTGGGTGGAAGAGGAACAGGTTACAGCCTTATTGGGCGAGCTTAAGGCTCATAAGTCAGTGGGTCATGATGAGATGCACCCACGAGTGCTGAGTGAACAGGTTGATGTTGTTGCCAAGCCTCTCTCCATCATTTTTGAAAAACCATGGAGGACAGGCAAGGTGTCTGAGGGCTGAAGAAAGACCAGTGTCACTGCAGTCTTCAGAAAGGGAAGGAAGGATGACCCAGGCAACTACAAGCCGGTCAGCTTCACCTCCATTCCTGGAAAGGTGATGGAATAACTCATCCTCAATGTTATCACTGAACATATGAAGGATAAGATGGTTATCAGAGGGAGTCAACATGGATTCACCAAGGAGAAATCCTGTTTGACCAACCTAATAGACCTCTATGAGTGCATAACCGGCTGGCTAGATGAGGGGAGAGCAGCGGATGTCACCTACCTTGACTTCAGCAAGGCTTTTGACACTGTCTCCCATAACATCCTCATCAGAAAGCTCAGGCAGTGTGGCTTGGATGAGTGGACAGTGAGGTGGATCGAGAGCTGGCTGAATGACAGACCCCAGAGGGTGATCATGAATGGCACAGAATCGAGTTGGAGGCCTGTGGCCAGTAGAGTTCCACAGGGATTGGTTCTGGGGCCAGTCTTGTTCAACATCTTCATCAACAACCTGGATGAGGGGACAGAGTGTACCCTCAGCAAGTTCGCTACTGACACCAAACTGGGAGGACTGGCTGATTCCCCAGAAGGCTGTGCTGCCATTCAGCGGGATCTCAACTGGCTTGAGAGTTGGGCAGAGAGGAACCTCATGAGGTTCAACAAAGACAAGTGCAGAGTCCTGCAACTGGGGAGGAACAACCCCCTGCACCAGTACAGGCTTGGGATTGACCTGCTGGAGAGCAGCTCTGCAGAGAGAGAGACCTGGGAGTCCTGGTTGATAATAAACTGAACAAGAGACAGCAATGTGCCCTCATGGCCAAGAAGGCCAATGGCATCCTGGGATACATCAAGAAGAGTGTGGCCAGTAGGTCGAGGGAGGTTCTTCTCCACCTCTACTCTGCCCTGGTGAGGCCTCAATTTTTAACTGCAGATGGTTCTAAAGATATCTTGTAATAAGCTGGGCACCAAAAGAGGATAAGTATGAGCTGAAAAGCATATGATGTCTCCGAGAATCCTTTAACCACTGTTCAATCCAACTCCCTTTTGTCTATTAACTTTACAAGATGGTGTACACATATCTACTACAGATGCTTTGTTACAGTTAAAATAAAATGTTCTTTCATCTATGCTTTTTGGGTTTTGAGTCCAGGTGCACAGGTCTGATAGGTACCTAATAGTATTAATATTCCTGCAATGTTTATGAAAATGTAAGGTCTAACTGAAGTCCTACAACCATTATGATTTATTAAATGAAATAAATCTCTTTTCGTAAAAACATGTTTTTCTAGCAGACATATTAAATTGCCAAACAAATATTAACAAAAAGCCATGTTCATTTTATGATTTAATGTAAATAATTATTTAAATGATGAGTTTGTTTATAAGTAACAATACATTGCACGTGTAAGAGGATGACCTGTGATCCCTAGTTAATATACCAGTTTAGAAACCAGAAACCACAGCTTATAATAGATGACATATACAACAAATCATTATGACAAAGTTGATTTTCTCTTCTGCCTCCCTCTCTTAACTCTTCTAAGTAGCATTATGAAATATGCTTTCAAAGGGACATTCACATACCCAGTTTGTTCTCAGAAATGTTTTTCTGCTTGATAACCTTTGAATTCTGGTCTATCCGTATTTCCCTCCAACACACATACTTTGAAAGAACATTTTGTTGTGATTTAGAAAAGTTTTTGTGGTCAGTACATTAGATCGGCGGAGAGGGTGAAATGCTGCGTGGAAGTCTGATACCACTTGCTATGGCACATACTGGTTTCATACCTACTGGACCACAGACATCATTCTGGCCAATGTAGGATACCAATATCTATACTGCTTTTCATTTTTTGATTAATTTCTTAAGCTATCCCCTCCTTACTTCTTTACAAATTACACATATCTGTAAATGTAAACAGCCTCTACTTGTGGGCAAGGAAAGCACAGTTCTCTGAAAAGGGGAATAACATGTTCTCCAGCATCTGACTTCTCCGTCCTGCTTTCCCTGTATTCTGTCCCTGCTGTGTCCTTCTCCTACACTGCATCTGCCATCTACTGGCACATAACTATAGAAGAGTTTGGTATCAGAGACATAGTTTCTGGCCTTTTTGTCAGAGCCTGTACTTATGTCCAGTGTCACCTCTTGGGAGGAGCAGTGAGAGCAAGAGTCTTAGGCCCACCCACACTATCTGAGCAGTCACACGGATAGAGAAGCCTCCAGAGACTCTTCACAGCTATGTATGCAAAAATTTGGGTATTAACGTCTATAAGTATATCCATAGGTACACAAACTTTATAAAGAGAAGTTCCCTTAAAGTAAATGCATCTTCTCTTCTACTTCCCTTATCTTCCTAGCTTGCAAAAGCCAATATAAAGAGCTTAACACTTAATAGACCAACCTCTCTGCCAAATTTCAAGTTCCATTGCTCAAATACTTGAAGATACAAGGAACTCTTGGTGATCACAGGAATGATTTTTCATAAGCAACTCAATTTTTCTTTCTGTTTTTGCCCAGTACAGGTATCAAGCATAATTCCCCCCCCCTTCTCCCCCCAAATTTATGCACATCTGGAGAAAGTCTTCCTTAAATACAGGCCACAGGTAAATGCCACATAATTACCCATATCTTCACTAGCACTCCTTGCAAAAATAAACTTTATATTTGTCACCTTAAATTTGTCACTGTGTCAACATTTTACCAAGTAGCAATAGCTGCCAAGGTGATGAGTTGACTTCAGAGTCTGAATTCAGAAGGACAATGCGAAGTGTAATCTTCTCATTAGCACATTTTTTCTTTCCTTAAAAGTAACAGTTATGCAAGAATAATAACTCATGAAGTATGAAATTATTCATGAGTGATACAAGCTGCATTGAGAAGAAATGCCTGTCTTTCAAAATGCTGCTTCTTGAATGCTGCTTCTTCAAGTTTCTTTGTTTCTTGGCAAGATGGTCAATCTTTCAGAAATATGTATGCATTCCTTTATTTGAAGTACAATGTAAATCAGCTGTTTCTTAACTCCATGTCTCACTTGTATCTCAGGAAGCACAGCAGAAATAAAATTTTGTTTCTTGAACAATTACTTTCTCTCAGAGCAGGAGCTGGGGTTTCAGGATCTGGATTTTTTTCCTAATAATTCCTTTCTCCAAGCACAGATTTTCTTTTTTCATATATACTATTTGTTTAATTTTCTGTTTGAACTATTTCTGATTTGATTCGCTTTTAGTTAAGAAAATATTTCAGGTACGTTCAGCACATTCACTGAAACAAGATTTCAATCATGACCTTGCATTTGACATCTCTCATAGTACATAAGTATTTCCAAAAGTACACAGGAGAAAAACACCTCATCTTCCTCCTCAGAGGACTGGTAAGGGATCGTCAGCAACACCGCAGCTTAACTTTTTTAATCAGGTAATTATAATTCTAATGAAACCAACACAGAGAGGATTATGATAGGGGATTCTAAATGTCCTCTCAGGAGGGTTCATCAATATAGCTACTTCAAAAATTACTCTGAAACTGTAATTTCACAAGTATCTAAAATTTAAACATTTCTTAAGTGCCGGTGAATGGCAAAGTTTTCTATGCAACTATAATTTGACATCTCCACACAGACGCATTATTAAAAGACAGTGTATCAGCTGTGCCACAGACTACCTATTCAGACTGCTTGCCCTAAGTTCCTAGCAGCTGCTGTTTTGTCTTGCCATATTTACCTGTTTTTATGACCAAAATTACTGTGGATTAAAACTAGAGTGAAACATGCCAGTGGAGAATTGCCTATCCAATCTCATACACCTTCACACATCATTCAGACATAATTAAACCCATTATGGACTTGCATAATAAATATCGTCTTAAATGTATGGTGATTGCTTCCTGTTCAAAGTCTTAAAATAAAAATCCTTGTTAATTGTGTAAGTAAGGTCTCTGTGACTCTGCCAACTTCTTCTCCTGAATACTTCAAAGCTTCAATTTACTCTAAGAAAGAGTTTTGATATGTCTTGTTATTTTTAAGAGTCTAAATGTGTACTATTAATTTCACTGTAAAGTGGACAAAGAAAAAACATGGATAAGCGTAGAGTGCAGTTCACAAAAGCAGGGAAATAGACACATCCATGATCAGAATAATGGATTATTAAGAAAAAGATGACAGATAGAGACCCCCTGATCTATGAAGTTTGACTCTTTTCTATATTCTAAGAGGACTTGAACAAAATTTTCTTCCTATCCTTCCTCATATCTCACCTCAAATTTGTTTCAAACTGTTGTCTGCTTATACTAAAAGACACTGTGCAGATTTCTAGATTTGTTTCTTAGACCAAACATTTCTTCCTAGTTTATATCCCTAATAAAAATAACATTTTCCTGTTTTTCATAAATTACAGAAAATCAACTAAGACATGAACAAGAAAAATGGAATTTAATTTGCCACTATGAGTCATAAGAGAGTAGCTCTTCAGAGGATATTTAATTGTATGCAGACTATGCACAGCTTCTTAGAACCTTTTTCCTATTAAGCTAATTTCTCACTTGCCTCGACATACCATGTAACCCTATTCCAAACTCTTTGGCTTTCTGTAAGTCTTTATCTGGCTACTGTTTTGTGTAGCATAGATATTACAGTACAACAGAAATATTTGTTACATATAGGCATTAACATGACAAACTCCTTCATAAGAAAGAGCCTGAAAATCAAAGAAGGCAGTTTCTTTTCATTGGATTATTTTCTGCTTTAGAATTAACCTGAGAGAGAAAAAAAATATATGCAAACAAGGAGTCAAATTACAGGAGGGAGCTTTTTTCCTTCCTATCTCAGTAGGTATGAAATCACAACTAAAGTGAATAAATGATAATGACTGAAATGAATTGACAGACTTCAATCAAGAGAAAAAAATAGCATTGTATCTAAAGACACGGGATATAAGTGTTACAGGTTCAATTCTCTGCTCTACTGCATATTCCTAGCTCAGTCTTGGCTTCCTCAACTATTAATGTGACACTATTACTTTCTCTTCCTCTCCTTTACTTGTTTTTTTCTGTTGGGATGTAAACTTTCAGAGGCAGGAGGCTGCTCCTCTGTGCATGCTTGTACAGCATCCAGGATAAAAAGTTATTATCTCACATGGACTCTTTGGGGCCTAACTGACGGCAAACCACTTCACAACTTTATTTTCAAAGATTTCTGACATCAAAAAAGGTGTACTGAGAAAACAGAGGAGGAAATGCATAGTGTGTTAGAATTTTACCTTAACATCGTATTATACTTTTAAATTTGTATTGCCCTAATACTATTTTCTAGGCAGAGTTTAAATTAAGTTTGACTTCCAAAGATTTGAGACTCTAGGGATCTATCAATGGGAAGCATTTCTTCACCGTTCTAGAATCCACTTCTATGCAGAGGACTAGTGGAAGTACTTAAGCTATTAGTTTCTGCTTTAGAAGACAACATGACGGTGAAAAGGTATTATGAGAATCCCTAACCTTCAAATTTATTCCCAGCATTAAAAGTCTGAAATGAGACTTACACATAGGCCTTCAAGGTCTTACACAGCTTGCCTACTTTACAAGTCTTCTGATGAAACGTTAAGTGTTCACAGAGTGCAAAAAATACTAGAAAGAATCATTTGATGAGTCTGTTTGCATAATGCAGTTATAGGCTGACCCACTATGAACTTCTCAATCAATCCTGAATCTTTAAATTTTACATTAATTTGGGCTTTAAAGTACACACTTTTTTCTTTAAAAATATGAAAATACTGCACACTAACTTTTTTCAGATTTTTTTGTCTTCTTGTATGCAATAGATGAAGTCTGTAGGACTTGTGGAATCCAATGTGAGTGAGTTGCTACAAATAAGTATCTACGACGCTGCAATAATTGATCTTTTTTTTTCCCACTGTTAGTGTCTCCCAGTGGTAAAGCTGAATCCATCAGCTCTGAGGACATATCTTTTTTATAACAAATAAAGTACCAGTGTTGCATTTAGTGGTAATACATTGCAGACTAGTACTACTCAAATGTACAAGTTACTACCAGAAATGTTTTATAACTCGTTAGATAAGCACATAGACTAGTTTAAGATGATCTTGCAGTAGGGCTATTACTTTCCAGGACTGAGTTATGTTCTCTCAGCAGTGCTGCTGGACTGTGCTAGCACAGTTTTTTAAGTCTAATTGTGAAGTCATATCCGAAAGTTCTCATCCATTCACCCAAGGAGGAAGAAGTTTCACAATGCCTCTAAATAGGTTGGATAATTTACTATCCAAATTAATTAGCACATAATAAGCAAGTAAAAAGTCCAGTTTACTGTGCTGAAGGCTCTTCAGAGGGATCTGGAAAGGCTGGATCATTGGGCTGAGGCCAATTGTCTGAGTTCTAACAAGGCCAAGTGGCGGGTGCTGCACTTGGGCCACAACAACCCCAGGCAACGCTACAGGCTTGAGGAGGAGTGGTTGCTGCTTGGAGGAAAAGGATCTGGGAATGTTAATCTACAGCCATCTTAGCATGAGCCAGCAGTGTGCCCAGGTGTCCAAGAGGGCCAATGGCATTCTGGCTGGTATCAAAAACAGTATAACCAGCAGGGCTAAGGAAGTTAATGAGTGTCTGTACTCAGCACTGGTGAGGCTGCACCTCGAGTACTGTATTCAGTTCTGGGCCCCTCACTACAAGAAGGACATTGAGGTGCTGGGGTATGTCCAGAGACAAGCAACAAAGTTGATGAAGGGTCTAGAGAAAAAGTCTGATGAGGAGTGGCTGAGGGAGCTGGGGTTATTCAGTCTAGAGAAGAGGAAGCTGAGAGAAGATACGATCACTCTCTATAACTCCTTGAAAGGAGGTTGTAGTGAGATGGGTGTTGGCCTCTTCTCCCCAGTAAAGAATGACAGGACAAGGGGAAACGGCCTCAAGTTGCACCAGGGGGAGGTTTAGATTGCACATCAGGAGGAAATTTTTCACTGAGGGGGTTGTTAAACACTGCCACAGGCTGCCCAGGGAGGTGGTGGGGTCAGCATCCTCTCAAACCTAATCTTTACTGAAAAGTAGTATTTTAAAGATATTGTGATATATTTTCTTAAAAGAGCAAGGCTAGCTGATTGCACATCCAGTTGCTAGAATTAAATACAGCTTTTAAAATTAATCTCTTTTAACTACCGCACATGATTTCCATTGCAGTAAGATACAGGAGAACAACTTTTACGAGCAATGGTGTTTAGAAGTCTCAGTACCTAACTACACTTTGTTACAAATAGTGAAGATGCTCTCTGCCTAGAAACTTAATCTCCTTCAAATGTTAATGAACACAATGTTTATAAACACATGATCAATGTGAAACAGACAATAGGTTTAAATATCAGAGCAAAGCTATGTAGTGACAGCACAGTGGATGCCAACAATTAGTGTTTTTAACTTTCCTTCTTGTTGCTTCATAGAATGCATTGTTGTAATTATTGCTTCCATGGCTGCAGCTGCCAAGACAGACTCTCTCAACAATACCTAAGAATAGACATCTGAGCATCACATGAGCTTCATTTCCTTTCCATTGTGCAAGCAGCACTTGTCATATTATGCTTTACATAAATTTTAAACAATTGCTCTATAAAACAAAGAAGTATCAATAGATGAAAAATTATGATCAGAAATGCACTGGTAATTAGAATGAAACAGTTGTAATTGACTGGAGTAATTAGTGACAATATCAGTAACAACTGTTCTCCATACTAGTGTATGTTTTGTGACACTGTATATAAAAACAACCACAGTCCCAGAAAAGGGCTACAGTATATGGACATATCCCCATTCCTTATCATTGCAGCCTTTCCACAGTCACTCTTCTGCTTCTCCTTCATTATGTTTCCCCTCCCCAGATTCCCTTCTTCAGTAGTCCTAAACCAAGAGTGTATCTTCTATTTTCGTATCTGCACTAATTTTCCCCCTATTATACCAAAAGCTTTTCATACCAACAATGAGCTTTCTCCAGATCTTACTCTGAAGAGTTATTGAGAAGGAGTGGGGCGGGGGGGAAGGCTAGAGTGAGAGGGAAAGGGAAGGTGATAAATAACTATTTTATGTAGGTAGGCTACTTCCTAAAACCATTATCCTTGTCTTTGAAATGAATCAGTGTTTGCCTGCAATAATTTTGTGCTACAAGAAAAATGGTATAATTCAAAGTCACTCAGCTGCCAACAGAAAAAAATATTCTCTGTAAAGAAGAAAACAGAAGTTAAACTAGGACAAACTCAGGTTCAGCAAACAACATTTAAGAAATCAGCACTTTGTCAGTCCATCCATGTGGTTCTTCCTGTGTTTGCCATTCAGCCTATTATTTTCAGCGTCCCCCATGACACATTCTGGGGACACATCACTACTTAAAAGTCAGATTCTCATATAATCCGGCATCACTTACAGTCTGACTTTGGACTTTATTCCTGATCAGCCTGCAGGGACCGCAACAGTTGCCACAAAAAAAGACATTTTAAACTAAGAACAGAGGGAGGCATTGTGATCTCCAGATGATAAACCCGGACATGGAAATCCAGTTCCAGCTTGGACATCAAAAATTAGTAGGAGACGGTTGTGGCCGTGGAGAAAAAAACAAAAGCAAAAATCAACCAAAGCCAATGAAAACAAACAAAACCAGAACTCCACACACATTAAAAAAAAAACACCTCTGCCTCTTGAATCACAAAGTATTTTGACTGCCACTCACAATCAGAACAAAAAACATGGACGTTCCAAACATTAGACTAACTTGTATTGTTTTTAAATTAGCAGGGCTGCTGCCATAATGCAGGCCTTGCAAGAAAGATGTCATCAGGAAAGAAATGGAATAGAAAAGATCTTATCCTTTCACGATATTTATCTGACTGATTTACAACCTTTGCACTTTCGACATCCACTACTCAGTCTCAAAAAGTTTATGAAAGTCAAATTCCAACCAAAGCAGAATAAGTGAAGTAACAGAGCAATGGCATCTTCTGCTGTTGAGTGTTTAAATGCATGAATTTATTTTCAGAACCCACTTTTCTTATTTTCTATGATTTCTAGTGACAGCAGGTCCCTTATGGCTGTATGTTATCAGATTCTTTAACTGGAACAACTGTAATACTGAATTGGAGCAAGGCTCAATAATTCAGCATGCACTGAATTAAGCAGGGTTAACTGAGAATAGCTTTCAGCAGTCTACCAAAGACAGGGGCACTGGGGTATTGGATTGGACAGCTCAGCCCATGTAATGGCTGGCCAGTCTCATTGCACCAGTTCCCATGCTAATCCTATCCATATCATCACCTGTACACTTTTTGGGGGGATTAGTTCTCTGTCAGTGTAGTAAAGGTGCAATGGAAATGGAAGGTGTATATTATATATTTCCTGGAGTGGGACTGTACATTTCATTGAGAGCTGCACTTTAGACCAGCTTATCTCACCTCATACAACTTTTTTCACAATCATCCTATCCCTTCTAAATTTCATAACTTTCAGCTTCTCAATTCTGGTTAATTGAATCGCACATTCAATTGCCATAGTCTCTTCCACTAAATTTTGCAGTAGAGAAACTGGAAATAAGGAGAAAGAAATTTACCCTTTTTGCTTTCCCCTTCCAGAAATACCAGAGATTGTGTACATACTAAAACATAATAATTCCATGTACCTTTTTGTGCTGTATTTAGCACTGTTAAACTCACTGAATGTTTTTCAAATAAAACTCAATGAAAAAAGTGCAGGCATTTCATACTAATGCTGTGTTATTATGTAAATTTGGAAAACAAAACATGCTTCTTAAGCTTCCACAACAGTGTATGTCATTCTGAATACATTCTGCTAATCTAATAGTATAAAATATAATTAAAACATTAACTTTTCTGAAGGAAAAGGCTAAAAAACCTTGAAGTTTAATTTAATGAATAACCACCACACTTTATGCCAATACTAGAAACATCCAATATATTTATGTTGTTACAAACCATTCTGTTTTGGCACATTCAGACTGCAGAAATAAGGCAGAAGAACTTTGGATTGCCCTAATATCACAGCAGTAATATTTTTACTAAAAGAACTCTATTGCAGTTGGTTTATCATGGCAGAAATGGTGTGAATAGCTTTGACAGATAGGAGCTTTGCAAGGAGAAGGTCATAGGCTTAGTTTGGATCTTCCCTTGTCTCTTTAGATGGAGTATTTTACCACAGTTGGCTCTAGTAACTGACTGATTTTCATTCCCAAATACCTGTCATCACCGTCACTGATGCATTCAGGAAGAGCAAGACTACAGCCAAACAGCATGATGTGTTGATAGCAGCTGAGACGATTGAGATAACTGAAGAACTTCAGGAATTTTTCCATTTCAATACTTTTGACAATGGAAAGAACTGAAGTTATAGTGGTGTAGTTATATGGCAGCATTTGGCACTGGCTGTTGGTGATATTTATGCAGGCACCTGTGAAATCAAAACAATACATTTAGAACAAAAGTATCACCATTTAATGGTTGGTTCAAAGCATACATTGAATCAACTAGTCAGTACACATAAGCAATGCCTGTACCTCACAGATAGATGACATTCCATGACACTATCAGATTGCTGTCAATAAATAAGTACCTGAGAAAAAGAGAAATCCGGAGAAGTTTGGTAGCTTAGTTTAGAAAGTCAAATAAACTCTTATGTATTTTCACAGTCGTCTGACTCTACAAAATTGGATTAGAAATAACGCAGATTTCTTTCTGACACAGGCTGGATGAACACACCGTAAGAATGGCCTGGATACAGTCAACTTTTGCTGAAACTAAGAATGGAAGTCACAGAAAAAAAAATACTAACTGGGTTCTGCAGCTGTTCTAGTTTAAGTCTTTCCATAAATTTCTCTTTTTACTACCACTCTACTTTGCCGTTGGCTTTCCAGACAAAATCATCAACTTGGTTACCTGTTTTTCCCAAAGTGATGTTTTTACCTCCACCACCTTTCTTCTCTACCCTGCCAACACAGCACTATGATTTTATAGGTTGAACACCTTCTCTTTCCTTGACCTACCAGAGCAACCTTTTTATGTTAATGCCCTGTAACGTGGAGTAGGGTGTTTCAGCTACTCATGATCAACAGGTTAACTGCATGAAGCTCTTAAGAGGGAGTTTCCTAAGGCATACATCAAATTCAGAATCTTCATCAAGAATAAACTATTAAAATCTAATATTTGACAGCTCTCTGTTTTGATGAAGGCCTTTCTAGGCCCCTTAGGCAGGCCTTGGCAGCATTTTTTTTTTCATTTTCTGAACATATCCACATTGTATAATAAGCAGAGACTTCAGTCTGTTCTCAAGATCAGATTCTGTCACTAATCATGCTGTAAACAAATCAAACTCATGCTAAATGACCAGCCCAAATCTAGCCTTCTCAATGGGCTGCTGTCAAATTTCATCTAGACTTAGTAAAAAACAATTCCTAATTTTTCAATGCCTGATGAGTAAACTCAAAGTTGTCTTCTCCCTCTACAGAAATCTCAACAAAAATTAAGGAATTTTTTCTCGTCCTACTGAAGTAACAGCAAATCTCCCCCTTCTAAGCAAGCTTAAACTATGTCTGCAAGTCCCCATGTTAAGCTTCCCATTCCACCCCCAAAACTGCCAACAAAAATCATAGCACCCATTTTCTGCTACGATCTCTTCTCACTCCCACAATGTGGTGACTAATGGATCTGTTCATCAAGGAGTCAGATTTTTTCCATATGATTCAGTGACAGAGTCTCCATTCAGAATTAAAACTAACTGCTGAGAAACAAGCAAAAAAGTGGTGAGCCTCCAAATTAAGAGAACTTTCAAAATTGCAAAGTATAGTCTTCAAAAAGTGACTATATGAGTTAGCACCACAACTTCTGCTCTGAAGTTAAACAAGTATTTTTGAAAAATACCACCAAGATGATCATCAAATGCACCAAAATCTAGTGATATTAAAATAGCTTTCCAGGTGAAAAGGGAAAGGAGAAAAAAGTGGAAGGAGGAGAAAGAAATTCACTTCAGAATCACAAAGTTTTCTTTTAATGACTAATCACTTTGTAATTTTTGCATAGTACCTTGTCCTGCTATAAAAATGTAAAGTCTCTCTCCATTTCTTGAATTGTATTTTGTACTTGAACAAACTTACTGCTGTTCATTTGTACTGCAAATTTTTAATTTTTTTTATATAACTTTTTTATTGTTTGGGAAAGCTTAACAAGAAAACACAAAAGGTTTTATTTAAAGGTTAAAAATATTGTTGCTTTTAAAGCAGAATTTTTTTAAACTGCTAATCTCCCCACAGTTGCCACTTGCCTATATTCTTTTGTGATACTAGTATATTTTCAGTAACTATTACGATGAGAAGATAACATACCCATGCAAAATTCTGGGTTTCCCTCACCCACAAAAATGTCATACAGTAGTTACTTGAATAAATCAAATTATCCTAAATTGGAGGAGGAGGCAAAACACAATTGCATAATCATCCCAGCCATGACACATGCCAAGAAGTAGTGACATTTTGGCTGAGATCACATGCATGAACTGCTTTAGGCGTTCTAAAATTCACACAGTTCTGATACAGAAGGGTTATAGTTCCTTGCAGCTGTCTGGTCTTTCAGGAGTGTTTAGTGGCTGGACACCAGAGTGCTGAATTCAACATTCATGGCCAAGACGATGGAATTTTATAGCAATTATACAAGAATATTTAAAATGAAGAGGTATTAAACCCAGGACCTGCCCTTGCAACAGAATCATGATTCATCTTTAGTTCCGTAAATCTTGCATTCTTGTAAAAGAACATCAGTTCAGTATTAATTACAGGCACGTCCATACCCTGAAAGTCTTCTGGAAAGCAAGTGCCTGGGTTAGAATCGTATTTTCTTAACCCAAGTCCTCAGTCCACTTCTGGTTTTTAATCCATACCCAGTAAGTAAATGACAGTGCAACAGGGGATTGTCTCACGTCTTCCACACCTCTGAGACAAAGCATAATTTCTGGGTAATTGCTGCTGTTTTATCACAGAGTTATATACATATCCCAGATTCTCACTGCAGTAGTTACAAGTTCTACAGTCTCAAAAAACTACTTTGGTAAGAAGGCTACCTTGTGTTTGTATACATTGAGTTCTGCACAGGACTGACTAGCTCAGGGTCTAAACCCTGCTGGCTCACTTGTACCACACAGAGCTGCTGAGCACAGTCCTCCCCATCAGTCCTCCCCGTGCCAGCCCATAGACCTCAAACTCAGCAGCAGGCAGACATATGCTTACTGCTTTGCAGGAAACCTCTCAAATTCCAAACAACTGCATCAGTTTGTCATACTTTGAGTAAAACTATTTCAGAATGAGGTTGTTTCACCTAAACTGATAAAGATTCCGTATTCTGATCATTTGCATTAAACAAGTTCCTCTGTTAATTCCCACATGAAGCCCAATAGCACGTGATAGACAGAACATATCTTTCTGACAGGCAAGTCTGCTCAGTGCCAAAATGCTCTGTAGGCAGGCAGTGACAGAGACACAGCATTCTATAGAGCAAGGAATAATTTATTTTAAAGGATATTAAAAGCAGGAGAAAAAGCTATTTAAAATACAACTGAAAGAGAATGCTTCCTTAATGAAGAGTAGGTATTTAAATAAAAAGATTAAAGAGAGAAGGTAAAAATATTTTTTCACTAGAATACAGTTTCGGAGTTTTTTTCAATAAACAGAAAATCTCAATAATCACACTGACACATTGTCACAGATTCTGCTTCACATTCTACGTCACATTGACACTATTCTATGAAACAGAAACTCTGTCTCATATGTACAGGCTAAATGTGTTTTATAAGCTACATGGCCACACAGTGCCCAAATGCTCATCTGACTCGGGGTATAACATAGTAGTACTAAATATGTTACAAACCAAGCAGAAGACAGACCATAGAAGATAACAAATGCTGAATACACAGAGAAAAGCCTCAGCATATTTACTTATTTTCTCCAATAAATATTCATTAATTATGGGGAATATAAAGCACATAAACTAGTTTTAGTGGTACCTGGGGGGAAAAAAGAAGCAGTGAAAGGGAATAATAGCATGCGAAAAAGCTGTTGATCAGAACAGCATGGTTCCTAATTATGTGGGTCATTTCTGACATTCATCTAAATTAAAAGTTTTCTGTTTATCACCACCTATTGCCAGATGGACTGAACTGGTAAAAAAGGGCTTCCTTCTATTACAATAATTGTAATGCAAAAGTATAGTTTCATATTCAGTGCTGCTGAAACTAATTAAAACAACACATTTTTCCTTTCCCTCCCTCCTCTGCAGGTTGTTCCCAGATTGCACTATCTATGGACTGCATCTGCACACAGTGAACTGGATGAGAGGACTGACCTGACTGAAATCAACCATCCATGTTCTTTCCTGAAAATCAATGTTTACAGCAGAACCAATGAAATGTCACCAGAACTGCAGCTTAAAATTAAAAGAATTCACCAAGCTTAAAACACTCAGCCATCTCTGTAATGCTATGGTCACTATGCCTCACCCAGCAGTGGTTGTCACTTCTAGATGTTTTTGAAGCTCTAGATCTGTTTGAGCTCTGAACTTTAGTCCATCTGAAAAAAAAAAACCAAAACAAAACAGTCTCTCCTCTCCTGTCACACTTCTTTATTTTTTGGTGGGCACAAGGTGGAGGAGAGAAAGAAGGAAAAACTTATTTCATGTCCATCAGATCATTGGGGTGAATAGGTTTTTGGCAGCAAAAACATTTCTTCTGGGAGAAGAGAGGCAGTGCAGTGGCAAGAATCGGTGGGTAACGTCAGAGCTTGCTCACAGCAGCTGAAGTAGTGCTTTTGCATAATGTGTCATCACTGCCCAGCACCATAAAGCACTTTGAAAGGGTTAAGAATATCTGAATTGCACCAAAGTCAATTCCTGTCTGTTGAGCGACGAAAGAACATCCTTACTCTAAAAATGCATTAATAACTTTGGTGCAATTCTGCATTCTGAATGCATCCATTTTCTAACTTGCACTTCAAAAATAGATCTAGGATCTTTTCTCCTGGCATCAGCCATTTTAAATATAATACAGTTAAATGATGCTATCAGTTAAAGCTAATACAAACTGGCCTAGATCCTAGTTAGGATGTATTTTTACTAGGACTGTCATAGCAGATCCACAAAACAAGCCTGTGTCTCAGGTATGCAACACATAACATGCCATATGAAAGTGCTTGAGAAGGAAAGTATGCAGCATGATTCCATAGTCCAGGTCAGGTTTGCTGATATTTCAACTAGATTTTTTTTTTTTTTTTAATCAGAGCAACTTTAACAAAACCTCTTTAAGAAGCCTTTGAAAAATGAATCAGTGCTCAATATGTAGCAGCAATGACCACCCACTTTGCTACAGATTAGTACTACTCTCAGTACTAAGTCACACAGTTGCAGTCCATAAACTGACTGGTAACCCAAGGAAAACTGGCAACATTCACCTTTCATAGCAAAAGCTCTACCAAGGTGGAATGCAATCTCATCTTCAATTCTAAAATTTCTTGAAAATTTCTAGGAATGCCTCATCTATTCTAACTTAGAAACTCATCTAATTTACCTACAACAGCAATTTGCAGACTTCTTGACAAGGGGAATGACTTTTGGCAGATGTCTTTTTTCCAATAACAAGTTGCCATGTTCACTTCACCTTAAAAGGATCTTGTGACTCTGCTTGATTTCACAATCTTGTATGTGAGATATATTACCTTTTCTGTCCTGTTGCTATTGAATATCTGGATTGTCACAGACTTTTGCTCCAGATCAAAGGATCACAGCATTCCACTTAGCATCTGGTCTCTTCAGCAAAACTTCTTTCCAAAACTCATTAAAGTCTTAAAAAAGTTTAGTACCCCTTTTAAATTTACTGTGGTAAATTGGTACATTTTTCTTGGTACATTTTTCATTTCAATAAAAACAGAAGTTGGACAGATTTCCTTGGCCTCCCCCCAGCTATGAATTTCTCATGTACAGTCTACTTGGGACTGAACATCTGATACTGCATTTCAGATGTTTTCTCTGTAAATCAGGAAAAATGCCCCAATAAGTGCTTTTCTTCTGACACACTTCAATAGATGCCAGGAGCTAGGATCTATCCTTTGGAATCCACTCAGCAAAAAAATCTATGAACTGTTTTTTAACTTAGTTCAAGTACCAGGAGTTAAAATCAACTACTTCACAACAAAAGCACAGTCTTTGCAATTTTTTTACATGAACGCTAGCTTGAAAACGTGATTTCCACAACTCATGGCAGCCTCTGTTTTCCTGACATGAGGGATAGCTTGGCTGCTGAGTGTGTACAGCAGGTGACTGTTCCCCTTCTAAACACATTCTCAGGGCTTTCCTTGCATTTTTTTCCTAGAGAAGTTATATATTTGTTCTCCTCCAGGACACACTATACTGTAACAGAAAACACCAACCAGTCTTTACAGACCAGCATAGTCATGTTACACAACTGAAGAAAATAAAAAGGATAAATATGGTTAAATGCCGTAACTTCAACAACTAGGAAGAGCACTAGTTGGGTGCTCTTTTAACCCCTTGGAAAAGTACAGTTAAATGCAAGATAACAGATATTAAGAACTTTAAAAAATTAATTACATGATAAAATAGAAATAGTAGTGGTATAATAAGCTTTACTACTCCAGTGGAGGAGGAAACTAAACTACTAAAGTGTGGAGGAAAAAAGATTTTTAATTACAACATCTGACACAGCATAAAGTATTATTAGCATTTCTGTCGAAGGAAAATTCAGTCCATGGATTATACTGGTATATGCGAATCCTCTGATCTTGACAGTTCCACCAATAGCTAGAACATGTTACAACACGCTCCAGCCAAAAGGTTTCACTGTATTAGCCACAGTTTTTCTCTCATGGCTATAATTTATTTCTCATAATTAAAATAAAATTCAGATATCATTTAGCTTACTTTATTTACCTGGGTTTTACTTGCTCTTACATGATTTAGTGAGAGGATTATCCCTAACAAACTCACTTGCTTTTCCCAGTTTTCTCAGTATCAGGTATAGATGGCAATGGAGAGTCTGCAGAGTGGACCCTGTGCCAAGAAGCTGGGGCTGCTCCATGCAGAACATGGCCAGTTCCAGCCAACACCAACATACCCACCACAGGGCACAGCTTAGCACCTCAGCCATGATGCCAGCACCTCAGGGAAAGTATATTTAAAAAAGGGGCAAAGTGCTTCATAGGGGAGTGAGAGTAAAGCAAAAAGTGAGAGAAATAATTCTGTGAACACCAAAGTGAGAGAAGGAAGAGAGGAGGAGGTGCTTCAGGCAATGGAGCAGAGATTCCCCTGCAGCCTGTAGAAGACACCCTGATGAAGCAGGTATCCACTCTGCAGCCTGTGGAGGACTCCATGCCAGAGCAGGTAGATACGTTTGGAGGAACTGCAGTCTGTGGAGGATCCAAGCTGAAGCAGATTTTTCCCAAGGGACTGACAGCCCACAGAGAGGAAACATATGGAAACTGTTCCGAAGGACTCCAGCCCATGCAAGGGACTCAACACTGAAGCAGGCAAAAGTATGAGGAGGTAAAAGTAGTAGAGAGGAGCTGTCATGGACTGACTGCAATCCAATACCTCATCCCCTGTGCCACTCGCAGCAGCGTGGAGAGCAAATGGGAAGCAAGTTGAGCCTGGGAAGCAGGGTGGTCTGGGGGAAAAGTATTTTAGTTTTTTGTTTTGTTTTCCAGCATCCAACTCTGTTTTTAATTGGCAACACTTTCAATTACTTTTTCCCCAAATCAAATCTGTTTTGCGGCTGATGGCAATTGCTAAGTGATATTCCTGTCTTTCACTCTTCCCAAAAGACTCTCCATCTTGTTTTCTTCCCCCACTGTCCCAGTGAAGTAGAGGAGTGAGAGAACAGTTGGCTGGATACTTAGCAACTCACCAAAGGCAACTGTGATGTGTTTGTGTGGGGCTACTTTTGCTGGGTAACAGGGGGTAGGAACTGCAATGCTGGCCCCACAAGCAGTTGTCCAAATATTCCCCAGCTCTGAGACAGACCCACTTGCAGCCTGGCCAGGCCAATCTAGTGACTCTATCATCACTATTTAAGAAGAGAAATTTGTAGTGCATAGGAGGAGGTGGAAGAGTAGGGCAAGATGGAGGTGACTATGTGGACTTTGCAGTCAGAGAAGGAAAGGAGGGTGAGCGCTGCACTGGAGACTCCCCTGAAGCCCACAGCAAGAGTTCAGGCTGTCCCCCTGAGACTGCTGGTGGGCAACTGCAGGACTAATAATTGCCAGCAGCTCTGACAGGACCCTGTGCCAGAGGAGATAAGACTTGGAGACTCCCTGTCAGAGGAGGCGAGAATTTTTGGACCCCTACCTGGAGAAAATGGAGTGGAGCTGCAGCCCTTGGGATGAATGCATGTCAGAGCAGCCCGTGCAGGACTGCCCGGTGTGTGAGGAATGCCATGTTGGAGCAGAGGAGGGCTGGTGAGGAGTCCTCCTCAGAAGCAAGATAAGAGGCAGGAGCCATGAGGAAAGAACTGACTGCACTCCCTGTTCCCATCCCCTGCACCACTCAGGGTGGGACACTGGGATCAGGGCGCCTAGGAAGAGGGGAGGGGTGTGGGAAAGAGGATCTTAAAGGGCTAGTTGGACTTTTCATCATTCACCCTACACTGTATTGTTTTTTGGCTGGATATTTGTATTTGTTGTGTTCTGAATTGGCAATAGACTAAATTAATTTAGTCTATTTTGCCCAAGACCATAAGAGGTGAGTGAGCCCCTCCTGTCCTTAGGGAGTCTTAGTGGCCCTTGGTACTTACAGCTGATGGTGGTCTTTTGTTCCTTGATGCACCTAAACCATGATAGCAACCCACCATAGCTTTTCTTTTCAAGTTCAACTAATGTGAAAGAATAACGGAAAACACTAAAACAATTGTACAAATGTTAGAGTTTCAACTCATGCATTGCTGTACTGTTTTTTTCCTCAACTAGCCCAGATTTGGATAATTTTTATGTGTTTCTCACTGCATGTAAGTTTTTGTGACAGAGAAGATAAACCCCACACCAACAAAGCAGACCTTAAATAGGGACACTGGACTCAGAGTCATGTGAAAAAATTTCAGTGTATTTGGGAGACAAAGCCCAAGAGAGGAGAAATCGTAAGTCATCTTTCTGCATGGAAGGCTAGATAGGAGCAAGGAAGAGAGTGGCACATGAAAGCTGCAATTACAGAATTAGCTCCTTTGGACAGTTCCTACTACAGGACAAAATCTTGATGAGTCTCTGTGTCAGGCTACATTGATTATAAGAGTGTAGTCAGAGGAAGATATAACATGGACAGAAAATCAAGCTGTGGAAGGAAACAGCTTTAAAATAATCGTAAATCGTCCATTCTTTTCAAGTCTGATCAACATTGCTGTATCATTTATACTATTTCCTTCAGTACAAAATTCACAATTCTTCCAAAAAGTCTTCTGTTGGCTATCCTTCAGCTGTTTGCAACACAACACATTTCAAATCACAGTTTGAAATCAATAAAGAAACTTCACAGTTTGGCCATACTACTCAAAATATACTGGTCAAACTAAATGATGGTTTTCTTCATGCATTCAGGTTGGAAAAAGTTCACTTGGCTCTGTTTTTAAATCAGCCAGTTAAAGATTTTTTTAATTATTATTTCTTTTTCTGCTTTTCCTTAATATTTCCTCTTCATGAATATTGAAAATGCTTGTCTTTCAGACATTTGTCCTAAATTTGCCATTGTGAATAGCGAGGAAAAGAATGCACTTAATTTCTTCAACAATTTCAAGCCCTTCAGTGTCTGAATGATTCTTGCCATCTGTTGGAAACCCCTGCTGTCTTTTCCCCAGAATATCTTATTCTGGATGCAGTGGAAATTACTCTGCATCTCACTTAACATCCCCTGTAATTACATTTCCTTTCATTTTCTGTCTTTACCTTCCTTTCACTTTCTGTATTACAATGTCAGTTTCATTCCATAATTTCTACAGTCTTGTATTGTCAATACAGCTCTTATTTTCAGATACTTTGAATGTCCCTATTTATATACTTTCTCCCCTACCCAAGATGTAACAATCATTACCTATAATGAATGCATACTACCTTTCAATAATGAATGCACTTATAATGAGTGCAATTTACCTTTCAACATATCCAACCTTGCTTGTGTTTCTTTGTTATTTTTTTCTACCTGGATTTCATCCAAGTTCCTGCACTTAAAGGCTTATGGTTTACATAAGACATTTTACAATTGTTTACACAAGAATTTTTAAAATACTTATGAGAGTGTAAGCTATTCAGATACCAATCATTTGTGCCTATTTAAAGGTTTATAATAACTGGGGACTTTATTTGCATTGTTATCTTAAGCCTAAAGAATGATTACCCTTTTAAGTCACCCTTCAGTTCCATTTTTTCCCCTATGGAAGGATGAAACACTTAGAATATAAATACGGCAGAAGCATTTTTATCTGAATAACGTAATGAACAGCTGTTGTAACCTGGGTATCTAGTCATCCTTCCAAAATAAAATCTATCTGAGATGATAACGTTTGCTTTATAAGCAGCTCAAAATTATATGTATTAATGAAAACATTACAAATAAAAAGAATGTTCTTAACTCTATTTCCCTATATATTCTGAGGCATTAAACTGAGTATTTGAGACTGCCATATCAAGATTTAACCTTTTTCATTGGATGTCCAAAATATGACATCCAATTCTGAAAGGCTTTCACAGAATCTTAAGTGTGGGAAGGGACCTCCAAAGATGATCTAGTCCAACCCCCATGATAGAGCAGGACCACAGAAACTTGTCCAGGTGGATTTTGAATGTTCCCGGAGAAGGAGACTCCGCAACCCATCTGGGCAGCCTGTTCCAGTGCTCCCTCACCCTCACAGTGAAGAAATTCTTCCTTGGATTTCTTTGGAATCTCTTATGTTCCAGCTTATACCCATTGTCCCTTGTCCTGTCATTGGAAATCATTGAGAACAGCCTGTCTCCATCCTCCTGACACCTACCCTTTACATATTTGTAAACATTAATGAGGTCACCCCTCAGTCTCCTCCAAGCTGAAGAGCCCCAGCTCTCTCAGCCTTTCACCATAAGGGAGATGCTCCACTCCCTTCATCATCTTTGTGGCCCTGTGCTGAACTCTCTCCAGCAGCTCTCTGTCCTTCTTGAACTGAGGGGTCCAGAATGCAACACAATATTCCAGGTGTGGTCTCATGAGGGCAGAGTACAGGAGGAGGAGAACCTCTCTCCACCTACTACCCACAGCCCTTCTAATACACCCCAGGATGCCATTGGCCTTCTTGGCCACGAGGGCACATTGCTGGCTCATGCTCATCCTGCTGTCCACCAGGATCCCCCAGGTCCCTTTCCCCTACACTACTTTCTAAGAGTTCATTCCCCAGCCTGTACTGGTACATGGGGTTATTCTTTCCCAGATGCAACACTTTACAGTTGCCCTTGTTGAATTTCATTAGATTTCGCCCCACTCAACTCTCCAGCCTGTCCAGGTCTTGTTGAAAGGCAGCACAGCCTTCTGGTGTGTCAGCCCTCGGTTTAGTATAATCAGCAAACTTGCTGATGGTGTCTTCTGTTCCCTCAGCAAGATCATCAATGAAGACATTGAATAGTACTGGTCCCAGCACTGACATCTGAGGGACTCTGCTAGATACAGGCATCCAACTAGAGCCTGCCCCACTGATCACCATTTTCTGCCTTCTTCCCTTCAACCAGTTAACAATCCACTTCACTACCTGATCATCCAGCCCACACTTTCTCAGTTTTGCTATGAGGATGCTGTGGGAGACGGTGTTAAACGCTTTAATGAAATCGAGATAAACAACATCCACTGCACTACCATCATCTATCCACCTGGTTACATCTTCGTGAAGTGCTATCAGATTGGTCAAACATGACTTCCCCTTGGTGAAGCCATGTTGACTGTCCTTTAAATGCCTGGAGACAGTGCCCAGAATAAGTCCTTCCATCACCTTTCCAAGGATGGAGGTGAGGCTGACCAGTCTGTAGTTACCTGACTCCTTCTTGTACTTTTTGAAGACTGGAGCGACATTTGCTCTGCCTCAGCCCTCACGCACTTCTCCTGTTCTCCATGACTTACTGAAGATGATGGAGAGTGGTTTAGCAATGACTTCCACCAGCTCCCTCAGCACCCACAGGTGCATCCCATCAGGGCTCACGGATTGATGTACATCCAAATTGCTCAACTGATCCTTAACCCACGCCTCATCAACCAAACAAAACTCCTCCTTTAACCTGACTTCCTCTGAAGACTGGGGCTCCTGAGGACAGTCTCCAGCAGTATAGACTGAGGCAAAGGCATTCAGTAACTCTGCCTTCTCTGTATCCTTTGTCATCAGGACATCTGCCTCATTCAGCAGTGGGCCTACATTGCCTCTAGCACTAGTTTTATCTGCAAAGTATTTGAAGAAGTCCTTCTTGTTGTCCTTGACCTCCATTGCAAGGTACAACTCCAACGAGGCCTTAGCTTTCCTAGCTGCCTCCCTGCTTTGAACATTCACAAAGAACAAAGTCTTAAAGCTTCATCTAATTAAAGGTGTACTACTCTAATAAGCACTAGTTGGATGCCTCCAATCGGAGGTCACAGGTCTAGGAAAAGTTGTACAACCTCTTTGGCAGACCATGGGTAATTAAGGGAATTCCTTAGTGCTGTGCTCAAGATCCTGGTAAGAAACAGATTAAAACGCTACATTACCCCGCGGGTAATGGGGATAAAAAGGCAGCCACAGAAAAAATGGATAGTTTTTCGAGAACTACTGAGCACCAACAGACTGCATTCAAATCAAGAGGAGAGGCAGGTGCCAACTATTTTTTTGAAAAGCACTGACTTTTGTGTATTTGGAATTTCAGTCTTGAGGTTAGATGGCTTCTCCACAGAGAATAGATTTTAAGCATTTGCTAAAGTGCTTTCTGAATAGGGATTAATTTAGAGTATGCTCAAAATTTGTTCTAAATAGTTGCCTTCCCTTTTTAAATGTGGCACTCAACCTCTGCAGCTTCTTAAGATTTAATGTCAGCCAAGACACATTGTCATCTTAATACAGGAAAAAATAAAAAGCTTGGTAAAGAGATGTCTGTAAATGAAGCAAGGTCCAAATTCTTCATGATAAGGAAAGTGTCATGAAAGGAATTAAAGTAACACAATGAAGAACATCTGAATCTTATTTAACTCATCTCTGGGTCCTGCGAGGATTCTCTTCAATTGCACATATTCCTTTTGTATCTGTTGAGATACATTTACACAAAATCAAAGCAGTATCTCAAACTTCCACTGAAAATGACACCTAAAAAGGTACATCATGTCCACAGTACAAGTCATCTGCCTTTGATTAGCTCAAAAATTCTGTTAGAAAAATAGATGCAATTCACTTCTGCAACTGTATTAAATAAGTATTTTATGACATCTTGATTGGAGTAATCAAGAAGTTATAGTCAGTAAGAAGCTTATTTTTAATGCTTTTGAACCATGAGATTCCTATATTTCCTAAGTTTCAGGCTTTAGAAGTTTTTTTACAGCTCCTGTGTTTGTATTTGTTGCTTCTATCCTATGTACAGCAACCCAAGTATGTAAATAATAGGACAAATAATACAAATGCTGTCACAAAATGCTTTCTTAGGGCAGAAGTTGTCAAGCATTTTCATCATAGAGGCCACATCTTTCTGGATTATCACACACACATCCATTCCCTCCAGCTGTTAATTCTCATGCCATATCACAATTTCAAAAAATCCCTAAGGCATCTACAGCAGTTGATTTTTCCTGCTAAAGCAATGTACTGGTAGATTATGTCACTGTGATGGCTTACTTTTACAATCCCATCCCAGCTATTTACCAAATAGCCCAAAGGTTTCCTCCCTGATGTACACCAGGGGATGTTTTCCATTGTCTTACAACTAAACCCTCTTACATTCCTTTAAAGCCGTCCTTTATTGCATATTCACTTTCTTTGAAAGTAGGATAAAAAGCTATAGTTCAAGATTAAAAATAATCTCTAATCTTTGAAGATGGAGACTTACCAAGGAGTAAATTATTCTCCAATGACCTTTCTCTAACCTCATAGCAACTACCACCACACAAGTTATTTGCCTATAGAAGTCACAAGATCACTGTTTAGTTTGTTGTTGTCTCCCACTTACAGTCTTTCTTCTCTCCATTAAAGAAATGCCCGAGTTATAGTGGGTTGCTCTATCACAATCAAGCAAGAGGGACAGATTCTCCCCATTTCAGTTTGTTATGATTATGTTGGTCACTCTAACGAGCAAGCCAACAGAAGTGACTGGGGATGGAGAAAATATTCTAGTGAGATCACTTATAACCTTAATCATACTAAATCATGCTTAATGATGCTTCATTTGAACTCTGTATTCACTAGTTCACTGAAATGCAAATATCCACAAATTTATTCCCACACTGCATTCATTCCATGGTCTGATGTAGGTATATTGCTAAATTGTCCAGAAATCATGTAAACATAGTAGAAAGTGCTAGATAACTTAGTTTTGAACACTTTTTGTCACTGGTACCTATGCTTAAGTGTACCAAAGCTTTAATGTGTACAATATAAGAGCACAGAAAAAGACAGAACAAGATGGGTCATCCTATTTATATTTAGAAAGCATAAACATCATTCAAAGCCTGGGACAGTTCAAGATGTCTTAAAAGCTACTAGGTTTATAAAATCCTTTGCTCAAAATGAGTTAACTCCTTTTTAAACTGCTGAACAAAGACTGTATTTGCACATAAGCTTGGGTTCTTAAAATGACTGTGTTAGGCTGGACTCTATTAAAAATGCTAAAAATGCCAAAAATGCCACAACCAAGATTGACAACGCACACTTTTCCTGGTGCCCCTGAAAATTAAAGTCAAGCTAAATGAGCTTGTTCAGCCTATCTTTAGTAGGCTTGCCTCTATAATAACCAATCTATGGTTAATTCCAGTTTGGCATTCAAAGAATCCTGATTTAAGTCATCTAAAGTATTTTGAAAACAAAAATACACAAATTTTGTAATATCCACATGCGTTTGATCTAAAGGAACCTTTTGCCTTTCTAGAACTGTCAAAACCAAAATAGATTAATTCCCTGGTAGCATAGGAACAAGTTCATCAGTGATAGAATCATCACTTCTATGACACTGCTCATTTCCTTTGCAACTGATAACTATATAGTTGTACCATGGAAACAGAAAGCTCATATGTAGAAGTACCTATTAAGTACTCCGGAAGAGAAGGAAAAGACAATGGCAATACTTAACTCTACGCTCTGTTGTAAAATTGCAATATTGCAAACAACCGTTAACAGCAGGACCACTATTTCTAACAGTTTAATTTGACAAGATGAAGATATTCTTGAGGAGCTGAGAAATATTTGTGTCTCAAGACTGTTACCACAGTCAGTAAAATTTTGGTAAACACCATGCCTGTGGCCAATGCAAAAGAAAAATTGTATACAGGCACTAATACCTTCAGTATCAAAAGGCAAAAATGACAAAGTGATGGCAAGTAATGTAAAAAGAAGCTGCTCTCCAATTTGTGAAAAATTTAAATTCCTCCTTTGCTAGAACTGAGATCCCCTACAGAACACTGCAAAATGGAAACAAGGGCTAAGAAGCACTTAAATAAAAGCACTAATAGCTTTTATTTTAGGTGATTATGGGCATAAATGATCCTGCAGATCTGGGGAAATGGTTTATTAGAAGCACTTTACACATGAAATGTACTATCTTGATCCCTAAAGAGCTTAACAAGAGTACCTTCACACAGTTTCAATAGAGAACAAAGACATAACCTCAAGAGGAGCGGTATTAAGTTTGTTATATTTATATGTGGGTGGACATTTGACAAAGTCATGTTTCACTCAAGATCAGTAACAGCCATGGTAGCCTACAGATATAAGCAAGGTATCATAAGAGTAAGTTTCTAACAGGAGGTTGTGACTTTTTTTAGGTCAACTGACACGGTCAGGAAAACATTACACAAGACAACTAAATGGACACAGTGGCATATCTGGTGCTAAAACAGACATAAACTAACTTTGCCAGAGTTACAGTTGAGTCAGTTCATTGACAGAAAATACCAACACATTAAAAAAAAAAAGCGTACAGCACTGTATGGCTCTGAGCAAAGAGAATGGGGACACCTTCTCAGCATCACTAGCCTCTACGTGATGCATAGATGGCTTGTAATAGCCTTTGTGGAGAAGAGGGAAACAAGCTTTTGATTGGCAAACTCCATCTGCAGATCTGAAATAGAAGTCAGACTTCAACTAGCTGAAAACAATTGCCGTGTATTTAACTTCGTTCAGCTAATGAATTATACAATTTAAAAGGAATGAGTGATTTGCAACTCCCCCTTGTGCTCCACAGGTACGAAGGGGAGAGGTGATAAGGCTACTGACCACCTGCAGTAGAGGGAAAAACAATTCATTATCTCCCAGGTCACAGAGAGGGGATTAGCTATGAGGGAAATATAACTCATACTTTAGATCAGAGTTGAAATGTTACTATATTTTTTTAAGGCAATCTGTACCAGCTGCTGTACAGTGGAACACCACATCCAGTCTGCACCAGACACTTCTTGCTTAATCCAGTCATAAATTCTAACTCAGTTATTCTCCTGAACAAAGAATATTGCAGAAGGCTGGGCTCTTCATCTAGCTACCTCATTTTTCAGAGCCCCACTTCCTTCACCAAGGTACTTCCAGATGCTGCCCTTCTTGGCTAAGGCACATACTTGCTTCTTTAATCCCTTGGGGAGGCACAGCTGAGAGCAGGTAAGCTCATTAGCCGTAGCTGAACACCTACTCCCCCTGAGGCGTGAGCTGTTCCAGATCTGGTTATTTTGGTTAGTCATTTCCCAATTACAAGATTCTTTGGTGAAACTGGAGATGTATTTCTAAGAACCTACCGTTCAATAAACAAAAGGCACACAAGGAAACTCATTTTAGGATTAGATCTATCATTAGAGACTATTTTCCATGGGATATTAGGTTGGATTTGATGTTGCTATTGTTTCAAAACATGTGCATGACTAGCAGTCTTGATATACTTTGTTAAAACAAAAAAAGGAGGGAGAAAAGAATGGTACCTTCCACAGGACCCAGGCAGACATCCAGACATTTTTGATTGATTGTTTTGGGTTGGAGATTTTTAAATAAATGTGTTTTCAGTAAGTGAAAATGAATGCAAACTTGATTGACAATATCTAATTATGCACCAATACTGCTATGTTCAAAACAGAACAAAACCACAGTAAAAGACTTAAAACAGTTGAGATACTCGACAGACTATGAGTAGATCAGCACAGATATATGCTGTGCTGAGCTGTTATAGTTGTCTCTGGTTAATTAGCTTTCTAGAGTACCCAAATTACTCTCCTGATCTGTTCAGTGGGAAACTGGGATCCCTTTTTTTCCAACTATATCTCATATTGATAACTTACGCCCACCTCACTTTCAGACAAAATTAACCCAGCAAACTCTTCTCTGTGAAATCTGTCCAGAAACTAAGAGCAGAATACAGTCCCATGCTTTCTAAGAAGAACACTACATCCAGGTGTTGGTCTTTAAAGTCCTATCTAACTAAGGACTGATCAGTCTAACAAATTATGGTTTTCCCTATGGAAAATTCCCACAACTATGTTTTTGGGAGGTATGTATGTGTTTGTCTCATTAGACAGTCCTTGTCTGTAAAAGATCATTTGTGTTAGCCAGAAACACTACAGCCTATGTCTTCTGAATTTGACAAGACACTTGGCAAAGTGTGTGTTGCAGAACATGATATACAACTTCCGAGGCCCTTTCTTAACTCTGAAAGGCCGCTACTGACTCTCCTGTCTGCATTACTAGAGTTTTCTTTTGAGCATCACAATTTAAAAATATATAGTAGTGGCCTAATTCTGCTTCTGCCACTAGAGTCCAGATGCTTCTTTTCATAGATAAACCTAGCTGTCTACATTAATGGAGTTACTCTTTCGAGTTTCAGTTACAGTACTTGATCGTTGTGTGAACAAAGAGGAATGCTGACAAGCTTTCACAGCCTGAGCAATGAGAGGTCAAAAACCACCCTGATTTTTAATCTGCAAAAGAATTAGATTAGTACACAGGTGTTTGAGAGCTTAACATAGCTATGATTAAGTTTTCTATAACTGTATGTCAATTTAAATCTTATGAACATGATGCTTGACAGTTGCCCGCCAAAACTGAAAATCTTAGATCCCTGTACTTCAATTGCTCTTCTCAGAATGGAAAATCCATTTACTTCTTCCACTAATAAATACAGGGAGCTTCCTTCAATTTTCTCTGTTACAGCTTATTGCTTAATTGCCTGTGCCAGCTAGAAACTACAAGTTTCCCCACAAAAAATAGGGCAAAATTGTCTCAAATACAGATAAACAAGCTGTAATGTTAAACTTTTTTTAACCATGCAAAATTCATGTCTTCTTCAGGAGGTTGCGGCGTCCCTTTTTTCTGTTGTATCTAGAGACAGGACAAGGAGTAATGGGATGAAGCTGGAACACAAAAAGTTCCATTTAAACATTAAAAAAAACCCTATTTTACTGTGAGGGTGATGGAGCCCTGGCACAGGCTGCCCAGGGAGAGTGTGGAGTCTCCTCTGGAGGTCTTCAAAACCCGCCTGGACGTGTTCCTGTGTGACCTGATCTAAGTGGACTTGCTTTGGCAGGGGGGTTGGTCTAGATGATCTCTAGAGGTCTCTTCCAACCCCTGCCATTCCGAGATTCTACTCCCAATATGCAAATTTTTTTTATACCTTATAATCATAGAAATACTGGTTGAAAGAGTCCCCTGGAGGCCTCTAGCCAACTTGCTGCTCCAAGTGAGACTGCCACTAGCACATTGCCATCAATGACTTTGACCGAGTCTTGGGAAACAATCAAGGATAGGGATCCCACAGCCTCTGATGGCAATGGGTTCTACTGCTGCACTACTCATCTAATGAAAAAGCTTTCTATAATTTCTAGTCTAAATTGTTTCTATTTTATTTGATTGTAGAGTATCATTAGGATTTTTTAAATTATCAGTCATAATAAAGGTGAAAAAGACAGATTTTGTCTATAGATTAACAGCTAAATTAATCTTTAACTTTAATGAGCTATTTACGACTTTCTCAAGTTCCCATGCCCTTAACGATTTCAGATCCTGGTACTCATGGAGTTACCTTGAATTCCATGTGATCATGAAAGATGACAGTGACTGTAAATCATTTTCTGTTGTACCAATACCTTCATCTTCCAGTCTTTGGACAAAACTTTAGATTTTACTATTTTATATTAACGATGGCTCTGTGCCCACAGCTGGCCACACTCTCTCTACTCTAATCCATAACAGACCCTGCTGAAGCATAAAGCAGATTGTCTGTGATCAAACATAAAATCACATGCTGCTACCAGATGTAAGTTGTACCTTTGGAAACAAAGTGATCAATCACAATTTAGAGCAGAACTTGCATTAAGAACATCTTTTTGTTGAAATAACCACATAAATATATTTTTAAATAGCTTCAGAGAAGCTGATGGGTGTGTAAAGGAAATCAGAGGCTGCAATTCTGAGCCAGTTATCTTAAGATATGCCTTGTTTTGCTGTTAGGATCCTTGAAAGCTTCATGCCATTCTAAGCATATGACTTCTTGCTTAACTTCTTGCTCAGTTCATGGTTAAATTTCTACAACAAACATCAGTTTAGACTACAAGCAAAAAACACGATGGAGGCATAAAAGGTATAAAGCTGAAAATACTTTTGTTCTTTATCGTTTTAAAGGTTTGCACATCTATAACTCCAGAACCACACACACACATCATTTAAAGATCAGAGCAAAAGTGACTTTGCAGCTATTTCCGAGGAGGGAATATCCCACTCTGAAGTAAACCACACTGTCAAAAGGCCGAAGAGTAAAGATACATGAAGTTGCAAGGGGAGTGTGCTAGTTACTCATAGCACTCATTATAGTATGAATCCCAACAGATACTTGAGGTCTGTTAGATATCTTACACAGAACACTGCTTCATCAGACTGCCTTTAGACAGGTGATAATCTACAAACAAAACAGCTGCAATAAGGAGCAATGACTTTATTAAAGGGAATTGAAACCACGAGCTCCACTATAGGTAAATGTACAGAAGTATTAGCAACCTCATTACAATTCTCACACAATTTTTTATGTTTTTAACAAACAGTTACATCAGAGCAGCAATGCATCAGCTGATAAAAGCTACTAAGCTTTTTCTTCCTTATGAACATAAGTTGTAATGAAAAATCTCTCCATAGTCTATAGAGAGAGTAATGACTTCTAACAATCTTTTGGATTCCAGCTAATGCATCTTACGTGTCAGAAACTTAACAATTTCCTTGCCAAGCTATGCCCATGCACCCATATGAAATGGCAGTGGTGAAACAGATAAACTGATGAAAACCAGGTTCTTGCTATTAAATTCAGAATGTGTTTTTCTCTTAAGTAACTGTTTTTTTCATGTCAACTGTAAATTTAATTTTAAATTTCTCGTATATACAAAAAAACACACCTGCCCAGCTCTGGTGATTATTTTAATGAGGGGGAATAAAAAGAGCGTTTTTAAATGAGGATTTTGTTGCCAAATTTTTAGGGCTGCTTTTTTCACTTACTTTCTTTGAGAGAAAATGTAGGTATAAGTAAGAGAAAGAAACAAAAGCTACTGCTGGAAGAGAAAACACTCTCAAGCACGAACTCAAGCACCAACAAAATTAATAGTTACCACGTTAGTCTGCTTATGCTTGCATTGGCAGGAAAAAAACACAGCTGAGTGGCTAACTCCTGGACAAAAAACCAAAATCATTTTCCCTTCAGGAGAAAATCGTGTTTTAATAATGTTTTGAATTTTTATCCTGGAGGACAAGAATACCCTAAAGATCTACCACAGGTCTAATGCTGCTATTACTCCTTATATAATTGGGTCTATTCCAACTTGTATGAGAAATTACACATAAATTGGTCTAGAAGACAAAGTGATTTATGAGATCACTGCTTGAGACACTGGGAATTAGGGAGTTCCAAGCCTATGGTCTGACTTGGGATGCAGTTACTGGATACCTTAGCTTCAGCAGAAAAAAAAAAATCTGTAGTATGAGTAGCACAAAGCACAGAGAGAGAGACAGGGAGTTTTTTTGTTTCTGTGCCACACATGACATATCCCATCCAGCTATCTCTACAGTGGATCTCATATTGCTCTTTTCTTCCAAACTGAAAGCTGGGTCAGACTAGTTCTCTGTAGATTCTAGTAGTGGCAGAACACTAAATACAAAGTAAGAATTGCTGGGTAAATACAAAGATGTTTATTTTATATATAAATTAAACACTGTGAAATGACAACAGAAAGAATTCGGATAACCAGTAGGGTGAACAGGGGATTGCAGATAAATTGCTTGGTTTCAAACACATGCATAAAATGTGAAAAGACTCACAGGTCCTCTGCATAGTAAGAATATATTTTTTCTATTTAAGAAAGGAGTAAATGATGTGAACAAGCAAACATAAATGTTATTCTCTCTGAAATGCTTAACATGTCCTCTGATACAATGACTCACTTTCATGAAGGTCCTTTTCCACTTCACTCTTCCAAGCAACTGTCTAGGGCTGGAGTTTTTCTCACCTTCCTGCACACTTGTGCAAGTGCAGGGAGGAGCTTAACAGGAACCAAATCCACATTCATTTGGGATGCATGCCTCTTCCTAGCACTCTATCAAGCACATTTGGAATAACCAACAGCTGGAAAAATCATGTTCTTTCCCTAACAAGAGGCGGAGAATCATAGAATGCTAGGGGCTGGAAGGGACCTCTAGAGATCATCTAGTCCATCCCCATGCTCAAGCAGGTTCACCTGGATCAAGGTCACACTGGAACACGTCCAGGCACGTTTTGAAAGCCTCCAAAGAAGGAGACTCCACAACCTCCCTGGGCAGCCTGTGCCAGGGCTCTCACGGGAAAGAGGTTTTTCCTTCTGTTTAAGTGGGATTTCCTGTGTTCCAGCTCATGTCCATCACTCCTAGTCCTGTCACTGGACACTACAGAAAAAACTGCCGGCCCACCCTCCTGACATCCACTCGTTAAGTACTTAGAAGTGTTGATGCCCAGTTCTCTCCACAGCGCGACCCGGAGCTGTGCAACCTGGCTGCCCCTCAGGCGAAAGCTGCTGGAGATCATTTCAGCATCGCTCTGCCTGCTCCCGCCTGTCCCGGCGACCGTGGCCCGTCCCCACCCGCTGCCCCCTTCGCCCCGCTTCGGGCGCCCCGCGGGGCTCGCGCCCGCCGCCGGCAGCGCCCTCTCGTGGCCAGAGCGCAGCAGGCGGGGCTGGGGGCGCGCAGGCGCAGGGCTGCGCGGCGTGGCACGGCCGCCGTCAGGCGCCTCAGCAGCCAAACGCGGCACCCCCGATCCCGCTCTGCGCCCCACAGCGCCGGAGCCCTTCTCTGGAGGTTTTCAGAACCCTCCTGGACGCGTTCCTGTGCGACCTGATCTAGATGGACCTGCTTTGCGGCAGGGTTGGACTGGATGATCTCTACAGGCCCCTTCCATCCCCTACATGATTCTCTGATTCTGTGATGCCAGGTGCAGAAAAGGTGCAGCAGAAGATCAAGTTTGGCCACGTTACTTTCCTGTTAGGACTGGAGCACTGTCACCATGAGAGATTTGGCATGGGAAATAAAAAAGGGGGATGCTAAATATGTGTACACATAAATATCAGTGAGTTGAAGAAACAAAATCAGATACTAATAGTTCCTGTCCCAGCGCATATATCCTTAGTTGACAGGATGTTTTTGTAGGAAGAATGTCAACCCTTGTGTTCTCTCCTTCCTATCTCCCCAAATCAGCAGTAACATAAAAAAGCAAGTCTGCTTCATTTGAAATGAAAACATCCTACACAATCTCATACAACTCTGATCTCTCCTGGTCATTCTCCCACATTAGTGCCAAACTGCAGCCTACTTTTGTTTCAAAGAGAAAAAAGTACCAATAAAATTATACTGATCTTGGGAAAACATCTTTTCTTGTCTTAGATAGAGGTTTCTTTTTCTGTTAAGCACTGATTGACAGTTTAACTCAATATTACTGCATATGTTTGTAAATTCCATAAATACACACTACTGAACCTATTGGTTCACCTAAGACTCCTCTCCTGCTGTCCTGATGTTTTTGGTATCAGAAACTCTCCAATGAACCATCCTACTAACGTAGGACCATGGCCCAAGCCTTCAGAAAACATTTAGACATGAAGTCACACAAACTGAAATCTTTCCACAGAAAAAAAAAAAAAGTACTCCTTCACTCGCCTTCCAACAGGTGGCACAGGACACATTTAATTCAGAAGGTGGTCTTTGGAAGGGGCCAGGACTCTATGTTGAAGAACAATTCTAAGAATTTAGTACAAGTTTAATGAACAATCACCTGGGAGTGTAACCACAACTTCTGGCAATCTAAAAATCCTAAGTCTTCACAAGCCAAAGGTTATGACTGGACTGTTTTGTTTAAAAGCGTCCAACAGACCAACCCCTCATGAACTTCTCCAAGCATTTTCATACTTTCTGGTTTTCTCATCATACTTGGGCAGTGAGTTCCATGGGGGTTTTTCTGTTTATTTGATTGATCTTACTTTACTGTCTGATAAGAAAAACAAAAAAAAAAAGAAAAAAGGAAGGGGGGGAACAAGGGACAGACCTGATAAAATGAAAGCAGTGCGTAATTGTTCCCTGTTCTGTTTCTCCAGGACACTCAAAATGGCATGGCTATCTACCACAACCACTTACTCATCAGCCAGTGTCTTCCTCCTGTTAAGTGCCTCCTCACATCTAAGCCATTCCATGTCTCTACTGGTCTGGTTGCCTGCTATTTGCCTTTTCCAATTCTACTATTATCTTTCTGAATTTTCACATTGATGTAATGATTTTCTGGTTTCTTCTTCATAGACTTCATGATGATACCTAACAGCCAGTTTGCCTGCTTGACAGTCATGGAGCCAGAATGCTGTCTGCAGCAAAACCATCAGGTCTGGGTTTTTCATGGGAATGCCAGCTTAGAGTCCAGCACTGTATTACACAGAGTTAGGTCTGTTCCCCACTATCCAGCATTCTTTTGCACCTGTTGGCACAAAATTTTCTAAGCATTTCATGAGTCACTCCACCACAACACCATTATGTGATTCCCAGCTATTCATTTCAGACAAATAATTCTGTATTAGCAAAAATAGCATTACTTGATTCTTCATTGTTTTCCCAGATGAGAAAGCCCTGTAAGACTTCAGCAGTAACCTTCTTCACTGTGGAGCCTAACTATTCATTCTCATTTTTTCTGTCTTTTAATGAGCAATTAGTTTGTGCTAAGACTGTCTTTAAGACTTCTCAGTGAGGACTCTTGTTAACAGCATTTTGAAAATGCGAGCGTTTTCACTGACTCCTAACAGACTTGTAAGACACTGCTTCCCCTTGTAAAATGAAAACTAACTTCTTCATCTATTCCTTATTGTATCACAGATTTCCATTTAGCCACCAATCTATTTTTTACTAGAATTTCTGCCAAAGAACTTTATTCTGCTTTAAGGACTTTAAAAATAATTTGTCATATGTGCCAAATTTCATTCCTCTCCAGTTAGTAACTCAGCAATGTCTTACTTGTGTCTTTTTAAAGCCTTGAGTGTATACCATATGGTCACAATGCTTATTATTTCTCTTACTAATGTGTTCTAATGTCTTTTATTGAAGCTGTCTTTCACCAGTAAAGCAAATCCAGTGCTAGGGGTACCAACACCAGACCAAAACCATGCAATCATTTGAATGCTAGTTCAAATGTATGCAGAGACTTTTGTCTGGTTAGCTTTGCACTGACAGCCACTATGTTGTTTCACATACCATTCATCTTTTAACACTCTCCATAAAACTAGCATAAAAGACAAGTTATTCATGCTTACTAAATCACCAGAAATGTATTCACCTCCCCACAACTGAACCAAATGGAACTTGTCCTGACAGATGACCTGCTAGTGTGCATTGATGAAGAAGGAACATAAGTCTCACACTTCATTTGAAAATTAATTTCCTTGTAAGATATGCCTAAAAAGCTCAAACTTCCATTTTACACACGTCTAAAAGTGGTTACATAAATGTGAAGGCTCATCAGGACATACTGCAGTTCACTGGAATGTGCTACTGTATCACGTTGAAGTGTCTCTGTGTGCTAGCCCTAGTTTATTTCTGTTGGGGCATGTGCTAGTAGTCACAGTTGAACACAGACACTAAGCAAGAGAGACTTACTTGATCTACTACCACCATTTCCATATGGTCATTAAGTTTTATTTATCCCAAAATATCTTTTTTACTCCACAAGGCTATCCAAGTCCCGCTTTTCCAAAATTTACCTCTCATCTGCCAGATATTCCCCATCTCCTTTCACATCAGAATACATAAGAACTTCCTGTGGACACCAGAGCATGTTCTCTGTTACCTTAGTGTTCTCTCCAAGAAGCAAAAGCTTAGTAGAAAAGGAGAGATCAGAGACCAAAGAAGAGTGTAAGGAGTTAATTTGCAAAGGCTGAAACAAGCAAGGTAGCATGGAGTCAGTCCTATTTATCAAAATTCCTTGCTTTCTAGTTGATGCCTTGGACAGCTGTGAGAAGACATAGTTATTCTGAAACCAAATTCTTCTGGATCCTCAAAATATATACATATTTTCTATGTATCTACACACAGAATTAAGGCAATGTCCACATGTATACAGATAAGCAAAACACTTGAAAGTGGAATCAAAGACTGAGAGGTTATTGATTAATAACATACTAGCTCCTGATGTTTCTGATCAGGGGAGAAAAACCTAACTCAAAGTATCTCAGTTTGGGCTGAGGGGTTTTTTTGTTGGTTTTGTTTTGTCAAGAAACCTGTGGTATTTCAAACTTGTCTTTGAAAATCTTTTTTCCATTTTTCTTTGCACGGAAGAAACCACCTCTTAGTAACCCCAACTAGTCATGCCTACTGAATGTACACACAGTCATACTGCTGTTGGAATGAACTTCACTTACTAGAACAGACCACATACTTAGAAATGTCTTCATAGGCTGCAAGTGTCTTTCTACATAATACCAAACCCCAAATATTTAAAAGTTTAGAAATCCAGACCTAGGGTTGTCCTGAGTCACTCTAGCACTGTCCCTGAGTGAACATCCTAGGAGGGAAAGGTATCACCACACATCTCAAAGGAGTTCCTTCCAACATGATATGAAACAGGTAAAAAAAAGTTTTACACTTTCATCTATATTTCCTGAATTCCAGATATCTCAAATATGATGATTATGCAGATGATTAAAAACACAGATTCTTATATATTTATAGTGTATCTACCCAGTTACTAAGACTGTAATGCAAAAGCACCATCTTCTAGAATAGGAACAGCTAGACTCCCATAGCACACCAAAGACCTAGCTAAGAAAAGCAGGCAGTGTATTGCCCTCCAGTTTTACTCAACTTTAATCCTCAGGCCACTAACTTTAAGATGTCCTTTGCTACAGTAATTACTGAAGATCCTATCAGTTGGAAGTATCTTTAGTGCCGCACACTATGCTTCTATGCTGCTCCTTGGCACAGTGATAATTACTCAAGTTGCCAAAAGGTAACTAATAGGTTACAAATGTGCATTTATATACATTTGTTCTGAGTTTGGGGGGGCTGGGAGGGGGGAAATAAAAGCTAAAGCTGTTTAAGAAAAATCATTTAGCAAACAGAACATACAGAAAGCCTGAATCACTCAAATGGCCTTTTGAGTCACTACAGCCTCGGAGACAGAATAGTGGCAAATCATCGATTCACTGCAAGTTCTTATTTTTGAAAGCTAACTTTTGAGCTATCACTGAAATGCTCTCAAAAGGAATCTCTTCTACATACCTGTTTTGGTTTTGTTTTTTTTTTTTTATAATAAGTCTTATTCAAAGGTTTTTCCTCCTTCTACTCCAGAAAGAACGTGAAAAAGACATAACAGAGCTGTTTCTCATCTTTTATCTGCTTGTTTGATGATGGGGTAGGTGAGGAGTAGGGGCAGGGACAAACTCCTGAAGGAAACATGATTTAAAAGAAAACCAGTAGAGCAAAAAATCTCATATAACTAGTATCAGGTCTTACAACCTAAGTGAGAATCAAAAAGAGGAATGATACAAGGACCTACTCCTCAAAATAACATATAATTCAGGGACCTTTCAGAAGTGATCACCACTGTCAGATACCAACCCTTCATTTTCATTTTACAAAGCATTTAATAGTGTGTGCCACATTTAGGTCACTGACTATCTCCTTTCACCTACTTCAGATCTCTCTATGACTCGGAATAAGTTTTGCTTTGTGCTCTGATGGGATCAAGACCAAAGGAGTAATATACAGTTCCAGAAAAAACAAATTCTTTTTAATATGGTACCCTAGCATTTCAGCTGTTAGCAAAACAGTATCAGGGATCTTTTCACTACCATTGACATAGTGAATCAATAAAACTACCATGGCACTAAGGAACTGCACCTGCTTTCATAGTCAAAAAACACCCCCTGAACTAACCACAACTAGTTGTTATTATTATCTCTAGACATTTTGATTACAGTCCTCAGAAATGTCATTGGAACTATACTGCTACAGAGAGAAGTTGCTTCAAATCAGAGATGAATTCATCCATTAAGACAGAAAAAGTTGTAGCTATAATTACATCCCAAGCACAGGAAGGTACTTGCCACACACATCATTTTAAAGCAACATAGCAAAATCAATCTACAAACCAAATACAGTGTGCAGTAACTCATTTTCAGCCTTGGTAAGCATCCATGATTATCACCAATTGAAGAATGTATTATAAGTACTATACCTGAAAAAAAATTTACCATATCTTCCTCAATGGGATCAATCAAACATTTTGATAAGAAATCAGTTGCTTGCAACATGGAATGTGCACAACAAAGTAAATTATCAAAAGGGATACATTCCTCAGAACCCATGGGAACCCATTGGGAAGCACACCAACAGTATATTCTGTACTTTTCAGTCAGAATAAATATAAGAAATGAGCCAAACAGAATGTAAACTTACTTTTTTTCTGATCCATTTTTTGCAACACGGATGGATGGGTAGGACTTAATACTGGCAGAGGGGTCATCCTCTCTGTGTGGTTAATGGATGCATCTGTAGACCATAAAGTTGCCTCCTCTGCAGTGGCAAAAGGCTGGGTATTGTCTTCAGAGCCTTCTGACAAAGCAGCATCATATGTAGGGTGAGGATTGAGCACTGTGGCTTGAGTTGTAAGAGCAGATGAACTTTCCTGGAAAGGCTCTCTTAAAGGAAATATATCTGAGTTCTTGTTCATTTGGTCAATGTGGGATAAAGGCGTGGTGGTCCAGGAAGGGGGTTGTGTGCTGAGATCCACTGTGGGATCCATCTTGGAACTGTTTTCAGACGTGTTTGGCAACAGAACATCAGATGTTTCAATGTCACCATTAGCTGTAAGGACCTCACTTCCATTTGAATAAAAGCATGTTTTTTCTAATACCCCTGGAAGAAAGGCAAAACAGCACCAAAATTAGCATCGCTTGTAAGATGGAGTGTTACCAATTTAATAATTATTTTAACGTTAGAGAACTAAAGTTAGGAATTTCATGTAGCAACAGCACATCAAAACAAAAGCTATGACTACTGCAGAATAAATAAACAAATCAACCCTTTCATGAACTAAAAATATTTTAATCTTACTTGTAGTAGGTCGCTGAGCTGTTACATTTTAATAACTATAAAGTGTAATCTTGGGGAGCTCCAACATGCATTCATTCTATCCCAGTGTTAACAAGATCAACAATACTTTCTTTTTTTCCCTTTTTTAAACTGCATCATCTCGTTTTCATAGTACCATCGTCTCCAGAAAGCTAATTCTTAAGCTTCAAGGGAACCAATACACCTTTAATAAATTTTATATTTACTACCTTTTAAAATGGAAAGAGGAATTATTTTCTCTACATAGGATTATGTAATTTAACTACCACAGCTAAATACAGGCCAATGAGTTCTTTGTCATTCTTCTCTGATACTACATTTTAAACATATAGTTCTATCCAAAATTTTAGGCACTTGCTGTAATTTTTTTTTTTGTTCATTTATTATATCATAAACAAACACAGACTTTGCTCAGTTTTGTGTATTGCAACAGTTGCAAGTAATTACAGTTCACAAATCAAAACAGATGCATGACACTAAGGAGATCCATCCCAGAAGCATCAGGGAATTCTAACTAAATAGTAAGAGAATCTATTTTTAACCTGTGACTATTACTAACATATTTAATTAAGCCAAGTAATGAAAAAGGCATCTCAGACTTGGCTATCTATAGTAAAAACATAAAATATTTAATCAAATATTGCTTCCATTTAACCTCACATTGTTTCAAGACAATGAAGTAAAAACAAGTGAGTGAAGAATATTTGTCCATTCAACAGTGGGACACAAATACAACAGCATTTCCTTAGTCAAAATCCAACAAGGCGGCATAAAACATGGCTCCATGTTGAAAAAAGAGCATATTCTGCTTATCCTTTCAGCTCCTTTTCTTCACTGGCACCCTTACTCCTAGCTACAGGACCTCAGGCCAAGAATCATAGAATGGTAGGGTTGGAAGGGACCTTTAGAGATCATCTGGTCCAAACCCCCTGCAGAAGCAGGTCAACCAGCTCACATAGGAACACATCCAGAGGGGTCTTGAAGACCTCCAGAGGAGACTCCACAACCCCCCTGGGTAGCCTGTGCCAGGGCTCCCTCACCCTCACAGTGAAATAGTTTTTCCTTATGTTTAAATGGAACTTTTTGTGTTCCAGCTTCATCCCATTACCCCTTGTCCTGTTGCTAGATACAATAGAAAAAAAGGGATGTCCCAACCTCCTGACACCCACTATTCATATACTTATAAATATTAATGAGATCCCCCCTCAGTCTCCTCTTCTAGAGACTAAACAGCCTCAGTTCCCGCAGCCTTTCCTCATATGAAAGATGCTCCAGTCCCCTGATCATCTGGCCCTGTGCTGAAATCTCTCCAGAAGTTCCCTGTCCCTCTTGAGCTGGGGAGCCCAGAACTGGACACAGGACTCCAGATGAAGCCTCACAAGGGCAGAGTAGAGAGGGAAAGAAGCTCCCTTGACCTGCTGGCCACACTCTTCGTGATGCATCCCAGGATGCCATTGGCCTTCTTGGCCACAAGGGCACATTGCTGACTCATGTTCACTTTATTATCAAACAGGTCTCTCTCTGCAGAGCTGCTCTTCAGCAGGTCAATCCTCAGCCTGTGCTGATGCATGGGGTTGTTCCTTCCCAGATGCAGGACTCTGCACTTGTCCTTGTTGAACCTCATGAGGTTCCTCTCTGCCCAGCACTCAAGCCAGTTGAGATCCCGCTGAATGGCAGCACAGCCTTCTGGGGAATCAGCCAGTCCTCCCAGTTTGGTGTCATCAGCCAACTTGCTGAGGGTACACTCTGTCCCCTCATCCAGGTTTTTGATGAAAATGTTGAACAAGACTGGCCTCAGAACCGATCCCTGTGGAACTCCGCTGGCCACAGCCCTCCAACTTGACTCTGTGCCACTGATTACCACCCTCTGGGCTCTGTCATTCAGCCAGCTCTCCATCCACCTCACTGTCCACTCATCCAAGCCATACTGCTTGAGCTTTCTGATAAGGATGTTATGTGTTTGGTACAAAACTGAGGAATTAGCACCAGGCTCATTAAGTTTGAAGTGATGCTTGCCGACACGTTTACTGATCATTTTCCACTTGCTGTTCCTTATTGCAAATTTAATGCTTTCCTTAAAGGCCTGAAAAGGACAGCTATGAGATCTAAGAAATAGTAACACTGTTCAAGATATTAAATTGAGATTTTGGCAGTGTATACTGTGTGTGATTTCTAACAGTTCACAGTAGAAAATCTCAAAAAGATCAAGTTTGTTTAAAAAGCAAGGGAAACTGAGCAATGCAGCCTGCCAAAGGCTGTGTAATGGATGAGGCAGTTACACAGGGAATAAAACACCAGTTCACTACTGTAAACAGCCAGCACATACCCACTGAGATTTCTTCTGCAGGGTCTGTCGCTACAGCTCTGCACTCTGAAGGTACAGACACATCACTGCTAATATGGAAGTCCCATAGGATACCAACCCATTGCACATCAGTTGAGCTGCAGATATACACCTTACCCTGCACCTCCTGTCAACAAACGACACTACCTTAAACTCCTTTACCAGCTGCCCAAGAGGACAAAAAAAGATCTGTTGTAATATTTTTCTTTTTGTGCAACTTAACAGGTGACATGTAAATAATGGATCAATTCCCAGATAAAATGGAACTCAAGGCAGACTTTGTGGAAGGCATCATTCAAAGAAGTTGCACAATGAAGCTGGGCTCCTAAGGTCTTGCACAGAGACACTTTCCCTTTAATCAACTTCTGGCTTTCAGGCAACAAAGTCTCAGCAAAAATATCCATATTGTACTAAAGGGCTGGAGAGGAAGATATTAACTACCTTACATATCAATGGTTGTTGCTGACTAAAAGTTCTCTGTTGCAGTTGTAACGCTGTAGTCTGTCAAAAAAATCTTATCTTGTGTCTTTCTTTTTCTTGTCTCTTGAGCTTGATGTGTCATTAAATTAGCAATTTTCCTTTATAAAGCTTTTCTTAACCTAAGAAATTAAACGTAATATACATATAATGTCTTCATTGCCATTCAGAAGCCAATCCTGAACTCTGTGCTGTGTTACTCACTTTGCACTGGCTAATACAGATCCATGGGATTCTGGGGAATCAGTTATGCCACACCAGAATCCATGTTTCAGTCACTGTGACCTTCTGTCTGTCTATGTTGGCAGGACTGCCAGACTTTCAATATTATTCTTAAGACCACAAGAACAATTCCCCACTGACCTCTGACATTTCACACCAGACACTCTGACCTGGAGCTGTATTCTTTTTTTTCCCTGCAACATTCCAGATACATCAGTAAAGAAGACTTGATAGACTAAATTAGTTCTTTACAGATGAGTGAAAGACAGGCTGCTCTGGGACACAATCCTTTGGACATTCCCCATAATACAGCTGTGTCAGCAAGATCAAATTACATAACTGGCAGATCATTTATTTAGCTGATGATTACCATCTTCCATCAGAAAAACTCACAGGACCAAATGGTTCACTTATATGTTAGTGTTAAACTCCTAAATTTGGACACTTCTCTTACAGAAAACATCAACACTGATCGACAACAGAACTGTTTGTATTTCATGTTTCTTTCACTATTACAACTTCTGGATCTCCATGCAGCTACTCACTTTAGATTTTGAGGATATGTCATATGCCTCAAAGTTTGATATCACTTGGAGAACTACCAGCATCTCCAAATCATTAAGGGACCAAGATCCTTTTACTCAAGAGTATAATTTTAACTCCCTGCAACTTTAACTTCCTCTGTGTGACATGAAGTTCCTTAAGGGCCAGCTACACTTCCAAATTGATACAAGAATCTTGACATATGCATGTTACCTTATGAATGTGCAAGACCCAAAACCCACAAAGCTAAGCCTGGTGGTTTCACTAGAATGTCTTTTTCCTGATGTTTATTCTGTGAAAGAGGCAGAACTTCTCCTTTGTTCTCAGGAGGGGAAGAGAAAGGCGAATGCAAGTCTCCCAGATAACAGAATAGTAACAATCACTGTTCAAGCAGTGACATGGACAAACATTGACAGCATCTCTCAGGTGGACAGAACCTTGGTACAGATTTTCCAAACAGAATGATTTGAGAACTGCACACACTGGTTCATACTTATACAAGGATAATAAAAATGCAGCTATTTGAGTGAGCTTTGTTTTTAAGGGGAATAAGATGAAAATGCTAAATACAACCGATCACTCTGAACATTTGTAATAATTCTCACGAAGAACCAAAATTAATCCCAAAATACATGTCAGAGTCAAAGTATAAATACTGCATGCTGATAACGTAAAGATGGTGAGAGAACCAAAACCTCAGTTACCTGCATATCCATAGTCAACATTTCTATTATTTTGTGAAATGTATGAATGCCCAACACAGTGCATAGCTAAGAGGGTATTCTGCTTGCCTGAGAGGCAGGCTTATTTGATGTGGTACTTCAGTGTGATCATATACCCAAAAATTACACCTGGACTGTAAAAGTCTGGCATACATGAAATCATTCTTTCTCTATGTCACAAGACTTGTTCTGAATTCTACAAAAAACAATAGACAAAGCATTAGTTGTGGATGGCTGTTAGCAGCAGGTAGCAGAAGACCACGAGTTGAAGATACTCATGTGAAGGAATGGGAGCAATGGGACCATTGAATCTACCATTGAATTCAATCTACCATTGAATGCATTTATCACTATAAAATAAATATAATTGCTTTTCCCGTATGCAACTGTAAGCGTAAAGCATTTTGTTTTCCCAGATAAATAACTACAGTGTTAAGCAATTATAGTATAATAAAAAAAAATTTAGTTTGGTATAATGCTGAACAGCCATGAAGGACCTTTTAAAAACAATGTTTTAAGTGGTTTAGAACACTTTCTCTCTGCAAGGAAAAGAAGGAAAACACCAGAGGTTTTCCATTCTTACAACATGCTTATTTTGACTTTTGTAATATCTGCTTTTTTTTTTTTTATGTAAGTAAATGTAACACAAGTTGAAGATGATCTTGCATCTCTATTTTAAAGAAAGATTTAACTGTCCAAATCATGGATTCAATTACTGTTGTTTTTTCTGTAAATGTAATGAAAATTTACTACACTATGCTAACTATAATCATAGAATGGTAGGGTTGGAAGGGACCTTTAGAGATCATCTAGTCCAACCCCCTGCAGAAGCAGGTCACCTAGATCAGCTCACACAGGAACATGTCCAGGTGAGTCCTGAAGACCTCCAAGAAAAGAGACTCCACAACCCCTCTGGGCAGCCTGTGCCACTGCTCCGTCACCCTCACAGTAAAATAGTTTTTTCTTAAGTGGAACTTTTTGTGTTCCAGCTTCATCCCATTACCCCTTGTCGTGTTGCTAGATACAATAGAAAAAAAGGATGCCCCAGCCTCCTGACACCCACCATTTAGATATTTGTAAATGTTAATAAGATCTCCCCTCAGTCTCCTCTTCTCTAGACTAAACAGCCCCAGTTCCCACAGCCTTTCCTCGTATGAAAGTCCTCTGATCATCTAGGATGCCTCAGGGGAAAAAAAAAAAAAAAGAAGTACCAGTCTTATTAGAAGGCTCTCCATGTCTATAGGGTCAGATGAAAACTGTAAGATATTATAGAATCACAGAATCATAGAAACATTTTAGCTGGAAGAGACCTTTAAGATCATCGAGTCCAGCCTTTGTCCCAGCCCTATCAACCATTAGACCATTTCCCTAAGTGCAACATCAAACCTTTTCTTAAACACCTCCACAGATGGTGACTCCACCACCTCCCTGGGCAGCCCATTCCAATGCCTGACAACACTTTCAGTAAAGAAATTCCTCCAAATATCCAGCCTGAACTTCCCCTGGTGCAACTTGAGGCCGTTTCCTCTTGTTCTATTGCTTGTTAGTAGGGAGAACAGATCAACCCCCCGCCTCACTACAGCTTCCTTACATGTAGTTTTAGAGAGTGATAAGATCTCCCCTGAGCCTTCTTTTCTCCAGGCTAAACAGCCCCAGATTCCTCAGCTGTTCCTCACATGACACGTGCTCCAAATCCTTTACTAGCTTGGTAGCCCACCTCTGGATCCTCTCTACAAGTGTCCTTCTTATAGAGAGAGGCCCAAAACTGGAGACAGTATTTGAGGTGTGGCCTCACCAAAGCCAAGTACAGGGGAATGATCACCTCCCTCCTCCTTGCTCCTGCTGATAACCCTTAAAATTTATATTGCTGAGTTAGGTCTTCATGGTCAAAGTCTTGCACGTTAGGCCTTCAGCAGTACAAAGCAACCACTGTTCCTAAACGCTCCTGTCTTCTGATGCAACATGGGCTATCAGTAAATTTTCATGGTTATAGTCTAAAGGCTAGATTTCTTGCATAGCAACTGATACTTCCTGAACAACAGTAACTCATTAAAAAGTTTTCTTTCACCAGTTGACAAGCATGCTTATACTGCTGTTGAGAGACAGAAGAGTATGCAGAGCCAGAGTGTAAACACTTACGAGAAATCAAAGCTTAACAACTCAGCTTGGTATTTTCTTCTGTGGACCTTAAAAGTCTGTTCTATGGACCATAAAAGTCTCTTCTATTTTTAGTCAAAGTAATTTATATTTCTACTGATAATTTGTTTTATCCTTTCTCTGTATGCAGTTCTAACAAAGTAACTTTTTCAGAGGCTTTGCATCTTGAACACTTTGATGGTAAATAATTTTTGAAAAGTTGATTGATGACACATTCTGAAAAGAAGTCCCCATGACACACCTCAAGTAGGATATTCTCTGTTACTACAATATAACTGTACAGCTCTACCCATCTTCTTCCATTTATATCAACTTTTCAAGTAACAAAATAGATGTAAGAAGAATGAATGGAAAAGTTCTAAGGTGCGTGCACACTTTTTCATGTGTATATGCTTCATTTAATTAAAAAAATAAACAAACAGAAGAAAAAGAATAATTACCTACAGATTTACCACAGGAAACAAAATACTTTCTTGCAAACTATAAAAGGTGTAATTTTCTGACCAGTTTGTTACCGAAGTCAAATCAAAAAAGTTCATGAGGTTCTAAACAATATATTCTGTGTTTCAAGGATCAGCAAAAGATTCTAGAATGACAACCACAGAATTTAACTCATTCATTTTGTGAAAAAACCCAGATTTTTTTATATATTGAATCGTTTCTTACATTGTAACTCATCATACCAATATTAGACTGTTACAGAATTAAGTAATTAATGATCTGAAATGAACTACTATTGTGGACACAGTGTATTCTTGGTAAATAGAACCGATTATATTCTGTCACACATACTGTAAAGATGCCCACAGAATTTGGTCATTTAATTCCAGTGATCAGCTATATTTGTTTAGAGGTGATCAATGCATATAAAATGAAAACTGCTAACGGAGAGAAGAATACTAAATTGTAATCACACTACTTCAAAAGATGCTGAAGGGAGCTTGTCCTGTTCTAGATAACTAATAACACTAAGCCTTATTCTTCACCCTAAAGTAATTACATTGACTTAAGAGTTGATAGTCCTGATTTTTCCTATGTAAGTAGGATCAGAATAGGTCCCATTTACCCAGAGGACTTCACACACTCTAATGAGTGTTATGTCAATATATGTCTCAGAAGAGGAGACTTGAGTAGAGCTGATGTAAATATACCTGCTTTTTTGTCTGCCTTCTCACTAAAGAATGAAAATCTAGGGCAGAGGATATGAAGGATACAAATGGAATGCTAAACATAAGGAAAGTAAATTGAATAGCATCATATTTCCAAATGGCCAGACTTACTTGATCTTAAAACACTTCAGACCATTCTTAGTTTAATGATACATCCCAAGACTTACTTGTCAGTCATAACATTCACTAGCTTTGTTGTTTTTTACTTCCCTAACTTAAGCTAAATGAAAAGAACAGGCCTACAATGTCATGTTGCAGATCCTTTACAGACTGAATGGAGGAAACAGATTTAAGCTGTCTTGACTTTGACAGTGCTGAACATGCTATTGTAAAGTGTTTAGTTTCTTTCTGTGCTTGTGAACTGTTTTATTGTAGGATGTGTATTGAAGTTGTGGGGTTAAAATAGGAAAATAGATTTATACCTTACACATTACCTCACTTGTTACAGATGTGCTTCTGAAGTACTTAAGGAGTCTCATTTAAAAAAAAAAGAAGTTACTATTTCAGAACCCCTCATCACTGAAAGCAGATGATTTTTTAACCTTTTTTTTTTTTCCTGGAAATGTAAAGCTTTAACCTAGCATTACTGTCTTTCTCATGTTGTAGTTGAAGCAATTTAATGATAAGATATGTCAGCTTCTCTAAAGACAACAAAGAGAAGGCTTTTTAACAATTTTTGGGTAATAAAACCTTACCTTTTAATCCTGTAACAGACACAGAGTTAGTTAACAGACAAAGCCATTATGAGATCTAATATACTTGAAACAATTTTCCACAAAACCTAATTGGGATTCTGCTATGAATATGAATATATGAATACGAATAGTCAGAAGAAATTAACATATTTCCCTTAGTTAAACAGTAATACTTTCTAGGTTGATCAGAATGATTTGTGGCTATTTACAATTGAATTTTCACCTGAAAATAAAAATCAGATTTGCACATCAGTTTGTGACATAAAGGGATAAATATTCTATTCCATTGACAGTGATCTAAAGTTCTAGCAGAAATACTTTTTAGTGCTTGTAGTGACAGCTGAAAACCATCTACATACTACATACTCAAGGCAGTGTGCTCCTCACAAACCTACTTTGAGAAATTCAGAAAAGATTCCTTCTTTGGTACTTTAAATATGTTTTAAACATCTAAATCTAAATAGCATATTTATTTCTCTGCAACAAATATTATAAAGTCACTAGGTAGATTTGTTTGTTAAGTAGATATATTAAGATATATCTTTAATGTCCACATTAGCACTTGAGAATGCAGTCTCAGTTTTAGTCTCCTTAATTAAAAATGGGGCAATTTATTCCATTAGCACTCACCTACAAAAGTGAGCAAGATCACCAACAACAGGATAAGGGCAAAGATGCATGGAATCAAGATTAGGAGCAAAAGTCGAAGGAACTTGGCAGAAGCCAGTTTCTGAGAACAACCATCCCCCATCTTATCCTCATCTGTTCTTAAGACCTGAAAAACAAAAGAGCACAGGTTTATCGTTCTGGGGTCAATTAGTAACTCCTGTGTTTTCAGTAGCAGTCCTCCCTCCTCATTACACAGAACAGCTGTATGATTTAAATACATGCTAAGTAGCTTTTAAATTCTTAAGGAAAAGTTGTATGCAAACTTTCTTTTTGGCAGTCTACTGTAATCCATATAATTTTGTTTCCTCCACCCAGTATCCACAGACTTACAGCTCCACTGAAACAGCTAAACATCTCTGATGAGCTAGAAGTTGGATAGGAATTTAATTTGAAAAAAAAAAAAAGTAAAATATGTCATAAACTTAAGCAATAAGGATAAGTACAGCTTATTTTATAATTTAAAGTAATCCATTACTAATTATTCGAGAACCCTATGTTCTGAAGTTTTTTATATTAAGGAACTTAGCAACTATTATAATATTTAAGTGACAACAACAGCAATGCTTGTTCCACTTACTATACACAGGAACAGTGTCTCATTTTTTAAGTACTTTGCAAATTTATAAATCATCACAGTATTCTCCAGAGCTTGCAACTAGTATTTTCTCTTCTGTAAGTGCAATACAAAATAGAGACAAATAATTTTCTAAATTCAATTGAGCTGCACAAAGTACAAAAAATCAAACCTTTTTAAAAGTCAAAACATGTTTATATATATATATATATATATATATATATATATATATATATACCTATTGAAACATATCTCCATTAAGATGATGACCTCATATATTGGAAAAATAAACAGAAATAAAACCAACCTTCCAAATGAATATTTAATAGCAAGACTAAAACTGTTGTTATGAAGTTAAACATCTTCACTCAAATTCCGATTTTCCCTATGATAAGGTGAAACTGGATTATAGGAATGTTAATTCCAGACAACGTCCTCCCAAAAGATGACAAATAGTTTATCCTCTCTATCAGCATGATCAATCCCATTGAAGTTGGTTGTGACAAAAGTGTAAATGCATCCATTACTCTGACTGCCTCTCCTCAAAGAACCTCAAGAGACTGAGGTCTACAACATAGATATTACTAGTCTTGTAACAGCTTGTCTTTGTGGGTTATCCCTTTGGTTGGTACTGCTCTAAGTGCCTCTGTGAAGAACAAGTTACCAGACTGGCTGGCACAAATGCAGGTTGGAACTATTTCTTAAGGAACTGCTGCACAGAACTTCTCAACCTCACTGCCCATTTTACTGCCTTGACTGAGAAGACTGTAGGTGTAAGTGGGAATTACAGCATAATTTTCCATCATTCTGCAAGGCCTCTTGTTCTAGCATGGCAAAAAGACTTCTTGTAAGCAAACTTTCCCTGCTAATAGTATTAGAATTATGACCTACTTCTGATAACACCAGTTAATAGACACCACAGACATGTAATTAAGAAAACTGCTAAAAGTGCCATTGTTGCTAAACTGCAGCAGCAACAGGGAGTGGGAATGTGAAAACATCTCCACAGACACTAGGGTCAATGGAGAAAGAGGGGGAAGAGGGTGCCTAGGCCCTGAAAGAAAGACTCCCCTGTGACCTGTGGTGAGAACCATGATGAGGCAGCTGTGCCCCTGCAGTCCATGGGGGAGCAGCGATCTACTTGCAGCCCATGGAGGACCCCACGCCAGAGTGGGTGGATGCCTGAAGGAGGCTGTAACTCTGTGAGAAGCCCACCCTGGAGCAGGTTCCTGGCAGGACCTGGGAGCCCGTGGAGAAAGAGGAGCCCATGCCAGAGCAGGTTTGCTGTCAGGACTTGTGATCCTGTGAGGGACTCAGGCTGGAGCACTCTGTCCCTGAAGGACTGTTCTCCTGGTGGGTTGACCCACGTTAGGGCAGGGTGTGAGGAGCTGCCCCTATGGGAGGCGCCATGCTGGAGCAGTTCATGAGGAACTGTAGCCCATGGGAAGGATCCACATTGGAGAAGTTCATGAGGGACTGTCTCCCGTTGGAGGAGCCCCACAGTGTAGCAGTGGGAAGTGTGAGGAGGCCTCCCCCTGAAAAGAAGCAGTGGCAAAGTCCATCTGTAATGAACTGACCACAGCTCTCATCCCCTGTGCTGCTGGGAGGGAAGGAAGGAGAGTCCTGGGAAGAAGGAGGGGTGGGGGCAGGTGTTTTAAGATTCGGCTTTATTTTTCATCTCCCTGTTTTTATAGTTCATTAATAAATCAAACCTGCAACTTTTGAGTTCAATTTCCCCTTCAGTCTGAAGCAGCTAAAAATTACATCTACAATTCAATGAGAATCAAAACCATGTGAACATATGCTCCTCCTGAATCAGAGCACACTATCCCTTGAAGTCACAGTATGCTGTAAAAAAGAACACAGTTCTGCTGGGCCAGATAACAGGGAGCAGGACCATCACTATATAGCCCAGTGATTAAGGCAGTCAGGAGCTGTTTCTTCAAGACAAACAAACCTAAGAGCCAGCTTTGTCTTTGGAGTAAAAAACTTATCAATAAACAACAAAGTTGTATTATCAAAGAACTGTGAAGACACACAGAAACAGTATTCATGATCTTTCCTTTTTGACTCTTCTTGGGAGAAGGGGATGATACTAAATGTTTTGAAGGTACAGGAGATCTTAATCATCCCAAGCACAAGTATATAACTGAGAGCAATTACCACCACTGTTCTACAGATGCCTCAGTGTTAACCAAGGAGAAACATTAAATTTGTGCCAATGAAAACAGTGAGCTTCACATTCATACTAACCTCAAACATTTTCTTCATTGTCAGCTCCTGAAAGCAACAATAAACGTCAATCTTAACTTACTACGACAGATTTTTAAAGATAATATTGTATCCAAACTTGTTTTCAGTAACTGCTCAAGAAGACAATATTGGATTGTGAAAGACAAGTTTCTCTAAACACCACAAATTGCTAGTTTTGTATAGCAGCAAACATTTACAGGCAACTAAACAGCCTGCTGTATTTTCCCTTCTACAGGAAAAGACTTAATGAAAAATACTAAAGCTATTTAAAATCATCATTGGTGACTCAGCAAGCATAAACTTAACTTTTCCAGTTTCCCAATGTTGATGGTTTTCCATCACTTGAATATCTACATGGAGTTTATTTCCATCAGTTTCTGTGGTGACTATGAAATAAAACTAGAGATAGTGCTAATGGTTCTCATATCACTAGTGAGAATTTAGTAGTGTCCTATAAGTAAATATGAATAGATTACACCTGCTTTTTAATATATTCCCTGACATTGTTTTTTTTCCTCTAGCCACCAAATATTGCAATACCCAAAGAATAAAGACACCAGTTTTAAGTGCTCTAGTATGCCAATAGTATCTGTATGAACTTCAGACACACTCTGTCCTCACAATTCTAATCAATAATGGAATAGAAGCATAAACAATGGACTAAAGGCATAAATAATTCAATCCTGAGAGAAAAATGGGCCTGTAAAGAGGGCTGCTACATATTCACTTGGCTCACTTCAAACTTGTAAGATACACATTTATCCCCCTTTCCAAGGGAAGAGCAAGACTTAGAAGCAGAATCCTTGAGGTCAGACTGAAAGAAACCAACCCTAAACACTGGATATTTTGGCATAAAGTAGATTTAACACAGCACTAGACCAAAATATATTCTCAATAGTTGAAAAATACTGGGGCAAGTTCCCTTCTTATCACTGTTGTTAGAAAAGTCAAGAAACACATCTTTGAATTAAATACATAGTTAGGAAATGTCAGTGTTTGTTTTTTAAGGCAACAAGTAATTTGTTTTTAATACAATCAGATTTTGTATTAAACAAGAATGTAGTCAGAATACAGGATGCTTAAAAACACCAGATAATTTCTCGTGACAGCTGAAGAATTCTGTCTCTAATGAAATGAAGGAACTAAAGGAAATACACCATGAAGTAACTGAGCTAATTTCAGTGCAGGCTCATTTAGGATTGCTGGATCAGACTGCTCACAGTTGATTTTGTGAAACCACAGAGGCAGAAGAAACTAAGAAGGAGAAAAAATACAGTCCCATCTGACTACAGAAAGACTAAAAACTCATTGGACCAAAATTCACAGCTTATCTTCTGCAAAATGTGGGGAGAATCTGATCTCACAGGTGTTATTTCAATAACATGCTTGTCATATTAAAGCACAGAAATGGCAGATTACATTAAGATTATAGATGAAAATTCAACAGTAGCATGTAATTTTCCTTTTAGACACAAAAGTATGAAAGTTCCTAGATGATAAAACAGCGTGAATCAAGGTATAAACACTTGACAAAAATGTCTCCTGCTGCTGTCACCACAAACTGAATAGATGTTCTCCCAATAAAAAAAAATATCACTAGGACTAACAGCCTACTGTCAGTGTCTTCTATGCATGAGTACCTACAAAGTAATGCAGAAGACAACTGTTAGATCAGAAGCATCAAACTATCTTGAGCAAGGCATACACCAAGGTACTACGTAATGTTTATACAGAAAAGAGGTGGAATTACTACAAATTGCTACCGTGAAATACAGAAATAATGTAATTAGGAGCCATAAACAGGAGGGCTTGTAGAAGTCTTCATAATACCACTGAGGAATATGCTGCCCGTCAAGTGAGAGTTTATATATGGAAAATATGTTAGTTGATAAAAACTACCTGCAGTTCTTTCCATATCCATGATAATGTTCCTTGTCTAATGTTGAAACAATGCTGTGATGTCAGCTCCTGTGATTTTACCAGCTCTCACAATACTGGTCTTAAAGGTCTAGATATTGGATTCATGTGACCATAGCAGTCATTACAGCTTTCCTTTCCCTATAAGGGGAGATAGGTTCCCAGTTCTCAAGGCTATCAAGCAAAAATTGAACATGTCAAGTGTCAATGTTTAAACACACAACAGTATATATAAAGAAATTTAAACATACTCATTCTTACAGCTTCTTTTGACCATCTCACAATATTCAAATGTCTGGGAGTAACACAGGCTGCAAATGTTCTACCTTTTTTACCATTTCTGTCCTGTTCACATGAAAATTTAAGTCAGCAATGCACTTCTATTTGACTACTTTATCATCTAAAAATATAAAACCGTGCTTTAATAGTCACTGTAACAAGTAGAAAGTATATGATAAATCCTTCACAGGTAAAGTCACACACTAAAAATAGGAACAGGCAAAAAGTCACTGGAAACAAGGTTTTACATAATCTGTCATTTTCAGTGTTACAGGACTAAGAGAGCCAAAGATGATGAAGGGAGTGGAGCATCTCCCTTATGATGAATGGCTGAGGGAGCTGGGACTCTTCAGCTTGGAGGAGACTGAGGGGTGACCTCATTAATGTTTACAAATATGTAAAGGGTAGGTATCAGGAGGATGGAGCCAGGCTCTTCTCAATGATGTCCAATGACAGGACAAGGGGCAACAGGTTGGAACATAAGAGGTTCCAAAGAAACACAAGGAAAAACTTCTTCATTGTGAGAGTGACTGAGCACTGGAACAGGCTGCCCAGATGAGTTGTGGAATCTCCTTCTCTGGGAACATTCAAAATCCACCTGGCCAAGTTCCTGTGTGACCTACTCTAGGTGGTCCTGCTCTGGCAGGGAGGTTGGGAGATGATCTTTCAAAGTCCCTTCCAGCCCTTGCAATTCTGTGATTATGTGATTCTGTGAACTGAAGAATGAATGTTAAGGCAGAATACAAAATTGCTTACTAAGCAGCTTTTGTCAGCAAATATTCCATATCCCCAGAAATTTGTCTGCAGAAACTCCATATTCTCAAATTACAGATTTCTGTTGTAACTAATTCAAAGTTCGTTTTGATTACCAGACCTCCTTTCCAATCTATGAAATAAAATACTCTGATTCACCCCTATTTTAACCACTGAAATATAAACACATTGAGTCATCATACCAATCTGAAATATACAGTCCCAGTAAGGGAGATGTCATATAAAGCTGGGCACATATATTTCCAAAATAAATATTTAGTTAGTGCTAGATGCCATGTCCAGACAGATTCTTTTGGCAGAAACTCATTCCACCTCCCTGACTTATATTTTCACTTAAAGTAAGAAGAGTGTAACTGTGTCAGAGATGTTTCTTCTGCATATAGAAGAAACAATGTGTAGAGTAAGGTGGCATTTTTGCCTTTCAGACTACCATAGAGACCTACTGGCCACTTCTTCTGTTCAAGTGACCTTTCAAGCAGTTATTAATCCAGCATGAAACATGGTGTCATAAAAATCCAAACCAGGCATCACCAGAAGGCAATTAATGAATGTTGATATGGTATTCTTTCTTTCATTTCTGTCACACTAAATTTGGGGTTCTTAACTCCTGACAAATCATTTCAGCAGTTCTGTGAGGTGCTGAGACAACTTTGGAACTGCAAAATTGCAGAGATTCTCATGAGAAGCTCAAAAGAGACAAGGTGACATTCAGGTATGTCACACTCAGCTCTCTGACAACATAGTTCTGATGCTGCTGCAGCTGGTTTGAGACAGAGCCAGCAGTGAGTGTGCTGAGAAAAAAATCCAAGCAACAACTACAGTGTTCCAGGTATCTATGTGTTTGAGACCCCACACTGCTCCCTGTCAAGCTAAATCTCCTTTGTTCCTACACTGCTGTCCAAACAGCATGACTGTAGATCCCTCAGAAATAACCCACTGTCACTTTGAACTTTCTACCTGAGGCACAACCAGCTATCTATCAGAGCTACCAACACAGAGTTCCAAACATGTTTTTATGTGAGATGACAGATGAATGCTATGCTACCAGTGGTGTTACCACTGTCCAAGTTACTATCTTGGAGCATATGCTCAGTTTAAGAGAGCTAGCTCCTGATGCAACATCTCTTTCATATTCATTCTTACCTTTCTGAAGACTTTGAGGGATGTGGAAATAAGTTGGTTGCTAGACATAAGCACTACAGCCAAGGAATCTGGAGCTCTGAGTTTATTCTCATTTCATCTAGTTCTTTTGAGATAGGCTCCAGTGTTTTATCTTGACAATGCAGTGGATTATAAAGGCACTTTGAAAAGTATCTACTTGATACTGAAATAAACATAAGTAATGTAATAATTAGTGTCCCCGAGAGACTTGATTTAGAAGTCAGTTATTCACATGCAAACCACTGACCCTGGCTCTCCACTACAGGTGATCTATGCTTAACATCTCATGAAAAGGGGCAGAAGTGGAAAAGAAAGGGTTTTCTTGGATTTCATGTATCCAGTGTGATACCAATAACCGCTCTCCACCTCACTTACAGTGACAATTAGACACATCATTTCGCCATCATAGAGGGTCAGTACTAATTATTCTTCAAAAACTGAATTAGATGACAGGGAAAAAAAAAGGATATTTATCACTACTAGAGAACAGTATTATCACCTGTTCAATAACAACATTTGTATCTCTTGCCTTTTCAAAAGAAGTGCTGCTGAATAGGGATTCCACTTTGGCATAAATGCTAATTGTTGACCATTTATCATTACTTGTAATTTCACTGTGGTAAAGTTGCAATTACGACAACAGATACTTCCCACATTTCCAACAGAACCTTGTTAAATTTTCAAGAAAATTCAGATTAAGAAACAGTTCAACTGATGGCAAACTTGCTACAATTCTAAGCAGACTTAATCAGACTTAATTCAGCCTCCCTCAGTGGTGTGAAACTGTTGGGGAAAAATGAATCTTTATCTAATGCAGAATTTACTCTTTAGGGGTTATTAGTTTTTATTAAGTTTCTAGGGCTTGTAAAAAGCATCAGTGGTGCCTTTCTCTTTTTCTGAACACACCCAGAGACCACCCAGCCTTTATGACTACTCAGATGTTCATTACGCTGAGGTTTGCTAGTGAGGTTTGCATAGTAGAGCAGTGGTGGCTCTCCACATTGCTGAAACTCACTATTCAACAGGTACGGGAGTAACACAGTACTCACTTCAGATTCCTGCTTTGCCAGGAATTCAATAAGCAGGTGCCTACACAAGAGCCATTAGCACCAAAAAAGCAGAAGCAGAACTCATACATACACACAAAAAAAACTCAAAACACAACTAAAAAAACCCACAATTCAAGATAACAGAAAGACTATGAAAAAAAAAAAAAAAACCCACAACATTTTGAGGGGGTGGCAGGGTATAGCTAGAAGAAAGCCTCTTCTAAAAAAGGAGCTTTCAAGCCTGGAAAACTGGAAAGGCCCAAAAGAATCCCTGCCTGCCCTGTGGCTCCCATTCAGTGTACCAACAACTGCCTGCATAGAGATCCCACCAGAAGCCCCATCCTGCACAAGGAAACCACACCTCATAGCAGGGTAGAATCATAGAATCATTTCATCTAGAAGACACCTTTAAGATCATAGGGTCCAGCCTTTGTCCCAGCCTTATCAACCACTAGACCATTTACCTAAGTGCAACATCCAACTGTTTCCTAAACGTCTCCAGGGACGATGAGCCCACCACCTCCCTGGGCAGCCCGTTCCAATGCCTGACTACTCTTTCAGTAGAGAAATACCTCCTGGTATCCAGTCTGAACCTCCCCTGGCAAAACTTGAGGCCATTTCTTGTTCTAGTGCTTGTTAGTAGGGAGAATAGACCAATCCCCATCTCACTACAACTTCCTTTCAGATAGTTGTAGAGAGCAATAAGATCTGCCCTGAGCCTTCTTTACTCCAGGCTCCAGGATATAGACATACTTTTTTTTTTTCCTATTAATTCCTGATCAGTAGGCTCAGCCTTCTGAACTTAAATGTGACCAGTACATCACAGCTGTGCCATGCACACTGCTGATTCTACAATTACTCAAACTATTTAAAAACAGAAGCTTTCAATGACATGAATTGGATGCTACACTGGAATGCAAGCTAAACAAATGGCAAGAATCTTCTAAGAAGCATTGTCTCCTTATGTTTCGTACATTTCATATTCTTTTTTTCTCTCTATGCCACATGAAATGGAAGAGGTGCAGTGTGATGCAGTCCCCAGGAAGGAAACTCATATCTACCTTCACCTCCATTTCCCTAAGGACTAGGTGAAGACAACTTATTGTTTAATATAGAGAACGTTTATTTTAGAAGAAAAAGTGAGTCCAGGAAGAGCAGTAGCTTACAGGACCACCTGCAATGATTCTTGCACCTGCAATTCTAACAGTCTTCTTTCCCACCAGTTTATATGATCTGTCCCCCATGGGTTACTCTGTGAGGGAGTTTTTTAAAGTGACTCAGTTTCTGCATCCTCTCTGGAAAAAAACCCAACAAAAACCTCCCCGCAATATGTGTTGATCTAGCACATATGCAAAGGCTGGAGCCCCACGGAACGCATACTGGGGTGGGAAACATGCTTTGCAACGAGAAGCAGGGCTTGAACTGTCAAAGCACGGACTCCAGAGAGGAGTCTTAAGAGATGTCTCGTTCCGAGCGGAGCGGTCTGTGCCGGGGCCGGTGTGGCACCGGGAGCCGCTGGCCGCCGGCACTAGGACCTGTCGAAGGGGCTGCCCGTCCCGCTCTATTTTTACTACGGTATTTTTTGCATTCAGACTTTCCACTGCAGGCGGCCCGGGTCAGGGGATCCGCTCTGCCGGGGGAATCTGACGGGTCAGCCCAGCAAGGGTTATTTATAGATGGGCGGGGGACAGCGGGAAGGGATGCGAGAGGCATCATGTTCTTCCGTCGCGGGGCAGCGGACTGGGACAGACTCCCACGAACGACCACCCCCGCCCGCCGTCCCGCGGCACAGCCGGGCAAGGCGGCTGTGGCGGGGAAACACCGAGCGCCGCGGCCCGCCGAGCCCCCGCCTTGATCTGCGCTCGCCAGCCCACCCGGTGCCGCCCGCCCGGCCTGACCCACACTCGCCAGCCCGCCCCGCACCTCTCGCCCGGCCTGACCCGCGCTCGCCAGCCCGCCCCGCACCTCTCGCCCGGCCTGACCCGCGCTCGCCAGCCCGCCCCGCACCTCTCGCCCGGCCTGACCCGCCCGCACTCGCCAGCCCGCCCCGCACCTCTCGCCCGTCCTGATCCGCGCTCGCCAGCCCGCCCCGCACCTCTCGCCCGGCCTGACCCGCCCGCACTCGCCAGCCTGCCCCGCACCTCTCGCCCAGCCTGACCCGCCCGCGCTCGGCAGCCCGCCCCGCACCTCTCGCCCGGCCTGACCCGCGCTCGCCAGCCCGCCCCGCACCTCTCGCCCGTCCTGACCCGCACTCGCCAGCCCGCCCGATGCCGCCCGCCCGGCCTGACCCGCACTCGCCCGCCTGCCCCGCACTCGCCAGCCCGCCCCGCACCTCTCGCCCGGCCTGACCCGCGCTCGCCAGCCCGCCCCGCACCTCTCGCCCGGCCTGACCTACCCGCCCCTCGCCTCCCGGCCGGCGCGGGTGTAGGACAGTCCGAGCCGGCCGCAGGACACGGAGGCTGCGACTTGAGCCAGAGAGGCCACAACCGAAGCATGGCCTAGGCGCTCTTCTTTCCCTCTTTCCCCCCCCTATTTTTCCTCATGCAGTCTCTGGGGAAGTGACGACCCACCTCATACATGTATTAACTCCCCCGGTTACAGCTCCCAGCAAATGGAGGGGAACTTCTATGCTCTGAGGCTCAGGACAGTTCCAAACAAATCTGCACTACCTCACATGACAATACTCAGCTTTGGAGGGTCATTAAGAATTTAAAATACAAAGACCGTGACATGGGTCAAGCTGGAGCTTGCCTTGCCACTGTCTTCAGTGGTTGTTCTGTGTGAAGACCCTTTCACATAGATTTAAGCTTTCTTTGTCCTTCTGTGACTTCACCATGGGGCATCATCTACCCTTCTCCCCTCTGGTGCTGGAGAATTGTACTTACACAGACTGCCATTTATGAGGTTGTGGTGTCTTTGGTAGGGAAGGAAACTGGGACAGAGGAGAAACACTAAACTGTAATCAGACAGCCCTCCTCAAGCCAGGCTGCTCAGTTCCTTCATCCTGAAGGCATTTTAAATCAGGAGGCATCTGGCTGACACATTTGGAAGGGCCTGGGCTGTGTGTGCAAGCTTAGAACTGCTTTGCTGCAAGTGACCTGACACCCGCCCCTGCCAAACCCTGGCCGGCATTCAGAAAGAAGGCATTCATCTGGCCTTGTAAGCGCTTGCCCAGGGTACCTGACACGCTGACAGGATTTGACTCTTCCCACACAATGTAGCAGTAGCCGCCATCTTTTAAAACCTGACCACACTAGGAGACAGTGCCATTGTGTGTAACAGCCTCACCACGTGTGCTGTTCAGCCTGAAAGCAGGCGACCTGGTACCCATGGCCTCTTGGTCCTGGTGAGGTCAAAGCCACAGCTCCTGTCTCTTATGGAAATGCCTGCAGAGCTTTTGTTGTACCTGCTCTACTGGGATGGCCTCAACTGCTGGGCCTCAGCATGGCAAAGCTTCAAAGAGCTCAGGCAAAGGCCAAGCAGCCCACCAGGCCACACCAGTGGAAGCGCCATCTTCTCACTCGTGTACAAAGGGCTTAGATTTCAGCATTTGTTGGTTAGAGCAGTTGAACAGCGGTGAGAACAAATGCCATCGAGTTTCTTCACTGAGTGAAATAATCTCAACATTCCCTTGCCTGTTCCATCTTCTTTGGAAGGACTGTTGCACTTCTGTTCCATGGAAGGACAGTTCTCTGAGATTTCTGTTGGAGTGCTTATCCACTTCAGCCTCTGCACGCACTCCTTGCTTGGTTACGCAAGTAATGGCAAGGAATTGTGTGTCTGGCAATACATGGACTTAATATAAAGGCAGGACAGCAACGTTCCTCGAGGGAGTCGAGTGCTAAGACCTAAACATACATATCAGCTTAGCAAAAGAAACCCAAACAAGCAGCTCCCACATTCAAGAAAGCCTGCATTTTAAATAAATTACTGGCATTGTTAACAGTCCTGGCTTTCATTTGTATCTGCAGACATCATCTAATACATAATTATCAGCTAAACAACCACACAGATACACAGGGCCCTGTGTGCACTGCACATTTTACAGAACACCTCCTCCATCATGACACATTTCCAACAGTCTTGAACTTTTGATTCACTGCACATTCTAGCTATCTACCACAGGAACGGCATCGAGGGTCAGTGAAGATTTCTGGAGAGAAAGTGAATGCTTTCTTCAGCATTTTAGAGCCTTGGCTCCAAAAGACTGAGGAAAAACAATTTTTTGTCCTGATGGTCTCATTAGAGAGAGCCCAGGCAGGTTCCTCTGATGCAGGCAGGCAAGCTGTGCTGCCTGGCTCACCACTCCCAGAGCCTCTGCCAGAAAATGGGCAGGCTTCCCCTCGGGGCTGTCAGATTATCCCAGAAACGACTGACAGAAGGGGGAAAAAAGGGATGAGCAGTTTCCTTCCACCAGAGGTTTGGACATCATTTAGGATTCCCTCAATCCCAGAGGGACCTCCAGCTTCCTACAGAACCTTGACCCCCAAGACAATCAGGAGATGCCACCAGGTTTTCCAGAGACACATCGGCAGAGGGGTTCTACAACTCCTTTTATTATTCCTTGACAGCTGTTTGCCTTACATCAGTGATACACTAACTCAACACTGTCAGCCTCACAGTACCTGAGAAGCTTATACCAGAGATTTCCAGCAAAGGCATCCATTACAAAAACAAAGCTAAAGAATTACAGTGTCATCCTCCTGACTGGTCCATCTTGCAGGAACGCTGGAAGGGTAAAAAGTGGCCATATGGAAAAATCCATTCCCTTATTTTTACTGCCGAAAGCTGAACCTTCCCAAGAGACCACGTAATGCATTAAAAGCTCTAGATATTTGATTTCACCATCTCCGCCAGACTGCTAATAATTTAAAATAAAGGTTAATTAATTAATCGTCTGCCATGAAACGCGGCCAAGGATCCTGCATTTCTAATCAGGCGGTGCACCGGTACTACTCAGGCGCGCTGCCGGAGCCCGAGCAGCGGCTCTGCCGCTCCTCTCGCGTCTGGTGCCGCCGCCCTCCGCGCTCGGGAGCGCCGCGGGACAGCGCGGAGCGGGGCCTCCTGCCCGGGCCGGAGCGGAGCCGGCCTGGAGTGGGGCCGGCCCTCCTGCCGGATCCGGAGCGGAGCCGGCCCTCTCGCCCTGTGGCCGCTGCGCTCCACTCGCCGCGGCGCTGCGCTCCGCACCGGCACCGCCCCGGGGAGCGCTGTTCTCCGGACACGCTCTTCCCCGCCGTGCCTCCCCCTCTGCCAGCCGCCAGGCGACACCTGTTCGCTGTCCAGAGGAGGGAACGGCAGAGCCGAGGGCTGAGGCTGCAGGTTCGCACCAACCCATCTGCCGCCTCACACAGCTCCCCCCACCGCACACGCCCGTGCTCGGCATGCTCCTCCGCACCCCATCCCTCCTCCCAGGAGGTGTGCTGGGAAACTGGGAACACCCGCGCTATCCCCTTCGGACACTTCGGTCTTTGGACCCAGACCCAGGTATGCCGCTTCTTCCTGCAAGGATTAACTTCTCCCCATCCGTACCCCTCGAACGAATGGGGGAATGGGGCCCTCCACCGACGCGAGGCTGCCGCGAGACGGAAGACAGCCCTCGCTGCTGTTGGGAGGCAGCTACCGCGCCGGGGGCGAGGTCCCGGTGCATCAGCTCCCCGGGAGCCCGGCTGCCGATAGAGCCGCCACGGCCGTCCTGCCGCAGGTCTAACCCGAACTTCGCTCTTGCAAATAAATCCTGGATGGACCTGTTGCCGTCGGGCTGGGCGCAACTCCTGCCCGCTCCGTCGGCGCTGACCTTCCCCTGCTGACTCTGCCACAGAGAACCGCGGCGAGGGCAAGGCTAAGCCCTTCCTTCGCGAAACGCTCGTAACGACCGGCTGTTGACTGACTGCGACGTGCCAACATCCCCCCAGCTCAGACCGCGGCCGCCCAGCGCTGCTGCCACACAGCCGCCCAAGTTTCCATCCTGGACGGCTCGGCCGCGGCAGGTTGGGCGCAAGCGGTCTCTTGCCCCCCAGGCACACGGCCCCGTCCCTGCCCCGCGAGCCACGGGGCCGCGAGCAGGGCTTGCCCCTTCTCCTCCCGCCGCAGCAACCTGCCGCTCGGCCCGCGGCGGCAGCGCAGGCTGCGCGCAGCGCTCAGGGAGTCCCCTTCTCCCGCCCGCCTCCCCCGGCACCGACCCCCGTGGTGTGTGAGCGGCGGAGGCAGCCGCCACGCCAGCCCTCCGGCCCTCCGCGCGGAGGCGAGCGCCCACGGGCGCGCCGTACCCGGTTGGCGGAGAGGACCTGCCGGTAGCGCTCTTCCTCCGCGGGCAGGACAGGGAACGGATGCATGGAGTGCACGCCCCGGTTGCTGCTGAGCCCTCTGCACTTCGGCTGCACCTCCAACCCTTCCCTACCGACCCGCGGCCGTGAGTCTCGCGCACATACACCCATGCGGGGCGGCGGGGCTCCGCATTTTGTCTGCTCGGCGGGCTCCCCCTCCCCCCTCCTCCACCCAATAATAATAAACCTCCGCCAGAAAGCCGCCACATCCCCACCCCTTTTGCACACAAGGCTCTACCCGTTGGGGACAAGCTGAGAGACAGCCCACTTGCTAATTTCGCCCTAAAGCCGTCTCCCAGAGAGGGCGAATGGGGTGGGTACGGCCCTTGCCCCCCCCCCACGTAAAGGACGTCTAGTCACGCCGGGGAGGGCTTCAGGGGGCAAGACAAGCCTAAGCCGGGGACGATGTGTGGGGCAGAAAGCGGCAGATTCGGCCCCCGCACCTCTTCTCTTCGCCCGCCGCGGTCTGGGCGCCGGGGCTGGCTGCTGCGCGCTCGCGGCTGAAGCGACCCGAGGCCGCCGCCGCGCATCGACCTGCCGGCGCTTCCCGCCCGCTCTGGAGCGCGGAGTTCAGCGCGGGGGATGGCGAGCCCGGCCGCCGGCCGGCGTTCCAGGGCGTGGACGCTGTGTATTTTACGTTATGGTCATGCAAAGGCTTTCGTTCCACGCCACGGGTAGGAAGTTTCGCGCAGACAGGGGCTGCGACGCTTTCCTCCGTAGCACAGTGGCTTGTGCTTCCCCAGCCGACCCTCCCCATCTCCAAAGACAGGGCTGAAAGCGATGCCGGGCGCTGCCGCCTGACAGCAGAAGGGGAGGGGAATGGACTCCGGTGGGAGGAAGCTCTCCTGGAGCCGGCGACAGGTTTCTCCAGCTCCTCCTGCGCCTTCAGGCTCCGGTCCCGTCCCTCCTCTGTGCTGGAGGGGAGAGCGGCGGCCGGGGACAGTGCGCCTGGCCCCCCCGCCGTGGACCGACCCCTACCACCCCGGAGCCGGAGGGCGAGGTTGGTTGTTGCAAACCTCCTGAAGCAGTGCTGTCGTGCCAAGGCTGCGGATGACAGAGCAAACGCCCCATCCCTGTGAGACATCGGCTTAAGTCTTGAGTTTGTCCCCTCTTCCCTGTGTCTGCACCCAAAGATGTCGAGTCTGACGGAAGCCAGGGTCTATGTACACAACGGAGCTCACAAGTGCTATCCACGAACGGTAACGGGACAAAACGTACGGGTGGGTGATGGGCAGAAGAGAAGCATCTCAGGGCCCTCCCAGGAGCCATAGGGAGCTGTCACTGGCACTACAGCTGGCTTCCGAGATGACACTTGTGAAAAAGGCAGCCCGTTTTTACAGTGCATGTTTTAGTGTTTCTGAAGTGCTGTCATTCCAAAGGTGGGTCAGAAAACACCCAAAAAGGGGAACCACCTCACCAGGCATATGGCTTCTATCCTTGCTCAACACTTTGGACTCTCAGTGGGGATGACACCCCTTATATATAATGTTTGTCTATGTATGTCAAAGGCTAACACCTCTTAGGGTTTTTTTTTTTTCCAGCTTCCTTTCCAAATACCCTTATTTCCATACCTTTGGACTGCATTGATGCAAAATCTTCAAATTGCTTAATGTAAACAACAAATATTTTGTGCTGTAATACTAATAAAAAGAGGACTCAAACCACAATTCATAACTTACTGCACTATTTTACAGAGATTTGTTAAGCCTTGTCAAAAAGCACAGTATGACCAATCAAAAACTGAAACCTAAGAGATGCAGCACATGGCTCAGACAGCAAAGCCTGCTTAGCCTTGGATGGGGCATGTCCTCCCTTCAGCAGTAGAGCTGTGAAGTCCAAACCCCAGCCCAGTCTTGACTGCCAGTCTCTCCCATTGATTTCCTCAGGTGGGGAGGCATTCGAAGTGAAGTTTCACAACCACAAGATTCATCCACAGTGTACAGCATACAGAGAAAGCCTCACCCGAGGTCTGGGGAGGGCTTTTTTTTGGTCAATTTTATGGAAAAACACTGCACAAGAAACAACTATTTAAATAATACTTGGGTGAATTAAACCACAGTTCGCTCGGAGTATGACTTACATTTAGCCAGTTGCCGTTTAGCCTACCTGATAGTTGACTTTAATATATCCAGAGCTCATATTAATCCACTATCTGTACCAGAAACTTGTTTTCTAGTAGCATAGCATATAAACATTCTAATGCGGAGTCCAAACAATTCATTAACATGTGAGCAGTAATGGAAAGAAGCGAGCGTGTCTCATTATCTTATATCTGATTTGGCTTCATTTGATTTGTCTCTAATTTTTGCCATGCGTTTCTCTTTCAAGTAAACAGCTCTTCAGGGAGCCTGATAGGTTGAACTAAAGGAGAAGGGCAGATATAAATTTACGTTCATGAAACAAGAAAAGGGAGCAACTTAAATGTCCATAGGTAACAGCTGGTAATGGGATGAAATCAGTGCAGAAGAGGGTTATCTCAACTAAACGAAACAGAGGGAAACAAGGCTGCCTACCCTAACGCACGCACCAGAGGGCAGCTGCCACACGCACTGAGCTTCCACTGCCCAGCCAAGGGACGTCCCTCTGACTGAGCCCCTCTCTGCTCTCACCCCCACATTGCTTTCAGTAAAGCTGCCCGTTAGCAGACACACTTTGGGGCCAGAATCACTGAGATTATAAACTCAGAGTTCAGTGCTTTAAAGCCACCTTCAAGTGGAGCGGCTTTTCTAAGCAAATTTTGGTGCTATCTGCATAGTAACATTTCCTTCTCTAGTAGTTAAGGTCAGGACAAATGTGTAATAAATCAGCTCTATTTCCCCTTCTGAGGCCAATCCCCCCCCCCCCCCCCGGTAAATCTATTCCCATCTATTTTATCTTCATCTATTTCCCCATCCCCAGAGAGGTAAGATGAAGGAAGGTGATTAGGCAACTCCAGCACTAATCTGGGGAGGCAGAGCAGGGAACAGAAGGCATGCCTAAGCCTTCTGCTGCAGCAGGGCAGTCATTACCCACCATAAGTTTACTGCACCAGTCCTCGAGAACAAACAAATTTTCAAGCTGTTTTTGATGTGTTTATTGTCCGTCTTGGTTTTTACATTAACTTCACACACACAATGGCTGTGTTATTGTTACAGGGAACAAACTTGTCCAAGGAGTTTCCGATCCAAAATACCCTGACACCTTGTAAGCACCACAAACGCTCACCACAGCGTGCTTGCCCTCAGGAAAAGCCTCCCTAGGGCTTTCCATTTTACATGTAGCTCACTGTTCTGCATGCAAAGTGCCCTCACCATCAGGCTTCTCTCCTGCAATTTCCCTTTAACAGCAAGTCAGATGGCATCATTGGTTTTGATATTCACTTATGAATGTACACATTGGGGGAAATCGTTACCGCTGAAGGTATTTGCTCATTACATTGTGTAACAATACATTACATTTCAATTGCTGACCCCCCTCCCTTCAGTATTTCCTTTCTAGAGTTCTCTGAATAACAGGTGATTGTACGTGTACATTTTACTTCAAAGGTGGACGTGCCTGCAACATTCCAACCACAATAAAAGGAAAAAAATTAACTGCAAAAATAACTCTAAAAACAAACCGAAACCAGTGATTTATTAAACTGCAGATTGCTTGAACCCCCACACTTTGTTTATGCCAAGAAACAAATATCTGGTTCGTCAGGCAGACCAACAGAGTGCAAATGACTCAGATGATTGGATAAAGATATACAGAACTATTTTGAATAACATTTCAAAAATAGGTATGTCTCCTGTAAAGTTCAGGAGATACACAAATCACAAAGAAAGGGAATATAACTACTTGTATACACACATTTGTATGAATGGAATGAATTCGTAAAGATCGGTGTGCTTTCTTACTACAATAAACATTGGTGAGAAGCAAATCTTGTCTTCTCCAGTATTTCACACAATATTGCAAAATATGCAGAAAAGAATACCAAGAACTACGTCAAACACGTAACTCAAGTGCAGTTCATTTTTATAGCTCTGTAGAGATTTCTTCTCTTTGCTCTGGAAGCAAGGATGAACTTCCCATTGTACTTGGTTTTAATGAAAAAGCTAGCAGTAAACTGAGAGAGGAATTACAGTCGTTTAAGATAAAAGCTGTTTCCACAATGGTCTCATTCGTGTTGATCTGAATGTTTCAGCTATAAAGGTATCTTTTTGTACTCTTTTGTACTTGTACATTTTCCTTCAGATGAACCGAATCTTTCTCTCAGTGACAGGAAAGTTACTGGCATAAGCAGTCACATAACAGCATCACCTCACTTGGCTAAAGAAACAACACTGAGAAATGAAATTACCTTCCAAGCATCAATAATAATATAGAAAAGAGTTAAGGTAACAACATGGGAAACAGTTTATTCCTTATACTAGAAAACAAGAGAATTCCATAAGAGATGCAGCCAGGATTGCCTAGTGTAACTACCATTAATTCCACACCTTTATTTACCAATGGCCTGACACACCACGGCTGAGGTGACGTTCGTTTCCACAAAGTAAATTCTTAAAAAAGGTAAAACACTACCAAAAAGCACTAATCCCTGCTAAATATTCTCAAGTTTTCCTCACCCCTCTTCTCTTTCATCAGACTTTGGTGCATGTTTCAAAAGATGATTATTTTCTCCCCGTTTTGTCAGCCTATGCAATCTAAATGCTATTGCCTTTTACATCAGCTTTTTCCTCCTGCCGCTGAACTGTAACTACAATTGTGTATCAGCTCAAATCAGTGCAGAGCCCCTTTACAGGTAGGCCAAAATCAACCACAAGAGCTTTCAAACAAACTGTAGTCTTCTCTGCCAATTCTCAGAAATGGTCCCACTGCTTTTGTGGGATTTGTGATGGGAAAATATGCCCACTTACCAATAGTCAAGTCATGCTCTCAGATCAATTCCAAACTGCTTTCCTGCTGTTGGCGATGGGGGGTGGGAGGTGATAAGAGCACATCCCTGTACCTGGAAACTACTTCACATCCACACCCAGCATATCCATATGTCTACAAAATGGAGTTTTCAACTGTCTCCATTTTGAGGAAGCAAGGGGGGGAGAGAGGCAAGGACACACACACCAAAACCCAAACCTCACAGTCTGTAAGGGGGCCCATTTTATTGTTTGTTATACAGTTGACTTGAAAGACAGCTCACACTTACTTTCAACAGAGTCCTGACATGAGGCTCCAGAATATTCAAGCATAAGTGATCACTTCAAGTGAAGTGATCTAATTAGCTGTTACAATTAAAACTGACTTGAAGAACGGGAACTATTGTGTGATACAACATAAAGGCCAGTGTTAAGAATACTAATCTTCAATAAACCTCTAAATGGATTTTACAGGAAACATATTCAATAAACAGTTTATACTGAGCTATCTTTAATACTATGAAATGCAGACAAGAAAAAGTAACACAATATATTACTAGGAGATATGGTAACGGATCTCAGTCCGATTACTTATATCAGCACTCCAGTGGAGACTAAAAGCTACCATTACTTTCAGTACCTGAATTTGGGTTTGTGCTGTGAATGTAGTAACACAAAAGATGACATTTCTCCCCTCCTCTGCACTTTTCTTGGCAAACAGTATACCTACAGAATCTATGTATATTAAGTTCTGTTACAGAAAGATTAACATTCTAGAAGTAACAGCTACCTAAAGCCCGACTGAGGTATATTAAATACTGAGCTGTTTCAGTCATTGTAGACCATGAGCCATGCAACCATCACAACAGCAACTCCAAACACTGGCAGCATTATGAGGTTCTTGTACTTTTGCCACAATGATTGTTCAACTTCTACTTCATCCTTTCTTCTCTTATTCTTCCTTCGCCCTTTCAATCTGTTTTCAAAAGCTTCCAGTTCAGCCTAGATGAAGAGAACCAGAAGTAATTAACACGTGTATCAGAATTAAAAGCAAGGAAACATACAGATTTTAAATAACATCCCCCAAAACCAGTTTGGAGAAATAACTGGCAGCCAGTGGAAGTGACACGTCTCCTGTAGAGGAGATGGCAGCACTATGTCCCACACTTACAAAGCACTTTTCTTCCAAGTATTAAACCATTTTTCAGTTTCCTATAACAAACATCACCAAAGCCCCAACCAACTGAAGTTTTAACATTAGATTGAACTCAGGTTGAATACGTTAAGCCAAAATGAGAATGTTATTTCCAGGAAATATGTTAAAATACATTCTTTTTCTATTAAAGAAAAGCATGTGTAAGAATTTAAGCTATTACAATAACGTATATAAAAGCACAGGCTGAAATATTACAAGACATGTACATCCCATAAGAAGTATGTGCTCTCTGCTAAAAATAAATTAATAAGAATATAAATAGAAAACATCATTTTCCCTCCAATTAGTTGTACTTTGGAGGCTCAGCTAGATTTTAGCTTAATAGCTATAACATCAGACACACAAAGATTTCATTTGTGAAGTGTTAGAAGTCATCTATGACTGTAGTAGGTACATAGCATCTGTTAACAGAAAGCACATGCCCTTAGGCCCAAAACCAAAGCAAAGCAACTGGAAGAAAAAACTGTGAAGCTTCCACCCAGAACAGCAGTTACAGGGTGATGCCTGGAATAAATAGGAGGATCCTCTGACGCCTGTTCCTCACCCTCCTCCACATCCTCTTGAAAAGGTATCAACAGAGTATAGACAAAACTCATTTTAGACTACAAAGCTGAAATAAAACTGGAATTAGGCAGCCTGGAACAAAGAGTGCAAGACTGAGATGAGACTCTAATAAGGAGCCATCTAATTGTGAGGAAAAATCAGAAAAGATGCTCTGAAGGAGAGCTGAGACAGACTGAAAACACAAAAGGTCTGATGATGGGATCTTTTGGGTAGAGTTGAGAGCTACTAGAGGAAGCATAGGACATGAGGCCAGGGGGCAGGGAGACAGATGAACTGAAGGACAAGAGAGGTGGGAGTTGGCAGAGCACAGCAAGCCAGGGCTGGCTCAGCAAAAGGTGTGAGACTGAGCTGAAGCTGAGGAATCCTGGACTGTGAACACAGACTAAGTCTGGCCAAGAGAGGAACTATACCTACATGATTGCTACTGCAGTGCTGCCAGGAAGACAAGGCCTAAGACAGTAAGGTAGGTGCACTGAAGAAACATAAATATGACTGTCTGGGGAAATGGGCAGAGAAGTGGTCCAGTAAATATAATTTTCCTTTGGAGCTCAAGATTGCCTGATGTCTGGTCTTCCTCTAAGTATTCATCAAGTATTCATCAGGAGTTTCACAAAGCAGATCTTACTTCCCTTCTTGTGCCAGATAACACTGTTAGCAGGAGAAAGGGACCCATTTTAATGTCTATTCCTTTGTACCTAATAAACACAGAAACTGTTGGCCCTTCTCTGATGATATGGGAGAAAAGTTAAGTTGCACAGCCTGCTGTTTGAAACAAGATCACTTTCAACCATCTAATCTTCCTTTAGAAATGCAAATTATTTCCATGAACTCCAAAATCTGGAGGCAGTTAAGGTTTTCTAGATAATATGGCAGCATTTCATTTTACATGGATGCTAAATAAAATCTGGGGCTGCTACAGTTATTATATACCTGTGCTCTGTAAGTTTTAGAAGCAGAGTGCTTCACGAATTGAATTAAAATACAGGGCTTGAACAATTACATTAGCAGGTACTGAATTGCTTTCCTAGTGATCTTTGTAAAAACCTGGCTAAAATGAAACCGTAAAAGACAAAACACAGAATGAAAACAAACAAAAAACAGCAATTAAAAAAGGTTTGTGGGCACAGAATATGGAGAAAGAAAAAACTACCTTGAAAGCTGCCAGGAAAACTACCTTTGAAAAACTACCTACAGGTTTTATATAACTGTCATCATTCCCAAAGTGTCACCTCAACGATCTCTGAACAATAGAGTAGTGGTAGTGCTCAGTATTAAATTTTCAAGCCAAACAAGCTCAAGGTTTTTATTTGGAGGAAGAACATTAACTCCTTTGTGTATAGACATATTTAAATGAATACATTTGATTTTACTTTTAACTGCATACTCAAAACAATTTGATGTCAGGTAACATTTAGTGTTGCTCAGGTGCTGGATTTTGCTCCATTACATGTTATTCTCTGTATTCCTGCACTGGAAGAAACAGGAGTCCCATGGGAAAATGAGATGCTAAATGAATGGAAATAACAGTGACTATACAGACACAAAGCCCATATCCTGAAATTGCAGATCTTGTATTTTGGGGGGAGGGGGAGGTGCTTGACTTTTATAACTTTAAAGGACCTGTTCATTTTTCTATGAGAAATACAATTACTGTTAGTGTCTCCAGGCTGCTGGCACAGAAGCTTCTTGGATTACGATGCTGATAACCTACACTCACCAACAACAGCAATTACAGTAAATACACAGTTCCCTCCCCCACCCCTAGAACCCTGAAGAAGAAAGATTCATTTAGGCTTCTTCTTTCTTTCATAATGGGAGGGAGGAGGGAAGCTTTAGCCAACATTGGAATCTCTACAGTGGCTACTCAGCAATTCTGTGAGGCTTATGCATTATGAAGTGTTGGAATAAAATCAATAGTGCTTAGTATTTAAAAAACACACTATACTATACATATAGTAAAGCAAGACTAAACTGATTCATTGTCATTTTGCATAAGATTATGGAAACTGGGAAAAGATGTGGGCTCTTAACCACTGTAAACCATTCACAGTACACAAGTTGCAGCTGACGGGAATGGCTGTGAGTATCACGTTACAAACTATACATCTTTAGCTGCATGTAAATGAAATTATTTACTACCGAGAACAAGGTGGGAGAGGAAGCAAGTGAGAGAGAAGAAAAGTTGATACCTGTTGTCTTCGTTTCTCTTCTTCAATAGCAGCTTTGGCTTCTGCCTCTTTTATCTGTCCAGACATAGAAAGTGATAAGCAAATGTTGTAAACAGTAGATAAACTTTATTCTCTTAAGAGTTGTAATTACTCCTATACAATAGTTCCCAGCAAAAGTGAGCAAATCAGCCATCTCAATGTATTCGGATTACAAAATATTCTCAGAAAATGCTCCACTGTCTGACACTGGGAAAGCATAGAACATGTAATGGATGCAACAAGGTTATTAACTGAACTTCTGACAAACTTGACAAGCGCAACCAACAAATGTAAGACCTAAAAACAATAGCTGGTTCACTAACACTCACAAAAATTCCTGAAGACAAGTTTTCAGACAACATTATCCTCAATTTAGTGCACTTTACATATACAGATAATTCCTATATTTGTGTATAATTTATACACATACATATTTTGTTCCAAGTACTTCATATACTCCCTGACAATCAGAGCAAAAGGAAATCTCTGGTTTTGTACTGAATACGATATATCTTGGAAAAAGCATAACCAAACTGCTTTAAAGTCCTAGGTGTAATGCAAGCAAAATGTAATTAAACATGCTCCACCATCAGGAAGTCCTAAGAAAAAGATGTCATGGGAAGTACAATTCATAGTTCTCTAGAACTGTTTTGTAGTGTCCAAGAAAGCAAATTAAATGCTATAAATTATTTTTGAAAGAATAGTACAGAAAAATGTTCATGGGTAAACACATGATGCACTTGAATCTTAGCTCCTGCATTCAGTTTTGCTCCTGCAACCATAAAAGAACTTAAAGCCTGAACATATACAAAAAAATAACAGGATGAAGTGGCTTTCATCTGAAGAGATGCCTAACTAGGATTCATCAGGACTAACAGGGCACAAAATCCTGAAGAGCGTGACGATATCAAATAGGGATAAAACATCCATATTATTTTTTTGTAATACAAAAGCAAAGGCATAAAATAAAATTACCAGGAGGCTGGTTCATAACAGAAAGAAGTATTCTGCTACCACAGAGTATCTGGCTAAATCTAGAAATACAGAGCTACAGGACATTTATAGACGTCAGAAGTTCATGTTGGCTGAAAAATAATTGGGCATGCTAACAGGAGACAAATCCACAAGAAACACCATGAAATAGAAAAACATCGGTTCCATCTTTAAAATTCCTGTAGTTAGAGATCACTCCAATAACAGGAGTAACAACAGGAAGAGTATACTGGGGATATTTATGTGTCTGCCTTCTTGTATACATTTCTTGCACCTTTGCATTGAAGCGACTGAGTCACCACCTTAGAGAAGTTAGATGTAAGAATCTAATTAATAACTGGAAATGAAAAATAGTCTTGATCCTAATAACTGGATGATTTGTATACTAAGTGACAAGAACTTACTAAATACGGTTTGCACAGGTGGAATCTGTTCCAAGGAATTTGCAATTGAAGAGCTCTTGATGACTAAGGAGAAAGCACACCAGCCCATGCTTTAGCACACTGTAGCTCAAGCAGTATGCACTGAGGACAGGGCCAACAGAACAGCCCCTATTTGCAGGTTTTTAGACAATTTTTAAAATTGCTAAACCATATAGAAAATAAAAGTACGGAGAATTTAATTAATCTAGGTGCAACAGCAGAGCCTCTCTTTAGAAAAGTGCATTAATGATCTTTTCAGTCCCATACGTCTGATTGGAAAGTCTGGAGTGGAAAAAGCTGAACAACTGGCCTCCTAGTATTTCAGTGCCATCTAATGGCAGAACTGCTCCAACAGAAAAAGTGACCCACACAAGTGGAAAAGAGCAAAAGAGCTTCTTTTCATGCTGGTGTGGTCCTACACGCATAGAATATCCATAGGCAGACGGAAGCTTAACCATTACAACCAACGTATGGAAAAGCAGTTCTAGAACTATTTCTTTAATAAAATGTACAGTAAAACATGCACTCAGTTCCTCAGAAGTGCATACTCACTGGGTGCCACATATGAAGAGTTTTATATTAAGAAACACTTGTTTTCCAGCTGTGAAAACTAGATTACCACTGCAAATGCTGCAGGTTTTAATATATTTTTTCCAGTCTTGACATGTGGAATAGTAACTGACATAAAAACCTGTTTTTGTCAAGTAGATGTAACAGAAGATAATTCTTGTATGTAATTTACAAGTCAACACAGGCTCCAAAAAGGTGCCCAGTATAACAGAGCTTTAGAACTTCATGTGAAACCTCCGAGACAGATAAATCCATGTTCTTCAGTGAGGAAGGTGCACAGAGCAAGGTTATGCCACAGGTTATGGGATTGCTTATAGCAGAATCTTGTCGTCGTTTGCTCACTGCATTAGCTCATTCCCTCCATGGATTACAATGTCAGGGGCAAGATACTGGAATTAGTATCTGCTGAAGTAGAACAGCACTGACAGTGCCCAGCACCCTGAGACATGCTGCTGTCACGCAGCCTCTCATGAATTCACCTTGCTCCATGTCCTGTGAACTTCTCTTCACACTCTTCCTGAATCTGTTTGTTACGGCTGGTCATGTCCCAAGAGTCTTATCAATTGATCTGCTTGCAAACTTGCAGGATTTGGTCTATGTGGTACTTGTTAGAACTTGCCAATACATATACTGACAGTCTAAGCAGAAACTGACAGAAGTAATCTTCACCTATTGAATTTTGGGTTGTACGTTTATTACGTTTAACACTTACCTGATAAAACCCAACCAATTCTTTCTGTTTACATTTTTATAAAAGGCTTGTAAGAGCAAGGCTGACATTCTGTCTCTCCATGTGACAGCATGCAGCAATTTCTTTACTTCATAAGCCAGCAGAACTAAGGAGAAGTCAGGTTTAGGGCAGGCTTTTTAAAAAGGACACTGCAAGTACTGAAAATTCTTCAGTCTTCTGTTATGGGGTAACTAACACAGTGTGACAGGATTGCAGTCTTCATGCTGGACAAGTTGAGCACTGAATGGCTGCAAAATGTTCACAGGAAAGAGCTGATCTAGGAACACTCTGTGAAGTGACCTGGCCCTAATCCTACAGCACTAACGATCAGCAATGACGATTTTATCATTCCTGATCATCACTTGTCCTCTATGGAAGGGGAAAGAACCAGTTCTATATATTTTTTTTTAAAGGAAATAACAATACTGGTTTGACATAGTATTTCACTGTTAACTAACACTGTTTACAAACACTGTAAGTTTCCCCACTATAGCCATATGCAAGTCTGAAAAAGTAGCTGCTATTAAACAGCACATCTACTTACATTGTATTGTTTTGCAGGTGTTGCCTTGAAAAATAATTCTGTATTCATTTTTTCCTACTTTTCTTGAAATATTGAGAAGTTATAACTACAACAGACACATTACCTCAGATGCTTTCCGTTTCATTTCCTTGCACAATGAGTCACATTCCAGTGAAACCTGGCCTTCTTGTATCTTGCTGCACTGTATTTCCTGTTAAGTATAATTTGAGTCTTTTATAATCATTTCCCTATTAAAAACCTTAGTTATATCATTCATTTCTTTATGAAAGTAATTATAAAACATTATTATTTAGTAATATACTGTTTGCACAGAAAACAAAGCTAATGATTAAACATTATTTGAACCTGTCACTCTGTATTATATTGTCCTTTTCGCTTTTCCTTCTTTCTGATAAGCTCAGCTGAAAACAAGAGGAAATCAAACAGCCCAGTTTAATTTCTCCTCTCTTCTCTTTTATCAGTTGTTCGCCTAAGACAAAGTAAGATAACCTGCTGAACTCTGTCAGGAAAAGCTGGCATGCAGAGTTTCAGTAACTTCATACACCTTCTCTCAACTGTCTTGAGATTACAGGGCAAGGACTGGTCATGGGGAAAAAAAAGCACTTAAAAAAAAAATCTCACTCACAGTTCCTCCCCTCTTGTCCCCCTAATATCAAATAAACAAACCCAAGTGGTTATCTGTAAGCAGAGACTACTCAATCTGCAGCACTTGTTCTGTACATGTCATCCTTTCACCTGGAGAACACCTCCCCTGCAAGACTTCTGGTTGCACAAGATAACTCAGAGAAGCTGAGAACTCTGAGACCTTGCAGCCTGTTTGAAAGGCTCAGAAGTTAACTGGGTCTGGAAAAACAACTGAAGCACCTTTTACTTAAGCCAGATGATTTTTTCTTTAATTCATTATTGTTTGCCAAGACTTCAATTTCTGTTCTTCTCCTTAGACTATATAACTGTAATAAACTTGTGGTGTTACTTTGTGCCTTATCTTTGTTAGAAGCTGCGGGTGCTGATGTCTGTACTTGCTTTTAGGTTCGCAAAGAAGTGTAATTGATTACATTGGTTAGGGATTCACAACATCTGTGCTTGTTCCAACTTATGTAATTATAAACTTCCTCAGTATCTTCAGAGAAAAGTACTTGCTTTCCTTAAATCACTCCAGGTCATCTGGCCATTTTTCCAATGGAGACACAAAACTTCAAGTGTGCTTGAAATAACACTGTTTGAAGTCAGGCAGCTAACATATTTTAGGACTAACGGGATTTTATATTCTCTAATGTGTCTTTTGATATTGCAGTCCAGATGTACAGCTCTATGAGAGCAACTGGACCTATTCTAATCTGCACCAGAGACAATCCATCCATACACGTTTAGGAAAATGCAGAGAAAACACACTGTTCTCAAAATTATAACTTAGAAATTTACCTTTTTCAGCCTCTTACAGAGACAGCGGAGTTTCACCTTCTGGCTGCAGTTCAGAGGACAGCTACCTGAATGGCAAATCTCTTTACACCGGTGACCACAGGGCAACTATAAAGAGCAAAAAACACAAACAAAACACCCTCACCAGTAAATGAATGTGTAACAACAAAGAATCCATGACATAGCAGCTGAACATAAAACTCATTCAGGTTATCATTTTTTCCACTTGTGAAATAGTTGCTTTTTCTTTCTTGGCAAATGTTTGCTTGTTATTTACCATTTTTCAGTTCCTGGAGAAAGATTTGTCTTTGGTTGGCACACCTCCATTAAAAAACAGTTTCTCCACGGTAATTTACACAACTATTACCCCAGATACCTGGACATTGGAATAGATATGGTCAAAAGAAACTGAAAACTGAGATTAAGTGTACTGTAGCAACTTGTAGATTAGACAGAGTCAATGAAAGACAGAAGCAAGAATCGGAAGCAAAAAGAACACAGAAGTAAATTTTGCATGCAAGAATCTTCAGAACTTTTCAAAAGTCAAATACAGGTCACTGGTATTTCAGACACTTATTGCGTCTGAAATAATTTCACAACATCCTAAATTTCTGCTCTTGGCGATTATTCTCTTTTTGCAGAGCACTGGAACAGGCTGCCCAGATGGGTTGTGGAGTCTCCTACTCTGGAGACATTCAAAACCTACCTGGCCAAGTTCCTGTGTTACCTACTCTACCTGGTCCTGCTCTGGCAGGGGGGTTGGACTACATATCTTTTGAGGTCTCTTCTAGTCCTTGAGAGTCTGTGAATCTGTGACTTTTTTTCTTTACAGCCAGTATAATTTTTAACAATTTTACTGAAAATGCTATCACTCAATTATTGCATTAAGAACTGAGATACTAATTTAAATACGCTGTTAGGAACATAGCAGCGCTCCCAGAATTATCATAGAATCATAGAATGGTAGGGGTTGGAAGGGACCTTTAGAGATCATCTAGTCCAACCCCCTTGCAGAAGCAGGTTCACCTAGATAGATCAGGTCGCATAGGAACATGTCCAGGTGGGTCTTGAAGACCTCCAAGGAAGGAGACTCCACAACCCCTCTGGGCAGCCTGTGCCAGGGCTCCCTCACCCTCACAGTGAAATAGTTTTTTCTTATGTTTAAGTGGAACTTTTTGTGTTCCAGCCTCATCCCATTACCCCTTGAGCTGTTGCTAGCTAGAGAACTAGCTGAATGACAGAGCCCAGAGGATAGTGATCAATGGCACAGAGTCAAATTGGAGGCCTATGGCCACTGGAGTTCCCCATGGATTGATTCTGGGACCAGTCTTGTTCAACATCTTCATCAATGACCTGGATGAAGGGACAGAGTGTACCCTCAGCAAGTTGGCTGATGACACCAAACTGGGAGGACTGGTTGATTCCCCAGAAGGCTGTGCTGCCATTCAGTGGGATCTCAACCGGTTTGAGAGTTGGGCAGAGAGGAACCTCATGAGGTTCAACAAGGACAAGTGCAGAGTCCTGCATCTGGGGAGGAACAACCCCATGCAGCAGTACAGGCTGAGGACTGAGCTGCTGAAGAGCAGCTCTGCAGAGAGAGACCTGGGAGTCCTGTTTGAAAATAAACTAACCATGAGCCAGCAATGTGCCCTCGTGGCCAAGAAGGCCAATGGCATCCTGGGATGCATCAAGAAGAGTGTGGCCAGCAGGTCAAGGGAGGTTCTGCTCCCACTCTACTCTGCCCTGGTGAGGCCTCATCTGGAGTCCTGTGTCCAGTTCTGGGCTCCTCAGCTCAAGAGGGACAGGGAACTTCTGGAGAGAGTCCAGTGCAGGGCCACCAAGATGATCAGGGGACTGGGGCATCTTCCTTGTGAGGAAAGGCTGCGGGAACTGAGGCTGTTTAGTCTGGAGGAGACTGAGAAGGGACCTTATTAATTAATAATTAATCTTCCAAGTATTTGAAAGGTGTATGTCAAGGGGATGGGGCAACACTTTTTTCTGTAGTGTCCAGCTGATAGGATTAGGGTAACAGACAAAAGCTGGAACACAAACAATTTCACTTCAGTTTAAGGAAAAACTTCTTTGTTCTGAGGGTGAGGGAGCCCTGGCACAGGCTGCCCAGGGAAAGCGTGGAGTCTCCTTCTCTGGAGGTTTTCAAACCCACCTGGACACGTTCCTGACCTGCTTTAGCAGGGAGGTTGGACTAGATGATCTCAAAAAGGTCCCTTCCAATCCATCCCATTCTATTATTCCACATTTCTATGTTCAGTCCTAAAGCCCAGTCCTCCTAAAAGCAAGCACCTTCTGTGATGCCCCTAGGCCTGGATGAAGTCCTAAGATGTAAATAGTCCCCCAGTTCTGCTCCCTTTCTACTGTTTCACTAAGGAGACTTGGCCAGGAGCTCCCTACAAGATGCAAGAGCTTTGACTTTTCTACATTTATTCTGGCCAGTCTAAACCCCTTAGTTCTTACCCTCATATGGAAATGTTTATCTACTGTCCTTTTGTAAAAGGCTTTTTATTCTCATAGAATTTCAAGCAGCTTAAATCAATGTTTCTTGAATACAACAGTCAGGACTGCATGTAACAGCCCACTTGATATTTCATCAGGAAGAACTTTGTGCAATGGCTCAATTGCGCCATATTTTTAATAGAGCATCTTCCTTAATATTCCTTCAGTTCTCATTTACATTTCACTTAAGCTAGTGATGCTGTGACAATAAGAGTTTCTGCTGTTTCCTGGGAGCTTACTAGTCTTGACATGCACGGTCTTAGCAGTTTTTTCAGTATCTGATAATATATCCAATATAGATGTGTTGCACAGATGCATTTCCTCAATTGTCATGAACTGACAACACTTCACAAATTTTCATCAGACAACTCCAATTATTTTTGGTGCCAAGGTCATTACAATGCAAGGTCAGGCATCAATCCAGTCCTTAGGAAAAATTTGTTATTGTCAATATCTCTCCAACTTTCCATTTGGTTTTGTTGTTTTGGGTTTTTGGGGGGGTGTGGTTTTTTGGTTTTTGGGTTTTTTTTTAAATAATAAAATACAAGTTGTTGTTTCCTTTAGCCCATCTTCATCTTCCGTTAACTCTCTTCTGTTCACTAAGTGTCATTGACTCAATTGCTTTGCTGAAGCCTTACATAGCAGATCTAATCCATTTGCTTTATCTGGAGGGAATACAACATAAATAGGTCATCTTTTCAAAGAAGGAATTTTGATTTTTTCAGGCACAGCCTATCATCAGCAAATCTATTTTGCGTTTTGCCTCACTTTGAAAAGATGAGGGGAGATACATGGTTTTTAAGCCTTGTACACTGCTGAGGTCCAGCGTTCCACCAATGGCTGTGGCTGCTCACTACCAACCACAATCTATGTAAACTCAATTTGCTGCTGCATGACCCCTGTGCAGTAAGAGGGTCTTTCTCCTGGCTCCCTACCCAAAAGCATCACTCACAATCTAGTCCCATCTGCAAGTCATCCCATGATGGCCAGAAACAATCCACAGCTAGAACTTTTACTTCCAGCTTAGTTTTCCATACTAATTGGGCACATTTCCATTAACAGTGTCAAAATCCAAACAAACAGTCTTATAACTGACATGTCAGAGCTGTGAAGTCAAGACAGTAGCCCCCATCTCAACCTCCACGTGCTACCACAATACGATTATTATATTACACACCACTAGAGCAAAATTTGCATAGCACAGAAATATGTTTAGTCCAATACTAAACCCCAAATTTAAACACTGAGCTCTCTGCATAGAGCTACATCGTTTACATCCACAGAGATGCAGGACAAGAGCAAAGCTGTCAGCGTAACTTTGTCTACTCCTCCCAATGCAAAACCAATGTAAAACAAACAATAATCTAGAGAAGCAGTGAATTAAGTGTCAAAACATTTCCCTTCACAATCTCAGAAAACATAAGCAATCCTACCACTGCTTCTGCTGGATAAATAGTGTAGTAGGAGAGGATTGCTTTCGCTTGCTTTTAAGTATCCATGCTGAGCTACTTGCTGCTGAAATAGAATACGTGTGCCCCTTTAAATCCTTTCCACCATACAACAAGTCTTGTCAATAGCTCAGGGCCCAACCTGAAAATAAACAGGCTTTGCTTAACATGGCAAGGCTTTCAAAAGAAAGGGATTTAATCCTCATCTCTGAAAACAAAACAAAATCCTACAAGTATTTTCCCTGTAGGCAATGCAAATCTTAACACTATGTCTGATGATGAGAAAATCCATCAACATTTATGAAGGTTTAACCATCTCCACTCAAGGTAATAAACACAACCTGTTAATACACACCCCATAGTAAAGAAAATAAACTGTTAATAAAGAAAGGAGCACTTTTGAGTGGCAATCCCGAAAGCTAAGTACAAAAGGTAAGTTTACCACTTCTAAACAAAGGGGCAGACACTTAAGTCTAAAAGGTGGTCCTGCTTCCAGAAATCTTCTGAAAAACTCCACTGCTTAAGCCAGACATTGAGGAAAATCCTCTTGTTATGGACCAAAGCTGTGCATTTGCCTTTAAAATTAAATTTTTGCAACCAACCCATATCTGTTTTCACATTGTGTTTTCAGAATTTAAATTGTGTTTCCAGATTGATTATTTATTACAAAGAAGATACACATGCTCTTAAAATTCATGATATTGTCTCTACTGCACTATGGTGTTAGAAAAAATTTAGTTCAATGAGGCCCCATTTCACATCAAGACAGTCACAGACTGCTTATTAAAAGGTACAAAATATGGTGCTTTTTTGTCAAAAAATACTAGCTACACAGAATAAATTGTTAAATACAGATCCACAAATACTGAATTGAATACATAAATTATGAAAACTGACAGACAGCTAAAACTTCTAAGAATTGTCCCATCTGCAAACATGATCATGACAATTTAATCACTCCTGATTAAAAAAAAAAGTTAAACTTCCCTCAACAGGATATTTTGTTAATGTTACCACACAAGAGAAAGAGCTTTTTAATTAAAGCATTTCATCTAACAGCTGTGGCAATATCAAAGACTTTGCTTCTCCCTAAAGCAGAAAGGAAATGTGAACTGTACTGTATAATACTACAAGTCATTATACGGCCACAGCCCAAACAAAAGCATGAAATCTTTTAAGACTTTCAAGTTCCTCTTCTATTTTTTCAAGGCACCAGACAATATAATCGATTTTCATAATCCCCAGATGTACCAAACTATCTGTAATTTAAATAAGGTGGTATAGTATCTACCACGATATCCATGAACCAAAAAGAAAAACGACTCAAAACTAAGGCTCCCGTAAATTACTTCCTTTTATTGAACCTAAGCTGCACTATTCTAAGCTTGGTGGAGTGACAGTGCACACTGATTTTTAGCAAACAGTAACTTCAGAGCTCTGCTAACAACCCAAGGTCAGCTTCTGACATTGAATAAGAAACTTCTCATAAAGCATTGATTTGAAATTTACTTGAGGCTGCCAGGACCGCGCACAGAACATTTCCAATTTATTTCTGGGCAGACATATTTGATTTGTGAACTTTAATATACTAAATCGGGTAGTCTTAGCCATCTTATCTTTTAGCAGAGTTGTTTGTAAGTTCTTTACGTGAGGTTGCCTCAGTGGGCTTGATCAGTATCTGCAGGGAAGGCGGGGCGTGGTGGTAGTGGCAAGGTAATGTCTCTTAAGGCTTCTCCTTCAAATTGTGTTCATCAACGATTTGTTTAGAAGAGAACGATCAGTACAATTAGTAATATAATACAGCAAGCTAACTTTCCCCAAGCTGCAGATGAAATAGTTTACACTTCTAAACCAGATAAAATATCCCTAGTACTGTTCAATCAATATTCAGAGAAAACAGGAACAACTTTTTTTTTAGACAAAAATAATGGTAAAAAATCCCATTATATGAAGTTACCAAAGCAGGTAAGCAGACGAGGAAAGCAGATGAACTGTAACACAAATATGTTAACTACCTGAGGCAGGACTGTATAACACTTTTACGTTTCATAAAAGCCAGTAAGAGCTGGAGCTAGAATCACAGCAAGGGAAGAGTACACATTTTCACATCATCAGTTTCACTAAAAAGACACTCTGGAGAGGAGAAGCTGTATAAAAGCTTATTTTTCAAGGCATCTGTAGGAATAAGAACTTGAGAGTTAAGTAAAAGCTTTATAAAACTGAAGTGGACCCTGTTGTCCTAAGCTTTCTGTCACATCCCACCAAATTAAGTAAAAAAGACTTAAGCTGTGGAACAGAGCAATTCTAAACTGCAAGCCAGAATTCAAGACCACTACTAGATGGATTTTAAATCCCAGGCTGAGTCTTGGGAATATGGCCAGAAAAATCACAACAGTTACATTAATCAAAGTCAAAGATGAGATACGGGAGGAAAAAAAAAATCTTTGAAGGAACACTGAAGTACAGGAACACATAGTTCATGTTAAGAGATTATAAGCACTCTTGAAAATAAAGAGGAGGATGCCTTGGAGCAGCAAATAAAACCAGAGAGGGAAATGAAAGGAAAAAATTAAGAGGTAAATGGGCAATGAAATAATATCCAAAAGTGTTCCCCTGTCAGGAAGAGTTTTTAGACATCCGGATAAAAAACTGTGACAAGCACTTTAATTTACAGACAAAAAGACAGCAGAAAGGCAAAAAAGCAGAAGACACAAGTAGGCACACAGCACAGCCTTCCTAGTAGGGTTAACACAATCTTGTCTGAAAAACAGAGGAGCAGAGACTTGGAAACAAGCAGGAATCCTATGATTTCTTGCGTTCACTCAAAATTAAAAGAGTTTTCTAGTAAAGGCAAGAATTTGACTTTGATGCTTCTGACACTGCAAAATAATGAAACGAGAAAAGTTTTGAAAAGTTTATTAGGTTGAGGCAGAATTCAGAACTACAAGAAATAAGATATCAGGACTAGAGAACATCATAGGTAAACGAGTGTAAGGGAACTGAGTGGAATCAGGGAAGGAGTTGAATCAAAATATTCTTGAGTGCCAGCTAAACACTACACCAGACAAAAGAGACTCAGTTACACGGAACAAATCAGAACAACAAAATAATAGGTGAGTATAGGATAAAATATTTTCTTTAGTACAAGCATTTTTATTTCAGGGAAGGAAACTTTCTCAGAAGTTCTGGACATTTTAACAGGGGAAACATTTTCAGAAATATTCCTGATTATTCCTATTTTCCCATTTCATAAACTTTCTAATCCTACAGTGAGGAATGGAATGAAGAAGGTGCTGTTACTCTCACCACAGCTAGTGTCAAAGAAAAAAAACCATGCAAGTAATGCATGTATTTCTGAAAGCACACAAGCAACACATAACAGCACTAGGAGGGGCAAGGAAGAAAGTCATTTGGCCTATCTTTCACATCTTACAGCAGCAACCTGGTCTACTGGAAGGTGTCCCAGCCCATGGCAGGAGGTTGGAACTAGAGGATCTTTAAGACCCCTTCCAATCCAAACCATTCTAAGATTCTATGATGGTATTATCCACAACTGGATAAAATCCTGAGACACGTCTAAGCTGTTACTGATCAAACTTTAGTAGCTTTGTCAACCTGCTTTTCCCCTGCTCCACAGGCTTTATTACTCAAAGGTAGTATTTAACATGAATCTTCCATACTGATGCCTATATATACAGTGGTCCAACCATCACGCAGTAAGGATATTACTCTTCTTTAGAGCAATCCTTTGGTATACCCAGGTACAGTAGAGAGATTAACTGGCTTGTCTTCCATTTCACACTACTTAACATATATTTTACTAATGCCACAAGCCCTTAACAACTCACCTCACTTGTTAAATACAAAATGCTTTTCCTGCCCCCTATGCCAGGATGGTTGTACTGACAGGGATTACTAGATCTGCACCGAAGTGAGAACAATTGCAAGCAGAATTATCAGTGTTTTTCCTAATCAAACAGCATTCCATTGTTTTGGAGATATAAATTCAAGAGGAGTTTTTAACCACATTGAAGAACTTATTCTACATTCAACCTCATTTGCATGCTTAAGGATTCAAGCCATTAATGCCTTGGAGACAAATCTCTGATCCTTCAACACAATGTTCTTCGCATCTATCATTTTGCATATTCATTTAGACTAAGCTTCTTTAATTTGCTTGGCTTATGAAACTATCAAAAAGCTTAAAAAAGTAGAACCCACAAAACTGCTCACATCCATTAGGTCAAGTATTTCTATTAATATGGCTTACCTCTTTTGGGCACTGATTTTTGCAAGAAATAAGCAGCTCCTTTTCTTTTAAATCAGCACGTGTTAATTTTCTGTAAAAGAAAAGATATGTTTGTGCTGAATTCCAATTAAAAACAACAGAAATCATAGAATCAAAGAATTGTTTTGGTTGGAGAAGACCTTAAAGACCATCAAGTCCAACCATTAACCCAACACTGCCAAGGCCACCACTAAACCATGTCCCTAATACGGGCTTTACAGTACAGTTAAGTCAATACAATCAGGAGTATATTTTAAGTTTCTCCCCCTGTAAAGTGGGGCTCATTTGTCCACATCCTGTGAGACTAATACAAACGACACCATTTTACAAATACACGTAGATTTAGAGGATTTGGGCTAGTTTAAAGAAAAAGCACGAAGGAGAGCATACATGCATGGGATGAAAGTTTTCAGAACAATACACACAGGATACTGCTTACATCTGCAAGTTCTAGCTCATATTTAGTAAAGCTTAACTTACCCTTTAACCACAGACATGCATATAAATGATTAAAAAGGAGTACAAATGATTGCTAATAAGTTTTCCAGTTAAAACAAAGTTTGAAAGACATTAGCTGTAAAACCCTTTTACACTAACTACAATAATTCTAATTATTGTTATAAAAATTTTCTTTATTTATTGTAAAATAATCACTGATAGCTCAAACCTTGGTTAGATTATATTTTCGTAATTCAAAATATTACTGTATTACAAAACCACTATAAAAACCAGTTCTGCTCACAAGACTCCATGCATTTACAGTAATCGTAGCAGTAGTATCAACCAAAACACTGGCAAATTTTAAACAGAATAAAGAACATTACACTGCAAATTCCAATCCTCAAAAGAAATTTTGGAACTTGCCATTAGCACCCATCCCCAGACATTTCAAACGGTTTCCAGTTACTAGCATTCAAAAGAAAAGGTGGGTTCAGTTCTGACACTTACAAGCATTCAATATACAGTGTTGATAGTTTGCAGTGACACTTTATTTTAAGCATCTGGAGACATGATGGGCAATCCCCAGGATGACAGGGCAAAACACACCGGTGAGGACAGCCAGAGGGCCGGGGCTTGGTGCACTCCTCTTCACACTGCAAACATTCTGGACCTGCCTAAAATTTTTTTTTGAAATACAAAAAACAAACACTATAGAATGTGACAAACATTTCTCTGTTAGCTGTCATCAACAAGCTTTTCTAAGGAAGAACGAGTTGGGCTGGTTTTGCTATAGACATCCAGATATTCAGTAAAATTCCTCAAGCAAAAATAATTAAGTAAAATCAGCTTTTATAAGAAAATTTTAAAATGCCAGTGTTTGGCAGTCAAAGAGACAGTTCTGTTTTGCTTCCTGGGCATAAAAGGACCTCTTAATGCTTTGAAAAATTCAGCCTGTTAATTCTCATTAACTTTTCCTCCCCATCATGCTATTGTAATACACCAGTCATAACACATTGCTCTGTCATACAGGGGTGAGGAGGTTTGCCTGATTTGAAGAAGCAAACTATAAGTTATTCCATTTCGATACATGTATGAAAATTTGTATAATCTTCCCAAAAGTATTATCTTAGGTATATGCTGGGAGTTGCTAAGGTGTAAATTCCTCTGTATACACAATACAAAGTCTGCAAGACTTGTGGTGTCATTCTCATTCCAAGTGACGTGACCAACATCAGCACAACATGGTAAGTAACAGCACAGTAAATTAAGCTCCATTTCTGTTCACGTTCTTATCTTATTAACTCGTCCAGAACCTCAGCCTGCAATCAAATGCACACAGATAGACTGACGTGATTTATCACGTGAACCTACATAGCACAACATTTAATGCCCATCGTCACATTCAGAAGCTCAAAGTAAAGTCAAAGTCAGTCAAAGTAAAGCAAATCTATCCAAGAACAATGCTGCACAATATTTCCCCAAAAGGATGAATTCCATGCCAACATTTCACTTTATACCGTTCAAAATAAAGGCGTAAGAATTTAAGTTTTTCATACAGTTTTCCCCCTTTTTCCTCCAGACTCTTCTTCTTCTGCTTATACAGTGGAACAATTTTTGCTGAAGTTTAAAAAGGAACCTTTGTACAATGATCCTTTACAAAATCTAACCACCCCAAATTCACATCTAAGACAGACAATAGCAACTGAAAGCATTTAGAAAATTGTGATATAAAATTTAAGAGCTGGCCTTTCTGCAACATTTTCTAACACGATGCACAGACAGAATTCCACAGAACTAAATTCCAGACAGAAAAATCACTACTCTCACATATAAACAAGAAATTTAATCAGCCATTTTCTGACTATACCTGCAATTTAGCCCATCAAAACAAACAAAACAAAAACTTTACTGTTCAAAACCAATTCCAGTTTATAAAGATTCAAAGAAAACCAAGAAATAAGATTTACCCGTACTTTACATCTATGTAAACTATGTCATAGATGTAAACTCAGAGAACATATTTTCTCATTCAAAATGGAGCTGGGAATAATCCTGACCCTTTTACATTTTAGTTAGTTTAACTGAAGGAGTAGGCAGACAGTCACCTATGGAGTCCTAATTGGAGATGCCTAAAACAATTCTCACTCTCAACATTTATTGCTGCAGGCCAGCAGCAACCATTCCAGGAGTTGCACTAACAGCTCAGGCTCCTCAGACAAAAGTTCCACAACTATGATTAACAGAATGATACAGTAACTGCAATACATACAGTTATTAGAGGACAACACCATTTCTAGGATTGGAATCCACAGGGAAAACATCTTATGTAGGTTAAAATAGAACAGCAAGTTAAAATATAACATTTCTGCTCTGTACCCAACTGAATGCTTGCCCAGGTTACTAAATGCCCAGAAAGATCATGCTGCAACTTTTTCTAAAGTAACACTTTAAAACCTTAAAAAAGCTGGTTTCTTCCGAATCATGACTCTCTCAAAACACAACCTATGCACTTTTGACCACTCAAATCTAGAACAATTTCCAGCTTTGTGTTTACTTTTATTTCTGTTTCGTATCATCTTAGAATCATATAATCGTAGAATGGCAGGGGTTGGAAGGGACCTTTAGAGATCATCTAGTCTAACCACCCTGCAGAAGCAGGGTCACCTAGATCAGGTCGCATAGGAACATGCCCAGGTGGGTCTTGAAGACCTCCAAGGAAAAAGACTCCACAAACCCTCTGGGCAGCCTGTTCAATTGCTCCGTCATCCTCACAGTGAAATAGTTTTTCTTATGTTTAAGTGGAACTTCTTGTGTTCCAGCTTCATCCCATTACCCCTTGTCCTGTTACTGTCTACTATAGAAAAGAGGGATGTCCCAACCTCCTGACACCCACCCTTTAGATATTTATAAATAAGATCACCCCTCAATCTCCTCCAGACTAAACAGCCCCAGTTCCCACAGTCTTTCCTCATATGAAAAATGTTCATCCACTAACACCTACAACTTCTTAATCATATAGTTTCTACTAGATGGAGGAAGATGAATATATCACCCCATCTTCACCTATTTTGCAACATTTCCAGTGCTCCCTCCTGAAGATTTTCTAGCCTCTTCAACACATTTACAGCTCTCCTCAGTAAATAGTTTCCCCAGTAGAATCTAAGTGCCCTTGGATATAGGGATTATTATTAGTTGACTTGATCCTGACAGTTATAAAAAGTTGCTTTAGAAGAGACTTGCCAAGAGTGTTAAATAAGGTTTTGATGAAAGCAATGTAATGTATGTTAATGTAAAACAAAGAAGTGCAGCATTTGCAAAATATATAATATTGTCTCAGTTTTATAGTCTGAAGAAGTGTATATTAGCTACATGTCACATCATCAATGGGAACACAACACACACCAATCTCGCAGTGGAATCTGGGATAGATCCTGTGCCTTCCACCTGCAAGTTCTTTATTTTCCAGTTAAAACTGAAGACTATGTATAAAGTACACAAGAATAAAGCTGAAAAGGAAATCAACCTACCTTCTTTCCACCTGGACTACTATTCAGTTTAGTCACACGATGACATTCTTTCATACAGGTGTGATTCTGGCAATCAAGAAGCCGCCCACAAGATCTTTTACATGAGTAGGGATTTGCAGAGTGACATGGTAATGGACTAACCTAAAAGTTAAAAATAAATAAACACAGATCACACACACACACACACATATACCACAAGTGTGCTGTGTGATACACACACACACATGTATCAGATACACAGTTACACACAGAGGCACAGCATTATTACAGAGAAATTTTGGTTCTTGAGTATCTTTGTCAAAAAAAGAAAACCAGTGCATTGTCTGTTTTTTTTAATAGCTTTTAGGTTTCCATCCCAACGTACATAAACATATTTGTCTTACAGTGATTACACCAAGTAAAAATGCCTACTTTATTAAAAAAGCTGTCTAATCTTTGCAACATAATTTCCATTGTTAGTTGTGTTTTTTAAAAAAAACTATTACATTCTTAGATATTTTAGTGGGATTTATTTGTTCTTTCTGAATTATACTAATGCCTTCTGTTAAAGGCTTCTAAGCTTCTTCACAGTTATTGCAGAACATCGTCACAGTCTGCTTTCATGGGGCTAATTGCTTTATGGTCATCATCAACCCAGAAGATTTCACAATTCTACAAATACAAAAACAACCTGCAAGCCAGAAATTCTAAAAATCAAAGACTGGCTATATCAAATATAACTCCCATGAGTGGGAAGGGGAAGAAGAACTAGCCCTATGATAGGACTAGGATTTTAATGTCTTATGATATATTTGTATTTTCTAAGTGAGGCTAACACTCCAGTTAATAGAGCTTTCTAGTACTATTGAGACCATCTATTTAGAAGACTTCAATATTCATTGCTACTGATATGGAGTGTAAACATCTAACTTAGTTAACTAGGTTACTTTCCTAAAGTTGGATAGTACAAGTCCTACCACATCACAAGTATTAGATGAATCTCACTGTTCCCTTTTTCCTACCATTATATAATATTCACATTAAAAAAAATTCTCTGATGCTGTCAAGAAACCTGATTTTTTTTTTTTACATCATGATAATTTCACAGAGAAAAACAGAAATTATTTGTGATGTTATTACACAACAGGCTAATGTGACATAACTCACTCTGACTAGACTAAGGGTGTGACATTTTTTAAGGCTTGTCTGAACAGTTTTGCATTGTACCCCTTCCTTTTCTCTCTTCCAGCTCTACAGTCCTAATTGCACGTTCCTACCACTTACTTTGAACAAGTCCTACCACACGTGTCTTTAGAGCAAGGCAATTCAACTAATCAAGATGGAAGGAAAGGAATTAATAGAAAAACATTCCTCATCCTTTACTAGGTTTCCAAGTGGATTGGCCACTGAAACTGAAGCAAGGGAAGTGAGAACTATCCCCCAAAGGGCAGAGTGAAGGATATTCTCCCTTTAGCACTGTCAATGTTGATTACTGTCACTCCTAAAGCAATATTATACAAAGTAGGATTTCAGTCCACTTGTCTATAGAAATGTTTTCCAGGCTTCACCCCAATAAAGGCTGTAATCCACATACAGTCATTACAAAATGCAACTTATTCACAAGACTTCTGAACTTCTCCTCCTCTCATCCTGACCCACAAAGACTCGGTGAAGAGGAGACTGCCTAACAGGCTGAACACCAAGCATGGAATACACAGGAGAAAACCTTGTGGCTAATGTCCAACTACTCTCCCATCCCTATGTCAAGAGCTGAAGCCCAGTACAATGGGTAAAGCACTAATATGACCATAACAAGTAGTCTGAATGCCTGGTCCACACTCCCCCATTTCCACCTAATGTTTTATGACGACCGGTGCTGCTGCAGAGCTCAGACAGTTACAGCAGATCAGGGCAGCAATGGCAGGTTAGGCCTATGGCTGCACAGTTCAATATACTGATGAGACTTCTTTTACTGAGAGTCAGTCTTCCATCAGATAAAGACATAGTCACCAGTTGCAGTTGAAGAAGCACACAGGCAGAAGTGGAGCATCCCTTCTTGTAGCATCTCTGAGGTACACCTGATGAGATTAATAAACCCAGTCATCTGGCTGCCATCAGTATTGCTTCAGCTTGCCCCACTCACTGACTTTCCCAAGTGTTGAGTCCAATAAAAGTTAAGAAGGCCTTCTGGAATCAATCAACAATGTAGACAAACCCAAAAGAATTTAAATTAATTTAAACTTCCATTATATTTTCACATTTTGTTCCCATTTCTTGACAAGCCAATCTGTTGTGAATACTAATAACAAATCCAAAAGACAAAGCTGAGAAAAGTTTTACTTTCTATAGCTGGAATGCATTTCTGAAATGGCTACATAGAGGTCACTACTCTAGCTACAAAGACAGCTAACAAAGAAGCCCCAAACTCCGGGAGGCAGATGAACAGAAGAATAAAGAACGCTGATGAGAACCAGTGTATTTTATGAAGGCTGAATGGAAACAGAAGGAAAGTAAGGAGGCATCATTTTCAGACCACAGGTCTTCCTGGATAAGGGAAGGAAGGCAAGGAAAAACGATGACTTCAAGAAAACTTCCACCACATCTCCCAGACACATCAAAGAAAATAAGAACTACACTAATTGGAATATGAACTAAAAATGAAAAGTTCACAAAGGGAAATGTTCATAAGGTTATTTAGCTATAAAGACATAAAATTTGACACAAAACTTTACATAGGGGCAGAATAATGATCTTCCTCCTATTAATGAACTCCAACTAAAAATACCACTTAGAATAACGGAAGTGTTAAATCCCTACCAAAAAACCCCTAAACAAGAAGGAGGAGAGTTCTATCTTGCCAAGAACAGTGAACTGGTATTACAGGAAATTCAAAATACACATCTCAGAAACAAAACCAGAATGTTTCCCTTCCCTTATAACATTTAATGAAATGAAGCAATAACAAGAGAATTAAATATAGCAGACAAATTAATACCATATTCAGTAAAGACTTCCTTTTTTGTCCTCATTTACCTTGTGTGGGCTTCAATTAATGCTTTCCCATAAAACCAGATTCTGAATAGAAGCATTAGCTCTCAATCTGATTTTAAAAGAACACATATATGCCACTGCTGTGAAATGCCAATGCTTATAGCAGTTCAACGTTTACAGTGGTTCAAAGACAAAATTTTAACTTTTTAACTGTTGATGCTGAGTGATTTTTTTCTGACCTCAATCTGAAACAAAATTGAGAACTACTTTTAAGCACAACCTGAAGAATTAAGAGTTATTAATATTAATTTTTTCTGAATAGACATAAAACCATCCCAAACTTATACAGTAAAATTATTTAAAAGAAGGCTAGAAATATTATTTTAGGCTAAATATTATATAGAATCATACTTCCACTGAACACAGATTTCATACAATTATATCATCTGAAAAGTAGTTTTAAGTCTCTTGTTTCAAGCAATAACTTGCTTGTCCTAAATACCCAAAGACATGTTAAAGCTTCAACTAAATAAAATACTTTTTAAAGTAAATGTTGAAAAGAAATTAAGAAAAAAAACCCACAAAAATTCCCAATGGAACAACCAACCCTAATATCCACAAATTAAAATTACTGTTCAATAATAATGTAAAGAAAGCAGATTTTCTTATTATGCAACATCTACATGGTTTTCTTTCACTCTGTCTTCTACTTACTACTGCAGGCATCCCAGTAAAATATAAGATTATTTTATAACTCTTTTCATTCCTAGTTTATTTCTTTTATATCTCTTTCCCTTTGATACCTTACAATACAACATAAGTACTAACACAGTACAGCTATGTGTCCCTCTTCACAGTAAAACTTTGCTTAAAAAAATTGTTACTTTTATTAGTTGTTAAAAGTTCACATTTCCCAGTGAAAATCGCCTCAGAGGCTGGAAGCTTATATAGGATGGAAGGGCTCATAAATACAAGTTTCCTGTTTTTAACAAAAGCAAAGTAGTTTGATGAGAGATTACTTGCTAAGAGACAATGCAGTTATAAAAGACTGAACAGATGTTACACGTTTGGGTTTTTTCTTGTTAAAAAGAGACATTTCAGAACAACATAAAAACACACAATGCACATCAAATACACTGTGAACAGACCCACCCCTGCACCCCTCCTAACAAGTAATTATTTTCCTTGATTGCTAACAAAATCTCAAAGATCACTTCATTCCACTCCAGAAACTGCTAAACTCCAGAAGGAAGCACTGCTCTCTGCTGGCTGAGAAGAATGGTTAATCGAGAATATAACTACTACAACACGTACCAAAAGATAATTGAACATGGTCAAAGAAGAAAAAAAAAAACCCAAAAACAAAACAGAGAGGTGTCTTTAAGTAGTATTAAGTGTTTACTGTTTTCTAGAAATTTTTACTAGCTTAAAACAAAAGTAGTTGTGTTACAGTATTGTTAGCTGCACTTTGGCAGTGAATTTATGCCAGACTTAGTAGTAGACAAAGTGGTAACAGCAACAGTTTTTTGTAAAGGTTAGTTTAGCAATAAAAATTTAAAATCCAGAAAAAAGAGTTGACCTTAAATTTAATAACTTTTAGAAATTGCTGTGAATAATGGTAATAGTTATTTAGTTTCAAGCATCAATTAAATTATCCCCTCATGCAAAGCCTAAGTAGACAATTACTTCATCCAAAACTGGAGGCTACACACCAAAAAGACACTAATAAGTAATGCTGAAGAAGTTTCCAATGTATTATCTGATTTCATCTCTGCATGCTTAGATCCAAGTCACTTGAGAATTTGTCTGTACAGCATTATATTCCTTATCCTTTTAAAATAAACACAGCAGTTTCTACAATTGAGGGAAGTGTGTGACAGGGAGAAAATAGCAACTACAGAATGCAGGGAAAAAAATAACCCCAAACCAGAAATATACAATGAATACAGATCATCCCCCAAAAAATGAAACGCTGTTTAAACAATTGCCGGAATACAAAAATAGCTTCATAAAGCTTGAGTTTAAATTTCTATCCAAGAATTCAAAAAAGTCAAGCAGTTATATATTCTAAGAAAGGATCTAAAATATCTCCTGATATGTAAACCCTTGTGATAAGCTATTTCATTTGGTTTAAGAGATAAAACTGCCATATAATATTTCTCTTTTTTTGCTGATTGACAAAATGAGATATCCTTTATATGTCACTTTAAAAGGCAGTTTCCATGACTCACCTCATGCTGCCCAAGACACTCCCTGTTAAGGAGAGAAAAATCAGAGATTTAGCAAGGAACAGTACCTTTTACACAAAAATAATACAATCCATTTTTTTAAAATGTAAATTCAGAGAAGAAGAAAAAAAAAAAATCTATCTGTGCAGATCAATGTCTTCCCTTTTTTGACAGTTGTTTGGATTACTGTACTTTATGATGACAATCTTAAAATCAGTGTTTCAACTGTAATTATAGTTGTATATAAAATTAATCATTTTTCTTTTGGAAAATAATTTTATTTGCTTCCAAATATCTTCTCCTTTGTCTCTACTGCTGTATCACTGCATAGTAATCAGTTATTTCAGAGAAATATCTAGTCTACCCTTATGTTTACAGTTCTATCCTTTTTAGATATCTCCATTCCTAGGAGAGGAAAAAACTGCACACTGCTCAGAGCTGTGGAAGTATTAAATGGTGACTCATTCAAACACTGATCTCCTAAAAATTAAAAGTCCTTTGCTCCATTTATTTTGAGAAGTATCTTTTTCTTTTTACCTCCGATTTCCTATCTGTCATCTCCTTCCCAAGCATTACGTTGATTTCCCTACCAAAATCTTGTAAGGGAGAGTAATGAAAACATCACTAACATTAAAGCTAAGATACCTGTAAATCAGTTCCTACAAATTTTTGGAAGAGTACTTCCTTATAAATTCTCTAAAATGAAGCAACTACCGATATCTACAGTGTCTTTAGGACAGCAGGATACTAGCAAGAGCAATCCATCTTTCCACAAGCACAGTAACAAACAGATGTAGCACAGCCTGTTCTTTGTTCTACATAGCTTCATTATCTTATATCCAAGATAATCTTCCTATATCCAGCTAATTTGGCTTCTAGGACCTCTGCATTCCACTGTAGCATGCTACTGTTCCACTGCAAGGAGAAACTGCTCAACCAGCCCAATTGCCTTCTGCTGTGTAACCACTAAACCTGTGGATGAGAGATTTCCCATAGCAACTTTGCATCCAAATTGAGATGTAATGGTGTCAGATGAACTACTAAATGTATGAAAAAACGGCAGAACAACTGTGCTCAGAGGGCAGTGGCTAGTTACTTGTATCTACTTGGACATCTGTTACAGGTGTAATTCTTCAGTTTGGGACATATCTTCCCCCCCCAGTAAATTGGATGAGGCAAAGTGCACCAGTTTTTGAGACAACACTAATGGATGGTACAGTCAATGCATTTGTATTAGGTTTGTGTCGTGGGGTTTTGGGGCTACAGTGGTGGCCCCTGGAAGAAGCTGCCCAAAGTTCCCCCATCTCCAAGTCAGACCCACCTCTGGCCCAGGCTGGGCCAACCAGGCACATCTGCGATCACTATTTAAGAAGGGGAAATCTCCAGTGAGAGGAGAGGAAGCAGGATAGACCCACAGTGGAGAGATCTGGGGAGGATTGTCTCCTATAGGAGGGATCCCATGCTGAAGCAGGGGAGGAATGTACGGAGTCCTCCTCCATGAAGAAGCAGGAGTGGCAGAGAGACTGTGATAAACTGACTGCAATCCCCATACCCCCATACACTGCACTGCTGGCAGGGAGGGGGTAGAGATATCAGGAGTAGAGCTGAGCCTAGGAAGAGGGGAGGTGGGAGGGAGGTGTTTTAAAGACCTGGTTGTAGTTATTATCCTACTCTGGATTTTTTTAATAACAGCTTACATTGATTTTGTTTTTCTCTAAGTCAAGTCTGTTTGCCTGTGGCCATAATCAGTCAGAGATCCCTCCCTGCCCTTGTTTCAACCCACAAAGCCTTTGCACATCTTTCCTCCTCTTCATCCCCTCTCTGGGGAAGAAGTGAGTGAGTGACTGCATAGTTCCTGTTTGTGCTTAAACCATGCCAACATTTGAGGTCAGAGATGCCATTCAGAAGGATCTGAACAGACTGGAGGAACAGGCTGAGAGAAAATTCAGGAAATGCAGAGACAAAGCCCTGTGTCTGGGATTGACTAAATCCCAGCAACAGTGCAGGCTGGAAACTGACAAGCTGGGGATATAACAGTAGTGTCATGGTTTGACATGAAGCCATGTCTGCTAATGGGGAAGGGGCTGTAATGATGGCTCCTCTAAGAAGTTGCTTGAAACTCTCCAGCTCTGAGTTAGACCCACTTCTGTGTCTGAACCAATTAAGCACCTCCACAATCACCTTTTAAGAAGAAGAAGCTGGAAGAGGAGGGATGCTTCCTGTTCCTTTTTGTTCTGTCCTTTTTTTCCAGTTGGGGATGGTGCAAGGAGCTGGGAGAGAGAGAAGTGACCATCTGGACCCCAAGGTCAGTGAGGGAAGAGAGGAGGAGGTGTGCTGGAGCAGAGACTCCCCTGCACCCTGTGGAGAGGACTGGTGGAGCAGGGATTTTTTTGCACTTCATAAGAGACCTCATGCCAGGGGCTGTGACTACGGCCAGAGGAGTCTGTCCCCCACATGAGGGACCCCATATTCACAGAAGCTGTAGCTGTTGGGAAGAATCCACGCCAAAGAAGTTCATTAAAACTATGTCCAGAAGAGGTCAAGTCCTGTGGGAGGGACCCTGTATTTGCAGAAGCTGCAGCTGCTGGGAAGAACCCATGCCAGAGAAGTTAATTAAGGACTGTGTACCATGGGAGGGAACCCATGTTGGAGCAGGGGAAGAATGTGAGGAGTCATCATCCTCTGAGCAGAGAGAAGCAGCAGAGCCCATCTGTGAGAGACTGACCACATCCCCCACTCCCTGTACCCCTGAGCCATTGAGGGGGAGAGGAGGTAGAGATATCGGGAGCAGTGAGCTGGGCCCAGGAAGAAAGGAGGGATGGGGGAGGGAGATCTTAAAGTGCTGTTTGTCATTTTCTCATCATCCCACTCCCTTTTTGCTTTTATTCTGTTCTGTTTCTTGTAGAATAAACTTTCCTACTTTCCTCTCTAAGTCGAGTACCGGAGTGTTTTGCCCAGAACCATAATTGGCAGCGAGCCCTGCCTGCCCTTGTCTCAATCCACAACATCCTTGGTTATCTTTTTCCTCCCATCCCGCTGGGGCCTCCACTGTCCCTAAGGAGGGTGGATGTGGATGAGGGGCAGTGAGCAAGAAACTGTCATGGTGCTTCATTGCTGGCACAAGTAGTCTTTCAGCATTAAGGTCAAGTTCCTGAGAAGATGAAGCCAGGCTCCTTACTGAGGTTCACAGCACGAAGGCAGGAGACAACAATCCTACTCTCAAAGATACGTGGTGGTGGAAAAACCAAACAAAAAACCCCAGCGTTAAGTATAATGAAGTACTGAAAAAGGTAGACCAGACAGGTAGCAGAATCAATGTGCTTGAGGGTTTTCAAGGACTAGCCAGAGCAAGTTGGTCTGAATTCAGAATTGATCTGTTTTTAGCAGGAGGCTGGACTAGGTGACCCCAGTCCACGGTAGCTTCCACTGTCACTGGCTCTGTGAAATTAATATAGCAAATAATCTTCTAGAAAGTCCCTTTTAACTATTTACACAAACATAATAAATACATTCAAAATCTCTGATTGCTCATATTCAGAAGATACCAAATTATTAGAATAAAACATGATAGTATTGTAAAACCTCAGCCATGCACTGAGTTTCATCAGGCATCTACTCAAAACACTGAAAACAGACTGTCGATAACTACCCATTTCACCTTTTGGCAGTTTGGCTTTGAATTTTTAGCCCAAGCAACAGAAGTACCAAGCTCTCAGTTTTAAGCAAAAGTACAAACTATCATAGTATGATCCTTGACAAATTAAGTTCTAAACATATCCATGTAGAGAGTTAAATGGATATTTTTTTATAATCTTCATCTGTCTGCTTCTTGCTTCACAAAATGAGAACATAATATTTCCTCATTAAGGAGTTAGGTTGAAAAAACAAATAGGCACTAACACCTGTGAAGTATGCAAGGTTTAAAACAGTAAGAGACTACAACATAAAACCAGACCAAAACATCAGTATTTCCTTTTTCAGATAAATGTGGAATTCTGAGGTCTTATTCCACAATGTAAACAGAAGTTAATTTGATTAATTTGATTGACAATAAACTAAACATGAGCCACCAATTTGCCCTCGTGGCCAAGAAGGCCAATGGCATCCTGGGATGCATCAAGAAGAGTGTGGCCAGCAGGTCAAGGGAGGTTCTTCTCCCCCTTTACTCTGCCCTGGTGAGGCCTCATCTGGAGTCCTGTGTCCAGTTCTGGGCTCCTCAGCTCAAGAGGGACAGAGAACGTCTGGAGAGAGTCCAGCACAGGGCCATCAAGATGAATGGAACATCTTTCTTATGAGGAAAGGCTGCAGGAACTGGGGCTGTTTTGTCTGGAGGGAGACTGAGAGGAGATCTTATTAACATTTATAAATATCTAAAGGGTGGGTGTCAGGAAGTTGGGACATCCAGTTTTTCTATAGCAGCTAGCAACAGGACAAGGGGTAATGGGATGAAGCTGGAACACAAAAAGTTCCACTTAAACATAAGAAAAAACTATTTCACTGTGAGGGTGCCCAGAGGGGTTGTGGAGTCTCCTTCCTTGGAGGTCTTCAAGACCCGCCTGGGCATGTTCCTATGCAACCTGATCTAGGTGAACCTGCTTCTGAAGGGGGGTTGGACTAGATGATCTCTAAAGGTCCCTTCCAAGCCCTACCATTCTATGATTCTAAGTTCTATCAGAATGAAAAAGAATGGTGGAAAAAAAGACGTCATCATTTGGCTCTGCTCAAGATGCAAAACCTTCTGGACAAGTCTAAAACAGAAAGGAGACAAACAGATGGGATGAAGAGCATCTACCTGTTATTCATTAGTATATAATAACTGAACAACTGAGAAACAAAACAGAAGATCAATATGTAGAAAATTACGATCCCTTAAACCAAAAAAGATAGAAAGTACTATGGAAAAAGTTGTATGTCACTGAAGACAATCAAATTACAAAGGCTGCCTTTGCAATTTTCCTTTATTTTTTTTCATGGTGCATTGTGCAAAACATGTATTAGAAATAACCAATGCTTACTAACACTATGGGTCCTTTCATTCACTGAGCATACCCTATAAAAATGTCTAGTATACAACTACCAACGCTACCAGTTTTAGAATGGTGATCACTTTGGCTCATTACATCTGAAGAGAAAAATGGTTATTTTCATGTCCATCTCTACAACTACATATATATATATATATATATATATATAAAAATATATAAAATCTCTTTACATACCAAAAATTTATTTTATTTGCTTTGTTTGTGGATACTTACACTGGTATAGGAACCTCACAGGGAGGGCATGGTAATGCAGTTTGAATAAAAGCTGGCTCAGATGGCTGTTCCCAAGGACCTGCAGACTGATGCTGAGAGCAAAAGACAACACTAATTGAATACAGAACACAAATGGAACTATCTGCCCTACCATAAAAAAAACCTGTAACTCCCAAAGAGATCGTAGTTCTAACAAATTCACTTTCTAGTAATTAACTTTTTACTAATGGAAATCTCAACATTCCCTACACAGAAAAAATTACAAACTTCATCTGTAGCATGATTAGAGATAGGAAAATAAAGACTGGTGGCCCTATTGATAAAAATCAAGCACAAAGTCAAAAAAAAAACCAGTAAAATAATTCTAAGCATTTCATAAGAGTAAAATATTAAAATATCTCAATTGGGAAACAAGTTCAGTTATCATCATGAAGTGCAAATGCTATGTTTAAAGATGCCAAACAATTTCTCACTTGTGACTTATGAAAATTTTGATTTAGTAAGTGTGAGTTAAAATTTTTTGCTCTTGCATTAGAAGTCATTGCTTACATTTGAAATTAAATATTTGTAATACAACTCTAACAAAAATCTTACCATTTCCTGAGTAATTTTAACTGCTGAAAACTGAACATTCAATTATATATTACAAAATTAAGTAGATTGCAACAAACGAGCTAGAACCACTTGGTTTCTCGGTTAAGCATTATGTGTACCTCTGTGCTTGATTATTTATTTACTCTGAATTCCAAAAGACTTCAATATAACATCAAGATCAAACAACAGTTGCTCATTCTTCAGAACACAAATAACACACCATTTATTCACAATCTACTTACTAAGCTAGTTTGCTTCACAAGTGCTTCATCATGGCAGGAAACAGGGCACAAGTGACCACACGTTAATGTTTTCTGGCAGGACTGACGACATGGAGGACACCGGCCAAAGTGACAGTAGTGTTTCTCCTGGGTAGAGTGGTGACAGGTAGGTGGTCGACTGAGGTAAGATCCAAGAACAAATAAATATGACAGTAAGAAATAAGAAGTTAAAGTCACTGGACAATTACGCTCAAAATGCAAAGAACTGAGAGGAACAAACGATTTTTTAAACATTAGTTTACTTCTCACCTTTAGCAGTAGTTAATATTACAGTAAAGTTACACAGGAGTTCTAAATTGAAGTTGTGTTTGCATATTCAAACATCTGTTTCAATCCTAACTCTACTCTGTGTTAAGTTTCTAGGTAAACTGCCTTATGGAGCTATTTCAAAATGTACCAGATATGAATTGAAGAAGTGAGTAGAACTACAGAATTAGAAGCGCTCAGTGAGATAGAACCTCCCCCTTGAGAGCAGAAAGCTGCTCATGAAACTACAGCATCAAAGAGGTGTCTGATAGGAAGGATTATTGCTAATCTGTATCTTCATAGTCAAGAATACAGAAAACTGAAAAGTAGTATCTATAACTGTGTTCAAAGGAATAAATTTTGTCTCTTAAAGTTTTATTTTACTACTTTCTTTAGAGACATCTTGAACTCCACAGAAGAACTGAAAACACACACACTTCTATACTGACCTGCAGAGCTGTCTGCATTTGGGAGGTTTGATGGTGCGCTCTCTGCCACAGGGCACTTTAATGACAGTTTTTCCACAGTTGCATTTCACATCTACTGTTTCTGGACATGGATTACAACTACCTAAAAACAGATATATTAACAATATGATAATCTGAAGAAGCTACTGATTATAAACGATAACTAACACAACTTGGAATATGCAAGCGGTCTAATTGTCATCATCTGTTTGATCTCAGCAACACATGGCTGGTATTTTTTTTTCCTTTTTGCTTAGTGTCAAATCCCTCTTGCAAAATAATTTCATCATTCTTAAAGAAGAGTAATAATAATAATCCAAATAATTCCACAGTTGTTGACTGGTGTCAAGTTAGAAACAATCCCTTTCTCACATTTTAAAAAGAAGTCAACATTCCTGAAACCCAGTCATTTGAATCACACACCACTTAGAATCATAGAATGGCAGGCTTGGAAGGGACCTTTAGAGATCATCTAGTCCAATCCAACATTTGCTATTTATATTTCAGTCTTACTTATGAAGACGTGTCACCTTTCATCTGTATTCAAAAGATAAGAGACACTGAAAAACTGATACAATAAAGTTTTGCAGATTTTGTACGATACTAAAAAAATGCTCGGCCTTTGTATAATTAATGCTTTTTTTAAAAGATCCCACTCATTCATGAAGTTATTCATGCTATTAACCTGATACATTTTAAAGGCTGATTCCCCAGAAGGCTGTGCTGCCATTCAGCGGGATCTCAACCGGCTCGAGAATTGGGCAGAGAGGAACCTCATGAGGTTCAACAAGGACAAGTGCAGAGTCCTGCATCTGGGAAGGAACAACCCCCTGCACCAGTACAGGCTGGGGGTTGAACTGCTGAAGAGCAGCTCTGCAGAGAGAGACCTGGGAGTCCTGATTGACAATAAACTAAACATGAGCCAGCAATGTGCCCTTGTGGCCAAGAAGGCCAATGGCATCCTGGGATGCATCAAGAAGAGTGTGGCCAGCAGGTCGAGGGAGGTTCTTCTCCCCTTTACTCTGCCCTGGTGAGGCCTCATCTGGAGTCCTGTGTCCAGTTCTGGGCTCCTCAGCTCAAGAGGGACAGAGAACTTCTGGAGAGAGTCCAGCACAGGGCCATCAAGATGAATGGAACATCTTTCTTATGAGGAAAGGCTGCAGGAACTGGGGCTGTTTAGTCTGGAGGGAGACTGAGAGGAGAACTTATTAACATTTATAAATATCTAAATGGTGGGTGTCAGGAGGTTGGAACATCCCGTTTTCTATGGTAGCTAGCAACAGCTCAAGGGGTAATGGGATGAGGCTGGAACACAAAAAGTTCCACTTAAACATAAGAAAAAACTATTTCACTGTGAGGGTGAGGGAGCCCTGGCACAGGCTGCCCAGAGGGGTTGTGGAGTCTCCTTCCTTGGAGGTCTTCAAGACCCGCCTGGACATGTTCCTATGCGACCTAATCTAGGTGAACCTGCTTCTGCAGGGGGGTTGGAGTAGATGATCTCTAAAGGTCCCTTCCAAGCCCTACCATTCTATGATTCTATGAAAAGATAGATTAAATACTTGTTTTAATTTATAGCTCTCCCACACTATTTCTTCAAGTGTCAACTGCTGTTTATTATTGAGTCATTAATGGTAACAATATGAATCTGCTAAGAAAAAGCTAATTTAGACATGAGATATATCTGATATTCACAAAGTTCACTTTTTTTTCTTATAGGCACCGCTTTATTATTTCTATATTGCTGTTACTAGAAATCATTGTCACTTTTAGCTATGCCATAAGATGCAAGCAGTATCATGTATAATCAGCTATCCAATGTAGAAGTTTATTCTTTAATGAATCATTAGCTCTTTATAGTTTTCCAAGAATAATTTCATTCTATGATTTAGTTATCAACAAAACTTACGCAGAAAAACAACGTTACCAGTTTTCTTATGCCAGTATAAAAAAAAAAAAAAAGGTATTCCCAGGATTTGAGAGGGATATGTGGGAGAGAGAAGAAGGAAAGGAAAGAAGAGAAAGGGACCCAGTTATCAGGAAAATATCCCCACAATACTTTGTGGTGGCAAATTTAATAGCAGGTTAAGTGGGACAATGACTATATATATACCTGTCCTGTCCTCATAGGAATCATTGCTTCAAAAGTCAGATTGGCTGAATAAATTGAGAATTACTTCCAGAGTTGTTGCAACTTATAGTGCAGAACACTAAGGGAAATTACACAGGCTACTCAGCTGTTGTTTCAGCAGCGCAGCACCTTCTGTGGGGAAAACTGCTGAGAGGGCAGCCATTTTTTCAGTCATTCCAATTTAATCCCCTACCAAGCAAATGTCAAAGCAATTGCCCAGAATAAAAGCTGACAGGTAATTTTGATCATTTTCAGCATCATTTTAACCAAGGTCTTGATGATCTTAAAAGTGTTTTCCAACAGAAATGATTCTATGATTCTAAGGTCATGTCATGGTTTAGCAAGGAGCAGCTTTTGCTTGGTAACAGGGGGAGTGGGTTGCAGTGAAGACCTGGTAAAGAGTTTTTGGACCCTAACCCAGCTCCTGGGTTCACATCCACCTACAGCCCATCTGGGCCAAGTTGTACCCCTGCAACCCATGGAGGGCAAAGGCAGGACTGAGAGTTACCAGCAGCTCCATGTGAGTGAGCCCAGACGGGCGAGGGACTGTGTGGGGAGACGGCCATGGCCCAGGTCGTGTTGGAGAGCCTGCACGTCGCAGAGCAGCCCCACACAAGAGGCAAAAAGGAGCTGCCGCCTTTGGGACAAATGTGCGTCGGAGCAGCCCGTGCAGGTCTGCCGTGTGTGTGAGGTACCCCACGGACTTTCAGGGAAGACTGATGCAGAGCCCACCTTCCCTGAGGAGGGACAAATGGCAGAAGCTATTGGGAACAGACTGACTGAAACCCCTACTCCCTGCGTCCGTGGGCCGTTCTTGGGGGGATGAGGTAAAAACACCGGGATCAGGGCTCTGAGCCTGGGATGAGGGGAAGTGTGGCAAGAAGGCGTTCTTAGAGGGCTGGTCAGACTCTTCATTGTTGTACTACTCTGTGTTGTTTTATTTTGGTTATGTTTTGGGGTTTTAAGGTTATGTTTTAGTTGATGTTGCACTAAATTATTTTGTTTTCTTCCCCAAGCCGAGTGGCCTGGTCTGTTTTGTCCTGGACATTAAGCAGCAATTAAGCTCTCCCTGCCCTTTGGCAATTCTCAGTCTCTTTGGTACTTGAGGCTAATCCTGACCTTTTGTTCCCTGATGGGCCTAAACCATGACAGGTCAGAAATAGACTTTTTTGTCCTTCATATTGTCAGTAACAAGTCCTTATTTTCCCTTTTACAACTGAGACACCAATATCTATTCAAATTAAATCAATCTTTAAAAAAAAAATAAAGTCCACTTGTATCACATGTATTCTAAGATTTTAAAACCCTATCTGGACCCAATCAGCACCATCACTTCTCTATGTAGTTGGACTTAGTTATGCAGACTCAACAAACAGAATTATCTGGGGAAAAAAACAACAAGTTAAGCTATGGATTTTGAATTAAGCAGTTGGAAAGGACAGAGCATTTTCAGAGGAACCAAGCTAAGCACAACTACGAGATAAAAATTCAGGCTGTCATTATTTAAGTCCTTAAGCTATAAGTAGCAGTAAAAACCTTTCAAATACACTGCCCCCACAAAAAGCCCACATGCAACAAGGGAGAAAATTCATTAAGCACCACACAGAGCCATGCAAGCACAAAGTTTGTAAAAAAATGAACAATATTCCATCACTATGGGCATCCTTCACCTATTCTCACCTCTGTGGCAGCCTGAGGGGCATTTGTGATTTCTGCAGCCTAGAGTTCGCCCACAGACTTGATCACAAGGTGGACAGTTTCCAGAACAGCACTATTTAAAAAAAAAAAAAATATATACATATATACCCTTTATAACAGAAAACGTACACATTTCTGGTACAGATTTTCCTTCTATCATCTAATATTTTTGTAAAAGTTTTTCATGCAGCTTAGTCAAACTTCCTCATATTCATGCCAGGTATAGAAAGGAGGACATCTGTAAATTTGTTTTTAAAAATTCCAGTTATAAAACAACAAGAAAACACAAATCTGAAAGCATCATTCCAACCCTCTAAAAAGACACAGGGCTTCCAAAAAGTGCAAGAAAATTTTTAATGTTCAAATTCTTATAGATTTTAATCCAAAATAATTTCAGGATATTACACTACAATTTGTTCCACTTTTATACTATATGGACCTTGGCACAAAAATGTTGCTAACAACTCTTTCATTTGGAGTTTATTTTTCGTTTTTTTTTTAAATATCTTTTATCTTTGTAGTAAAGGTCAGATGGCTTTACAATCAGCTATCTACTTTCTGGTTTTATGCAAAGCTGAATCAGAACACAACACCACCACACTGGTTGATGACAGGCCAGGAGAGACTCTTATCTTTTCTATTAACATGAAAGGTATTCCTCCTTCTAAATTGTATAAGGAAGGATGGCAATTAGAGAAAGCTGGATTTTTTAGCATAAATTAAAGATTTACTTGTTTTGCTGCCTTTTCCCATAAAGTAAATTCACCCTAACACAAAAATATCTAACAATAAAACTGTATTTTTTCATGTCTCTGTGGTAAGAAGTCCAACTTTCATATTGTCTTAATTCACACATCACAGGCAACTTTCAGGCCTTCTTGAATCAATAAACTGAAAAGATAGGTCTGAGCTATCATTCACAGAATGAAACTGAATTGGTTTTTTTTTAAAATACCTCCCCAGAGGGTGACTAAATCCGTTTGTTGGGCAGCCTGTTACACTGTGACAACTCTTTTGGTGAAAAATTTTTTCCTAATACCCAATCTAAACCTCCCCAGGCAAAACTTGAGCTCATTTCATCTTGGTAGTTGGGAGAAGAGACTAACCCCCAGCTCCTTACAACTGCCTGAAGGGGAGTTGTAGGGAATGAAAAGGTCTCTTGTCAGTCTCCTCTTCTCCAGGCTAAACAATCTCCATTCTCTCAGCCGCTCCTCATTAGACTTGTGCTCCAGACCCTTCACCAGCTTCATTACCTGTCTCTGGACACACTCCAGCACCTCAATGTCCTTCGTGTAGTGAGAGGCCCAGAACTGAACACAGTATTCAAGGCACGGCCTCACCAGTGCTGACTACAGGGCATCACTTCCCCAGTCTTGCTGGTCGCTATTTCTAGTAAAAGTCAGGATTCTATTGGCCTTCTTGGCCACTTGGGCACACTGCCAGGTCATGTCACTTCTTTGACTCCAAATGAGAAGGGAAATAGAACTGAAATTTGCAATTGTTAGACCACTACTGTTTGCAGCGATGTGTATTAGAAGGTGAGGTAGAATGCTGTGTTGTCAAAAATAAGAGTACATCCCTTACAAAGTTATGACAGATTCCCAGCTTTTCCTATAAAGTAAGGAAATTCATGGATTTCACTACTTCAGAATGCATGAGTAACTACACAGGTACTTGAAAGCAAAACTGCCTTCTGGAATGGGAGCACTGTCAAAATCCCCTCACAGTTTTTAAAGCCACTGAGTTTTTCTTGGTGACGTGGTGTTCAGAGGATTCTAGTCCACTGCAAACTAATTCAAATGACACTGAAGAAAACTTTTTATACAATAAATCTGTTTTTCCACCTCGTGTTATGTGATTTATGTATAATATATTGCCTCTGAATGAATAAAGAAAATGTTGTATAAACAATATATTTGAGAAAGATACTTTCTGCACTCTTTAAGTCGAGCACTGGAGTCTGTTTTGCCTGGAACCGTAATTGGCTGCGAGCCCTCCTTACCCTTGTCTCAATCCACAACAACCTTGCTTATTTTTTTCATCCCATTTCGCCGGAGCCTCTGCCATCCTAACGAGGGTAGGGGTGGATGAGGGGCACCAAGTGAGAGACTGTCATGGTGCTTCTTTGCTAGCTGGGCCAAACCACAATAGACTCTTACCTTTCTTCTACATTGGTGCTTTTGGCAGTCACGAATTTTGGTACACTTTGTCTCACACAAATATGGCTTATGACATGGCATGCGTTTGGTGTGCTTTCCACAGCGACACTGCTTTTCAACTTCCTGGGCAAGAAGACAGATTAAAAAAAGGGTATTTTTTAATAAAAAAAAACAAAACAAAACCCAAACCAACCTCAAACCCAAAATGTACTACTAATATCTGCAAAAAAAAAGTTCCCAGGACAGTAACATTACAGTGCTCTGTCACAACAACAAGGATATCACATGCTCTAAGCAGATTACCTAGCTGTGCAATAACTACATGGTGACCTTGTGTCACCATTGTCAACATTGTGCTCTAGATGGCACCTGTTGCCATGGTTTCAAGGCAAAAAATGATGTCACTTCAAGGGAAACACTCAAGTGGGTAGTGCAAGATGTCAAGTCTAAATGCAAAACAAAGCCATACAAAAAAGTATGCACACTAAACTCCAACATACTATATTCATCTATCATGTACACAGATAATTTAAATAGGGGAGCAGGTTTATCTGACGCTCATCCCAGCTCTCATGCTCTAACCACTTTCATCATAGATTTTTGTAATCAAAACTAGTTCTGGAAGAAAAAAAACTGATAGCAGACAGAGCAATATCTTTATAGGTCAGACTACAGAAGCTTCATAGATTTAGAGTAGAGCAAAATACTACTTTCTTACTAATGAGGAAATAACGTCATGTTATAGCATCTCCGTTTCATTGACAATGAAATAGAGTAATAAGATAAAGCAGCAAGGAAACTAGAAGAGCTGGGGACAAAAACTGTCTTTTAAGGCATAATTAAAGCCAAAACAATATCCATGCCTCAATTCAGATACATAAAGCTCTACTATTAATTCATACTTCTTTTGGGGTGGGAGAGGAACAAGGAAAAAATATGTTGCTTTTAATGAACAGAAATTCATAGACTTCATTATAGATATGACTTCATTTTTCTTGCAGGCACATAGTGTTTAAAAACCCTAACAAAAAGTGGACCTTCTACAACAAGACTAACCTGCCTACATATTTCACAGGGACCTCGATGACAGCGCTGTGAACATTTATGGATGCCACATTCCAGAACTTTGTCACAACTATCGCCACAGGTGGGCACATCTTCTGTACAAGGCAATGTAAACTCTAGACAAAGAGAAAAGTACATGCAAACATTTAGACAGAAAGACAAAAATGAGTTCAGGTGACAATTCTCTCTCTTTTTAAAAAACTTCTATAGAATTTAATCACCAATTAAACCCCTGGTACTAAATAAAGCTCTGAAAGAATTAAGAAAAAAGTTAATATAAACTGTCAGAGTTCAACGTTTTAAGAGCTTTGTATGGACCCTGCCCTGCAGAATTAATCTAAACTACTGGCTGTCAAAGCCTGGATGACTTTTTTTTTTACAATGTTTGTTGAGGTTTTTTTTTTAATAAGAACAATAAATTTAAAAAGTAGCTTACTTGATTTTTCACATGGACAGGACCTTTTCCCAGAACGAGGACAGTCTCCACAGGGACCAGCATGACAAACTTTTTCACATGTGTGGTTACCACAAGGCAAACGTTTCCCACACACCTATAAAACCCAGAGAAACCAAGTGAAAGCAATGTAACAGAACTACAAAACAAGATAAAACAACCCAAGGGAAAAAATTAAGGGCAAGAGACATCTGGATGAAATTTAACTTTCTCCGAGTTTTGTTAACAAATCTCATATTCACTAAGCTTGCCAAATAAAATTGATCACCCCTGCAGTGATCCTGACTGGAAGACCACTGTATACCAAGCAGTTAGCGGTTCATCCAACAGTTAACCCAAGTACTCTCAGGCTTGTGCTGTGCTGCAGGAACAGCTTGGCCTTCAGGCCTGTGTTGTGCTGCACATATTCCTTGGTCACAAGATCTTGTATCCTTGGATACAAGATACTGCTATGATATGTATCGTAGCAGTGGAGATTGGAGGCAGCTCCCACTTGGTAGCAGTGATTATGCCACCTGCATGTCCATGCCTTTATCTACAAGCACAGAAAGAAGTTCTAACGTGATTATTCTTTCTGTTTGACAGTAGGAATGATTAACAGAGTTGCTTTCTCGTAACAAAATCCTCTAAAAGCTTCAGTAAGCAAAATCTTTTCTACAGATGGTGTCTGCACTGCATGCTACACATGGATCAGAGGCCCATTCAACACTGCACAACTTTGGGTTCCCAGCACCTATAGTGTATACTATTATTTCTATTATACTCCCTTTCTCTGTAGTGTGAACTGAAATAAATCACATCTTAATTGATTCTTTACAGAGGCTGAGTTGCTTTCTTACTTGGACTGTAAGGACCAAGAACCTCCTGGTGTAATCTCCCTTAGAATCACTGAATCATAGAATGGTAGGGGCTGGAAGGGACCTTTAGAGATCACCTAGTCCAAACCTCCTGCAGAAGCAGGTTCACCTAGATCAGGTCACATAGGAATATGTCCAGGCAGGTCTTGAAGACCTCCAAGGAAGGAGATGCCACTACCCCTCTGGGCAGTCTGTGCCAGGGCTCCCTCACCCTCACGGTGAAACAGTTTTTCTTATATTTAAATGGAACTTTTTGTGTTCCAGCTTCATCCCATTACTCCTTGTCCTGTTGCTAGATGCCATAGAAAAATGGGATGCCCCAACCTCCTGACACCCATCATTTAGATATTTGTAAATATTAATAAGATCCCTCCCTCAGTCTTCTCTTTTCTAGACTAAACAGCCCTTCTGCCATTTAATTTTTTTAACTGTTTTTTTTTTTTACAGTCTGTCAAACCATATCCTTGGTCGCAAGACTGATCTGCAAATATTCTTCAAAGAGTGAACAACAAAGCTTTCATTCTGTTATAGTCAGTAAAAGTAAATAAGCGTGAAACTCGTATCTCCTAAGCTGTAGTTTCATGCTTATTTTTGAAGACAGCAACTAAATTTCAACCTCAAGTACAAGAAAACAGAATATACAAAGTAAAATTCACTGCTGGCTTAGCCCTAGTGCAATTTCAGAACAGAAACATTTTAACTACTGTAAAAAATGAACTGGGCCACCAAGTAGAACACTGCTGCTTACATTTTTGATTGCACTTTCAAAACCTAATAAAATTATTTTCTTACCAAATGACTTTTTCCAATCCTTAATACAGTGAGTAATAAAATTTTATAAAGATGAGAAATAAGCTAAAAAAGACAGCTTCAACATACCTGATCACACTGCCACTGAGGACTTGCACAAAGTCTTTCTGCTGTCTGTCTTCCACAGATGCACCGTTGTTTACTGACTCGTGGACAAGGCTGACAATCTCCTGTACGTAATTGCAAAGTGACGTTGAGAGTATGAACTGCGAAAAAATTATACATCTTAACAGTTAAAGCAACTACTCATCTGAGGTTTAAGAAGGGAGGTCTACCTGCGTGACAGGAATTCTCACAAGCGTGCTGTCCACACAGCAATGTCCGTCCACAGGGCAGGCGACACGACCATTCCTTGGCACTGCACCTTCGGGGCACTGGTTTAGCTTTCTTACAGTGACAGGTTATTGTCACCATCTTTGGGCAAGGTGGACATGGTCCTAAGTAAAGACAAAAGAATGCCTCACTAACAGCCCTTCAGCAAATACAACCTTAACTACGTTGCTTTACTCAGAATTTAACAGTTAGCTGACTTTAAGTAAAACTGAGTGTAACGGCTACATAAACATAGGTCACACACTCAAGAGATACAATGGATTTACCTGGATGACAAAGCAGCAAACATTTATGACCACAAGAAGGTTTGAATTCCCTTTCACATATCTGACCACAGGAGTGAGGTACCAGCCACGGGTCCACTGTTGGATTTTCCACTTTTCCACAGTAACAGTAATACCTACTGGGAGTTTCAGACCGTTTGTATTCAAACCTACATTTTGGACTATAACAAGGAAAAAGGGAGTAAAATAACAAGCAATTTCTTTTTTAAAAAAGTAAAGTAGTTTTAATCATTTTTTTCCCCCAAGATTGTTGCCAGGCTACCAATTAACATTTTTACAAATATTGTAACAAATAACAACACAATTAAATTTATAACATACAATAAAGGTCTTGCTATATGTCAGATTTTAAAATATTAAAATATTATTATTAGTCTAGAGAATTGTCCTATGACTGCAATCTTTTTTTCTAAGAATATGTACAAAAATACTCCAAGCATACAGAATAATTTTCATGTCAGGTAACACCAAAGGAGAGTATGCAACAGTTAACTCACTTAAACAGAAACAATCGAAAAATCAAAAAGATATTAAAACACTTTTTTTTTTTAACCAAGAGCAATTTACAAGCTACACTAAAATTTAGCAATGGTATAAAAGCTATTCAGAAGAATTAAAATTTTATCTGAAAGACTTTAGATTCTATCAGTTCAGTATCTTAGATATTATAAGATGCGTTCCTGTGTGACCTGATCGAGGTGAACCTGCTTTAGCAGGGGGCTGGACTAGATGATCTCTAGAAGTCCCTTCCAACTCCTATCATTCTTTGACTCTGTGAAGACACACACATTTATGTGTTATGCTTGATGGTGTCAGATATTAAAACCCACATTATTCCTAAAGGTAGACAGGCAAGAAAGGTCTAGAACTTGTTAGTGCCACAGGCCCTAAAGGCTGCAAGTCATGGACGAGAAACACAAGAGAAGGTAGGAGAAACACAGCAGCTCCCATTTCTGACTAGACTGGGAAAAGACAGACAAGGAGCTGCTCCTCAGAGAAGAATAAAAGCCTTGAAAGACCAAGGTACTCTTTTTTTATAAAACAAAACGTCGATTTGTCCCTATATAATACATTATAGGCAATAAGACATTTCTCCACAGTGACTGAACAGTTTTATCATGTGCTTAAATGTTAAATAAAATACCATTCACCTTGACATTTTTTCATTATAAACATTGTGCTTAGGCACAAAACTAGTTTGTAGTAAAAAAAGTATTATCAACTTCAGGTGCTGCCAGTCAAAAATTTCTACCTTATTTCCTAAGCAAACCTGCTCCCTGAGATACCACATTAATACAGCGTTTGAATCCACCAGGCATTTGAACCAAATGTGACAGAGGATTTTGCTACCAGCAAAGAGGATATTGCTACCAGCTCCCACATAAAAGTAGGTGAACAGATAAAGCATAGAACAAACATGCACTTTGACTGAACTTTCAGACACAAAGCTATTGAAAAAGTAAGCACTATTATTCATGCAACCACAGTATTACCTCCTTCTTTATACAGTCTGATATAATACCGCAACATTGGCTTTGATGCTCGAGTTAGAGACTAAAAAAACTCCTCTCTCTAAATCTTACTATAACTCCTTATTTATTTAATGGTATCAAATATAAAAGTGATAGAGAAATATGTAAAACCATCTACAAATAAATATTAGAATTCGAGACAGATAAGTTACTTTCTCACAGGTTAAAACCAATTTGATGCAGCAGGTTTTAACATCACTGTGAAATATTCCTGAATTATATTCACAAAAATATTAAGACACTTCAGAAAAGCAACAGAAGAGTCAGTCTTCCAAACTTCTTTTTTGGTGTGCATGTCATTTACAAGAACCAAGCTGTTCTAAAGTAATTCCAGTTCACAAATGTTCCACAGTAAAGCATCTTTGTAAATGCACCATGAAGAGCTCACCATGGCCAGGGATAATCTTTCTTCCCAAAATCATCATCTGTCAAAGGAGAAGACACAAGGAAAAGGCTGTCCTTAGCCCACTTCTGGATACACACCAGGTGAAATATACAAAAGCATCCACAGCAGCTCCAGACCTAAAAAACAGATAGAAGTGACAAACGCCCTGTATTAGGTTTCCTTTTGTGTCAGATGATTAAAAACTGTAATATCTGAAGAAATATAGGCTTCCTAGTTTTCCATTTTAAAATTGGGTTTCCTAGATTATACAGGTTTCATAGATTACACCTATTCTAATAGAGTCTTGCTGTTACAGATTCATACCTTTAACTTTTTTTCCTGCTGCTTTGGTTAAGTTTTTACTAAAGCTTATAGACACCAAAATACTCATATGATCAGAAATGTTGATTTAAACACACCTTTCGAAGTTATATAGTGCAAGCTTATGCCCAATGCAGGATTATTGCCAGTTTATCTCAGTTAACTGACAGCTTTGTCTAGCAAAGTTGAAAAAATCTGAAAGATGGGCACTCCACTGTCATCCTGGGCAACTTGCTCCAAGTGTCATACAACCTTCCTAGTAGTCAATCTGCACCTTCCAGTTTGTGTCATTGCCCCTTATAACACCACCTGTCACCACAAAGACAATTTTGGCTTTAGCTGCCTTCACAACTCCAAGTAGACAGGCAGCAATCATACTATCCTTTAGTCTCTTATCTGTCAGACTAAACAAGCCCAGCTCTTCCTCCTCCTCTCTCCCTGTCACATACCCTATGTCTCTAGATACCTTGGTAGGGAAAGTACCCCCCCCCCCCCCTTCCAAACTTAAAGATTTACATACAATGCCAGTAGGAAAAAGACTGGATTACAAAGTGTGGATTTCAACGTTGTGTCTTTTGTGCGTAGATGAAGAGAAGTATAAAATTGAAGAGAGTTAAAAGGAAGTGTGCTTAAGAGAGTTGATTTTGCCAGTATTCTGTCTCCTTTACTAAACCTTTACGTTCTTGTTCCCAGTGTGCTTCTCTTTGTCGTTACTGGAGTGAAATCACAATCCTTTGCTATCTTTTGCTTAGAATTGCGGCTGAAAAGTAATTTAAATAACAGCTTGCAGTGTCATGACTTCAGTGCTTACAACATATTAATGTCTTAAATTGTCAGCTTAGAATGACTGTAACAATTTGGTATTTGAAATACAGTAAAAAAATTTAAATAACTTATCACATTGTTATAAAATTATACTGTGAAAACAAGAATTTCCCAATTAACTCATAGAGGACAAAGTTAATGACATAAGTTTCTAAAAGAACGGGAACTAGTTTTCTAAAAATTAAGATAAACAGGAGACATTAAGCAAACAAATGCACCTGGATGAAAGATTATATATTCAAGGTAACTAACAAACCACGGAGCTCCAGTTGCCGAATCATCTCACTTCTGCTAAGACCAACTCTACCAAGAAATGCAGAACTTGAAAATCAAGCTAAGCGTATACGTCACTATCTGAAAAAATATGGATTAATGTTAAGAATTTATATAAAACATATGCATTTCTTTCTAAAAATAGGCCAGTTTCATTGGCTACTTGTAGTCCATGTACATTCAGCATAAGAAGCTAAAGATTTTCTGCGTTTTAATTCTTTTCATGTTAAACATACAGTTGCAAACATCTATTTGATCCAAGTAACTGTAACAGAAACAGGGTTGAGCCTGCCGATGTCAATAAACAAAGTGAGGAAGACCTGTACTGAAATCTCTCCTGTGAAAAATGGATCTATATGGAATAACACAACCTTCTCAGACACATCATCCTTCTTTCACTTGACCAGCATTTAGAGCAGCAAAGTTTATCTGAGCTCCTCTGATATAAATCTAACAATAGTATTTCCCAATTTCCTAGTATTTCTTGCTTTGGTGTCTGCTGAAGCATAGCTTATTGAACAGACCATTACAAGCAATGGCCTTCAAGCACTTCAGTTTCCACCTGCTACTCCCGAAAATTAAACAATAACTATTTTACATTACGATAACAAATATATATAAAAAAATCCACATTCTGATTCCAAGCTACATCTATTAAAGCATTTAATTCTTCAAGTGTTTGACAAATTCAGATACTGAATGTTGCATTTAGTACTCTTATTTTAAAATTATCAATCTCAGGGATTACCTTTATAATATAATTAAACACAAGTTATTCAGACGGTTATATTTGTTTTATTCTAAAAGACTACTGTAAAATACTTACAGCTTGGTTCCTTTTAACTGAGGCAATGCAGATCAGACATGTCATAGCTCCCGACTGAAAAGCATCATTCAGATACTGTCTTGTACGTTCCAGTTCACTTGCATCTCCATCTTTAATGTACAAAGATTTTTTAAGTTATTGGTAATGTTTGATCAGCTATTCTGTATGTGTGGAGACTGCTGTAAAAGTATGTATTTTTGTTCTCTGTATAAGGGCCAGTCACACATTATTACAAAACCACATTATTACAAGTACTTAAGGCAGTTTCAAAAGTATACCATACATTCTGCATAAAAAGGCAAGAAGTAATGTCAGCATGAGTTGCTGGGAACAAACATTTTTAATAAAAGACATCAGATTAAAGTGCTTTCCCCCTCCACTTATGGAAAAATTCTAATACATGGGGAATAATACATCATTGTTCATGTTTTCATACCCAGATAAAAGTCAATGAAAGAAAAAAATATTACCAGTTTGACTGGTGTAAACGGTAAATGTTTTGGCCAAAATCTTTCCTTGTTTTACTTCAGCATCTTCATCATCATCTTCAGATGAGGAGCTAAACTGGTCTTCAACTAGCTTTTTTGCTGCAGCCTGATTAGCCTTCTTAATTTCATCAAATTTCTTCTGCGCAGATAATTCTATTAAGAGAAAAGATTCATGGTGATTAATATCGTAACAGTTAACCATAACATCACATTCAGTTCTATGTCCTTTCAAATCCCCTTGTCTTTAAAGAACTTGCAGATTTTGTGTTTTTACGGGCAATATGTTGCTACATTTTCAACACTACATAAGAAGTGATAAATTATATTTCCTTCTTTACTGTGTATTATCCGTAAAATTCATAGTAGGAATTATGTCTGCCAATTACCGCTGACAAATCCAACCATAGTAGAATATATGCATCTATAACTTTGCTTTATGAAAAGGATACTTTAAAAACACCACACAGGGACATCCCAAAAAAACCACAACTTTCACAGCATGAGAAAGAAAAAAAAAAAGAACCCAAAACAAAACAAGCAACTCTTGACAAAAGCCATTGTTATAATTTGCTGATACACTACAGGACCTCTACTAGCATTTAGCACTTTTTAAATTATGACTTTTATTGCTCTGCTTCCATTCAAAAAGTCTTTATTGCAATACTGGATTCACGCTACTTGATAGCCAGCAACATTAAAAGTGATAAGCTATTTAAACGTAGCTTTTTTTAAAGTTATTCCATGTGCAAGAGAGGATCATTCTCACAGGGAGGAAACAAAGTTACGTAACTTTGCAGAGATCATAATAAATCAAAGTGTCTTTACAATAACATTCCACAGACATAAAGGTCTTTGGCAGATCACAGGTCATAAGTACCTCCCATTTCTTTGTATTACGCTATTGCATCCAATATATTTACTAGGGTTCCATCAAGCTCAGATTTACAGTTTTTCTTAAATAACTATGCTTCCAGTTAAAAGAGCTCAGTGTTAGCTACTTCTCTACCTGCCAAGTATCTTGTGAGTATTAACTTGCACTGACAGAAAACCCGGGCAGTGGGAAGCCTGCACCTTTCCCAGAGGCAGGCAGTGTGTCATACTGACCACGGCACCTAACATTTGTCCCTAGCGAGCAGCACTCTCCGGAATATTTCCAATCGTACCGAAAATAGCTGCTTCATCCATTACTTCTTTACTCTTATTACTTCTTCATACTTTACTCCTCCGCTCGAAGGGCACTGGCTGTACACCCCGAGGTGGACGCACTCCCTGAGCCCCCAGTGACAGCCCGAGGCCTCCGCGTTTCTAGCAAGAAAGTACTTGAAAGGAGGAGATGGCATATGGCACAACGCCGGCGCCCCCGCCCGCCTCCTCTCCCCACGACGCCGGGGAGAGCCCCGACCAGGGCATTTGTAGGGGCTCCTCAAGGCCTGGCTGGACACAGTCTCACAGTTTGCTCCCCCGCGCGGGGTCCCGCAGCCCCCAGCCGCGACGGGGGAAAGACGAGGGCACGACACTCACCACTGGACCCCGTGGCCGCAGCGCATGCACGGCCGCGGGCCTTCGGGGCCGGGACAGCTGCCCCAGCACGGGCGGCGAGCCCGTCCTCGGGCCTGCTGCGGCCCCGGCCCCGGCCGCCCTGGCGCCACGGCGCCTCCATTCCTCCCCAGCCAGTGAGCTAAAGGACGGCGGAGAGAGCGAGGCCGACGCCTCGTCACAACCGCAGCGGAAGCCGCCTCGCGGCGAGCGAGCTCTCCCGCCCGGCCCAGCCCGGCCCCTCGGCCCGGAAGCGGCGGTGGAGGCGGCAGAGACACGCGGAGCTCCCGCGGCAGCGCGCCTACAGTTCCCAGCGTCCCCCGCGCGGGCGGCCGCCAGTGGCGCGGGGGGGGCTCCAGCACCCGGCGTGCACCGCGCGAGCGCCCGGCCTGGGCCCGCCCCTGCCCGGTCAGAGCCGTGCGTGCTGATACCCAGCCAAGGGCTCTGATTTGCTCAATGGCTGCTTTTCCCTGCTTCTGTAGCCGCAGTATCAGCGGCCTCAGCTATCTTACATCATCATTCTTGTGGGAAAAGACCCGTAAGATCATCGAGTCCAACCACTAACCTTACACTGCCAAGCCCACCACGGGGGTTTGGACTAGATGATATCTAAAGGTCCCTTCCAACCCCTACCATTCTATGATTCTATAAACCATGTCCCTCAGCACCTCATCTACAGAGGCTTTAAAATACCTCTGATGCCTTGAACAAAGGCTGAAAGATGGAATAAATCCATTATACCTGATACAGTAGTCATGTGTTCTGACCACTAGTATGCACAAATAGTTGTGAGACTCAAACCTCGAGCTTTGCAACTGCAACTAGCAAAAGCCAATTACTTTGCAATTTTAACTAGCAAGCGCCAATTAACCAAAAAGAAGACACAAACTGTATGCCACACTGTGCATGCTTCAAAGGAAAGTTCAGCCAAAGAACATCAGACGACAATTACCAGAGGATCCCAAAGATCCTTATAGACTACCAGAGACTCTCACAGAAGACCCTGACAGACTCAAGGTGCACACTTAATAGAGATGCAAATATTATAACTAGTTCCACGAAATATCATGAGTATGTATACGGATTCCAGGAAAACCTATGCATATGTGTGCAACAGGGCAATATAAGCTTCTCCTGTGGAAACTTGTAGTATGCCCATAAGGAGGAGCTATTCCCCATGCATTCAGCACAGCAAATAAAGAATGCTTGCTTTCTAAAATTCCAGAACAAGTTTTACAGAGTCTTTGTTCTGCCGACTGATGGTAACACCTCCAGGGATGGTGGTGACTCCACCACTTTTCTGGGCAGCCTGTTTCCATGCTTCAAATTCTTTTCTTGAAGAAATGTTGCTGAATTTCCAATTTAAGCCTTCCCTCCTGCAACTTGATACCATTTCCTCTTGTCCTATCACTTGTTACTTGGCAGAAGGGACCTACTCATCTCACTACAACCTCCTTCCAGGGAGCGATAAGGTCTCCCCCGAGTCTCCATTTCTCTGGAGTTAATTTCTGGCAGCATGCTGCTCTTGCACACACTGTCTTCACAATTTCTCTTCAGAGTATGAGAGGTAAAAATCAGGCACAAAGCATGTTTAGAAACTTCACGGAAATGTATGCAGAAAGTTTACTGCACAGAAAAATATATGGAGAAACCTCCATGCCTCCTGAAAAGTGCAAGTTGAAATAGTCCTAATTTTGTTGACATTTCCTTATGACATTTATGTTCTGTCTTGTGCCAGGAGGAAGCTGCATTTAGTGGCTTTGGGGTTTTTTTTCAGCAAATATATGCATCTAAAGCTAAATAATATAAGATTTCCAAAAATAAAAAGGATCTGAAAATAGTAAGTAAACTATTGAAGTGTTTACAGTCAAAGCATTTTTATTCTCAAGAAAGAGGCAACTACTGACTACAACTTGTGTTGTAGATGGAAGGATCAATAAAAGTAGATCTCTGGCTTTATGAATTTAAAGTCATTATCATATCACACATTATCACAAAGTTTTAAACTCTTCAACAAAGGAGAAAAGGACTTAAGTGCCTAGTGAAATATGATGCAGTTCTATGGGATGCTGCAGCCATACAGGTTGTAAATTGTATTCAAGATCTGAGTTGGAAGAATGCTGATTGCAAAGTCCAACATTCACAATACAGTCCAGTGCCAGAATAATGCACAGATAGAGTCTTTAATGAAATGATTGCATACTCTTTCCCTTCACCAGCACAATATACCATTTGTCATTCAAAGCACAGGATCAACAGTGAATAGATGGCAGTTTCATATTCTTATTTATGCTTGATCCATATACATCCTATATACTAGTTACTTAACATTTGATCCTTGCAGTGAAATTAGGAGTCATTTGTAGAATTCTGGCATTCTGGAAACCTATCAACATTATAAAAAAAAAATCAATCAGAAATAAATCCCTTTAAGAAAGATATAATTCATCTTCGTCTTATTACAGAGAAGAATTAAAGTATAGAGAATATTAGAAGAATAGAAGAATTAAAGTATAGAGATATTATCAAGTGATAATATTTACATATGTACTGTTTTTAGAGTGGCAGCCCAATTGCCTAGGATAATCAAATTTCCCTGAATACAGTATTATCCATTCTCTTCTTCCAGTCCCTTTTTCCACTCTCTGTCATCAAACTTTTCTAGTATTAAAGTGGCCATGATCAAAGTCTACCAAAAATACCAACTGAAAATACCCAGCTGAGAACATAACTTGCCAAAGGAAAAAGTTATAAATTAGAGGAAAAAAAATCCAAGGAGATAATGCTTCTTAAACCAGTTGAAAACTTACTTGATAGATGAAAACAGTAGATTTTGCTGTCTTAGTAGTAACTATGAACAGAAGTAATACCCTAGCAATTAAAAAAAATATACTTGCTTGGTCATTTAGTTGTATTTTGCTTTTCCCAGCAGCAGCTGCAGAAGATGCTGTAGGGAGAGTCTGGCCACTTTCTGTCGTGTCTGCCCCTTGCCCTCTGCCATTATCCACAACTATAACTTTAGAATCATAAAAATTTTTAAGCACAGATCTTAGAAATTTGGTAGTCCGTGTTCATCAGCACATGATTTCCTGGAGCAGAACTGTCCTCAATATTGTGCAAAGAACAGATGGATTTTGAAACATCCATATTTGTCACACGGATGCTTGCAAAAAGTCATATTTTCTCCCTTCCCTATTCCAGCCTTTGCTTGTAATATCCTAAAAAAAAGGACTATTGAAAACTGCCCATTTAATGTTTCAAGAAATCAGATAAGGTGGACTCAATGAATTAATAATATTTTCCAAACTTTACGGACATGGGTGCTCTCATCTGCATTGTAAATATACCTAATTATTTATTTAATATCCCATAGTTAATTAATCTTAGGATAATCAAGAGATATTAAAATTTTTTGTTTATACACAAATTTAGTGTCATGGTTTATGCCTGTATTGACCTCAAATAATATAATTGTAATGAAACTTTTCCTTCTTTCCCTAAGTAGACATGAAAAAATTACTTTAGTCAGCAAAGTTGTCAATATTTGTCAGTATATGTTACTGTATGTAGATTTGTATATGGATTTGCTGTAAAGCAGTGTTACGTAAAGAGTACATAATACATTAGCAGGTAACACCCCTTGTTTGTGCAAGAGCAAAGTCATATCTTACATCCTTATTCTCAATTCTCCTTTCTCTTACCAAAACCTGCCAAATTTGTGCTGCTTGTAGGAAATTACTGACATTACCTCATCAAATATTTTTTCATAATTTATAGTCAGGAAGTCCTACAAAGATTAGAAATTAATGTGTTCAGCCTCACGCAGGATTTGACCCTAAGTCTTACTGGAAACCCCAATGTTTTATTCCACTTTTGATGCTCCAGGTTTATCTGTGGATGGATCTACTTCTTCTAAGTCTGCAAACTCCTGTTCTATGACTGGCTTCAATATTTTCTCGATTTGTGTAAGTCTTTTTTTCAGTTTCTGTTGTGCAGCGTCATACTCAGCCAACAACCTGGCAAACTTTGTTTGTAATCTGTCCATTGCTCCTTGCATGTAGGTGACCTTCTCTTCCAGATCTCTCGGGTCACTTCCTAAATTTGCAGCTTCAATGTCTAGCAAGCCATCTTTCATTAGGATTTGCCTTCCCTTTTCTTCCAGCATGGCCTTTGCGTCTGGATACTCTGTTAAAGCCTCCATGAGATCATCTTTAGACAGACAAAACAAGTCCGAGTATCCAATACTTCTAATATTGGCTGTTCTTCGATTGCCCGCTTTGCTACCTTTGATATTAAGAATGCTGATTTCTCCAAAATAGCTGCCATCACTTAGAACCACAAATTGGGTAATTCCATCATCAGCAACTACTGCCAGCTTGCCTTCTTTGATAATGTACATCTCCCGTCCAATATCTCCTTTTTTGCAAATATAATCTCCAGGACTGTATACTTGTGGCTGGAGTTTCAAAACAAGTTCAACCAAGAGACCAGCTTCACAGTCTGCAAAAATCCGAACTTTTTTTAGCGTTTCTAGGTGTACATTGATTGCAATCTCTGCTCTTAGTTTATCTGGCAGATACTTTAAGACTTCCCTTTCATCCACGGCCTTTTTGTTTGTCCACAGGTAGTCAAACCACTTTATAACTCTTTTTTCCATGTCTTTACTCACATTCCGAAAGTGCATGTACTGCTTGATAGCATCAATCCTTGCTTGAAACTCTGCCCTGGCAGCATTCATATTGGAGATCATAGAGCCCACATTACCAACAATAGTAGCAAAAATCAGTACTCCAACCAAGAAGTCAATGACCACGAAGAAATACTCAGAATCTCTGACAGGAGGGGGTGTTTCACCGATAGTAGTCAGGGTCAGTGTTGACCAGTAGAGACTGTAGACATACTTTCTAGTCAGACGGGCAAATTCAGGATCGGAAGTGTCAGGGTAGACCCATGTGTCAGCCCCAAATCCAATGGCTTTTGAGATTGAATAGTATACACAAGCATTCCAGTGAATAATAATCACAATGTACATGACAAGGTTAGAGATCCTGAAGATATTTGGGTAATTTGTCCTTGTTTCTGTTCGCTGGAAGAATTCAAACATCCGAGATACTCTGAGTAATCTGTTTACTCTTAATTCTGGGTAATTCAGTCCTAACTTGAAGTATAAGAGATCAGTTGGTATGATTGACAGAAAATCTAATTTGAATTGAAAAGATGTCTTATATTTCTCTCGAAGTTTTTCTTCTTCTTTCACCAGAAGACCTTGATCTAGGTAACCTAAAATCATATTGTGAATAATAAAAAATGTTACAACTTCAACTGTGTTGTGTCTAATGTAAATTCAAATCCACATTGAAAAATATTTTAGATGCAATTCCAGGTGGCACATAAGTTCTCTTTTTAATAACCAGTTTCTTTTTCCTAAATATTCATTTCAGTGTTGTATGGTTTAGCCTGAGCTAAACTATACAGCTTTGAAAATTAAATATTCCATAGGCTATAGGAGGAGTGGTTAATGAGGGAAAGAATTTGAACATGGAAATTTCAGTTCCACATTGAGTGTATCTATTCCACAGCTCTGGATGCAGGATAACATTTTTAAAAAAACAGTTGCAGCTGAAGTTAATTTGATGTCTTGCTGGCTCAATGATCTTGAAGATCAAGCAAATACTTGGGTCTTCTTACATACAAAATTCAAATTTAAGTGATAATTTTTCAGAACCTCTGATCCTCCCTTGACCACATTGTATGTCTATTTTGTCACATTGAGTCAGTTGCAGGCAGAGCAGCTTGTATCTGTCTAGCTTATCTCATATCTCAGGCTTTATGTATTCTTTGAATAATGTATCGGTTTCTCCATCACAGAACACAGTCTTTCAGAAATCTATGTTGATATCTCCTGCACCTCATCAAGGGTACCCAGACAACAACAGTAGTAGTATTCTGAGTATTTTAAAATACCTGACACAAATTGAGTATACTTACCTGTTCTTGTCCGTACAAACATGTCAGCAACATAGATGGCATCGGAAACATAATCAATAATAAACCATACTGCTAAGTAGTCATGCTGAAGCTCATCAAAACAGGCTCTGAATAGGAAAAAACAAAAGAAAATTACCATTAAACGAAAATGAAATAGTTGCATGAAATCAGTGATGAATAAAATAGTTTATTCCTCTGATTTAGGGATATTGTGATTTGCTAGAAGTTTTATAGCAATTAAAGTTTAGGGCAATTAAAGGAGTACATCACCTAGCAATAATCATGGTCCAGTTGTACATGACAGGCATTGTAATACAAAACAACCAGTTGTAATACATGTTTCCTGATGGATCAATAATGAAAATGTCTTTCTTCTTCCTAAGCGATAGGCAAGTAAAAAAAGAGATTTAGAGAGAGACTTAAAATACACATAACACTTTTTGAGGATTGAAACACTCCAGAAACTGTTATTGTAAAATAAATGGTCTTTATCAATAAGGTTAAGCTTTCTTGCTTGAATGCATGGAGAACATTAAGCTGTTTGTTAGGTGTGACTTGGAACACAAACTTTAGAATCTACATTTTGCTTGGGAGTTCCACTTAGTTTCTAGCAGCACATGTAATTTCAGCCTTCAAAAATAATTTATTTCCTACAGAGTCAACCATCTTGTATGACGATTGATTTGACTATCAAAAAATAAAATTATTCTGTGACTACTAATGTTCAAATAAGGGAGATAAATCATGCCTTCCTTGCTGGAAAAAGTCTAGCTCTGAGATTGGCATAGTTTACATGAAGAAATCAAACAAGAAATCATGCAACACAAGTTCAGCCATACTATTTTAAATTTCTCTTCCTTGGCTAGAAAATTATAAATTTATCATGCAAAAGGTAAAGCAAGAAGTTTTAGATCATAGAAGAGTTTACTTGCTTGTAGATGTGGAAGAGATTGCTTTACACTGGCACATCCTTTGCTGCAGGGCACTACTCAAAAACATATTGGATAATCAGGATCCAAAGTAGATTTTTCTTGTTTTGTTTTGGTTTTTTTCCAGATCACTTTCATGAATGCATATTTCTGTTGTCCACACATGAAGTTAAGTCAGAACAACTCTGTTCTAGGGAGAACAATAGCTGTCTGTACACTCAATCACTAGAGCATAACCATCTTGTTTACAGGATATCCAGGAATGGATTTGGTTTAACGTCAAAATCAATTTTATTAGACCTATATAGCAGGACCTTAATGAAAAATACTTACTCTTCTTTATTTTCTTTCTTCTTTGACTTATCTTTATTTTTGTTTTTCTCCTTTTTTTCCTTCTTCTTTTGTGTTTCTCCATCCTTTTTCTTTTCTGTCTTGCTAAGAAATAGATTTACATTTTAATTTGTTACAGAATAAGTTATAACTTATCTGGAGAGAAATTAGGTGTCTTAGAAAGAGTAGTATTATTACTCTTTGTCTTACCTCTTCTTTTCTTTTTTCTTTTTCTTTTCCTCCCTGGGGAAAGAAAAACATGATAGGCTCATGGGATGCATATAGTAGTTGCTTTCACATTTCTTTAATGCAATCATCTCAATTCAAAAAGGATAACATTTATACTTAGGTGTCTGGCCTGCAAAAATGATTTGCTTATTGTATTCACATAAAACTACATTTGTTTTCAATTTATAGACATATTACCAATAACTTTGTTCTTGAGAATTATTATTATAATTGATGTGCATGAAGTTAAAATGTACATGCGGTCTCTTTTGGGATTACTTGAATGACATAACTTTTATAAAGAAATTCTTAGATATATATATATTATTTTGCTTTATTGCTGCTTCAATATTCAATATTCAATATTTCAGAACTGTCATTTTATGAAGTGGAAAAGATACTTACTCATCTTTATTACTATTGTTGTTAATATTGTAGTGTGCAAGTGCACCAGGTAGATACTGTTGACTGGGGAAGAGCAAAACAACACAGTTATATATTTTCTGAAATTCAAAAAAACCATTTAATCTCAATTATCACAGAGTATTTCTTACCATTTTAATCATGGGTTAAGTTATCTACAGAAGTTGAATGGGCACAGATTTTATTATCCTAAATGTTTAGAAGAAGCAGTATATTACAGTCTTAAAAACTGAACTTAGAGAGTGAAGGAAATTTGATCATGGCAAGTATCTGTGAAAAACATCACAGAAAAAAAATCCCAAACAGATACAAAATGATAAATTTGACATACCTGTTTTCCCCTGTATCTATGTCTCCAGAGTCCTCACTAGTGTCTTGCACTACCACGCTAGGAACAATTGTGTGTGAGTGACGGGTCTCAATCACTCCTACCTTCATGGTCGAGTTTGTCTCACCTTCAGTAATTGAGGAAGACTGATTTAAAAAAGAATCCAGTTGTTTCACAACTAGCAGAAGTAACAAGCATTTTCTCACCCCCACCCCCCCAGATGATCTTTTACATCCTTGCTTCCCCCAAAACTAACAGCATTTTCAATTTCCTTTCTTCCATGACAAGAAAGGGAATTGTGAGTATCTCAGTGTGCAGAATGACCAGGCAATTGCTGCTAAAGAGAATGCTCAACATATCTTTCTCTTAGAGGAACACCAGGTTGAATTAAGCAGCTTTGTATCTGCTTACAGGTGCTCTGAAAGATCTGCTAATGCTGGCACACAGAATTTCATCCTGATTTAACCTATATCCTCCACAGAGACATACTGGAGTCCAGTCAGCTTACAAATAATGGTGCAAAATAAAGCATGTCCAACCACTTCCAATCACTCGGCACCAGACAAACGTGAATGCATTCATCTTAAGGGAAAACATTCCTCCAACAGAGCAGGCTTTCAATTAGTCAGTTCGCATTAGGACTCCTAGTACCAACTAATTTTTCATCTGTAGCTTTGCTCTTTGAGTCTTCTTTAGTTTCAATAGAAAAAAAAAATACCCAAACTGAAACAAAACATCTTTGACTTTGCACTAACTGGACATACTGATTTGTGTACGTGAAGTACAGTATCTGAAGTGTGGTAAAATAGGATATGTAGAAAAATGTGCACCCATTCAGACTACTTAGCCTGGAGTTTGTGCAAAAATCTGTATCCTGTTCATTCCCCTGTTCTTCAGGTTAAGATTTCCTGTGTGTTTTCAAAAAGACACAGATTCCTCTGGCGTTGTTAGTATCTACTGTGTAGTGCTTTTTGTTCTGTTGAAGGAGCTGTGGCTACTGTGTGTAGGAATTTCTGGGAAAGAGGAGCTGACATTTGGGACAAGACTGAAGATTTCATCTTACTGAGGCACTGGAAGAATTAAGTGGGCATTAAGAATGCCTCAACATTATCTACACACGGAAATTGGAAGTATTTACTACCTCATGGTCTCAAAATACTAAATTTGAGTGTCAGGCTCAGGTGATTGCTATACCATGTTGTTTCCTTTCTCATTCAGTCAGGATATATAGCATGAGTATCTTCAAATTCCATAGGTCTCAAAGCAAACTGGAGAGGTTTGAAATTTTATGTCTAAGACACAGAAATGCTAATGCAGCGTGTGCTCAGGGCAAGTTGAACAGACACAGTAATTGCCCCTGGTTTGAGGACTGTGGTTTTCTCAGTAGAGCATTTGTGTGACAAAACCCTGACAATCGGAACAGTAGAACATTTCCTGTTAAACTCAATGGGTCCAGAACTCACCTTAATCCATTTCCCATTCCATTATAGAGGTTTTTCAAACCTCTATACAGATAAATGCTTGCTTTAGAGCTAATTTAGATTTGTACTGCATTATCTTTACTGTATCATCACAAAGTTTGCTTTTACTGTCTTTGATTTTTAAGTATGGCTACTATGATACACAATTGAGATTTCAAACATTATAACCTAAAAACTACTTACATTAATTACTACACATCTTTTTTATTTATAGAGAGATTTGTTGTACAAAATCTTTAGGGTTGCAAGAAAATGAAGGCAGTATTATCCTTTTACAGGATTGCAGTGAATGGAAGATCAGCTTCCATCTCTTCTAGTCTTTTATTTTACCTATTTCTCTCTTTCTTACTGTCCCACCATATTCACTTCTCTGGTCATTATTTTCAGAGAAAATGCTTTGAGTAAGGATATCCTGGAAGAGAACTTGCTTTTTCCCTTTACAAAAAGCATCAAAATATACATAAACATGTTCATAAACATTAAAATCTGCAGTATGTTACAGCCAAATCTCTCTTTTCTGACATGCAAAGAGTCCTTAGCAGTTCTGCAATAAGCAGTTTTATCAGTTTGCATGCTTACCTGGTGAATGTAATCTGCTGCTTCTGATGTCAATTTCAGTCCTTTAAATCAAAAGTGTTTCCTCACTACATAAGCAAAGCCACCATGAAAAGCTAAATTTAATCAACATTTCATAAATAAATCCCCTGTAGATCAATTTCTCAAACAGCTAGTTCCATGTGCAGTTCTCTGAATTATTCCCAAGGAAGGACATGGATCTTAGAGGATTTCCTTGACCTAGTGAATGGATTTTGAGATTTAGAGAGAGATAAAAGTGACAGTGGCAGTCGCTATTATCCCTCACTTGTGCAGAAGCTTACTAGCCTTATCAACACACAGAAGAAGCGACAAATATTGGACCATATTCTGTCTTGAAACAAACAAACAAACAAATTTTGTAAATTACTCTATTTTCAGTATTGTCTGCTGGACCATTTTCTTAATATTGCAGATGCCTTTTTACTGTGGTAAGAGGTCTTTACTAGAATAGATAAAATACCACAAATTTCCTGTTTATGTGTTTATCATATTGCTGAATAATAGGAGATACCATTTTAAGCTATGTATCTAATATAATGTAACTTTTACATTCTTATTTTCATGCTTGAATTGTGCATACATATTTTGCAGAAAAATTACATGATGATCAAGTTTTATGACACAGAACTAATCTTCAAGTTTGGTACAGAATGGTTTTTAAAATAGCTGCAATCTTCCTCCAATAGAAATGTGAAAGAGTTCACACATAATGGTCACAATCAAGAAAGCCAAAAGCATCTCTAATGTAGTTTGAAAGAAAAGATATTAAGCCATTTGCATACTAGAAAGCTGAGTTCCACAAAAATGAGGAAACTAAGTTCTCAGGAGCTTGAGTGTTTGTGGTTTTTTTTAATCTTTTATGTTTTACATGGTCCATTTTGGAAGAAAATAAAAAAATAAAAAAGCATTACTGAGCATGAAATCCAGTGCAGGGAACCTTATAAGCCGCAAAAATAGTGAATGTTCAAATTTGAAATGGTATCTTTACCACAACTGAGACAGAACTAAAGTTGCTGAATTGCTTTTTAACTTTGCATCACATCAAGCAGAAGCCAGGAAATCAGTCTAGCCTCGGAGCCCACAGGATTAAGACATGTTTGTCTCCTTAACCAAGAGCAGGAGGGCACAATGCTGCTGGCATTCATATTGAACCAAGTTAAATCTTGCATCTCAGGTGACTGAATGATCATTCATAAGGGTTTTGACATGTTGTACGTTTAATTACAAATCCAAAACGATGCTTAGTATCACAAGTCAATCTCCTGACCAGAGGAACAAATTAGGCACATCTGCTGTTACGCCTTTCCAACCTTGAAGACAGTCAGTCAATTCTTCTAGGAAAGACATATGCATTTGAAATTTAAAGAAAAAAAAAAAAGAAGAAGTTTAAGTGAAAGAGTAATGGGCAGCAAGGAAATTTTGCCCAGTGGAAGAGAGATATATAAATCTACAGAAGGTATCCAAAGTAAAATCGACAAAGAAGTGAATAATCTAAGTTCTGGCATATGTTTCTCTGTTGTCTTCAAAGAGCTGAAATAAAACGCGTATTCTAAAATCATAGCTATGAAAGGAATCTTGAAAGGTCACTGCATCCAGATAGTATTGAATCAGGATCATTCACTTCTGTCATTGCCATGGGTTTTTGCCTGGTTTGCAGTCTGAAAGACCTCAATGTCAATGCTGAGCAGAGATTTTGTGAATATGTGGTGGCACTGTCTGTCTGGGACACATGCCTTATTGTATGTCACATGAACATCAAACTAATTGTGAACTCCAGCATTTGGTGCATACCTTTGTCCAAAAGTTTTAGATTGCCAGTCAAGCCGAGCAAGTCTGAGTTGAGTCTCTCAAGCCAGTGTCAACTACACCTTTTTACTGTGGTGGAGAACTGGCGGTTTTCTAAAATAAACAGTCCTGTAAAGCAACTCTAACTTATTTTTTCTTATCTGTTTACCGTGGAGTCTTTCAAAGAAGTAAGAAGATGAGTCCTATTGGGCCAGATCCATTCCTTGTCTGGTAGTGGCCAGGACCTCACTTAGCTGTGAAGAGGTTTGCAAGACTAGTTCTGGGTGAGCCCAACACAGTGGTCTCAGTTTTGCTGTCCTTTAAAAGCCAGTTGCATAGTTGTCATTGACTTCACTGACAATTCTATTAGTTTAGCATTAATATTTTTTCACAGATATTTTTCCTATCCTTCCTTATTCCAGTGAAGTAACCTTGAATGATGGGAGAATGACCGCACTAATGGATTATTGTTTTAGTAGGCCAACTTTAATCTGGTTTTGTATCTTGTTTTGTCATCGTCTATAATTCTTCTCAGTCCTATTAAAGCTGCCTCTGGTTTCAGATACCCATAGCAAAAAGACTAGATACACTACACATATGTATTTATAATTTAATAAGCAAGTTTTAATGGCAAAACATTGCCTTTCAAGTTATTGTGTTGTGGCTGTGTACACAGATGAGTGTTTGGATTGGGAGCACAGATTTGGCAGGCTTATTTTCTGCAAATATTATTCTGTCTTTTCTAGCACTGAGACAATTTCAGCAACGAATGTCATGTCAAAAGTGCTGTAACTGAGAAAGCTCCAGGGCTTCTGGCTTATTTAATATTCTTTTGTGTAAACTAGTGTTACAGGAAATTTAGTATCATGAAGCACAATCAGCTCCAACACAGGCTTGGTGACTGGAAAACCATCAATGCAAGCAGTATCTCCACCAGTAGGTGGTACTGTATTTTTACTTTAGCGTGAAGTGGGTGTTTGATGGAGAGGGAAATAGGAGCAATTTAAGATGTATCGGTTGGTGTGTTACATTCCTGTATGCAGATGAGGCTGGAATTGGAAAGCACTGGACAGATCGCAAGCCTTCTGTGGCCATGAATGCTGTCTGGCACACAAAACAGACTACGTCAAAGCCTTTTACCAGCATCTTCCAGGTTCAGACACTAGTTTTGCATGAGTACTCTCTGCAGGGATTATCACTCCTGGAATGTCTGCAGGCATGACAAGCCCCGTGTCTGGCCATGCCCAGAAGCTATTTGTGTGCCCTGAACTGAATCTGCAATGAGACCATTGCACCACCCAGGTTGGGGTGGCTTGAGATGTCTCTTCTCCTCCCAAACTGGAACCTGCAAGGGACAGAGGGACTGGCCCACTAGAAAACAATTTGGGTAAAAAAATAATAGAACTTCATTCAATAATATATCACGTTATAATAAAGCATAAGTGTGGTGACCCAGCAGGAGTGCCAGTAGCTCTGAACAGTCAGTTAGGATTTCCATTTAGCAGAATTTTATTTCAAGCTGAAGGAAATCTGGGTTGGCTGCATAGAATAATGATGCTAAAATGTTTACACATACAAAACTCATGCAACTGAGATGAAGTCTACTTAATATGATATTGTCATTGGTAAGAGTAGTAGAAGACACACTGCAGTTACAATAGGCTTGATATATCTAACCTTGCTTATCTTTTGTTCATTGTAGCAAAGTGGGAGTTAAAGTGGCACTATCTGGGCATTTTTAAGGCAACATGTATAAGGTGAATTTCTTCACAGCAAGTATAGAAATCTAATAATATTGAACTGCAATCTAGAAGCACTGTTTTTTGTCTCAGTTGAAGTTGATTCCTTTACATATTGTTCTCATACATCTACACTAAATGACCAGAATTTGGGGCACGTGGAGGTCACATCCTCACAGCTTCACTCTAAAATTTTTGTGTGGCTGCATGCCAGGACAGGTAATAAACCTGACTGTAACTACCTTATTGAATAGGGAGTCATGTTTGGACTCTATTGGTTAGCAGTGACTGCAAGCAAAGAAGAGTAATGCAGAACAAAGAAGCTGAGCAACAATGACAGGACTTCAAAATGCCATAGGCAGCTTTCCTAAATGGTAATTTTCAAAAAGATAGATTTTGTTTCATGTTGGTATCTGGACTAGCTGCACAGTGAACAGTTTTCCTTACTGTGCTGAAACCATTGTCATAATCTTCAGTATCTACGACAATTAAATACTGCATAATAACACATATAATGAACTCAATGTATATGTGTATGAGAAACAAAAATCCTCAACAAATGAAAGAATTTATGACAAAGCCAAGAAATCACATAAACTTTGTTTAATTAAGTAATTTGTGGTTAACACAGAGACAAGATGGGTTTTATTAAGGCACAAAAATGCAGTTTCCAATGACTTATTTATAAATGTAAAATGTTGACCAGATATTCAGTGCTTCCATTGTTATTGAAAAACAACAATTAAAGTTAGTGCTTGCTTAACCATCAGTTTCAGCAAATCTTTCATTCATTGTGTAAGTAACAGAATTTTAGTATAACTTCTTCCTTGCATTTTCATTTGCATACATTTAATGGAAAAAAAAATACAATAACTCAGAAATGGTTTCATAATACCCTTATTTCTCTTTTGGAGAAACAGAAACTGCCACAAAATCACTTTGACTGTTAGTACATGTATATTTTTGCTTCATACATAAAAGACTGATCTGTGCTTAGCCAGTACTGGCATAGCCCCACTAAAGTAAGTGAAGCTGTGCAGATTTGCTCTAAGTCAGTCATAGTTGTAATTTTGAATGGTAGACTAGCACCTTTTTGCTCATTATGTCAGACAATAAGCTTGTATCTCTAGACTGTTTTCTTTCTCATTCGACCTTTTCATGTAATCCAAAATAAAAAAGATTACATCAATGTTGCTAAATTACTTTAATGTAGATTCTTCTTCTTGGCATTGTCTCAAAGTTCTTTGAAATGCATTGAACATGCAAAGTACTGTAAATCATCGATGAAGTATACACATATGAAGTTTACCCATTTCCTGCTGTAATTATAGTGTAAATTGCACATTCTTAACATCTGTTCCTTGACTTGGATTATTAGCTACAAGGTTTTTTTACTTCATATTTTTTCTCAGAAGAAGTGTTTCATAGTTTTTTCACAGTGTATTGCAGGTTGAAATAGAGGAAGCATGAGCTATATAGTTTTTCAGACAAGAAACAAGTCTATAGAATCATTTAGGCTGGAAAAGACCCTCAAGATTTTTGAGTCCAATGCTGTACCTGTGAATCTTCCCATATATTCTACATTATTCCAACATTGTTGTAGCTGCATGCCTGCAGCTTCAGAAGTTATACTATTAAAACCCGTGAGCAGCTTTCTCTAAAACTGTTCTTTAATAAACCTCTGCCACATGTACTATACGTCATGTAAAATGTCTTCATTTTCTTTTCTTCTCTAAAATAGAAACAGTTCTCAGTTGTCAATCATAGACTTACAGAATCATTTAGGCTGGAAAAGAGTCGAACCGCCAACCCAGCACTGCCATGTTCACCACATCTACATGTCTTTGAAATACCTCCAGGGATGGCAACTCAACCACATCCCTGGGCAATCTGTTCCAATGCTTCACCTTTTGGTGAAGAAATTTTTCCTAATATCCAGTCTAAACCTCTCCTGGCACAACGTGAGGCTATCTTCTCCTGTCTTATGGCTTGTTACCTGGCAGAAGGGACCCACACCCACCTCATTGTAGTGCAGGAGTTGTAGGGATTGATCATGTCTCCTCTCAGCCTCCTCTTTTCCAAGCGAAACATCCCCAGCTCCCTCAGCCACTTCTCATCAGACTTGTTCTCTGGACCCTTCACCAGCTTCATTGCCCATCTCTGGACACACTCCAGCACCTCAATGTCCTTCTTGTAGTGAGGGGCCCAGAACTGGACACAGTACTTGAGGTGTCGCCCCACTGGTGCAGAGTACAAGGGCATGAAAAATCCACTCCCTGGTCCTGCTGGCCACAGTATTTCTGATACAAGCCAGGATGCCATTGGCTTTCTTGGGCACCTAGGCACACTGCTGGCTCATGTTCAGCTGGGTGTTGACTAATCTTTAGCTCAGATTAAATATTTTATTAATTTGTTAAAAATACTTTGATGTGCATGGTCTGCTAAAGAATTCGATGTGTATAGAGACAGATCTGCAGAAGTGTTAACTGCATTGTTGTTCTGAGCACCATACCACAGCGAAGCCCTAACCAGCAGGTTGGCAAGAGTTATGCCGGAAGAGTGGTATCTGGCAGCTTACCCTCTCTCGTGCTCTTTGCTCCTTCTTCAGGCCCTTGCAGACGTTGCAATCTCCTTTCTTCTCTGCAGATCTGCCAGCTGGTTTGCTCACAAGATTGACATTTCATGTGCTTCAGTCAGGAAGCTGGAAAATCTGACATATTGGGCAGAGACAAGAATGTGAACACAGAGTTGACAGATCTGAAGGCCACGGGCCAAAAATAGGAGCTGGGAGCAGACTGCAGATGTCTGCTTTTCAATGGGTTTATCCTACAGGCATGCTTACATTGTACAAGAGGATGGAGGCTTGCTCCCAAATTCTTAGATTATGCTTTAAGATTTTAATGTAACTGTTTTAAATACTATTTAAATTTATTGCTATTTTGTAGCAGTAATCTGTATTTTAGAAATGTTAAAGCAGAGGAATTAAACTCTTTTTGTAAGGCAGCCTGCACTTGGTTCAGGCCATCTTCCAGATGAGCTTTAACAATGTAGACATTGTAAAGATTGGATAGGTAATCAAATGCACAAAAACAAATGCAATCCTTCTTTTCTCCTAATATACAAAGCATTGATTGTGTTAAACAATAAACACAGAAATAAAAAATGAGACAACTAAAACATTGAAACTGACCAGGAACCCAAACTCAAGGGTGCCTAAGGCAGGAAAAAAGCAAGTTATTTTGCTGACACTGTCACCATACTTCATTTGTCTGCACCAGAGCTAAGAGCTATAACTTTTCAAAATTAAAGATAATAAATTTAGGTGTTATGCTCCAAAGCATGGTTACAAGTCTTCTAGCCTCAAGCCAGTATGCTCCTTAGGTTCTGTGTGGAGATGTGTTAGATTCACAGTTCAGTTTGGCTCCAGTTTGGGAAGTTATTGTACATCCTCAGACTGTCCAAAGAAGTTTTCGGGGCAGCCCTACGTTAGTATGTAATGGTTTATTTACATGTTTTAAATGTATTTCCCTTACCTATGTTAAGAACAAGGGCTTGCTCTTCTACCTTGAAACTATTGAGTAATACAGATAATTGCTTCTTATGACACCCTGGGTCCTATTCAACCACAGGGAGTCATCTCTGGGCAGGTATCACCAGGCGCTGCCCTAGTTCTACAAAGCTGGGATGGGATGGTCAGGCCACAAGGGTCAAAGCACGTGTGGGCAGCCCATCACATGCTTCAGGTGGCTGCACATCAAAACTGCTCACCTACCAGATGTGCAGGGGAGGAAAACACAATCTTTAGAAACTTCCATTAGACACAAACACTGCTGAGGCAAAGTGGGAGAGAGCTCTTTCTGTTGCATCCAGTGCTCAGGTGGATTGGCTGAAGTCCCTAGGCGAGAATTTCCTAGGACTAACAATTACATAGCCATTAGGTATTCCGCTTGGTTTCCCTGTTGACTTCCACGGGGGTCTTTGATGGTCTCTGGTGGTCCCTAGTGGTTGTTGAAGAGGGGTCTCTTAGTGTCCTTTCCATGAACTATGAGCTTTTTCCACAGATACTGTTTGAGTTTTAGCTTTTCACTCTGTTGGCAGGCTTCTCAACCCTTTATCTTGGTTTCGGCCGTTTTCTCTGCACCCCTCCAGAATGGCCCATTTCACGGTTGAGAGATCTACGTCCTTGATGGCACTTTTGTTTGAGGCCCCTTACAAGATGAAGTGCCACTCTATGCCGATTCATACGAAATAAACGTCATTCGCGGTAACTTCAAGAGTCCCGCGGGGGCGCGCCCAGGTGCCGCTGGGCCGCGCCCGGCCGGGCGGAGCCGCCGCCGCCGCCTCCCCAGCATTGCGGGAGGCGGCGGAGGGGCTGCGTCGCGAGCATGGGGCTGCGAGAAGTGGCGGGCGCCCGGCCGGCCTGCCGTGCGGGTCAGTGCTGCGCGGGCGCGAGGGGCTCCGCGGGGCGGCGCGGAGGCGGTGCGAGGGCGCCTGGGGAGGGAGGCGGCGGGGCGCGCGAGGTGCGCTGCGGCACGGGGGCGCCGTTCGGCGGCGCCGCAGCGCGCGAGCGGCCGTCGGGACGGCCGCGTACGTAAGGCTCGGCTCCGCCGTGACAGCACGCGTGACGGCACGGCGCCGGGAAGGGTCCGACGCTGCTGCTGCCGCCTCTGGCTCCTGTCTGAACCCTCTTTTTAGCGTTTCTCTGCATTTTTATGGATAGGAGCGTGCCGGGAAACGATCGCTTGCAGCTTCTTGGTGCAGCCACTCTTGGCCCCAGTAGCCAGACCTTGGCAAAAGTGGGCTTGATGTTTCCCCAGTGGTGAAGAAAGGCATTTAATTATTCTGCCAGGGATGAGCTGGCTTGCAAGGGCAATAAAAACTGACAAATTACATGTCTAATCAAAGCAAATAGTTTTCCAAACGACTTAGGACCGGTGTCTCCAGTGGCGGGATGACAGCCAAGCTGGCTGTCACTAATCCACCGCAGGGGACATTACTCGTAGGCTTTTGTGTGACTGCAAAACATCAGCAGGTTAAACTTGCTACAAGGAGCATGTAGTACCAAGCTGACTGATGTACACAACTTGGATAGAGAACATTTAGGTTTGGGAAAACTTTTTTTTTTACATTTAGATGAATTGTAAAAACACTTAAGAAGTTCTAAGAGTGGCTGCCTGAACTCGGGCTGATGTTCAGTTGCTATCAGCCTTGAGTCAGCTGGGAGAGTTTATTTCTACAAGGAGGGGTTCTGCTAACAGGTTCGCATTTGTTGACATTTGGAGGTGGGAGGTGGAACTAGCTTAGCTGCAGAAGCTGGGTACTGAATAAGCCGAGTGGCCTCAGCAATTTGTCATCTTCCTCAGTCCTTCCATGTAATCTTTCACTGGGCAGTACAGTAATAGTAGTTCCTGGATCAGCCTCTTCCCATCTGTCAGGTGATTGGTCAGTGGGGTGACATGCCATGTTACGTGCAAATGGAACAGATGACACGTTTTTTAAAACTAGAAAAGCTTCTCAGCACAGTAACAGGGATCACAACTGTTCAGAATTACTCAACTAGCAGGTGGAAAAGGTGAAAAATCCAACATATCTTTGTAAATGTGAGCAAAGATTGTATTTCAGAAAGGAGCGAAACATCCTGTGGTGGTCACTGAGTGACTTATTACAGATGACATGATTGAATGTTCATTATTCAATGTCATAAAGCCTGCTGGGGAATGGAAGACTTTAAGAATCAATAGACAAAATAGTAGGGTCATATGGAAAGGAGTAAGCCATTCATCATCCATCTCCATCTGCACCATTTAAAAAACAGGAGAGAAGAGTGCTCTTTCCTTCACTATAGAAACTCCACACACTGGTAGAAAGCTGCTTTTGCCATTGCAGGTAGCTAAAAGACCATAACTTATCAGGAGTTTTTATCTACTTGAAGGCAAGAAATGTTGCTGGTTCTCACATAAAGCCTATAGTAGCTGAGTGGTAGTGGTATAACTGTTACTAGTCCAGTTTAGCATCAATATAAGGTATTGAGAGCTTTGAGTATTGATTTACTTCTTTGGCAACCTCTCTGCTCTTTTGCCTTGTCCTGATATGTGTTAGCTAAGGAAACATTTATGCTTAAAAGACTTCTCTGTAGTCTTTTGTAATTTAGTCTTTAATAATTATGTCAACACTTCAGTATGTGCAAAATTTTCTTCTTCTAAGGTTATGACAATACTTTAGGATTTTAAAATACTTTCAGATACAGATGCAAATTCCATTTCTTCTATGTCATCCAATTGTAACTTCTAGTAATGATAAGATGGCAGAATATGATCTATATCCTATGCAAAAGTCATTTCATGTAGGTATAAGTTCTTTAAGATTTTAATCTTCCTTCAGCTGCAGGATATGACCATACTCATTTTGCGGGACCGTTTCTATGAAGTCTGCCTTAGCAATACAAAGCAACTCCTGTTATATAGAAACTCTCTTGGCAAACAAGGAAATGTGATTGCACAGCCTGAGAATCAAATGATAATTTCCTGTAGTGTGTTTGTTGTCCAGCATGACACAGGAAAACTGCAAGCAGATACTCATTCTAGTTTCTTACCTGTAATGGGTGGTGTCTCCCAGTGTTAGCATGAGCATTGTCAGCTTCAAAGGAGAATGTGCTGTTAAATTTTGTACCATTTTTAGTACTTTCAATATCTTCACTATTCCTTCCCAAACAGTATTAGATGAATGTTCAGATCTGCTTATTGTTAATTGTGCAGTGAAGTACTTTTGATAGAATATTAGTATTTCCAGAGCCTAGGTGTGAACAGACACAGAGGCATAACCTTTTCTACCAAGGCTCCAAGCATTTTCTTCACTTAGGGAAAAAAAAACCCAAACCAATGCATTGCTGAAAGTGCCATTCAGCAGGATGAGTCCTTCATGTGTCATTTTAATTACAGGGGAAACATGGAAAGAAGAACTATTTGTTGCATCCAGTACTTTATACGAATCCCAGTGGACTGAGCTTTTGTACTTCTGCATCAACTCTTTCATATTTTAACATGTCCTCACACTAAAATCTTTCTTTCCAAAAAGGTTGTCCTTAAAAGCTATTCCAGTGAGATTCTCCGATTCACTCTGTTTGTGTGATACACTGTACTATGAGAGACTGTGAAATGTCAGCCTAGACTACTGTCAGCCCTGTTGCAGCCTTGCTGCCTGTCCCCTGCTTCCACTTGCAGAATCATAGCTTCTTTTATTCTTGGAAATGCAATACCTCTTCTTCTTTTAAAAACCCTGTCTAGGCTGGTGGCATTGATGTCATTCTGGTAGCGATGCTGATAAGGCCTGGCTGGCTGAAAGTGTGAAGCTCCAGTCTCAGCTCAGGATCACTCAGCTCTGCAGCCAAGTTGCAGAGACAGCCAAGGGACTGTCCCTTACAGGCTGTGGACTTCCTCCTCCTAGAGGTTGTTGACATTATGAGAAAATTTCTGTGAGGTGTAATGAGGCCTCCACCTAGACATTTTACTAGTGGTTAAAGACCTGGCTCACACAACAGTCACTGAACAAATTTAATAAAACATATTGGCACCCATATGCAGCAAGAATTTGCTCCCTATATAGATTTTATTTTCCTTCTCTTTTTTTTATTTGTTGTTTCCAAATCTCAACTACAAATATAACAGTAGAAGCCTGGAATAGCAGCAGGCTTACTCTAGCAGACAAAATCTGAAACCATGGATTTGGCTATATCTTTGTGTTTTGGGGATCTGGTCACTGAAAAAAACAAAAGAACCCATCTTGACGTTTCAGGTTAGCTTTTACGATTTCAAATTGAATTTTACATGAAAGATAATATTTGATTATTGCATTCTTTGGTATAATATTCCTTGGTAGGCAGGATATTGCCCTAGTTGCTTAATGTAGTGTGAAATACATACATTAAAATAAGGCACGCACCTGTGACTTACAGGGGTGGGTTATGACCTGGGGCACCACTGTGTATGTTATGTGAGTTATTTGCAGAGTCAGAAATGGTAAGTGCTCTGGGAAAACATGGAAAGAAGTGAGCAGAATGAGGATGGGGTCCTTCAGGGTTGTGCCTGGTTTGGGAGTCACTTGTCCTTCCTCTCTCCCCAGGTGCTGTGCTCTCTTTTCCTTGCCATGACTCCTGCCAAGCTTGGTGCAAGATCATCAATGTGTCTGAATCGCACTCTTCTCTCCTCACCTCTGTGGACGGGGCTCTCAATGAAACAAACTGGGGCATTTCCATACCTACTGGAAACAAATACCAGCTCTACATTGGTTTGGCTTTGGCTATTGGTTCCAGTATCTTTATTGGTTCTAGTTTCATACTGAAGAAGAAGGGACTTTTGAAACTGGCAGACAAAGGAGTCCTCCGAGCTGGTAAGTGATGGTGCCTTCTCTGCTCCTGCTGGGGACAAAAATGCCTCTCAGAATTTGGGAAAATCAAGATTTGAGTTACAGATCACACATTTAGAATGATCGTAGTTGAAAACTGTTGTACTTCAACAGTGATCAGAAGTCCTGTCTTGGCTAGGGATGGAAACACAGTATTGTGTGTGATTGCCAGGACTGGGATTTCATAAATCCTAGGGCTATGGGGGCTGTGGTGGGTGTTAAATTTAGTAAACTGGTGATATTTCCTTCCTAACCACAGTTAGATACCAAATAAAATTTGTATATAAACAAATATTTATATGGAAATAAAATTTCAATTTATCTTACCCTTGAAAATGCCGTTCTCCTTTTTCATGTTTTTTCTCCCTCATTTGTGATCAAAAGTCTTAAGATTGTAACTAGGTTTTGGATTCGGCTATTTCTTTTTAAAAAAAAAGAAATGCAATGAGCTGTAGAAAGGATACTTATTACAAAATTTTCTACAGATACTGCAACTATTCTGTCATGAAAGTCAACAAGTGAAGAGCTAGAAAAAGACCCATTGGACTAATCCCATCTTTCCCTTTGCATGCATTTAAGTGTATAGCATTAGCAGATTTTCTTTTGTTTGTTGTGTTTATTGGAATACACTGTTCCAGATAATTCGCTTACTTGAAACAAATATGTTACTGAATGCAAAATATATTTACATTTTATGTAAAAAAAAGGCATTTTTCTTTCTAGTTTCTCTCAATTTAAAGTACAAGCAGAGTCAAAATGCAGCTTACTGTGTGTGAACATACTGGATCTGACCTGGAAAAGCACTTTGAAGCATTTCTTAAGCTCACCAACAATATTCATGGACATTTTACTTTTGCTTGGAACTTTCCCTTGAGTCAAATGTCATTTTTCAGATTTCCAAGCCACAGTGCAGTAGATTGTTCACAATGTCAGTCAAAATCATATTAAATATTCTTTGTGTCACATCCAGATAACATGCACTTTCAGTAATTTATATGACTAGAGGCAAACGTGAATCACAGAATCACAGAATCTTAAAGGTTGGAAGGGACCTCGAAAGATCATCTAGTCCAACCCCCCTGCCAGAGCAGGGAACACAGCTTAGTTTGTTATGATAAGGTGCCGTCTTTCTTCTAAGATGAGATTATTTTTTCTACTTTCAGGACAGGGTGGATATTCTTATTTGAAGGAATGGCTTTGGTGGGCTGGATTGCTTTCAAGTAAGTCGCCTCGTTCCTCTCAGCCTGTATGTAAAGCGGATTGTTTTAAATAGATTTATTCCCTGATTGTTCACTCTCCTTACTTATAAGAAATGTCTTTGCTATCATCTTTATGACAGAAGCTGTTCTGAAGTTCTGTCTCTCAAATACTATGTTTGGCCTTTGCAGAATAACAATCAGCACTTTCTTTAATATCCAGTCAAAAGTGATGGGATTAAATCTGTCCAGTTTATAGGAGTACTTAGGGGAAAAATATTTAACTTTCTTCAGCTTTTATTATGTCCAGAGGAAGTTAGAGAATTTTAAATGAAAAATTTGCATATACAGTGTGGAAAAAAATACTTTTGTTTATATTTTTTATGATACGAAATATTTATATTAATATTGTTCTTCTCTCCCTACCTCAACCTGATCAAAATGTTCTTATTTCTGCAGTGGGATTAGGAGAAGCTGCAAACTTTGCTGCCTATGCTTTTGCACCTGCAACCTTAGTTACCCCTTTGGGTGCACTGAGTGTTCTCATAAGGTTAGTACAAAGAGGGAGCAAACCTTGGCAAAGGAACCAATAACCTGAGGGAAAACTACTGTCTTTCACTGAAAGTAGAGAATTTTAATAAGAAAACCAAAAAGCAATATATGGACAAAAAATGCTTTTTGTTTCTTGGTAGAAAAATCCCTTTCTTATTTAGAGCTGAATTTTCAGGGTAGAAGGAATGAGAAGCCTTTTTTCAAAGAATCATTTATATGCTTTCCAAACAGCCTTCCACCTATATTATAAAGTATTACTTATCAGCATATGCCAGGTATACTGCTGTGCACAGTGGTAGAAGGCCGTAATTTATTCCTTCCTAGAGAACTGAAGCTTTCTCAAAATGTCTTATCCTGTTCTTCAGCTATGAAAAAACTTCAAAAGAAAATACATTATTTCCCCATTACATTTTTTTCAAAGCAATTTCTGTTTTTTATGGGAGGATAATTTCATATTAAGGCACAGCTAGTATGCAGTTCAGGTTTGTTTGGTCTTTTCCAAGTCCTTCTGGAAAGAAGGCAAAGAAAATGTTAGCTTTTGTGATATCCACAGTGAAAATCTGGAATAGTTTTAAAATATGAATACCCTTCAAACACTCATTATTTCCAAGAAACAAATAATTTCCAAGTACTTAAGCACATGCATGAATATGGCTATCACTGAAGCAGACAAGAAGCAGATTCTGCTTACAAGTCTACTGGGAAGTAATTTATTATCAACATGGAATTGCTGTATTTTAAATGTAAAACTCTTCTTTTTAAGACCTAAGTATACCGTGTGAAACTTTGTGTTTTAAACCAACCCACACCATGTTTATTTTCTTTATTTTTTTTAAAGATTCTTGCAGTAATCGAATTGCTAAAAATGCAGCCGTTCTGTCACTACAAACCAGTGTAACTCCGTCCCCTACAGATGTGCTGGGATCAGTGTGTAGGTAGATGCAGACTAACAGGCTGCCTGCAAGCTGCTTCTTGAACAGCCTGAGTTTTAGTGTTCTCTTCTTTGATATGGATAGCAATCTTTCCAATTTTTATGAAACAGAGAAGTCATGAGAACTTCACACCCATGAGCTCATTATGCTTCAACGAAAATAACAGCTGTAGTTTGATCAGTGGGTTGAAAAACTATTTGTGAGCACATCCATGCACCATTAAGCCTGTGCCTGTGCCAAAGATTGTGCTCTAGCTGGCTAATTGAGTGCCCTGTGAGGTGGCCTCATTTGGGTCATGTCATTATCCTTAGGTTAAATCTTGGAACCTTTGGAGAGCCTGGGGTAAGACCTTTTCGAAAGAGGACATGCCTTCTTTATGTTTTTGAAGAAGTTCTGGCAAACTAGGTAGAAACTGAACCTGAGTGGAAGAGCCTAGGGAAGGATGTGGAACAGTTTCCAAAAGCTGTGTGGTGGTTCTAGCAGCAAATAAAGTGCTTTAAACCATTTTTGTAAGAAAACAACAGCTTGTGTGTTTCATCTTCAGGTGTGTGACAGTGCATACACTTGACCCAGGCAATCAGTAATGAGACATTCCTTGAGCAATTTGGACCCTTTACAACCTGGACAGGAGGGATCAGGGTTGCTAATCCCCCTAAAACTTGGTTGGTCCTGGCCAATCGTCTTGCAAAACTCCTTAAAATTTGGTTATTTCAGGCTGATTTCCGATATACATAAATTCAAAAGAGGTTTTAAATTACTATCATATAATAGGAACAGATTTTTAATGTCTTATTTGGTGGTAGAGCTGAACTTTTTATTTATATTTTGCCAAACAGTTCTATATTGTCATCCTGTTTTTTAAATGAGAAGCTGAATATTCATGGAAAGCTAGGCTGTGTACTAAGCATTTTGGGGTCAACAGTCATGGTTATTCACGCCCCTGAAGAGGAGGAAGTCACCTCACTTGATGAGATGGAAAGAAAGCTGCAAGATCCAGGTCTGTATGCAATTGCAATGGGCTTGTGCTACAGTTCATAGAGAAGTATTTGGGGCACCGAATGACTTTTGTCATGTACTTTGACATCTGAATATTTTCTCTCATACACATTACTCTTCCCTTTCCTCTTTCTTGCAGCATTTGTTACATTTGCTGTTCTCCTGATAGTTGTTGTCCTCACGCTGATTTTTATCGTGGCTCCAAGGAGAGGTCAGACAAACATACTGATCTACATTTTAATTTGCTCACTCATTGGTGCCTTCTCTGTCTCATCTGTGAAAGGCCTGGGAATTGCCATTAAACAAATACTGGAGCGGAAGCCAGTTTATCGACATCCATTGGTTTATGTTTTGGTGGGCATCTTAGTGCTCTCAGTCAGCACTCAGATCAACTATCTCAACAAAGCATTGGACGTGTTCAATACATCTCTAGTGACACCTATTTATTATGTATGTTTCACCACGGTGGTTGTAACATGCTCCATCATCCTGTTCAAGGAGTGGAGTAGTATGGATCTGGGTGATATCATTGGAACCCTGAGCGGATTCTGCAGTATCATCATAGGCATTTTTCTATTGCATGCTTTCAAAAACACTGATATCAGCTGGAGTCAGTTGATGTCCACTGTTGCCAAAGAGCCATCATTACCAAACCATGGATACGAAACCTGTCAGACTTTACTGGAGAGCATGGGAGACCCAGCTTTGGTGTATGAAGAGGAAAACATTTTATTCAGTCAATGAAACTCTTGAGTAGTGTTCATCATTGAAAAATCATTGTGTTACAGACTCAGCCTGCCTGTGTCTTCCAAAATGCACTTCTCTGCTGTATTCCTCTGGAAGACCATCTGCAAGGCCGGTTAAGCGTGGGCTACTCCTCTGTGTGCCACCTTTTGGTAGTAATGAATGAAAATGTTCAGTAATTAATGTGACAGACAGAAACCTGATAGTGATTGTATGGTTGGCAACAAAAAACCTTATTTTATGCTTTCTTTTTTGAAGCATGAAAGAATGGTCTTTGTAAACTGTGTTGACTGTGTTTACAAACTACAGTTTTGCCATTGTGATAAAAGATGGTCCTCGTTGAAGTGACAAGCACTCTACTCTTATCTTAATGATGGCCTTAATATTTCAGACTTTCTTTTTATCATTTATTGCCAAGCAAACTTGTAGATATTCTACATGAAGGATATTCACTGGAGATAAAATGTGAAGAAACCAGTGTTTAACCCTTTTGACTTTTAATATAAAATTTTATGGAAGATTTTTTCATTTTTGGTCACCTACCAGTGAACCTTGAATAGACATCACAAAAAACCATTTATGAAATATGTCTATTGGTAAGCAGTGTCCTTCAAAATCTGTTTTTTAACAGCAAAGTCTTATATCTTCTGTGTCAGGAATCTGGAATGGATTGTAAGTCCCTGCATGTGCATGTACCCTTTTATTTCAAAACTGTGACCAAGTTACTTTTTAAGGAACAGCAAATTCATTAGAGGCCTGAAAACAGTTGGTATTGGCTTAAAAAATTACATAAGATAAAGTGTTCAAGGGCAGAAGAAAACCTGAACGTGCAATTAAGAATTTCCACTGTTGCATACCCCTTTGAGGCTTAAGAAGGGAGTTACTTTATTTTCGTACTCTTCCTACTATTGCCATCTATTCATCAAAACCCATTTAAGCTGCTAATTTTTTTTTCTGATTTGCCAGAAAGGTATCATTGTTTCTTAATAGTAAAACAGTCCTGTTATTTTTTATTCTGTTCTAAGAGCAAAATCCATTTCCCAATCCATGTGCTATTGCTAAAATACTAGATAAATGAAGTGCTGTAAAAAAGGGTTGAGAAACATCAAAATGTCTTTTGTCTTAGTTTGGCCTTTTCATCTTTTCTAAAAATGACTATTCACCTGTATTAGATGTTTTAGTTATTAATCTATCATAGGCCTTGAAGATGAGTATCTACACAACAATATGCTCCTCAGTTGTGGTCACGAATCCACATCTTACAAAAACAGCTTGCACAGTCCATGGTTTACTCATTACAATCCCCTTTGTGGCCACTGTGTGAGCAAGAAGGCAGCTTCAGCAATCAGATGTCTGGGTCATGATGAGATCATCAGAAAGGTAGTATTTCCAGTTCTTGTTTTTGTAAGTGAGGGTGCCAGAGGATGCATTTCAGCACTTTAAAACTGATCATAGTCATCTGAGATATGTATGCCAAGCAGAACTTCCTTATGAAGCAGGCTGTGTAATCTCTTAACATTCAAAGAGTGTGGTAAAAGCAGGCACTTTGGATGGATCACAAATTGTTCCATGAAAGCAAGCTCATAATTTAGCTGTAAAAGTGTTGCTGCTGTTATTTCGTATATGTTTATGTTATGCAAAGCTTCAATATTTCCATTTGGAAAGACACTCATTAATCACCTCAGTTGTTAATTGTTTTTAATGATGCCTTAGAAGCTATAAACAAGTAGAAAGTAACATTAGTGATACTAGCTTAAAGTTATTTCTAAACTCCAAGCACCTTTTTTTTTTCACTTGTCTGGATCTGTAGTTGGCATAGCTGCAAGAGGTAGAAATGGTATCAGTCACCTGAACTTTGTTTCTAAACCCTCATTTCTACAATGAAGACCATATCTGAAACACAATACTGAACAGGGTTGTCTGGTTCTTCTGCTCACAGTAATTTATGAAATGTTTCAGGTAACCTTGCCAATATACAGAGAAGCCCAGAAGGTGTCATTAGGCAATGGGTGTTCAGTTTATCACCTGTCTAATTTGAGAAGTACATTCAATAATTCAAGTTACCCCAATGCAATGTCAACCCAATAATGCAATACTACCCCAGCAAAAGAGACATTTTCACAAAAAGTGTATTTGCTTTGAAAATACAATAACAATGTCTAGAGATTTGGATTATTTCAGCTTCCCAAGTGATAAGACTTGCAGGGGTTCTCTACAAATGCATGTGTTAAAAAAGCTTCAGAGAAAAAAACCTTATAAACAGTTTTGTTACTTCTTAGTAAATATAGAGATTACTTTGGCTTTATCAGACAGATTCAAGCTACAAAATCTTTGTAGTTCAAAAAGGCAATGCAAACAACAAAAAAAATCTAAAGATGGAGTTTTATTTACGGTTTGCATTCAACAAAAACTTCCTTTGCTTTTCACTGTGAATTACTCATATAATTTAAAGAATAACTGGACAAAATATTGATTGTTCCTAAAAAGTGAAAAAGGAATCCTTTAGCATAGTGTGGCCCTTCTGTTTGCTTATACAGTCATCAGTGTGGTGTGATGAGTTATTTGTATGTAAAAACAACCCATCCAATTCTTTAATGGATGTGTGTTGGCATTTTTTTGAAGTATGTAGTAATACTTTCTTTGAGAAGGGTCTGGATTCTTTTTATGAGAACTGCTGCCATTCAGTTAACTTATACCAAGCAAAACAATCTGTCTTTTTTAATGGACCCGTGTATCTCATTTGACACATAAATAACATCTACTAGTAAACAAATGTTTTGTCAGAAACCTAAGTTAATGCTTATTTTAATGGGGTTCAGGATGTCTGTCATGTTAAGAAGTAAATTATAAGTTCTCTTTTTGTATAAAAACCATTTTCTATAAGAGAGATTATTTTTTTAAATGTTGATATTTAGTTAAAAATCTGTAACAATTTATTTTTTTTTGAAATTATGATAATATTTCTCTTGTAATAAATTATTAATGGATTATGTACTAAATTATCTGTGTTTTTTAAACAAGAGAGAAAAATGAGTGTATTTCATATTTCTGGTAAGCATTTAAACAGTGTTTGATAGAACCAAAGAGAATAATTTTGGTTTTAGCAGCTGGTCCTCTGCATAGATAAGTGGATTCTAAATGAAGAAGGTCTGGTTGATGTCCTTGCAGTTCATGTTCATTTGACCTAATCATGACCTTCTTTCAATAGCTTTGACTTCTACTATTTTTTCTGATAGGAAAGAAAATACTCCCCTAGAAAAGCCACATGTGAGATATATATATATATACACACATATATATATAACTACTACTATATGCACCTTGAACTAAAAAGTGTGTAATGTTATGGTGGAACTAGAGGGAAGAGTATGGGGAGATCAAGAGGTTTTAGCTTCTCTTAGAGAATCAAGCTACAAAATCTCTGAAACACATCAGTTTGCCCAGATGTGTTATTTTTACTATGGGGTTCTGTAGAAAGCATCATCAAGGAACGTTAAATGGTGATAATTAGTAGTGAAGAGATGTAAATTTTGAGGGACAAAAATAATGGGAAAGTGAAAATAATTTCCCTTCTAAACTAGGGAAGAAAACTCGAAGCTGATGTATTAGGAATCTCTTTCTCATAGCCAGTCACAATGGAGAGTGTTTCAGTGAGTTGTCAGTTTTTCCAGACAGTGAAATGGAGGATATTATCTAAAGTAATTTAAAGTGTTTGGGAAAATATGGCGAATGGTTAAGAACTAGAACAAAGAAAACCTCAGAGGCAATACATTGCTAACGAAATTATGGCTTTTAAATGCTGATACAAAACAAGTCTTGGCAGCTACTCATTACTACCATACCTCAGGACAAATTAATGGGCAATTAATTACATAGCTGCGCTGACTAAATGTAGGTAGGTCAAGACAACTTGTGTAGGTTAAATGATCTGCATGGAGTTTGTAAGGAGGTACATAGGTTATTAATACTAATAACTTTCTTTACCTGCCTTCCCAGCCACACCTTTAAACAGCCATGCTATAAAAACATTTTCATCCCTAAGAGATGAAACTCTTTGAACTCTGGTTCAAAACTTTGATCTCTGTACTCATCAGGGCTGAATCCTGGAGCTATGTAGGGTATTTAGGTACTTGAAGTAAATGCCATTCTCTTGCTATTTAAAATCCATCCAAACAGAACTGGCAAGTGTGTTAGAAAATAGTCTTTTAGCAGACTGGATTTCCTGCAGCTGACTCCTTTCTGGCAGGTTTGAAAATGGTGCTGAGAGATACACGTCCACATCAGCAGACCTGTACTCAAAAATAATTGGTCTGCATGACTTGTCAGGAGTAGTTTTGATGAAGGAAGTAATTTCACTTTGTGAAAATATATTCCTGTTTGTCAACAATGCGGCTTGTAAAAAGGAGATGTATCCCAAGTGACTGGTGTCAGAAGCTGGGAATTCTGCCTTTTCCCATCCATAATACTGACCTGCTGCAAGTTTTCTGATGTTTAATCAGGAAAGCAGCTGAATTTTCACAAATCCTGAGCACTCATACAGCTTTTGACCAGACATTCCTGGTCTGGATGTGTTATAGTGTCTCTTTCTAACCTTTACTTCTTTTCCAGGTCTCTCTTTTATCACACAAAAGTTTTAAAAAGACAGCTAGCGGGCATTCATGTGACCACACATGCCTCTTTATGGTCAGTGATGTAGGTGGCATTCATGGTTGACCTGTATAAGCACTTTGAGCTAGGCTCAGAGACTTTGTGAGAACTAAGGTGGCCTACTTCATCTTTATTTATGAGTGTAGCTGTTCTGGTGAGTAAATACATCGTAGATACCTGACCTTTGTCTTATTGGCCTTTCTTGTTGCTGATTAAGCTCTGGTTTCCCTGACTCTGAAGCATGTTCTAGTGCTTTTTCATTTATTTGCTGGCAGCCTGATGGTAGCAGCCGTTAAATGTATCTGCGTCACAGGTTAGTAACAGCCTACTCCTAATTTCCCCAAAGCAGCCAACAGAAAGATTGTATTGACAAACTGCAGCCTGATAAGCAAGTATTATTGGCTGCATGTATTAGACCAACATTTCAAGCACGGATGCGCATTCACCATGGTGGACTTGATCTTAAAGGCCTTCTCCAACCAAAATGATTCTATGGGACAACTCAGTTAAATGGGCATGAGCAGGGTGCTTTGAGTGCATAGAGCTGTTTTTTACTGCACAGTACTGTAGTGCATTACATATTAACTTGCAGTAACAAATGTGCCAAAACCAGTTTTACAAGAACAGTTAAAAAAGATGCCCCATATTTTATCCAAAGTCCCCCTGTACTTTTGTATTGCAAAGACAGTTTGAATTTCGCATTTGTTGTGCATCATCCGCTGAAAAGCCTTGTACTTTCATGGCCTGAGCAAAAATTGTGGTGAGCTCGATGTGTGTGCTGTGTTGTACAGATCAGTATTTAGTATGATAAGGAATTGAATGCTCATAAATAAGTCGATTATAAACACAGTGACGTTGGTTGGTGGCAGTTGTTCTATCAGATTGTATGAAAAGATAAGCGTATCCTGCTTCACTTGAAGCAGAAATGCCTTAAAGCATGTTTGAAGGTACTGCCAAATGTTCAAACAGTAGGACTAGCAGTTTTCTTCTATCAAAATTATCAGAATACTGTTGCCGTAAAGATGAATGGTTAATGCTAGGATGGAATTTTACTCAGTGATGCCATCATCTTTTGGAAACACAAAACTTAGGATGTTTGATATATTTAATTCTGTAGTTATTTTTAAAATTTGGAAACAAAAAAATAAGTTGTGCAGAACTCATTCTTTAGCTAGTGTGTTTTACACATTTTTGTCTACAAAGTGCTATAGAACTAAATATTGTGCTGTATTTACCTATAAATAATATACAATGCAATCACATATTTTAAAGGGCCTATTTATTTCTAATGGGCAGTTTTATATTAGACAATTTTGAACTTGATCTGCCTTTTCCTCTCTACAATATATTTATACCAACCACAGTTAAGATTTCAAATTGAAAGTGAATAGTAACATATGAAGTAGGGTTACAGACATTGTCCATGTTCAGATATGACGGGATCCAAAGCACTGATTTTACTGCCAGGTTCCAGCTTTACCTTGCCCATTGATCATTCCGGGCATTTGCAAGGGAAGGACGAAGGCAAGCCTGGGCATTTGAGTATGCAGCAGCAGGGGAGGAATGGGAGACAGTCCTAGAAAATTGTGGGAGAAGGTTGGATGAAATAATCCTTACTCTCCTTCTCTTACACAGAGTTAGTAGAGAAGGTGCCTTGACCTGCAGCGGTGGTTTAAAGTGCTTCAAGGATGCTTAGTCTTTCCAGCTGCTCAGATGTGACTTTAGAGGTGCTAAATGAGGACTGCTCCCTCTGCTCCCTGTTCTCTGTAATCCACAGCAGTGGGCATGGCCACTCACATGGGTGCTGCCCCAGCAGTTGGTAGTTTGCTGCGTCTTCTGAAACACCACTCCATTTCTTCAGTGCTGGATGCTTTGTCTCTAAACATGACCTAGCTAGAGCTTTATGAGAAGTTCTTTCATCGATTTTTCTCCTGCCAATCAGTATTCCCTGGTGCCTGATATTAAGTACTCTATAGAATTTCTCAATAGAGAAATTAGTGTGGCTCTGACTAAAAGAGTAAATAAAAAGGCCTGTAAGGTGAGTAATCTTCATTACGTCTTTCTAAACAGACTATATTTCTCCCTAATCATCAAAACAAAGCCTTGAGAGTCCCAAACCAGTCTCATGAGACATTTTTCTCATTTGAGTAAAAGTTAGGCCAAGCCCAAACAGCTGCTTCAATATGTGGGATGCTGGTACAGTGACTGAAGTAGCGACTGCAGTAAAAGGCTGAGGTTTTCTGTGCCAGCTACATTGTTGATATGTCTAGTGCTAACCTTCCAGTAAATATATTGGTGTAAAATCTCTGATTATCCCATCTCTGTTATATCTGTGAGGGTCTGTGTTAACTCTGCAAAAGTAGGACGTCCTTCAGGTTTCTGGGGAAAAAAAAAAAAGCAAAGGATAAATCTGTATTAGCAGATTGGTCAGCTATGGTACCAGACTTCAGAAGACGGTTATGAGTTCGTATGGGCTACCACTTAAAACTTACATTTTACTTTGTTTTGGTTTTATTTTTAATACAGAAGAAAAGATCAATTTTGTCATTTGATGGAAATAAAAATCTCAACCAATTCTTCATGACAGCAGCAGCATAAGCACAACCACTTCTCCAAATGTCCCTAAAATTTCTTTAGTTCAATTCTGGACTAGAGTTCCTATAAAATTTCTCCCCTTCAGTGGATCACTGAAAAACACTACCTCCCAAGGATACTGTGATACTCAGGGGTTTCCTAGGTTTTCAAAAAAGGATCTTCCCTGCCTTATAATTTGATACAGTACAGCTCAGTTTGGAACAAACTCCTGCCTGATGGCAGGCAGAAGAGAGAACTTCCCCAACCTGTCTGCACTAGCTGGCATCCCAGTGGATGTTTGCAGTAAACAAGAAAGCAGTTTAGATTTCAGTCTCTGAAACTTTTCTTTCTCCAGGTCTAAAAATTTAATCTAGAATTAAAATATGGTCAAGAAAGGAGAAGTAGGATAAAGGATACAATCGTGCAACAAGGTTCCCCAGGTACTCAGTCTGTGCTTGCCTATTTACATGAAAGCATCGCACACAAAGCTCGTCTAAAAGTACTTTAAAATTAAAGATTCGCTTTATAATAGACACTAGAGAAGGAGGGACCTTATGGGATTACTCAGATGGAGAAGGTGATGAAATCAATGTTTTGATACCAATATAGGAAGAAACAGGTGCTGGAGAAACAGAGAAACACCACCAAGGGTGAAAGGGATGCAGTCTTGGAGCTGTGGTGATGTACAGAGGTACTGATGTACACCTAAACAATGGGGTTTAAAATTCACATTTAGCTGGCATACCCACTTTGTGTATCAATCTGTTAAGGTTATCATTCAGAGCCGAGCTAGAGAAAGCTACACGTGATACAGAAGCATGAAAAAGGTATTACTATTGATGCAGGAGAGAAGTGAGACAATGGTGATGTATTAAAAATCAAGGCTAGACCTATCGGACTGAGGATGTGCTTTATATTACTTAGATGGAACAGTCAAAAGAAACAGAAGCTTGTAGACCTAGTTGGTATTTGTGAAAAGTGTACTGAGAGATACTGAGAAGGCTACAGATGTGAAATAAGGATTTAGTGCCTCATTTCTTTTAAGATTGCTTTCAAATTCACATTACAAATTAAGAGTAAAGTAATATAGAAGGAAAAAAAGAACAACAAACCTCATGCCAACAGCTGTACATGACTTTGTAGACAGCATGCGATGCCAAATATGGTCGATAAAGTCTGTTACCCTGAGAAATCTCACGGACAACTTCAGAATTTGACTTACTTTCAAAAGGCATTTTGCCTTCTGTGAAAACTTCCCACATCAGTACACCTACAAGTGAATAAAAATATTTAGGACAAAACAAAACCCCCAAACCCACAAGCATTTTAACAATATTAGAAGAACAAAAACCAGTCTTGATTTTTTGTGGGCAACCTGAACTTAATTAAGAGAGACTGGCAAAAAACCATTTTCACCTAAGATAATTCTGATCTGACATTTCAGTCAAAGTCTAATTTTTAGGCAGAGAGCCCTTCTATTGAAAAAACATATTTATCTGATATAGGTATGATTTGGAAAATGGGAAAGACTAAAGCTTAAGATAGGTAGCATGAGTAACATTTTACACTTCCCTGAATCATGTCAGTAGTTTTAGGGAAGCACAATATATTGCACATTCAACTCACCAAAGGACCATACATCTGACTTGCTGCTATATTTTTTGAAATGAAAGACTTCAGGAGATGACCATTTGACTGGAAACTTGGCACCTGAAGAGCTGATATATTCATCATCGATGACATACCTGAAGAGTAACAGGAAACAGCATAGATTTGGATGATAAACGGCAAACAGTGGCAACATTTTCAGGTGAAGATGGAGAGTTCTGGGAAGAGGGAGGGGTGAAGGGAGGTGTTCTAAGATTCGATTTTTCTTTCTCATTTCCCTACCCTGTTTAGATGGTTCTTTAATAAATCAAACCATTTCTCCCCAAGTTGAGTGTTTTGCCCAAGATGGTAATTAACCTCCCTGTCCTTAACCTCCCTAGCTGCTTGACTCTCAAGCAGCCCTTTGCTACGTTTCTGTCTCCCCTATCTAGTTTAGGAGGAGGAGTGATAGAATGACTTGATGGCCATCTAGCAGCCCGCCAGGGCTAAAATCACCGCAGAGGCAAAACTAAAGGGAAAGTTAAGTAGCATATTCGTGCTGATGTGATGACTTGCAGCCACAAGGTGAATGTCACTACCACCTCCTGCTCAGAGTCAAGCTCTGCCTTTCAAGTTCTTCTGCCTCCAAAGGGAGCCAATTCATTCTAGTTACTCAGCAGAAAAAAAACAGCTGGCAAAACACAGAGGTGGAGAGCTGTGTGATGAGATTGCAATGGAAAAGAACAAAGGGGTGAGGCAACTGCTTTGGATAGCAGTCATTTGGTTAGCTCAGCTGTGAAACACGGGGGGGGGTAGCCTGGGAGGGCAGAGCTTTGTTTCTCTGGCCTGTGCTTGTCAGAATGTATTCTACTTTCTTCCCCCATCCTTGGCTGGTCCTCTCATTAAGCAGAAAAACCACTTCCCTTCTAGAGCAGGGCCCATCACACTTCCTGCCTGCCCTCCCTGGCCTCCCCATCTCCTACCTGACCTACTCAGCCACTGCTGCCTCTAAAGGTCAGCACCAGTGCCCCAAACTGTCTCTAGGTCCTTTCTGTCCTCCCTGCTGCTCAGAAAAGTTGGGGAACTTGTTTCTTCAAGCTTCTGGAAGCCCCGTGCATCCTGTTCATTTCTGTCCATACACACTTCTGAAGTTTACCTGGCACTTTGTTTATCTGTCTTAGTCTCACTCATAGCAAGAGGAGGACATGACATTCAGTTCATGGTAAGACAGTTAAACAATGCTATAATTTTCATAAGGATTCAGAAATTGACCACAGTGGGATTCCCCAAAACAGTGAGGCAAGTAATTAGGGTAACTCAAGGTCGTGCTGCAGCTGACTGAGAGGCGGTACTCACGAAACCAGCTTCAGTGGCCTCATACCTCGCCATGCCAAAGTCGGATATTTTAACGATGTGCTCCGCGTTGACTAAACAGTTTCTTGCAGCCTGGGGAAAATGAGAAAAACAGATCTGAAGTCTATGCTAAAGCATTTTAAGAAAACTGCAACAGCTGGCTATTTCTGTTTCAGTTCAAACCGTTTGTGTATTCAAAAAGGAGATGAGCGTCTTGCTCAAAAAAGAAGTGAATTTCTGACTCTTAAGTCAGTCGACATATTTTGCTACTGTGTCATTACACATACATAGTATATATCAGCTTAAATGCTTGTAGTATGAGTTGCAATATTTTTACATATTCCTGCATAGCAGAAGAAGTTTTAGGCTACAGGGCATAGATATCCAAGCAGATATTTTTCTGAACACTAGCATTAGGACACTCAATGTGAATATTTGGAGACTTTTCATTACAGATATCAGGAACTCCTTGGAAATTTTCAAGATTTTACATTTCTTCAGGCAGCTAGGGATGAAAGCAGGAAGACTTTCTCTCCGCATCCAAATGCAAGCATTAAAAAACCAAAACAACTGAGAATGAAGAAACAAATTCCTCTTCTATGATTCTCTGTCTGTGAAGGGCAAGGCAGAAAAGCCACCCTCACATCCCAGCATCAAGGTAAGGTAGGGAGCAGAGAAAATGTAGACAGGAAAATAATTTGGTTAGAAAATAAATCCTCATTGTTGCTGACCTTTTGTCTGGCTGTGATTTTGTGTTGTGATGACTGCCTAATACTACTGTATTGGGATGCCCTAGCCTGCTCCATGCTAATAGCACAATTTTCTTTGCCCTCTCAAGTGGTCTTATAGATGGAAAAAACTTCTCTCAAGTAGTTTTTCCACCTTTCCATGGACAACTGAATAGATTGAACGTTTCATTTTACAGCCAGGAAAATACTGTTAAGCTGAAGTCTTACAGGACACATTAGTCCCCCATAAAATTCAGTGGCACGTTCCATACTGACAATATTTGTCAAGAACCTCAGAAAACTTATTGCACTTACTAAATCACGGTGAATGAAGCTGTTTCTTTCGAGGTATTCCATCCCTTCGCACACATCCTGGCACATGCTCAGCAGCATGTCTCTACCGAGCCTCCCTCTCCTTTGCCGAAGGTAATTGAGCAGGCAGCCATTTTCCATGAATTCAGTCACAACATAGAGAGGCTTGTGGTGCGTGCACACTCCATAAAGCTGGACCAGCTTTGGGTGGGAGAGTTTCCTGTTTAAAATCACATTTTGGACAGGCTAGCATTTGTCCTTGGTAGGTAACTAGACCTTTGAATCTCATGATGGTTTTGAAAAATACTTTATTTGATAAACAGTATTCAATTCAACTGGGCTCAGAATTTTCCCAATAACATATTTCTGCCCATAATTTGCTCCAAAAAGTTCACTCTTTGCATTCATAATTGTTTAGCAGTTATATAAATGCAAAGAATGCAAGAGCAAGCTTGACTTGGATGATGTGATATGTAAAGGTCTAGTTATGCCTGGCTTTCAGGCAGTGGATATGACTCCACAAGGGTCCTTCTCTTCTTGTCTGTGCTTGGTCTGGATACTTCCATAATTTGCAAATAGTTTCTCAAAATCTTTAGTTATATATGAACTCTGCTAGTGGTCCTAGAAGCACTAACTTATGGATGAAGTAATAGTGGTAAGAGCATATTTATTTATTTATTACATTTACTCCCCATTGAGCTCCATAGCACAAAGCACTGCATGCTCTAAAGACTGCAGTGATGGGCACAGTGAGCATCTGTTGCAGTCAGATTCAGACTTTTATATCAGCCTTTCTGTCCTTCACATCCACCGTGCCCATCAAACTGGTTTGTCTGTTTTAAGTGGAATCAGGTTATATTTATTTGTTGGTCATCTAAATGTCAACTGTCAGATATAGTAGCTTTTGTACTTACATCATCACTTTGGCCTCCTCAATGAAGTCATCTTCAGACATTGCCCCTTCATTAATTGTTTTGATGGCAACCTTGATGGTTGCTTTCCATTTACCCAACTGAACAACTCCAAACTGCCCACGCCCGAGTTCTTTCATGAACATCAGTTCAGATGGGTTTAATTCCCACTCCTCTGTCAAAGCAATCCAAGATGTTACAACAGTCAGGCCAGTTTTCCTGAACCATACTCCGGGAGATATGCCTTGCTATTTGCAGTTAATGCATGCAGAGTAACATCACAACTGTTCATCAGCTATAATATCAATTTTAAATATCTGAAATTTTCCACATGCTTATGTATGTTTATACATGAGTATTATTTTACAGAATGTGATTAGTGTTTAAATTGCTTAATGTCGTAGTGTCTGAGGCTTGAAGAGAAAGCTTTGATTACATATGAGAACTTTTTAGGCATTTTCTTATGTGTTGTTTTTAAACCTGAACCAGTTCTGTATAGATAGTATATCTACAGAAATTGTTACTGGCTGCCTCTGTTGTAATAACCCCAAAAATTCTGCCTTTCAGAAATATTAAGCCCTGCAATTCACAGGAACATTTACAGCAAACATATGTGATTTTGAAGGTTCCCGTCATCAGCCAGATGATATTAGTTTCCTCATCTATATACACAAACCTGACATTTATGGTTTGTTTTCTAATACTGTATAAGATCTCATTATTTCTAAAACTTGCAGAACTGACAGAGAAAATCTCCCCCATAAATGATATTAATTTTCATTTCCTAAGCATCTAAATAAATAAAACAGCTTTTGAAAAGCTATCAAATATATGTTTGAGTCTTAGGCTCACTTATAAGAGTCCAGATAGCTCTGAAATGCACTGGTGTTGTAACAGAAGCACAACAGTCACTGAACAGGACCCTGAATGGTATCACTGACAGTAACAATAGGACACTGAACAGGTGTCTTATTTGGTACTGATACCTCATGAGGAAATGAGTGTCTGTTTCTAGTGAATATGCAGCTGTCTGTGTGTTACTTATTACCAGGAAGTTTCAGATACAGCTTCATTATTAGCTGTGTGATTGTGATCTAAATTCTCACCTAGGCAGATACCTAAATGTCCACCAAAAGAGTGGACGTTAACATACCATAAGTCAGTCCTACTGTTGCTGGTGAAGAATATCCAGCTGATCCAATTGGATGTCGGAGACGGGTAATAAGACCTGTAATGGAGAAAGCAACGATATTCTGTTGGGCAATTACATAAACTACCTCTTCTCAAGGAAAAATGTTTGGAATTTCATGTATGCTTTTTATTTCTTGAGATTACTTTTGCTTACAGCTTGTTCAGATAAACACTACAGTGAGAGGAAATGGAGCAAGACTATTCAATAGGGCCCTGGCAACAAAAGTATCTGTACATTCATACAGCTGAAAGTGATACTCTTGCTTGTTTTTATGATATTAGTGATCTTAAATGAGTGCTATAATACTGTATCATCCACCTAAGCATTCTCTTCCAGCGTGATTTCTCAGTATTGTTTCCCATTGCAAGAAATATTTTTGTGTCTGTCACTCATTTTCTTTGAATTCATGAGTCAACAGTACCACTGAGTACATCCCTCACCAAGGACTTCTTGTGTTCATTCATTGTTACTTTCAAGTCCTTTTCTGCCTCATGTGTTTCCTACAATCCTTCTCTCTCCAGCAACAGGCTCTGTCCATTCCCATGTATTCTTTCCTTCCTTCCTCTCTAGTGCGAGGGATCTCTGTGTGTTTTCCCATCTGCACTCATTCACTGTAAAAACATTTTATATTGTATTAAAATGCTGGGCAGAACCAAGGTGAAAGGGACTTTTGAAAGCTAAAAATTATAGCAGGCTGCCATGAGCCAACAATTAGAAGTGGCTAACTCTGTTAGGCTGCAAGACAATGTTAGAGAGTCTTGTGCTCCCTAATTCAGCCTTCGATTGTTTATGGGATGTTTCTTTTTTTCCCAAATCGGTAGAATGTTGCCTCCTGAGAAACAGCATACCTCCTGCTTTTATTAAATTGTATGTGTGCAAGTCTTTGCTGTAGACAAGGAAAGAATTATGATCAAATTTCATACAAGTCCCATTCAGTCACATATGAACCAAGAGAACACAGAGCAGGCAAATACATTAGGCTTCTAGCCTTGTAAAAGTCATTCAATACAGGTAGATGAGTTTGGTAGTTCCACTTGTCCCATGGTGTATGCACACCATATCTATGACTTTGGCCGAAAGGATCATGACATATTTGAACCCATTATTAATAGCAAACCTTATGTCTCTTTTTAAAAGGAAAGTATTACAGGAAGAGTGATTTCCGATCTCTCAAAGTCCCAAGGGCTTCAAATAATGCGCTGTAAAATCTTATCAGCTTGCATTACCTGCTGCATTGTGTTGATGATACTCAATGAGTTCAGGAATGGATGAAAAAAGATATTTTTCTGCTACATAATATTGCCCCAAGTGGTTCTTCTTAATTTGATAATGTCGAATATCTCCATTATGACTTCTGAAATCAACAAAGGGTTATCATTTTCAGTAAAAAAGCCCCAATAAATCTGAAACTCTAAATCTGATTAAAAGCACAGAAAAACTTGAAAACTTGAGGTATAATTCTCAACTTAAAGTGGCTGTGTGTAGTTGGGATATTGTTTCAGGGAAAAAAACCACCAAAACAAAGTCCGTTACTGGATCTTTCTCCCAGCTTTGAGAGATACTGCACAATGAGGGTTTTTTTATTACAGAAGTATTTATGCCTTTATTGTTGCATCATTAAGAAATAGCTATAGTGTTTAGCCTAACTCAATGCTGATTTGAATATACCAGCTTTCCAAATTAAAATGCTCTTTATTACTTGAGTTTCCCTCAAAAAATTAAAAATATATTCACATATAGTGTGAGATTAAATTTTCTGTTCTGCTTCTCCAAAGGCTGCTTTTTTTTTTTTTTACACTTTTGCTTTTCTGTCATTTTTACACATTATCTGTCTGTCTTGCTTCCTGTGTGTCTTGCTGCTCATCTACCTCTGTTTTCTGTGAGACTGAAAATGAAGAAATTTGCATTCCAGGCTGATGGTGGTTGTTGAAGGTTGGTACCCTACTGCAATCACAAGCCTGTGCCTAGCACAGTGGTGGTGGCAGTAGCTCACTACACTTTTCTGAGGAGTGGGGGAAAAGAGGAAGAGGGTGGTGGTGGCAGTGATTCCTTTGCTTTTCTCCTCTCACGTCTGGCTTGCTCTAAGAAAGCAGGCACTGCTGATGCAGAAGGATGTAGGTGGGCTGTGGGAGGGGGTATAAGGCAGCTTGAGATGTGATAAGTCAGTGCTGTAGGTGACTGTAAGTCCCATGGCAGTGTGCTGGCAAAAGGACTAAAACTGCACAGTGAGAAGGCGAGGGGATTCTAGGGGAAAAACAGGAGAAGTTTGGAGACAGCAGAGTCTGGGATGAATTCATGGTGCACAGAGTCTGCAGAAAAGGGAACCAGTGTGGTGCAGTAGGAGAAGACTGTGTCAATGTGATGTGGTAGCCATGGCACTTCATGTAGAAAGAGAGGCAAGAAGTTATCCATGTAAGGTCTTATTTCCCGCATTACATGGGTGGGACGCAAAGCTTTCGCAGATGATTATTTGAGGCTTTCAATGAGTGCAGTTAATCTTGGCAGGACATTTGCACCCTGAATCCCAGATCCACTGCCCACCATCTTTTCTACACACAGGATAATTAACTCTACATGAATAGCGTCCCAGTAGTTCCTTGCTCTTGTGCACTGCATAACCAACCTATCCATTTATTCTGAGAAGTTTGAGGGAAGCTCTTCCATCAGCTCTTGATCCAAACTCTAGCCAAACACAGCAACTCACCCTTTGGCTCGTGAATACACAGACAGCGTAAGAAGTCCCTGTTGGCTTGAATGTCTGACAATAAATGCGCCTTCTTTGGACTGAAAAGAAATCCAAGTAGAGTTATTTTCTCCCTTTGAACTTGAATAATCCTCCTTTGAGATAGGACTTGCAGCTGGTTGTCAAATTCTGTGGCATACCTATGACTATTTGGGAGAGGGATACAGCAGTGGATAACAGGAATTGATAACCAGGTACATAGCACAGTAAAATTATGGGAAAATACTATGTGCCGGGCAATTTCTTGGAGTTAACTAACTCTTCAGTGTGAAGCAGTAAAAGTGCTTTGATTTAAGAAAAAATCAAAATAGTTCTGAAGTGTTCTCTGATCTGTCTTGTCCAAGACCTGTGATAGTCCTTGAGCAAACACCTAATGATTTTGTCTGAGTCAGGTGCTTTGGTAACTGATATGGGGTAGAATGCAATATGGATTGCTTGCTCTATACATAAGGAAGATGTAGGGGTTTTGTTAATCTCTTGCTAACCTTACTCATTTACTTACTATATGGATTTCAGTCTTCAATGTTTCATACAAAAGACAAGCACAGCAAACTGCATATAATTTGATTTATCTAGTATGGAAAATGTACATAGAATTCCCTGGGGTTACAGCTTAAAACTCCGCAAGTCTGGATAGTCTGCACTGTATGCTTACCCCAGAAAGTACTTTCTCTCTTACTGAATACCCAACAGATTTGGATTTGACTGTGGTAATGCTCTTGATGCCCCTACTGATAGATCCTTCTAGATATAGTTAGCTCTATGTATAAACTGACTTACCTTCTGGTGCAAGAGAAGTTCTGCCTGACTTCTGTTTATGTTTTTGCAGTACCACCTGCAAGAAGGAGGTAAACTACCCTTTAATTTCAGCCAGTGAAAATTAATGTTTTCTCTGTTTCACAGAAGTAGCCCATCTTAATAGTTGCACTATTCTCAGTCCAAAAACCTGAATAGAACCATTGTTGTATCTAAGTGTATCCTAATTTCAGATGACTTTATTAGACCACTGTAAATGTGAGCTCAAACAGAAGAATGCCCAAGAAACAGTTATGCTAAACTGTGATGAAATTTACAGTCCCAGACACTGCGTCAAGTATCTCTTCTCCAGAATTTGGCAGAATTTTACCCTTTTCTCCAGTGAATTATGTTGAATTAATCTGAATTAGCTTCCAGTCAATTAATTACATGTTCACAAAAGGAAGAGATCAGAATATAGAAATGTTATTTAGCAAGCCTGCAGAAAGCAAGCCTGGGGGGTTGGACTAGATGATCTCTAAGGGTCCCTTCCAACTCCTACCATTCTGTCATTCTTGAAATAGTAAACATCTGGATTTCTGACATGATTTATGCAAATTGAGGTTGAAGGGCTCAGTATCTGTAACTTCACATTACACTCACTGAGCAAATAGTTAAAAAATCAAAATGGTTAATTCATTTTAAGACCAATATTTTGTAACAAAAAAGAGAGCTTTCAACAAACACCTGTTTATGTCTAATAAAGATTCAAGCACTGAAATCTATTGCTGCAATACGTTTTTAAAAAAGAAAACACAATTACTGTTTTGAAGGGTACTTACTCATGTGTTTCTAGATTACTTTTCTTATTCTCTGTAACATAGTTGCTGGGAATTAGACCTTCATTCCTGAAACAATATGTTGGGGATAATGTTGGAGTGTAAAATATTAATAGCATTAAGATATACATCTTGCTTTTGTTGGATTACAAATTTTCTTTATATTATTTGCTGTGTTATTAGATACTGAATCTCAATGTAGAAACTGAAGTCTGAGTGCTTTCATCCCAGACACAATCTTTCTGCCCAAAAACTGTGGGTGACTACTGAAATGAAAAAGTCATCAGGGATAGGTATTTATAGAGTGCTGACAGCAGCATGGTAAGGAAAGCTAACATGAATGAAAGTCAAATTAAAAGAAAATTTGGAAGGAAAAATTATTTCTTCCACAACTGAAGCCACCTTCTTCATTTTTGGCCTATAGAAAAGCCAAAAGAAGTATAAAGTGAGTGCTTGAATGGATATACAAAATAATAATGAGTGCACTCTCGCTGCAAACATAAGTTGAGAAAAACCATTTCAAAGTATTTAAAGGTGAAAACAGAATGAAAATAAGTCAATTATTATGTAGCTATTCCCAACATCAGAACACCGGATACACTGAAGAAAATGCAAAGAGGAATGACATGAAACAAACTTAAATGTGGAAAGGATCCTAACTGGTTATCTATCTCTCTGAAACATCCATGAATTTTGGATCAGGGATTTTGTTTTAGACACGTCAGAAACCTCTATGGTCTTTATGAAATGTTTACACATGTACATTGCATTAAGCAAATAGTACGGAAAGCTGGGCTTGCACATGGCTCAAAGCCCAGTGATTCACATGGTCCTCAGACACTCTTTGCTCCTCGAGAAATGATCGTCTAGGATTTAAGTCTGAATTCCCCACAAATTCTACATTATCTACCCATCTCTGGGGTGCCAAACACTGCTGAAAGTCAGTCCGGTCCATCCATGTGACTCACACAGTGTTGAACACTCTCAAAACTTTCCTTGAATTGTCCCATGTGTCTCACTCTATCTGCTCCCTTTCACAGGGATTATTTTAGGTTGTTTTTTTCTTTCTTTTTGTGTAGGGAAATTGAAAGGAATGCCTACTGTCTTACCCATGTTGGTCTCTTGCCTTCCACCAGTGGGGATCAAACTGTTCGAGGATAATATATTCTTCTGACTTCTTAAGAGGTAAATCTGAGGGTCCTCTAGGAAAAAAGTCATAGAGTGCAATAACCCTGGGTTTTTTTGTGTAGTCTTCCAAGGCCTCGGCAGGTAGAGGAGGTAACGGCTTATCCTTGAACTGCAATTGCTTCTTACGCTAGTGAAAAGAAAGTGTCTTTCATAATTAGTCTTGTCTCTCTACTGTTGCTTGTTTAATTTCTCTGTTATTATACTATCACAGTAACTAAAAGGAACTCATCATGATCATTACTTCCCCTTGTAAAGCATTATCACCTCAACACTTACAAAATGGTGAGTAGTTTGCTGTAGAAGCCAAAAATGACAATAGAAAGTATAGTGAACAATAAACAAGCTATCTGCCTAATCAAAGTGACTTTTACATGGTATGAACAGTGGGACAATTCCTCAACTAGTGTAAAAGTAGAGCAGCATTGAAATCAATGGAGTTACAATGTCAGGAAATTTGGTCGTTTATGTGCAGAATTAACATGGAGGGTGTTGCAGATTCTCTTAATAAATGTTCAGTAGGAACATAATAATTTTCTTTTCCATCAGGTGAGGCTCTAGTTTTAAATTTATGCTTTGAAAGTTCTGATTAATTCAACTCAGATCTAGTAAAACTGAGGTGGACATTTCACATGCCAGCAGAGTAAGGTGAGCTTGCATCTGCCTAACAAGGCAGTCCCATCCTTTCCATCTCCATCACCCAAACCCAAAAGTGGCAGAAGGAACCACCTTGTCCATCACAGTGTGCTTGGGAAACCTCACTTTGACCCTAAATTCATACCAGTATGAATCTTCAGATACTCTTACCATTTTTGTGCAATAAAGAACCTTACACACTCAAGAATTAGTTACTCCTCTGCTTGTTCTGGTACTGAGCCACTATATGGCACACAACCTCGGTTCTCTTGTCACCTGCCAAAATCTTACTTACTCTGCACTTCCAAGTAGATACATAGGAGACATCTGGTTGTGAGGCTGAGTACTGGGTCACCAGGCCAGTATCAGGGTCCAGGTTCATTTTTGTTCTCATTGCTCTAATTTTGAAAAACATGAAGTATTTGTGTGAATACATATCTCTAAATATACACACAAAAACCATTCACAGATATATATGCCTGCCTTCATTAGGGATATGCAGGGTAGTCCATCTTTAAACTTCTGTATAACTAGTAGTTCTACTGAAAATACAGGGATTTTAACAAGTCTTTTATGTGTAGATAGAATCATGGAATTGTATCGGTTGGAAAAGTTCTTTAAGGTCATTGAGTCCAACCACTAACCTCACACCAACAAGCACACCACTAAACCATGTCCCTCAGCACCTCATCTACATGTGTTTTAAATATGTCCAGGGATAGTGACTCCACCACCTCCATGGGCAGTCTGTACCAAAACTTGACAACCCTCTCAGTGAAGTTCTTTCTAATATCCAATTTAAACTTTCCCTGGTCCTACGTGAGCCCATTTCCTCTTGTCCTATCACATGTTATTTGGGAGAAGAGACCAACTCCCACCTCACTAAAACCTCCTTTCAGGGAGTTGTAGGGAGTGATGGTGTCTCCTCTCAGCCTCCTCCAGGCTAAACAACTCCAGTTTCCTCAGCTTCTTCTCATCAGACTTGTTCTCCAGACCGTTCACCAGCTTCGTTGCTCATCTCTGGACATGCTCCAGCACCAAACTGTCTTTCTTGTAGTGAGGGGTCCAAAACTGAACACAGTATTCGAGGTGCAGCCTCAGCAGCGCAGACTACAGAGGCACAATCACTTCCTTGGTCCTGCTGGTCACACTGTTTCTGATACGAGCCAGGATGCCATTGGCCTTCTTGGCCACCTGGGCACACTGCTGGCTCGTGTTCAGTCAGCCATCGATCAAGACCCCCAGGTCTCTTTCTGCTGAACAGCTTTCCAGACCTTCTCCCCAAAGCCTGTAGCCTGATATTTTGATCACCCAAATTGCTGAAAAGTTTAAGCATTTCGCATACCTTTTTTGCACAGTGCAGCAGCAGCAACAGCAACAGAAAACAGACTGGATGGTGTGATCTGTAAAGAGGAACATTTTCTGTATCTGCAGTGTACCTAATTGTTCACAAAACTTATAGAATTATGTGCTTAGCCCCATTATTAGCTGTGTCTTGTGAGATATCTAGCAAATCATTAAGGCTGAATTTGAAGCAACCAAAAACAGCAGAGCTTTCCTACCACCATATCTATTTGTTCCCCTTGTCTCTCCTACAATGTCTTAGCAATTATGAGGCCATATGATGAGTTAAATCAGCCCACTAAACTGGCAAAACTGAAAAAGTGATCTTATCAGCCAAATCAGACTGATCATGCCACTCTGTACAAGCTCTAATGAGTGCAATGAAGGGGATGAAAACACCACTAGGGACAGGAGGTGGACAACTGTCCCGTTCAGCAATGATATGATTTTTAGATCATTCAAGACAAATACCAAACCATGCTTGCACATCAAGATTTTTCTTATTGGGAGGTTTATTTAAACATTAAGCAACCTTACTACATGATATTTTCTCTATGCAGGTACATAATTTAGCAGATCTTGCACTAACAAAAGACGAAAACATCAGATGTCAGAACAGTAAGACCAAAACTAGTTCTCAGTAGGAAGAGGAAGAGACTTGTCTCATAAGTGTTTTGGTTAGACTGTTTATCTTGAAAGTCGTGGGGCAATTTCCCTTAGACTGTTGCATCTTGTGAAGATTTTGTCATGTGGGATGCTGGCAAGCCTATATTAATCAGAAGACACTATCAACTGTTTGATAAAAGTTTCCACTGACAGCAGTGCAAAGTGAAGCAAGTACAAAAACACAAGCCAGCTGACACTGACAATTTTCTTTACAGAAACCAGGCTAAAAAGATGTGAGCCATGCAATTTATTTGCTGCATAACTTTCCAGTGTACATTGAACACTGTAATGCAGTGTAAACTGTTAATTTCTGTTTGAAAATTTGATAAGTCTAACAGGAAACATTATTGAGGAACACAGACAGAGAAAGGCCTTCAGTTCTGCAGAGATTAAATCCTGCTGTGGTTAAATTGACCCAAGTCAGGAAGTTTTTACCTGCTGGATTAGAGTTTCAGCATCTCAAGCAAAGACCTATGTATTGATCTTTGTATTTTACACCTTCCCTAGACATTGGCAGGCTTCTTGAACAATACTTTTTCTCCCCTTGATTAAAATAATAATTTTTGAGTTCATAACTCAGTACAGAAAGGCCACCCAAAGTTGCTCTGTAATGCTGTTTTAGAAAGACTTTGCCAACACCGCGAATAGTACAACCACCGAATAAAGAATTTGATTAAACTGTCTCACGTCTTGACCTGCTAGCGTCTGAGGAAGATGTTTACCCTGGGGGCTAGACCCAGGTGCCACAGCGATGCTCTCTGTAGTGCTAGAGGAAGTCTACATTTCCTGTCTGAAGCTTCCGGCAGCTACACACACCCTTCTCTGACTTGGGGTCTGATTTCTTTGCTCTTCTATTCAATAGTCATCAGACAAGTTAAGAAATAATAATAAGAATATTTTTTAATCCTGCAAAAGAAATTGCCATCTTTTAAAATGCAAACAAGAAAATGAAAATAGTTTCTTAGAATTTACATGTAGTTTTAAGTATTTCTTCTTGATTTTCCTTTCTGCTGTTGCCTAACTCAAATCACTCAAATCAATGGAACTATTCTATCTGATTTCCTTCAATTTTGGACTATGGACCTTTTCTTAAGAAAAACACTCTGGGTTTATCAAAGGATGTTGGAGTTAATCCCTTGGTCACTAACTTGAGTAACCACATTGAAGAGTTCATAAATTAAAAATTAGTCAGTGGTGGTACCAGTGAGAGTTGTTCTTCAGCAAGGAAATCCACATTTTGGACTCTGTATTTTGAAGAGAACAGTCACAATGACAAATAGGAAAGAAGTAAAAGTTAACAGAAAGAACTATTTCACAATTTTTAACAGTAAATAATTTTTAAAGTTTGTTAAAGTATGTATAGACCTGCCATTTTTTTCAGGTCATAGAATCATAGAATGGCAGGGGTTGGAAGGGACCTTTATAGATCATCTAGTCCAACCCTCCGGCAGAAGCAGGGTCACCTAGATCAGGTCGCATAGGAACATGTCCAGGCGGGTCTTGAAGGTCCCACTTCTCTGTTTCCTATCTAACCAAAACTTTTCCACAAAATTCCAGAAAAAGTGGTCAAATCCTGCTTCTTGCAAACCAAAACTTGTTTTCTCCATCATCCACTGAAAGGCCCACTAGACCTTTCAGCCCACATTTCCCTGAATTTTATCAAAACATAAGCTACCGAAACACTTTTGGCTTTGATCCTCAAAGTCACCATGGAGCAATTAAAGCCAGTAGCTTAAAACCCAGATTAAATCAAACAATTGGTGCTTTAAAATCTTGATTTCACCAAATCTGTCTTCCAACTGTGTGTAGAATTTAATTTCTCCAATTTCTGATGAAAGAATGCAACCTCAGACAAAGTTCAGCCAATTCTACAAATCATTTAGCACAAGAACAAACATAGTCTATTTCCCTGCTCATGCCTCTGTCTCAAAATTACTATATCAGAAGGAAGACATTTGTTTTCAAAACCCTATCATATTATTTCACTAGTGGCAGGTTAACAAATATGAATCCCAGGCCCAGAGCCATGATAGCATACCAAATTATGATGCCCAAAATCACACCTTTTAGCATGCACAGTTTTGAAACAAGAAAAGATATCATGGCAAGAGAAGCCATGTGAATGAAGTGGAAATAAATATCTACTCTAGGTGGTCCTGCTCTGGTAGGGGGGTTGGACTAGTTGATCTTTCAAGGTCCCTTAACATTCTGTGATTCTGTGAAACAGAATGATCGGCCTAAAAATCTGCAGCTAACATTTTGGTGTCCAACTTAAAAAACAAATTTATTTGTGCACAGCAGAGCAGATGGGATGCTTGAGGAAGAAGAAAAAAATTGGTCATCTGTCAGGAACAGCCATTTGCTTGAGAAGCTCAAAGATACTGCCACGAAAACAGAGAAGGATCAGTGAAAACACACAAGTCCCTTGAGATGGTCCATTGCTGCCAATAACTGGCCTGATAAAGTCCCACAACACCCAGCAATATGTCTTGGCTTGATAATGGTGTTTGTATAGTTGGCCAATTCACACACCTTTATATGTTCAATCCTCCTCGTACTTTCTGTTTTAACTCATTCTAATTTGTAGCCCTGGGCAATAAGTATCTAAGATAAAAGCCACAGGATAAAGATTTTTTAAAATAATTTTTGTCTTTATAATTGTATTATTTCATAGGTTCATTGGGTTGACTTTCTGATTCACTGTTTCTCAAAGAACTATTAGTTTTGAAAGCTCTGAGATAGACACTTGCACTCTTCTGGCATGTTTTTTAAGTTCTTACTCTTGCAGTAGGGCAGCAGGGTAATTGTGTTAAACACTACAAACTCACCTTCACCCATCAAACCCAGATCTTTACTGTAACACATGGCATGCCTCCTGATCTGGTACATCTGTCAGTTTTCAACAGTATTATGAAAATCAGCAATGTACAGAAAGTCACAGTACAGTTTGCTTCTAAAGACTTTAAAAGACCAGCTTTCAGTTAGTCACATGTGCAAGCTGAGGCTTTCTGTCTTTTCCATGAGTTAATTGTGCTCTGGAAGAAGGACAGCTCTAGTTCTACCAAACATTTTATATGTGTCTATGCTGTACATGTTTTTAAGGACAGTATGGGGGAATATCTCCCAATCTGCTTGTAAAACTAGGGGGAGTATCTCCCAATCTGCTTGTAAAACTAGTAGCTTTGCTGAATCCATCATACAATGGGTTCATGTTTATGCAGTAATTCTGAAAGTCAAGACAAGCAATGTGAACAGAGATCACCTGAGCAGTACAAGAAAAAGCCAGTTAGTGTTTTTATGGCAATATTTAAATAGCTCATTTGTTAAGTACACTGCTGCTGCACAAAACAAAACTGCATCGAAATATGTGGTCCAGTTTACTTACAGGTAGAAAGAATCATTCCTGGTTGTCCACTTATATTCAAATGAAAATGCAAACCTCTCCATTAGCTGTGCCAGTGAAACAGTCCTAGCTGAGCTCTTCACTGTGATATGAAGCATGGTAAACCACAAGCACTGCTTGACTCCACCTACTTACCTTTTTTTAAAAGAAGAAAAAAAAGTCCCAAACAGACTAATCTCAGTCCTATTTAAAATTGTTTAAAAAGTAAAAAGATATCTGCTTTCTAGCATCAAAAGACACATTTTACAGGAAAAAAATAGTAAACTGTAATCAGTAGAGCAAAGTATTTCTTTTAAAAAAGGGGAAAAGTGTATCAGGTATAAATCACAGCATTTTGGTTTTGAATAAAATCAGTTATAAGAAGCAGAAGGACTGAAATTCTTTAAGCATGAGTGAGCTAATTCAGAAGAAAGGATGGTGCAGCATTTTAACCTGTCTTTGAAGACATCAGGAGAGACAGCAAGACAGCTGTTCTGGTCACTTCCAAAAGGAACCATCTAAGACTACATTCAACTAAAAAAATGTATACTTATTTAGAAACTAGGTGCCTCATAGTTCCTGACATCCTAAGTATCAAACCCAATGTCAGGTACACAGAAATTATCCTCAGGTATTGGGAAGAGGCAGGCGAAGGGGTCAGACTCAAAGCACCCACCCCACCAAGGAAGCTGCTGACAAAAGTTAGGATGCATTTTATGGTAGAAATTTATGATAAATACAGAATTATTGTAAATAAACAGGCTTCAGGTCCACTGGAAACCATTAATCTCCTGGTTTTCCTATGCTTCCTTTTTGTTTTAAGGGAAATATTACTTATCACTGTGGAATCCCTCATGATGTATTGTTTGCTTTGCAGGATCTACTGAGAAACTGGGGTGCAAAGAGCTATTAGGGAAGATGAGCTTCCTTTTCCTACTGAAGGTAGTAACCTAGAGATTTTCTCCTTTAACAATACATGCTGTTGGTAATGATTGGGTAGTGGTTTGGGCTCAACACATAGGTTGGTTTGCATAGTTGTGATAATCTGAGATTGCCATTACAGAAAAAGGAAATAGTCATTTGAGCCTTTTCTGACAGCCTCTAACTTTTCAATGGAACAGCATGAGAATAGGAATACCTTCCAAGAAACAAGAAGCTTCCTCCTTTTGAACATTAAGATTTAGGCAAAGCAGTGCACCTAAGCATCTCCAAAACTGATTACAGAAACACTCAAATGTATCAATGGAATGTATTAAGCCAACTATACTTACGTTTAATGATTTGATTGGAAATCAGCTTCACCATACTCCTCTTGGCCTACTCACAAAACAACAAACTAAGGTTTTGTGCAATCTGTTTTCTATTTCACATGGCACAAGAGCACAAGAAACAAACAAACAAACAAACAAAAAGAAATGTGACAGTGTTACTCAGGACATGGCTACCACAGCACTGAAGTGCAAATTCTCATATCCATTGGTACAAAGTTAGATTAATTGAAACAGGTTTCAGCAAGGCTGCAGAGACAGTCTCAAGCAGATGGGACAGGGCATGTAACTTCTCAAGAGAGGTCAGGCATTTCCACACTGAACATCTCAGCATGGCCAAATTCACTGAAATGTATATTTACACTAATATATATATTTAGTATAGACTGTATATACAGACACAAGAAAGACTTTGAGGTGCTGGAGCATGTATGGAGATGGGCAATGAAGCTGGTGAAGAGTCTGGAGAATCAGTCTGATGAGAAGCATCTGAGGGAGCTGGGGTTATCCAGCCTAGAGAAGAGGAGGCTGAGGGAGATGTGATCACTCTCTACAACTACCTGAAAGGAGGTTGTAGTGAGGTGGAGGTGGGTCTCCTCTCTCCAGTAATGAATGAAAGGACAAGAGGAAGTGGGCTCAAGTTGCACCAGGAGAGGTTTAGATTGGACATCAGGAAGAACTTTTTCACCAAGAGGGCTATTAAGCATTGGAATGGGCTGTCCACAGAGGTGGTGGAGTCACCATCCCTGGAGATATTTAAAAGACGCACAGATGAGGTGCTGAGGGACATGGTTTAGTGTTGGGCCTGACAGCGTTAGGTTAGTGATTGGACTTGATGATCGTAAAGGTCTTTTCCAAGCAAAATTATTCCATGATTCCATGATATATGGACTATTTTAACACCGTGTTCACATTGAGTTTGGCTTAAGATGTGCTGACAGTAAATTATTGGCAACACATTAGTTCCAAACAATTGTTAACGTTCAGTTTATTTACATACACAAGTAGTATGACATTTTCTGTTACAAACAGAAAGGTTATATTACTGTACATACAGATGACAGACAGAAAGAAGAGCCCTTCTTTAAACACATTTGAGAATTTACTTTCTTCCCTTTACAATCTCATGTATCAAGTTGTCTTAAGTGAAGGTAAGACAAACTTGTGTTTGAAAACTTCAAGGGGAAAACACACTTTATATAAATAAATGCATGAAATTTATATATTTACAATACATACAGCATATAAATTATTTTATAATTAACCCAAAACAAGGTACTATGGTACACTTGCAGCCAGTTGTGTTGAATCTTGGGCTTATTTTTCAAGAGTAACACTGAGACTAACCATGGAAGGTCTCTTGTTGACCAGTCTAGAATGACTTAGGCATAGCATGGCTTAGTTCTGAAGAGAAGCTTTTTGAGTGTTACACTGAAGACTGTGCTATTAGCAACCTACTATGTGCAAATGGAAAAGGCACGTTTTCTATTCTTGATGTGTCAAAAAATGTATCAAGCGAGAAAAATGTTTCTGGAGAATCCCTGGAAACATTTCCATGTCAGTAAATAGCCCTTTATATATATCCTCAAGTTTTAAGCATGCAAATCACTACTAATACTACTGGTTGTGTAAAGAGAAAACTCAGAAACAAGGACTGTACATACATAAACCCAACCCACTAAACACAAATTAGGCTCCTGGGGCTTTGGCCACATTCTCTCTCTTCCTCCACAAAGAGGTCAACTTGCCAGCTATGCAGTGATGACTTCTCAGAAAAAATACAGAAACTGCTACTACTGCTGGAGATCCTGTGCTCATTTTCCAACATCGTGTAAGACTCTACTTGTGCTCGAGTGGATCAGGGGCTACAGGTTCCCCATGCTGTTCAGTAGCATCCAGCAGCTAGAGGATCAAGCTTTTACACAGAAGTGGTGAAGCCACCATCTCTGGAAAGTGGCTCCTTTTCTAAACTTGTGCTGCTGTTGTCTTTTTTCAGAAAGCATCTTCCCCCTCAGCAATGTCAATGATTGTGTGAAGCAAGTCTTCAAAAGTCGGGCGTCCTTCTGGTTTCTAAAAATAAAAAGCAGGCACAACTGTGATCAGAAAACAATAAAGTTGTGTTTATTTTGATAAATTACTAGTAATATCTTTCTGTGTCAATGAATTTAGCACTTCACTAGATGTGGCACAAAAATATTTCCTTCTGTGAATTTTGGATGTGACGCTTAATCTTAGTAAGCATCACCTTTTGTTTTATGCTTTGAAAAAAGCAAAAATAGGCATTTCTGGACTACATCTAATGATTTATATCTAATTATTTACATGTTTTGCATAGTACTACTATTTTTTTTTCCCACATCCCCACCTTCCCCAATGAATTGCTCCAATGTTTCTTTATGCACATTGCCCATACTCCTAAGAATTTTGAGTGTCATTCTCTGAAGTCTCTTTTACATTGTTTTTTGGACAAAGTTTTTGGACAAAATTTTTTTGACTCCAAAATGAGCCTGCATCACAGACTTATGCAATGGCATCCTTCATCTACTCTGTTTTCCATAGAGTTCCTCATGTGTCATAGCATCTTCTTTGTTCTGTTTAATTATGGTAATACACTGAGGCAGTCTCTTCACTAACCTTGCTGACACAGTTCATTTATCATCTTCTGAATGTCTGAGTAACTTGCACTATTCCTTCAATTACCAGCCTCTGGAATTTTGAAACCTCAGCATTCTCTTCCCTCTACAAATCACTAATAAATTTACTAAATGAGGACTGAGGTACCTACAGTTAATCATACTTAATGACAAAGATTAACAGTATCTTGCCATTACTTGTGTCCCGTTTGTGACTCACGTGATGATTGCTTAGATTTTATTGTTAATAACCCCCAATGAAATCAATCAAGTTTTAATCATTTCATTGATGTTCATATGAGTCCTATAAATACATATTAATATTCAAATTATGCATTAATGTAATTTATGTTATCTTCCAAGTAAATTGTTACTCCATTTATTGCCCATTTCAAGCAGGTTACAAAGTATAAAGTAATTTAATGACCTGTAGTTTCCTGGCTTCTGTGAATAGCTTTTTTTGAACTACAGACATATTTGTCATTCTGCAGCTCTCCAGGGCAGTGTTCTTTTTTATGTATTTTTTGCTGCGTAAACCAACTAGTCTGTAAGTTTTAGATCTCTACTAGCTGTTTTGATGACTAATTGCTCTCTGCTCCAGCATCTTCTTCCAAGACAAGCGTCAGACAGTATGTCACCTTTATTACTGGAAAAGAGCAGTTTTTTTCCCAGCACCCTCTGTGGTAAACCAGAAACTAACCAGAAACAATGCATGTAGCTCTTTCTATTCTTGGTTTCCTCAATCGCTCTTTCAAAATTAGAGGCATCTCATTATCCTCTTAGAGACATTCTGCTTTAACGCCACAGAAATCGTTTTATGTTTATTTAGTCAATAAAGTGTTAAATTCAGGATTGCTGCCACTTTGACCTCTGTGAAAACTGTGCAGTCAGTATCTTTCTACATTAGGAGGATTAACAGTACAATGTATTTTTATCTTCCTTTATAAACCTTGGGATTTGTATTTAGATTCAACTGCAAGTGAATCTATATTTCCTATATAACTAATAATCAGGTAATGAAGCATTCCTTTAAAATGAATAAATTGAAGCAATATAAAATCAGACTGTTCACCTCTGGGCCACGTTTACTGATTTTTTTTTGATTTTTCCCTAGCAGTATTTTTGTTTGTGAGCAGATACAATCATGAGCAGCACAGATTTAGCAATTACTGAAAATCTTTGTATACTTAATCCAACAGACCATTTATTTCATGGAAATTTCCTCAATGGTTTTTCTTATCACAGCTCTAGCTCAGTTGCAAACCAGGGGGAGTTTTCTCTGTGTTAGCAACAAACACATGAGCAGCTGAGTCCGCTGGATAAGTCAGAATGCTGTAATAGAGACTAACTGCTGTTGCTAAATTGGCCTTTTTTCCCATTTAAAAGATTTTTTTTTTAAAAGTACATACCTCCTGCCAGCACATCATCATCATTTCATACACCTGCTTACAGGCTAGTTTAGGACGATACAAACGATGTCCTTGGCTAACCATTGTTACCACTTCGTAGTTAGAGCTTTTTTCGAAGGGCATTTTTCCTTCTGTAAATACTTCCCACATTAAAACACCTAAGAAAAAGAAAACAAATATTAAGAAAATAAGCAAGTAACTTCTTAAAAAGTTACCTTTATTTTGAGCTCTGGGCTCAGGATCTCTAGTAGACAGAGATTCATATTCTAGAAAGTGTTCACAATGCGTCATTGCTGAAAACATCTTATTCTGGAAGCACAGATTTTAATCAGTAACAGCTCTAAGGATCTCTCTAAAACTTTATGGAACCATAAAACCATGGCAGATGGTTTCTCTGAGCTTCTTCTCAGATGCCTGAATTTTCCCCAAAAACTCGAGTTTGAGTCCTATTGATAGAATGTAAAGATGATGCTTTCTTTCAATGGTGAACATCTTACCGAAGGACCAGACATCTGACTTGCTGCTGAATCGGCTATAGTTAAAAACTTCTGGAGGGCACCATTTCACAGGAAATTTAGCCCCTGAGGAGCTTGTGTATTGATCATCAAGGACATATCTAAAAAAACCAAATACAAACCAAAAACGTTATATCATGCAGTCAGCCTCCAAGCCTGCAAATTCTAATTCATACTTGGATTTGAATATTAGAAGACAATATTGCCACCTACTGGCCATGACTGTTAGCATCACACAACAATAATAGCTACTCTGCCGCAGTACTAAGGTTTCAGTCAAGACCCAGTTAATTTTTCTTATAGACTGAGTCTTCTTTCGTGATTACTGGCTACACAACACAGGATTAGGCTAGATGCAAGCTAAATTTCTGTATTACAAGAAAAAATTATGCATAAACATAAATGTCTTGCTCTGTTTCTTACCAGCTAGTCTGAATTCAGAAGTCAGGGGACATGCAAGCTCAGTAGGGCAAAAGCAGCATGGTCAAACCAGAGTGTTTTAACCACTGTCCTTATAAGTACTGCTTCCCACCCGCTGCCTTGCCCACACATTGCCCACCTGATATAGCACCCACAAGGTGCTAACAACGGCAGGAAACTGATGCCCCTCCAGGTCTCAGCACCTCCCAGCACTTCAGCTAGTGAGATGTAACTCTGAGACATCTATCCAAAGAGGATCAAAAACTCACTGAAGAACCCTCCTTCTGTCATTTTTTTACCAAAATGCTGATCAACAACTACTATCTCTGCTGCAACATGAACTCTACTGTCTGAGATATCAGCTCTAATACACATCCTGCATCTCAACGAGATTAAAATTTGTAAGATTTTCACAGATGCTACAGAAGGTTGCTAAGACAAGACCAGTCAGACCACAGAGTCAGTTCAAAGCCCAGCCCCTCATGGTAACCTCTAGACAAACCTACTTTTCTAGAGAATAAACTGCCTCGTTTTGATTTTCCAGAATTAAAATGTGTAAGGCAATTGACACATGACCACAGAATGAACAAAGACACTGGGAAAAAATGAACAAAAGGGCATTCTCTGGAGAGGTCAAAAAAGATCATTTTTGCCTGTAATTTTGCTGGGTATCTGCTGTCTTATGACTAAGTACAAGGGTCAGGTGAATTTTCCCAAATCCCCACAAGTGTGTTTGCAGCCTCAGCCATACCTTGTCATTCCAAAATCTGACACTTTGACCACTCCTGAGTCACTCACCAAACAGTTCCTGGCAGCCTGCAAAGGGAATGGATGAAACAGATGAAAAACTTGCAGTATCTTGAACAAAAGCTACAATGGTTTAATGAGGACTTTGTCCTCATTGCTTAGCAAGTTCATCGATTTACCAGGTTTGGTGGTGTACTCTCATTACTAAAGGTACATGTGCTCTTGATAGTACTGTTTTGACAACTAAATCATTTTGTAAAATGTCACCAGAAAAAAAGTTATCATCTCAAGAGATTAATGAATGATGAAAATGGCACCAATACAGAATGGAGATAGAGTATTATATCAGTGCAAATAGCCATTAACTCGCTATAAAAACTTCAGAGAGATTTTATTCCATTTTCTTGGGAAAGAGAAACCTCTTATCATTTTCTGTACCGAGCAGTCTTAGAGATCTGATTAGACCTTAAAGAGCCAACTTGATCTACTTATGATTTTCTGCAAGAACAAAAATGGGCTGTTTCAAAAAGGAATAGATAAGCTCAAAAAATAAACATTTCAAAGAGGAGTGTATTGCCTAATGGGATGTTACCAGGTCTCTGTGGATAAAGCTGTTTCTCTCCAGGTACTCCATTCCCTCACATACATCTTGGCACATAGTGAGCAGGGCGTCTTTACTCAAAACTCCCCGTTTTTGTCTGAGATAATTGAGAAGGCAGCCATGCTCCATGAACTCTGTCACGATGTAAATGGGTCTCTGCTGTGTGCACACACCATACAGCTGAACTAATTTAGGATGTGTTAGCTTCCTGAAAAGATCAAGATCATGTCGTTATTACTTCCTCCACCAAGTGCTAGCTCTCCATCCCACAAAGCTGCAAAAACACCACGTGCCCCAACTATAAGCAGTATATGGCATCAGAGACCTTGAACTGGCAAGAGAAATGCCAAGCACGTAACTCACATCATTACTTTAGCTTCTTCAATGAAATCCTCTTCATACATTGCACCTTCCCGAATTGCCTTGATGGCCACTTTATACTGCGCCCTCCACTTCCCAAGGCGCACTACGCCAAACAGACCACTCCCCAGTTCTCTCATGAACGTCAGTTCTGAGGGATTAATTTCCCATTTCTCTATAAAACAAAACAAATGAGACCCGTGACTCCTGTATTAAGGAACCTACTGAACTGGTAGGTGATAAGGAAGAGGAAAGGGAACTGGGTTACTAGCTAATTAGTGAACTTAGGGATAAAAAATCTTTAACTAACTTGAAAATTGAACACTTACATCCCTCATTAAACAAACTTTGAAGCAGATGTGACCTTTAAGCAGCTCCTGACCAACACAAAAGGCAAACTCATACTTTCCTGAGGCTAGTAATTGCATACTGATATTATCAGACTTTATCCCAACAAGTGGTTGTCATAGAAACTCATGCCACTGTGAAGAACCTGCTCACACCATCTGATGTGCCATGTGTAAAACAGGTTATTCCAAATTTTTATTTAATAAAAAAAAAGTACCCCCTCTGCAAAGATCAAAGGGCCTAGGTTGAGTCAGAAGTCTGGAAGCTTATGAAAGAGCCAAAGGCACAACTCTTTAATTGGGCAGAGCTCAAGGTACACACAAAAGCATGGAGGAAAATTCTGAATTCCCCTGGAGCACCAGTGACACATTCTGCCTCTCCTCACTGCATGCCTACCACTAGCTGTGATGCTTTTGCATGCCCATCCTCTGTGCAAGGGTCTTGAAGGTACAACTTGGATCTACTTTAAGTTGCTATAACCAATCACAGTACAAAATTAGGCCTTCTCAGATTTTTTTTAGAAAATACCATAGCATCTTAACACACATAAAATCACTAGAAAAGATATGTATAGACGAATATAAGATGCAGTTACCATAGCTGAACCCTGCCGTCGTTGGTGCTGTCGTCTTCTTTGGGGTCACTGGGTAACGCAGCCTAGTAACGAGACCTGAGGTTCAATGATAATGCAGAGAAGACACAGTTTACTTTTAAAATAGTGCCAGGCAGCAAATCAACCACTTGCTCACTGCAGACTTCAATACTGAGTAACAATAAGCTTATTGTTATACAAGGCTTTGGCCATATTTTCTGCTACTGCATTGTGTTGGCTTTTCAAAGTCGCTATGAGGCACACAGGAGCAATTCCTGAATCCAACTCGTTGCATCTTCTTTACTGGTGAGAGGTGGCTATATATATGCATACATATTTGTGCTTTACAGTTATGCTGGCACCAATAAAGGCTGAGAACCCCTTTCCTAAATCAAATTAGAAAGACTATCTAAAACTCATGTTACTTTTGATAATTTCTGTTTCACACAAATAAATCCCACCAGTTTCACAACAGGGATTTTATGTACACAAAATAAATGCTACATGCTAGCGGAGTACTCTCCTAAAATCTTGTCAGATCTTGATATGACAAAAGGAATGAAAAAATTAAAAACAAGTAGTAAAATCAGTTATAATAAATGAGTATCAGAGTTATGCTTTTCCAGAAAGGCATTTTCCAGAATATTATCAGGAAATACTGCGTCACTGGAGTTTGATATAAACACCTGGAAACTATAGCTCATGAGGGAGATTTATGCACAGAATGGACTTGAAAAAGAAAAAAAAATAGTATCTGTGCCTTGAACTTGATTCCTAAACTCTCCTCATCCCACCATACAGTGGGCAAACACCAACATCAACCATCAGCTATAGATCTAAAGTGTCTAACCTTTACAAAGCGGATTTCTTGTACAACGCATTACTGTTCTCCTCATCTGTTTGCTATATGGAAAGGTTAAATCATTTTAAGCAGTGCTGCCCGGCAGATAAAAAGCTAGCATCTAGAGAGTATTCTGGGAAAGTACCATCCCTATCTATCTGCTGTGGGTTATAAGCCGCTGGTAGAGCTCTATGTGGAGCTAAATGAATGCTATTTCCTGATTCGATACAGCTATTCTTCTGTTATTCTAGAGACAGTAAGTAACATATTGATGCATTTTAACATCTATATATTTTTACATAAAACCTTTCAGTTTATTACCTGTACTGAAAAAATGTTAAAATGCAGTGTCACCTGACTTCCCTGAAAAAGAAGGGTCTATCAAAGCCAAAAACTTTCATTAAAACCCTAAAACGCCTCACACTACTTTTCAAATCAACTTTAAGTGACAGGAAAAAAAAAATACCTGCTGCATTATGTTTATGATACTCAATTATTTCTGGAATGGAGTTAAAGAGATGCTTTTCTGCGAGGTAGTACTGCTTTGGTGATGTTACTGTTTCTTTTATATGGTAGTGTCTTATTCCTGATGAACCTTCTCTGGAAAAACAATATCAACAATAACAATTAGTAATAATACAATGTCATTTGTTGTGAATATTTAACAAGGAGCGCATTTACTAGGAAAAGGAAACCAAAAAAGGCCAGCACAGGTGCCCAACATCACATGCTCCAGGAACAGCTTGAATATCAAAGATTCCAAGTGCTGGTGACTGCCTTCATCTCAGTGCTCAGGCCAAGTTGAAGAGTAACCCATAGAAGGTTAATTATCAGCCTGGTAAGCTGCCCAGTCCAGCACACCGCATGCTTAGGATGGCAGGAGGGACTCAACAGTGTGGGAGAGCAAGACATTCTTCTTTCGGTGGAGGTTTAGGTTTACACTAGATTAAACCAAGAATGACCTAACCATGGAGCTGAAAAGCTTATTTTAGTCACCCACCTCCTCTATCTCAGCAGCCCTCACTTCTTTATTGACCTTTCTCCTGGGCTTTTCCCCAGCCCATGGATTTGGATCCAGATGCAATGGATTTAAACAAGACAAAATGCACAGAGCAGCCACAGAAACTCACCCTCCAAATTTTGTGTAAAGGGAAACTGTGTACAGTCCAGGCTGACTTGAGTCTCTCACCACAAAACCACCTTCTTTATCCTAAAACGAAAGCACATTAGCAGTTTTGTAAAAGCGGCTTTAAGTGGCATCTCTTGTCTACTTGTTCTGTGATTTGCACGTAACAAAGTAGCAAAAGAAGCTACTTCACGTGAATTTCATGGTTAATACTACAAGGCTGCTGTCCTCACCTCATTTCTGAGGAGTTGTTCTGCCTTGCTTCTGTTCAGGTTTCTGCTGTACCACCTGCAACATAACATCTGTAATTAAAACTTCTCCAAGGTGTATAATTTCCCTAAAATGCTTGAAGCAAAGCATTACAAAGGTACAGATTCAATGATAACTGAAGGTCAAGAACTGAACCCTGGTGAATGTGCAAAGATGAGTCTTTATTACAGCATGCAATTTTCCCACAAAAATGCCCTGAAACAACTTCAGTGAGATCCAACCAAAGCCAATGAAGTTCAGGTAACTGAACTGATTTTTTGGCAAAAACATTTCTCAAACGCATATTGGCAGTGGTAGCTTTGAACAGCGGCCTGAGGGCAGGCTGGCAGCACTGGAGAAGCAGCTGCCTCCACACCGCTGGAGCCACCTGCAGAGCTGGCTGCTAGACTGCTATTTCCCTCAATAACTTCACGGTTCTGATTTTCCAGGGAGGACCCATATACCAAAGAGGAGGCTGAAAGTGAATTAGAAATGTCACAGTTGGATATCCCCAAGCTCAGTGCTACATGGGGCAGGTTAAAGCAGACACAGAAGCACTATGACATTTCAGCCAGCTGCAGCAAATAATGTAAAAAGAAAGACCAAGCAGCTTGCAAATGGCATGGTGCAATCGTTTTGAGCTATGCTGTCACAGCAGTAACTGAGCAGGGAAGTGACACAGCAGCTTCTAATCAAGTTCTACTGTTCTGGAGATAGTGGTTTCTTGCAGTTGGTAGATGACCTGGAGTAATCCTCCTTAGAGTGCATGGTGACTCAGAATTATAGCCCCAAGGTGGCAAGGCACAAAATGGCTGGACCAGATAAGATAGCCTAGTTCCTTCCTTCCCTTTCTGTCAGCCCCACAGCCCAGCCAAGAGCACGGCAGGGCTCTTAGCAAGAGCCTCTAAGATGAGAAAGCAACAAAGAACAAATAATTCCCTCTAGTAAGGCTGAGGGCAAAATCCCAGACCAAATTCTACCTCTGTCAAAACACAGCAGTAGGAGCCATACGTAGCTAAGAATAGAGTTCTGGAGCTCCTAATGTGGTTTTGTAAACTGATTTTTACTTCCTCACAGCTCCACTTTATCTAAAAGTCATGAAATATGTAAAGTTCTCAAGCACAACAGCTTATGCTGTACTCAAATTTGAATGTCAAGAACAACAGGCTTGGAGACTACAGTGCTAAATTTTATCCAGCTATTCTTAAATGTAAGTACTTCCTAATTAAACATAAACTGGAAAAAGCCTTTTTTTTGAAAGAAGCTATGCTTTTATAGCTGACAATTTATATGCACACACTCAGACTTAAGATGCACTCAGTAAAATATTTTCTTGAAAATTAGAGCTGCCTTCCAAAATCTGTCATCTGTTATATTCACTTTGAATGATTTCTGCTGTTTTCTACTCTACTATCTTACTGCCACACACTTTGGCTAGACATATCACTTTAATATTTAAAAAAACATTCAGCACACTTAAAATAGGTAAATTTCCTTTAAAGTTTCCCTTTGTCTATCAGAGAACTAGGAGTGCTTTCATAGCAATAGAACTTTTGCTTTAATAGTAATAGCCTAAAAATTACGTGCCTGATGGCCATCTCACTGACTTGATTCTACATTACAAATCACAGCAAAATCAGTGAGGAGAACCAGAACAAATTCATGCCTCTTTCAAATATTTAAGTTTCATCTCTGAGACCAATGCTGTTGTATGCAAATAATTGCTTTGAAAACTTTACAAATACATTGTCATTCTTAAAGCACAGGTTTTGTTTTATGATAGTCTGGATTTTAATACAAATATTCACTTACTCATATTGATCGAGGTTGTTGGACTTCTTTCCTGTTACATAGTTGCTTGGAATATATCCTTGTTGTCTAAAAAATAAATAAGTTACATATATATTTATATACATATATATAATCTGAGTGAAAAGATGTAAAATTGCATCCCTGGAAGACAATGTTCCATTTTGCTAATTACATTCTGCTAATCTCTTGTTGCCATTTCTTTATTACTGTCCCACCCACTCTACTACTCATTATCCCAAAGTGAATTTTCCATGTCAACATTTCCACCTTGACTTCCACTGTACCTAGAGAAGTGACAAGGGCAGCAAAAGCGTCCATGAAAACCAACAGAAAGGGTGAAGAGTAACTCTCTGCTGCTCTGTCACTTCTGCACTTGGAGGTCCCAGTCAGTTACAGGAGTTAAGTTTGGAGCCTGCCACAGTCTGATAACTTGCAATCATCCCTAACTGCAACAGGGATCGGAGTATGGAAACTTTCATCTTAAAAACCGCAGGGAAAAATTTTAATTCAAGGAATATAAAGTTGCATTCATTAAGGCATGTCGGTATAGCTCTCTCAACTCACTCAAAGATTGCTTCTAATGAGCCAGTCTATTAAGTAAGATGATGGTTACACAAGTTTGGAAGTTGGAGCCTGCCAAGCTGAGTGTTAACCATATTGCTCCCTAATGAGCCGTTCCCCAGGGAAGCAGGAGTACTGTAGTAGTCTAGTGAGGTTTTCGAGGCTGGCTGATGCTTTAATTGGGAAACCATGAAGTCTGACATGAAACTTAATTGGAAAAGCTTTCAGCTTTGCAACTGTCTTTGCACTGGGGGCCCATAGAAAGTGCGGCTCTTGAAAGATTGAGATTGGTTTCTAGGTGTGAATAAAGATATGGGTAAGATTTTAGGGTTGAGGTCCAAAGTGGGACAGTGTCAACAGCTACAGGTTGCTGATATACAGTCAATACAAACTACTAAAACATAGAACTAGCCTTATGAACTTTACAGTAAAAAATAAAGAACTCATGTTTACCCATATTTGTCTCTAGCCTTCCACCAGTGAATGTCGTTCTTCTCAATCACCGTATATTCTTCACCTTTCTCTAATCTTAAATCATGATGTTCTGTAGGCTCAAAGTCATACATAGCTACTACTATCTCCTCCTCTTCATTGCTGTTTTCTTCAACTGGAGGAGCAGGTGGCGGAGGCCTTCGCTGAAAATGGCCCAACATTGTTATCATCCCCCTCTGCTCCATTATTATTCCACCCCACCACACCAGAGCAAGCCATCCAAGCACTCTGGAGGCAAAAGCTAGGCTAGTTCTGGGTTGCCCCAGGATTGAGCTGTGCTGGCCTGGGGAGGCAGCTGATCACCTGGGTGCTATCCATGGAGCTGGGTTTCACTGCAGCCCCGCAGCTGCCAGGAAAGGGCAATGTCAGCTGTCATTTGCTCCTCAACCACCTCTCCCACCAGCAGTACAGACACAGCTAACAGGTACAGTTACATTTCAAGGGGACTTTTTTCCACCCTGAGACAGATGATGGTGCCCATTGACACATACAGAAATAGACATTTGCCGCAGAATATGGAATGAATCTCAGGAAACCGAAACATCCGCTCAAACAGCAATTATCTGTTCAATATTTTACAGACACTACCTACCGTACTTTTTTCTGGCATTGGAGAGGGCAATCTCAGTACACCTAGAAGCAAAGCACAGGAAAGGATTTGTGTATATCCATTTCGCTACAAATTTAAAAACTAAACAAAAGGTTTAAATTTCAGATGTTTTAATATCTTTACTAGCCTTCAGGATATCTTAGTAAACCAGAAAGCAAAGAGTTCCAGTCAAGCATTAGGAAAACGTTGATTGAATATTCTTGCAAAAACATCCCAAATTAGCCAGCAGGCCACAGTCACCACAGATTTGGCAATGTCTGTGCCACACTTCAGCATGCCACACAGAGATCCCTGAACCAGCCCTCAGATGCAGAAATATACGACAAATAAAAAACAGAGAGAGATTTTTAAAAAGTATATTAAAAGGAAACAGCGTTATCACCCTGCTGATCTAAAAGTCTGTTTCTAGTATCATTTGCTCTTCAAAAAAAATCAAACCTCCTCTGCTTTTTTATTACTTCTCTCAGATTGAAAAGTATTTTTTCTCCTGTGCTGCGTATTTTCTGCACTTAAAAGGTTGAGCTACATGTCATGTTTTGTGTCTTGACAAATAAGGCTGGCCACCATTCATTGTTTATTCTTCAAGTCTTTTAGTTCAACTAAATCCTCACCACTGCCATTTAAAACGTTGATATAAGAAATCATCCAAGAAATCATCCAGGCACTGCTGATGTCACTAGGAGGCAGAGGTAAGAAATGACTCAATTTCTTTTCTCACTATGGATTTTTCCTTAAATCGAGGACCAACACACTGTATCATTACGTAGAACAATACTGCAGTGAGGGACACCCTTGAACATCTTTGCATGCTACCACATCTGCTGCTGAACAAGCAGAACCTGTGATTTGGATGCTGGAAGATACATGTGCCTACAGGGTTATGGTTCATCCATGTTCAGCAGTATGGACGCTTAAAAACTTATAAGAAAACTCAGTCCTCAGTCTAGTAAACATGTTAAGCTTTCTTGGAGCATTTTTACACTGGTGAATGACACATGGTTGTTATTCTTATACATGGGTGTGTAGAAGTTATTTATTAAAACTGAAGAGCTGGCAAGGGCTTCTAGATGTATCTTCTTCACCATCAGGATTTATCCTCAATCTGAGGTAAACACTCGGTCAAGTAAGTTTCAGATGGGAAAAACAAGCTAAATGAAATTCAGTAACCTCAATGATTCCTTTCCCTAAACCTTTTTTTTTTTGGTAAGGACAATTTACTGGCTTTTAAATTTTGTAGAAAATCCTTGGAAACGAAACAAACATTTTGATTTACTTTAAGTGCTTTCAATGATTCACTCTTCTGTGTAAATTTGATTAATATCTAGGGCATCCAAGTGCAATGACAAGGTCATACAAAAAAGCAGAAAAATACAGCAAAACAACTTCATATGAAAACATATGTACTTACTGTTTTCAAAAAGATTGTATTTTTCACAGCCAGGTGCTAATTTTTCTGTCTGTCTGCAGCACTGATAAATTCCCTCTGTCCAGAACTTAGGATGATATTTTACCATTATATTGCTGTTGTTCCTTATTTCTACATGAGGAAAAAGAGCGTATATTGAAAGACTTATTTTTTTTTTAATATGCAAGAGAGAAACTTTCAATATTACAGTATCTTTGACATGAGTCATTATCTTCCCTTGTCCTCGCTTCAACATTGCTTCTCTTAAGGATCTTCTTGCAAGTTTACATGGAGGTGATACAGTGATAACAGAGGATAACACATGTATTTATTCCAGAATACAGTGCTATACTCCCTGCCTACACCAGCCACTCCAGAAGGCATTTGGTGCATACACAAAAGGAGATGCAGGTGCCCACATGCACCCTGCAATTCAGTCAGGCAACTGTGAAAGCTCTGGAAGCTCTACCTGCCCCTTTTCTTTTTATTACTGCTGCAAGTAACTAATTTTCCTCTATAAACAGTGATTTAGAGGGAAAAATAGCTGACATTTATCTCTATTGCATGGCGCAATGCCCGTGTTTGGTGTGAGAGGCTCTTTACCCCCATCCTATGGGATTGCTGAGGTTATTTCTTGCCCTGTGGTCTCCAGCCCAGAAACTATTTCTTATTACTTTGCAGAACACCTGCAATCAATGAATGCAGTTGATGATGACAGGAAGCAAGAAGATGCTCTTGAAAAAAGAAAAGACACCTTTACCTAGACACCTATGATAGCATTAATCAGATCTCCTCTCTGTGGAGATACCTCCTGTCACTTTATGATTTAAGGACCACAATGTTGTCTAGCTACATCCAAACAATATTTTTGAGTGAAGCCATTAACTAGCATGAATAAGCTATTCACTATGCAAAAGCATAGAGTCAAATTCTGACTGCAGCTGGGCTTCACAATCAAGTCAAGTCAGTCTGGGTGTTTGATACTCCCTGTACCTGTTACCACACACTGTGTACACAAACGGTGAGCTGGCCTGATAAAAACATAAAAATCAATGGATACATACAACAGAAGCTCTACCATTTTATTTTGCTAGCTTGTTATGTGTTGGCCATCAGCTAAGCACCCACATAACCACTCACCCATGCCCCCCTGAACCCTGTGGAGAGAATAGAAACGGCAAGAGGAGAAAATAGGGCTTAAGATAAAGATAGTTTAATAAGCAATAGAAAGAAAAAACCCAAAATTATGTAAGGGCAATTGCTCACCACCTCCCCCAAGCAGACCAATTCCCAGCCAGTCTCTGCACAACAACAAATAAGGAAGCCAACAAAACTCAATCCCCATCTTCCTCCACCCCAGTTTTTATTGCTGGGTGCAACGTTACACAGCCTGGAATATCCCTTTCATCAGTCCCAGTCGTGTCACCTCCCAGCCTCTTGCCCAATCCCAGCCTATTCACTGTGGTGGCAGAGCGAGGAAACAGGCAAGGCCTCCATGCTGCACAAGCAACTGCTCTGCAGCGGCTACAACACTGGTGTGTTTTCCACACTGTTTTGGCCACAAATCCAAAACACAGCACCAATTTAACTCCAACCCAGCCAGACATCTCAAGAAAAGGTATCTGCATTTGTCAGATGTTAAGTATGAGCAATTTCCATTACCTTCTTTCAGATTCCTCACCCACTGATCCCTACTTTGTGCACTTGGTGCAAAAATATAAAGCGTATTAGCATCATATACAACCTGGAGGGGGGAAAAGAAATAATCAAAAAACATTCACCTGATAATGTGCCTTTATTTATTTCCCAGGAAACAGGAAAAAACATATGACTGTTACATTTGGCACAATTAGTGCCAATATATACAAAATGTATACACTGGGAAAAGGGTATTAGGGTTTAAGATATGATGCTTTCAAAAGAATAAAGGAGGATTTTGCACCAATATATTATCTTGAGAGCATTCCTTAAAATGTTTGCATCGTGCTTTGCTTTGCTCATTCTTCACTGTGTGTTTTCTACAAACAATTTCTATTAAATTTCAATTTTCAGTTTAATTGCTAAAGCTGTTCCATAATCAGATATCTTTTGTTCACAGCTATTTCATAACTCCTTGTGACTCTGCTCTGGGGAGATTCTTGCCTTCGATTTCTTCACTGCTTCTACTGTTGGAAAGCAAGTATTACCTTGGAAGAAAGGAGTCAGAGTCCACTCTGTGGCAGTGGAATGCATCCTCCTTCCCTACATCATAAGCAGGCACAGCATCAAACTATCTATATTTTTCTTTTTCCCCTCTAAGTGCTTTGTTTCCCATGCTTATTTCCATGCAGTTCACAATGGAAGAAAATGCAACAAGTTCTATCTTTATTCGCTTATTTCTATGTAATTTCATGGTAATTAAATTTTATTTAATGTGAACAAACAAAGACAGGGAAAATGGGCTTTCCACTTTGGAGAAAGATCAAGACAAAGCACTTTCCAGTCAAAACCCAAGCAGAGAGGGTGTGGGGGGGAAAAAAGACAAAGCATATAAGGCACAACTCCTAGTGGAGGGGAAGGGACTGCAGGGGGAGCAGAGCTTACTGGAGACTTGTTTTAATCACTGATCCTGAATTACCTCCCACACAGAGCCAGATAGCCAGAGAAGGGGCTCAGATATTTGAAGCAAGTTATATCCAAATGGATTGGTGCTGTTGAGAAGAACACTGTAGTTCAGATATTTCATATAAAAGGTACATACCTGAAATGGATATTTATTTTGACAGGGAATAATACCATCACTTTTTACAACTTCTACACATTTGATCCTTGAAATATCCACAGATCCTTTTCTGTACTTTTTCTACAAGAGAAAAGGTAAAACAAAAATTATACAAGGTATAATTGATTTATCCAGTTCTCTTTTTTTCCAGCAGAGGCTTCTTGCTTCCATTTATGATACTGATGTTGCTTTAACTGCAGAAGTAATTTAAAAAACAAAAGAGAGAGGGAGGATATAAAGATCTACACTAGTGAAAGTGCTCAGAGTGCAGTAATATCACTCAGTAAAGAGAACCACTTATTTCTATATAAAGTTTCCAACTAGTTGCAATCATAGGTTCAATCTACTCTTCTTCACAAAAAAAAACCCCTTGAGTACAGATGAAGGAAGGCTTCTCCCTTGCTGGTTTTAAATCATGATTAAAATTGGTAAGGGAAAAAGGTGCCAATGCTTCATCTTATCTGGTCCCTCACTCTGTTGCTGAAGTGCTCCCACCACTTTGTGGCTACCATCATGTCTCACTAAGCTTCTGTAGAATCTGGGATGGTGCACAGGCAACACAAAGTTCATGCTGAGTCAGAAGGCAGAAAACAGGGGTGAAGCCCATTCCTGGGCTCATCTGGAGTCTGAGCTGAAGGAATATCTTTGACGAAGGCTAGCAGAAGCCCTGAAGAAGAAAAGTCAAAAGCAGAGACATCTGAGAAGATTTGGCTTGCCTAAACTGATAATTATGAAGATTCTACAGAAGGAAAGGGGTGCCAACAGTGCTCAGCAGGTGCTGCCCAAAGTAAAAATGCATGGAAATATGCTTAGTTCAATACTCCAGTGAGGAAGCTCCAAGGAAGAACAACCCTTAACTGGACTGTTACTGGAGAGAAAGTTTTAACCAGAATCCCAGAACAAAACAAAACAACCTCAAAAATGGGAGCAGCTCATGGCTGGTCCTGAACAAATCCATGTCAAAAATTTTAACTTGCCAAGCACATCCAACACACCCAGTCTGGAGTGCAGTTTATGAAAGATGGACACTGTTCACAGTCACAGAATCACAGAATCATAGGGGTTGGATGTGACCTCTAAAGATCACCTAGTCCAAGCCCCCTGCTAAAGCAGGTCTGCCTAGATCAGGTTACACAGGAATGCATCCAGGTGAGTTTTGAAAACCTCCAGAGAAGGAGACTCCACACCCTTCCTGGGCAGCCTGTGCCAGGGCTCCCTCACCCTTACAGTAAAGAATCTTTTTCTTAAGTGGAACTTTTTGTGTTCCAGCTTTTTTCTATTAGCCCTTGTCCTACCACTGGACACTACAGAAAAAACTGTTGCCCCATCCCGCTGACATACACCGTTCAAATACTTGTACGTATAAATGAGGTTCCCGCTCAGTCTCCTCCAGGCTGAACAGCCTCAGATCCTGCAGCCTTTCCTCATAAGGAAAATGCTCCAGTCCCTTAATCATGTTGGTGGCCCTGCACTGGACTCTCTCCAGAAGTTCTCTGTCCCTCTTGAGCAGGGGAGCCCAGGACACAAGACTGCAGATGAGGCCTCACCAGGGCAGAGCAGAGTGGGAGCAGAACCTCCCTCGACCTGCTGGCCACACTCTTCTTGATGCATCCCAGAATGCCACTGGCCTTCTTGGCCACGAGGGCACATTGCTGGCTCATGTGTAGTTTATGGAAATAATTAGTAATTACTGAATTATTTGAGATACTCAGATCCTTACTTGGCTGCCCTTTTCTCCCCCGAGGATGGAAATTTCAGCCCAAATAGCACAAGTCTGGCACAATCATAAGCAACTACAAACATAGTCTTATAAAAAGAAGGAAAGAGCAATTTAAAATATAGCTGTTATGATTCCAACACCCTAGAAACACAATAGTTACTACCCAAGGAAAACATGGAAATTTCGTCAGTATTTAAAACACATTTAGTGCTCTGTCTCTTATGAATTTAGTAATGAAGAAAGAGGGCAGAGAAAATGTGCATGAATTCTTCATGCACGTCATGGTTCAGCATCAGGAAGCATGACAGGAACCAATTTCAGATAAAGCTGTAACTGTTACTTAACATTAGAAAAAAACCCACACAAAACGTATTTTTTTAAAGCAGCACCAATAAGGGGCTTTTTAAAACTGGGGGGAAAAAAAAACATTGAAAAAGTGAAATGATTATCATGAGCTGTACTAAAAAGCTGTAACATATTATGCTGAAAAATAATTTGTATCAAGTATGCAACCTTGAATTTTTTATTTAAAAAAAAAAAGTTTTCCGTTTATGCTATCACTGTATTTGAACTTTGATGGCCTGAAGTAAAACACACATTCATACAAGTGACAAAAATTGAATTACTGAAGACTACGACATTTGGTACAGCAGCAAGTATTGTTTCTTCCTCTCTTTGGCCTAGCAGCTTCAGAGCTGCCAGATTAGCCAATGCAGAATCAAGAATCCAAACAAGAATTCAACACTGCACATAACTGTGTTGAAGACACCTCTCCACATCTTTTTTCCTGCACAACAACATACAGAGAAGAAAAAACATGCTTGGCACCTCTGGAGTGTGTCTACCCTGCTTTCTATGTCCAGTGGGGTACTCATATACTGCTTGGATCCCAACTGCTGGTTAACTAAGGTTGTGGAACAGAAAGACGATACGCATTGTGTTCTTTTTTAGCTGGAATGACAGAAATTCCTTAGAGGAACAGGCTTTAGTACATTCTCTGAATCCCCCTGTCCTCAAGGACTGGAGGATTGACAGAACGTCAATTCTGGCATTCAGCAAGTGCTCAAAAGGAGCATACAAAGAACAGAAATCCAACAAGATAATCAACTAACATTTGGGGAAAACATAAATCAAACATCCTGATAAAAAGCACAGTGTTCTAGTAATCGTATTTCCTAAGTAGTCCCCTTTCATAATTTAAGGTGGCGTCACCATGAGATGCTACATTAAGCCAACTCCAAGTTGAACCACCTTGCAGTTCCATCCAGCAAATTAAGCTTAACGCCAGAGAAGAGTTTTCTGTCTTTGCATACTTTACAGATTAATAAAATCCCATATATATGTAAAATGAAATCAAATGTACTGCTCCAGACATGTTTCAGATTGCATCATCAGCAGTAGTAATGGCCAGCAGCCTTCAAATCGTCAGGTGTGCAGCTGTTTTAGCTTAACATCTCTCATTATTAAAACCAAGGGGCACAGGAGCATGAAGGAATGACTCAAGAAAAATGCCAAAAAGACTGCTGCAATTCCCTCACTACTTCAGAGACTTCCCTTTATAATGAGTCATCTTGCATTTCATCACTGTGTTGCATTTATTCTGCAAGCTAAATGACTTGCTCTAGACCCAGGCATATGGCAGACATGAAACAGAATCAAGAGTGAGCTCAAGCCCTGAAGTAGCTGGGTCGTAGACGTGCAGGTATAAGCTGCCCATGAGAAATCCATCCACAACCACTCTTTCCAACAATGGAGCTCTGCTACAAAGAGACAAAATTAGTATAATGGCACAGTTTGGAAAAAACTTCTAATGAAAATACATAGAAGTCAGTCTAGCTGACAAGAAATAGCTAGATCTTGTCTTGACCATGCTATGTCTCTCTCTGTTCATACTGTTGCTTTCTCCCATGCTTATCCCCATGTAGGAAATCCTGAGGTTACCAATATGTCACCCATGTAACTTACGTTCTCACAAGTGTAGAAGGTCTCAGCATGACTGACATCTTTTATGGAGCTGCTCTGCAATTTTACAAAACCTCAGAAAAGCCTGGCTAACCCAACATTCCCTGTAGAGAGCCCCTCTAGCAGAATATGCTCCAAAGCCAAATAATGCCTAATATAAGGGTGGGTTTGTAGTTTTTAATCAAATAGCATTGCTGTTCAGCAATAAGCACTGGATACTGCTGTAATTCCCTCTTGAGAGACATTTTCATCCAAGCAATTATTGATTATGGAGATATAATTACTCTAGCTAGGCGTTAGATGGCCACATTTTCCATCTCCTTATTTTCCAGTATGTCAGATATGTTGGAGAATGTTCTGCCTCCTTCCAGTTCATTTTCTTAATGATTATTCTAAGATAAGCAAGTACCAAGTATTTCTGTTCACTTTTCCAAAATTACTAAAATCAAGATAAAAGTAAGAGATTATTATTGTTCTGATCCAGTCTGACCTTGGGAAGAACTTCAAGAGGCAAAAAATACAAACATAAGTGAGAAGGAGAAAGTCTTAAACCCTCTTCTGCAAAATATGAAAGGAAGAATCCTTTACTATGGCCTGGCTCCTCAGGAGATGCCAACCACTAGTGCTGGAGCGACCAAAAAGAACAAAAAGAAATCCTCCATAGTAGCACTGATGCAACTTCCCATACCATGACTACAATGCATTATCTGTAATCTATTCTTCTGCAATTGAGAGGCAGCCAAATGTACACAAATACAGTTATGATACATTTCTGCAGTCACATAAGGCAGCAATATAAATAAAGAGTGAAGGATACAAAATAAATCAGTCAGGTCTCTACAGATATCAGGCCCTAAATCACTTACCATCTTTCAGCTTTCAAAACATCTAGCACATAGCTTCAGGTTCCTTCAGACAAAGCTTGTCTGTCCAGTTCTCTGTGAAGTCATCACAGATCTCTGAGTTTGGCTAGCCCAGTTATACCTCTGCTCTGTTTTCTCCTCTTGAAAGGCACTGGTCTGCCCATAGAATGAGGGACAACTTTCAATCAGCTACCCCTCTAATACTACCTTCATGCTATTTGAACACCAGACTCGGACAACTTGAGCCAAGAAGTCCACAAGAGCCTGAGAGCAAGACCCAAGAGGATATCTAGCCAAGGCATCAGCTGCTTTACACATTCTTTCAAGGTTCAGATGATGGAGATCATGACCATGGAGTTGAGGAGGTTTTTTATCTTTAAAGTTTCCTGTCCATCACCAGTCCTGCTCTCCACTTTAAACACTTGCTGCTCCACCAGCCCTTCATCACAGTCCAGGCTTCTGGTAACCTCATCCTTCCCTGCCCTGAATCTCACGGGCAGGCCAACATCTTCCTTGAAACTTATCACCCAAATCCAGATGCAGCACTGCAGCCGATGCCTTATCATCAGATTATAAAGATCCACAGCCCCATTTATTCACCCTAATGTAACATTTGCCTTTTCCACAGCAACAGGGTATCACTGATGCATACCCAGCTTATGATTCACTACCCTGTCACCCAGGTCCTGCTGATACTCAGCTACTAACTCCCATTTTGCATTTAAACATAGAAACATAGAATGGTAGAGTTGGAAGGGACCTTTAGAGATCATCTGGTTCAACCTCCCTGCAGAAGCAGGTCCACCTAGATCAGGTTGCATAGGAACATGTCCACATTTCAGCATTCCTGCCTAAACTCTTCCTTTTTGCACTGGTCCACGATGAATCGCATTTTTCAAAATAAGAAGACAAACAACCATGTCCACCACACACCTAATCCCCATATACCACTTTGATTTCTAAGTTGTTTTCCAAATGTTTGCAGCTCCTTCAAGTTATATCACCTGAGAACTCAACAAGCTTCTATTTCAGCAACAATATCACTAGTGAAAATACTGAAATTCAAGACAGGACATCCCATTCAAGACAGTATTTTAGTCTGAAAACAAAGCACCGATGCTTACTGAACACTGTACAAGTTTTCCATCTGTCCTGCACTCAGATTTATAAGAGGTTTATATGGGTCATTTCTAATGCTGTCATCTGAAAAATATCTCACACAGCAGTGTCAAAAAACACCCTTACTGGAATGAAAACAGAGGATATCTGCTGCTTCTTTGCTACCCATGGTATTTGTTCCCTCGTGGCAATAAGAACATAACTAAATCAGAGATTGTTTTATTTTTGGTTCGTGTCACATCTTTGTTGGCTGATGTGCCATTTCGGTACCTTCCAGGTACTTTCACCAAGCCTGTTTTTTCTTCTGGAAATTATGGTCATAGGTTACAAGTTCTCAGCTTCTCCTCTGCGCTCTTAATACTAAGTCTTCTCTAGCCTTCCAGAATCTCATTTCTCTTTCAGCTTTTCCTTCTTAACACCTTTAACACACGTCCCCGCCTGCCTAGTCGTAAGGTAAATGTTCTCATCCATGCCAAGTCACTCTCAACAACTACAACCTACACTTTTCAACTTCAACTATGTCTGATTTGTTCCATCTAATAACCATCAAAATTCTTCTAGAAAGATAATTACTGCAGATGTTTTCTTTTGGTAGATGTTATAGAGAACAGGGAATCATCATTGCAACATAAGCAGCTCCTTTTGCAATATAAAATTTACTAGAGATTTGTTCTTTTCAAGTAAACATTCCCATGCATCTGTTAAACTGCCTCTGTTCAGACAAATATCTTTATTTCTCCAATTTGAACAATTTTCACTTGCACCTGCTTAAAATTTATCCAGCTGTGCCTACAGTTATCTCTCTTCTCTTGGGTTTTGAACTAATATTTGGGATCATATGGATCATCATCAACAGAGTAGTTCCAACTATGAGCAAAAAAAAAATATTTTAAGAAAACCCTGTTTTCCTGAATCTGAGGAGAGGAGTGGAATAGGAACAAACAAACCAGGAGGGATGGAGGTTCATAACTTCCAATGCCAACATCTACCGCTTCCCAGTATACCTCCTATCAGATACTCTCAGCTGCCTTCCTCCTGACTTGTTTTTGTCCCTCCTGTAAGGTTTCTGGGGCCTTTGCTGCAGAACAGGGTCTTCTCTTTCAATCACCTGGATAGCTCGAAATGCTGACCAGCTTTATGTGCAGATGTATTTTTGACAATTAATTCTTACTGCTTGATCTACCTAAAAAACCCTGATTCCTTTCTATACTTGCTCTGAGTAGTGGCTAATTACTGACCTAAATCAGCCTTCCTCTTCCCCACACTAACATAAAGACAGGTGTAGGTAACTAATCTGCAGCAAAACCTTTCCTGCATCAATGCTTCGCATCGTATCTCCACTCACTTTTCAGTGCATCTTATGCTTTGATAAGCAGCTCCTCAGAAAGACTGGTGTTTTGCTCCAGATACTCTCTGCTACTGTGGGGTACTAGCAGCTATCACAAAATAATTAAATCAGTATAAATATAAGATAACTTATTTGGTTTATATATCTGTGTATTTGCTTGAAGCAAGACTTAGCTTCCTACATTGCTCTTTCTCGTCAGAGATGGATGTCTCACAATTCCACTACTCAAGCTGAGCAAAGAGATCTGTATATAGGAATAACTGCAGTTTTACAGGTATTGTTATATATCAACAAAGATGTTTGTACGTTTGCTTGGCAAACTATAGTCTGAAGACTATCCATTGGTTAGTCATCTACAGATAACCAAGTCACTTGCCAATTCTCTCTCTTGATTTCTACATAAATAACTTAAAGTATTTTCTTAATGCTGCTTGTCTGTAGAAGAAACGGCTGCAGACATTATACAGTTAGAAAAGTTGGCTACTCATATCCTCAATTAGCATTTGAATATGGAACTTGTGAAGAAGTTTGAAAAGCCCTCTATTTCATCATGTATTTTTACTCTACTTTTTCATAAGAGGTATAAGTGGTAGAAACACAATATTTGCTCTCCAGATGGCTGCAACAGGCATCATTTCGGTGGATCATTGTCACAAGTTAATCATTACATCTTTAATTTTTTATATATGCAAATATTTACAAAGACACGAGTGGATGTGAGTGTGTTTTAAACAACTCATCCATCCAGACTATACTTTAAAAATTTTGTTTCATTCTTTTTCTGACAATGCTGTGAAAAACTGTGTTTAATTACATTAAAAAAATTGCTAAACAGTAAGAACTGAACTGATCTAAAGCCACAACCACTCTTAAGAGACAGTTGTGAAGGCATGTCCCCAGTAAGCACAGCTAAGGACTCTTGCATGATTCATATAAAAAGTGTATAACCACTTCTGTTTCCTAGAGAGAAAACAACTCATAGTCCTCTTCCAGGCCTAGCTGGAATGAAGTTATTGCACAAACTTGCAAGTATTTTAAGAAAATTCTGTTATCATTGGCTAACAAAACGCTGTGCCAATCTACTCATTTCATAAGCTATTTATCTTACATTAGAAAATATCATCAATGAAATAATGAGCAGCACTTTAATACTGAAGTGTGCTTTCATTTATACAAAGAATTAAACCATCTGTGCAATGACAAAGGAAACTATAAAAATTAAGATAATTAAATAAGTTAAAAATAATAAAGGACGAACACTACAGGAATCAGCAACAGTAGAATCGGTACACATTAATCTCCTGTTTAAAAAAAGTATGTAAAGTAACTGGCATAGCTTTTTGGAACTCTGTAATACTGTTATGCTCCAAAGGAAGTATTTGCACAAGATTAGTGTTGCAATGAAGCTACACAATTTTACCCTGAAACCTGCAGCTTTAGAGTAGGCCCCAGAGCTTTTAAAGTTATTTTTCCTTCCTTAAAATACCAGCTCAGTAATTTCAGTAGCTTCTGTCTCCTCACTATTCAAATCATGAGAATGAAATACAACTCTTGCAGAAGAACTTTTTTTTCCTTAGGAAGAGGCTTTTAAAATTAGCAACACCCAAGAATTTTAAATAAAGCTTCTTTTTTTTTTTTTCATGTCAATCCTGATTGGTTTTTTGTTATTTGTCACAGTTCCTCTGTTTATGCAAGGCAGTTTTCACACAAGTCTGATCCTGATAGCAAATACCACAACTGTCAGTGCAGATAGGAGTCCTCTGCATCTCCCAAATCAGCTCATCAGAAAGCTGCCTTCTACTTGACTCCACAGAACCACCCTCCTATAAAAGACTCTTAAATATTTTCCCTCTAGGGCTATTATTTGCCTTCTCCATGGAAGCTTATAGCTTCTGCCTACTCATAAATAGCTAAGTGCTGTGCCAACCCCAATATTCTCAGTGCATCCCCTCAAGAGCTAACAGTGTATTGCAGCATGTACTCTGCCCCATTTCGTCCTTCCTTTAAAGGCCAAAGACCCCCATTCATTCAAACACTCGCGGGACAACCGCGGGAACCAGGCTTTGAAAACACAAAGTCTAACATAAATCTTTCATTGCCATAAACTACAATCCATGTAGCAGACATGAGCAAACAATAAGGATGCTAAAGCATAAAGGAATTTCACATTCATGAGCTCATATTCATCAGCTTCATACTCAAGGTCAGTTCAAGTTGCTGTGGGCTGGAAAGGTTAAGGCAAGCATGTTGTGCTGTGCGTGGGAGGACAGTAACCAAACCACACACAGCAGCACACTTTCAAGCTAAAGACAGTCACTTCTAAGCAAGGTGAGAGAGAGAAAAATACCATGGTGAAAGGGAAAGCTTCACAGATCCAACAGATAGGAGGCTACTAACAGTCCACACTGATAACAATTTATAAACGAATGACTGGGTCTCTGTCAGCTATATGGAAGCACTGCTCTCATAAGGAAACATCAATGTGAAATTTTTCAAACCAATAAATTAGCAGGACATCTCACTTACGCAACCAGCTCCTTTCAACTACTCCAGTGACGACAAGTACTTTAACACCTACATTTATTATCTTGCCTTCATCTCAAAGAATTTCCCTTACCTAAAATGCCATCTAGATCAAAATCTTCTAGTCTGGTGGCACTTTTATTTCAAGCAAGTTGCTCTTGTCAGCATGAGCTAAATAAAACTTGTGTTAACTACATGTTAACTGCTCTCATGTCATGCTAACTCTGTCATGCAGCAGTAAGGCTGCTTCAGTCAGGGCCATCAAGACTGCCCTAACATCTTCTCACAGTTCAGAGATCATTTGTTGATAAAGATTTCACAACAGTAAAACTTGTCACACAAGGGGAAAGAGGGTAAACCAAGAGTACTACTTGGTGGACCAACTGTAGTGGGCGCAGTATCCTGAATGCTATTTCTATGTGGTTTGTCCTCTTGGCTAACTCAAGAGGAATAAAAGATGCTGTTCTTTGCAGCAGCTAATCCACCCAGCAAAGGAGTGTGCAGGGCCCTTGCACTGTGGGACATCAGGCATCCTGGTAGAGCTGAAAAGCAAGTATTCCTTTCTGTTCTGTTTGGCTGATATTTACTGAAATATTTCCAATTTCAGTGATAAGGTAGACTCCTAGATTAAACACTAAGGTTAATTTTTTCCAAGCAGAGTCAGCTGGAAGTGTGAAAAACCCCAGAGAATAAACTCCAGAGCATGTTAAGTTGAAATGCAAGATATGATGCCACTTTTTACAAATATCGCCAAACATACCTAAAGCCATACATTTGTGAAGTTACTTCCACAAATGTCTCCTTGGATTTCAACATGCAGTACCTTCAAGATGAAATCAGCAATTGGGAAAAAGTTACTCTAAAACTTCATACTATTTTTTTCTAGTAAAAAATACAAAAATAACCAATAACATTTTAAGTGAGTTTGTTGGGTGTTTTTTATTACTGCACGAAATGTTTGGCTTTCAGACAAGCAGGTTTATCCCAAAATTGTTTCACTTTGCTAGGGGCAAAAATAGTTCAGAAAAATCAGCAGAAGCAATACCTGGAGTAGTATGCTGAGTTTTCAAACCACACAGAACTGGAAAGAGATTTCCTAATGAAATATTTCTTGCTAGTCTTTCCTCCTTAGAACACTACATGCCTTTGCTATACAACCAAATGAACTGGAAGTTACACTGCAATTCCAGCTGACACCAGTAAGCACACTGCAGGAGTCCTCCAGAGCAAGGGCCAGTTTGTGCAAAAATGCCTACTGTTTCCCACTTCCACACTGTCTATTTACACAGACACTTACTACTGTCTACGTAAATCTGCTTAAAATTGTCTTGGTAAGTCTACAATGTGTATTTGAGAACTTTGTACAAATCTTGAGTCTTTCTGACCATAGCATATGCAGTTTTACAGTACATCTCCACACCCAGAATAGGAAGAAATTCTACTCCTTCCCTATGCTTATACTTTATGAATCAGTACTCTGTGCTTGTAGTCTGATTCAGTTATTTCTTACTACGATGAATTTTTGCCTTCATTACAAATGGAATCCACCACATTCACTTCTCATTAGTCATTTTTGCAAGAGAAAAAAGACAGAAACAATTACAGTTGATAAACCTTTAAAGGTTTCATGAAACATATAACATTAACTCAGCTTTTCATATGTTTGTAATTATTCTAAGTCCAATTGCACAATCTGCAATAGTGGCATTTTCCAGTATTTATTATAATCCACAGAATTTATGTGAAAGAAAGACAGAACAAGAATTCATTTCCAGCTTAAACAGCATATAGCTCTTTTCTGACAATAAAAAAAATCATCCCTGTGATACTTAAGGCCAGTCAGTTCTTGGGGTATCTTTACATTCAAGCTTTTTATGTCCATCTTTTTAACCAACCTTAAGGCGATACATCACCCATTTTTTTTACCAAACAGCATAATGCCCTGAAGTTAAGCCATAAAAGCCAAGGTCCTATTGGCTGCCTACACAAAATAACATTATTCATAATTATAGAGCTTTGCACAGGTGACCTAAACCATGACTCTCCTTCCTCGGGTTTCTGTGCTTTGAATCCAGTCTTGAAATTCGGCCTTGTTACCGATTCTGTACTTATGCTTCATCAGTAGTTTATGCAGCTCCTCCATGATCTACAGTCCAGCAATGTTTCTAAGTGCAGAAGCTACATTTCTCCTTCTCATGGTAGCAGCGCAGCTTTAGCTTCACTGAAGGCACTTTGTCAGTGACAGGGTGCCTAAGCTGCTTGAAAGCACATATTAAAAAAATTTAAATAGGTTATGAGCAAGTTTAAACAAGATTTTGGCCTGTTGCTTGTAGCCATGCTTATGAGATAATTGTTTATTGCTCTAAGTAGGTATATGGCACTTTGTCAAGACATAGGACAGAAAAAATAGAGAAGAGCGCTTCCATAACATATAGTTTCTAGTCAAAGAGCAAGTGATGTCCCACCTCTGGCTGCACAGAACAGGGTCAACTAAATCTCTCAGTAGTATTCACAAGAATGACACTTGCTGTGGTTGACTGCTTTCTGTTGTCATAAACGTTCCACTTCTGTCAGCGGACATACCGAGTATCTAATTCTGTTGCCTTATTTACGATCCTGACTCGCCCACGCTTAGAGTATTGACTAATCTGGTTAACGAGATTTAATTTAATCTTGTTTTTAAAAGGAAGTGGTATGATTATTCACGTGACCACAAACCCTAGCTTCTTGAATTTTCTCTATTGAATTCCCATAGAAGTTAAAATGAAAAAAATCAAGAAAAGACTTCAGTTTGGCTAACGACCACACTAAGAATCATATACTTGCCTAGAGGAGCAGAACTCAGCCATCCTTGGTGGACTGCTACCACTGTAGTTATGTGATTAAAATGAGGGTGTGGGATCCTCTTGGCATGGGATTTCTATTCTTATTTTAGCAGTCTGGATTTCAAATATTGCTATGACTGAAATGAAATCAGTCCATACCTATCTTCTCATATCCCGTATCTTTAAGTTCAATCAGCATACACAGCAGTCACATTTACTTCAGCCATAAACCTCCAAGTATTCAGAATGGTCAAACTGGTTTAATCTCTAATTTTTTTTTTTCATTTTATATAAATTAATTCAAAATTAATTAACATACACCTGTCTTACTGCAAATGAAAATTTACAGCCACCACCACTGGCTTAAGAAAACCTAAACAAAATACAAATAACTGATAAAATCCCCAAACTTTTTCCATTTCAGGTGCTCAGTGACACAAAGGCGTAACTACCACTGTGTCACGGAGATCGCAGTCATGTAGCCATTTTTTTTCTTTTCTTTTTCAAACAGAGACCAAGTATTGCTGACAAAAATATTCAGTGTGTCCTCTAAAATCAGAGCTTATTATTTTCATATATTAATGTTAATAAAATAAAATGCTGAGTGATGTTTAAAATAATCTAAAGTGGGAAGAACAGTGAAAATGAAAATAGTTTGAGGTTGGAAAGCTATGTGATACAGCTGAGCCAGTCTAACAACCTGCTGATGTCAACAGTCAGAGCATCCTATCCTCCTCCACCATCTGGCTCTGGCACTGGCTCTGGCACTTGTCAGATCCTGCTCCGAGCTAACACAGCTTGCTAACCCAGCAGAACTCTAATCCAGCAAAAATAAAACTAGATCAAACATCTTTCTGCTGTTTAGCATTTTTTTCAGAGCAGCATGGATTCCAAGAAGTGTCAGGACTAATTTAAGTGGATGAACAGGGCCTGCAAGACTAGGACAGGGACAAGATGAATCTGGCTGTTTCAATAGCAAACTGTTAACATAGGTGTAATGTCTATTTTTACCCCAACTGTCCCTATCTTAGGTTGGAATGCTTTAAGACATCCCTTCCTGCACAATCGAGGGCACTATTGGCAGCTCTTCTCCATCTCACTGCAAAAAAAAAATGCCAGTTTAAACCATCTCTCAGACAGATCCACCAGTCAGCCTCCCAGAAAGGTATTTTAGCTGAAGGACATCAGCCTGCAGGGGAAAGGTAAAATGGGAAAGGGAAACTTCTTAAATGGTGACAATGAAACCTGCAAAACCTGTTAGTTAAATTTCTATTTTACCTGAATGTAAGCTGATACAGAATAAACATGCAAGACATATTTCAGAGGGCTTCTTAGTCCCAACCTGTTTGTTCTCTATGGGGAAGAAAAGAATTTTTAAAAAAAGGCATTCCAAAATAGGTAAATGTTTTAACTTCTCAATCAGTAAAAATACACAAACCCATATTCCGAGGTAGACTGAAATATGATTGAACAGCCAGACACAGAGGGTGGTGGCACAAAGTCTGGCTGGAGGCCACTAACTAGTGCTGTACCCCAGGGGTCAGTGCTGGATCCAGTCCTGTCCAACATCTTCACTAATGACCTGGAGGATGGCACAGAGCATATCCTCAGAGAGTTTGTTGATGACACCAAACTGGGACTGGCTGATACACTAGAGAGTCCTGCTGCCATCCAGAGTGACCTCAACAGGCTGGAGAAATGGGCTCACAAGAACCTCATGCAAAGCCCTGCACCTGGGAGGAACAACCCTATGCACCAATATGTGCTGGGAGCCACCCAGCTGGGAAGCAGCTTGGCAGAAAAGGACCTGGAGGTCCTGGTGACACCAAGGACAACATGAGCCAGCAACGTGCCTTTGCCACAAAGAAGGCAAATGATGTCCTGGACTGCATTAGATTAAGTATTGCCAGCAGGCTGAGAGTAGGAATCCTTCCCCTCAGTGTGTGGCTCAGCACTGTCACAGGGTGCCCAGCAAGGTTGTGGAATCTCCACTCACAGAGATGCTCAAAAGCTGTCTGGATATGGTCCTGGTCAACCAGGTCTAGGTGTCACTGCTTGAGTAGAAGGCTTGGACCAGATGACCTCCAGTGGTCCCTTCCAACTTTAGCCAGTCTGCCATCTTGTTCTTAATCCTTGACTATGTCCAAGCGGTATTCAGAGAATGGAAGCTACAGTAGACTGCTGTGGTCTTGGAGCATGGTAAGGGAGCTTAACTCTACTGCAAGTGCAAGCTCCAGCAGAGAAACCTGCTTAGCAAGCCTTAGCTCTCCTGTACCCCCTTCTTTCATCAGAGGCGAGGCAGCCAACACAGAAAGTCGCAGAGTTGTCTGCACTAAGTTTTGTTTGTTGAAAGGCTTCACAGGGTGTAGAGCATGCTTCATGAGCTACTGCAGCCATTTTAATCCCCTTCAGCATCGTGACAAATACGGGAAGTAGTCTTGGTTAAGAGGAAAATCTCACCTCCAGCACTAAAGATTTGACAAGGCACTCTGGGGGCAGGTGATTTTGATGAAACTGAGTCTGGAGCTCATTTGAAAAAACGGTGATCTGAGGATTTGCCTAGTTTACACTGTTGACTTCTGATGTAACCGAATTTACACAGAAAGTGCACAGAATGAGCTGCTTCCGCTTCCAGCTTCATTTAAATCACACGGTTATATGATCCATCTCTAGTGAACTTAGTCTGCAATGAAGTACTCCTATCAAATGCTCCTTCTCTTTGAATTCACTTAATTCCTAGATGTGAAAGTAATGTCCTTCACAGTAAACATGGCCACAAGCAACTACGAATGTAACTTCTGTTTCCTTTGCTCCACTTTGTGATTGTGGCAGTCTTTCATCTCTGGAGACAGAACGCATCAGCTCTGATGACCATCTATAAAAGCTGTTTTATCTTATTTCTGGCCATATACTGCTGCTCTGATTAGAACCAGTTCACACTGACCACCTGATAAGTTATCTACACGTCACGTTCATTGCCACCCACGGCCATTACCTCTTGACAGTATGATATAAGGTAGGGAAAAAAGCCAACAGTATACAAAAGCAAAATAGGAAGAAAAGCACTTTGTAGTATAAATCTGTGCCTCCTACCTCTGCTCGACCTTCATAATATGTTAGCATAGACTTTGTAAGTACAAAAAGCCTCTCTTTGTAGTTTAAGGGAGAAGTCCTCTTCTTCTGCTGTGATCTTTTAATCAAAATCTCTTGTAGGATAGTAGTATTCATTTCAGCCACTTGTCAGCTCTGTTTCTAGCCATTGAATATCAGTTCCTGTGAAGACGAGAAGAATTCATCGTTAATGATATCTTTGGAGGATCACAGAGCTGGAGGTTTCTGTGGCAAAAATAACTTATAACTGAAACTACTTGAATATACAGAAAGCTGGAGCTCACAGTAAGCATCTAGAAGTTTAAAAAGGTTAATTATTAGACAAGAAAGTTCAGGCTTTGCTCAGCTGAGGGCTTCACTGGCACATTCCCAGGAAGCCAAAGCTGTACCTGACTGAGATGAAATTACACTTTAGCCTACATCACAGAAAATATGAGTGAGAAGGCCAAAATATGCTCCAGGCAAACAGCAGCGTAAAACTGCTCTTCACCACAAGTTTGAACATATATCAAAGTTTAAATGCTAAAGTCTATGTATATAAAAATGCCATTTGCAAAAAAATTGGTATATGAAATTGGACATGGAACAGTAAAAACAATTTTGAAAATTCAGCCCAGTTATAACTAATGAAAATTTGAAGACAGAAATGAAATGGTTGTTTAGAAGACGTCAATTTGAGAAGAATGAACTAAACCTTATTTTTCAGAAAGTGCTACGTATATGCCCTCCATCTTCTATATAGAAAGACTTCATGCTGACCATCAACAATCTAAGTCATTTACTTTTGACAGTTCTGGTCCTCAGTCAGGCCAAGCTGCTTTACAATCTTACACCACGATTGGTACCTGTAGGACACTTAGGAGTATATAAGAAGGAATGTACCCACGGCTGCTTTGTTTGCAAATCTATCTTCAGTGTCCTGCCACAGACATTGTCAGGCAATCTCTCTGTCCTGAATGCTGTCGGCTCAAACACAGCTGACCTCCTCCCTCATCTGCTCGCTGCCACCCTGACGTGCCACTGCCTTGTGTGGGTGCAAGGTTCCTCCCTCCCACTGGGCTGGGGAGCTGGCTCGGGAGAGGATCCACCCAGACATTTCATCACGCAGCACAGACCTCTGCCTGCACAGGCTTAACGTGTGAGGTGGCACGAAGGCAAGAACGAAAGGTGTGGGAAAGGTGGTGGAGAAGCTGTTCCAGAAACCTTTTTCCCCCCCGTCTCCTTTCCCTTTACTGGCTGTTCTGCCAGACCTGCCAGCTGCACTGCCCAACTCCTGCCTTGAGCCCTCTCAGAAACCAGGGCTTTCTGCAGGCACTGACCTTGACCACAGCTCAGGCTGGAGCAGCTTGGCTGTAGGCTGAAGCCATGGCTTGAAGAAAGAACAACAGTATCTGCTGAAATGCCAGTGACCACAAATATCTTCTCAAATGTGTGTATGAGTGGAAGGGGTGGGGGGATAATCAAGCTGAAGCCCAGCAGATGTTGGTACTGGTACGGAATATCCCTTCAACCTACTAAAAAAACCCCAAACCAATAACCTTTTTTGCTTTCTCACAAGGCTTAATTTATGCACCTATTTACTACTGGGGAAATGTATGTACATTTTTTTCTCTGCGGGCAAAATAACCAGTATGGACAAATTAGTGTGTTTCACAGCATTGTGCAGAGAAGCTTAAAAAGCCACAGGTGTCTTCACAATAGTACCTTACAAAAATAAAGTTTAAATAAAATTAAATGTTAATAGGTTCACTTCAGTGCCTCTCCTTTTGCTTTGTTCCCAAACACGTCATTACTTGTTGTGACAGTAAATGAAATTACACACTTTGCCTTCAGTCTAGTCCGAACACTGCATTTCACTCCCTGGTTTGGCCAACTAAGCTCTCATATTCCACACTCCTGCCATTTTACACAATTGGATGTAGTTGTTTACTGCTTTAAAACATTCTTTTCTTTTCAAGGTATACCTCTGCATATGCTAAAAAATTAGTCTGTAGTTTACATGAAACTACAAAATAAGACCAGGTTAGGAGCATAAGAGTATAATAGGGTTGGAAATGGTGATTATTATGATTAATGATTAATCTCTTTTTTCTTTTCCTCTTCTTCCAATATACCAAACAAGCATACATTTTGTTGGTTATCTGTCACGTTGCATTCCTGGGAAGAAGACCGATCTTTTTAAATTACTGATTGCCATGAGAGCATTCTTTAGTTACTAAAGCTGTCCAATTCTATTTTGTTGCCCTTCTATAAATAAATTAGTCAACTTAAAGGTAATGGCAAAGTGAAGGATACTACCATGAACTGAAACTACAAGCATAGTTCAAAGAATTGTAAGTCAGCATTAACTTTCAGATCAGCTTAACGCACTCAACATTACAAAGGGTTCTCATCACAGGCTCTTCCCAGCTCTGTTCTCTATGGTAGAGATTCTCTGTTGGCACTTAAGTATAACATAATTATTATCCATCTTAGAAATCGTGATCTTGGAGATCGCAAGTGCCATACTAGAGAACAGACGAAGAATTCAAAGCTAACTACAAGTTCAAATCTCAATCCTGATGATGCCAAAATACGTCATTTCTCTACGAGCCCTCTTTAGTCACATTAACATTATAGAAGAAATAAAACAGAAATAGTTTTGATAAAATCAGCATTAAAAACTAAAAACGTCAATAACATAATTGGTCAATATCTGTACTTTGTTGATACACTGATTTATCTCTGCAGATTAGAACCAGTTTCCCAAGTCAGAAGATCAGCCTTTGAAGCGCCATTCAGTCACAGAAAACTGTTTGGTTTGTTTTTTTCTCTAAGCCAACAGCTCTAGCCACATTTCTGTTTTCATAAATCAGGTTCAGGACAACTGAACTCTCGCCTATTATTCTTAAAGTTCCTTTCTAAAACTGCGAGAACTCATTGAGAAGCACCTGTAACAGCCAGCTTTATGCACTTCCACCCCAAATATTCCATTGCTTCCATATCATTTTTCAGGACATGAAGCTGTTTGCATGACACATTGTTCTCTTGTTTTATGCTGCCGCCCATCAAAACTTTTCACAGTATCACTCCTGCCAAGGACTTGCCCTGTTCCCTGCCAACCTTGGTTACGTGACAACAAATATGATCTAGTTTGCAAAGATGCTGAGTACTCAGAATTATGACCAAAATCAGAAAGAGTTACAGATTCTCAGCTTTTATTAGGCTGGGAAAACATTATTAAGTATCGAAAAGTACTTGTACTGCCCACCTTCACATTATACAAACATTAGCCCTGTATGGCCGAAAAGTCACCCCACACCTTTCCCAAAATAAATGAGAACAACTGTTACAATAAATCTATCAATTCAATATTGGTCAAGATGTACAAAGTAAGTTTCTACTTGTAGACAGACTTTCTTATGCATGCCAACTTCCCGTGTTTTCACGGGGGAAACTGAGGCACTAAGTGATAAGGTAGCTCTAGCAGTTGCAACGCTGCCTGTATGTCTCCTGATTCTCATTACCAGCTCCTGGGTTGCGTTTGTTTATTGAAACAATTAGTCACCATAAGCCAGTCGGTAAGCACAGGTAACATTCAAACATTTGAATAAATATACGAAAGTCCCAGTGGAAGTTCTAGTGAGTAAAAAAGAGAATGTGCATCCCAGCCTGACCAGGGCTTCCCTGATCCAAACGCATTAAGTAAGTGGCACTTTTTATGGTACGGAGCTTTGTATAACACATAGTCATCAAGTGGTGAAGATGAAAAGAAAGGCATTCTGAAAAACACACTTATTACAACAGTCATAAGCTAAACATAATTAGAAAACATTGATCTGTGGCTGAAAACAAAAATAAAAATCAAACTAGAACTCTGTTGTCTGAGTTTCAACTCCTCCTTAGTGATGGCAATATTTACCAAGGAATTTGGGTTCGTCAGTGCAAAGCCGTAATGCCAAGGTGATAGACTGTCATTCAACAGAGACAATCCCTCCACGAAATCGATATCCTCAGCTTTCTGACTTGGGTCTTATGCATCCTGCACAACTGCTCTTTGTCAGATTATGGATCTATCAATTCAAACTGGTAACAGTTCCAGGTCTGCATATTTAACATTGAACATATCGCCTTGTACAGTATATTAATTAAAATGATGTAATGTTCACTATTTTTTTAATCAAAATGTCAAATTTAAGTACACAGGCGGTATCTTGTAATTCTGACTCAAACCTGTAACTCTTCCAGAATTATTTAAACACTTTTTTAATTAATTCAGATCAATTACCTGATGAAGTTCACAACGTGTCCCTGCAAATGGCTGCCATGGGCTAAGTGAATGTGCAGCATGCTGCAGCTCTGGGTAGAGAGAAGAAACAGTGCAGAAGGAAGAAGAAAAGGAGAACTCCTTATCCTTGTTTTTCTGCTGAAGCTGCTGTTGCTCTATCATGAGACTACAAACCGAGCTAAATGTGAATAGTTACACGCATGAATACCAAGCATGGGCTTATTTGAATAATTACTACTCAGTGTAAGCAAGGATTGCAGCATCTGCTCTTGTGCTTCATACCATAGAAAAGCCTTTTTGCTTCACATCTAATGTTGCAGACTCAAACTCAAAGGCAACCGAATAAAAGACAATTGTTATTAATCCCTGTTCAAAAGATAAATTTCACAGAAACACAAATACAGAAAAATATTCCTTAGCATAATCTATTGTAACTTTTAAATTGCAATTGAGGGGACAAATACTCTAATGATATTCCAAATGTATCATATGCCAGAAAAAGAAAAAATACTTGGATTTGGGTTTTTTCCTTCTTTTTTTTTAACAGCAGACTCTCAGACACAACTTCTATCACATGCAAGCCTTTCTTTTTTTTGAGAGAATTGCAATTTGAAGGGGCTACCTTTAGATAGATTACAAAATTATACCCAAAGGTTTGCAAAACCAAAGTTTCTGTTTGAAAGCCAGAGAAAGACGAACTGGCTAATTTTACATATAATCAGACCCCATGAAAATAAAATTCATATTTGCCTGCACTAAATTCAGGTTAAAAAGTAAACAGGCTAAAGGGCAACTCAGTGACAACTCCTGGACTGGAGATTCTGAGATAACCATGTGATGTTGCAAAATACCCTTTGTTCAACTGAAAGCCACTCAAGTATACACACAGGATAATTGCATTGCAACTAGCCCAGGTTTTCCAAAATTCCTTAGAAACAGACTCACTATATTTTACAAAACACAGCATTTGTTTCCTTTTAGCATCACAACTTTAGTAGCCAGACTAAATAAAGGAAACAATGCTGAAAAAGTGATAGTCAGCTAGCATAGAGGTGACTCATCACACCAAACTGGACCATCAACTCATCAACCATGACAAATGCAGAGGCAAAGCGCAAAGAACAGCCCAGGAAAAAAAAAAAACGTTAAGAGCATCAAGAAGATCTCTTTCCCCTTACAATGATGAATTCTGATTTAGGAGAATGACACGTACGAGTCTCTGAATTATTTGTAAACTCAGCTACTGTTCTTTATTGTGACCTCCTGTAAGCCGTACAATGCAAAGTTATCCTTTCAGAGCTTTATAGTGCACCATTCCAACTCCCTCGTGAATAAATTATTTAGGAAAGGAATCTTTGCTTTATGAAACTAAAATGACACTGTTACTATCTATGATGTAGATAATATGTTGACATGGGTATTTTTTAAATTTCAATTATTTACTGCTAACTCTGAGTTGGCAGCACTATGGGATACTATAGAAAGGATGGACTGATCAATTTTCACTATTGTCAGCAATTTCTTGCATTTTTATTCATTCCTCTAGAGTTGAATATTTGTAGCTTTTCTTACTTCTTTCACATAAAACTTCTGCAATACCTACGAACTTGTACTGACCGTATTGCCTTCATTTTATACAGATGAAAAAACCTCTTTAGCATTTGCAATGTTCTTTGAAGAAACTAAAGCCGAACCTTAGTTTGGGACACAGGAAACCAAGGCACAAAAAAAAGGAATTTGAAACATCAGTAAAGTAGCCCAATCCAAAAGTTTTCTCAGCTGTTGATTTTCTGCACACTCAGCCACCCGTACTTTCTAAAGATAAAAGGCTTTTGAATGTGTCACTGCCTCAAAAAATACTAGTGCCAATAGGGGCAGGTATTAGGCTCTTGCATTGTATTCTACCCCCAACTCCCTATGTTTATTTTGTTAGTCAAAAAGTATTATGAGTACGTCTTGAAACTTCATCAAAGACTAGAGAGTCATGTTCACTTCTGTACTAAAGATAAACAAAACCCACTGCCCAAGAGTCGCAAATCTTTCTGAATGTGAACTTGCACCCATACTGTATTTAGCACCTGCAAAGTGATGTTCACTGTAACATCTCCAATCTTACGTTTTTGCAGCTTTCAATGCTTGTGAAAAGTCTTTGTCCTTCACCATCATCTATGGTTCTAAGTTTAACTCCTACCATCATCCATTCCCTTTTTCTCTCACAGAGTAGGAATGACATGAAAACCTGATGGTTTATGTTGTTGAGATCTTTATATGTATACACATAGACAGAGGGTAGTTGTAATTCACCATATTCATGAGAAAGGCAATTAAAAATGTATGCAAAACCATACACTGAAAACCTTTAACAGTAAGAGAATCTCAAATACTCTGCCAGACTCTAGTCTTTTAGATTTGAAAATATTAGATAGTTCTATGATCAGGTACATAATGTGGCTTTGCATCACCCTCGGCACAACCCATACACAACAGTTAATGGTTGCTACTTCTTCCATAATAATGCTACTAGCATTAGTTATTATTATTAAATTCCACTCAGCATCCAAAGTTACCACCTTACTTTTGCTGTAGACCATGAAAAGCTTTTGAAGTTGAATTCAACAGTGCCTCCCACAAAAGAAACCCCATCTTAAGTTTTCTGCAGAGAATTTGTGCTTCTGAGCTCACCAGAAGCCATAGGCACTCTGACATATACTAAAATATCCTATCTGTCAGCAGGGTTTATTAGAGTCACACAGCTTCCAGACAAGAGCTTTCTATATTTGGCAGCCCTAGTGCATAGACAGACCAAACTTTTACAAGGAGATAAACTTATGCCCAGATGGGCCTTCTGACAAAACCTCCTGCAACAGCTAGCAAAAATCACAAGTGAGAAAGCTAGATATGTTTTAGTTATCACAGATTTGATTCAAGCAGAGGGAAATGAAAATTAGATAAGGCAATTTTAAAAAGCAACTTCACTTTCTTTTTAAAGTCTTCTTTCTGAGGGTAGATTTCTGATTTTTGAATGAGCGAAGCAATGCTATCACAGTGATAAATTCAAACAGCTGATTGAGGCTGCTGTCACTAACTATACATCTTGCCTGGTATAGCATTGTCACCATTTCCATGATGCCTAATCCACACTGTTCAGACAAGGACCAAAGACAAGCCTGACTAATATTTTTATGCACTGATATTTGATAGTAACCCTTAGAAGGGAGACAGTAAATTTTCCCAGGTCCAAACACTGTTGCTCTGGTTTATTTTATTTCTAAATACTATGTATAAAGTGCAGTGAAAACTTTCTGCTGACATATAGCTTCTTTTACCTGCTGTAGTGCCATCACTTCAGGATGCTGCAAGGAGTCTGACTGCATCTGGGCAGATAAAGCAGATCATAAAGAGATATGCTTCTTCACTTGTGCAGTGTAAAGGTCTGGTGAAAATATTAGTTTGGTTTCCTTGCGTAAATATAATTGGCCCTCAGCTGACAGAGGAGAAGAAAAAGATAAAGCATGAACAGAACAGGAAGGTCAGAGTCTGAACTGGGAGGGGGTATGTGGCATACTAGTCCTTACATGTGCATGCAGTTTTGAAAGGAAACAGTTCTCCTCCTTCTGGCAAGCATTTTCCAAGCAAGGTTACAGAGGAAAATGGAAGAACCACCTCCAGATCAGCATGGCACTGGTTTGCAAGAGCAGAGGCTCAGAGACAGCAAAGACTGTTTACTTCACTTCTACATAGACCCAAGCTACTCCACCAGTCTCCCGCTGGCCTAGCGGCACTGGGTGGACATTCAGAAAAACAGAGCTGCTGCCTTGGCCTTTTTCTTAACATCCACTGCTGATAAGAAGGGAAGAGAAACAGTAACACCCACTTGCTAAAGAAATGGGGGAAGATGAGGTTGGCAAAGGAAATAGGCGATGTTTGTGCAAAAGCTTTACCTACTTCTCAGGAAGTTGGAGATTTAGAGGGCTGGAAAAATAACTGTTAAATCAGAGGCTGAACTTAATTCTGTTGAGGGATCTTAAAGCTCATCATTAAGTAGAAAGTCAATTGTTACCATACACAAAACTGCAAATCTAAGAAGAGTACATCTATGAGTAAGAGAAGGGGAAAAAAAAGAAAAAAGAAAAAAGTCAGCGGTGCCTGAGGCTATCGTTCTTTTTCATTACAGTACTCAGTTTAATTCACTTTCTTCATAATCTCAATTTGTTATACAATCTCAAGTGAATACATAATGTATTAAATTGAGCTTATTTTTGTTGTGTTTCAGTATTGAAGACACTCTTTTTTGGTCTAACTAAAATACTGTAATACATACAAACCATGACTTGCTTTATGCACAGGGAATGACTAATACTTCCTCAGTTACTTCTCTTTCCAAACAATCTGAGATGAACTTTTTCTGCTAAACAACTACTTGTTCTTTGACTACTAAAAAACCCCTTGTTCTCCAACTACTAAAGTTAAGTCTTTCTGCACTGCCAGCAGACAGGTCAAGTGACACCAGTACAGTGAAACATCTAGCATCACCCATTCATTCTGGAGCTGAAATCAATCTCCTACCATAATATTTCAACACATAAAAGCAGCACTCAGCCTTCCAGATCATTACCTGTGATCATTTTAAAAGGTACCAAGAAAACTCAATAAGAAATGCTGTAAGAAAGGTTTCCTGGCTTGAACATACATTGCCTAAGAGGCTGTTCTCTTCACCAAAGGACTGACATGGAGAAGTGCCACTGGTACATCTATATGGCACAGCTGAAGCCACAGAAATCCTAGCTTGGCTCCTGATGGCTTGCACTACTAAACCCTACTCTGGAATTACTTGTTCAGGTACAGATTCTGCTGCACCTGCTTGTAATTCTAACCAGCTTGTTGCTAGCTTTCCTCACCTGAATTCCATGGAAAAAACACAGAGAAACCCACTTGTTGCTAGTTTCTCACCTGAATTCCATGGAAAAAATCAGACAAGCCTAAGTCCCTTACTGAGTCACATTTTCCTGGGTTGACATACAATTAAAAAAAAAAAAAGAAGTCATGAACTGGATTGGTTTGATTAAGTTTGATAAAGGTTTTATGAGTTAAAGATATTTCTTCCATGTCTCAAAACAGTACCTAGCAGTGGTCTGTAGGTATGTCCCACACAAAGTAGAAGCAGGTATCAAGTTTGACTTTACCACAACCACTCTCTGTCCCAGGCTACTCTTAAATGACCTGACATGCCCTGCATATGTAGAAGTACAGTTGGTCACAGAGCACCTCTAATCTGCAGAAAATCCAGTGACAGGGATACATAGATTTTGAAATCCATCTTCAATAGCCAGCCTTAAGTTACAAGAACTCAGACTATGCAGTCTGCTGGCGTCCTGCTAGACCATGTGTAATGATTCTACAGTACTCAAAAATGTAACAGTTCACCCTTGCAACATGCCAGCCAGCAGTACAATTAGTGAGATGAGTTTATTTGGAGAAGTTCCTCAAATTTTAATTGACACGAAGCAGCATTTGGTTTTAGGACATCCTGCAAACATCAACGATATACTTGCAGTTTATACTTGGGAAGCAACCTGTCACACACTTTTTTGCACTTTTATTCACAAGAATTGTAAAGGAACTTTTTACTTCTTCAGGGAAAGTACCATTTCCCAAACATATATCAGGCTACAGCTCTTTATCTCATGTATCGCGTTTGCATGGCAAGGTTTTGATACAAGGAGGGACTGTATGGGTCACCTCTGTGAGAAGCTGCTAGAAGCTTCCCCTGTGTCTGATAGAGCCAATGGCGGTCAGCTCCAAGGTGGACCCACAGCTGGCCAAGGCCGAGTCCATCAGTGATGGTGGTAGTGCCTCTGGGATAATGTATTTGAGAAGGGGAAGAAAGCTACTGTGCAGGAAACAAACTGCAGGAGAAGACAGGAGTGAGAATGTGAGAGCAACAGCTTTGCAGACACCAAGGTAAGTGAAGAAGAAGGGAGAGGAGGTGCCACAGGCACCAGAGCAGAGGTTCCCCTACAGCCCCTGGTACGGCCCATGGTGAGGCTGTCTGTCCCCCTGCAGCCACGGAGGAGCAGAGAACCACCTGCAGCCTGGAGTTGGTGGATGCCTGGAGGAGACTGTGACCCTGTGGGAAGCCCACACTAGAGCAAGATCCTGGCAGGACCTGGGAACCCATGGAGAGAGGAGCCCACACTGGAGCAGGTTTGCCGTCAGGACTTGTGACCCCATAAGGGACCCACACAGGAGCAGTTTGTTCCTGAAGGACTGCACCCAGTGGAAGGGACACACACTGGAGCAATTTGTGAAGAATTCGTGTGCCCACTGGAAGCAGTTAAATTGGGAGGCATGAAGTTCTCCATCACAGGGACCCCACGCTGGAGCAGGACAAGAGTGTGAGAAGTCGTTTCCCTGAGTGGAAAGAGCTCCAGAGACAATCTGTGATAACTGACTGTACTCCTCATCCGCCTGTGAGCAAGAGATTAAGTGCAGCTCCTGAATGCCCCATACGCTCCACCAGCAGCATTTTCAACATCTGTACACCAGTATTGTGCTTTTAACAAACTTAGCCATGCAAAGGCACAGCTCATGTAACTATATGCTATGTGGAAAAATACTGGCAATATATACGAAAGATTTACATAACATGCCTTTTTCCCCCGCTCATTATAATAGCTGTTTAGTTCAAATCAAGTATACCAGAAACTATACTATGTTTAAACACACTTATTAATAGGGCCATTAATAAGAATATCTGGTTTTAAATAGAGACAGAAACAAGCACCTGGCAGACTACATGGAAGCTACACAGTAAGAAACACTTCAATAATAAACTGGGGAATTTCAGCTGAAGACAAAGCTGTGAAGTTGACTCAGATGATGAACTACTGACCACAACTCATGTGTTGGCATCCATGTTGACTAATGAGTATATTTCCCCTCAAAGTCTTTATTTTGAGGAAGTATTATAAGGGCAGTTCACAACTGTTGCTTTTTGGCACCTACTGAGTAACTGACTAGCCCCAAAACTCACACATATTACTGATACACCTAAAGTTACAGATCAGAATTGCCTTCTGTGTATGAGAAAAAATCCAAGGCAGCAAGTAGTGGACAGGAAACAAGTTCCTGTTTGTCAAGTTTCTCTTGCATCATTTTCACTAAGATATGTCCTCTCTGCTACAAAATGAGCACAAGAGACTGAACCTGAAATGAATAACCATTTACATTTCATCTGAGATCTTGCACTACCGTTCCTACGTTTGGCAATTCAGGGGTATTCATACCAAAGCAGTGGAGTTGGCAAGGTCAGCATTCTTATCTACTGATTCCAGACTCTCTCACTCTGTTATGCTGGATAGGTTACAAGGAAAATTTCACATAAATGAAATAAAATTCCTTCACCATCATACCACACCCTTGTTTGACTGAGATGGGATAATGTGACTCTTAGTGCAAGAATTATCACTTAATTGCACTCAGAATTGTAGAGGTAATGCTGCCAGACAAAATTTCATGTTCTCATGCTTTATGCATGTCTAGCTACATGGAGGACTGTACTTTCAGAAATTTTTATTCCCTTTAGTCAGCTAGCAAAGTCTTTCAGTTTCTGTGTTGCTCTGTGCTTGAACCACATGTATGTTATGATAAGGATTAAAAGTTAAAAAAGGGACAAAGACATCTAAGTAGAATCCACACTAGTGGATCTAACACACCAGAGCTGTAAATATGCCTCCTGCCAACAGACACATTCTGTTCAAGTACCACTGAAGATGAATGAGAGGTCACCTGAAATGCAAGCCTGACGCCAGCCTTCAGCACTGACGATGAGTTAATCTTCAGAGCCTGCCATGACAAAGCAAACTGAAACAGCCCTAGCAGTCATGGTCTCGATGAAACAGTGGCCTAATGAGAAAACAAAACTACATGTAGCTACATAACTAAACATATCTTATAATGCATTATGCATAAGTGAGCTGAATTGAATTTGCAATGGCAGTTTTGAACCAAATACTATTAAAACTCAATTGATAGATTTCTTTGTGTTAAAAAATGTTGGTTTAGGCATCTTTGCTGGATACGGTTTAGGTAGCAACTTTACTTCCAAAAGATCCCAAAGCATATTTAAGATTACCAGTTTGCACGATCTCCTGTGGGGCAGAAAAAGTGGACCATTTATCTCAACTCAGTCCTCTCTCTTCTCCCACCATGGCACTGGGAATGGCAGTGGTTTGCAACTTCAGTTGGGAGGAGATGCTCATAATGGTTCAGGGGGCTGGGAGGGAGTGGAACACAAGCACACTTATTCTTTCCACCAGAAAGATTGAGCCTGTGCTATGGGACATTCTGTAATTCATAGAATAAGGAGCAACCCTGAATACACTAAAAATTTGATTTTAATTATTCTGCAGGCTAGCAGAGAAACTGACAAGGATATTTCTGCACAGGGCTGCCTAGGACAAGAGTTACAATATACATTGTGTTCAGCTTAAACCAAAGGACGGTCATCACCTGCATATGACTGATGGAAAGTTATGTGGCTATCCCATGGAGATGAAAAAAATAAGTCTTTGTTTAATAAGCATAAATGGTCAGAAATTAGTCTCAGTCTAATGTGACAGGGAACAGTGCACTCTTCATCAAGGCAGAGTCCCAGTGTTCTGCCTGGATCCTGGTTCAGAAGGAGGAACCCCAGTTCCTGTACCAGCCAAAGAAATTTTTTTTCTGGCCCACATTCACGTGGAAACAAGATCTGAAGCATTCTTAAAATTTAATCAAATCACAGCTAGTATTAGGCACAGCGCTGAACAAAACCCCTCTTAACAGGAAACTTCACTGTGACCCACTTGAGCATACACGAAGTTATACTCTACATGTGGCAAAGTGGTACCCGTTCATACATCTGCTGATAAGAGAAGTGTGAACAAGGAAAAGCAGGAGTGCCAAGAAAGTGTTCACCCAGGTGCCATGTACCTCCACACTGCAATCTTTTCAAATTCTTTCCTTTTTCCTGCATTTGTTAAATGTTGCATGGGATTTTTAACTTAAGAGCTGCAATAGGGCAGCCTCATTGGCAGCCTGCTGCTGTACTTCAAAAGAGGGGCTGCGACTGCAAATGTGGCCAAGAGCCAAATCCCATGGCTGCCCTCGGCAGATGGGGAGCAGCTCTTGCATGCCAGCCAGGCTCAAGCTTTTCCAGAATAACTTGTCTCCATGTGGCAGGCTCCTGAAAACCATCTCTCCTGACCACAGTATCAAAGTTAAGACCATACTAAGCTAGGCATGAGCTTTAGTGAACTGCCCAAAACAGAGTAATCCAATCGAGATGCATCTTTTCAGCAATGTCGTTTTCCTACTAAATTTTGGGATATTGTCAAAACCAAAGATTCCTTTTGGGTGATGACCTTCTTCCTAAGGAAGGTAAGCCCTGATGGTGATGGGCAGACCTATTCCCAGGAGGCTTCTGCTACTCTTCCAGAGATTTCATGATCCTAATTTGAACACAGTGGCCACTTCATGGCACTTGCAAGGACCGAAATTCTCCTTACTCCATCCCATCTTCAGGAAATTGTAAAAACCCACTCCCCTCCCCCCAAAGCATCTCCTACGATGAGATATATCTCACCACACATTAAAAAAAGTCCATCTGTTTTTTAGGGTTTTATCTCACATGGTATTTTCCCTGACTCTGAATCACAGTCTGTGCAATTGAGCTGGGGCAGAGGATGACTGAGAACTGCCGGAGCCGTAATAGCCACAGGGCAGTGGTCAATCACAAGCCTTTGCTCCCCAGTTCCTCTTCTGCCATGGCATACAAAGGGTATGTATGTCTCCTCAAACACTAGGTTACCTCACCATTGCTTTCTTTTCTAATGCTTTTTCCTTCAGAAAACACACTCTGAAAACCAGACCAAAAATCTGAGGGTCAATGGAGCAAACTGGTAACTTGCCTTTTAGAAGTAAAACCTTCTGTCAACAAAAATATGTTTCTTGAAACCTAATTGACCATTTGTTACAATGCAGGTGCCATTTCACTGGTTTCTAGAGACCTGTGCTCCATTGTATCAGTCATATCTCTAATGCTTAGTGCTAGCACAAGGCCCTGACCTGGAGAATTAAGATAAATCAGGCCAATCTTTCTGCAGTGAGAAGGAGGTCTGTCAGGCTGCAAGGCTTCAATCAGCGTCATGAGAGTCCTTCCCTTGCCTTACACATAATGGTGGAAGCTAAGCTGGAAAGCAGGTCACTCAATACAACATCATCACTCCAACTGCCACAGTGCAACAACCGACTGACCATTGCTGTAACTTTTTAGCGAAGGTACTGAAAATGCTGTACAAATAGGTGCATCTACATAATAATAATAATAATAAAAATATCTGTAGCACAAATGCAAAAATGCAGGAAAGAAGTCCTCCAGAAGCATGTATGTTCCTCAAAATACAGAAAACCCCACAACCTCAGGCCTTCTCCATGCCAATCTTTGCTCCACTGTTTCAGTACCGCTTTCCTTATCTTTTGATTTTTATTTTCTTATCCTAGTTCTGCAGAAGAGCCATTGAAGACTGCTTCAATGGATTCTTTGACATAGCTGAACTTGCCTTCATTTAAGCATACTTCCAAGTTCAGCGGTGAAAAGGTAACAGGTTACTGAAAAATAGTGAAAACAAGCAAAAGTAGAAAAACATCTTAGAGTTCAATGGCTAACAGAGGCTAAAGACACTTTTGCCACGATCTTTGCATTGACAGCAGGAAGCACAGACTTCCATTGTCTAAGAAACAAAAAATGTTTTGCATATTTGAGATATAAATATTTGTGTGAAATTTACACCATTCTGCACCTTATCTTGTGTATCCAGTTTTTAAGCTAATATGACACAGAGGGAATTAAATCTACAACTGGTTGCAGCTCCATTTGGCGAAGGGGAAGACTTCTTGATGCTTCCAAGCAATTATGTGAAAGTAAGCACTTCCCAGTTATTTTAACTTTAATTACAGGATACCACACACATAATTTCTGAACACAATGTTGTTTCAGGGCAAGATAAAACAATATGGAGCTGATATAGTTTTATCAGCTTTTTTTTCCCCTCCCTTTTTATCCAATGCAAGGCAGTCAGCCAGGTTACTGGATACATTACAATATCAAATCCACAGTACTGAGCCCACAGCTAGGAATTAAAATGTAACTTCAGATGTAATTCTAGCTGCCTTACAATCAATGGTTTGAAAAGATTTTAAAGATTTTTATAACTTTACAGTAACATCCAAAAAAATAAGGTGGTAACCCTATAAATTTTGAAGGGCTAATAAAATTGGGTCTTGCAGCTGAGAACTAGAGTTACTTCACAATGGAAGTCCATCTGGTAGTATTTTTTTAACTAAGCAGACTCCAAAGCTTTGGGTTTTATTTCACACCTGTGAGAATCTCGTTTAAAAAAAAAAAAAGAGATGGAGCATGCAGGTGCCAAATATAACCACACTGCTCTCTTTGCAGTGGTTTCAGCAGGCAAGCTCACATAGAAATCATTTGGTTAAAAATGCTCGTTACAAATACAAATACAGCTGAACATGTTAAGCACCTTTTCATTGATGACTAAACACGGAGATAAACGTGATTACTTTACTGTAAGATGCAATTTCTCAACAAATAAAACATGTAAAACAAAATCTAGAAGACTATCTGTGAAGACTATTGTCAGAAAGTCTGACAGGAGACAGACTCTTTCCTGCTGTAGCCCCCTTACACATCGTAACCACCAAGGGCTATGAGTAGCACCTTGCCTGGGAGCTACCTCCCCACCTACAAGAGCACCACCTGCAAAACAAGACCTAAAGGGTCTCTTCTGCACTGGGGGTGTTATCCGAGCAGCAGAGCTGGTGTGCTCAAAGGAAAGAGGAGCATGTGCAAAATGACTTTGGGTACTCCCTTAAGTGTTACTTTGAGCCTATTGGTGCTGCTTTTTGACAGCCTAAAATACCCTCCACATTGATAAAGCAGCAGTTATAACCCCTCTTCCAGTCACTGGAGAGCTCTGAGAAATTAAACCGTGATGCTTCATCCTGCAGCCACGCTGTATCAAAGGTGAAACAGTCAGATAAAGCATAATTTACTCTAACATTTACTCTAACATCATTTACTCTAAAGCAACATTTACTCTAATGTGACAACAAATAGTTCAGAAGCAAGCACTCACAAGACACCTTTTTATCTCCATTCCCGCTAGCCAGTTTTTCTACCTATAAAAGCCACAATCTCACTTATTAACACAGAAAACAATACTAAATATTTCAGATTAGCATTTGTCATGTCTGTCATTCCAAGCAGAGCACACATGGCCACATCTACACTAAAAGTTCAGTTTGCTGTTCGAATAATTGCTGGTTCCAACGTTATCGGACACAGAAAGGAAGCCTGTAGAAAAGCACCGTGAAAATCTAGTCACCTGCTGCATGAGGTACAGGTAGGCTGTATCCCAGCACGACGCTACACAGGGGCATCCGCCACCAAGAAAAGATAACTACGCGGTAAGGCAGATGGATGACTAAATGTGTCTTGGGATGAGGTGGAACAGTCTTACTAAGGCACAGCGGTTGCAGGGATATATGGAAAGACTCGGAGAAGAAAAGTCAGATAAACAAGGAAATACTCCACAACTGTTAGCTTCAGAACGGATCGGCCAGCCCGTACTACGGTGTCTTCCGTTACACAAAGTACAGCAACCTTAAGCAAAAGCTTAACACACAGCTTTGGTCGCAGCTCCCGCTTACAGACCGTGTGACAGCCGGACGCCGAGGAAGGAACACCTCTCCGCTCTTGCGCTGTCGCACAGGGCTCTGCCGCCAGCAGCGGCTGCCGCCGGGTGCGCTCCGCGGGCCGCCGCCCCGCCCGGGCGAGGCGCCGCGGGCACCGGGACCCGCCACGCTGCGGGACGGGCAGGCGGTGCAGTGCAACAACCCGTCCGCGCTCCCTGTGCAGGGACGGCCCCGCCGCTCACCGCCCCGGCTCTGCCCTACCTGTGCGTCCCGGCAGCTGCCGCAGAAGGAACCCTGGCGCCGGGGGCGCGGAGGGAGGGAGAGAAGGAGGGAGGGAGGGAGGTACCGTGCTGCCCCGCTCCGGCCCGGGAAGGCGGTGGCCACGGCACCTCCCCCTCCTCCTCCTCCTTCTGGTTCTGCCGCCGAGCGCGGCGCCCCGCGAGGAAGCGGCGGGGGTGGCCCCGGCGCCAGAGCCCGCTCCCCCGCCCCACCGGAGCTCGCTCCCCCGCCCCACCGGAGCTCGCTCCCCCGCCCCACCGGAGCTCGCTCCCCCGCGCCCGCCGGAGCTCGCTCCCCCGCGCCCGCCGGAGCTCGCTCCCCCACGCAACCGGAGCTCACTCCCCCGCCCCACCGGAGCTCGCTCGGCCGCCCCACCGGAGCTCGCTCCCCCACGCAACCAGAGCTCGCTCCCCCGCGCCCGCCGGAGCCCTCTGCCCCGCGCCCGCCGCCCTGTCCTGGGCAGCCTCTGCGCTGAGGGCAGGTACGGGACGGCGAGAAGCTGAAGAAAGAAGGTGGCCCACATCAAACAGACCCGGCAGGAGATGCCGGAAACGTTTCGGTGAGGTAAAAGACAAATTGTACAACTCGGAGCACCAGTTGTTCCCCCGAATCCTAGCTGCTTGGCACCAGATGGCTTCAAAACGTGTGTAATTGCTGCTTTGGCTCAAGTGTTTGTCGTCCAAAGCGCAGTGAAGAGTGAGCATTCAAGGGGCAAGCAAGTGGACACAGTGCTCCTATCTTCTGAGTAGACTGTGCCTGTGTAATGTCCATCACTGTTCTGCTAAAGTCCAGGTGGCCTCCAGTGTTACAGTGCCTCCTGCATATTTAACGTGTGTAATGGTCATATCCAGCCACCCCAAAGCCCAGACAATAATTTACAGCCAGAATAACTGAAGGTGGCTTTTTGTACTCATCAGAAGTCTGTGTTGAATTTCAGGGCCTGCAGTGAGATGTCACACAGGCTCTTTTTTACCTCCTGCTCTTAGCCCAGCCTGACCTATAGAAACTGTCAGTCTGCAAAACCTCGCTGAGAGAAAAAGAAGTTGTAAAGTTCAGTTGAAATACATTTCTCATGTTTCTAAGCAGCAGTCTAGAGGAAAGCAAGCAGGGACTGTGCTGCTTGCAAGTGAATTGTTTTGTTGTGACCAGTGTGTAATAGCTGGATCAACACAGATGCCTTTCTGTTCAACTCAGAGGAAATGACTTACAAAGTCTTTGTTTTGACTTGGGGGATTTCCTCCAAATTACACTTTTGGCGCTGTGGCCATGTGTCCCTCAGCCTGTCACGCTGCTGCTGAGGTCAGGGAGTCACAGGGCTACATCCCCAGTGCAGAGGGCATCTCTGGTGTAAACATACAGGCAAGCTCTGTGTGGCCACTTCAGGGTGACCAGTCCCACCAGCTCACTCTCACCCCCCTCCCTAGGACCACTCTGTCCCCACACATTTGTAATAACACACGTTGAGGTGGCCATGCAGACCTCTTTACCCATTGCAGCTGATGCTGCCAGTTTTGCAAAGCAGGTAGCTTTTGCTTCATTTTTTAAGCAACAGCAGCTAGAGCTTTCCCCAATCTGTTGCTGCTGTGACAGAAAGTAAGGAAAATAAAACCGTACAGTTGCTTAAGGAAGGACTTGGAGCAGCTTTACCTTTTTAGGTGCCATTTCTGATTTCCAGAAAGAAGTATCATCCATCAGAGAGTGGTTACCCTACAATGTGACAACCAGCAGCAGCTATACTCCTGCAACTTCAGCCCACAAAGCATGTGGCTGTTGCCGTGCTGAAGGTGTCTTTCTTACAACTACTGATCAGGAGTTAACTACTTTGATGTTCATTGGTCAACAGAGCATTTGTGGTGAAGGAGCAGATCACAAGGGTTTTTGCGAGCTTTATGAAGCTTGGCAGTTCTCAGACCTAAAGATTCTCTCTTTTCCCCTCCCACCTTTTTCTACTGCAATGGCAGATAAAATAGTCATCAGCAGGACAGTGGGATTAAAGCAACTACAAAATGACACTGCTTCTGAGGACAAGGATATGCCTCTGAGGGACTGAAGGAGGATTGGTTATTGCCTGGAGGCTTTATAACTGTTCTGGGCTGGACAGCAACTGTGAGAGCAAGGAAAGGAGCTCTGCAAAGACCAGGTGGCAAAGGATGAGGATGTGCTTAGCAGCCTTTGGGAAAGTCTCTTAAATGCATGCTGAGCATATGCATTGAGGAAAAGCTCACATGCTGTCAAAAACTTTGGGAAAGCTTTGGGAAAAAACTTTGGGTAAGCTTTCCAAAAGTCTCGAGGAAAAGCATTGCCCATTGTTCTAGATGGCTTCTCATGGCTTGGTGAGCTGGGCAGCACCATGCACTTGGATTTCTGCTGCAGGGTTTTGGTTTCTCAGGGCCTGTATGCCTTAAGTTGTTAAACAGAGTAAGTGGTGTGATTTCCATCCCTGCATAGGTTCATGGTTTGCAGAATTACTAGGGGAATGAATTTTCATTTTGCAGGAAGTTTTCCTTTCTATATGTACTTCATAAATATCTAAAAGTGTCCATCAGAAGGACTGCTAGTATGTGGTGATCTAATGTATTTAAAGAGCAAAAGTACTTTTCAAATATTAAGCTTCTTTTATACATCTGTATAAATTTTACAACTGGGGTCGTGTAGGGGCTGAGCTTTCTATTCAGGGGAACATTTTGGCTTCAGGATTTAAAAAATCTGCTTTGCAGAAAAAGCAGCATATTGGAACCAGAAAAGATTTAATTTCCCTAAAATTTAACATGCAGAAATATTATGCAAACATGGGGAATGCAAAACAGGAAGGGAGGTTTCAGGACTTCAGTTCTATTTCCAGAAAAGCTTAGTGTTACTTACTCTTTCCATCTTTTCTCTCCATCCTCTTAGAAGTTCAGGACCCCTGTGGCCTGGAGTAGTGTTGCATCAGTCACATCTCTGGGCTGCAGGGATCAGAACTGGAGCACTTGTTGATGCAGCCTTTTCTTTGATATGCCTGCAGGGACTCAGTAAACTGAAGTGGCAGAGGGATCTTGTTCTGGTTTGGATCAAAGGCACTGAGATCCCAGAACTTTTGATTTTGTTCTACTGCAAAGGAGGAAAAGTTCTTGTGGCAAACTGCCCCTCTCTAGGAGGAAGTCTCCACTTTGGGAGAGGCTGAAGCTTAAAAATAGCCCACATGTAGTGCAAAGTACATGGAAACTGACTAACCCTCTTTTCCAGCAATTATTCACATGTTTGTGCTTTATCATCTCATGGTCCATGTCTGTCCTCTCTTTGGAGACAGCGTTGTTCTTCTGGGTGAGCTATTGAAACGAAAAAGCCTCTCCTCTGCAAACTTTTCAGTCAGAAAGAAGCATCTCTACCAGTCCCTTGGTTACAGAAAGGCTCTTCCTATTTTTCCTTTTTGTGCCTGTCAAACCCTCTTAACCTGATTCAACTCATCTTCATTTCTTACAGGCTTCAGTCACATTTCTTACAGTGATCAGTTACTTCCTGTGTTTATTTATCTTCCCTCACTTGCTGTGGTCTGAAAGGATGGGTTTTTCTCATTTGTAAGAGGGAACCTTGTGAATGAGAGAAAAATGACAACAATTCTTCGTTATCTGCTTTCCATATCAGACAATGTGCTGCTTTTCCCTTTTCCAGAGCTTTTTCCCAGCTTTGAGATATTTTTGAGGATGATAATTCTATTGCACCACTCAACGTAACTCTGAATACTGGAGTTTAATACAGATGTACCATAAAATATTCTTTCTTGCAGTTGATGTTGTCTTGAAGGAGGATGAAGGAAACAGTGAAACAGCTGAAAATCACAGGGACAGTGTTTGAATAAGGCTGGGTTAGAAAAGAAACCAGGAGGCAGGGGATCCATGGGCTCTCTGTTTAGTAGACCAGCTTGCAAGGTGGGCTACAGATTGCTGGCAGACACTTTGAGCCTGTTTTGGGGAGGTATTATCTGGGGGCTGGAGAGCAGAATTCAGTCAAGTACCCCTTCATGTTGTGGTTTTTCAGTCCTGACACTCTTGTTGACATTATGCATACCAGTCACAATCACAATACTGTGTAAATCAATACCATAACACTCTACCATAAAGTCCTATCTCACTGCACAGGGTCCATGTTTTTTTCTCCTGCTTACCTGCGAGGCAGCTGCTAAATCTTCGTTTTCAAAGAAATGCTATGCACTTCTCAAACTAGCAATAAAGTTTTAACTCAAAGTTTAAACAAAACTGTGTTTTGACATCTGGGCTCCAAAGTTTCTTGCATTTTTAGGTATCTTCGAAGAGTGGAGAGGTCCAAGACATCAGCAAGACTTTGGAAGTTCACATGACCAGAAGGCCTAATATCACAATAGGCAAAAGTTTATGTATGATGACTTTAAAAGAGTGCAGTGACAAACCAGGTCACATGCAAACAATTAAAGAAGACTTGGGCCATTGTGCTGTCAGAGAGCAGAGAGCAACAGCAGATGGAAAAATAAGCACCCCTGTGCTACAGGAATGGATGAGAGCAGCAAAGGGAGGTATTTGAAGGAGCACCAGAAGAAGTTTGTATGACTAACACAAACATCATGCAAAGGAACTTATTGCAAAGGTTTTTTAAAGTACAAGATAGTAATGTACATGTCAGAATAACTCATGAATGGGGTCCTAGGCAATGGGCAGGGTGATGGGAGTGCAGTAAGGGCTGAATAAAATAGGCTCTGGCTTACCAAATCCCTTCTCCCCTTTCTCACAAGAAATCCATATATGCTGAAGTTTCAAAGTCAGAAAAACCAATGAAGACTGTCTCTGTAATTTTGCTTCAGAACCCTTGTGTGTGGGCACTCTGATGCAATATTTAATTACACAATCACATTATTTCATCTACTTTCGCCACTCCTGTGCTTCCTCATTCAGGATAGATACAGGAAAGACCATGAAATGATCAATACTTCATTTTTTCCTTACGTATCTCACAGACACTCCTAAACTTTCTTTTTTTGTGCCTTTTTGGAGCTTAGTCTGAAGAAACATTTGCTATATTAATGGAATATTCTGGATCATCCTTCTAGACTACAAAGGAGTGGAATAGATCATCTCCAGCCTTTTAGAGAAATGTTGTAAAGAGAGCAGGATAAATGTCTGCAAAATCTGCTCCTCAACATCTCTTCTAATTCAGGAACTAGAGGTTCTCCACTGAAACCGCTAAGAGCTAGACTGAAATCAAAGAAAAGGAGCATGGTTCACCATGCAGTAGCCAGAAGATATGTCAATTTTTGGCGCTTCAAATCATGTCATAGATGACCCAGATCAGATGAGTTTCAGGAGAGACACCTGGAAGAGTGATCTATTGAGAATGAGTAGACAAATACAACATGACAGACCTAGCAAGACTTTTGAGACAGAGCCTTGAGGAATATTTGTATAAAGGTGCCACAAAGGCTTACTCTATTCTTGTTTTTACCTGGTCGTCTGTCTGTGGTCACCATAGAAGGGAGGATGCTGGGCTGGATGGATCCTACCTTTCACAGATACAAATAAATATATTTTTACAATAGACCTGTAAGTTATTGCAGCAACAGTTATTGCCTGTCCTACATGCCATCACAATGACTCAAGAAAGTCATCCTAGCACTTTCTCAACTGTTGTGCACCTTGCACAGTCCAAGACCTATTTCTCGTTCTTCCACAAAGGACAATCAATCTTCTTTGTTCCCCTAAAGACTTTACTGCTGCAATAGGTTGAGATTCTTGAAAAGCAGGGAGTGGGGTAGAGGCAGTTGGATCTTCCACTGAGGTCCTACTCAGCTGTAACTGCATGATTTTGGGGGAATAGGTGTTTCCTACGCAGAGAGGGATTGATTTACAAAATGCCACTTACAAAATTCATGCCTACTGTGTTTCAGTGACTCCATGTGTACGTCTCCAATGTAGTTGTGCTTCGAGATATATGATTCCCAGCCTGCTCCAGAAGTGAAAACTGGAAATACAAGGGACACTGTTTTTTTGTTTGCTATTCCCATCTCCATGATCATCAAAAATATCTGCAAGGATCTATGTCATTTGGCCTACTACTTGAGGGGACAGGCTATTGCAATAGAGGGTTAGGTTATAACTGCAATGTTTTAGTCCCACATTGACTCTGAGGACCCAATGGTCATGAAGTGATCTAGGCACACTAGCACCAAATATGCCAGGCATCTGCATAATGGCTATCTGTTTAGGAAGTCTCTGAGAACAAGCTAGCTGCTTTCTGCTACTGAGTGTTGCTTTTCTCTACTTTTACTTTACTCCTTAATTCAAACAACTGAACAATCTCTATCCCTCTGCTTCCTCTTTGCAGACAGTATAGTTCCTCTACCACCACAACAGCCTGCTTTTCTAGCCACAGTGGCTAGACCACAAAGACATTCCCTGCTTGGTTTTATTAAAGAAAGAGACATCCTTAATCAGAAAAACAAAACAAGACAAAACAAAACAAAAACCCAAACCAACAAAAACTACCTTCTCCTCTGAATTCATTATCAACAGGTTATATTAAGGAGAAGAGTTACTTTCAGTTCCAGGTCTGGCTATCCTTCTTCCATGGTCTCAAAACCCAGGTTCTCCAGTGCATCATGGGCTAGACAGCAGTGATGGTAGTCTACATACAGGATTGGACTACTCTGCATAAGAGCCTTGTGAGCTCCTTCTTCTAAGAACAGACCACAAAAAACACAGAAGTACCTGTTGTCATCAGAATTTGTCTATGCCATAAAATACAAGCACGCAAATTCATAGAAAGACTGTTGGCTGGGGGAAACTCTAAAAGACAAGCCTCACTTAACTGCCCTCTGAGGACAGCATGCCCCATTGAAAGATCAAAAATAGAGAGACTAAAGAAAACACTAAAGCTCACCAACCCTTATTACTGAGGAAAGAACATAGTAATTGGGGTATCATCTGACATGCATCTTTTCTTTGCCAGGACCAGTTCAGGTTAAACATCAGTCTGCTGCAAGCCATGCAAGGACAGGCTCCTCTGCCGTTACTGCTTTTTTCCTCTGGGTCCTTTTGAACCCTTGCAGATTAATGTCTCTCTGTTTTATAGCCCATGACAGATATCTTGGAGAACAACATAATATAAACATAGACCATGTCCTGGGATAAATTTTAAGGGATCTGAGAAACAAAGAGCATTCTTATAGCACTAACATGTATCTGTAGGAGAACAGTAAATAAAAATGTGGGCTATTAGCCCAGTCTTAGGAATATTTACACATTTGCTAGTTAAATATTTCCTATTTTCACAGTCTAAGAGAAATACATAGAAATAAGATTGTCAAAAAACAGAATTGCAAAAGATACAAACAGAAGAAATCTCATCTCTTTCAGCCATCCTCAGAAAGCCTCCAATGGCCTTTCAGCCATCCTTGGAAAGCCTCCAATGGCCTCATGCTTAGCAGCTTTTACCACTTCCCAGCTGAATGCCAGCCACTGGGGTTTGATTGCGCTGTTGTATTCTGGCTGTACCATGGTTTTGAAGAGATATGAACTTTGTGAAGATGCAAAAATATCATAGCAACAGGCTGATGCTATAACCCATGTGATATGTCTGGTAAGATATATCTGCTGTTACAAACAAATGCCACCCCAGTGGAAGATGCTCCTAAATACAAGTCACCCAATATGGTATATGGCATCCAACAGGATGCCAATAGGGTATCGACTGCAAACATACAGGCAGGATCTCTCTTAGGTTATTCTAGAGGGCAAGGACCTGAACCCATAGACTATCACAGAAGATACTTTTACAGGATACTGTAGTCACAAGTTGAAATATGAAGGAGTTTTAAAAGTACACTGGAATACAGCGAATCTGGGGTTTTAGTCAGTGCTTAGGATATTGTAGCATTTCTGGTTATAAGAATTGCCTGGCACAATGTGGGACATCTGTATGTGAGCTGTGGATCTAGACTTCTAGAGCAGCAATTACCCATATGCATCACTCATTCCTCTCTTTATCCTGATATTTCCTGCTGCCTTCTTTGATTACCATCTTCTCTGAGGAACTCCCTCTAAAAGCTTTTCTTTGTGGACTACGCAGCCACCTTCTTGGAATGGGAGGTCCTGGCTGCCCCTGCCAAGATGCTGGGAAGGGGGAGTGGCATTGACCATGACCTGCCATGAGGATAACACTTGTTGATCCAGCTGGGTTTAACATTCCTGTGGATTCCAGATGTTTTTTATCATGATGATCCTTTCAGCACTGTTAGCTGATGCCAGGTTTCCCTTTGGCATGCAGAGTCATGCCACCTGAGATTTGGGGATTTTTATATCCACAGTCTAGGCAGGAGTAAAAAAGCAATGTATGCCAACTCCATGTATGAAAAAAGAAAGTGGGGAGATACTTTAACAAACATTCAGATGATAATTATGTATTAGCAGTAAAATTGGCAAAACCTTGTAACAGTTATTGATTTAAGAACCAAAAAGTAAAACAACTGTATATCAGGCTGAAATAGTCTTGAAAGCACATGCATACACTTCTTTAAAGGTACTGGGTCCATAAATTTGCAAAAGGCTTTCTAAAACTGCTTTAACAAGTGATAAACCTGCTTGACCATGATAGGTATAATCACATAACCACACACATTTGACACATCTATCTTTTCTCTTTCTCTTTGCTACCATAGAACACTGCAGTGTAACTTGCTGTTACACAAGAAGACCATTGTTAAAAACAGGTCCTTATCTTCAATACAGTGCAGCCTGATTTCAGTGGTGGGTTGTTGTGCTAATAAAATGACAGAAAGTAATATGTGTCTAAATAGCATGGAAGAGAACTTGAAGAGCCTTCATTTATTCACACATTTTACCTTACATACAGAATCGGCACAGTAGTGCTGGGGAGCATGTTGAAGTTCTTTGCTAGAACTGGTAAAAATAACAGACCTAAAAAGGCAAGAACGTGGACTAGGGTATTGGGTTACCAATTGGGTTACCAGGTCTGGTGGTGGTGTAGTCATGGGGCCTCTAGATACCTCTCAGAGCACTCACAGGAGGTAACCAGAAAGGGCCATGCTTAATTCAGCTGAGATCCTCAGAGAGGGGATCCTTAGATCTGAAAACCACTACCCTGCAAGCTTAAGAGTGGTGCGGAGGCAGAGTAGACTATCTGCAGCATACAGCTACCAGGAGCCCTGAGCAAAAATTGTGGCTAGGTGACACTGCAGGGTGGCGTCAGACACTGTGACAGCAGTGCATGTGGTTTAGAAGCCAGGAAACAAAATAAGCCTGCTTGAAGAGGCAACTCTTAGGATCCAAAACCAAGTTTAGCCTTCAGATGGAGGAGGCAGGGCAAAATTTAGTCAATGGGTATGGATGTTATAGTAAACAGATTCTGAACTCAGCAAAACTGGAGTTTCACAGCTGACTTTATTGGAGTTACACCAAATTTCTAGCAAAAGCACCAAAAGGAGGTTTTGTGTGTCAGGATGTGTGTGGTCTGTTTAGCTAGAATATACTGTTGAAAAGTAGGTGGTCAATGTGTAATTTTAGCTTGTACATAAAGTCTCATGTGAGACTGCGTAGGCTTAGAACACAAAATAATATTGTAAACATAACTTTTCTCCTTTGGGAGATGAGAATATCACTTCATTTGCAAGAGGTCTGTCTCACTGTGTTACATAACCATGTTGCACTGATTTCATTAGAAGAAGCAGCTGAAGCACTTTGATTAGAAAGATATCATGCTAAAACCCTAATCCCCAAGAGAAGGTCAGATTCTGATTGTGGCAACATTATCATAGATATATTCCTAGTGGAATTGTTCTGAATTTACACATAGGTCAGACTATGGCATCGCTTATGGAGCTTTATTGTATTTGAGATTCCTTAACACAACTGTAAAACTGACAATAAAATATAGCATTCATCTGGTTGATTTTGTAAGACACTTCAACAAACGTGATCAGCATCTTGACAGCAGTCTTCAGCCCGAGCATGTTACCACATGGCCTTAATCTATGTGCTTATCAGGCTGGGACTCCAGTAATGTGTGTAATTACCTACCTGAATTACACTGAACTTGGCCTAAACCTAAAAAACATTTCTCCAGTCTGCATTGATAGCTATTAATATTTGCAAAGGAGTTGCAGCAAATAGTATTTGTTTTGTTATTAAAGAATTAGTAACTTAATGTTTAAAGTAATTATTTAACTGATAGCCACTATTCAAGTAGTATTTACCAGTTAAAGAAAGGAGACACAGAAAATGTAGCTCTTTTTTTGGTCTAATTCAACCCCCATGAATTCCATTGCTGTGAGCAAAGTAGAGTGGAGATAAATGTTGCATCTTTTGCAATGTCATGTTCACACCTATGATCTTGCTTAAAACAATTCTATGGATTCATTGTTCCTAAAAGCTCTTAAAATTGATATTTAGGGGCAGTTAGGGAGTCTCAAGTGGTATAAAGAGGACATTTGCACTTTACAGAATCACAGAATCACAGAATGGTAGGTGTTGGAAGGGACCTCCAAATATCATCTAGTCCAGTCCTCTTGTCAAAGCAGGTCCAGCTAGATCAAGTCACACAGGAGCGCGTCCAGGTGGCTCTTGAAAACCAGAGAAGGAAAAACTGCACAACCTCCCTCGGCAGCCTGTGCCAAGGCTCCCTCACCCTCACAGTAAACCAATTTTTCGTTCTGTTTAAGTGGAACTTTTCATGTTCCATCTTCTTTCCATTACCCCTTGTCCTGTCACAAGATGCAACAGAAAAAAAGGATGCCCCAACTTCCTGGCACCCATCATTTAGATATTTGTGAATATTAATGCGATGCCCCCTCAGTCTCCTCCATACTGAATAACCCCAGTTACTGTAGCCTTTCCTCATAAAGAAGATGCTCCAGTCCCCTGATCATCTTGGTGGCCCTGAGCTGGATTGTCTCTAGAAGTTCCCTGTCTCTCTTGAGCTGAGGAGCCCAGAACTGGACACAGGACTCTAGATGAGGCCTCACCATGGCAGAGTAGAGGGAGAGGAAAACCTCCCTTGACCTTTTACTCCTCATTCCAGCTTTCTTGCAACCTTCTTTAATTCAAGACAAAGCCTGATTTGGTTCTGTTTAAAAGTCCAGATTTGCAACAGTCATTCAGATCCAACATGGTGTGCAAATCCAGTGCTTAATAGATGTGTATGTACATGTAGAGACACAAAAATATATGTAAGTACACACACACACACACAATTTGCTATGCACCTATCATACCAGTGCAATTAGGTTCATCACTTTCAACTACAGAATTATGACAATATGTTCTATAGACAATAATCTTACACTTGCCAAATTCACAGCCCCCTATAATTCATTGGATTCTGTCATAAATCCAGTCTTTTCAGCAAACTATTTAGCTATCATTGTTTAGATGTCTAACTCTTAGGAAAAATCAATTGTGATGAGCACTAAAATACTTTTTTTGAAGATAATAATAGAATTCTCTGGAGAAACCCTAACTTTTTCTCAAAATTTTCTTGCCAAAATGCTTATGAGAAAGGAAGAAGATTGCAAGTCCCTTGCCTTCATGTGTTTCTTTGTTCGAATACACAAGCATATTGCTAGTAAGAGATGCCTGTGCCATGACTACGAGTGGGCTGACCCATTACTATCTAGCCTCACATTTGGCTTGTAAACAATAGTAGGAACTGAGCCCATAGAAAATATCTCACTCTCGATAGCTTGCCACATTGTTTGAGCAGGGAAATCGAGACAAACTGCTACATTCTTGGTTAAAAATAAGAAGCCTTTGAATTTTCTCTCTACTCTGAATTTTCCACCAAGGGTTGACTTTTCTCACTTTGGCACATCTTTTGACATCTGAATATAGCTTGGCTTTTCTGTAGGTCATTCCATACTTAAAAAAAATGTGCAGTACTGGAACAGGCTCAGACCTCTTAATAAAGGAAGTGCAAAATATGTCTTATTGCACCAGACATCAGCATCCTACCATGCCCTAACATGGGACATAGTTGTGACGGAGGCAAAACAGTGTTACTGCAGGTGCCTCAACTCCAAGGCAGCTTCCTTCTTCTGGGGGTAGCCTGATCTTGGTTCATATTTATCTTTAGTGCACCACTGACTGCAGTCACACCTAGGCTGAATCTGTCCCATCTATTCTTTTGATTTTGCATCCTCCACTGATCCCTCACAATGAATGATTCAGCCTTTCCACCAAGCAACAAAGGCATTTAGAAGGTCATAGCTCACTGGCACACTCCAAAGATTGTTTCAAGCTGCAAATGATAAAATCAGTTAAACTGCACCACTAGAGACCAGAGATATTTACAGAGAAGGATTCATACAGAAGGTAACTGCTAATGAAAAGTATATGTTGTATTGAGCTTTTAATTGCCAAGTCTTCAATAAAAGGATTTTCTGGGATGATAACTACATGTTTTTGGTATAGAAATGTCATTGCTTAGAAAGATTATAAATTTGCTATTCTATCTGTCAACAATGCAGCATAGTTCCGTTGCCATGTTACTTACAATGTTATAATACCTCAGTTTAGCATTTTGATTGAAGTCAAATACATATACATTAAATTATGTATATTTTTAATATAAAAACTATGTATGTCAGCGTACACTTGCAACTTGTTACATGTCCTGTTACACTCAATTATTATATGCATTTAGAAAAAACAACACCAAGTTTGCAACTTACTTGAATTATAAAAGGACCTGAGAGGCCCTGATGCTGCAAGCTTTTAATTCCTGATTTAATACGTAGTAAATCAAGGTCAGGTTTTGGTTACAGTGTATATATTTTCCCTCTTTATGCACTAATGTTTACACTACAGTCAGTTCAATTTTGTTTATAAAATGTAGCAAAATCTATCCTTCTGTTAAGCTTGTATGGGTTGCCTTGCTTGAATTTAAATGAGAGGTTCCGTTATGTATCCTGCTTTTCTCATGTTTTAGGTTTTCCCCTGAGGTTTGAAAACCAAATGGGATCAGTCTTGTTTTCAGTTAAGGACGGGCACCAATGTATTGCTTGTTAATGTATTGCTTGTATTGGGAATGTTCAGACTGTGTAGAACTGGAACTTGGATGTGGAGGGAGCTAGAAAACACGGGACTCAGAACTCAAATCCTTCCCACCTCTGTTATCACAAGCACAGGGCACAAACAAGGATAGTAAACTCTAGAGGGAAGATAGTTGTATGCCTCCACTCCCCTCAAAAATGAACAATTCTAGATTATCTTGTGGTGATGAGTCTATCATCAGTTTAGATTCACTGGTAGCTAGTTTATACTCATTTTTTCTCAGGGTAGCATCCTTTGACTTGCATAGCTCTTCCTCAAAGGTGTTTACTCTCGTTGCCCTCTGAAACCACGTCTGCTTGAGCTAAATAAGACACTTATTGGCCTATACTGAAACTATCCCTATTTTCTTGGCCATTTTAAGGTCTTCCTTCCTGAACTTCTCACAGTATGTATTAATTTTTCTTCCCTGTGACAGAGTTGTTCTGAGTACTCTGCATAAGGTCTCAACTTGTACATTTGCATAAATATTTTTCTTTAACCTACGTGAAATGCAGCACCTATAGATCTTTTGATGTATTTTCATTTTTATGATGATGACACAGGTAGTGGTTCTTTGACATTTATTCTTAGGCCTTTCTCTTGATCTTTTATCAGCAGCTGATGGCCCTGTACTTACTGAATTCTTCCTATTCTCTAAGTCTCTTGCCTTTGATGCATTAGACTTCCGTTAAGTGAACCTTTGCTTTATGGCAGTTCAGTCCTACTGTGTGTGCCAGATACCTTCTTCTTGTCATCAATGTATTTCATTAATCACTTCTATCCTTTGGACATGATCATTAACAGAAGTGATAAATGCAGTCAATCCCTAACCCCTAGTCACACAAATCATCTCCCTATAGCCTGAGCAGCCTCCTATAAGTGCAACCATTGCTGTTGCTCTTCAGCTGGTTTCTTCCCTCTGATTTTCCTGCATGATCACACTGACTTCCACTTAACACCATGTCACTTACTTTATTGCAATTCCACTCTCTAAAAACAGCATATTTTAGCAAGGAAAAATACCAAGTTAATTTGGCACAATCTGTCTTTGGTAACTATTTCTCTCTTTTGTATGTGCTTATATATCTCTCTTTCATCCACCAAATGATGAGTCCTTGTAGACAATTGAGATCATCCTAATACACTTTTGTGGGTCATTTTTCTCCTTAAAGAGCTCCACTTTTTTAATCATACAATATTGCCACCTGTTTTAGTAAATACATTAAAACTCTTACCAGTAGCTGTATTATCTCAGTCACTGGGCCTCCTTGAGAGCTGAGCTCTTTGACTTTTGGTTTCACCTTGCACGTCACAATTTCTCTTTCCACATCCATTCTCGTTAACAGTTTCGGTTTTGCCTCTGTGTACAGCAGCATTACTATTATTGAAGCTGTCTGTTTATAGTAGCATTACTATTATTGAAGCCGAGACAAAGACCCAGGTAGCTTTGGGCAGTACTTAGATTATCTTTAATTGCAACCATATCCATGTTTTATGAGGTGTCTACTTATTTTTTGTTTATATGGCCAAGGTATGTTTTAGTATTTGCCTGAATTTCTTTTGCAGCCTTCACCTAATCTTGACTTTTGACATTTTCACCTCTCTATATGCCTTCTGTCTGGTGTGGTAGTTTGAACCTGGCTGGATGCCAGGTGCCCACCACACCGCTTTATCCCCCACCTCCTCAGCAAGCCAGGGAAGGGGAGAAAATAAGATGGGAGTCTCGTGGATTGAGATAAAAGCAGTTTAATAAATAAGCAGCAAAGCCGCACGCGCGGGAAGCAAAGCAAAAGCAGATAAGCTGTTACTCTCTACTTCCCATCAGCAGCGATGTCCGGCCACCTCCCGAGAAGCAGGGCTTCAGTACGCGTAGCAGTTGCTTTGGGAAGGCCAGAAATGAATCTCGCCTCCCCTTCCTGCTCCTCTCCCCCAGTTTATATTACTGAGCTAACATCATATGGTATGGAATATCTCCTTGGTCAGCCTGGGTCAGCTGTCCTGGCCATAGTCCCTCCCAAGGTTGTGCCCACCCACAGCTATTGGTGAAGGTGGGGGAAGGAATGCTGGAGGGACAGCCCTGATGCTGTGCGAGCAGTAGTCATAATATTGATATCAACAGTAAGCACAGCACTGCAGGAGCTGCTGTGGAAAATCACTACCATTCCAGACCCACTACATCTGGCAAGACATTTTTTCTTTTTCTGTTCCTCATAAGCTCTCTCTTTACATATAATATTAAAGGTTTCTCAGTTAACTGTAAAATGAGTTATTTCCTCTATGTTTTTTCCTTTGTGATACTTTTAAAAGTTAATTTCTGGAGCACTGGCTTAAACAAATTCCAATTGCCTTCTACTGTTATCTGATTGAACTATTCTGGATCACTATGTGCTCATACTTCAAACCAGCTGGTTTTTCAATTAATTTTTCAGCTATTTATATTCATCAGAGCTTGACTTCCCATTAAGTAGTACTATTAAGTGCACTAGGAACAAATGAAGCGCTTAGTAAACAGAAGTCCAATGATTGCTTCAACCAAACATCCTTAAATCTAAAGGGTATAATTAAAGAAACAGAGGAAATACAAGGCAGGAGTATGGATTATAAAACAGACTGGACTTTTGTTTCTTTGTCTGTTTGTTTAATAGCCTTTAAAATGTCTGTAAAGTAGAAACACAGGAAAATAAATAAAATTATTTGTACTATGTACTTTGGAGGATGATCCTGCTGTTGCCGTCAGAAAGTCATTACTGAAAAGAAAAAAATAAGTTATTCGGTGTACATGGTGAATGTTGTGATAGTGTTGGGAGAGAAGCAAATAATTCCATAGGAAAATAATAGAATTAACTTGTCCTGAATTTTTTACACCAAATGCTTCATCAAGATCTACCTACATATGGAGAGTGGGGGGGAAATGTGGTCCGTGAAGCCTTGTATCTATCCTACTGACTTACAGTGAGTGACCTAGCATTTCAAAACCAGTGTTTTCCTGTGACTTTGCTAAGAGCCACCACGAGAGGGACATTGAAGGACAACCCTGCAACACCTTCCAGAGTGTTTCCTTCCCACTCTCCCTGCACACCCTGCTCTTGGTATCCGTTGTGGTTTCTAAACAGTATTTTCCCAATTTGCCTGTCATTCACAAGCACTATAATATTCTTGCAGTGGGGAATCTAGTGATGGCTCTTCTTGTGGGCCTCAGGAAGAAGGCATGCACTTAATTATACACTGAGACGCACACTCTGGGAAACAAATGAATTTGAATTTTCTTTTCATTTCCCTGCAGGGCTTTTCCTTTCACTTGTCTTTGCTGACAGAGGCTGTAGCGGCTCCAGCTCCTCCCTGGAGCTAGCTAGTTTAGTTGAGCAGCAGGAGAGCACAGGGTAAATGGCACCAGAAAAAGCAGCACCATAACCAGGAATGTTTTGCTCAGAATCAGTTCCTATTTTATTGCTGTTGTGTAAAATCAGCCCTCATTTTATTTATAAATTAAAAAAAAAAAACCCATACAAAAATCCAGAAGAAACATAAATCATGACACTGTAATAAATAATAATACTGATGTTGAAGAGAAGAATATCAGTAAGTGTTGGGACCAGTTACATCATAAGATTTACTTAATGGCATCCTCAAAATACAAGGAACTTCTTTGACCGTGGAATAAGCAGAGGTTCACCTTCAGGTGCTCCCCAAATCTACAGAGGGAACTGTCAGTACAAAGGCCAGAGCGTGCACAGACCTTTGCAACCTCCCCACAGCACAGCTATGGTAAGGTCTGTCACACCAGAAGCTCTCTGCAGGCATTTGTGCCATCTCTGGGACATCTTCTCAGAAGTGCGCCTTGAGCCAGCAAAGCAGTGTCCTCTGGAAGAGGCTGGCAAAAGCTCTGGTACACAACCTTCTCCCCAGGAAGGCTCAGCTTAAGTGCCCGATCCCGATTCAGGTACGACGTGGTGTCACTAGATGGCGACGGATGCCTTCTGTACTGTGCAAAATAGCCAAATGCTTCCTCGAAACAGAAAAGGGAAAAAACCAGAGCAAAAGCTGAAGTTGCATTGCACCGTAGATTTTATTAATAGTGGGGTAAACCGTTTCTCAAATAACATTCTCATTTTCTCTCCAGAATCAAGTACAGAGGTAATATCTCAGGCTTCTTTGGTAATTGTTTTGTGTACAGTTCTGCTACTACAGCCACCTTTAACACTGGGCACACATCTTTCTTGACTGTACATCTTCATTATTTTTGTGTTCAGACCAAAGCACAGCCTAGTCAAATACAAATCATTAATTAATCGAGTAAGCAATTTTGCTACGTTTGGCCTATATTATCAATACAATGAAAAAGATATTGAAAACACAGTAGCTTTTCCAGTATGGGAGAAAAATATAGCATTTCAACTTCTAACATGTTTGAAAGTTGCTCCCTTTTCAACTATTTTGCATTATGAAGCAGATTTGGTGTGTTTTCCTGTTAAGAAAGTGTGTAGGAAAAATTGTTTTAAGAACTTCAGCACAATGAAATCTTTTTCCTTGCAGAATTGGCTTGTTAATAAAGGCGTGTCAGGAGAGTTCTCAATAAATTTAGAAGGGTTTTTTTGAATGTTTGTTAGAAGATTGCTTCCTATGGGTGGAGGCATATAAGGTTTCAGTCAATGTTACCCAAGTGAATGAAACCACTACACGCTGCAAATGAACACAAATCATGAACCTTCTTGATAGAAAATCCTTTCCCAGTGTTTTGAGTCACTTCAGTCTCACCACAGCATTTTAATATATGTTGAGCTCAGCAGTTTCCTAAAGAGCAACTGAGTTATTTCTGAGTGACTGATAAACACTACATACTGGTAGCTAACTCCATGGCAAAACTAAATTTGCATTTGATAACGAATTGTACATGCTGACATGCAAAAAATGCAAGGAGTAAAACATCTTAAACCTATGGAAAGTACTCAGATATCATAATGACAAATCTAGTGTGAATAATGAAATATTATGGGGGATATCTGCAGTGATCTGTGCCCAGAAGGTGATGGTCAGTAGCACAAAGTCTGTTTGGAGACTACTAACCACATACCGAATAACCACTCAGCGAATTTGTTGATGACACCAAACTGGGACTGGCTGATACACCAGAGGGCCCTGCTGCCATCTAGAGTGACCTCAACAGGCTGGAGAAATGGGCTCACAAGAACCTCATGAACTTCAGCCAGGAGAAGTGCAAAGCCCTGCACCTAGGAGGAACAACCCTATGCACCAATATATGCTGGGAGCCACCCAGCTGGTAAGCAGCTTGGTAGAGAAGGACCTGGAGGTCCTGGTGACACCAAGGTCAACATGAGCCAGAAACATGCCCTTGCCACAAATAAGACAAACAGTGGCCTGGACTGTGTTAGACAGAGTATTGGTAACAGGTCAAGGGAGGTGATCCTTCCCCTCAGCTCAACACTGGTAAGGCCACACCTGGAGTCCTGTGTCCAGTTCTGGGCTCCTCAGAACAAGAGAGACATGGACCTACAGGAGAGAGTCCAGTGAAAGGCCACAAAGATGATAGAGACAGAAGCATCTCTCTTATAAGGAGAGTCTAAGAGAGCTGGGACTGTTCAGCCTAGAGAAGTCTCAGAGGGGTCTTACTATTGTATATAAAAGCCTGAAGGGAGGGTGCAAAGAGGATGGAGACAAGCTTTTTTCAGCGATTCCCAGTGACAGAACCAGAGAGAATAAGAACATAGGAGGCTGTCCTGAAACACAGGAGGCTGTCTGAACATCAGAAAACTGGGTTTTTTTACTATGATTGGTCATTATGCACTTGCACAGGTTGCCCAGAAAGGTGATGGAGTCTCTATCCTTGAAGATATTCAATAGCCCTCTGGTGACACTGCTTAGCAATTGGCTCTAGGTGGCCCTGCTTGGGCCCTGGTTGGACCACGTGACCTCCAAAGGTCTCTTCCAACCTCAGCCCTTCTGTGACTCTGTGATATGAAAGATTTATTAGAATGCTCAATTGTGACAACAGTCTTTGAGAAGAGTCATCAGCAAATCAATTATACAAATTATAAAGACTGAAGTGCATACTTCACACATTTTCTAGCCACATGGTACACCATAAATACCAGTCTCATTAGGAATCTATGCTGTATTGAATGTCTCTTGCTCCAACTTTAAAGCATAAAATACGTGTTTAAAGATGGTTGTGGTCAAAATGTTAAGATCCTTTTTCTCTGTGCAGATAAAGAAGAGGCATATAAATTCAGGTGAAAGAGCTACATTTTATACTCAATGATCCCAAAGATAGATGTGCTTTCAATGGCAGAAGTTAGATGGAATCTTGCCTGCCATTTGGGCAGGCTTGTAACTTGGTAAGAAGACCAGTGTACTGAACGTGAGTCACTCACCCATGATAGTGCCAGCAGTAAATACCTATTTTAAATTATTTACAAAGACTTTTAAGTGTATTTATGCAGATGTATTTACAAAGCTTACTGCTGTTCTTGTTTTCTAGAGGACAGTTACTGACAAATGTGCAGAGCCATTGACTGTATTTTTGAGTTTCCAAATAACCTAAGTCTAATCTAAAGGGCTGAAAGTGTTGTCTCACCACTGATGAGGCCAAGTGGACTGAGATCTCTTTCATAAATAATTGAAGTTACAATCTTGGTTCTTTCAGTAGAATCAGCTGAACAGTTTTGAAATTAATTCTGAAAGGGACATACTATGAAAGGGGCATACTTATTCCACTGTGTGTGCACTGTTTGCACATACTATGCATTGCAATGACAAATGATACTTTCTGTTTTGTCAAAGGTTTAGACAAACACAGCCTAATATGAACATGTGTGGGCCTGCTGAACACCTTCTTTGACAAGTCTGGCAGGCAACAACCTTCTGTCGGAGACTAAACAAAGCTGCTTAAAAATCAATCCAGTTTTCCAGGCGTGAAGTTAAATATTTGCTACAAATGTTAACTTCTCACCAGGTATCTACCCATCTTCATGTACTCTTCTGCCTGAGGGCTCTTTTGTTCTCCCAGGTGACAAATGAAATAAAGATTGCCAAGTCAGATTCAAACAATTTTGCCAGGCACAGGAACAACAATGCAGCGAATTACAGCCCTGAGAGGCTAACTATCAGGTTGTCCATGCTAGAGGTCTCAAAGGCCATCAAAACAGGGCTCCTGCTGACCTTTTTCTCAGGAACTGTTTGTCAGAGGGATGTATGCTGAGCTATTTAGGACCCTTGCTCAGGCTTCTTTTCCTTTGGAGGGAATGCTCCTCATTTCCTCTCATCACATGAATTAAGAACCTGTCTCAAATCTAAGAACACAAGCATTCATGCAGCTACTGACATCTGGAAAAGACTGCTGCAGAAATTCTGCTTTTCCCTCTCTGTCCATGTATGTGGAAAACAACATAGGCACAAATTGCAGCTGCTCAGAAAAAATCTGCAACAAGTCTAATTTCACATACAGAAGAATTGTTCTTGTGACACTGTGGAAAGAGTTCATTTTTGTAGCATCAGCATCAATAAATTCCATTTGTGTATCATCACTCAGGGGCCTCTGCTTGGGTGCGGTCTCTCACATCTCACCAGTGCGAGCTTGGAATCTGACTGAGAAGCTCATGGAAGGGCAGATCCAGCTCAGGAAGAGGAAAAAACCATTAAGTCATGGCACTAAGGATACTGCCTCACAGTGGCATGGGGAAGCAGGGGGCAGAGGATCCCTGTGGCATCAGCAGATGGAGTTTTGAGACATAATCCCCCCAGCCCCACTCACTCCCTAAACCTAAAGGTAGACGGTAGATGGCAATTTCATGACACTGTTTCATATGAATATGTATATAGTTCTATATTTATAGAACATTAAAGGCCTAAGTGATATCCAGGGACTGGTTTCTATGCCTCTCACGCAGAAGGCGGCCCAAGGCCACGGTCAGGGCCACGGACCTGGGCACTCCTCGTATCCTATAGAGGATTCGAGCAGTTGGGAATGTCCCGGGGCTGCACGCACGGCTCCACGGCTACACCTGCTGCCCTCAAGAGACGGGACAAAGCAGGAAGCCCGGCTGTTCGCTCAGGGGCGAGGCCGCCGCGGGGCGGGGGCAGGACCGGGACCCGGACTCTCCCCTCACAGGGCCATCAAGAAGCGGCCAGTAACGGCCCAGTGCCGGCCCGCCCCAGCAACGTCAGCGCACCGCGGTGACGCTGCCAGGAGAAACGCTCGCTGACGCTTCCGGGTTGCGCACTTGAGGTCAGGGCAGGGGGGCGGGCCGGGGGAGGTGGTAAAATGGCGGCGGCCGGATGTATGTCCTCCACTCCTCCCCGCCGTGACGCGAAGAAGGCGGTGGCACTAGCAGGCGGCGCCCGCGGCCCTCCCCCGCCGCGGCCCGCCCCGCCATAGCCCTCCCTTCCCGTCCGCGGGCCGCCCGGCCATGTAGACGGGGCGGCGCGGCGCGGCCGCCCTTCCCCGCGCAGCCGCCCCTCTGCCGGCGGGCGCCATGGAGGACGTTGGGTCGGGCGTGAATGCGGACGCGGAGGTGCGGAAGCTGCAGGAGCTGGTGAAGAAGCTGGAGAAGCAGAATGAGCAGCTCCGCAGCCGCCACGGCGCCCTGCCCGCCGCCCCCGCCAGCCCCAAGCGCCTCCCGGGCGGCGGACCCTCCCCGCCGCCCCTCGTCGCTTCTCCGCCCGACGGCCGTTGCCTGAGCCCCCGGGCCACCGCCCGGCGGCCGCCCCCCGAGGAGCTCGGCGGTGGCGCGGCCGGCGAGCCGGGCAGCGGCCTCCTGGACGACGCGGCTCTGCTCAGGCCGGAGGAGCTGGAGCGATTGGCCGGCTGCGAGGAGGATGAGACCGGCTGGTGAGGAGGTGGCCGTGGCGGGGCTGGGGTAGGGGCGGCCCTTTCCACCGGCCCCATGACCGGCAAGCGCGGAAAGTGCCATCCTCCCACGTGCCCCGCAGGACACGGGGGAAGGGGCCGTTTCTAGATGTGTGCTCGGTTTCGGAAGGGGTCTTTGGGCTTTGTGCGGAGTGGCAGCCTCGCCCTCTGGGCTTGATGCAGGGATTAGCGCTACGAGATGCACCGAAGCCCGCAGGGGAAGGGTGGTTTACTTTCTGCACATCGCATCGCAGCTCCCCGGAGACCAGCTGCAGCTCTGTGCTTTTGTTCGGCTGCCGTGAGAGTGTTATGTCGGGTCACTTGGAGACCGGATCAGGCTCCAGTTCTGCCACAAAATCAGTTGTCAGCATTTTCAGAAGTTCAGAAGGTGTGGAAGAGTTGAGAAACTTGTGGAAAATTTCTGGGGCAGTGCAGAATGAGGCCACAGATACTGTTACACTTCTTCAAATGTGCATCAGACATGTTTGAAACCTTGATTACTTTCATCTGTGAAGGCAGCTAAAATGTAATGTACCCCTTAATCTCTTCAATGCATTGCCCTTAGCTGTGTCCATTTATTTTTTAACAGTGTAGGACAATGGTTTACCTTAGGTGGTTCCTTTCTTTTTAAATCGATTGCTTGTTCAGCTCCTCCAGCTGAAATACCTGCAGGTGGCTGTTCACCCTATCTTTATTACACTAGGATGAACTACTGAGAATCAAGATAGTTTGCTCTCTCATAGTATTATGCTGTTCTCTGTCTTTTTGAAGTTTCCTGTGACACTAGTTGAGGAGCAGTGCTAGAGCTACAGGAGAAATAGTGGAGAGGAGCACAATGTCAACAGAGATATGTCTGGGAAGCTTTTACCGGGAGGAAAAGTGTAACAAAACCAGTCTAACGTGGGTCCAGAGGTGGTTGTAGGAAAGGTCTTTGGGAGCAAACAGGCAGACATTAAAAAACCAAAAAAAAATGTCTTTCAGAGTTAGAAATGCCTTTAAAAACGCTGGAATGTTTCCATGAATGAGCAATGTTTTAGTTGCTCAGGGAGGATGCAATGTGTGCACTTCTTCAGAGAAGTCATTTGTCTGATCCAGTGGAGAGGTATGAGAGCGCACATTTATTCTCATCCAACATGAGCTTACTAAATTAACTCAAGACATCGTCTTCCAGATGAGGAGTCAGCTACTCTTATTTCTCAGCTTATGCCTTGTAATCTGCTGGTTTATAGCACATGAGGGAAATGGAATATACTAAATTTGCCCAGTAAGTTATGAGTGGGATAGCCAAGTTTGTACATGTAATGAATTATAGTGACAATAAATGCTATTTCTATATATAAATCCTAAGTCATGGTCAGCATAATGTATCTCTTCAGTGGAAGTTAGTGTTGTGACATAGCATACGATGACAGTGATGGCATAAATGCTGTGTGGTTTTGTTTATGCAGTTCTAGATATGGGACAGGCGTCATTGGTCGCTGAGCACTGCTCTTGCTGGTGTCAGGTGTTTGGCACATTACTTAGGCTGTCTGCTATTGTGGCTTTAGTCATGTTTCTATGCAAGTTCTAGTTCTCAGAAGACAACAAAATGCAGTCTTTTGCATGTCTTTGTTCCTTTCCTAATGTTTTAGCAACTATAATACTAATTTTCAATCTCAGACATGCGACAATGCCTGAGATACAAAAAGCATACACTTAGAAAAAGAGCTGTTGTTAGAATTTACTTATTGTTGTACATATCAAGAAATATGGTTGTGTAATTAAAAGAACTTTGTGCTATAGTTTAATGTGCACTTAATGATAAATGTAGTTTGACTGGATTGCTGGGGTTTTTTTTCCCCAAATTGCTCTATAAAAATGTAAATCAAACTCATGGAATTTCTAAACACCATTTAATTCAACTATTGAGACACGGTGTACTCTTAAAAACATTGATTTTTCTTATTAAGATAGGATGACTTTGGGCATTCGATGAAAGGAGGTTATTGCTCTGTGGTAAAGTTGGAAGTTTACAGAGGGCTAGTGAAGCAATCAAAATTAAATGAGAGATGATGTGAGTAAGTGGACTTCTTTTAAACTGTTCCATAAAGATCCCGCTCTTAAGACCTCAGTTATGCAAGATCACTCAAAGTAATTGAATCAACTGTAAGGGTGAACATACTTAATGAAATGTAAACCTCATGTGAACTCTTTCAGGTTCAGATGGATTTGGTTCACTACTGCTTAACCCAAAGTCCTGTTTAAAGTACGGGGTTATACCATTGTAGAAATGAAGGACCACTTACCAGCTGAGGAAATCTCATGTGGAAACAAACTAAATTTAAATTGCAGTTTGTGCATAAGAAATTGACTCATCTTCCTTGTTTTAATTGTTAACATAGCGAAGATTAGATTAGTCTGTACCTTTGATTATGGAAGAACCTTGCTGTGGCAGATAATAGATGAAGGGTGCTGGTTGTCTGTGGTCTTCTTTCTGCTTCGTTTAATGCAGGCATTTTTTAGTCCATGTATTCATGTACCCCATTATGAGATTGCCTGCAGTGTTGTAATGGCAGAAGAAACAGCTTTCTTCATTGCTGAAATGGCATTGTTTTACATTTAATGCTCACATGAGGCTGGTGCCTGTAAAGTTTGTCTGTGAGTTTAAGATGGAACAGTTGGCACTGTGACTGAAATTAAAACTGGAAAGTGACATGTTGTTTTTTAAATCTATGTTTTGGAGTTGGGCAGTGCATTTTTAGGTTTTGATTCTTTAAGTAGTTTTAGATAAGTCTACATAGGACAGCACTATAAAGTGAAAAATGGAAGGAGAAGGTAGGACTAGCCTAAATTACTAGCAAGTGAAAAAAACTTTGGTACTGCTGCTTTAGTAGCAGCGTTAGCTATTAAATTCAGATACATTTTAGATCTTAAATGACTTAACACATGAGACTATCTTCAAATCTTACTGTAAATCACTAAAAAATATTTCATTGAATTTAGATTGAGTTTCTTGGCCATATACTTCTGAATCATGTTTAATATGCTGAAACTTTTTTAGAAATAGAGTACTGAAGGCTGCAAGTAGGCACATGTGCACATAGTACTGAGCTGTACCTAGGCCCGTGTAGACTTTGCCTTAGGCCTGCTAGTTACTTCCTCCAGAAGTTACCAGAGACTGGTGACTCTATGGGTGTTCCTATTTAGCTGTTCTTGAACCAGATTGGATCAAATTTAGTATTTTTTTCAATTTAAATTTGAGCAGGTATCTTTTTAAAAAATTACTAATTAATTAAAAAGACGGGAAAGGGGACCAGAGTGAAGAAATCTTCAGAGAGACAAGGAATACTGCTCCTTGCCTGACTTGCTGGGTAGGGTTGGGTGTGGATGTGTACTGCATTCGGCAAGACTTGGTAACAGTACATAAGGTGGCTTGCTGTGCTGCTTTTTAAAAGTGACCTGTCCCATGTTTATTGCAGGGTAAGTGTGCACACGTGGGCAATTACTGTTGATTAGTTAATGTGCTGTGAATCTACTGGAACTTGCTTTGCGGCAACTTGTTACACAACCACTTACCTAAACTTTGAGGCGCTTTCTTTTAAATGTGAGGAAAACATATAGTGCTTTATTTTCAAAACTTCTATGTCTAAAAGAGTATAGGGCATGCTGTGTATTGGTTTTGTACAGATAATTGCATAGCAAACTTCAGAACAGTTGCATCCTCTTTAAGTCCCAATGCTATAAAAGCTAGCCTAGCACTTGTCAACATTTTCATGTCACTGCAATCTAAAGTCTGCTTGGTAGGCCTGAAGTGGCTGACAGCTGACTGACTTCACTTACAAAAAGGCAGTTACTGTGTGTTGAAAGTGAAGTTACTGGTGTGTTGTTTACACTCATAGTTCAAAGTAATATTTGTAGTGACTTTGAAGACCTCATGTAGGTTTGGTATCCTGTTTAGTTAAAATGGAAAGTAAATACTTTCAGTATTATACACAGTCTCATTAAGCAGTTATTTCTATTAAATTGGCACCCATTTTTAATAGTTTACATTTCTCTTCTAGTCATCTATTTCAGATAGTTTTCTAAAGGACTGTTTTTAGATAGAGAGGATGAAAACATGATTGTCATCTGTAATGATTGTCTTTCAGCTCATATTGCTTAATTTTGTTTGAGTGCTAACTTTGTTTTGGAACCCTGAAGTTTGCCACAGTGAGCTAGTAAAGTGTAGGGTGAGTGTTTTGAGGATAAAGCTGCACCTGAATGAACTCCCCTTGCTGAAATTACGTTGCAGCATTTCCTCTTCAGCTTCTAAACTGGCAGTGTATTAATGTGGTTTAGGCCTCTTGGAAACTGGACAGGCTCTGATCAATTCCTGCCCTGTGACCTAAGTAAAAGAGAAATTGCTTTTCATTTTGTGGTAGATTAAATGTCAATCTGATTTGAAGTTGTTTTTAAACAATTCAGGTAATGGCTTCTCAAACTAGGACACTAATTTGAAAAGAAAAATGTGATAGAACTAAGGATTTGAGAAGGTACCAACCCCTGGTATAACATCAAATAATATTCCATTTGGCTAATGTCTTTGAGAGATTTGTTTGTTGTGAAATACATGTTTCAAGACTATAGGAAGAACTTTTTCTCATTTCTAACTTCTTGTGTGATATTAATGGCTTTTAAACATCTGATATTATGAAAGCTTCGATACAAATTTCCTTCAATGTCTTAATGGTATTCCTGGAATTACCTCATAATCATGTCTGATACAGGCATGATTCATATCTGTACTTCTTGTAGGTGTTGGTAGAACTCTCAAACATAGTAATTAAGAAGACTTGTATTTTGGAAATCATTTAATAGGGCACAGACCTCAACTTGTCTCTGTTCTATAAAAGTATTACCAATACCATGTTAGAGTATGTATGCTCTAAGAAATCCTTCTGAAAAGCTTTTCAAACTGTGGACAGTTGTACAGAATTTGTATGACAGTTCTGGGGAAGCTAAATAACTGTGTCACGGGAGTCTTACAAGCTTTTGAAGGCCTCATTTCCCATTCTACAACATCATTTTCAAACTGCAAGATGATCTTTTGAGAGGAGGAAATGAATAATGGCTGTAATTTCCAGCAACCTGCCAGAGTAGAACTATCTTTAATTGTTGATGATGGGAAGGTAGTTGTGTTCCCTGCTGCACTTCGCAAGTCTCTGAATCTACCTGAAAGTTGCATCATGTAGTTAACATGTGCTGCTTTAATATAAAGGTTTAATGAGATTGTCAAAGCATTTTTGTACTATCCAACTTACTTTGTGAGACCTGGATGCATGCTGTAGCTCATGCATCTCCGAGAACTAGAAGCATTCAGTTAAGTACACCAACAAATTAGTAATTACAGGCTGAGCAGTGTGTCTCAGTTACAACTGCAGGATAGGAACTTTGCAGGGGTGGGGAAAGGAAAAAGGAAATCTGTGGGGCAGATATTTGCAGGGATGTCACTTAGCTTTTGCGCTTTTTTTGTTTCTTTTATAACTAGAGATTCTCTTCCGATCTTTACCTGTAGCTGTTTATTCAAAATCCATCTCAAAATTTAACTTAGTTAAATTACTTCAAATAGTATGTCCTGAAAGATCTAGATTCATCTAAAAGAGTTTAGATTGACATGGTTGTGTTCAAAATTGGCTGTTTCTAAAACTGTTCAGTATTATTGTCTCCTGATTTATTTTCAGTAGCTTTTTGTTGTGGAATTTTCCTCCAGTATTTTAGGGAAATTTCTTAACAGCTTGTTTAACATCTTCAGGTTTCTTTCTTGATTCTGTTTGTGCTTGCATGGTGTTTTGTCTGCTGTCTTGTTTCATTGCTTCTGTGTACCTGCCAGTTTTCTCTTAATGTAGCTAAAATAAATGAGCTGTAAGGCAAGTTCCTTCCACTTGCCATCTTCTTTCTAATTCAGATCTGTGACTTCATATGCATCTGCATATTCTTCCCTCACTCTTGTATTGAGGAGTAGAATGATTCTGAAACAAAAAGATTCTTCCTTTCTTCCCAGTTAGAATCTTGGCTTTTGGTTTAATGCCTGTGGCAGCCAACCTTTTGCATTTTAATGCACTGGTAGGTGTTCCTTTGGTGAGGTAATCCTTATGCGGCTATTCCATTTTTACCTCAATATTGTGTGCTCTTTCTCCAGAGCCTTTTCCAACTCGGCTGTGTCCCAGAGCAGCATTCTACTACTTGCCCCATTGGGTGGCATTATCATATGAGCTCGTAGTGGCAATAGTCTTTCTGCAGAAGCACTGCCCTTTTCATGCTGCTGCTGCTTCCTGGAACTAGTCAGTGGAACCCTGACTGCTTTAAGCTTCACATGGGCCCTGCTGTGGCATAGTTAACTAGTGACAGCTGAAGAAAGGAAATATTACAGTGTGCAGCAGAATCATAGTGTCTGGCTTCTAAATGCTGTTTCAAAATACATCAAAGCTCTTGAGCTTTTTATATACTCTTTTTCTTAACTTGACCTGTTGTTACTATATTGTAGAGTCTTTTACTCACTCGTGGAGAAATTGGAGTGTAGGTTTTTGCTACGTTAACATGTGTAATAGGGATGAGAACTGTAAGCTGTCAGCTTCCTCAATCGTTTTCAACTTCCTGTTTTCAGAAAGTGATTTAGTGTTTAAAGCTGTATGAAGTCATACTGGTAATCTTCAGCCTCGAAGTAGCTGTGCTGCCAATTGGTGCTGTTGAGTTACTGTAGAATGCATTAACAAGTACAGATGGGAATTAATCTCTTCTGAAAAGCTCTTCAGCTAAAGAACACCTATATCTTTAAGGTCAAGCAGTAGCTTGACAAAGATCACTTAGCTGTATGAGGTTATTTGTATGTGTTTCATAGTATTCTTCCTGTTATTTTTCGCTTCTGGCTGTTGGCAAGAGAGGAAGAAGTATAAGATCATCGATTCTCAGTCTTGCCCTTGGTCTTTTTGGATTTTTATTCAAATTAGACAAAACAAGTAGAATTAAGTTAGGTTGAAAACTTGAGATTGACTTTTCTTTGTCAGATGGGAAATTAAGATTGCTGCTTTATAGCACTTTGTAATTGCATGATGTGCAAGAAACTCTTCTGAAAGAGCTGTTGCTTACTTCATCGACACACATCTGCTTGTCAGGAGGGAATGGAGTTGCATGAAATGTATCTATTCTAAAGTTCTGTCTTTTCTTGTAATATAAGGTGTGAAACAAAGGCCATTAAAGGAAAAACAGTTGACTGGAAAGGATGGGAGAATCTGCAATATATGTTTGGTTAGATAAGGAGATGGAAAAATGGGAGCTTTGTGATCCTGTAAATAATTCACTTGTGAAACAAATGCAACAATTGGAAATTGCAGAAAGGAATGGAGCTTAAAGTACCAGGTGCCATTTTGTAGATTTGTAGAAGATACCTATGTGTGTCTTTCAAAGAGGACATACAGTTTAATTTCTTGCCTGTTATACTGGGTATTACTGTAAACACTTCAAATGTGCATGGAACTTCTCAAACACAGCAAGGCATGTCAACTATTCAAGGAGCTAGGAGTGAGTCTAACCTGTATAGCACAAAAGTTGGCATTGCTGCCTTTGACACTTTTTTTCTGTTGTGCAAGCATACATATGTAGGACAGAAAAGAATACAGGCAAATACATGCTAAACAGACGGTGAATTTGAAGTGTTAGTAAATTTTGATTACGTGTAGATAATCACAGAAAGTACAGCAATTTGTGTAATTGTTTACATGGAATTGTAAAAATCGAGTGATTCTTGTGGTTTCCAAGAATCTTCAGGGCTATGAATACATAATGAGCTCTTAGCTTTTCTTGTGGATAGAGTGTCTATGAAGGTTGCAGGGTTTCTATAAAATTAGTTTTAACAACCAGCATGATGCTGGCCAAAATGTAAGCCATGTGGACTTAGCACTTGTCAGTGGCTACTTGCTTCATTTTTGTTTGAAAACATGACAGGTAATAAAATCCTCTCACCTGCATCTCCAAACATGGCTTTCTAATTTCAGTGTTTCAGAGGGAAGACTGTTTCAGAGCATGCTACAAAGTGTTAAGTGTTTTGGGTGAGATGTTCATGATGGTTTTGTAAGTATGCTTCTTGGGAAGCTTTTTTTAAGACGTGACCTTAAGGGTAGTAATTAAAAAAAAATCCATTAAAGCTGTTATAAAACTAGAATTTGATATTCAAGTTCTAAAATTACAGAGGAAGGATCAGCTAATAATCTTGTAACAGAGCTGTGAGAAACTTCTGTGTTGCTGATGTCATTGACATGAAGGAAACAAGAATTTTTGCTGGTTTGTGTGGAAGCATGGCTGATTAGGCTGTCAAATGTTCCTGAGTTACAGAGCATGGCCTACAACCGTACTCGCTTGGAGTATGGAGTCTGTCATTACTCCTAGAAGAAACACTTGTTTAACTGTTTCTGTATTTGCATAAGCTCTAGTTAGAGATGTAGAAGTTGTAGTTGGCTGTTGTCTTTTGCAGAAGCACATTTCCAAGTTTGGTGCTTTTGAGTGTGTGATTGGTTATGACTTTTTAATCTGCTTGTTGATGGAGGAGAAGTTTTCAGCTAAGTTTCTACTGCCTTTAAACTGGAATACTTCTTTATTCAATTTTAAAGTGCTGATGTTAAAATAAATAAATGGAGCTGTTGATGGTCAACAGTATGATTCTGAAAAGATTAGTCCTGATTTTTCCATTTGTGTGACATAGTGAAATTGTCCCCATATTTCACATGTCTGAAAAGTGAAGACTTTTTTTTTTATTACTTATGATAGTATATCCCTAGCAATGAAAGCATTGCTTCTTGCCAGAAGCCATTGGGTAGCCATATGTTATTAGTATTGTACTGTATTAAAAACAGTTAATGTAAAGGTAAAACTTGTGCTTTCTTTGTATTTTGGTACTATTATGCTGTAGATGTAATATAAAAATATCATAGTATGTGATATTTTGCTATATACCTTATCTCATGCACGCTTTTTTCTGTTTTGATGGATTTTTTATCTCTTTTTAAGGTTATATATGTCGCCAAAGAAGAAACTGACTCCAATGCAAAAATGTGTCAGTCCATTAGTTTGGTGCAGGCAGGTATTGGATTATCCAAGTCCTGACGTTGAAAATGCGAAAAAGTCCCTGATCCACAGGTTGGAACAGACAATGTCAGGTGAGTTCCTGCATGCAGACACGACTGGTTTGTACATATTTAGTCTTAAACAGTCAGAATTGGCTGATAGGTAGTTGTGGGAGAAGAAGGTGAGATCTAGCAATTACTTCTGTCTAAAGTTTTCAGTATGGTTTGCAAATGGTAACTCATTCTACTAATTTTCTGGACTAAATGAATAAAATGAAAGGAAGCGTTAGACTAAGTTATGATTTCAGATTTTAACTACTTGCATAGTTAAAACTTGATCAGAAGTTTTCAGGAAAAAACAATGTCCTTAAGACAGGAAAACCTTCAAGTTACGTAAAATAGAAGCCTGTATTAAACCATCATAGTTGTTAGGTGCTTGTCAGTATGTTAACAAGGAGTTTGCTCTTCTGATAGTTGAGCTATTTTATTTCATCTAAGGAAATGGAGGCTGCAGCTCTTGAATACTGTGGGGAGGTAATACTGATTTCCTCTCATGTTACTGTTTCGTCTCAGTTGTTAATATTTCTTTTTCCTTATCTATTTTCTTTTTGTCAGTTGCTGTTGTTAGGTCTTTCTAATCCACTGTCTTTTTGCTGTTCCTCAGTTTCAAGTGCGCTCTTGTACTCCACGTTTTCCTCTTCATATAAAGTAATCTTTTCCATTGAGTGATAGTGAGGAAGGGAGTGGCTTTCAGCTTCACACTGCTTTGGGCAATTACTGAGAACACAGAATGCACACTGCCTTGTTTCTAGTTAGTTCAGATCTGTGATTGCAGAGTGAGTCATATTTGGTGTTGGAAGTCTGTTGAGACTAGAGGGACCTTTCGGTATATTCTGGGGCCAAGATCTCTTAGCCGTGCCTCAAATGCCTGGTGGAAAGTACAAGAGTGCATTTCATGTTGGCAGGAAACCACATTGCCGTTTAAAATCATATAGCAGTAAAGCACTTCCAAAAAGCAACAAAAGGAACAGAGAAATATTAGGTGGAAGGATTTCTAGAGGAGATCCTTTCTTAAAATATAGTTACACAGAATTAGAAAATAATAGATTTGGTCATATTGCAGTTTTCACTGAGGTGGTGTTTTATTTAAATACTTGAAATCAAATGTATGATCGATGTAGCTGGCAGAACTGTGTGACTCTGTGTGTTTAAAAACAGAAATAAAACCAAAAATAGCCAGCAACAAAAAAAACCCAAAACCAAATAGTCATACTCTCCACACTGAGTTTGACTTTTCAGTTGTGCACTGAGCTTGTTCAAAACCAACTGTTGTTTAGCTAACTTTGGTCTCGGTGATAGACTTTGCTAATGGTTGTTTTGAATTACTATGGGGACCACTAGAATAATTTTTTCACTTAATGGTAACAAAAAGAAATATCAGATCTCTAGCAATGGAAAAAAATTACACTTAATTCATACAGTAGATCTTCTGAACCATCTAAGCATGTATTTTCTGCAGTCCAATTTTCCTATTCCAATTTGCTTGAGCAAAAGAGAGTTTCAAGACTAATTTTACCATATGTTGACTAAAATTTGGTACACTGATCCTGAATGCTATAAAAGAAAATTTACCTTAGAATTAAAATGTTGATCCTTAACCCTTCTCTCTGTTGTTTTGAAAGCTAGTGTGTAATCTTCTTCAGGCTAATGGTTCATCTAATATAATATCATTTTTAGTATTAAAATGAGTTGTCTTACTGATGTTGTCTGACATTTCTAATAAAGACCACACCTCTGTTGTTGTCAAAATAGTAATGTTTTCCTAAGTTACAGAAACCTCTGTTGGAAAAGACTTTAGTCCAGAAAAATGGTTTAAATTCAGCTGGTTTTACTGAGGAAAAATACAGTGCTGAGGAAGGCAGAAAACTGCTGTACCATGTAAATTGTAGTCATGTACCAGAGCATACTTTCTATATGTAATAGAAGTTTGTCTTCTTGCATCTAAAGAAATGTGTGATCATTTTTTTGTGTATCAATATTGGCATGTACTAAGAGCCCATTTTGACAGGAGTACAATTGTTTTCTAATTTGTGGTTAATATTTTGAAATACTTGTCCTTGTAGTAAGAGTGAAATAAAGAACTCTTGTGCAGACTTATATTTTGAGGGATTTGACTGTCATCTTCATTGAGAGATGAAACATAAATGTTTTTGGCATGAGAACAAAGACTCGTCAGAGCCAACCAGAATACAACTGGCTTATAATTACTGGTTTTGTTAACTGAGCTTTGCAGTAGACTGGAGGTTTCCCTTCTGACATTGAAAATAAATTTGGAAGTACCTTAAGAATATTCTCTAGAATTAATTTAGTTCACTAATTGCTAAAATCAGTGCATATCATTTAATACTTGCAGTGAAAGCTGGAATATAAACTTTCCGTCCTCTGTAACTATCTTTTCAGTCTAATTAAAACTCTAGTACTATTAACTGGGTTAGACTTCCAGAAAGGATCCTTACATGAGGTGCAGTGTAAGGAATCTGCTGCGAAGTCAACTTTTCTTTCTGCTGCTTCTGCCTCTGTGCTGCATTCTGCCATATGTTTGGTTGGATGATATGGGTTTTTTGGATGTTACTAAAAATTAACTGGTGCAAGCAGTTAAAACTCTAGATGGTTTTAACCTGAATCCAATTTAGTAGGCTGGATAACAATGCCACTGCTTGTATTAAACAACTGAGGAGGTTTTTTAAGTACAATTCTGTTTGGCATAAAATACTTTCAGCATGAAGGAACTGATTGTACCAAAAGTGACCAAATTTCTTTTGGTTCCCACTTCCCCCACTGAAGTTCTGTTTTCTATTACATGAAAATAAAAATGTAAATTTCTGAACAAAATAGCCATTAAAGTAACTACAGAAATCCCACCTCTGGCAACTAGGGGAATTGCAGTGTCGTACTGAAAGTGTTCACCAGTGGTTAAAGTTCATCTGAAAGTACTTTAACATTGAAATATTTACAATAAAGAGCTGAGAAAGGTACCTTATTTTAGATCTTAGATTGTATGTGGGGTTGAAGCCCACGGACATAAAAAATCCCAAAGCATTAGAACAGGATGTATATAGAAGGGAATAATCCTACAGTCACTTTGCTTTATTGTGCCTAGTGGGTTCATGGAACACAGAAAAAGTACCATTTGCTGTGCTTAATGATTTTTCTTTTCTGTATGTGCTTTGTGGGATATTGCAGGTGGTATTGCTTACTCTGTGGTGCCACTCTTGGGGTTACACTTGAAATATTGTGTGATCTAGACAGGTCTGTGAATTCTGGAGAGCTAAACTTCACAGTGTGCTCTGATTTGTCTGTAGTTGTGCATAGGATGGATGCTAGCGTAGCTTAGCTACTACTGTCTCTTGAGTTGTATCCCTCCTCCTTCCCAACGCCTACGTTGAACATCTTGAAGAGATCAGTTAAGTGATCTTGGATCTGTTTCTTTACAAGGAAAACATTTGTTCCTATCTTATCTTTCCTCCCTCTCCCACTTCTTCCACAATGTGATTGTATCTAGGACATGAAGTCAGTTGACAAACTTCCCAGTAACTGAAAAGTTCTATTTTACTTGTACAGAAATTAAATCCCACTGAAGATATACAGTATTGAATTCATTTTCATTGTCTCCTTCAGTGTGATTTGTCACTTTCCTCTTTTCATACAGCCCTCAAGAGACAGAGTTTGTACAGCAGCCCCTTCAGTGCGGTCAGTTATGCAAGCTCCTATAGTCCAAATACTAGTAGCCCCTACAGCAGTGGTTTCAACTCTCCCTCCTCAACACCAGTGAAATCTGCTTTAGTGAAACAGCTCATACCTCCAGGTACCTCAGGTAAGTGTGCATATGTTGTCTCTCCCTTTCTTTTTCCTCTTCTTCCTTTCAAAAACACATGCTCAAATACAGTACATTTGTGTTGAACTGGAATAAGAAAGATACAAAAAACTTCAGTCTTCTGTAAGATATTTGCATTGTGCAATATTTAAACTTTTTAGGAAAAAACTTTTTTTACAGACTTTCTGGTATGAGATACATTTAAAATGTTTTCTCCATGTCCCTAAAATCACCGATTATATTAGCAGTTAGACCAAACCACGTGGTGTTAGTTATGTGGAATCCCACCATAAGTGGCTTCTAGAATTTGCCTTGTAATTGACTGGGATGGCAGTCACATTGTAGGGATTTAGAGATTAGGTGTTGGTAGTTAACCTACCTTGTTACTTAATGGAAACATTTCATATGCAAGGTATCCATCAGTATCTCTGAGATGTGAACAAAATAACCTAAGGAAGAAGCATGTATTTTAATTAATGGCATTCTGTGAGGCTTTACAGTCGTCAATGTAAACACTAACTTCTGAAAACAGATTTCTGCCTTTATTCTGTGCCATAAACACTTCTTTGCATCAGAAAAGTTGGTGCCTGGAGCGTATCTGTACTCAGAATGTTGGCTTATTATATATCATTTAACTCAAGTTAGCTTGCAGGAAAGATGAAAAAACATTACCTTGGCAGTTCAACTACCTGTAATTCACTGTGGACTTGTAAAGAGAAGTCTTCACGGCAGTATATTCATCAGAGCTATTACCCAGGTTTTAACCCTTGTAATGATGCTATGTCCGTCTGCAGGACAGAGAGATGAAATGTAGCTGCCGGTGGGATGTCAGCCAGAAAGCAAATGTTAAGAGTTTTTCTGGTATGTTGCAGTTTAAGAAAAGTATATACGTAGAACAGGTAGCATTTTGAAATAAACTGCATTTTAAGCATTCCACTCTGAATCAGTATTCATGGGAGCAGCAAGTACTTGTTGTCAAGAAAGATAAACGTGTGTCTTACAAGGTAGTGTGGAGATGAAAGTGAAAGTACAAATGGAACAAGTAAGAAGCTGCTCTTTCTGCAAGAGCTATGCAGACTTGGTAGCAGTTAAAACTTGGTATAGGTAGACCAGATCACATGTCATTAGTTTTATTTTGCCACCATTATAGTGATTTTTATAAACTTCGTTATTTTAGAAGGTAATGGCTAAGGTCTGCTTGTGTAAATTGTATTTTCAGCCTGTGTTCACATGCAGATGTTTCAAATGGTCTGTTAGACTCAATGTGACAGTCATAATCTGTTTTCAGGTTGGTGGTTCTTTTACTGGTTGCTTTTTCTGCCTTTTTTTTTAACATTTCCTAGATGATCTCTAAAGGTCCCTTCCAACCCTACCATTGTATGATTCTATGATTATTTTATTTTCTTTCTGTAGGTCATCTTAGAAGTTCAGCAGATAGAAATCCTCCACTAAGTCCACAGTCCTCTCTGGATAGTGAATTAAGTGCATCAGAGATGGATGAAGACTCTATTGGGTCTAATTACAAACTAAATGATGTCACAGATGTGCAAATTTTAGCACGAATGCAGGAAGAAAGTAAGTCTCTTCCATCCTGAAAACAAAATGGAGCAGTTGATATTTTTGTAATTGAATAACTGCAATAGCACTTGCTCAGCAGGAATTGAAAAGGGGTGTAGATTCTACTATGGATGTACAAATACAGCTCTTCTGAGAAGGCTGTCTAAGGACTTCTGCCTGCAGGATAACCAAAGGAAGTTGCTGTGCAAAAGCGTTCTTCAGGAACAGTAGACAAAAGAAATGCTACAGAGTATGAATTTGTAGCCTCTAGTATATGCTAAAAGAATGGTCATTAGCCTGGACTGTTGCCTGCCAGCAGCCTGCTCAGGCAGTGGGTGCCTTCCTGATGTAATCCAGGCTTATTGACATCAGTACTTCAGACATGATTTAAATCACCAGAATGTAAAGTCAATATAGCAAAGAATAGTAAAGAAAAGCACCTATGTAGATGTCTCTTATTATACGTTTATTTGAGACTTTGTCTTTTTGTCCCTTTGAGACTACAGAAAATGACAATAATTTCTATTGTGTAAGTGGTCTCCAGACTTTTTTATTGTGTACTCAAATTGGGTAAAAACCAACAAACCAACCCCCCACCCCTTAAAAAACCCCCACAACAAAACAAGCCCAACAAAAAACCCTTCAGGCAAAAAACCCCACAACAAATAAATGCCTCGTGTATAATTTTAATGAATTATGTGCCTCCACTACTTTACTAATCTATTACGTACACAAAAATTAATTGTAAAAGGATAAGATAAAGTAAATGTTATTTTTAAAATACTGTTTTAGTAGTAGTCCAAAATTTTCTTCCTGCAGCCCAGTGGGTTGTTTTGCATGTCTCCCACTTTGGAGACCACTGGTCTATTAACTCTAGGGACAACTGGGAGAGGAAAGGAACAAATATGCATCGTACCTATACTGATGATTGCTGTAGTGGCAAAAGGAATGAGCTCACTGACTTATTTCAAGGCATTATCAGCTGGTAGATAACGTTTTTGGTACTAATCTGGGATTAACTTAATGCCTCAAATGAGAAGAGTTAAGGTGAACTAAATTTGAGTTTGAGAGCTGGGTAGATATTTATTTGTATGCACTGTCTTCTAGTTTGAATTGTTTGTGGGCTGGAAGCAAGTGAACAATGTTGTCATTGTTGCCAGGCCTCCGGCAAGAGTATGCAGCAACTGCTTCTCGGCGTAGTTCTGGCTCTTCCTGCAATTCCACAAGGCGAGGCACATTCAGCGACCAGGAGCTCGATGCGCAGAGTTTAGAAGATGAAGAAGATGGCACTCATCACACAGTGCACCCTGCTGTTAACAGGTTCTCACCATCACCTCGGAGCTCGCCCTGGCCTTCACCAAAACAGTCTCCGAGGAACTCGCCGCGCTCCCGATCACCTGCTCGCAGCATAGAATACAGCAGGGTGTCACCCCAGCCCATGATTAGCCGTTTACAGCAACCTCGTCTTTCACTTCAAGGCCATCCTACAGATCTGCAGACTAGTAATGTCAAAAGTGAAGGTAAAAATCTCTTGTATCCAACTCCTTATGCAAGTAGTTGTGTCGTTCCTGTAAAGGATTTTGGTGTTAAAACTAGATGTCTGTGTAATGTCATGGTTTAATATCAGAGCTGTTGAAGAAAGAGGAAGCAAAGCTTAAGTTCTGCCGGGGAACCCTGACAGTTAGATGAGCTGATAGACTTTATTTTAGATGTCATTCAGGCACTCTGGGTGACTTTTTGTGGTGACTGACTTCTATCTTTAGCAGGCAAATGCACCAAAATAAAGGAGAGCCCAAGGGAAGCTACATTCACCAGTAGGGTTAGGCCTTGCACATGTCAGAAAAAAATGGCAGGGAAAGTAACTGTGGCCAGATGAGAGCAACGTGGCAATTGGTGCATCCTTGAACCCTGTTAGATGTCTGAATGCATTCTTCTGGCAGTGCTGGACTGCACTCTTCGAGGTCCCTTCCAACCCCTACCATTTCTATGAACATAGTCTTAAATATACTTGTACGTAAGTCATGCATGTATTGGATATTTTAGGTATCTCAAAGGCTATGCAAACTGCTGTGTAATAACAAACAAAATTTGTGGTAAACTTGACACACTTACACTATATTAGCGTAAAACAAAATAATGTAATCTTGATGTGATTTGGCTTCTTGAAAGTAACTTTTTCCTGGTAGCAGTCTGGCAGAAACTGCTTTAACTGGGCTAAAATTTCACAAGCAAGTTCCCAAATTAAGAAATGTTATCTCACAAAATCTTAAGAAAGAATATCCATTTAGATGTTGAAAATTCACTTTCTTTTCAAATAAGTTGGATGCAAAATGTCTGCAATAGAGATGATATGGAAATGTTAAGTAGATAGGAAAATGTACACCACAAAAGCTTATCAATTGTATTGTGACTTAGCTGAGAATTCCTTTTGTGTTCTTTTCTGGAGTTACAGAAAACTCTTTAATCTATGCCAGATGAGCCATATCAAAAATATCCCATGAGGGGCAAGGTACAAAAAGCTGTTATCCCATATAGCAGAGGGATCAAAATAGAGCATGATATCATTTGTTTCTGAAACACTTCCAAGGAATTCCCTTGCAGTGGTTTCTGTGCAGTTGTGCAGAGCCGATACATCAGCAGCCAAAAAAAAAGTTGCTTGGGATTTCTTTTTTCTTCCTCTAGAATGGTTAGATGGAAATTTGGTTGACAGGTTCAACACTGTACCAACTGCACTGTAGAGCAATGCATACCAGTAAAGTGCAGAAAGACTACATGTTGTGATACCTTTGTATTACTTTGCACAGAAAAGCTAAGGCGTAGTCTTCCAAACCTGTCCAGGACATCTAACATCCAAGCTGAGTCTGTGAAAAACAGCAGAAGTGACTCAAACTTCCAAGTGCCAAATGGAGGAATACCTCGCATTCAACCTCAAGCCTCAGCCAGTAAGTACCCTTAGTGACATTGCAGTGTATATTTCCAAATTAATTGATGCTCAGCCATCCTTCAATTTTGTGGCAAAGAGAAACATTGCATACCACACTAGAGGTGCAAATCTTGATTTATTTTAGTCATACCTGTGTGAATCTAGTTTTTGGCACACAAAATCGGGTACTGATTATATTCAAAGAGTGTCAGATCCCTTACTGGGGTATCACTCAGTTTCCTAAAAGTATATGTAAAACTAAAAAGAGAATAAATACAGTAGTTGGACATTTCAGAAACTGTTCCTGTCATTTATGGAAGATTTAGTGTTCTGTACTGTTGAATTTTATTTTCAGACTACAAAAACTTACTAGGCTATGAAAATACCTACCAAGATAATATGTATTCCTCTTTTAAACTAGTGACACCTGATCTGAAAACATTCACACAACCCTTGTTTGCAGTTTCTTTTTTATTTTTTTTTTCCACCTGGAAATTATATATTCAGTTGCAGATATTATTTACTTTTTTAAGTGTGAGTTCCTTCTTAGAAAAGGATTGGATGAACCTACATCAATTCAACCCATTGCTGGGCTAGTGGCTGCTAGTTTGTCCAAAAATGAACTGCTGATAGGAGAATGCTGCTAATCTCACAAGTCTCTTGAAAATGGTGACCTTAAAGAAGCCGAAACTATTAAATATTCAGTGCTTCACTGTGTCAATATTGACAGTTCTTGTTTCTTAGGTGTCCCCTGACTATTTTATTTTAAAACCAGTTTCAGAATCTAATAAGGGTGTGTGACATTTTCAAGGCAAGAACACATTATGAATGTTATTATGTATAGAGCTTTGAACTATGAAAGTTCCATGATAAAAGTTCATCACTAATCTAACTATTTGACAGGAAATATAAGATAATACTTGGGGATGGAACTAATTTGGGGGTTTTAACCCATTGAACAGTAAAGACATACTGACATACCTAGTTGCTCTGGTAAATGGTGCTTTCAAAAGAGTGTGTTAATGCAGCCAAGTACAGTTAAATACAGAATAAGGAATACAGAGCATGGCAAAGAATGCAAGATTTCTATCTTTGTATTGGCTCAGACCAGACGTGGGGGGACACAGGCACTCAGTCCTAAATGTGTGATACTGCAGCCAAAGAAATTAGTGTGACATTGCTATTGTTCAGATAATACCCTTTCGTCTTGCCCCCTTCTTCCACTATTCACAAACCCTCAAAAGGTGGGCTTTACAGCTGAAAGGGCTTGTGTGTAGTTCAGATGTAAGACTTACCTGTTAGGCAGGCTTATCAAACTATAAAGCACTTGGAGCAGCTGGACAGAAGCTCTACAACTGTGGTATTTTGTGACAAGAAGACTTGAAAGAGAATGAAGGAAAAAATAGTAAAAATCTGTACAGATGTTATTTGATTTTTATTCTTTTTTTGAGTGAACTGGGAAGGGAAGAGCACAGAGCAGCTCCATTTCCAGTATAAAAGATATTCACAGTGAAACTTTATGGAAAGGTCAGGCAGCACAAGTCCCAATATTCAATATTTAGTGAGTTACTTCATTGCAGGAGCCAATGTAGTGTGACTTAACGTTTATATGTGTGTACTTTTTGCAACTCATGAATGCATTGAGAATCACAGAAATTACTAGGTAAATTTGCTTGCTTTTCATGGGAATCTTTCCCCAAGTGTGAACCACTCTAGACTAACTTACATTTAAATGTAAGTTAAGTGTCATTAACGAAGCCCAGATTTGTAGCTTTTACAGTTTCCCTGCTCTTACAGATGTTTGTCAGAGTCTTGCTATTGACAATCGTAAAACGGTTTGTGTATGAAGTCAATGAGTAAGTATCTTTGCTTAGTCTGGATTAAAAAATTTCCTGCAAAACTGTACATTGTATTAAAAAAAAAAAATCCAAAATTGTGTCCTTTTTATTGTATACTTTTTGTTTTATTGGTTTTATATTTTGTCACCTTGCACAAAGCACTGTTAAATTGCAGCACATTTTTGTTTTTCCCTTGGCAATGACTTCTGGGTCTTGGGATTTGAAGCTTCCTCATACACCTGCTAGTTTTGCATGAGCTTACCTTTGCAAGGATGCTGGCTTGCCACCCAAGGTCACTACTTTTCTCCTTGTCAAAGATCTGCTGTTCATAATTTACTTGCACATTTGCTGTGGCTGCAATACTGAACTTGCTATGGTTGCTGGCATTAAAAAATGAGTTAGGAATCCAGTAAGGTTCTTGAAAGGCAATTCCTGTTATAGTTACAAAGGCAAATTCTACACACTTGCAGTAGAGGTAAGACACGCTTGGAGATATAACTGTAAAACAGTAAAACATTGGGCATTTCAAGTTTTAGCTATAATGTGAAAAACCCAAATTCTTTCTGAAAAGAGACTGAGTGAATTAAATAGCAGTTGTAACTATTAGAACCTTCATTTACATCTAATTTGCCATGCTGTTATGCAGAAAGTAGGGGGGTTACATGTAAGCTATCAAATATTTCACCTTAAAACACTGGAAGATACCTAATTCTTGGACAACACAAGTATGACTGTATCATACAAGTGTTACAGTGACAGGAGGTCTCTATATTTGGGTCCTACACCACACACATTGTGCAAACCTGTAGAAATCTAGGGTAGCTTCCACATACGAGCTGCGTGCTCTCTTGGTGGATTGTGTATGATCCTTTTGTACTTACCTGGCACTATTAGCACATGGATTCTAAATCTTTAAGCAGAGTTAAACATAATACTTTTTCAGAGATCTAAGCTGTAGATTATTCAAACTATCAGTAAAGTAACTAGCTTGCTTGCTAAGATCCATCTGTTTGGCATGTTCAGAGTAAAAGAAGAAAGTATGTGTTTTCAGGAAAATGAGTATCAGAGATCAGCTGGTCAGAAGTAAACTGTGCCCCATTTGTGACAGGTAATGTAGTTGTGTCCAGAGCACTTCAAAAGCAACAAGTCTGTGGATAAGCATGCTCGCCATGCTCATCTCAAATGGCATGTTTCCTCAGCATTGCTCAAATTGCACTGCCTGAAGTTCTTTTCAATGATCAGTCTACAGAATGTAGCTATTGAGTCTATTTTCTGGAGTCTCCATTGAGAAGGAAGGAATTTGATAGATATTTTTTACAATCAGGTATTTTTAAAATCCTGACCTTACAATTCTACATCTCAGGCTTGTGTAAATAGTGATGGGATAAGAAACTTAGTACCATGTGCTGTAGTATATTTACTTGTAGCTAAATGAATTAGGGCAAACTAAAAAGATCATAAATGTGAAGGAAGAAGCTGTTCTTCACTGTGCATGGTATAATAAAAACAGTGGTATAATGAAATACTTGTGGACAGAAACACTCTGGCCAGGGGTCTGCCTCACAAAATTCCTAGGAAATGTGCTCATTTTTAAGCATCTTATGATGCTTAATTGGCTGTTCATGAGTATGTCTTAAAAAGAAGCTTATAGCAAAACCGTGTGCCAGAAGCTGAATAAGAATTGCATATTGCCAACGTGCTTTTTTGCATTAGTTTGTAGTTGATAGAAGGGTTTTTAACCTTAATAGCCACAGGCAGCATTTTATCCTGTTTATAAACACTTTAATTCCTTTTTGCTGTTTGTTGAATTTAGTTAGTTACTAAGACTAAAATAAATAGACTACCTAGTCGTATTTTCAGAATGAAGGTAAAAGACATGATGAAATGCTACCATTCACAAAATGTTATGAATTTTGCACTGGCTGAAGGAAAGTGATGGCAATTATTACATGCTATCGAGTTGAGAAAAGGAGTAACTAATACTAGAATTCTAGTCATTCTTCCCCTACTTTTCTTTATAGTGATACTCACCAATTGGTGATAGGGTTACTGAGCTTCCTTACTCAGCCTCAGGATCTCTACGCACAACTGTTCTCCCATCTTTCTTCCTTCTCACTATGGAAATAAGCCTTGCTAGTGTCATCAGTTTTATACTGGTATAAAATTCCAGACACTGAGGTCAACAGAGACATTTATTCATACATTATCATTTTAAGCAGCCTTTGCGTAGGCAAAGCCTTATTTCATTGACTACTTTCCTCCTTCCTCCCTTAAATATGCTGTGGTGAAAATGCGCTGAGTCGGTGCGTTCCTTCTGGCAATAGGTAATTCTCTCCTTGCCAAGATTTTGCAGCTCTTGGCTTCTCTCTTGGGAGCTGGTAGGTAGTGAGGTCATTTCAAGGCAGTATCAGCCCTTGAACATTATTAGACTAAAAAGCAGGGCATAGGAGCAAAGGAGCAATAAAAAAACCAATTTGTCGTCCTGTCTGCGTGCTGGCAGCTGGCAATTCTTAGTGTTACGCTTTCATTTTAAGGTTGAGGCTTTTGCATGTCCTTTGAAGTGATGAGGAATTAGACATCTTAATGGCTTATGTTTGTGTAACTGCAGAATACAGTTGTTTATATAAGGACCACAGTTAGTTATGCTTTTGTGTAGTGTTAAAATATTTGAAAACTCCATGGAAATAAAACATTCAGTCTTGCTAGATCAAATAAGACAGTTAAATTCTCATCTTTGTGTCTAATCTTGCACTCATATTGCTGTAGCATGTTTGCTAGGTGGCTTGTTTTCCCTTTGGTGTGTTCATTTTTTTTTTTTTTTTTTGCCTTCCTGGGCTTTTTGCCCTGCAAGAAGCTTTACTCTTACAGATTCTGCTCATTTTGCACTGCAAAGTTTCTGACATGCTGCTCTGTAACTCTTTGCCATTAAGAGCAAGCACCGTTTTAAAACCTCACCAGTTCCAGTTATAATAGCTTTTTGAGTGTTTTACTCACTCTGTTCCTTGATGCTTCACAAGTGGATGCAATGCTGAAATTCCCAGTAAATTTAGTTTTCCTATCTTTTTAGACAAATATAACACTTCTTGTCTTTCAACAGCTCTGCAAAGGCAGAAAAATTTGCCTCGTGCTGCCTTCAAAACCAAACAGTTTCTTCAAACTCCATCTACAAAAGGAGGTAATTAACTACAACCCCTTACAAGCTCCAACAAATCTCAGATAATCGTTCACCTGCCTTTAATCCCACATATTCTAGATAATTAAAATTACTGTCGCGTGTCAACATTAACCAAGTGGTCCTTGCTATATGAAAGTTAACTTTTTGTCTAAACATTAAAAACACAACCCTACGTTATGTGGGAGAAAGTATGAAATTGGGTTTTGAGATAAAATCCAAGGATTGGTGTCTTGTAGCATTAATCAGGAAATCTGAATAAGAAAAGTAGACTTCTGAATCCATATTAAATAGAATAAGATATTTCTTTAACTGTAAAACACAGTTTTTAATACCATTTGTACAAATTGCTCTCTTCTGGATTGTGCAAAAATACGCAGGCAAGTGAGGTTACCATCCTTCGTGCTGGAAACAAAAGCTAATGAGTTCATCCTTGAAAAGATGAGCATGGAGCATCAATTTCTTTTGCACATGCTTGTGCTTCTTTTCCTCTCAAAACTGATAGATTGACACCAACATGCAGTAACTTAGAATTGTGTTTTTTTCTTAAAGAATGGGAGACTATTGTATGTATTAATTCAGTTTGCTCATGGCAGAAGTTGGCTTCTTTTTGAGAAGAACATGAAATACATTGAACCTCCAATCCAATGAGAAGTTCTAGCTTATTTTTAATTCTAGCAGCCTTGGATGTGACTCGGCCTCAGTTTCACCACTAAGATAAAGCAAGTTATGGATTTTAAGCATAGTTGGTCATGTCTATTATGATCTAGAAGATCTCATTTTAAAGATCATATTTCATCTGAGACCATATTTCGTACACTTTATATATGCTAGAATCCTTTAAGGATTGTAACAGTCCTTTATGCAGGTACTGAGGGTGTCTGACAAGTTGTATGAGTTTGTCTTTGTAGTCTAACAGTGCCAGCTTCTTTCAGTTGACTTAATTTGATGCAGAAAGTTTTAGCAAAGTATAATGACTTTGAAACAGATTCACGAGGCTTAATAGGAGGTCTCATAACAGTCTTTGTAATACCTCATACCAAGTAGAGAAAAGTTCTCTCAGTGTTCTGCTTCGGCATTAGACCACCTTCTCAATTCCTCTGCAAAGCTTTCTGTACAGTCTTTCCAGTTGGCCGTGCCTTCATTTTCATCTGCATGTCTGGAGCACTTACTAGGTTGATGGCCTAGTCTGGAACTGTGGAAGTGTATTGAAAGTTAACTTCTCTTGCAATTTGTAGTATTTGTAAAATGTTATTAAACCTTAGAGAATGAGGAACTGAGCATGTTGCACTCCCAGTTACCTATTCGAGTTTATAGTTGCTGTCACTGCAAATGAGAACCCAACATGTCCTTTTCAGTTATTTGCTATTTTATAGTCTTTGATGTGTTTTCTTGCCTCTGCATTGTGCAGTGATGAAACAAGACTTTTGTTTCAAAAGAACAACTAACTATGAGCAACAATTGGTTTCTTAAAATACCGTTCCTTACTGTTCCTTGACACCTTTCACAGATGGACACGGGCTGCTTTTTTTCCATTTTGTGTAAAGTGTTTAAAAATATATTCAAATAACTAACTCTTTACTTCACTGTAATAGATTTGTTACAGCAATCCAGTGACAGTCAGATCATAGAGGAGTCATTTAGTCCAACCCCAATGAGCAGGGACATCTTCCACTAGATCTGGTTGCTCAAAGCCTTGTCCAACTGATCTTGAATGTTTCCAGGGATGGGGCATCTACCATCTCTACTGGAGGTTTCCTCTCTGGGCACCTGTGCCACTGTTTCACCACCTTCACTGTAAAGAAATTTCTTCCTTGCGCATAGTCTGAATCTACCTTCATTTAGTTTAGAACCATTACCCTGTCCTGTTGCTACAGGCCCTACTGAAGAGTCTGACCTCATCTTAAATGCCTCCTTTAAGTACTGAAAGGCTGCAATAAAGTCACTCCAGAGCCCTCTGTTCTCCAGCATGAACAACTCTAACCCTCTCAGCCTGTCCTCACAGGAGAGAGATGTTCCAGCCCTCTGGTCATTTGTGGCCCTACTCTGGACCAGGCCATAGAATCACAGAATGGTAGGGGTTGGAAGGGACTTTTTAGAGATCATCTAGTCCAACTCCCCTACCAAAGCAAGTCCACCTAGATAGGGTCACACAGGAACATGTCCAGGCGGGTTTTGAAGACCTCCAGAGAAGGAGACTCCACAACTTATGCCAGGGCTCCCTCACCCTTACAGTGATGTTTAAATGGAACTTTTTGTGTTCCAGTTTCATCCCATTACCCCTTGTCCTGTCACTAGATACCATAGAAAAAACATCCATGTCTTTCCTGTGCTGAGATGACAGAACAGTTTATTGTATCCTATTGGTTTTAGCTCATCTGTTCTTTTGTATTGGTCTGAGTCATCCCATCACTATGGTTAGGATTTAACTGCATTGGAACTGATTATGGTTTCCATTTGCTGTGTAGCAGCTGGCCTTGGAGTGCAAGCCAGATCAGGTTGTAGCTTCAACAGCATCCTGCTTTGACAGGTGGAGATCTCTTGCTGCTTGCCCATAATCCAAGAGTGGACAGGAAAACTCAATGTCTACACAGTGCCATTTATTGTTACTGTTGTCAGATGTTTTCATTGATTCTAGTTGTTTAGTTTCTAAAGAGTTGTGTAAGGTTAGTAAGCACCAACCTTACATGTTTATGAGTTGTTATTATTAAACATGGATCAGTTCAATACTGGACATGGGTATATAATTATCAAATAGTCTTTGACTAAAGCAATAGCTGAGTCTTTGTGATCCTGTCTTACAAATAGGTCAAACTGACTTCTAGTAAATATCCCAAACTGCTCTAAGACAGACTTCTTTCTACGTAGAGCAGAATCATTAGGCAGTTTGCCAGAGATTGCATCACGTGGAGTGCTTTGGAGATCACAGCACATTGGGAGACAATTCATTCCTTTATGTACAAGAATGAATACAGCTCTCAGCAATGTCTGCAATGCTGTGCTGACAGGAAACGTTTTATGAATTGACAGCTCAAGTTGCAAGCGTGGTAAAATATGGTCAACAGAAAACTGAAGAGAATGGAGAGCACTAATTTACTGGTTACTTATGTTCACTGGGAATGTGACAAGCTTTTTTCAGTTACAACTTTTCATTGCTTGTACTCTTTACCTAAAAACTTCTTCCCTATTGGGCCTCTAAGAGGCTCAAAGCTGTTTTCCATTTTATACGCTGACATTGCTCTTTTGGTCAGTTGCTAATGTGATGGGTGTATTTGTATTCCAAGTTTTGTAAATGGCAGTTCAGTGATAAAAGCTCATGTTGTTTACACTGTAGAATTGCTTGGAAACTCTGCAGATTTGATTGCACCAATGTTACAGGCAATGTCATGATTTAAAAACTTCCAACATGTAATCTATCCTAGTCCTAGGAGTTCTTTGCTGGTCTTCTTGTCCAGTCATTCTGCTGTTAGTTCTTTCCTTAATCCATCCTCTGGCTTGATGCCAAGATTTTTATTTTAAGGATTTTTATGTATTCTCCTCAGTGCTCACCAACTGTCATGTAACATTGACATCTCTGCCATATTTTTTGTCAGCTTTTCCCATGAGCGGCTTCATGCTGTGTTTGGTATTGCTGTCAGTGAAAAGGCCCACTTGGATAATCCAAACAGGAATCAAATCCAATTCACATCTGTAATGAGGCACCTATTAATCTTCACCTGTACAAAATTACTTCAAAATAATGTCCTGAAAACTACTGCTTCTTCTGTACCCCATTTAGGATGCTACATTCCTGTCATTACTCATCTCTTCTCACTCCTCATATTCTTAGTGGATCTGCCTTGTAAAATGATAAAAGCTATGTGAAGGATCATCTTCTTTATGGGCAACATCTCTCAAAGAGGACACAACGTTGGTCTCAAAAAATGTTTATTTAGTGAAGGGAAGAACAGTTCATACAAATTCACTAAATGTAAATATGAGTTTATTTTACTTGCCTGATTGATTTGATTGTGCTGTGTCAACTGTTACTGACCCACCCTAATCAGTTTGAAAAGCTGGTGAAACGTAGGTCGTGTTTGTAAGAAGAGGAAGGCTATAAATTGTTGTTTGGTTAAAGTTTCAGAGCAGCACCTTAATCTCTTTCTGGTGGGGGTTGGATGATCCCGTCTTTTTTTCCCCATCAGCCAGTAAATCTGGGACATGACCAGGTGAATTCTAATTCAATGGGTTTGGTTAAAGAACTGCATAAAAGAAACACTAAGATGCTCTGCACGCAGAATTTCATCACTGAAGGCTAATATGCCCTTTGAATCTATTTAAAGACTGTGTCACACTTCACTGTATCCTTCAACACGTTCTTTCAGAGAGGGGAATTTGGTTCATGGATTTCACTTTTGAAGCAGTTAAATTTCTTCTTAATAAATGTGTTCTCTATTTCTTTTGACTTAGCTGATAAAAGGGTTAGAGCCTTACTAGTGTTACCCATATAAATACTTATAGTAAGGAAATGGGGCATTATTAGAGTTATGATATCGAAAACACAACAAAGAGGACATCTGAATTCCTGTTTCTCATTGCTGCTTGATTGGCTGTATTCCATTATACATTCCATATCGTTTGAATATTCACATTAAGTAACTTCCTGGTTTTAATTTCAGTTATGCTGTAACTAAAGCTCGAAGGTGACTTCTGTATTTTATTTTCCAGTACCTTCTTCGAGCAAGTTCCGCTCCCCTGCTGCACCGTCTCCCCTGGCTCTCCGGCAACCAGTGAAAGCGTTTAGTAACCATGGACCCGGTTCAGTTGCCTCTCCAGAAGCCACGCAGCTGACGCACAGTAGTTCTTCACCGGGGCCTCTTGCAGCCCAGAGTTCAGGCTTGCCGAGCCCTGCCAGCAGTATTAACAGTACTACCTTTACTAGGCCGGCAGGGACAGCAGGGATGAGGAGTGGTTTGCCCAGACCCAGTGCCCCCTCTACTGGGGGCATCCCAGTGCCTCGCAGCAAACTTGCACAGCCTGTTCGCAGGTAAGTATGTGACAGGCAGCCTTAGCTTGAAGTTTTCATAACGAGTTTGGTCTGTTGTGTATTGGTACTGCACCTTCCTGCAATGCTTATTTTTAATCTCAAGGTTTTTAGAACCAAAACAGACTTCAATGTGAAGTATTTGCCTATGTTTCCAAAATAGTTTTGCAGTGAAACTGAGAGAAAAAGGTTCTCGAATTAGAGAATGAAGGTGAAGGGGTGAAAGTGAAATAAGCAATGAAAGACACTGAACTAAATAAAGTGTCTTGATCTGGGCTGAGAAGGCAATAAGAACTTGTCTACAGGCATTAAAAAGTTATCAAAACGTAGCTGGCAAGTGGAAATTGATTTGCACCATTGAGCAACACATTCTAGAGTCAGAACCGTTTTCCTCCTGAAATCGATAAGTCAAGCAGCAAGCAGTAGTACTGTGGTGAGAACAGCTTCTCTCCTTAGGCGGCTGGAAGCTGTAGGAAGGCAGACACTCAAGGACAGCAGAAGCATCCGTACTATCTGCCAAACTTAACATGAAAACCAAGGCAGTTAACCCACAGGACAAACCAGAGTTCTCATCTTAAACATGACCTCTGTGCTGGCACCAGAAGTTGTTTAATGTCACAGTGTTTCCAAAAACAACCACAGAAGAGACCAAGTATTAGCTGGAAGGACTACACAGACCATTTGTCTGAAAGAAGTCAGAAAGAAGTGGTGCATTTTACTGAAGGTGTTAAGTGGAAGCCAGCTGACATAAAGCAGCAGTCATCCATGAGAAATGCTAAGAATCTCCTTAAACAAAGAATAAACATTAGGTCTCCAGTACTGTAAAAAAGATAAATCAGCCATTAATAGCCAAGTGGAAGAGTTGTGTTGTGTGGTGAGTGCTGGGCAGGGGAGGGACAGTTTGCAGTCTGAGTTTGTGCTGCCAGCAGTAGGAAACTTTGTGTAATATAAAGCAGTTGTGTTCAGAGTAGCAAAGTGTGGTTGTCCAAATCACAACTTGACTTACAGGAACGTGTTTGGCTTATTAAACTTATGCAGCTGTATTTGGAAAGTTTACATATCTAATGCAGTATCTGTACATGGTGTGATAATGAAGTGTCTGAGTGCCAACATTTTGATGTAAGCGAAATGTAATACTCTAGACAAGGATCCTCCCTGTTTATACATCACTGAAGAAAAGGCCTGTTTTTAGGTGGCAGCAGATTAAGTTTGTGTTCCCACAGAGTATAATGGCAGAAGGTTTTCTCTCTATGCAGCTGTTTTTCTGACATGGTAGTTGCCAAGATACAGCACACAAAAGCTGAAACTAGAAACACTTTGAGGGTTATCTTAAACTGTATTGCAGAGGAGTAAAGAAGTGGAGTGTGTATTTATAAAATGTTGACATTCTTATGGATTGTAGATGGAGACTTTGGCAGTTATGTATGAAACTGAAAAACATCTTTCTTTTAGATCATTACCTGCTCCCAAAACCTATGGCAACGTGAAAGACGAGAGTTGGAAAGATGGCTGCTACTGAACTGCAAAGCTTAATGCAAAGTTCCAGTGCTCATGGATGCTTCCTCACCAGGCTAAAAGAAAGCTTGATTATACAAACTGTTCAGATGTGACTTTTGGGATTTGTAAAAATTCCAGACTTCTCTGTCTCTAACTAGCACAAACTGGCAGAGATTATAAAGCAGCACTTTAATGACATCTAACATCAGATGTTTGGTGGTCATACAATCACTTCTACGTTAAATTGCTATCAGTTCTAGGGGGGGCGTTTCTTGCTTGCTAAAAGTGTATCAATATGAGCATTTATGACAGTGGCCAATGTCTGGGCGAAAACCTAACGAATGCCAAAGAAATGCCCATCTTGAAAAACAGCAAGTCCAACAGTCAGCTTACGTTGTCCCAAACTTCATTGTCAGCCTGTTTTAATTCAGCAGAAAGACTAGTGAGTATGTACTATTGAAACAAGACTAGGTTAATCAGAGCTGACCCTCTGATGGCAGACTGCTACGGTGCTGGCCACAGATTGCTTTTAACGCTTGTGTGAGGTTCTCACTGGGGAAAGTGGTACGTCCGTCCTTTGGAAAGAATCGGAAGCTACTCTGGAGGATCAGGTAGAACAGTTTTAGTAGTAGCCATGGCTTTTTATTAACACCAAAAGTTTGAATGTAGCAGACACACATACAGTAGTACAGATTGCATCTTTCCGATGTTGATTTATCAGCTTTACATGCTCTTACATGTTTGATTGCCAAAAGGGCTTAGTATCACTCGTACAATCTTCTGAACCTTAAAGTTCCTGGCTCAGGAAAGATGGCCTTTGCTATTGTAGCCACATTTTTAACACATGGCTCGCTATTTGGGGAAAACTTTTTTTCTTTAATAGCAGGTTTCCTTACAAAGGAGAGAGCAAGTTGTAATGCTAATTTGTTCTAATACCATACCACTATGCTTGCAGCCTGGAGCAACTGTACCACTATGCTAATAGTTAAGGAGAAGGAAACACAACTATGCACTTGTAACATACAAATTTTAAGGTAATGAGTTGACTCTTGATGCCAAATGATATTCATTTAGGTGATGTTCCGTGGTATGAGGGAGTTTTCCGTATCCTATTTTTTTACTTTGATCCATTTCTTAAATTGGTTTATTTTAAATTGTAAATATTTTTACAGAAGATATTGCCCATGTAAGTGTGTTTAAATATGTACTTTGCCTTACATATGTGTATCTTACATTACTGGTAACAGAGAATGAAACCTGCTATGTCTTGTTTACAAGCTGTTAAATTCCTCTGGTGGCTCCGACTGGCTCTAACCCATTTTGCTCAGAACAACTCACGTATTTAGCATTTGAACCATTGTTTTTTCATGCAAACATTTGTAACTACAGTTGTATTTGGGTGGGACTAGTTAAATGGAAAGGATTTTGTTTGATGCTTTTTCAGTATTCTGGGTGTACAGTTGATGAAGTAAAGACAGTGTGAGTGGTGTCTCCTTTGTGCAATGATGAACACTACGAGTTGGCCTGGATGGTAGGTAGCCTTTTGACCCCCTTGGTATCTGAGTCTGGAACTGCTGGTGTATTTCGACTCCCATCACTAAGAGGATAACCCTGAAATTCTAGCACTTGAGTTTTAGGCCAGCGTGAACATACACCTGGATGAAAAGCCATGCAATACTACCTGACTTGGAAGAAGCCAAATAGGAAGGACTGGAAACTTAATTTGCAGCTCTAATTCCACAAGCAAACTTGGGATTGTTGAAGGAATTCGCACTCTAGACTTCGAAGTCAGGGTATCAGTGATACTGTAATTCAGTCAGATTTCAGCAGGGGTGTAAGGAAGCTCCCTTGCACCAGCAGACCAGTTCATACCACTGATCTGGCCCCATGTCGCTTGCTTGGCACGGGTGAGTGATGGAGGTCAGTATCTCGCGTCACTATTAAGCAGAAGGCAGGACTAGATCAAGTGTGCATGTTCTCACTAAAGCCTGAATTTTAACATTTTGGCATTCTACAAAGCAATGCTGCAGTCTTCATTGAAAAATAAGTGAATTTTAATAGGTGGATTTTATCAAACACTTAATATTGACTTCTAAATTTTGGAAGTCGGTTTAGATGACACTATTGGGGGTTTTTACCATGGCTGCATCAAACTGTTGTGTACGTTTCCTTAAGTTAAGTAACTCATCACTTGGGTAAGTTCAGCTTAAGTTTCTTCTTTTCTCTGCTGTTCTCCCCTGAAATACAGTGAATGACTTCCTGGAAAGACAGACTGTTTACTAGAAAGCCTTTGTGCGTTACCAGTTTATTGACATCAGGAAATCACGGGGCTCTGTGTTTAGAGATTTACTGCAGAAGTGTGGAAATATGGATTTGATAAACTAGTGCCTATGATTTACTTAACTTATGTTTGATATAGTAGTAGGGGTTTTACGAATGTGGATTACTTTTTGTGCCAACAGCTCGGAATTGTTGTATGTGTGTAGGCAGAAGGACTTGTTCTGCTTCCAAAGTTATTTAAGTTTTTTTTTCTTGTGTTCGAATGTTTTTGTAAGTGTTAAAAGTGTAAAAAAAGAAAAAAAATATATAAAATATTCTTACCACAAAATACTTCCTGGATCATTGTTTTTGTAACAGCTTTTAGAAATTTGGAGAGTATTGTTGCATTGTAATGTTTTTCATTGGGTGGGTGTTGTATTTGCAAGAAGAGCATTCATTTTTCCAGAAGTTACCAACAGCATCTTCTGCCCACTGACTCATGAACTCAGTACAACATGGTATTTGGGTGAAATCTGTGATTTTGTTGACAGATTGTGTTGTACCTCTGCTCTGGAAGGACAATGCATAACTCCGAGTTAAATGGAAAAACTGTATTCTGAGTTTTCATCCAGAGTGATTTGTTTGTGTAGTTCTGAGTACACGAGCAGCCTTCCTATTCTCACGGGATCCATGCCTGTTTCAAGCCACCACAGGAAACAAATCTTTCATTTTGAGAATTCTGGAACTTATACAGAAAATTGAGCAAAATAGCAGTGTACCTAGTTAGCCTTCTCCAAATTGTTACACATTTTATCTAGCTCATATATGAATGCCTCTGTCTTTTGGCTTACAAGAAAGAAGTTTGTTTTGAACTTCCTGAAATCTGCATTTTGCTGCAAAGCAACGTATCCATAGCAATGTATGCACCTTTCCTTTTCTTACTTTTATTAATAGCAAGTTGAGCTGGATTTACTTCTATTAAATGTAACACTTTAACCCAGGAGGCTCCTTAGTAATTGTTTATCCCAGCATGGTCTTCTATTTTGTAATTAAACCAGTAGATTAAAATGTTTCCCCCTTGTTAGCTGACCTACTTAAGTGAAGCAGGTTTCACTCCTACTGTGTCTAAAGGGTGAGCCATTGGCCCCACACCCCTTCAGGAAAACAGGGCAGTGTCAAAATCCCAGGTAATTAATAGCCCTTTGCCTCTTGTCTTTTAGTAGGTTTCTGTGACAAACTCTTCTATATTAAACTATCATTTATATAATTAGCATCACCATATTGCAGGACTCAAGATAGAAAACACTGTTTCTACAGTTGTGTTACTGAGGGAAGGTACAACAGCTTCTTTTTTTTTTTTTGGTGTAAAAGTGGCAGGTCATGCTTTATTCAGTAGTGTGTTACCCTCCAGGAACCTGATTGCATTGGTGAAAATCAGCAAGGAACAGGTAAAGAGGCAGAAAGCTGAAGCTGCCTATGCTGCTGAAGTCTTGGGGCAGCTGCAGAGCACACAGATTTGGTCACTTAACACTCATCTTCCACTACCAATATTTCAGAGAAAGAAGAACGTTTCTTGGAAACTAACATGAGAGCACTGTGTCTTTAGTTCTCCCTCTTGATCTGTAAGAACAGGAATCCACGTGATATGGGTTTTTTTTCCTAAATGTTTTCTTTTTAAATAAACTAGGTGTGATGTGAATCTGCTTTGAGTTGGAGATCCCTTCCAACCCTTCCGCTTCTATGATTCAAGAAACAAAAGAAAAACCCCAGTTGCTTTTGGCTTTCATACATGCAGCTCTGTAGTGTGAGACTGTCACCTCCACCCTCTCCCTCTGGAGTTGTTTTGGGAAGATGAGGGTGGGACTTGGGTGCTCTCTGGAGTATCTGTTCTATACAGAACTGCATGGTAAAGAAGATGCTGCTCCTCCAAGAGTTAAACAACTGAAAGGAGCAGATGTTATTAGGCTCCCTTTCCACAGGGCTGTTTTATCAGAGTGTTTTCAGCCCTATCATCTCCCAGGTGTGCTGTGTGTCACTATCCTCTTTACACTTAAGGATATACTCAGCTGTGACTGCGTTAAGCACTTACAGGACACAAAACATCACTGCAGTGATTAAACTACCTCAGATCTTCAGCAGCATTTGAAGGAACAAGCAGCCAAAATGATTCCTTACTAGCAAAGTGATTTTTCAACCTGGTGCATCATCCACACCTGTTGCAAACAGTGTATTTCTTTAACAAAAGAAAAAGCTTACAAAGCTGACCTTTGAAACTTGGAAAGCCTGAGCTGCTGCAGTGTGGCACCCAAATGCACCATCTCTTTTACAAGACTTAAGCCTAAGCAAAGATATTTCTATCATAATCTGAGCTCCTATCATCAGTACAAACATAAGTAATCAGGTAAATCTATCTTGGTTTGGAAAATGATTTTGATACCTTAAAAAGATAAAGCTTAAACGAGAAGGCCATGTGCTGCTCCTCCCCCAGAGCATGCAGCCCTCCTCCCTGCTTTTAAATTCCCTCTGCAAGCTGCTGGTGTCAGCTACAGCAAATGAGATTCAAATGATATTGGGAAGTCACCTGAGAAGGTGACTGCATGGGCCATCTGCAGCATCACTCAACTTTTGGTTATGTACAACACACAGACTGCAAATGATGAATTCTACTCTGTTTTTTTTTTCCATTGTCTTTGTCAGGATTGTCTTGAGGTTGTAGCCAAAATGTCAACTTTTCCCAGCTCTGCTGGAAGAAGTGGTCTAAAAACCTCATCAGTACCAACCACTTGCTCTGATGTCACACAAACTACTTCCCCTCTCGGCGTGTGGTCTCAGGAAGCCCCACACCAGCTACTTCCATGTTCCTCCAGCAACAAGACTGAGAAAAGCCAGGGGAAGCCCCGCTGCCCCAGACAGCTCATCTTTAAAGGCAAGCTGGGAGATACTTAGACAACATATTTTTCAAGTTTTCTCACAGCTATGAGCACTGATAAAACCGAAATGAATGGCATCACTTCTCACCTGAATGGTAACTCATTTCTGAACACACCAGCATTCCCTGGGCTGATGTTGCCTTGCAACAAGTATTTGGTGAATGTAGGCAGGTAGCAGACTCCTCTTGGTTTCTGCGTGAGCTTGCTTTTTTGTATTCAAGGGAAGAGCATTCCCAGAGCAACTCAATTAGTTTCTTTCTGTAAGGACAGTTAATGTCTTCAAAAACATTGAGGTGGTCCATGTTAGGGGTTGGGTTTTTTTTTTTTTTTGTAAGAGGAAGATGTGAAAAAAGGTGAATACAGACAGCTGTGTCCACGGTGTTCTCCACCTCTGTCCTGCCCCAGAGAAAAAGGTGCTTATTATTATGGGAGAAGGTCACCAGTGACTTGATTTGGGACTCTGCATGGCCTTAGCTCCTTAAAGCCACCCAGGTGAACAAGAAATGTCTGGGTTGTGCCATGCTGGTGATGGGAGTGTGGTGATGGGGATGGGGACAAGCACGTTGGGCTTTCCCTGGCCTCCTCCTTGGCACAGACAGGCAGCTGGGCTGGACTGGCTGCTCCTGCTCCAACTCCAGCTCCCTGCACTCTCCTGTATTTATCACAAGGCACTCAGACGTTCCTGTTTTTTGTTTCCCATCAGCAAACAAATCTGTACAAGCCATGAGCAAGGCTTAGTTACCTGACTGGTCCTTACCTCTCTGTCACTCAGCAGACTTAATGCTGCCACATCATTGCAGAGCTTCTGCTGCTCTCGCTGTGCTTCAGGTGGCTGATGGGACAAAGTGATGGGTTACGGGAGCTGGGCTGACATCCTGCTTGGGGCTGAGGGTGAGGGCAGCTGCACTGCTGGCTGGTTGAACCTGCGGAGTCAAAGCGGCACTACATAATCTTTCTTCAAGCTGAACCATTTGTCTTAATAAAGATCATCAGGGTGGGTGGAGTACCTTGCGCTATCTTAAATATATCTTCCTCTCTCCTCCTTTGTAAATGAAATTTTATTGAAGCACATACTGCCATTTTGAGTCCCCTCTCAAAGAAAAAGGTTGTGGAGGCAGATCAGGCAAGTCTTCTGCTCTTCATGCTCTGCCCTCAGCTCCTGTCTTAACCTTGAATTTCTAAGCTCTCTGGTTGCCCACTTATCCCTACTTTAACTCACCCAAACACCGAGCTCAGAGCAAGGATATATTGTTTCTGTTCATCCATTCCTCACTGAGCTAATGCAGACACAAAACCCCACCATTGGTGATGCTTCAACTGACCTGCTTTCAAAGGAATTAGAATAACCTTGTCCCAATTCTTGTCCTTTTAAAGCTGTGCCCAGCTGTAGGTGACAGCAACGTTGCATCCCCACTGTCCCTCAGCCTCCGGAAAGCATCCCAGAGCAGCCCCCTATGTCCATGCCCAGCCTGGCTGGCAGGAAGGGCAGCTCCTAAACCACTTTGTGCTGAGGGTGCAGCTGCAGAGTCACAGCAGCCTTTGATAACGCCATGCTCATGATGTTGATTTGGCACATGCAGCCCTCCTGATACCCATGGGATCCAAAAAAAAGATACACAAAAAAAATCACTATGGTCTTGCATAGGGACTATAGGAGGCCCTCAGTCAGTTCCCTACTCTGTTATACGCTTTTGAGGATGCCTCATTTATTTTCTTGAGGCCCAGGTCGTCATCACTGAAATAAGTAGCAGTCTTCATAACTCACATGCTGGGGACGAGGAGCAGGTGCACTGCTATTTAGAGGAAGAGTCAGACAGTCAGTTCATATCTCGTCTGATACAATGAGGTGAGCTAAGAACAGAAATTTGGTCTCCCTCAGTTTATGAGCCCAAATGTCAGAGAGCAGATAATGTCTGTTGTAAATGTCAGAGCCGAGGCATTTTTCTTTTCCCTTTACAAAATAAATCAACAAAGATTTAGTTACTGTATTTATGCCACCATTCACATAGGTTCAGCTCCACAGCATGAATGGCATTGCTCAGGTGTACAGGTATACTGTAGGAGTATTAAAAGGGCCTTGCTCAGAGGCGCAGGTCTGGTAAAGCACCCAAACCCAGCTCAGCTCTATTCCTCAGCAGTAACGCAGCTTTCAGCAACACAAGGCTCTGCTAAGGGCTGACAAATTCAGGCTACTTTCTTCTAAGCAGAACACAGGGACTTAATCAGTATCTAGTGGCCTTCACACCTGCACGATTTATCTCCACTACTGTTTTCTAACCCTTACTTTCTCACTTTGATGGAGGTGACACATCAGCTGACAGCTTCTTTCCTGGAGCCAGGAGCCTCCACAGTAGAAAAATTGCAGGAAAAATAAGTGATTCTGGCTTCAGGGCTGAAAGGGTGCGCTGTCCTCCACAGGGCTGGCTCAGCCCACGGCCCCCACTGCTCGCCTAGGCCATGTCTCTGTACTGCCCTCCCCCACAGTGGTTCTCCACTGTTTTTATTAGCAGATCCTATCAGCTTGTTCCCGCTTTCTGCACCCTCCTCATCATTAAGATAATTAAATAACATTACATACCAAAGCAAACCACTAAAATCAGCTTACCAGGAGTTTCATTTTGAAATACAAACCAGCAAGTATGTTACATTTATAGCCCATTTACGCACTCTTTTTTAGCCCTTCTATTTTCCTGCTTTCATGCCTTTTTTACTCATAAATACTGATGAGGTTTCTTTCTTTGCTCTCTTCGCTTGCATCCCAGGACTCTACAGACACTAGAGGGAGGTCTTGCTTTCTATGTGCTTTTCAGTCCAAAGCTTGTTCTAATCTAGCTTCAATTCATCATGTCGTCCTGAACTTACTGTCTCTAAGGTCCTCAACAAATTTATTAGCTGCATTTACTCCAGGAAAACTCTGCTCTGAGGGAAGACCATGCTGTGCACAGCTGGATGTAGAAAAACAGCTCTTCTACAAGTATGTGACTTCAGCTGAAAGAGATAAAATCCAGCTTCTCTTTCCTGCATGTCACTTTTCATTGTTAGAGATGCTAGGCTGCACCCCAGGTTAGCAAGGACTGCTGCCAATGCCAATTTTTTATATTTCCATCTTGTCTAGATTTTATGATTTAGGGCTTTTTATTTTTAACATGTATCACAGAGTCTGAAATATTCCCGTCAGACTTTTTACGCAGTGTCAGGTAGATTTAAACCTCTTGAAATGTTTAAGATTCTGGAAATATTTTCCCTCTGGTCTGGGTCAGCTAAATGTGTAGCACCACACATCATGGATTACACTAGACATACAGCCCTCTCTACACAGAGTCACAGAATCATTACGGCTAGAAAAGGCCTTTAAGATCATCAAGTCCAACCACTAACCCAACACTGCCAGGGCCATCACTAAACTAAACCACATCCCTCAGCACCTCATCTCTGCATCTTTTGAATGTCTCTATGGACTCCACCACCTCCCTGGGCAGCCCATTCCAATGTTTAATAACCCCCTCTGTGAAAAAGTAATTTCTAATGTCCAATCTAAACCTCCCCTAGTTCATAATTTCATCATGTCCTATTACTGAGAGGTCAGTTCACACCTCTCTACAACTCCCTTTCAGAGACCTGTAGAGTGATCATATCTCTTCTCAGCCTCCTCTTCTCCAGTCTAAAAATCCCCAGCTCCCTCAGCCACTCTTCATAAGCCATGTGCTACAGACCCTTCACCAGCTTTGTTACCTGTCTCTGGACACACTCCAGCACCTCAATGTCCTTCTTGTAGTGACGGGCTCAAAACTGGACACAGTACTCAAGGTGCAGCCTCAGCAGCGCAGAGTACAGAGGCACAATCACTTCCTTGGCCCTGCTGGTCACACTGTTTCTGATACCAGCCAGGATGCCATTGGCCTTCTTGGCTACCTGGGCATGCTGCTGGCTCATGTTCAGCTGGCTGTCGATTAATACCCCCAGGCCTTCTTCTGCAGGACAGCTTTCAGCCACTCTGCCCCAAGCCTGTAGTGTTGCATGGGGTTGTTGTGGCCCAAGAGCAGGACCCAGCACTTGGCCCTGTTAAACGTCATAAAACTGTTCTTGGTCCGTTGTTCTATCCAGGTCTGTCTGAAGAGCTTCCCTGCCCTCAAGCAGGTTTATGCTCCTGCCCAGCTTGGTGTCACTGGCAAATTTACTGAGGGTGCACTCAATCCCCTAAGAGAGGTCATTGATAAACAAAATAGGGCCCAGCTCCGAGCCCTGGGTAACACCACTGATGACCAGCTGCCAAATGGATTTAGCTCCATTCACTATAACTCTTTGGGCCCAGCCATCCAGTTAGTTTTCCACTCATCTCACAGCAGGTTCATCCAAGCCACGGGCAGCCAGTTTGTCCATGAGGATGCTCTGGGAGACTATGGCAAAGGCCTTACTGAAGTCCAGGAAGACCACATCCACAGCCTTCATCCACTAGGCAGGTCATCTTGTCATAGAAGGAGATCAGATTGTTCAAATAGGACCTGCCTTTCATAAAGCCACGTTGACTGGGCCTGAAGCCTTGGTTATCCTATATATGCCTCAGGATGGCACTGTTCCACAACCTTCTCTGGCACCAAGGTCAGACTGAAAGGTCAGTAGATCCCAGGATCCTCCTTCTGGCCCTTCTTGTATGTGGGGGTCACATTTGCCAACATCCAGTCCACTGGGACCACCCCGGTGAGCCAGGACTGCTGGTAGATGATGGAGAGTGGCTCGGCAAGCACTTCCACCAGCTCCCTCAGCACCATCTAGCCCCAGCAACATGTGTGCATCAAGGTGGAGCAGCAGGCCACACATCATTTCTCTTGGGACTAAGAGGACTAAGGGGTCCTCATTCTGTTCCTTGTCTCTGTCATGCCAGGTCCACCTGCAGTTAACATAGCACATGAGTATATCTCACTTTCAGGGCAGCTCCTCTGAGCTGCCTGAGCATAGCAACAAGCCACTAACTCTCAGAGCCACTGGCACAACTGTGAAACTACTGGGGGTAGGAGCCTGTGTTAAACAGAGACTGCTTCTCTGTAGCAACAGCAGAGACTGCAAACTGGTGCTGTTACTAACTCTGCAATGGGGAGGACAGGCCAGTCTTCTGCAGATTGGCTTCTCAGAGGTTTGATTTGAACATCTGATCCAAGAAATCCTCTGGGAAAAGATCAGCTGTGACCTTTGTTTCCACATAAGCGACAGTGGAATTTGCATTTAGTGTTTAGTACGTCAGTTGGCCAACTGCTCTCATTCTTTGTGATGCCTTTAAAATTGAATTTTTGGTTACTTAAGGTCTTTCTAAAATCTGTCCCTTAGTTCTCGTATAATAACTTTCATTATCTAGTTAAAGCTTGAGATCACTGCCCAAAGTCTCCTGATTTTGAAAGGGCTCAGGCGCTAAGGGTGAGTGCTGGCATGCTGTGGGCACAGGGAGCAGTGAGGCAGCCTCTCCACCTGAAGGGACAAAAGTGCTTGGATGTCTTTGCTGTGACACTGAATCAAAGGGTTTGAAGAAGCCTATGTCTGCCTATTGCTGCTTTCAGAAGGAGTGCAGCAAGTTGTGTCACTGCAGAGCCTCTCTGGGAGCTGAATTCTTACCTATCTCAAGGTGGTTCACCATACCTGAAGGTGGTTGCTTGTGGCTTACAGCACATCCTATGGAGAGTTTCAGTAATATCATAGAATCATAGAATGGTAGGGTTGGAAGGGACCTTTAGATATCATCTAGTCCAACCCCCCTACTCAAGCAGATTCACCTAGATCAAGTCACATAGGAACATGTCCAGGCAGGTCTTGAAGACCTCCAAGGAAGGAGACTCCACAACCCCTCTGGGCAGCCTGTGCCAGGGCTCCCTCACCCTCACAGTGAAATAGTTTTTTCTTATGTTTAAGTGGAACTTTTTGTGTTCCAGCTTCATCCCATTACCCCTTGTCCTGTTGCTAGCTGCTATAGAAAAAAGAGGTGTCCCAACCTCCTGACACCCACCATTTAGATATTTGTAAATATTAATACAATTCCCCCTCAATCTCCTCTTCTCCAGACTAAACAGCCCCATTTCCTGAAGCCTTTCCTTGTATGAAAGATGCTCCAGTCCCCTGATCATCTTGGTGGCCCTGCCCTGGACTCTCTCCAGCACTTCCCTGTCCCTCTTGAGCTGAGGAGCCCAGACAATATTGCTCAAATACCTCAAGAAACAAGTGAAGATTGATTCTGCAATGTGCTTTGTGAGAAGGAGTTTCTGTATTTCCATGGGAAGCGGTGACTACATTGTCTCCCTGTCCTACCCAGCTGCCTGGGGCTGCCTTGCCTGGAGGGTCTGGGCAGGGTTCATTTGGGTGGCCTTCCCTCTGGGCCTAGGATTACTGCACAGTACTGCCCACACCTGGGTGGGAACGCTGAGCACTGGTACCCTGTGCATCTCCTTGGGTAGCTACTGTTATGGCCCAGCTTGCATCAGCTTCAGCAGCAAGACTCTCCTACCGATAACTATTTGGCATTTAGGCAGTCATGTAAATATGGGTAAAATGTATCTTTGTTTGTAAATTATACGTTTTTTAAAAGTGTATATGTACTAAACATTATGCATTTAATACATTAAAATATATCTAAGAATTTTTCTGACCTTTTGCTTTCTGACATTACCATGGACTGAGCAGAGGTAAGAAGTTCTAAAGGTGGCTGTTTTGTACATATTTATTCTGATCTTTTGTTTTCCTTGGATTCTTACACCCTGAAATAAAGGGCCAACAGCTTTGTATTCCTTCTTCCAACTGCTCAGTTTTGAACAGCTCTGTCCAAAGCCTGCTGTCAGGCGGCACACAAGATGCTGCCAGCTGAACAATATTCACAAGCAGCTGAGGCTACAGACTTTGGTTCCAGATTGTGAATCGTGACTGAGGTTCATGGCTGGCCAGGCCCCCATGAGCCCCAACATGCTGCCAGGAGCTACAACTGCGAGCGCAATTACGCCATCAAGGGTGAAGTTCTATCGTTACCTATGGACACCATGGCAGAAGACAGAGGTATCAGAGGCACAAAGTACCAGAGAAGAGGGTAAGTGGAGGCTGGAAGGAGGTTTGCAGGGCCAAAACTAAAGTTGAGATCACAGCTGCAGCTCGCTCTGCCATGGAGACATCTGCCTGACCTTTCCTGGGAGATGGCTGCTGCCTCACCAGGCTATCCAGCCTCCAGCACCATTGCTTTCATTTGCCCCAGCAGCATCTAATCTGAATCTCTCTTGCAGCACCTTAAACCCATAGTAGCTCTGTGGACTTGTTATGACAGAGACTCTTTTCAACTGGTAGCAGAGTGGACACCTCGGGCAGGAATAAATATCCTCCTGGCTTCATACTCGGCATTCCTGTTTACACATCCCTGAAAGGAAATGAAAGAGCTTGTTGAGGAAGACATTCACACTTTCATCTTCCTGGTAAATCCAACAGGTATAGAAACCCCAGCACGTACCTTCCACAGCAGTGGTGAGTTGTACTGATACCACAGGTTCAAAATCCAGCAGATTCTTCAGGTTATTAAAAAATGTCCTACTTTATCACGGCTTTAAAAGTGCTCATAACACAGTGTGTCAGGGCTATTTCCATGAGATTAATACAAAACATTATCTAAGAAAAGTATTAAGAGATTCCTATTATGTTTGAGATTTATTCCTTTTCATTTGCCTGAGATTTCTTGTAGACAGCTTGAGATTTAATTTAGGTAAAAGTGCACCTATTCTGAAGGGCTTGCTGATCAGCACTACTCATATTCATTTTTATTATTTGGTAAAAATTTGGCAGCAGGACAAGAAGTATTTTCATTCTACACTTGTACAGTTTCTGACACAAAACAGACAGTCCACATCCAGGCACCTCCGATACCAATGGCAACTGAATGCAAAGACTCTTGTTGCACAACCTGAGATAGAATATCAAGGCTATTAACTCTCACATTTCCCATGGGGCTCACCACTAACATCCTTTTTAACACAGAGAAAGCTTTGATGGGAGAGAGATGTAAATTGTCTTTGGGGAGGTTTTCTTCACTTAAATGAAGCAATTGCTGCTGTAAGTATTCTTAAATTTGGTGGGTTTTGACACTTGGTTTTGACACTGTGTGGGACAAACAGTCTTGGTGTCATTTACTCTGATCTGGTAGTTTTTTGCAAAACCCAAAATAGAGACTTTAGAGGAACCAAACCACAATTGCGTGATCTACTTCCACGTTACTTCCCTTGATGTACGTGGCCAGCCCTGACCAAGATCCTACATAGGAATTTAACAGGGGGCTGGGAGCCTCGACAGCCAATGGAAGACAATAAACCCAGCTGGATCTGGGGCTGCCACTGCACTGAAATGCATCCTAAAGCCCCACCATTTACCAGGTTGTGCACATCCCATTTCTTGTGTGGCCAGTGGCCATCAGAGTCCCTCTGCTCCCACAGGGCTGTGACACCCAGGACGTGCCCATCTCATACGAGTCAGACTGTTTGCCTGCAAGAGGCCATGTGAAGCAAGACCTGTGCCTACGGAGCAGAACAGCATTTGATTTTTTAAAGCTGAATCCAGCACATTCAGAGGCAGCCTCATCTCACCCTCCTGTCCCTGCCTGGCTGGATGGGATGCTAATTCTGGTTTTTCTGGGCCAAGACATGCATTAGTCACCAGGTCATTTATTTTATCACGACTTTTCATCTTAAGCCTGATAATACTCCAACTCCAGAAAAAGATCAAATGGCAACAGAAGGGAACAGTGTTGGAATTTGGGTAAAAGCATCTCACGTAAAGGCATGTAACTGCTTGAAGAAAAAATTGCTGCTAGTAACTGTTTTGCAGTTGTAGGAGTACAACTGCCTCAAGAAATGACTGCCAGCGACCAATTTACAAAATTATTCTCCAGTGATCCCCCTATTTCGTCTCCTTTCATTGACCAGAAGGTCCTTTTTCTAATAAGATGGTTGGCAAAAGACCTCTTCATCTCATTTTTAAAAGGCAGATCACGCAGCCTTAAACACTTAGTTCTAATGATGAATTATTGGAGCAATGCGACCTGAGTCATCAGGCACTTAGTTGTTGATTAATGGTCTTCAGACATCTTAAAAAATAAACATGGAGAAACATAAAGTATAAGGCGGGGGAGGGCTGTTCTTACAATAATTTCTGCCCTTGATCACTAACCCAGAGCTTCAGTGAAAGGATCTGTCCCCAGCCGCTCAGACAGAATGGACAGAGAGCGGGGACACAAAGGAGTCAGGGCAGCAGTAGCAAGACTTCTGCTGCTTCCCTTCCACACCAGCTCAATTCAACAAAATCTCAGAGTGCAAAGCACTGCTTCCAAGGAGGGGGGTAAATTTGGGGTAGAGGTGGGCTGAAAGAGGCACCATTTGGAAGAGGAATTGGACAGAGAAG